>NC_055705.1:7400683-8828183 GCF_017639745.1 Melanotaenia boesemani | reverse complement strand
GCAGCTTCCCAGCCTTGCTGCCTTCATATTTTTCCCTTCCTTTTAGTACCAGTTTCCCTGCCTGGAGTTTGGTTTAACATTTAAATTAAATTTAAATAAAAGAAAACTCACTAAGCCAACATTGGGACCAGTACTGCCAGTAGTACCAGAGGGGTAGTAGCAGCAGCCTTTACGAGTTTTGTAGTCTTCTGTGATTTCGATGCTCTCATGTATTTCTTTTGTACTTCCTCCTCCAGGCATGTTCACGTATGACGAGCGCACCAAGCTGTTTTGGTTCAACCCTTCATCGTTTGAAAATGAGGGCCAGTACACACTGATCGGCATCGTCCTCGGTTTGGCCATCTATAACAACTGTATCCTGGATGTGCACTTCCCCATGGTGGTCTACAGGAAGTTGATGGGCAAGAAAGGAACTTTTAGGGATTTAGCTGATGCTAATCCAGTAAGCATCACCCGATCAAATGTTCTAGTTGCTCTTTATGTTACGGTTTATCAAGCAAACGTCTGATCTATCTGTGCTTGTTTGAAAGGTTTTGCACCAGAGTTTGAAGGAGCTGCTGGAGTATGAAGGCAGTGTGGAGGAGGACATGATGATCACTTTCCAGATTTCCCACACGGACCTCTTTGGTAACCCACTTATGTACGATTTAAGGGAAAACGGGGACAAGATTCCTGTCACGAATGAAAACAGAAAGGTGAGCCTGACAAAAGTCAGAGGCATGTAGAAGTTAATCTACAGGAAAATATTAATTTCATTTTCTGGTTAACATGTTTTTTCCCACTATGCCTTTTAGAACTAGCTTTCCTGGTGATTAATGCTTAATAATAATAACTTGTCATTCCATCACATACACATCAGATTCAGGTGTATATCTGTTTGTATTAGCTGAAAAAAGCTGTTGTAACGTGTTGAACTTGGGTCAGATAGAACGTATTTACACCCCTGTTAAATTCTAGGTTTTTATGATGTTAAAACAATAAAAAATAGCAAATTTCCAAGTTTTCCCACCTTTAATATGACCTAAAACCTGAACTGTTTAACTTAAACACAAACAAATCTGGTAAATAAATAAATGTACAATGAACTGGCTGCTTAAATATGGACACCTGCCATCAGTTAGAGACTGTTTAACCTGAAATACAGATCAGCTGAACTCGTAGGATCCTCCTGATCTTTACTCAGTTTCCTGCTGCTGCAGAAACAATCAACACTGTAGGAGCTGCAGGAAGTTCTGGAAGTAGTGGCTGTGAACTATATGTGAAAACAATTTCCTGGATTCTTTTTCTGACAAAGAAAAACACCCAAACATGGCTAAATTTAGCAAAAATCCAAGTGAAAGTGTGTTCTGGTCTGATGAGACAAAAGATTAACCTTTTGGGCTCATTTTATAAAAAAAAGAAAAACACAAACTTGTGTCATCAGAACATCATACCCATGGTGAAGCATGGTAGAGGCAGTACAGTGGTCCATCGTTCTAAAAAATAACCCGCAATAGGCAAAATCTGCAAAGTAGTCAGCTTTAATTATTACAATTATTATAGATGTTTTAAGGCTGTAAAACCCCTCACTACACACTTTTTTCAGACAGGCATTAACACTTTCACACTTTTCTCTTGTTTAAACATCCTGAATGTTAGTCCAGTAAGTCCAGTATTATAGAAAAGTCCAGTATAAAAAAAAAAGCATGCAAAATTGCACTAAGAAAATCTGCGAGGCTGCGAAAGGTGAACCGCGTTATAGCGAGAGACCACTGTATCATGATGTGGGTTACTTCTCTTCAGTCGGACTCGGGGCTGTGGTTAAGGTGGGGGAAAATTGTCCCATCACTTCAGGCACCTGTTCATAAGCCGAAGCTGAAAATCACCTTTAAACATGACGATGACCCCAAGCAGACATCCAGATTAACGAAAGAATGACTTGTGTGTGGTGACCTGAAGATGGCTGTGAACATCAGACAGATTTAACACTAAACTGTACCATTGTTTCTAATATTCACGTTTTTTTGCTGCATGTTCTGATCTGGATTCATCTCTCCCGTAGAGATTTCCCTGACAAATTCATGACATTTCTGCAGACGTTGCAGGACAGTTTGCCGTTTTTTTGTGGAAAAAAAGGTCTCAAGCTGTGTCAAATATGATGCATACAGCATTAAAGGGTTAAAGAGTTAGTCTCCTGAGAACATGATGATCCTGTCTGCTAACAATAATACTGTCTTGAAACAGCAGGTCAGAGATTTATGTAATAGTTTACTTACAGCAGGGGTGCCCAAGTCTGGTCCTCGAGATTTACTATCCTGCAACTTTTAGACGCAACCCTTCTCCAACACACCTGAATCAAATGTCATCTGCATGTCAATCAGCTCTGCAGAGGCCTAATAACGAGCCAGTCATGTGATTCAGGTGTGTTAGAGAAGGGTTGTGTCTAAAAGTTGCAGAATGGTTGGTCTCGAGGACCGGACTTTGGCACCCCTGATTTACTGTAATAGGTTTTATGTTAACACGTTAAAAAATCACTCATTTAGCTTAAATGCTATATCATATAAACCAGATACTGCAGCTAATAATAGTAGAGGAAACGCTTTTAGAGTAATGGAAAGCATTTGATCGTTTGTTGCAGAAATTGTCTGATTTCCTTTTGCTTTTGTGATTTTCTCTTTTTGGTTTGTTTTCTCCCTAAACCCAGGAAAACAACAGCCCCCATGTAGCACTGAACCTTCAAAACATGTCCGTTGTGCAGTCGGATTTCTTTGTTCAAATAACGCTTGTTCTTGTTAATATTTATTTTGCAGGAGTTTGTTGCACAGTATTCAGACTATACTTTGAACAAAAGCGTAGAGAAACAGTTCAAAGCGTTCAGGAGAGGCTTCCACATGGTCACCAACGAGTCGCCGCTCAAATACTTGTTCAGACCAGAGGAAATCGAGCTCCTGATCTGTGGAAGCAGGGTGAGATGTGTTGTCATTCATCATACTGGTTACTATTTGTGCTTAAATGTTTTTATTAAAGTTAAGCTGCTACTTCGTTCCACACTGCAGAACCTGGATTTCCTGGCACTTGAGGAGACGACAGAATATGACGGCGGGTATAACAGAGATTCTCGAATCATCAAGTAAGAAAGCGTGTTGTGGTCTGTACAGCATTTCCAGCTCCTGCTGTCTTTGTTTATTATGTGAACATGTGACACTTTGTTCTCTGCAGGGAGTTTTGGGAGACGTTGCACTCATTCGGCGAGGAGCAGAAGCGCCTCTTCCTGCAGTTTACCACCGGCACTGACCGAGCACCCGTGGGTGGGCTGGGCAAGCTGAAGATGATCATCGCCAAGAACGGCCCCGACACAGACAGGTGAGCTGCTTCTGTCCAGCATCCTGGAGCTTAACCCAGTTGGCTGTCTTCACCTGCCTTGTTTGGTCTCGTTCTTCTCAGCACAACCACACAATGTTTCTTGTGTGAAAACTTATAACTTAGAATGGAAATATGAATTGTTGATTTTTTTTTAAACATATGCACAAATTTCGTAAACAACTATTTGCATCAAAACGCTGGCAGCGTCTCAGGCCGCTTTTGTTAAACTACTAAGCAATCAGATGTTGTCATAAGATGCCACATAAATTACTTGTTCCACTCCAAAGAAATGCTCTTGTCCACTAAAAGACAGAGAGGAAATTAGGTTATTGGATATTTTCAGGCTTTGTTAGAAATGTTTTTATTACCAGGAGGCAGCACTGTCCTCTCCTTCTGCAGCCAAATGTGTCTTGTAGTCATATCATTTTTAGTACGGTTGACATGGTGCATTTCTCCACCAATAGGAAAGGGTGTGTTAGGTGTTTTTTCTAGGCTTTTTTTTACTTGCTTGCGATCGCATTTCTCAGAATTGCCCGTTTTTACTGTTTCTTCCTGCACCGAACAGTAATAAATACATAAAAACTATGCACTACATTTGTTATCTTAACTCAACCCATCAGCCCAGTAGTTTGAACCCTGCACTGGGGTGGGATAAAAATTATCGTGGCTGACAAACTTATCACGCTTATTTTTTCTTACCTTGCAATTATTGACTTATTGCTTATCGCAACAGACCTAGACTTGAGTGTCCTCTGGCTTTTTTTTATTTTATTTTGCATGACGATGTAGAGGATGCCTAACTTAATTTCATTTTCCATTATGACACCCAGCACTGCAATGAACTGAAAGAAAACTAATTTTTCTGTTGCATATGGCTGAGTTGTGGTTAAGTAAGGCTGATCAAAATTTGTGCAATTCCCTTGGTTATCGTGTGTCATCCTCTACAACAGTGTGTCTCAATCCTGGTCCTCGGGGACCACTACCCTGCATGTTTTAGAGATGTCCATCTTTAACACACCGGACTCAAATGAATGGCTCATTAGCAGGCTTGCAAAGAACTTGACAAGCAGTTCAGTTAATCTGAATCAGGTGTGCTGGAGTTGGAAAGAACCACAACATGCAGGGCAGTGGTCCTTGAGGACCAGGATTGAGAAAGACTGCTCTACAGCTTTCCTGTATGGCGTACCACAAGATTCAGTTCTAGGCCCACTTTTTTGTCTTTATCTGCACCTGTTTGGTTCCAGATGTGGGAAACACAGTATTTTATCTCCTTATTATGTAGATGATAATCAGATTTTAAAAAACTCATTCTGTATCTCAAAGGTATAAAGGCCTGGATGGCTCTTATTTTTTTAAATTTTAGCAAAGAAAAAAAAAACTTTTTTGTGTTGCCCCATAGATATGGCTTCTCTTTCTCTGCAATGTTTCTTTTGCGTCATTGTGTTTAATTTCAGTGTTAAGACAGGTGCTCTAATGCATGTATGTTTAGTGGTGCAGCAGTGTAAAGGGTCCCCCCTCAAACTGCTTTCCTCTGCACCACGTTCATAATGTTTAGACTGAACAGACAACTTCATATAACAAAAAACAAACAAACAAAAAAAACTCTGGTTTCTTTATTATTATTAGTTCGAATTTTTTGTTTCTGGCCGACATCACGTTAAATTTGACCTAGTTTTGTTATATCTCCACAGGTTACCGACGTCCCACACTTGCTTTAACGTGCTGCTGCTTCCTGAGTACAGCAGCAAGGAGAAGCTGAGAGAGAGACTGCTGAAAGCCATCACCTATGCCAAAGGGTTTGGCATGCTCTGAGCCCTCGCAACTAACAGACTCCTTCTCAGAAAGCCCATCAAACCCTGCCCTTCCTTTACAAGACACCATCTGAAAGGTGGCAAAGACAGACCCAGGGTATGTTTAAGTCAATAATGAAAAGACAAATGTTCTTATTGAGCACTCTAGTAGATCTGCTACTGTGCCTGCATCATCCTCCATCAGTCAGTGTAAGCACAGAGACCTCCTGAAGTACCCACTCCCACAGCTTCCCCTTCTTTTTCCATGTACAGAGAGGATAATTTTCCTTATTATTTATTTTAAGGTTAAATGGGTTATTTTCATGCCTGTCTGTTGTAATGGTTTCCCTACTACGGGAAAGGGAGGGGGGGAGGGGGGGGTAGTGTCAGCTCAGTATAAACACAGCTTATTGAACAAAACCATGCTAAAGTTGCCCCAGCTGAGAAGTAATTAAGTTTTAGAGTAGTCTGTACGACAAATATTAAATCCCCACTAAAGAAAGAGCTTCACTGACCATTTCACTCACCACCACTGCTTGTCGTGTCCACAGAGGCAATTTTGATCCAAGTAAAAATATAAAATTAGCGTCCTTTGGTCCGAAATGGCACATCATCAAATAGCTGTTTGTTTTTCTTTTCTTTTTTTTTATATTATTTTCAATCTTGGGCTGTTTTCCGTTTTTGGGGGGGGGCACTGCAGGTTAGATTAAATCTTGTCAGAGCTGTGTAAGTGCACTTAGACATTTTCAGAATGTTTTGTTTTTTTTTCTTTTTTTTTGGCCACAAGTTGCCACGATTGTTTGGAGCGTTTTATTTCCTTGTCTTCCTGTGTTGACAATTCCAAATAAAACAGTGTTTATATATGCGTGCAGTTGGAACTACGAACACCACACTGTATAACCTCGATGATGTAGTCTGGAGTTCACTGGACCTTTATGTCTGAGGGTTTGAATCCACATCCTTGGTCCTGGTCTGAGCCACTATGAGTTTAAGAACAATCTGAACCAACCCACAATGATCCATTGAAACCTGTACGATGCATACATTTAAATATGAGAGAGAGAAAACGCATCTAAACTGAGAAATTTGCTCATTTACAACCTTACCACCCATCAATAATACTATGAATGTAACTCATATGTAATGTGTATATAGACCAGGCAGAAACAATACATCCAGTTTTCCTTTCATATAAAAACAAACTCTGTGCCCCCGCTACGGGTTTTTGCTTCTGGGGGAGATGGTCCTCTATGATGGACACTTCACTGTCATGTTTAGGTCTGCAAACATTTAATAAACAAGCAGAATTACTGTCAGTGGGTCAAAGTAGAAGTGCTGAACTGGTGACAGGTGCTGTCTTTTTAATTATTTGAAATTATTGTGAGATCATTTTATTTTAATTCTCTTTTCAGAGAGAATTTGGTAAAATAGTTCTGGTAATTTTTGAAAAAAAAGTCATTAAATCACAAAAACTGATCAGATTTTCTTTAGAAAAAAGAATTCAGATTTTATTTATGTATTTGGTTCGCAAACTTATCTTGTTGATTCAGATTCTTTCGTGTATGCAGTACACCCCCGTACCACACAGACCACAACACAATGATGTTCCTGCATCCAGATTCTGACAGTTGGTGATTTTTATTTATGCTTTTATTTTGTTGAAACAAGCTAGCTTATTGTTTTCTGGTTTGGGACATCATGAATAAATCTGTGATGCAGTAATGT
Organism: Melanotaenia boesemani; assembly: GCF_017639745.1. Classification (NCBI taxonomy): domain Eukaryota; kingdom Metazoa; phylum Chordata; class Actinopteri; order Atheriniformes; family Melanotaeniidae; genus Melanotaenia; species Melanotaenia boesemani. The sequence goes on along the minus strand of NC_055705.1, from coordinate 8,821,326 downwards.
CCCATTTTTACACACAAATCCCCAGGAAACCAGGATGTTGAATGTGTGTTAAAACTGTAAACTTCAGTTTTGTTTCCAGATTAGTGTCTGAGATCATTTGAGGAAAAGCTGTAATTTACCCACAAATTCAGACTAAAAGCTGTTTTAATGGTCCACATCTCAGAAATGAAAGTGGGTCATGTGGTAACATCTGAGGCAGCTATGACCGGTTTTAATTTTATGTACACTTAAAGAAGAACTTGGTAACAAATGCAAATTAGTCAAAAACTTTCTAAAATGAGTAAAACCTTAGACAATCTTACAAATATGAATGCTGGAGTGTTTCCTGTGCAACCACCACCTTTTTGAGGTTACCAAGTCCTGCTTTAAGAGATGCTTAAAGCTGTGCAGCCTGCAACTGTTAGAGTGAAACCACAAATGTTCACAACTGAGCAAAATCAAGACATCTCCCCTCCCTTTTTTTTTATTATTTTTTTTATTTAAAGCCTACATTAGAGCCACTTCGGACAGTACAAGGAGCACCTAAACACATGGACACACTGGACTGATGCAGTCACTTCTGCTGGCATTGTTATACTGAAGACTAGAACAAAGCTGAAGCATTACTTCCAGCTGTAGCTGAAGCCAGGTCTGTTCTCGGCTGTTAAACGTTACCTGTACCTCCTGTTTTTGTAATGCCAAACATGCTGCTCACCTGGACATGTGACACGGCTCCACGGCCTGCTGATGATAAAGCAGGGACGCCCACCTGATCTTGGAAAGGGAAGCGATTTCATCCATCGGTTTGATGCAGCAGTTCAATTCTACAAAGGCTCAAAGCATTCAAAGTGTTGTGAAAACATGCCTAATAAAGATCGCTTTTTTCCAACGTGTTCTGCCTTCCAACATTGATTTCAATCACCACATCCAGCAGTTTGGAGATGTTTCCACTTAAAGAAGCTGCCCACACTTACAGGAACAGTAATTTATTAGACAGTAAATCCCTAATTGCCTTCACTTTCTAGATAAATGACTCAGTTTAAAATTCAGCTAGTTGTCTACGTGACTAAGCGCACTGAGTTGCTAGCCTTGTGCTTTGAACCAATGGGAGCTTCCATCATTCTGCAAACGTCATGTGACAATGATGTTTAAAGCACATCACTCCCTCTCTAGCTGGTCATAATATGTCTCCTTTGTTTAATGCACAAGCAATTCCTTTAACATAATAATGCACACTTAGCCAATATTTTTAAAACTTTATTTATAAAATGAAGCTTCATTGACAAATCAGTATAAACAACACAATTCTTACATAATTAGGTGTCTTTTTTTTAAGCTGTTATTGGTGACAGAGTTGCTGCCAGTGTTTCACTCCATGTGAAAACATGTGCTTTAACATCATTCTGCCACCAGATGTCACTATTGATGTAAATCTTTTCCAGCAAGGAAAACCTCAAAGCTTCACAAGGCTCTGCCCATCCCCAGTTAACAAGCAACTGAATATGTATACAGTCACCAGACATGCTTTTAAATATCAGGGCTCAATGTTTCTGTAGTCTGAATCCCACAAGACTCTGATTTTAGCCTAAAAAAGTCAGTTCAGGATTACACGAAGAGACTATAAATCTACTCAGAAAGCTTGGCGGGTAAAGGCTGCTAAAACCATACTTTATATGAAGACATTGGACTAAAAAGACTATTTTGGCATCATGAATTAACATGATAAATGTCGATGAGATACAAATAAACCTAAACTAGACATTATGTGAAACTTAGATAAAAATAGAATATATATATATAAATCCTTTTAAATCTAAATCCAGTTAAATACACTACAAAGACATGATTGAAGAACCATATTTCTTCACTTCATTGGACATACAAAATGCCTCCAGATGCTACTCCATCAAACCGTAGAACCATGGAGTTCTTCCCACCAGTCATCAAAGATCAGGCCATGATCCTGATACTTCACTGAGACACGAGAAACAACTTTTACCACTTATTTACTCCTGTTGAACTTTTAGAAACAAGTAATCAAGTTTTATTGTCTTGTAATCTCCTGTAATGTTTCAGTAAAGCTCTTTTATATGGTTGAAATGTTAAGTTTCCAAGTATTTCAGTGTTTGACTGATTAAGGGTTATTACCAATAAACTTTATTGTTTTGGGTTTTTTTTCCCCCCAAATATTCCCAAATTTCTATTTGATGTCTGCAACATCTTACAATAAAAGTTGGGACAGGCCCATCAAAAGACTGGGAAACGTGAGGAAGACTTGTCTTGGAATCTTCCACAGATGAGCAGATTAACCAGAAACTAATGAGGGTCATAAATGGGTCTAAAAGGAAAGGATGGAGCAAGGTGTTCTTTGTGAACAACTTAGTTTTTAAACTGTTAGACTATTTTCTATGTTTCTTAGCATCATGGATTTTATTGTCTGCCATCCATAATATAAAAAGATTCAGAGAATCTGGAGAAATTTCTGAGCGAAAGCAGCAAGGTTGAAAACTAACACTGAATGCAAAGTGGAGACGTGTGCTGTGGTCTCTGTGGTCTGATGGATCCACATGTGAAATTGTTTTTGGAAATCATGAACGTCTTGCGGATCCAAGCTAAAGAGGAAAAGGACTTCCGGAATGTTATCAGCACATCGTTCAGAAGCCGCCACCTGTGACGGTGTGGAGCACATCACACTGAAGTCTGTGAAGGTTCAGAGCAACATTTACTGCCATCTTTTCCAGGCACGTCTTTGCTTATTTCAGCAAGACAATGCCAGCCACATTCTGCACGTTACAAAAGTGTTGCTTCATAGTAGAGCAAGAAATTTACCTGCTTTTTAACCTCACATTTTGTGTAGGCAGCCGCTCCATCATTAGTGTAACTGCTTTTTTTAACCAGAGGACTAGGGGGTGCATTAGAGCAGTGGTGCCCAACCTTCTTTTCTCTGGGACCCCTTTCATGCATAGACTAAAATGTCATGGACCCCCTGCTCCACCCTGTGCTGTAACCATGTTTGGTTTTAGGATTTCAAAAGTGAGATTCTCACCATAAATAATGTATTCTGGTTGAGTCCTGTCCTTAAATGAACAACATACAGCCTTACTTTTTCCCCTTAAAATAGTGACAATTTATGGACATTAATCACAATGGCTCTAATGTTCAAAGCCTCAGGGATCCCTTGTGATCTTTCGGACCGCAGGTTGGGAACCACTGCATTAGATAACCTGATATATTTGCTGAATTTGTAGGGTGTAAAAACGATGAATATGCAAAAAAAAAAAAAAAAAAAAATTCTGGTTTTGGACAGAGAGGTAGTATTTGGTTAATTTTGAAATCATGACAGATAATCCAGACCCCGAGCCCCCAGAAAAAACAAAACAAACAAACAAATAAACAAATAAACAAAAAAAAAATCCCATAAACAGCAGTATCACAGATGGTATGTAAGGCCATTAAACCAAAGAAACTCCTGTCTTCAAAACCTTGTTAAGCCTGTGACCTTTTCAATCAATTGTTTTTTAACACTTTATTTTTATGTTTCCAGGAATTTATAAACAGAGCAATAAATAACATGTTACGGAAATACAAGATTTTCCTGGCATCGTACCGTTTATCCAAAATAAAAACAAACTTATCAAAATAAAACAGACAGAACAAAAAAACAACAAAAGCACACAAGTAAAAAAAAAGAAAAAAAAAAAACAAATAATAAATAAATAAATAGCTAGGGGAGGGGCAGGGGATTATAAACCTGAATATAAATATTCACAATAATTCCTGATCATTCAAATTGAGTATATGTTGTCAACTCCCTTTGCCAAGTAAGAATTCCACTTTTCCCAAAGAACATCACATTTATCCTTCTGGAGCCTCAGGCTCAGAGTCATACATTCCATACTTTGTATATACCTGATTATAGTTATCCATTGGCTAATAGTGGGGGGATCCTTACTAAGCCACTGTCTTGTTATGGCCTTTTTACTTGTTACCATAAAAATCTTAAGGAGGTATCTATCGTTCTTGGGTAGGCTAGGGTCAATATACCCCAAGTAAAGTGAAATACATGTGAAGTCAATACTGTAACCCAGAACGTCTGCAATGATGGTATGGACATCCTCCCAAAAGGACTTAATAACAGGGCAATTCCAAAATATATGTGAATGATCTGCTGGGGAGTGTCCACATCCCCTCCAACATTGAAGTTGGGCTCCAGTTTGTTTACTAATTTGTTTTGGGGTTAAAAAAAATCTTGCAAAGTTTTTCCATGAGAAGTCTCTCCAGGTCTGTGAAACAGTAGTTGTAATCTGTGTGTTAATTATATTTATCCATTGCTCTGGAGAGATTGCTAATCCCAGCTCCTCTTCCCATTTTACCTTTATGTAAGTAGTTGAGTGGCCCCTGAGATCAATTATATGCCTATATAGTTGACCTATAATTTTTCTAGATAATTTTTTATTGTAGGCACTGATAAACATTTGTGTGATACCTGATAAGTTTTTTGGGATATGCCCTTTCATGTTTTTATCAAAGTAATGTCTAAGTTGAAGATATCTATAAAAATCTTGTCTAATCAGACCAAATCTTTCTGACATTGTCTTGAAGTCTATGAAATCCTGATCTTCTACCATTAAACACAATGCTGTAATTCCCTGTCTTTCCCACTGGACCGCACCTCCGGAAGCTATAGCCAGTTTAAAAACTGGGTCATATACTGGCCAAGTCAAGATCAGGATTTCTCTCTGAATTTTAAGTTGCCTTACTGTTCTAAACCAGATATCAATAGAAAAATTAACCAGTTGGCTCTCAATATCACAGTATTTGGCCGCCTGTGGACATCCCAGCAAACTCTGCAAGGGTCTTTCCAATAAAGACGACTCCAGAACTTTCCATTTTGTCCAAATTTCTTGGTTGCACCAAAGCATAAGAGGTCTGATCTGTGCTGCTAGATAATAATCTTTTAGGCTTGGTAGGCCCATCCCTCCTTTTAATTTAGGTAATTGCAGTGTTTTATATCTCACCCTTGGGGTCTTACCACTCCAAATAAACCGGGAGATTACTTTGTCCCATTCACTAAACTGAGTGTCAGATATATAAATCGGTAAAGACTGGAATAAATAAAGGAGTCTGGGTAAGACGTTTGTTTTTATCACCCTAACTCTACTCCCAATGTCCAGGGGTAAATGAGCCCATCTATCAAGGTCCTCTTTTATTACTTTGCTAACGTTTACATAATTTTCAGAATACAGCTGATTATTATCTTTTGTTAGATTTACTCCTAAGTACTTAATGACTGAGGAGTCCCAATTAAAATTGTATTTGTTTTTTAAAGCTGATGAGGGAATGAAATTAAATGTCAAAGATTGAGTTTTATTAATATTTAGAGTATAGCCTGACAAGATTCCATATCTCTCCAACAGGTCCATTAATCTGGGAACTCCCAGTTCTGGATTCTTTAAACTTACTAGTACGTCGTCCGCATAAAGGCATATTTTATATTCTACATCTCTTACTATGATACCCTTTAAGGTTGGGTCCTGCCTTATGGCTTGAGCAAGTGGTTCAATGAATAAATTAAATAGAACAGGGCTTACTGGACAGCCCTGGCGGCAGCCACGTTGCAGATGTATAGGTTTAGAGAGGCCCCCATTTACTTTAATTCTAGCTATAGGGGCGGTGTACAAAGTTCTTATATTCTGAATAAATTTTCCATGAAAACCGAATTTGCCCATAACTTTATAGAGGAAATCCCATCCCACTGAATCAAAAGCCTTTTCTGCATCCAAGCTCAGTAGTATAGCCCCTTGTTTTCCTCTTTGTATATGTTCAATAATGTGAAGTGTCCTTCTAATATTATCATGAGTCTGCCTACCTTTAATAAAACCCGACTGGTCTTCATCAATCAAGGAGGGCATAAATTCCTCAATTCTTTTCGTTAGAATGGATGCATATATTTTATAATCTTGGTTCAAAACACTAATAGGTCTATATGCACCACATTCAGTTAGGTCCTTACCCTCCTTCGGAATCAACGAGATTGCAGCCTCCCTCCAAGAAGGAGGGAGAACACCTTCACGAAGTGTATAATTAAAACTCCTCTGTAGTAACGGTATTAGCTGCTCCCTGAATGATCGATACCATTCTCCCGGGAATCCATCAGTCCCCGGTGACTTACCTAACCTCAAAGAGGAAATGGCCCTATCAATTTCCACTGTTGTTATATCTTTCATTAGTTTTTCATTTTGTAGTTTACCAAGGGAGGGCAAGTCACATTGATCTAAAAATTCCTCAATCTTGCCTAGATCTAGTGTTGTGGGTTGGGTATACAAAGCCTGGTAAAATTTTTCAAATACTTTTTGAATTCCCTCTAGTTTATAAATCATCTTTTTAGTAGCAGGGTCCTTGATTTTATACACTGTATTTTCTGAATGCTGTTTTCGTAGTCTCCAAGCTAGTATCTTGGCAGCTTTGCTGCCTGCCTCATAATATCTTTGTTTTAAGAATCTAAGTTTCTTTTCCACTTCATCACAGTAAAACTTGTCTATTTCCTGTTTGATCGGTCTCATTTGTTGGAGAAGTAATGGATCTTTTTTTATACTATGTTGTTGCTCTAAAACCAGAAGTTGTTTTTGCAGGTCTATGAGTCTCTGATATCTTACTTTCCTAATAAAGGCGCTTTCTGATATAATTTTCCCCCGCAATACTGCCTTAGCAGCATCCCATAATATTACTGGGTTTACATTCCCATCATCATTGTCCTCCAGATATGAGTTGAACTCCTTTTTTATTTTTTCCCTAAAGTCAGGACTATTTAAAATGCTGATATTTAGTCTCCATGTTGTTATTTTATCTTTAGTGTCCAGATGTAATTTTAAATGGACAGGGGAGTGATCTGAAAGGTCCCTCTGACTTATCTCGCATTCTTTCACCCTGTGTCTCTCAGAATTAAACATAAATAGATAGTCAATCCTTGAGTAACCGTTGTGACGGCCTGAGTAAAATGTGTATTGTCTTTCATGGGTATGAAGGTCTCTCCAAACATCTATCAGACTGAGATCCTGCATCCTTCTTTTGATCCATCTTTCGATGCTAGTATTTGTCCTTTTTGGGTTGTGTCACACTCAGAACTCATGATTATATTGAAATATACATATCACATATCAAAATACCGGTGGAGTGCGATACAATTAATTGAAATAACTTTGTGAAGAAGGATTTATTGCTACCTGGAGGTGCATAGACATTCAACAGTGTTATCTCTTTGTTATCTAGTTTTCCTTTTACCATAATAAACCTACCCTCTTTGTCCTTAATTTCTGACAAAAACTCAAAGTGGGCGGAATTAGACAAGAGAATAGCTACACCCCTTTTACGTCCCCTTTTAAATGATGAATAATAAGTATGTCTAAAGCCCATTTTCTTTATCTTTTCGTGCTCTTGATCTGTTAGGTGAGTTTCTTGCCAGAATATAACCTCTGCTTTTCCTTCTTTATCTTGGATACTATTTTCCCCCTCTTGATAGGACTAGTCAAACCATTCACGTTGAAAGTGACAATCTTATATTCTTTGTTATGCATTTATATTTCGATCAATACCAGACAACCGCTCCCGTATCCCCACAAACAACATACAACCCCTACATATAATAAACTCAATAGAGTAACAACAAAAGAAAAAAAAACAACAGAAACAACAATCTAAACACTGGGCTTCCATCAAAGAGGTTATCCATGAACCTCTTGTATAGGGGGATATTCCCACCACTAAGTGGAGGGGCCCCCTTAAACTGTCTCTGCGGGTGACTTTCATTCAGATTATGGACTGACCACCTCAGTTTTAAAATTAAGGAGGCTAAGATCAATAAACCAGTGTATTTAGCATGCTAACATATCGCAGTTCAACACATGATAGTAACTACAAATACCTTTAGAAGGTGTAGCATGCTCTCAGTGTCCTCTACTGGGTGAAGGAAGAAACTTAAAGTGGATTATCCGTCTTCTGGGACCGGTTCGGAACTTCGATTGAACCTGCGGAGTTTTTCTCGTATCTTTTGTTGATATTCGCTTCCGACTCGTCGTCGGTTGCTCTTAGCTTTTTCCCAGCGGGTACTTTGCTGCGGTAGATCTCTTCTTCTGCTCTCCGGTCCCGGTGGGATCTGGAAACCCCTCGCCCGTAGATCCTCAGAGGCTTGTGTTGCGCTCTCATAGGTGACAGCGCCCGTATCCAAAAAAACTCGCATCTTTGTCATTGGGGTGTGGAATCTAATTCCTTTTTCTTTCAATATTTTCTTAATGATCGAGTATTCTCTCCTTTTATCCATCACGTCTGTTGCGTAGTCATGGTCAAAGAACACCCGTTTCCCATCCATAGTTATTTTCTTCCTCCATGCCGCACCAATTACTCTCTCCTTGGTGGTATATTTTAAAAATCTCACCAACGTCGAGCGTGGCGATGCAGAATTGGCAGGTCTTGGTCCAGGAACCCTGTGTGCTCGTTCTATGCCCAGCTCGGTCAGCCCAATGCTGTCACCCAATTCAGTTTTCAAAAAGTCCTCCACAAAAAGAAGCATAGATGTTCCCTCAGCTCCCTCCTTAAGACCATATATCCGGATATTATTACGACGGGAATAGCCCTCAAGATCAATGATTTTAGATTTAAGCTCCAACTGAGCTCTCTGCATCTGCTCCAATGCCTCCTGCACCTCCAAATGAAAAGTTTCCACCTCAGATATACGGTGTTCGGCTTCATTAAGTCTTAGGAGGCTGGCCTCTATTTTCTCCGTGTTTTCTTCCATCTTTCGATTAATATCGGCTCTCAATTCACCAAGCTGTTTTTTAACATCCGCTTGCATGCCAACCTGCAATTCTGAGAGCTGTTTAGCCATATTATCCTGCAGACCCGACATTGCTTTAGCCATGGTTTTATCAATGGTGTCGCGGATAGAGGCTAACGTCACCGCTTCAGCTAGCATAGCCCCGTCATTGTTAGTTGGATCTTCCACTTCAGCGTCCTTCTTTTTGCTTCTTAATGCCATGCTAGAACAGTTTCTCCCCCTGGTATTAAAACTTGTCATATAACTCCTGAAGTAAATCTATTGTTTTTGCCCCAGGGAGTTAAAGGTGGTTCAGTCAGGAGATCAGTTTTTACACAGCCGTCTTCATTCGTAGGCCACCGGAAGCCACCCTTTTCAATCAATTGTTAGCTGCAATGCCCCCTGCTGATTACCCTTCATATAGCAGCTAAAGATGTGCACAAACGGTCAAGCAAATGAAAAAATTTGAGACAGTCATGATAAACATGTGCACATATAATCAAAAGCAAGTATGTTCTTGGCCTAAGGGTGCAGGTACTAGACTAACCTGCCTTCAGTTTAGACCAGTCTCCCATTAAAATGTGTGGCATTACATACAAGTGCAAAATACAACAATGGAGACCCTGCACCCTGGACCATAGCAAGAATGGGGAAAGAAATCTACCGACAAAGCTTCAACAAACTAAAATCTTATGATAGTCATCAAATTCAAAATGGGAGAATGTTTGAACATTAAAATGTATCACTTTGAACATAAAATATTATAAAATGATTTGTAGCTTATTGTATTCTGGTTTTTTTTTCACATTTTACCCCATGTCCCAAATGCATTGGAATGGGGTTTACACATAATTATCATTACTAACATGTCAAAGTCTTTAAATATGACTGACTGAAGGATTTTTAAACCTGTGTTTAAAAATCCTTCAGTCAGAAGGAACAGGAAGTGTCCCTATGTCTTCCTATAGAAACCCAGGGAATCTTTACTCATCGTCGATCTTGAGGTATCTGACTTGATTTGATAAATTAGTGAGCCGCTGCTTGAGTTTACGCTGAGAGGATTCGTACTGATTCGACAGCTTACGAAATTTGTTTGACATGATTTCAATACTAGCTCCGATCTGGTTGGCTTTTTCCTCCAAGTCTTTCATATCAGTAGCAGCAACCAGTGATTCGTCTATGAGGTTATCTTTCATCAGAATCGCTCTTCCCTTGTCTACCAGGGCATCTTTAGCTTCAGGATACTCAGTGAGGGCCTCCATCAGATCATCTTTGGATAGGGCAAACAGATCAGAGTAGCCAACACTTCGGATGTTGGCGGTTCTTCTGTTTCCAGCTTTACTACCCTTGATTCCAAGGATGCTGATTTCTCCAAAGTATGCCCCATCGCTAAGGACCACAAACTGGGTGACCCCATCATCTGCTACGACAGCCAGCTTTCCTTCTTTGATGATATACATTTCTCTGCCAATGTCCCCCTTCTTACAGATGTAGTCCCCAGGACTGAAAACCTGAGGCTGAAGCTTCAGGACCAACTCAACAAGTAAACCGGCTTCACAGTCTTGAAAGATACGTACTTTACTTAGAGTCTCCAGATGTACGTTAATGGCTATTTCAGCCTTCAGCTTGTCAGGCAGATTCTTCAACACCTGCTTCTCATCACAGGTCTTCCCCTCTGTCCATAGATAGTCAAACCACTTCACCACCCTCGCCTCCAGGTCTTTGGTGACCTTACGAAATTGCATGTACTGTTTGATAGAGTCAATCTTAGCCTGGAACTCTACACGTGCGGCGCTCATGTTGGAAATCATGGCACCGACGTTGCCTACGATTGTTGCAAAGATCAGAACCCCGGTGAGAAAGTCAGCGACCACAAAGAAGTATTCAATGTCTCTGACTGGAGGAGGTGTCTCACCGATAGTTGTTAAAGTAAGGGTGGACCAGTAAAGAGAGTAGACATACTGTCGGGACAGCGTAGAAAATTCTGAATGGTTTAAGCTTGGATACACCCAGGTGTCTGAGCCAAAGCCAAGTACCTTGGAGATGGCAAAGTAGAGGCAGCCATTCCAGTGGATGATAATGATGATATAAAGTACAAGATTCGCAATTCGAAAGATGTTTGGAAAATTGGTTCGAGTTTCAGTCCGGTCAAAAAACTCAAAGAGTCGAGCTAGCCTAAAGAGACGGTTGAACCTCCACTCTGGGTTGTCGATTCCTAGATAGAGGAACACAATGTCAGTGGGAAGGACTGATATCACATCTAATTTATACTGGCGTGTCTTCATGTACTTTTCTTTAAGCATCTTTTCATCTTTTACAAGCAGTCCTTGCTCCAGAAAACCTGCAGACACAATGGAATATTATCAGCATTGTATTCCTTTTATGTGGAATTTGACAAAGGTTGACATCACTCACCTGTTCTGGATCTTACGAAGGTGTCCATGAAGTAGAGGACATCTGAAGAATAGTCCAAAACTACCCACAGTATTGTGTTATTGTACTGCAGTTCATTAAAACATGATCTACATGAGGACAAAATCATGATTTCAGTTAGCTGAGATGAAATTAAAGTGTTGAAATGAGTGAAATGACAGCATGAATCCAGACCTGGCCACCAGAAGCATCAAGTTGTAAAACACTGGGATGGATATTGTGCACAACCAGTAGTAGTATATATCTGTAGCAGGATCAATTATCCACACCTCCTTTCTGAATCATGAGAATAAGAAAAGTTTTTTTCCTTTGTTATAAACAGTAAATGTATATGAAGTGTGCTGCATTCATTTGAAAAATAAAAAAAGAGCTCTATTTTTCTGAACTAAAGACAATAATTTTTCTTATCTTACGACTACTTCTACTCCTTCTACCACAAAAATGTACACAAACCATTTGTTTTATAATTCAAGGACAACCACAATTGTAAAAAAGTTGGGACACTAGGGGGTTTCCCAATATAGGGTTTCCCAAACAGAGACATTTTACCATTTCATGGAAAATATGAGCTCAATTTGAAAAAAGGTAACAAAAGACTGCTCACCAACCCACAACACCAACGCCAAAACTAAATATGCAGATGACACACGCATCTACCTTTTAGTTCTTGGGCACAAACATTTCAGAGGAGATAACACAGACCCTTAACACGTACAGCCTGGTCAGGAAAGCACAGCAGCAGCTACACTTCCTGAGAACCCTCAGGAAGATAAATCTACCACAACGCCTGCTACTGTCCTTTTATCACTGCTCGGTAGAGAGAGTCATAACTCATGGCATCCTTGTGTGGGTCAACAACAGCTCAACAGATGATAAAAAGTCTCTTTAAAGAAAATAAATGCACAGCTTCCTGCTATTGAGGACATTTTTACCTCCTGCTGCCTTTTAAAGGTTAAACAGAACTCGTCCCATCCAGCTCACCCCCTATTTGAACTCCTGCTCTCAGGCAGCCAGAGGAATCAATCGGTAATCAGTATGCATATTTAAACCTTTTATTATTTTTTGTTGTTTTAATATTTAAGAGCTGCGTTTTTTTTACAGTGTCTTAACTTTAGTTGTATTTTACAATAGCAGTAAAGAATTTGATTCTAAAAAGTATTTGCCACAAATTTAAGAACAACTGCAGGAAGATTTGACACTTAATGAAGTTAATTAGTAAGAGGTCAGCAACATGACTGTGTATAAAAGGAGCATTTCAGAGAGGCAGAGTCTCTCAGATGGAAAGATGGACAGGTTCACCAATCGGGGGCGGCATGGGTAGAGCAAGGTATAGCGGTCGTCTTGTAACCCGAGGGTTGCTGGTTTGATCCTCAGCCAAGTCAAGTTCATGTCGAGGTGCCCTTGGGCAAGACACCGAACCCCTAATTGCTCCTTACCATTTACCATTAATCTGTAAAAAAAGTGTCTAAAAATTGTGGAAGAATTTCAGAAAAATGTTCCTCAATGTAAAACGACTTTGAAGATTCTACTATCTATAGTGTATGATGGGGTTAAAAGATTCAAACAGTCTGGGGGAATCTTTATGGGCATGGGACGAAGCTGAAGGTCGAACTGGATGCTGGTGATCCTCACTTCCCAGATGTTAACAGACAGATGTTAAAAGAAGAGGAGATGCTACACAATGCTGAACATCACCCTGGAACTACTTTTTACAGATGTGTTGCTGCCATCAGATTCACTATCAGCTCATATTTTCTATCACATGGTAAAATGTCTCAGTTACATCGTCTGGTATGTTCTTTATGTTTTATTGGGTATAAAATATAGGTTGATGAGATTTACAAATAATTGCATTCTGGTTTTATTTATATTTTACACATTGTACCAACTTTTTTGGAATTAGGATTATATGTTTAAAATGAGAAAATATATCACTTCAGTTTTATGAAGAAGAATAGTGAAGTATTAGATCATATTCTTTATAAAGTATACTGGACTTACGGCTCTTCTTTCTTCTCATCCTTTTTGGCATCTTTCTTATCATCCTTCTTATCATCCTTCTTCTCATCCTTCTTCTCATCCTTCTTCTCATCCTTTTTCTCGTCTTTCTTCTCATCCTTTTTCTCATCCTTTTTCTCATCTTTTTTCTCGTCTTTCTTCTCATCCTTCTTCTCCTCCTTCTTTTCATCCTTCTTCTCATCTTTTTTTCTGTAAATGTTCATGAATAAAGGTGACTCATGCTAAGTCTTGTCATGTAGCAATGTCAGAGTTCAGTGTTATTAGACATTTCAACAACTAAAACAAGATTTTATTTTCAGTCACATTTCATTTGAATAAGTTACAATATTTATAACAAGGCAGAAAAATGTCAATTTAATCAACTTTATTATAGTTGGAGGTTCAAACTGTAGAACCATGAAAATAGAAAAGATTTGAGAGGTTAGACCTTTTTTGCTTTTGTTATATTAATAATAATAATATGTACTTGACCCAATGTTAATTAATATGAATATAGGGGTAAAGACAATTTTTCTGTCCTGTTTTTTAAATTAAATGGTTAATAAAAGACAAATCTGAAATCAACTTATAAAATATAAATCTTCTGGAGCAGAGGTTTTTCCCTCTGTGTTACTGTGTAATGAGGTAACATGAGAAGAAAGATGCATACACTGTAAAAGTGTTCCTTACCCATCATTGTTGTTACAGTTGTTCATGTTTTGTGCAGCCAGGGGCCACCGATCACTACCAGGAGAACACAGAATTAATATTTCTTTACAATAATACTTGAAACCTACACTGATACTCAAATCCTCTCCAAGGTTTTAGTCAACAAGACAGCAAATAATGTTAACCTGAATCACAACAGTACAACAAATTTATTTAATTTAATTTTGGAATTTTATTTCTTGCATTTTATCTATTTTATTTTAGCATCTTCGTTCTGTTTTTATTTCATAAATTGCATTTCTTTTAATCTTTGTTTTTTTAATGCGCTTGTATTGCTTTCTGCATCCTGCTGAAATGTTTTATGTAAAGCGCTCTGAATTGTCTTGTACATGAAATGTGCTATACAAATAAATTTGACTTGCCTTGCTAAATTAAATCTGCTTGGGGAGATTAAATCTTCACGGGGTGTGTTTGCTCCCCTTATTTGTAGAGTATTGGTATGCTGTATGCTCCTGTAGCCTTACAGGCTCTCCAGGCTAAATAAATAAATAAATAACAGTTGTATTTTTTAAGAAAATGTTTATCATTTCTATATTGCTGGTAGGTGTTTTGCACATTTTCCCCAATAGCCTTGACTTGGCTTCTACACTGTTTACACTGACCACCAGGGGTTATTTTAAAACGTTGAACCATTTAAAGCCTGATCCAAGAAAAAAATGGGGAGAAACTGAATCTGATGGCTTTATTTAGCCCCTAAAAAAATACAACAAAAATAATTTGTTTATTTATTACCCTGTGATAAAAGTATTGTAATGCAAAAGGTATCCACCAGGAGGCAGAAGATGATTGTGTACAACAGGATTTTGAGCAAAGTTTTTACCATAAAGTGATGCAAAAGGAACAATATGTATCAAATATGATAAACAAGGTTAAATAGATGATAGTGGGTAAACACAGCTCACCTGCTCCTGCTGCCTTTGCTGCTGTCTGTCCCGGGACAGCTGGGGCTCGACTCCTCAGGGACAATACTGCTCCTCCCAAAACGCATGATGTACGATAACCTTCAACAAGAGCTCAAAATTACTCACTAGGTGAGGAAATAATACAAGATATATTTAAAAAAGGCATTTTACTTGGTAGTTTGTGTCCTAGCAGAAATTTATGCTGATGTAAGGTGAGGTCACAAGGGTAAACATTTAGCTTAAATGTTTTAGAAGACATATCTTAAATATTCATCTCACTTTCCTCGTTTAGCACGTTTTCCTTACATTTAAGATGGAAATTAATCTAAAACAGCAGCGTTTACAACTTGCACACTGGTCAAATCTTAATTTTAAATCTAAATATTAAATCTAAAGTTTTAATATGAATTTAAATGTTGTCTGTAAATCTAAATGTTAAATTTAAATGTTTATTTTAAGATGCACATTAAACATTAATTTTGCTTTTCTCTTATTTAGCACATGGAAATGAACCTAAAACAGCAGTGTTTACAACTTGTACCATGGTCAAATCTCAGTTTTAGATCTAAACTTAAAAGTTAAATCTATATAATAAATCTAAATTTAAATGATCTCTGTAACTCAGAATCTTAAATCTAAATGTTAATGTTAAAATTTTCCCAGCAGCAGAGATTAAACATGCAATTATGGGACGAGTAT
Organism: Melanotaenia boesemani; assembly: GCF_017639745.1. Classification (NCBI taxonomy): domain Eukaryota; kingdom Metazoa; phylum Chordata; class Actinopteri; order Atheriniformes; family Melanotaeniidae; genus Melanotaenia; species Melanotaenia boesemani. The sequence continues at coordinate 8,805,777 of NC_055705.1, read as the reverse complement.
GAGCTGCACCTCAAAGTGCATTTCCACTGCTACCACTCAAGGCTGCTACTCCACGAGAAGCAAAAACTTTTTTCTAGTTCTTGAGGCCATGAAAGCAAAATGACGTCATTTTGCTCTCACTGACGTGAATGGGGACAGTTCTTGACATATCAGCAGAGCAGAACTTTCTTCTCCTGGAAGGGGGGGGGGATCTGAGAAGCATTGTGTGATTGGCCAGATATTTGAGGTGGGCGTGGTGAAGTTGAGAAGAATGATGCGGAAATTTGTGGCTTCCTCATTTCCCTTTTTTTTTTTTTTTTTTTTTTTTAACGTGTCCTGTCCAGCATCATAGCAAGCAAAATGATAATCTGGTTGCTGTATCATGTTGAACAAATTTGCTCTGCCAAGGGGAGACCTATGGGTAAGGCTCCTCTTGATAATCTGATTCATTTATTTATTTATTTACTTTGAATCACGGAATCTATGTAATCTTGCTGGACCTGACCGGAGGGAACAGAAAAAGATGGAAAATAGCAAAAAGATGCAAAAGAGACAGAAGAAAGGAGACAAAAAGATCACAGACAGAAGGAAACGACCCTTCAACCCACACCATCACCAGACAACAAACTGTTACACCTGTACATGAACACGCCAGAAAATTTCCTACAACTTTTACAAAAACCAAAAACAGAAACACACACACAGAAAAAACAGAGCTGCTAGTCATTAAGAGTTTTTAAATAATAACCAAATCAAAAAGACATAACAGTGACCAGATACTAACTCACAGGAAAAATAAAAAAAATATATTATCGCTTAGTATAAAAACCCACTGGACAACTCAGTGACTGTGTCAGCATGCAGAGCATCAGAAACAAGGAGTGATCAGTGATGAAGAGTGGTGAGTGAGATTGTGCAAATGCGACCTCGCCTCCACGGAGGTCAGAGGCAGACCAGGGCCAGAGACCCGGGCCCTCAGCAGCAGCCCCGAAGCACCAACCCAAGCTACCCCACCACGAAGACGACTCCAGCCCCACCCGAAGGGCAGCAGAGGAGAGCCCCAGCAAGAGCCCCCCATGGTCTTGGGGCACAGGTCCCAGTGGGCCAAGATCAGCAGCCGCCGGCCCCGCCAGGGACCGGCCACCCAGGGCAGCCCAAGCAAAGGGCCCAGGGCCCCAGGAGCCCAGAGTCGGCCGCCCCACCCCCCAAAGGCAGAGGGCCCGCAACATGCCTAGGAGGACCAGGCCCCCCCAGAACACCACCCCGCGTAGGCCAGCACACACCCTGATGTTCCAGCCACACACCCCAGGAACCAGGGCGCCATCGACCCCCACCCCCACCCCCCACCTACTCCAATCTGCACCCCATATAACCCCACACTCACACCCTCCCCTGTGCCGTACCCACAAGCACTCACCATCACACAGTCACGTCACACATAACCCACCCACCATGCCCCGTGGGGGACACCCCAGGTGGACCGGAGGACAGAGAGCCCCAAGCACCCCCCCTTGACCCAACACCCACAGATCCAGCAGCCCACCAGCGCAGCCACCCCGGGACCCAGCCCCGGGGCAACCACCTCCCCCCGCCTACCCCCGGCCACACACAGGGGGAACAGGGGTGTGAGAGGTCCCCAATACCCTCTCCCTCCCCACTCCTGACTGTTTATGTAGTGTGTGTTGTGTGCAATTAAAATTGAGGGGCAGTGACCGCAATGAGCCGGGAGCCGGGCCACGTAAGTGGCCCTGCCCGACATGCACCGCATGCCATGCCCCCCAGGTGTTGTTTGTGTGTTGTGTTTCTTGTGTTTTGGTGTCTCGGTGCAATTAAAACTGAGAGGCGAGTCACCACGGGGTGCATCCAAGGAGACCACTGAATGGTCTCCTCCGTTCCACCCCGCATGGCTCCACGCCTCCCAACTCCCTACGTGTGTGTGTGTGTGTGCGTGTGTGTGTGCGTGTGTGTGTGTGTGTGTGTGGCTTCCTCATTTCCCCTGATGAGAGGTTGAATGAAAAGCTTCAATATGAAGTTTTTTCTTGTTCTTTCGGCCTCGAGAACAAGAACAAACTTCTTGCGGAGTATGTTATCAGCTTCACACTGATAGTAAAATGTAATGGTAAGATTAATAGATTCCTTTTTAAATTTAGATTCAACAAATATAATTTTGATTTAGATTAAATAAACAGATCTAAAATATACCATTCAGATTTAACAATTAGATCTAGGGTTAGATCTAACATTTAGCATACAGATTTAGGTTATCATATATATTTAAGATTTATGGTAAGATTTAGAGGTTTCAGTTTTAGATTTAACAAATATCACTGTGACTTAAACACACAGATCTGTTATATAACATTAAAAGTTCGATTCAACATTTCAGTTTCACATTTAATATTTAGATTTATCATTTGAATTTAACATTAAGGTTACATTTACTATTTTAATCTGACATATGACACGCAGGCTTAGGTTTAACATATATCTTTAATATATCACAATTAAATTTACCATTTAGATTTTGTTTTAACATGTAGAGCACCAGTCAAAGTTTAGACAGACCTACTTATTACGTTAAATGAATGAATGAATGAATGAATGAATGAATGAAACTTTATTGTCATTGCAACAGGTGCAACAAAATTTTTTCCAGTACAAGCCCATCAAGAATCAGGCAGACTGAGGCAGCAGCCGCAGTGGAGCGCACCATTTTCATGTGCATCCAAACGTTGACTTTTGGTCCTGTGGATTAAACGTCTGACATCAAGATATAGATCTAACATGTTAGATGATTTATCATTTAACATTTACATTTAGATTTATAATCTAATTTTAACATTTAGATTTACCATTTAGATTTATATTTAATATTTAGACTTAACATTTAGATTTAGATGTAACATTTAGATTTAACATCTAGATTTATATTTAATATTTAGATTGAACATTTACATTTAAATTACATTTTTAGATTTAACATTTAGATTTAGATTCAATACTTTGATTTAACATTTAGATTTAGATTTTACATTTAGATTTTGATTTAACATTTATATTTAGATATAATGTTTAGATTTACATTTAACATTTAGATTTAACATGTAAATTGAGATTTAATATACAGATTTAACATTTAGATTTAGATGTAATATTTTGATATAATTTTGATATAACATTTAGATTTACATTTAACTTTTAGATTTTGATTTAACATTTAGATTTAACATCTAGCTTTAGATTTAATATTTAGATTTAGATGTAAAATTTAGATTTAGATTTAATATATTAAGATTAGATTTTAACATTTAGACATAAACTTGATATTTGATGTATGTGCGTTAACAGTTAAATTATGCTGTTTTAGGTTAATTTTGGTCTTAAATATAAAAACAAATAGGTAAGTCATTAAATGGAAGGTGAGATTTTTACACTTTACACAGTCATAGATGTAAACAGTAAAGTACAACTCTGTAGTGAGACTCACCTGGACAGTAGTCCAGTACCAATAAAGGAAGTCTGACCTTAGGTGTCCCTGGAGACATGAAGGAGTACAGCCAGATCAGCTCACAGTTATCAGATTTTATTTAACACAACTTAAACCCTTCAAACACATTTAACACTTATACAAACACGTCGCTTCACTGATGCTTTTAAAAAAAAACTCTCAGTAATAAGAGAAGGAATGTCTGTTTAAGCTTATACTTCACATGTATATGTTTAAATTATTATTTCAAACTACTACACATTTAGTTCAGGTGGATCAATGTCACTTTTAGTGGTTTATAATTAAAGATGATGTATAAGAAGTTGTATTCATGTAATGGATCTTCCAAAAAAAGTTGAATAATTCCATGACTATAAAACATAGAGAAGACAAGGTGGTAACCAGCTTTTCTCCTCATGAATTGTCCAGGTTCTAAGGTTGTCTCTCAACTTGAGGAATATAGGAATGAACATCTGTTTATTTCACATCTACTAGTTACCAGCTTCTGTTTGTGTTTAGTCTCATTAACTCATTAAGTTTCTTCTCTCGCACAGTTGACTTAAATCCCCTCTCCCAGATTACATCAGCTAAACTTAGATTTCCAGCCCAACGTGACTCTCTAAGCTCAACACATGGGAGTCGTTTTCCTCTAACAACATCAGAACTACAACTCTGAGCAAACTAAAGTTACCTGAATATATGTGAAGATGAAGATGATGATGAGTCAGAGTGGAGTCAGGATGAGCTTGGAGGAGATCCCATTCTGCTTCGTCCCTGTTTGTTGTTTGTTGTCAGAGATGCAGATTCCCGCTCAGATGAACAAATCCAAGCATGACGGAGTAAATATCCGATATCTCAAACACCAGGTGGTCAGAACGACTTCCAGCTTTACTCTGCTGAGTTCACACTCTGCTGCAGAGTCGTTGCTTCTGATCCTCCACCCTGCACCACCTGATGGAGGGCGGGGGAGAAGAGGAGGGGCTGACAATCAGATACACAGAAACATTTTTACAAGGTTGTTAGCCGTTATTTTGTGGAAATGCAAAATCTTTTTGCATGTAGAAGCTAACAAGCTGCTGCATCCACTGATTATCACATCCATTTAGTCAAATTTATCTGTATTAAACTAATATAACTACTTCTGCATAAAAACATTAAAACATGCATATCTCCTCATTCTTAAGCAGATTATTTCTGGTGAGAAAAAAATCTGCATGTCTTCTTCTGGGACTTTTCTGTTAACAGAAAACAATTTAGTGTACATTTATTATCATGTCAACTCTTTTTTCTAACTTTATTTATAAAAGATGGGCTCTGAAACACTAAAAATAATTGATTATACATCCCCAATTCCAAAAATTTGGTCTCAGATTGGTGAATCTTTGTCCATCTTTATGTCAGAGAGACTCCGCCTCTCTGAAGTGCTCCTTTTACAACCAGTCATCTTACTGGTCTGCTGCCAGTTGTTTCTGATTTGTACCAGTTACTCCTGTTTACAAGTGTGTTGCTGCCATCCGGTTAAAAATTAGCTAATTTTTTCCATGAAATAATAAAATGTCTCATTTTCAACATCTTTTTTATGTTGTACTGGGAATAAAATATGCACTGATGAGATTTATAAATCATTACATTCTGATTTTATTCACATTTGATCCAGGGTCCCAACATTTTTGGAATTAAAGTTGTAATTTAACGTGTTCAAATGAACAGGACTGAGTGGAGTCAGAGCTCCTTTTTTATTTATATCCTCTCCAGTCTGAGTAAATCCTCTTAGTGTGTAGAGAGCTAAAGTAAAACATCAGACTCCACCTGCAGCTCAAAGAGGAGAAGGGGAATCCTGGAGCTTCGGCTAATCTCCCATCTACATCTCCTGTTTTCTTTCAACTAGCTTGGAAGTCAGGGAAAAAGTGCTGATCAAACACTATCTCTGCATCACAAAGATGCAGACATATTTCTAAAAATAGAAGAAACAGCTTTCAGTTCTTTCTTTTTAACCTGTGCAGGGGAATTTGGCTCAGGTGACTTAGCCTGCAGTGGGTGAAACCACTTTGGGCTGTTCATGACAGATTTATGTCCTTACTGAGTTTTACCTTCTTAAAACTGAAAAACTATGATTTAATAAGCAATAATGTTGAAGATGTTCTGCCTTTAAAGCTCAAACAAAAATCAGCACTAAATATATTTAGTTTCATATTCATTAAATAAAAAGATCTCTTTAAAACTAGAATCAATATAATAAAGAGATGAGAAATGTTTAAGAATATGTGTGTTGCACTTCTCTTTGTTTTTCTCTGCAGACACAAACTACAATGAAATTTGCTCTCAAATGCTGGACTCCATCCTCACAGCAGAGCCAGTTGAGCTGCTTTAAATAAGATTAGACTTTATCAGTCGCTGCCTCTCAGAGAACAGACAGAGATAAAAGGTCCACGCTGCTGGTGATGATCCTTCAGAGGCCGTTGGACATGTCACGACCCTGCTCAGAAGCCAAAAATGGAAATGAGAGTTTCAACCAAGTATAACAAAACATAAAAATATAGGAGGCCTGTATTACGAAGCCTGACTAACGTATCTCTCTGTTACCTGGGCTAACTTACCCAGACATTCAGGATCTGGATAAGAAATACAAGTCTGTAATTCAACCCTGGGTTTTCTGTCCCAATCAGAGCATGCTCACATAAAAGGGGCGGAGTCTGCAGTGTCTGACCAATCACAGAGAAAAGCTACATCACCATGGAGGAGCAGACTAAGTCAGCTAAGCTGAATTTAACAGAACTCAGCTGAACTGATGTGACTTGAATTTATTTAAACTGAAACAAACATGTTATTATAGTCATGTAACACCCTGGATCATTAGCTCTCAGGAACAAAACAGCAGCTGTAGGCTGTTTTTAAAGCTCTTCATGAAAAAGCTCTGTAACACAGGATCAAGCATCAGTCAGTAGTTATCTAAATGTCAGCAGTGTCAGCAGATAAAAAGATGACATCATTGAATTCCCGGTGCTGCTGATGTGCTAACAAGCTGCTGACAGGGATGGTACTCTGCAATTAAATTCATTACACCCTCAGCGTCAGCTCTGTTGCTTTCCCCACAGGAACATCACATCACCTCAAATATGTGATGGGTGAGACTGCCTCACATCACAGAAACCACACCCGGGACGCATGTGGTGCTCAGCATCAGTGTATAAAATAGAGAAATAAATACCAGTAAAGCTAATCTGAAGCTGTATTTAGTAAAAATGGAGAAAGATTTTTTTAATTATTGCCCTTTGAGATGGATAAAGCTTGTTTTCCATCTGTTGTTAGCAGTGGATCCTGTAGTCCTGCTCTCTATGAAGGAGACTTTTCATAGTTGCTGGTTGCTCATTATAATTCAGAGATATATTAACCATGTCTCTGAGCTGGACTTCCAGCTTGCTTAAATGTTGTTTGGTGACCCAGATTAACATGATTGTTGTCACAAATTGTTCCTATGATGCTTATTAACCCCTCTTTCCTGTCCTCTCCACTTCACGTGAAGGTGACGGCCAGTCGTCCTGGTTCTGGTTCAGCTACAGGTTTCTTCCTGTTAAAAAGGAGCTTCCATCTCCAATGTTGCCTCATGCAGCTCAGGATGGAGAACTGAAGAGATGCCATAAAATCTGATAGCTAGTCAACTTCTCTTTTTATTGTCTTACACAGTTTAGACTAATTTGATAATAATAATTCAGTTTATTTACTGCATCTGGATTATAATGGGATTAAATTGGTCTGTATCTCTAAAGTGCCTTGAGATAATTTTATTGGACTGGTACATCTAAGAGATGTGACGACTGAGTGTGCGACGTACCACATCTTGACAGGGACAGTGAGGTTGAAGTTCTGGATCCAGAGAGTCTCCCTGCAGCTCAGTTATTCATTTATTCTCATCAACATACACTGAGACATCCTCTGCCTTCACCTCTAGCCCCTTTCCTGCAATCAGGTGAAGAAACAACAGGAGAGACTGAACCAGATGGTCCAGATGGTGTCAGCCTCAGGGTTCATGAAGGCCGGCTCAGAAACAGCCATGTTGCATTCTGCTGCACCTCTTCAACCTTAGTCTGAGTCGGGAGAAAGTTCCCGTGCTTTGGAAGACATCTTGCTTTGTCCTGGTAACTAAAAAAAATCTCATCCACCTGTTATCAAAGTCCTGAACAAACTGTGATTGGTTAACCTTCCTAGACTCATTACAGTTTGCTTGTCGTCCTGTGTTGTGGTTAAAGATGCCACCATCTACTGACCTTGGTGATCCCAGTTATTGCTTTAGTTTTTTGCTTTGCTGTCACAGATGCTGTACAGTTTACTGCAGGAGAGCTGCTACAACATTTCTACATTTCTTCCCCTGCCTCTCGTTAACTTGATGTTTTCCAACAAGATCATTCTAGGAAAAGATTATAGGTCTTTTTTAATTATTATTCAACCCAATATCTCTACAGTAAAGCTTTCATTTATGTCTCTTACATCTAACACCTCTTTCTACCACCCTCCTCACCATCATTATACTATTACAGCCCCTATAATAATCATTTAAAATGTCCCAACAGCATACAAAAAAGGAAGCTTCTCTGCACATAAATAAACTGATTTCCAGTGGGTGTTTGAGCAAGTCTGTATGTGCTTTGTCTGGGTTAAAATAGTTTATGGGTTTTAAATGAATAAACTCTCAGTAAAATGCACAAAACATTCCAGTCAAACGTGACATATCTTCTATGAAAGATGAGGTCCTGTCCATGTTTCACTGCAGACTGGTGATGCAGGACTGCTGCCCTCTGGTGGTCAGATGAGGTAAAACTAAGAAGGACAGACAATGACTTTGATCCTTGCACAGAAAAAGGTACAGAGATTTTGTGAATTAGCCATAAAGTACAATGCTTTTCTGTTGTACTGAAGAAGCTCACCAGGTCACATGGCATTAAAAACTCACGGCTGCTCCTTCTTCTTATTTGTCAGATTATATCTTCTTTTCATTCTTATTTTAACAGGTGATATGGTTACTCTCCAAATTCAGACACTAGTTTCCCAGTCTCATCCTGGCAGGTTGCTAGCTTCATGCTGTCTAAAAGGAAAACATTTTCATGTGGAGGATTATTTTTTGTCCTTGATCAAGCTTCACCTCATCTAATGACATTTTATTAGTAGAAAAGGAGTTGGAAAGCAGGACAAAGACCCGAAAATAAATAGGAACAAGCCAGGCGGGCAAAGATTAGACAGAAAAAAAGTAGTTTAAGCTGCAGGGAAGTCCATAGTATATGAGGCTATATGATACCCGGAGTGTGTGGAAAGACAGGGAGCCCCTTTGTTTTCTCCCAAGAATTTATCCTTGTTCTCCTAAAGAGAAAAAAAGAGCCATTTTTTCTTGATGTTCAGCAGAAGTCAGTGGTTATTTTCATCATCAATGACAAGCTATGGGAAGCATATTTCCTTCCTCCTTAAAAAAATATATTTTTAGATTATTATTCGGTTTTATTTAAAATATTTGTTCAGAAAATATTAGAAAAAATATTAATATATTTTTACTAAATCAAACAGATATTTATTTTTTAAATAATTTACATACAGTTAAAATAGTTTTTAACTTTTTATTTTTAAAAGTAAAAATTTTCTTTTAAGTCATTTTGATACTTTTAAACTATATTAATAAATATTAAAAATATACTTTTTATATATTCACAAATCACATATTGTTTAACTTAGAATCATCCTAAATGCATGCATCTTAATCCAAAATCATAAAAACCAGGCATATTTGAGATTTTATTTTTAGAAATCAACATTAATATTTTTATTTAAAACATTTTAAATACATTTAAATAATCAATGTAAAAAAAATACATGTAGATGATATTTTCTAGAATCATCCAACGTGCATGTCTTTGGACTGTGACACGAAGTTCAGGGAAAATAAACCCAGAACAAACCAGTGGAGGTCTGAACCAGCACCTTTTTTCCTGTGAGGAGATGGTACTTAATTCTTGTTTTATTGAGCTCTATAATTCAGGAGAACAATCATGTGCATTTTCATTTCTCCAGTGTAAATTCATCTGCATGAATTGGTTAAAATGCCACTCAAAGAGGAATTGGTTTGACCTTCCTGCCATGTCGCTGCACTGTCCTTCTTACCCTGAGAAAGCCCAGATAGTCTAATTTAATGTCCCAGAGCGCCCTGCTGCACAATCACCAGATCACCCCCATTTATATTGCTCCTTACAGCGTCTGCTCTATGTTGCATTTCATGTAAATATTTGACAGCTGTTTCATGAAGCCGTTGGCCTGCTCAGCTCTGGTCCGGCTTTCTTGGAAACCCTATCCCTTCTGAAACGGCATCCCCCCTGCTAGCTGCTACATAGCGGCTACCTCCTGTAATTACATGCGTCTGCAACTGAGTCCTGCTGCCAGCTCGCTGAGAACAGAACGAGTTCACAGCAACAGAAACTGTCCCTCACTCTGCTGCTGCTCTCCAGCCAACAACAGCTCATTCATTCATCTCTGAGCCCAGGACGGAGATGGTGAAGGATCAAATGTTGCAATGCAGAGAGAAAGACCTTACAACCTGGAGTTAGGCTGGAAGATGGAGGAATTAAGCTTTGAAGATGTAAGTAAGTATTATGAACTCGGCTCATCCAGCCTCTTCTAAGTAAAGCTGCTCGGCTTCTTAAAGTTGGATGGTTATTTAGTAATCTTTAAGTCCTGCCACAGATTCTCAGACTGAGGGTCTGGGTTTTGATTAGACTAATGCAACACGTTTAAATGTTTCCCCTAAAGCCACTCAAGTGTTTCTTCAGGAGTAGGTTGAGGTTATTGTCCTGCTGGAAGGTGAACCTCTATCCCATAATTTAGCTCCAGTAATCCATCAGTTTTGACCGGTGACCCAGTCCCCATAGCATGATGCTGCCACCACCATGCTTCACTGTGGAGATGCCTTCCTTGCCCAGTCAGAGTTTTGATGGGGAGTCCTCTCTTGGCAGGTCTGTTATGATGTCTTATTCTTTAAATTTAATGATGATGGATTAAATTATTTGGTTTGTTCTTCTCCACAACTTTGTCCTTGGCTCGTCTAGAGAGCCTCTTGGTCTTTATGATATTTCTTGATTAGCATTTTTTCGGAGTCTGGAGGTTTCAGAACAGGTGGACACACCAAGCTTTTTATCTAATCATGTGACTTCTAACTAGTAGCAGGGCTTTAAAGTAAAAGATGATGTTAGCACGAGGTGAGACTACAGAGATTCCACAGGAAGTCCATCTCCTCCAGGATCAATATGTGCCATTGCCTGAAGATTTGCTGTTTCCAAGCACAGCCTCAAGAGCAATAAGGAAGATTCTACTACAGAGGCAGCCTAGAAAAACTGGACAGGTTTAAAGGTCCTTAACCCATCAGCAGGACCAGTATCTGCTCTCTTTGTGCAAAGAGGGACAGAATTTACTGCCACAGGCCCACAGAATGACCTAGAGTAGGTCATTGGTGTGAATGTTACTGAACCAGCAATCAGTTAAAGACCTCTTAACAACCATGGGGCAAATATCAAGAAGCCGTGACGACTTCACGCTGAAACCGAAGGCTTATGGCCACAAATGATGCCTTAGGGACGACTCATCTGCACAAACATCCAGGTTACCGGGATAGATGTGAACTACTCCCCAGCTGCAGCACCACCTGCTCACTGACCACGCTAAACCACAGTACAGGGAAGAAAACTGATTGGATTAACATGTGGTCTGATAAGCAGCTTTTTTGTTTTTGACGAAAGGTTTTAAAATATCGTGTAGCAGACTTTGATGACCCCCCACTGATTCACTTTGGGACCTGGTTTGAAAAATGTTCACTTTCAGGTTTTCATGTGAACAAAACATCCATATAATAAAAACTTTCAGTGGATTCACCTCAACTTGTCTCCATGTGGACCTAGGCTTCATTTTAACTATCACACGGTCTCTGTACAGTAAAAGCCTCGCAGACCGGCTGTCCTGTGGTTGGTGAACCCTCGCCTGGCACCGTGACTGCAGCCATGGATCACAAGAATTGGAGCTCCGCCACATTCGCCTGATCTAAACCCAACAGAAAACCTCTGGAACGTCATTTTTCAGTCCATCCAACCCCATCAGGTCGCAGGTCAGTCTGCCCAGGAGCTCAGTGAAGATCTGGTCCAGATCTGGGAGGGTCTATCTCTGGACACCTTCCATCATCTCATTAGAAGTCCACCCAGATGTTGTATGAAAAGATGTGGCTCATAAAATCTACAGAGTACCATTCTGAGTTGCTGCAGTGAAATTTAACAAGTAGCCTGCGTCATTTTTCACTTTGATTTTCAGGGAGTCTTTGAACTCAGCCCTCTGTAGGATGATCATTTCCATCAAACGATGGAGATGTGGTATCCTCTCATTTCTAACACATCACCCAGTCCACATCATTTTAGAAACCCAGCAGAAATTTTTCCACGTTGAGACAGTTTGAGGCAGAGAAAAACTTCCTGGACAAACCAGTTTAAGATGATGAATGTAGGACATTTAAGCAGAATCATGCAGGAATAATTCCTCCATCTAAAAACAATTAATGAAGCAAACAAACAAACAAACATACAGTAAAACGTCTCAGTATCTCAACAACTTGTCTTGTGTTTGGTGTCGTCTTGGTCTGATGATGTGAACAGTATGATGACGAGGACTCTTTGGATAAAGCTGTTATTTAGTGGTCCATTCGTGGTTCAGATATGTCTTTTGTTTTTGTTTTGTTTTTACTTTTTACTTGTTAGTAAATCAGCAATAAGTACTCTTAACCTCTTCTTGACTAGACCCTCTGTACAGGGGGCAGCATGAGATACACTTCATACCCCAAGCTTTTACATGGGAATGTAAGAAATCCATGAGAACATCTCTGTCCACGTTAGAGCTTCTGCTAATTTCTCCACACAAACTAGGAGTCACATGATAGCAGAGACTGCTGGTTACAAAGATGCCTGTCTCATCACTGTGGGACAGAGGCTTATATATATGTTATTTTATGATCAAAAAGTTTGATTTGAGCTCTAAAAATCTCTGCTGTGTTCTCCTACGACTGCCTTCGGTTGAAATGTATCATGAATGTGCTGCTGGTTTCCATGGAGATGAAGGAGGTTTGATAGTGAAGGATGTTCCTATCTATCTTGGGCTTCACTTCTTCCTCATGGTGTTTCTAAGGTGAATGTGGGGGCTATGCCTGGATTCTCCTGGCTGATGGAGGCTGATGGGTTTTAAGAGATATTTACCTGGATAACACCTCTAGTGAAACACCTGCTTAAGTTCACTTTTAAGCTTCTACTATGGCACAGTTCCTAATCAGACATGACTTTACTCATTCCTAGATCAATCGGGCTGCTGTCCTCTGGTTTTCACTGAAAGTAATGTGGTTTTCTTTTAGGTGGAGATAACCATTTACATTTTCTAAGGTATTGAATTTACTCCAACACACTGACACATCTTCTGTAGTAATCTCACAAGATTATACAAACAGCCCTTGCAGCTGTGAAGATTTACTTTTGTTTTGGAGTCATTTCATAGAAGAGGCAGTGAAGGTTATAATGTATTTTAGGTTCATTCTGACATCCAAAAAGCCAAATATCCTTACTTTTTTTTATTAGCATAATTATATATTTTTTAAAAAAATACATGAATCACAACAAGAAGCAAGATAAAGGTTCACTATGACTTTATTTGTTTCCATCTTTGATAAAATGACAAAGTTGGGTGAACTGATGTCTTGTTGAGCATTTTACACCAACATTAGATCCTATGGAATATTTAACATACCAGCATAATTCATCTACAGTCAGAGCTCTGCAGGAGCTCGAATCTTTTCATGAACTGCGTGAAATTATTCTGCCTGTTACTTGTTCAGTCTACTCCTAACTACATTCATGGCCATAACGCAAATGAAGAAGTTAACCACAGAAAGTGTTTAAAGGCGAGACGCTGATGTTAGCACTTATTAAGATGACATTCTTTAAATGAGAACCGCATTTCCTCCGACAGACTCTCTTCTTCAACTCAGCACTTTGGTATTGCATTTATACATTACATTGCAAAGAAACAAAAATGTACATCTGCATAAATATAAAACTCTTTCACCATCTTTAAAATGGTTCAAACATTCAGTGACACCACAATGCTGTGATAAATCCAGCAGAAAAAAAATGAAATGGTAAAAACTTAAGTTAGCACCGTTACCCTTCAAGCAGGCCAAAGTGTCTAACAGGCTGGACACACAAGTCTACATTCAAGGCAAAAAAAAAGGCATGAAACCAAATAAAACCCTCTCACACATTTAAGTGATTAAAACAAAAAAAAAAAGTATCCCATGACCAGAAGTAAAAGACGAGAAAGAGGGGAAGCCATTTCCTGGAGTGCAGCCTTTCCCTTACACAGATCAGAGTGAACCAACCGTTTCCATCATTAAGTAAATGGGAGTGTGTGTTCAGACACAAGCACACCTAAAAATCTCTAAAAGCTTGCCGATACAAGAAGAGGAGGAGCAGCGTGGTTTGCTTCGGACTCCGAAAACTAGTTACTGAAACCACACAAGGCAGGGATATGCAGTTCGAGATACATCAGCTGGAATTACAGTCGTCAGTGACGGATGTCCCATGGCTCGTGGAAAAGTCATTTACAGCAGAATAAATATATATTTTAGGGCCTACTTTCCTCTAAATTAACTCTAAGGCTGGAAAGAGGTGGAGAAGCTAGACATGAAAGCAGACAGATTACACGTCGGTCCCTCAACAGGTTTTTTTTCCTTCGCATTTATTCAAGACTAGTAGTGATTGGGTTAGCGGTGACGATCCGCCCCTTTGCTTACATTATTAATGGGGATAAAGGGGCGGGGGAGATGAGGGGCAGAAGTCCTGACGACGGTCATAAATTGTTAATCTGGATCTTGATGTCGAAGCGTCCCTGGTATCGGTCCTTGTCGTTGTAGTAGATGTTTTCTCCAAACACTTTGCACTCGATGCGTAGTTCAGTGTTCTGGGTCAGGTTGGTGAACTGGAGCGCCATCAGTGGCTGCAGGTAGTGTGGATGCAGACGCTTGCCGTAGTACGGGTAGTACTGCAGGGGGAAGCCGCTGCCGATGCCGTAGTATTTGATCTCCCCGATTTTATCGGCATCCTCCGGTTTCTGGTAAAATCAAATGGGACTCATTTATGGAATCTTAAAGGATTCATCTTGAGGAAAAATAAAGGAAGAAGACGTTTACCTTGCTGGTGCAGAAGAGAGGGATCACATTGGGTTGGACCTTAGGTTGAGCATCCTCAGGGATGGTATCGTTAGAAGAGGGGGGCTAAACAAATGACATTTAGAGACTCAGTAACAGATGATGAAAGCTACATCAGCATGACTAGAATGGTCTCTAAAGGAGTCATCACAAACAAATCACAGTGGGAAGGTTTTGCCTTGAAATGTGTGTGTCCGTGTGTGTGTGTCCCGATGGGGGGGAAGCAGCTTAAGCTCCAGAATTTAAGCTGTGGAAAAAAAAATATCTCAGTTGTCTTTGCGACATGCTGAGAAAAAGCAGATGAGGCTCCTTCCTGTGTTGATACGATTACTGAATCTACAGCAGGAAGGACAAATCCGCCGAAATAAAGCAGAAACATCTGCTTTCTCATGTTTTACCACCACTTCAGGACATTTCAGTACTACAGACAATGTGTGAAACCAGCTTTAAAAGTGCAGCTTGTAACTAAATTAAAGGTCAATGACAGAAAAAATTACATCAATAAATAACATACGGTTTTATTCTCTTAAAATCATTCTTTTATATCCACTTGCTGTGGGTCCACATACATGGCAGCTGCCATATTTGTGCCACCATTTTTACTATGGAGTCTCTGAATGGACAAACAACTCTGTGTAAAGTGAGAATCCTCTGAGATGTTATACCTGCTGTTTGGGATAAGTAATGTATTAACCCTCCAGGACCCGTGAGACCATTAAAATCTTAAATCCGGTCATATTGGGCTCTACACTGCCCCTACTGGTTACTAAAATATTGCAGCTTCTAAACACGTGAATTTCTGCAGATGTGCACAAACAATGCTTCTATACAAACAAAAGCCAGGATAAACAGGGAATTCAGAGCAAGTATATCGTCGTCCTCAATGTTTGTCCTTAAAACTGTTCCCTTTTTATTTCTTTTATTATTTAATTCTTCTATTTCTAATGAACGCTTTAATGTTTTATGTAAAGCACTGTGAATTGTCTTGTACTAACGTCCTATACAAACCAGCCTTGCGGGTCTCCAAAAACTGAATTTCAGACATACCTTTGGACGGAAGTTGACGATCCTGTTGAGCTTCACGACAAGGCAGGGCTTTCCGTCCTTGAAGCCAAAGTCCTGGTCTTCAATGCCGGAGCAGGGTCCCAGCAAGGTCCGGGAGAAACGACAGGCCTTCCTGGTCCCCATGTCGCTCTCCAAGTCTCCTCGGTTCTTGTATTCCGCAGGCTCCTCTGTGAGGTTTGAAGGGGAGGAACACTAGTTAGCATCCACGTGTGATGATTTTAACTTTAAAATCGGTTGCATCTTGTCAGGTGGAGGTGAAACCTACCTCCACAATCCTCAAACTTCATCTGGTCCCTCTGTTTGTCGTCATCATACTTGGCCAGGAACTCCTTCAAAGCTTTGGTGTAGGGAAGGTACGTCTCCACGTCGTTCAGGCTGAAGCCCACCTCAGCTTTGTCCGACCGTGGGGTGTGTGACAAACCTGAAGACACAACATCACACTCTTTATGATCTGGGTCGACCTCTAACTAAAAATTCTGTATGGGGTCTTATACGAGCCCTCCTCATGTTTTCTGTGTGCTTCCTGGGGTGGGGGGATGATTTGGTCTACTGGCTTGGGGTCTGGGCTAGCATCTCTGCTGGGCACCTGACATCTCCGTGGAGGTGTCCGTGGTGCTACGCCTCAGAAAGAGGAGGAGGGGGAAGAGAGGGAAGGGAGGACATGCCATCACTGAGTGGTATACAACCTCCAGGGGACCCTGTGAATGCATGTGTATGTATGGACGTCTGTTTTGGATTGTGGGGTGACTTGTGTCTTTATGTTAGTATGGATGAGGTGGAAGTGTGGAAGGTTGTCTGAGTTGTGATTGTGGGGCTCACTGCCTGCTTGGGCTGCTCCCTCAGAGGTTGATGGGGGTCGTGTCCAGGGGCTGGTTGGGTTGGAGGTAGGGGTCTGGGGGGGTTGGCAGCGTTGGGGGTGGGGATTGTGGTCTCTGGGTTGCTTGGCCGGGAACGCTGGGTTGGGCGCCGACCCACAGTGGGTGGCTGTCTGGGCCAGGCCTTCGCTGGAGCGATGGGCTCTGTCCCTGACTAATGCATGGGGGGCTGGTACCTGGTGGGGCTGGTGGACCACTGCCTTTTTCTGTCTTTTCTCTTCCCTTCTCTCCTCTGTCCACCTTCGCATGTTTCTCCAGTCCAGCAGTTATGAGTAAAATAGGCAAGAAACATGGATAAAAGAGTCTGCTAAATGACTGTAGAAATAAATAATAATAATAAAGAATAACATTTAATCGCAAATTTTAAAGGCTCCTCTTGGTAAAGTTAATTTGTTCGCCACAATATGGCAGCCAGACCATCATGCTGCTGTCATGATGCAGGACAGAACAGGTTAAAAAACAAAAAAGCCTCATTCAGCTGGTTATGGTTCACACACTCGGCCTGGTAAACCCCAAATGGCCACGCCTGCCATGGAAACCAGGCCATGTGTGCACACACTGGGAAACCTTCTCTGGCACCATGATGAGCTGATAAATGAAGTGCTGATTACATGTACAAAGTAAGCATCTTGTCCTCTGACTATCCACAGAAAAAACAGCTACTTCATCAGGGTCTGATATACAAGAATTTTTACTGAGACTGAGGAAAAATGACCAGCAAGCTCAGCAGGATGGCTCCTCCTGATCCACGAGGTGAGCATGAGTGTGTAAAATTACAACAACTCAGCTTATATTTCTTTTTTTTTATATAGATTCTTACCGGGTGGGGCGACTCTATCCTGCCAGGTGGGCTTGTATTCACTCAGGGTGAGCAGCATGGCCTGGATGGTGCCGATGAAGATACCGGCCAGAATGCCGTAGAAGACGACATAGAACACCGTGATTTTGACTGTGTGGGAGATAAAGATAAAGAAAGTGTCAGCATACAGCAACAAAAAGGAAAAGCTGCAGGAAACGGGATCCATTAACGTAAAGAGGCATAAAAGGCTGCAGGATTCTTTACGAGCAGGTCACCTTCACGGCTGCATTCCCGTGGAGCAACGCCACAAACGCTGATAAGCTACACAATGAACAAAGTGTACTCGCTGTGCTTTATGGTCATTTTTCACAAGCGAACTTTCAACTTCATGAAAAGCTCAAATCACCTGGACTCACTCCTACAATAACAGCTTGTAGTTCACATTTAACGGGTGATTCAATCCAACGAGCCTCAGAAACTTGCTTTAAGTTAAAAAGAAAACAACCGACAGAGATCACGAACAAGGCATAAAAAGCTTAAACTTCACATGAAAAATTTACAAACAAAGTAGGACTTCGTCAGGTCATGGTTGGCTGTGGCTCCCACTGATGTGTTTTATTCATCCAACGAGCTGATTAACAGACCAGTGTACTAGTTTACTGGTCTGCAAACAAGGAACTGGTGTGTTTTTTCCATTTTTTTAAAAATTATTTGTGAAGTGCAGCACTTCAAAATCAAGACAAAAAAGAGGAAAATAAAACACATCTTGATTTTTATCCAAGTTAACACAAAAAGAGAAATACAAATTTAAAAAGTTTTAATTATAGTAAATATAAATCACTTTCCCCCCATTTAAACCAAGATGCCTGCATTTATTAGAAAATAAATAAAAGCATTTTAATTTAAAAATCATAATTTTATCAGGTCACTTTTTAAAACTTAAAATCAAGAAGCTCCACATTAATTAGAAAATAAATAAATTATTTTCTTATATAAAAATTTGTTTTTGTAGGCCACTTTTTAAAAACTTACAAAGAAGTTCTGCATTAATTAAAAATAAATTAAATTAATTAATGAATAAATAATTTTTAAATAAAAACATATGTTTATTGTAGTATAATTTACTGTCACTTCAAACTAAAATCAGGAAGTTCTGCATAATTTACAAAATAAATAAAATGCATTAATAAATAAATTATTTTTATAATTAAAAGTTATACTTATTGTAGGTCACTTTTTAAAAACTCAAATCAGGAAAATAGTTTTTGTATCTAAAAATTTGATTTATTGTAGGTTTATTTAAATCAAGAAGTTCTGCATTAGAAAATGAATAAATAATAAGAATATTGTTTTTCTGAAAGCTCTCACAACTTTTAGTGAGCAAGGCCAGCGAAACCACACCCGTCATTTAGAGCTGGAAAGAACTTTTCAGCAAGAGGAAAAAACAAGAAAAAAGAAAATAATTTTATAAATAAAAGAAAGAAAAAGATCATTTTAAAGCAGCCTCATGAGAACTAACACCAGAGAGCTTTAACCAAATTACAGATCCGGTGTTTACAGTAAAACACTCCTTCAGCAACCACAGTTTAAATAAGTATGCAGACAAAAGGAGGATAAACTGCATAAATCAGTTATTACAGCTGTCAAAACAGCTGCTAAACTTTTGTTTTTTTAAGAAAAGGGGACCCAGGTTATATACCAATTCAGTTTTACATCTAGTGCAGCTTTATCATCTATGCTGAGAAGCAATAAACATGGCTGAAGTGTAAATGTCCTTCATCTTCATCTTCAGTTCTTTTGCTGCATGAAGCAAAGTCATCAGGTCACAACAAGCTGAACTCATTCAATCACACAGCTTCCAGGCGGAAGAGCCACAGGATCATAATTATAATAAAAAGGATAATCTATCCTCCAATTTGTGGAATAAAACTAATAATTATCCAGGTGGTTCCATCCCGGACCGGATGCCATTTAAATCACAACCTTCAAGCGCAGCACTGCGCATGCCACATTCCCACACGCATCAGCACTTTCAGGTGACCTCAGAAGGACAAGTGACCCCTCAGAGCTGCGAACATCAGTCCGACCAGCTCCAGCAGCGGCCGCTTAAACCACCGGAGCCCAAGCACAGTTGTTTTTCACTCCAGGTGTTTGATGTCGATGCCAGACTGGACAGATGTGACATTGAAGGGAAAGGGAAAAGTACACGGGCATGCGCACTTCCGCCGCCGGAGAAACAAGAGAAGTAAAGGTCGAGCAAGTTAATCAGCGGTATTGTTCGTTTTATTACAGTGACATCTGATCAGAGAAACCCGACACGGATCGATGGTCTTCTCTCCGTTTACGAGCAGGCCTTGTCACCTTGACTCACCTTGGACTATGATGCATTTTTAACCCTTTAACCACCCGTTCTGTGACTACTAACAGACAACTTGACGTTTTGCCCAACAACAAAAACAGCTGCTGTGCTCCGACCGTTATCTCCGCAGTGTCGATGCGTCCTGCATCAACAATGGGAACCTGAACGCAGCACGAAGGGAGCATAAAAATAAACAGAAATTTCACCGCCGCTGGGCCTTTCAGTAACAATTAAATCAAGCTAATTCATGCGTGGACTGCGTTGCGTTCACAGACAGATATAGAGTCAAACTTATCTGGCACAAAATGACACAAAACGTTCGCAGCCTAAAAGCCGCAAAGTCAAATCAAACAGGTGGTTTGAGGCGCGAGGCGAACGGTGCGCACTTCTACAAGCGAGAGCGCGCGCTGACCATTCAATACCCCCCTTAAAAAAGGAAGGGGGGAAAAAAGCCGGCTAGTTGACAAACATACTCACACCAACTGCCCCCCGTACGGCCGAGCAGCTCTCCTTTCTCCGAATCCCACAGAAACTTCTTCCATCCGCCATCGTCTTTATTTGAAGGCATGTTGACTAAGGTCCACTAAAACAAATAGTTTTTTTTCTTATTCGGCGGACTCCCTCTCTCTTGCTGCTCCTGGCCAGGCAGGCTCTGTAGGAGAGGTAACGGGGGTGAATCCGATGAGGGGGGGCTTCGCTTTATAATCACAGACCAGACTCCGCCCGTAGACTCTCAACAAGTTACCTACCGGTAGGGCGGAGCGGACGCGGCCAATTAGGGGAGCTGAGAAGCCGTGCGTAGCTGTGACGTTAGAAAACGTCTAGAAGCGTAAGAAAAGAAGCATAAAGATGCAGACGTTTTATAGTACGTAAGCCCAAGCTGAGGTTTGCAGGTCTGACTGAGTTAGAAGAAACTCATTGCCTAAACCTATGTTAACTTTAAATAATAATAATAATAATAATAATAATAATAATAATAATAATAATAATGAAGCGATGAAGAATGAAAAGCATCACCATGACCATGTCAAGATTCTGAAAATAAGAATTATTCTGATTAAGGTTTTGAATTTATGTCCTGATTTCTTCTTAATTTAGAGATTAATGCACAAGAAAGAGAATAAAGCTGGAAAACTTTAAAATTGCTTATAATAGCCACATGAGACACAGGAAAACAAAACAAAACCAACCCAGAGCCACAGAAAAAGACAACACAAAAGCACAAACAAACATATTTTCTGTCTGTTAGGAGTCTGTGTGTAGCGACAGATTTGTAAGTCACCATGACAGCTCAGGTTAAATCACTGCAGACCAGATTACAGAGCACAAACCTACAATTGGGAGTGGTGGTGGTTCCACTAAAACAGTTATTACTCCACAAAACAATACAGTCATTTCATTCCCAGTCAGTTCATTCAGCTAACTGTTTCCAGCTTAACTCCGCGGGTGTCCTGAGTTGCTGCAGTACACACACCTGAGACTTGTACATTTAACCTGTTAAATCTGAGGGTGACTTAAGATTTCTGTCAGGAAACCCTCCTCTCATTTGCACACTCACTTAATTCAGATTACACATTATCATGCGTATCCTTCCGTTTTGCACGGTTGCCTGGCTGTGTGAGTGGTGTGTGCGTTTGTGTATGTATGTGTAGAGCTTCTCAGCAGGGTCTGATGAGCTGCTTGCATTTGTTTTAACATAAACATGGGTGTAAAGGTGTGAACTGCCTGAATTTTACACATGGGGGTTTTACCTTTAAATATCACCTCAAGGACAAGACAGTTGTTCTACACCAATGGAAACCAAATGTTCAATGAAACAGGAAATATATTTTATTTTGATATAACAGTATTTGTCTAAAAATACAAGGAGCTACCAGAGTAACAGTCATAAAGTCTGATGGGGAGTAAAGCCAACGTGGTTCAGAAAATCCACTCAGACCTAATGAAGGTTAATTACTTCTTACACCATCAGCACTCTGTACAAGACACAGACTGCAGAGACTCTCATGGTCACTCCATCCTGTAATGGGTTTAAGGGTGAGAAAGTGTGAAGTAAATAAATGATTAAGTGAACACATGCAGCAGTTATTTCACTGCTGCCTGAAGAATACACTAAAGTTTCTCATATCCATGCAGCAAAATGCTGATGAGGGACAGCAACACGTTTAATCAGAATGAGGAAGAAAGAGGATTTAAGTGACTTTGAATGTGGCATGGTTGTTGATCTGAGTATTAACTGGGATTTTCACACTCAACCATCTCTAGGGTTTACAGAGAATGGTCTGAAGAAGAGAAAATATCCAGTGAGCAGCAGTTGTCTGGACCAGAATGTTGTGTTGATGTCAGAGATCAGAGAAGAATGGGCAGACTGGTTGGAGATGATAGAAAAACAACAGGAAGTCAGATAAACACTGGTTCCAACCAAGGTCTGCAGAACAGCATCTCTGAACACACAACACGTCCAACCTTGAAGCACATGGGCTACAGCAGCAGAAGACCACACCGGGTTCCTGCTGTCAGCTAAGAACAGGAAACTGAGGCTACAATTCACACACACTCACCAACACTGGACAACAGAAGATGGAGAAACGTTGCTGGTCTGATGAGTCTCCATTTCAGCTCCACTTTCAGATGGTAGGCTCAGAGCTTGGTGGAAACATGAAAACATGGATCCATCCTGCCTTGGATCAATGCTTCAGGCTGCTGCTGGTGTAATGGTGAGAGGGAAATTTTCTTTGCCCACTTTGGACCCACTAAGTTCCTTTCCACCAAGTGGTGCGATATAGTACAGGACTGATTGGTGTAGTTTGGTACAATAAAACCTGATCTCTGTTTCATTTCCACAGCAAATTTTATCCTAGCCGGTGTTCTGTCAAAATGTGCAACCTTGTCCAAACATGTTACCACAGACTGAATTTGGTTTATCTGTTGACCTGTGCTACCATATTAGAACAGAATACTGCACAAATTTAGTTAGCTAGTTTAAAGATCATTGTAAGGTTCAAAATCAGACTTTGAATAAATTCATGAAGGTAGGATGTCTCAACAGTTTAAATGACCTAATTTAAGTATGCTACAGCTACAGCTGACGAAAGTAACAACAAGCAAGGTCCAGCTGTCTAAACATGGAATTAAAGGTAGCATGGATTTATGGGCGTGTCCTCAACCCATATGTTGTGCACATGCAGAAGGCAAAGGTAGCATGTCTTGATGGATAGGATGAAATGTTAGTGCACTGGATAGTGATGGATGTGTCAATTATGAAATAGTGCAATGTCTTAAGGCTCATTTATATCCCACGCTAACGACAGATACTGAGCCGTTTGCCTGTCTTCTTTTACCTGTGTATTTGGTCTATAGTTGGAGTAATACCACTGGAAAACCATGGGAGCAGTGTTGTGCAATGTAGCTGACGTGCAGCCAGCAAAATTAACAAAGAGGAAGAAAAAGCCACCACGTATTAATGACTGCAAAGACCACCGCTGTTACCACCTGCCTCTTTACGTCTCTTTCTGCCTCTTTACATCTCTTTCTGAGAATGTACATCATCATGATCTCCTCCACTGTCACAATGTTTGTTGCTCTCTGAAACTGATGTCAAAACTCAGATGTGAAGTCTGAACTCTGCATTTTTTTCTGGTGGATATATAGATTTATATATAGCTTTGGGATGTGGTGGAACGGGAGATTTTCATCATGGATGCAGCCGACAAACCTGCAGCAACTGTGTGATACTGTCATGTCAATATGGAGCAAAAACTCTGAGTAATGTTTCCAACACCTTGTTGAATCTATGACATCAGAATTAAGGCAGTTCTGAAGGTAAACGGGGTCCAGCCTGGTACTAGCAAGATGGACCTATGAGTGTACATTGAAAATAAATGTAATCAATCTTTCTTTAGCGCACATTGTTGTGACTTTCTTTCAGTGATGCTTACACAGATCTCTATACTGTTCCAAACGTGACCAGACCAGCTTTGATTATTTCTGGGAACATTATTGTCACTGTAAGCTCGGCTTGACCCAGAGGTAATTATATTTCGCACAACCACAATCTTCATTTTCTTTTTCATATTGTTGTGCTAATGTGTTTGTGGGGGCAGGCAGTCGGGTGTCAGGTGTCTGTCAGTGACCACACCTTGTTACAACTGCTATCTTTTGTTAGCGTGTGTACACAGTAAACAGTATGTAGTGGTGAGTAGGGTGGATTCAAGGTGAATAGGATTTGTTTTAGGCCTGCTCAGGTCCCGTTAACATCAAAGCAAGTTTTTTGTGCTATGGATGTGTAATTTTAATGTAGACCTCCTTTCTGAGAAGAACACACTAACCAGTCTTGTTTCAGTGGTTGAATATTATATTTCCTGGAAATCACATTGAAGATAAAAATCTCTCAGGTAGATAGTACACCTCCAGTTAAGGCTTAATGACACACCTTAAAAACTCTACAGGCTCATCTTGAAATTAACCCTTATGGCCTCCTCGGGATATTTTTGTCGACTTTTTTTTAATACTTAGTAAACGTTTTAACCATGTTCTGGCTAGTGGCATGGCTTTTTGCAATAATTTCTTTTTAACCCAATAACTTTTTTTTTTAGACAATTTTTTAAAGTTAGTGTCTTTTTCTACCACACGTATACTCTATTGATAAATTTAGTACCCTCTGGTGAGCTTCATGGCCAAAAATGTCCACAATCAGAAACTGTTATAAAATCGTCATACTTCAATGCTTTTCTTAACTTTTTAAATTAAATTATTTAATCACATTTATTTGAAATCAAACTCTACACAGGTCTTTGTCTGAATCAGATGTGTTGCAGCAGGGAAATTTCCAAAACCTGTAGGACCCTGGCCCTCGAGGACCAGGATTGAGGCTCTCAGATCTAGCTGATATCTATTAGTCACGTCTAGCTGACCTAGTCTAGCCAATGTATTCCAATGTTTATTCTATTCAATTTAGTGCCTCATACTTTACTGCAGGAGGCAAAAACTGAGAGGGAAAATTCCCTTTTAACAGGCAGACAACTTATATAATATAGCTGCTCTCCATTAATCTAGCTAACAATAACCTAGCTAACCTTGAGAAACTATGGGATTCTAAAGAATCTTCTTTTCAATTCAGTCCTTAATCTTGTGCTGCATAAGGTGACAGCGGGGAGGAAAACTCCCTAACACCGCCAAATTGGTATCAGTTAGTCTAACTAACAATAGCATAGCTAACCTAGTCAAGCTAACAGAATCTAAAGAATCCTCCCTTCAATTCAATCCCCCAACCTTGAGATGCATGAGGTGAAAGTGGAAAAAAAAAAAAACACTCTCTTAATGCCCATTTATATTTGACGCAGAAGACGGATACATTGACTGACGGACAGTTTGTTCTGCGTTGGTTATGCATGTAATTTAGTCTTTTTTTCAGGGAGCTTAGCTATCCGTCACATGACGCAGAAGATGGAGCAATACCTCTGGAAATGGTGGGGGCAATGTTGAGCTAACACACAACCAGCAAAAGAAATAAACCAGAGAAGAAGAGGAACAGTAAGAAAATGACACAAAACCGCAACATAAAAAGTACCCAAGAAGAAGATACAGATGAAGAGGAAGAAGTTAAGAAAAACTGCTTCTTTTTTGTGGTTTTCTTCTTTTTTTTGTGTGTGTGTATGTGTTTTTGGATGGTTCTAAACAACCTTATAGCAGTGCATTACAACAACCAGCCAGGGTCAAAATGCTGAAGTGAACTCTGAACTCGGCACTGCCTACTTGTGGATGAACTGCCTTATTACCCTTGGAAACATAAAAGATGTATGAGTGTGGCGACGTAAGATGAAACTGTTCGTCTTTTGCATATCCATCTTCTGCATCGAGCATAAATGAGCCTTTATAAGGAAGAAACCTTGGCTGTTATGTGTTAGCCTGATATTCATGACAAATGCTCAAAAGACAAAAACTTACAACACTAAAAGAAAAAGAGACAAATGGTCACAAATTATTTTATAATCTCTATTTACAACTATGAAATATGTTTACATAAGGATTTAATTATAAATATATGTACAAATACTTTCAAAACCCAATGCACTGGTATAATATGTATATGAAATTGATTTCCTTTGTAGTTCTATCACACCAACAGAGACTCTTTATTTCCACATTGGTGAGATAACGTTATAGGCTCTGACCCCTTTTTAGATGCTGCTTGTAGACTTCCTTAGTTTGTTTTACCTATCACACCCCATTTTCACACTTAATTCATCACATATCACATCTATCGCTTTGAGTATTGCCATGACATCATCATGAGTTGCTCAGAATAAAAACACCTACTGAGTCATTAGAGCAGTTCTGGATGCTCAGTGTTTTGAGTCCGGTGTTTGGAACAGGTTGAGATCCCAGGCCCATTGCCCACCTCTGCCTAGCATCCTACTTGCTGGGCAAGTCCCTGGAAAGCTAGTTGGATGAACTCGGGAGTCGGGTGAGATACCAACGGGACACGAGGCACTGCTACATTTTCTGCCTGACTGAAACATGACGTCCTCTGGTGCCAGACCGGGCAATAACAAGTCTGAAGGTGGAGGAGTTTGTTTTATTATGAACAACAACTGGTGTAACCCCCAAAACACCAAAACTCTCTCCAGCTCGTGCTCGCCAGATTTGGAGCATCTCTCCATCCTGTGCCAACCATTCTATCTCCCCCAGTAATGTACAGCCATCATTGTGACTGCCATATTTTACCACACATGGACACCAACACAGCCCCATTGGACCTACATGATGTGCTGTGTTGCCACCAGACCAAACACCCAGACTGCCCTCATCATGGCCGGGGATTTTAACAAGGCTAACCTTAAAAAAAATATGTTGACTTTTTATCAATACGTCACATGTGCCACCAGAGAGAATAACATCTTACACCACTGTTACACACAATTCAAAGACGGCTACAAAGGGATGTCTTTGCCTCTTCTGGAAAAACACAGTTTTCCTCGTGCCAAAGTACAAAGAAAGGATGGCACAGGAGGGGGTCTGCAGGCAGGTGAGGCGCTGGAACAACCAGGTGGAGAACACTAAGGAGAGTAAGCTGCAGGAAGGCAACAAGACATGACGGCATTCCTGGTGGGGTACTTAAGTCCCATGCTGACCTGCTAGTTCCTGTCTTTCTTTCTGTCCAACCTTCCTCTGAGCCAGTCTGTGGTCCCTGCCTGCTTTAAAAAGCCATCATCATCCCTGTGCCAAGGAACGCCTCTCCAGCCAGCCTTAATGACTACCGCCCCATGGCCCTCACCTCTGAGCTCATGAAGTGCTTCGTGAGACTAGTCAGGGAGCACATCTATGCCTCTCTCCATGAGTATCTGGACCAACTTCAGTTTGCTTGCCAGCCAAACAGATCCACAGACAACAAACATCTCCCAGGTACTGCACATTCCCTCATCCACCTGGACAAGCGCACAGGGGACTATGTAAGGATGCTGTTCATTGACTTTAGTTCAGCTTTCAACACTATAGTCCCACCACGCTGCACTCCAAGCTGCTCAGCCTGGGGCTGATCTCCACCCTGTGTGTCTGAATCCTGGACTTCCTGCCAAACAGAATTAAGGTGGTGTGGGTAGGCAGGCACATCTCCAGCCCCGAAACCCTCAGCACCGGATCTCCACAGGGCTGAATCCTCAGCCCTCTGCTTGTCTTCCTGTACACTCATGACTGTGTAGCCATGGACAGCTCCAAAACCATAGTGAAGTTTCGCAGATGACACTGTGGTGTTTGGTTGCATCAGCAACAATGATGGCGGGCGTATACAGGGGAGGTGGAGAAACTGGCAGAGTGGTGCCATGCTAACAACCTCCTGCTAAATGTAGACAAAACTAAGGAGGCGATTATTGACTATAGGAGGAGACAGCAGAGGAACTACACCCCTCTGAGGATTAATGGGACTCTGGTGGAGAGGGTGTGCAGTTCCAAGTACCTGGGTGTGCATGTCACCAAGGATCTATCCTGGACTCTGCACATAGACAGCCAGGTGAAGAAGGTAAGGCAGCACCTCTTTGACGTCAGACAACTGAAGAAGTCCAGAGTCTCTCTGAGAATCATGAGGATGTTCTACACTGAAGTGGTGGAGAGTGTTCTGGCTGGTAACATCACCCAGTGATACGGGAACAGTACTGGTCAGGCTGTCAGACTTGTGAACTCTACCCTGTAGTGACAATGGCCAGTGTCCTACCTTCTGTTGAAAAGCACTCATTTACTCATGTTGCTTTAACAAGGTTTATATTTTGCACTACCATTTACATTGTATATATATAAGCACTACAGCTCATAATATTTATATTTAGTCTTTTTAGTTCATTACCATGTTGTTAATTTAGCTTTTTACTAGTGGGAAATGGGTGTGCACAGCCTCAGATGCATGTACAACTGCATTTCACTCCCATCTTGCACGTGACAAGTAAACAACTTGAAACTTGAGACTACTTTTTAGCAGTTCTGATATATAATGAGCTAGGACTCCTGTCCAGATGTAGGAATGTCAAGACTGATAGATAGTCACACTGATGATTATCTTGAAGATCACCATTTAATTGTGCTTTGTAAAGTGTAAATAAAATCAGAATGCAATGATATGCAAATCTTATCAATCCACATATTATTTTCAACAGAACATAAACAACAGATGTAGAAACAGACATTTTACCATTTCATGGAAAATATTATCTCATTTTAAACCTCATAACATCTGTAAAAAGTTGCAAACAGGGGCAACAAAATGCTGGAAAATTTATTTGCCCAAAACAATTGGAGGAGCATTTGACAACTAATTCTATTAATTGGCAACAGATCAACAACATGACTGGGTATTATTTTAGAGAGGCAGAGTCTCTCAGATGTAAACATAGACAGAGGTTCACCAATCTGAGACAAACTGTCTAAATAATTATAGAAAATAATGACAGAAATTCCAGAAAAATGTTCCTCAGTGGAAAATTGTGAAGACTATGAAGATCCCACCATCTACAGTGTGCGATATCATCAAAAGAGTCAGAGAATCAGAAGGAATCTCTGTGCACACAGGACATGGTTGAAGGTCAAAACTGAATACTTGATTGACTGGACACTGCATTAAAACCAGACACGATCCTCTCCTGGAAACCTCTGCATGGACCCAAAAAGACTTCCAGAAATCACAGTCCGGCTGCTGAACTGGCCTGCCTGCAGTCCAGACCTTTCACCAATACAAAACATCTGGAGCATCATGGAAGTAGAAATCCAGCAACCAAGGTCTAGGACTGTAGAGCAGCTAGAATCCTGCATCAGACCAGAATAGGGCAACATTGCCCTCTTAAATATAGATGTAGATGACTTTATACACATGACAACTGGAACACTTGTTTTCTGAGTACATTATGTGCTGTGTTCACTTGCATTTGGGTTTCTGAGGTTTGTCCAAGGAAAGGCCAGTTCATACTACACATTTGTTAGAATTCAGCTGTCTATACTTAGGGTGGCATTGTTATAGTCCAACATATTGGTTTACAAAGATGGAAAGAATGCTACAGGATTTAGTTTCAGCTTTTGCACCTGCATAAGTATCTGACCTTGACCATGTACCCGATGACCCTGCGTATGTGCTGTGACACTGTTTACAGATGAAACACTCGAAGGAATGTCATAGTATTTCCTGCAGGATGTCGGTGTGAGGCATTTTTAGCAGGCATTTGTAGCATGAGGTGGAGATGGTTTTAGTTACAGTGTTTTGGTTTTAGCCAACAAAGACAAAGTCACAAGTACAATCAATCTTATGAACTGAAGAACTTTAAAGAATGTTCTTGGATCATAGTAAATGTACTGACTTGAATTTAACAGTAATGTTGTTGGGACATTAGCTGTTTGGGAGGAGGGTAGCCTAGTGGTCAGAGAGGTGGACTTGGGGTAGAAGGATCCAGGTTTGAGCCCCCAAAACTGACCAAGGCCCATACCCCAAATCCTGGGTGCTAAAATATGGCAGCCCACTGCCCTCTATTTTATCTAGAGATGGGTTAAATACAGGGTCTAATTTCTCAATGATAATAATAATAATAATAATAATAATAATAATAATAATAATAATAAACAAAAGTTGCCCCAACTTGCAGCATTTTAGAAAATGTGTATTTACTCAGGGTACAGACAAGACTGGGTTGAAAAGGGGCTTTGGATTCCGTCCTCCATCCCGAGCTGCACGGGATGACAATGGAGAAGAAAAACTTCCTTTTAACAGGAAGTAAAACCTCCAGCAGAACCAGAACCAGGAAGTACGGCCATCTGCCTCAACCGGTTGACTGGTGTGTTCAAACCAATACTTTAATTTTATGTTAACAATTGAATCTACAATTTCAGTTTTCAACTTTTTATTTAATTTAAACAGATGAAGGAAACGGAGAGGATTCTAGCTGTTATTAGTTTACTGTAGTATTTTGTTTCATAATGGTCTAGATGCTTTCAGTTGATGGAGGTTTTAGACTGCAAGCAGGTCAGCATCTGGACTCTTCTACTACAAAGCCATACTGTTGGAACAGATGGAGTAAGTGGTTTAGCATTATCTTGATGAAATATGCAAAGTCTTACCTGAAAAAGACGTCATTACGCTGCTGTACCTTTCAGTTTTGATGCTTTGAAGCTTTACATCAGAGAGCGTTATTCTAAAGTTTCTCCAAAACATGTGGACAGATTTTTCTGATTTCTGAACCTCTATCCATCTTTACTTCTGAGAGACTCTGCCTCTCTAAGGTGCTCTTTTTATGTACAGCCATGTTACTGACCTGTTGATAATTACCTGATTAGCTGCAACACGTTCCTACAACTTTTTTTTTTACTTCTCCAGCCTTTTATTAATCCTATTTTATTGGTTTTTCAGACTTGCTCTGTTGATCTAATATACTTCAGGAGACAGTAAAATGTCACTTTGAACATTGATATGATTTCTGTGTCTCATCATATTTACAATATTGATCTGTATGAATGAAAATTATTGCATTCTGTTTGCATTTATATTTTACACAAAGCTGAAAATTTTGGGAACCAGGATTGAATCGCTAACTACCTGGATATGAGATTTCAGCAGCTGATATGTACCATGCTGTATCTACCTCTAATTATGTTTGAAGGAAACACCATCTGTATAAAAGGATAATTTGGACATGTCCTCAGGTTTTTGTTGTTGAGATACCCTCACCTTGGTGTCTTTCCTTTCCTACAACCCTGTAGTGCCAAAGAGCACATGAGTGGATTCACAGTGGGCTAATTCCACATGCAGACCTCAACAAACTCCCGACATTTTGCTTTCTTTTACATGTGGGCCTCCTCAGTTCAGTCTTCTCAAGGGACTGTAAGTCCCAAGAGTTCCACTTGCTTGGAAGACACAGATGTTAAAACCAAATCCAGCCCAAGTGGTGTTGTGGTGATACGCTCCGGAAACTTTAAACTGTTTCCCCTGGTCCACCTGCAGCTGCCAGTCACAAGATGAGGCCAGTAAGTCTGTTGAGGTCTTCAGCTGGTGTAGAGGCTTCTACCCTGCAAGGACAAGGACAATATTGTGCCCTATTGGAGGCTGGTATTTGGCCTGTTGGATCCCTGTGAAGATGGAATTAAAGCTGGGCAGTGTGACCAAAATTATATATATCAGGGTATTTAAAAACTATACAGATTTCAGGGTATTTGGGGGTATTTTTTTCTATGCATGAACAGGTGTTAAACACATTTTCCAATGCAATAGACTGGCCAAGAATAGTCTAATCCATTGTGTTAATTGTTGTTGATGTCCAGTGTCTTGGTCTTGGCCATGAATTCATCTTTTATGACTGTATGAATTGTGATGGCGTTGGTTATCTGCATTTACCACTAGCCTTTTTTGTTGTAGGCAGGTTTAGTAAATTAATCCTTTTTAGTAAATAGTTGTTTGGCTCATAAAACCAACGTTTTAAAACCAAAGTGCCTCCAGGCAACAACAGATACAACTCATTTTTTTTGTCATGGTCAACTTCAACATATGCTTCAGCTTCACTTCCTGGACTTTGTTTTCACTGTTCAGATCTGCTGCACGTTTAGTGGCGCAGCAGTGAAAAAGGTCCCCCCTCAAACAGTTTCCTGCTCCATGTTCCCGACAGTGTTTAAAGTCCTTCTGTCAGTCCCAATATCAGGCCACACCATAACCTTCCAGAGGTCAATAATTGACAGAGTATCATAATGGAAAGTTAAAATGTCCTCTCTTAATGGCACAAGTTAATGTGTTGTGAAAAGTTGTGAAAAGAATTTGTATTTATGTGTCGTGGGTCCATCCTGATCCAACAACTGCTGATAACTCACAATCTGTAGGTGGACAAAGCAAAAACATACCAACAGCACGGATGATGATATCAGAGCAAATGAAGCAGATTCTGAGGGAAAGTTTGGAGGAGGGAGCAGAGAAATTCTGCTTTATTAATAATTATCTGAGAATAAAGCGACACTGAAGCGTCTGTTGGAAGGAAGTTGAGTTATAGATGACTGATGGTTGTTTTAAGTAGGTGTGTGTAATTTGATCGATATGTACTTGTTTTTGGTCCAGTTTTTGTAAGAAGTATGTGTCCCATGACGCTTTCTGTAACTTAATTTTTTTTTACTTTAACACTTTACATTTGTTCTTTATTTTTTTTTAAAGTTTGTTTTCATCTTCATTAAATAAACATTCTGAATGAAGGTTGTAAAAAAGTAGTTTCCTAGAGATTACTTTTTTCCTTTTTATACCTATGAGTGTTTTTCTCTTAATTATTTTACCTCTCAGTTGTTTCCAATTATATGTTTTAGCCTATAGATGATTTTAAAAAAATGTTTATTACCTATAACACCGATAACAATTTACCTTTTATTCTATTAAATAAAAAAAGTTGTTTTAATGTAGTGAATATTATTATTTATTTATTTATTTTTATTTTACTTCTAGATGATTTTTCCAAAATGTTTTATTGCTTATAGTAAAATATATTTTAACTCTTATTTTTTAAGACTTTTTAAAACCTGCAGATTAAAAAAAAATCTATTTATTACCTATATACATTTTTTGTAAACATTTTTTTAAACTAATGGGTTTTTTTAAACTATAGAGTATTTACTTTTACTTTCATTTTACCTATAGGTTAAATAAATGTTATCATACTTTTCTTTTTTAGAACGTTTCTATTATCTATTGATTTTTTTTAACCCTTTAGAGTTTTTAAAAACTTTTTCTTAAACCAGCTGATTTTTAACTTACATATAAATAAAAGAAAACTTTTTTTTTTCCACCTATTTGTTCTTTACTTCAACTCTAGACCTCTTCGCCCAGTGTCCTGCAGGTTTTAGATGTTTCCCTGCTGCAACACACCTAATTAAAATGAAATGGTTCTCCAGCTAATTTGAATCAGGTGTGTTGCAGCAGTAAAACATCTAAAACCTGCAGGCCGAAGAGGCCTGGAGATGGTGATCTATGATAGAGTATATATTTTTACTCTTTAACTATAAAAGTTTCAAAACGTTTTATACCTGATGATGTATATTTGTTTGTTTTGGTCCTACAACCAGCTCATGGTGACTGAATTATGAGTCCAACATAGATCGGTTACTCTGATATTTTGCAGTGCTGGCTGTGTTGGGAGGTTTGCTACTGACAGGCTGACCAACAACAGAGCAATAAAATAAATAAGTCATGACGTTAAACTTGACCTGCATCAGCATCCAAATCTGATAAAACTCTGTTAATCCTGATGTCAGAACGGATATATTTGACTTTGTGCAGCACAGTTTGGATCATCCTGCTGTCGGATAACTAACAACCACCACATCTGTAACATTAAGATAATTTTGTGTTTGTCCTCATGTGTGTGTGTTTAAAAGCTGGAGTGTGTGTTTTATTCTTGCAGATTGCTGTAATAAAGCAGGCAGAACTGAATCTGGTTTGTCTTTGTTCAGTCAAGTGAATGTTTGGCTGTGACTCAGACACCCAATGCCTGGAGGCCGGGTCACAACGTCACCACGCAGTGAAGGTGGGAACAAGATATAGGAGCTTCCATTTCACCAGTTCATTCACTTCATTATCACTGTTCATTGTTGGGAATAACTGGAATAACAGGAAATAATGAATTAGAAGGAGCGTAACATGAAACATGATGGAGGATTATAAAAGTTAGTTTCTCTCACAGTCGTGCACAAGCAGCTTTTATTTGTGTCGACTCAATATGAAGCATTCTTGGCCGCTACTCAGCTGTGTAACACACTCTCTCCTTATTAAAGTTTCATTGTTTTTCCTTCTGCTGCCGACTATCATCAAACTCCGGGCTGCACATGACACAACCTGCTCGATTCTGCAGGGAATGCTCTTGCAAAACTTTGCACTGGTTACAAATTAATCCACATCTCACTCATATTAACTACTGCTTACCCCAGGACAAAGTTTACCACTCTCTGCTTCCAATAATTCATGTGGTGGTTAATATTTGAGCCAGATAGATAACCTGGTGTCCAGATTTAGACTCCAGCTCTTTGAACTGGGAACAGTTTATTACAAACGGTCACACTCTGAAGTTATGAAATTTAGAACTACAACTCAGATTAAAAGAGGATACTCCCTCACTGACCGACACAGACAAGGTTTAGAGATCCGACACATCTTAGCTGTTTTCTTTCAAATGTTCTCCTGAAACAGAACTTTTCCTCATTTTAACACACTTCACATACAGACTTACCAAATCGTACAATCAGTAATACAGTATATGATGTTATTCAGTCCCTCAGACAGTAGAAGGCAGATCTAAACCCAGTGGCTACCTTGCTAGAACCAGGATGGACCCCTTTTCACTTCAGAACTCTCTTAATTCTCATAGATTCAACAAGGTGTTGGAAACCTTCCTCAGAGGTTTTACTCCATACTGACATGACAGCATCACACAGTTGCTGCAGGTTTGTCGGCTGCATCCACGATGAAAATCTCCCGTTCCACCACATCCCAAAGCTGCTCTACTGGATTGAGATCTGGTGACTGTGGAGGACATTGGAGTCCAGTGAACTCATTGTCATGTTCTAGAAAGCAGGTGGAGATGATCTGAGCTTTGTGACATGGTGCATTATCCTGCTGGAAGTAGCATCAGAAGATGCTCCACTGTGGTCATAAAGGGATGGACATGGTCAGCAACAATACTCAGGTAGGCTGTGGTGGATAAACCAGGCCACGTTGGTACTAAGGGGTCCAAAGTGGACCAAAAAAATATCCCACACATCATTACACCACCAGCAGCCTGAAGCTTTGATCCAAGGCAGGATGGATCCATGTTTTCATGATGCTTCCACCAAATTCTGAACCTACCATCTGAACGTGGAGCTGAAATGGAGACTCATCAGACCAGCAACAGTTCTCCATCTTCTGTTGTCCAGTGTTGGTGAGTTTGACTCTGGATGGGATGGTTTAGTGGGGTAAACAGGTTGATCAGGTGTAGCTAATAAAGTGAATTTATTTCTGGTTAATGATGACTTGGTTATTGAATCACAGAAACAGCTGTGAACATTGATGACTTGACTCTGTGACACTGGGTGTGTCCAGTAAGTTTAGTGGGTTGTTAAAAAAAATCAAATAAAACCTTTTCTATGTATTTGATATAATCCCCAAGGACAAGGATACCATGACTAATGAAGCGTCAAACTTCCCAGACTTTTAGTGATTGCGATCACGGATGTCCCAGGATCCCTTCCTGTCCGTGTGTTGCAGTAAATCAGACCTACAGTTGTGTTCAGGAGCAACATGGCTCCATATTAACGCTTGATGAAAGGTAGGACCTCAGAGACAAAGGAAACCCTGTGAGTCCAAGATGTCCTTGAAGAGCAAGGTGAACCAAACACACCTTGTCAGAGCCACTCTGACTTGCCCTCATAAAAACATGCAACCATTAACAGTGAAAAATTAACATAATTCTGAAAATTAGAGTCAAACTGGTTTCTTGTCATCCCACTTGACTGAGTCCCGTTCTCCATAACCTTCACTACTCTTAATCTCTGGCAGCGGTTCATGAATTCAGGCCTTCTGAAGTGTTTAACCAACAGCAGAGCTCCAGCTGAATTAGAGAGGTGGACGTCATTGGCTTCTATTGTGACGAAAACAAACTTATATGGTTCACCAGTCATTTGCACACAGTGTCAACAGAGTGTGTTTTCAGAGGTGGACAACCTGCCTCCAGCTTGTCCTTCACCTGTCTGCTTTCACAAATCTACTACTGAAAGAGGCAACAATGAACTTTCCACAGAGTTTATATTATATTATATTATATTATATTATATTATATACTCAAAAAGTCAAAAGGTCTGGATCCAGGAAGTTTTTAAAGGATTCTTTACTATGGGGAGATAGGGATCATTTTGCCATTAAAGCTTCTAATTTAAAAATTACAATGGCTAAAAAGATTACAATGGCTGGTGCTTCTAGTTTCATATATAAATATATACATGGTCAACCATATAGTTGTAAGAACACATATATATAAGCTGTATGTCTTCTCCATTGCTTCTTGCTTCTTAATGCACCAGGTCAATGGTGATTTCCGATGAACATAAACAGGAATAAAAAGAGGAAAACAAAATCATTCTGCAGTGCTGCACTTTTTTAAAATTTAACATAATTTGTGAATGATGCAACAAAGAAAAGTCAAATGAATAATGGACTTTTAATTGGTTTTATTCTGTGGATGGTTTGAGGTTTTACTTAAATATAATAAAAGCCTTAACAAAATAGTAATCGTCATTGTCACATGTGTAACATGATGAGCTCTGTGTTTTATATCTTTGGTAAAATGTGCTGCCAGGAAACAGTTAAATGGTGTTTCCTCTGCAGAGGAGTGCAGGCTTTGTTCAGGTCTACCCATGAGCAGCTCCGTCCTACACAGGAGTCACCTTGTCCCTGCAGAACATTGCACTTTTTCCTGCCTTCCTCTTCCTGCTCCATGTCCAGCCCCTTTTCTTACAACTGCTTCCTTCTTTCCATTCAGGCTGCTACACCTGCACCTTTCTGCTGACTGGCTGAGTAGAGTCTGACTCAGCTCTTTTTCAGTGGTTCTGATGCTTCGCTGTGCTGTGGATACTCCAAATGCCGTGGAAACAGATACAGACACACGATCTGATCTTTGTTGCTGTATCTTTGTCTTGTTTCCTCTGACAGTCATGTTAGAAAGGGAGCAGTAGCCCCGCCCTCTCCGATCACCTGAGCAGTGAACCAGGAAATGAGGATTGCTGCAGGAGTTGTGTCCTTTGAGTGCTCACCTTCACCTTTAGAGTATTCTCAGCTGTGTGTACACTTTATTTTAACAGATTATGATGAGACAAATCTACAGCTTATAGTATGTAAATACATATATTTGCTGGTGGGATGCATGAGAACGAATTATAAGGATAATTAACATGTTTGTCGTGTCATTAAGTCTAAAGCATCACTTCACATTTTCACTGCAGCCTCACGTGCATGCAGGTCTTTTTACCAGCACAAATACTGTTTGTAGTAACATCAAAACCTTTCCATGTACAAGACACTCTGTACACACACCAGGAAACGTGAGGAGAGGGAGAATCAAATTGCAGTGGATGCTCCAGGAGGTGGACATGTCCTCTGGATGATGGAAAAGTACCACCACACCCTTCTGTGGGAGTCGGGCTTAAATGATTAAATCCTTCTCACATTCATTTGTTCTCTCTGACCAAAAAAGGAAAAAAAAATGCTGACTGGGACATTCTTTCTTTCAGCTGCACACAGAATGAGTTCACTGCACTATGTTTAGAAGTGATGTTTTCTCTCGGAGCATTTCCTCACATCAGGTGCAGCTTTATTTTTCACCTGCTTTACATTTCACGTGCCACCTAGTGAGCTTTAAACTACATTTCATCTCCCATAAAACCTTAAAATAAGTTAAAGAATATTTTGATAGAGTAATGATTTCATGAGTAATCCATCCATCCGTAATCTATACCGCTTCATCCAGTTTAAGTGTCGGTTACAGAAGCTGGACCTAACCCAGCTTCTAGCAGGTGAGAGGCAGGTACACCTGGACAGGTCGCCGGTCCATCACAGGGCTCCATGATCATCAGTGGACAGGTGAAAAGCTGCATCTCTGATGGGATGGGGCTGCATTAGTGTCTATGGTGTGAGCAGCTTCCACATCTGTGAAGCTCCATCAATGCTGAAAAGTACATGGAGGTTTTAGAGCAACATCTGCTCCCATCCAGACAACGTCTAGATGCAGATTTCAACAGGACAATGCTGAACCACATCCTGCATCCATCACAACAGCATGGCTTCACAGGAGAAGAGTCCAGCTGCTGAACTGGCCTGCCTGCAGTCCAGACCTTTCACCAGTACAAAACATCTGGAGCATCATGGAAACAGAAATCCAGCAACCAAGGTCTAGGACTGTAGAGCAGCTAGAATCCTG
Source organism: Melanotaenia boesemani (assembly GCF_017639745.1). Taxonomy (NCBI): domain Eukaryota; kingdom Metazoa; phylum Chordata; class Actinopteri; order Atheriniformes; family Melanotaeniidae; genus Melanotaenia; species Melanotaenia boesemani. Next base: position 8,767,510 of record NC_055705.1, on the reverse strand, counting down.
CATCAGACCAGAATGGAACAACATTCCTCTCCTAAAGCTCCAGCAGCTGGTCTCCTCACTTCCCAGATGTTTACAGACAGATGTTAGAAGAAGAGAGGATGCTACACGATGCTGAACATCATCCTGGAACTAGTTTTTACAGACATGTTGCTGCCATCAGATTCACTATCAGCTCATATTTTCCATGACTTGGTAAAATGTTTCAGTTTATGTCTGATATGTGGTTTATGTTCTGCTAGGAATAAAATATGAGCCGATGAGGTTTGCTAACATTGTACTTTGCTTATGAGCCTTATGAGAAAACTCCACCTTTTTTTATTGGTCAGGTGTTGTTTCGATTTGTCAGAGATTATGTAACACACCAACGCATAAGCAGCAGATATGACATGGACGTTATTACAGGTGAATATTAGCAAAGACACTACTAATGTAGAGTTTAAGATTTAAATAATCTTTTGGACTTTTGAGGTACTGTGTGTAATTAGTGTAGAAATTATTAATAAAGTTTTAAGCACCTGGAGTCATGATACCAGTAAATATTTGGTATCATTACCAAGAATTCTACATTTCACTGTTTCTGTGGCATTAATGGGAAAATCAGGAAGGAGAGGTCACATGCACATATTCAATCAGTGTGTGTGGTTTGGGTGATGTTTGCAGTGAGTGTGCCACCTAGTGAGCTTTAAACTGCATTTCAGCTCCCATAAAACCTTAAAATCCAGTCAAAGAACATTTTGATAGAGTGATGATTCCATGATTAATCCATCCATTCGTTATCTATACAACTTCATCTAGCTCAGGGTCGCGGGGAAGCTGGACCTAACCCAGCGTCTAGCAGGTGAGAGGTCAGGACAGGTCATCAGTCCATCACAAAGCTCCATGATTAATCCTAGGGTGGATGCCACAGCTTTTCCCTCCATCATTCTCTAAAAATGGTGGTGGAAAAACACAGTGGTCATGAGCTAAATCAGCCTGCAGGTGCATTAACACCCCTCCTTTTATTAAATAAATAAAGCTAATGATGCAGAAAAGCTCTAAATATGGTTTATTTATAAAGCACCATTTTTACTTTTCAGGGAGTTAACAAATTCTGCTGAGCCCAATAAATACAGCAACTATTTTCTACACTTGTTTATGGAGATGTCAGACGTATTTGGGCATTAATGTGAAACAGAATCTACCAGGCAGAAGTTCGGATGCTGAATTGACTTTTTTCTGTGATGAAAAGTGAATAAAACTCAACTAAAAACTGTGACTGTGAAACTGTGTACCATCCAAAATAAATAGACATGCATGAAATCAGTAGACATGGTGCTATGAGCAGACGCATTAGTCTCAGCCAAGCAATTTAAATGTATATTTGACAACTATAGTGAATTTTTCTTCTTCTTTACTTGTGGAGCTGAAATGAGTCTCCATTTCAGATGGTAGGGTCAAAACTATACGGAAATACATACTTAGCTTCTTTAGTACCTTAACTTTTTATCTTTTTTCCTTGCCGTAGTGTGATTTGAAACGATTAATAACAGTGAAGCAAATGTTTACACTCAACATTTATTGGTTGCTTACATCAAGATTACAGCATATTACCTTTTTCATACATGAATAAGACCAAAACCCACAGTACTGGATATGAAAAGTAAAGGAAGAAACAACAGTTAAGATCACCAGGTCTCAATATTCCAGCATGGAAACCAAACTTCTCCACTAAAACTCAAACCAGAACTTCCTACCATGGATGTATTGATCACAGTCACCATGACGGCAATTACAGTACAAAAGATCCATAGATTAAGGCCGTAATCGATCACAGAACTGAGGACAAACAGTGAATTGACAGAAATTGCACTTGATGAAGATAAAATTTTAAAATAGAGAAAGAAAAGTTAGGTTCTCCTGATGGGGATTTATGAGTTATAATCCACTGAACGTGGATGAAAATTGAGAAGAAAAATATGGAAATGAAGAAGCGTGAATGCAACATTGCGTCCCAGAATTTCTATTTTACTTTCACAAAAGTAGGATTATCACTATAACAGCTCGTTAATCCTCCTCAGCTGTTATGGATGTTTTATCACTCCAATTCCAAAGATCGTTGGGATGCTGTGTAGAACATAAACGACATATCAGAGGCTGGAACTGAGACATTTTAAAACTTCATTTTGAATCTACCTGCAGCAACATGTTTGTAAGTTTCAACAGGGGCAACAAAAGGCTGGAAAAGTAAATGGTACAACCAAAAACAACTAAAGGAGAATTTGACCACTGATCAGGTGGACGGGCAACAGGTCAGTAACATGACCGGGTATAAAAGGAGCATTTCAGAGAGGCAGAGCCTCTCAGATGGAAAGACGGACAGAGGTTCACTAATCTGAGACAAACTGACAACAGTTTCAGAGAAATGTTAAACAAAATTATGAAGACTGTGAAAGTCCCATCTACAGTGTATAGCAGTAAAATATTCAGAGAATCAGGAGGAATCTCTGTACGCAGGGGATGAGGACGAATTCACCATGCACTATGTTGTTAATGTTTAGAATAAAATATGGGTTTATGAAATTTGTAAATCACTGCATTCTGTTTATATCTACGTTTTCCACAGCATCCCACGTCTCTAGGAATTGGCGTTGTAGTTATGTTGAATTCTCAGTCCTGTGATCATCTATTACAGCTGAGCTCAGCAAAACCAGGAGTGCGTTTTCCGCCTGTTGACAGGCTGCTCAGCATTCCGTTGTCATGACGACCAGGCTTTGTTGAGAGCATCACTTTATATTAATCTATGTCTACACCGGCACTTTGATGGTTAATCACATGACCACTAGGGGGACACAAATAAGGCACAAGCATGCACACACACATACACACTCACACACACACATATTGCTGCTGTCAAAATCTAAAGATTTAAAGATTTTCTTTATTATTTAATACTTAGAGAAGAAACCAGTTTTTTGTTGGTTTCTTTTTTTAATTTTATATGTCTTCTTTCAGAAATAATTTCTTTTATATTACAGTTTAAATAATAATAATAAAAAAAGATATAATCACAAATTAACCTTTAGCTGATGGACTGTTTATTTTTTTTATTATTCATCCTTATTTTTAAAAAATAATGAACATATTTGAAGCCCAAAAGTTTGACATTTAAATTCAGTGGAGTCAGCATTAACATACAAACACGCACCTACACACAACCATTTACACATCAACTTCATGTCAATAAGACACGACCTGAAATCACAACAAGTAAACATCTGAGAATATTTTGTTGTTTTTGTTTTCAGCTCCGTTCAAACTAAAATTTCTTACAGTTTGGTGTTTTTTTTTAGACGATTCATATTCATATTACAGCAACGTTACAACACAAATATTTATCCACTGTCAATATTTTGGAGAAAACTGACCAGCTACAGGAAGGAAACAGCTGATCGGGGTCACGAGGGTCGAATTTAAACCCAAACCTCTTAAATCGTATAAAAACAGGTCACAACGATCACTTCAAGCTGCTGCTTTCTGATGATTTTTTAAAGAAAATTGTCACTTTGGATGCGCTCGTTGGAGACAGAAGCAGAATATTCAACACTTTGGAAACAGTGCAGCACGAGAGCTGCAGACAAACTAAACATCCAGGGAAACAATGAGAGGAAATGGAGAAGGAATGAAAACATGTAGTGGGAAGCTACTAGCATCAAATCACACTGACAGCACTAGTGTTACCAAGAAACACCAAAACCAAGACCCTGTTCTTGAACCAGAATTTGATCCAAACCTGCTGTCATCTCTCCAACCCTGCACTGAACATCATGCAAGTATCCTCAATATGGCGGCTGAGGAAAACACTGGAAACAGGAGTTAAACGATCGCAGGCAATCGCACATAAAAACACTGCTGGCGGGCGCCGCAGTGAAGAGTGCACATGCTGCAGGGGCTCGCTGCGGATTATTTCAGCCTTAAAGAACTTGGACAAACTCCATTAGTGGCACATCATTCATAAAAAAATATATATAAGGCAACTAAAGATAAGAGAAAAAAACAAACTTTAGCTTTCTGTGCTACATGTAGGATGAATAAGAAGAACTGAAAACCACATCACACATAAAGCTGCACCGCTACGGAGGCTTTAACATACAGTATGATGGACTTTGACGACGTATCAGAGGCAGGATTTACAGATGCGATTCTAAAAACTTGGTACCCACAACCATAGCTTACCTTTTCATTTAGGAATCCCACAGAAAGGAAGTCCAGAATCTGAATGCACCTCCTAAACCAGGTCCAGCATTTCAGAGATTGTCCACACGATTTAGTACCACGTTCACGAGTTAACCTGAGTCTATCAACTCAAACCTCACCCTCGCTTTAGCTCAGATTCCTCAGCCTACAAGACGTTTGGTAATGTTTGTGAGGAAAATTTCTTTTGGCACTATATTAAAAAAACAAAAAAAACGGCACATAACAAAAATACAGAGAAAAGAAGGAATCATTGATGACTGACAGGCAGGACCGCGACAACATCGGACACAAACACAGGAAGTTTGGAAGGGGATGGGAGCTTAAACCATGTGACAGAACTGTAGTGTTCTCTATTAACCCTTCACTCACAGGTGGTCCCATAATCCCACCGAACGGTTGCTGGGGAAACTCTGGTAAATGTAGCCGACCAATCAGAGAATCTGATGGAAGACACTGTGATGGATGCGAGAGAAGAGTAATATATTCAAGTGAAGTTAAGAAACTAAATTTAAAGAAAGGAACAAATAAAAAAAAAAACAGACTGGATCAGATGCACAGTCTGGACTCTGAATGAAAGGATAATTAGCTGCTGCTTTTTGTGCCATCAGCTGTTTGGAGGGATAATTTAACGTTTATCCCAACAACACAGAAAGAAAAAGTTGTTTTTATTTGATTAGAAAAGCAGACGGAGGCGACTGCTGGTCCGGATTGGTCGAGAGCAGAGGTGAGTTTAAGTCTAAATGCTGCAGGGGAGAGCGAGGTCTCTAATGAGGTCTCGGTGGGGCGGGAGGGGGATTAAGGAAAGACCAGATGCTGCTGGTCCAGCAGGGTTCTGGTAAAGTTGTTAATCGGGCCGATGGCGCTGAGTGACATGGCGGCGTCCCGTCCCCACAGCAGGTTTGGGCCGAACACCACGGCCAGGTTACTGTTGGTCATCTTATTCACCTCGCTGCTGGCTGACACCTACAAAACAGACAGGACACGTTGTAACGGACAGGTGAGAGCATGTAAGCAGGCCCTTAGGCGGAGGTGGGGACTGACGGCTGTACCTGAGCCAGAAACGTGATGAGGTATCGCAGCGATGCATAATTCTCCTCTGGCAGAGACTCCACCAGAGTTTTCATCACTTCCACCTGGTTGTCACTGGATACGGCTGCAGGACAAAACAAACAGGACCAGGATGAAACACAGGGTTCAACAAAAGCAGAATTCAGAGAGCGAAGGAGGCCGTTTCCTCCTCCTGATGATCATGTTGTTAAAGGTAAAGGAAGCGCACAAGCTGAGTCGCTCGGCCGTTAAACGATATGTTAAAGCAGAACTACAGCGGCAAATCTGGAAGTAAAAGAAAAAGCGATGATGATGATAGAGGAAGGATAGAACGTGAAAGTACAACATATATTTATTTAACTAAAGGCAGGATTAGTTGATCAAGAGAAAGGTAATCGCGTGCTGTAAAGTTAACAGGTGGCCAGATGTTCGTCACCACACATCTGCAAAAACTGCTTTAGCTGCAGGAAACAGGGATTATTATTCCAAAAAAAGAAAAAAAAAAAACCTGACGAAGTTGATGATCACAGTGTAATCATATAGTCAACCAGTAATTTGAGAGACTGGGTACGACTGGGTAAGAAAGTCCTTTCTGTGTGGAGTTACTCCTGACTGGGAGAGAAAAACAAGTCCAGCTTTAACTAAGCCTTGCTGTTATTGGTTGCCAGTCTCCATTGCAACTGATGTGTGACTGCTTTTGCGATACCGACTCAAGGATAAATTCAGGCAGGATGGACGGGAAGTCTGGATGAGTTCAGGATGCCCTCATTTGTCTCAGACGCTCACCCGCAAACGTCTTGAACTTACAGGCGAAGTTGACGATGTCGTTGTAGAGCTGGTAGGTGAGCAGAGGCTCAGGAAGTTCCCTCAGGAACGTCTTCAGGATCACAGCAGCCAGGTGGACGTCTTCCATCTCTTGGAAACTTACCGAGATGCCTAAAAAGCATAAAAGGGGAAATCATCCTCTCCTTCCAGGAACAGGATTAGTGAGATCCAGGTGAGAGCGGCGGACTGTACCTGAATTATACTTGAGCTGGACCTCCTTCACCAGGGTCACGTTGGCCGACCGTCTGAAGATCCCCTCAATCTCCAAACCTGACAGACGCACACAGATCAGATCAGAACAGGGAGGTTACACAGATATTACATCAAGATGGACGTTCTCCAGCTGGTTCTGTCTGGATCACCTTGTTCTGAGAGGAAGTTGATGGTGTCCCTCATCACCACGGGAACCAGATCATCATCTGGAGTCCTCTGTCTCAGCCTGAGACCCAAAACACACATGAGAACAAGAAGCTTCAACCAGATACTTTATTTATTTATTCATTCATCAGCTGGGAAGAAAAGCAGTGACTTACAGTGAGAGTGAAACTCCGAACACCTGGTCGGGAAGAGGGGGGCTTCGGGGAGGAGATGTGGGAGGCTGGGCGGCTGGTTTCAGAGATGCTTTCAGTTTGTTGTCGTACCTGACAAAGAGAAGATTTTACAGGTAAACAAACACCTCATTACTGAATGTAAGTGTCACCAAACAGGAAGAGAAAAGGCACTAAATGAAATGTGGATGGAGATACGGGCTCTTACTCTCTGACCCGAGCAGGAATCACCAGCTGCTCACACTTCACCACGTCCTCCAGCTCGCTCAGGTAGCTCACGTAGTTGATCTTCCGGCCGAACTTAAAACTAAAACACAGGAAGAGCTTCATTTACAACCGAACTCTGCTTTGAAAGGGTTTTCCTCTAAATAGAAAACACAAACAATCCACCAAAAGCAAACAAGTTTTTACAAAATCCTGTTCTACAAACTATTGAATAAAAAGCTCAGTTTTTCTGAAATAACCTGATTATTTGACAAAAATCTGTTGCTTTTTCTGAATTAGATTATTTTGCCACTTTTGTTTTTTAAATAAAGGTTTAAGAAATTTTTTAGTAAAATTATTTGGTCAATAAAAAAAATAAAAAAAAAATTAAAAATCCCCATTTGTCAAGAAAAACTAAACAGATATTTTTATTTTAAAATGTTTTAATCAAGTCAGAAAAAGAGCTTTTTCCCAGTGAATGCAAATGTTTCTTTAATTAGATAAGAACAAAATAAAAACATATGCTGCAGTTCAAAAGGACTGGACGCTTATTATTTAACTAATGTTAAAATAGATCCTGATGTAAAACCGAAAGTCAAACTATGGACGTTTTTTTTTTTTTTTTTAGAAAATATTAAATACTTTAGCTGTTTTTAGATCAAGTAGAGAGAAAATATGACGGATTCATACAACTGTGTGCGAATAAAAAAAAGAGTTTGTTGCACTTTCTCTGGTTCTTCTGACAGCCTGGATTCTTTATGGGAAAACCTGAATAAATAAATCTGACCTCAGATTAAGTTCGAGTTTTCCAGCCTTGTCAGTGAGTTGAAGAAAAGCCTGAAGCACCTTTTTTTGTTTTTGATTGATGGAATCAGAAAAGTAAAAAAAAAAAAAAAAATTAGGAATAGCATTTTGTGTCCTTTTGTAATTTAGAAAAAAAGAAAAGCTTTTTAAATGTTTATTTGTTTTATCTTAAATCTCAAACGCGTATCAACAATGGTGAAAAATGCTACTTTACTTCACACACTCATCTCTCTCAAGTCTTCCTGGTTTTCCATGAAAGCAAAGTTCCAGCTTGGAATCCGTGTCCAGCTCGACGATTCATCGCTCAGCATCATTTCAATCATTCGCTTCCACCCTCGCTTCTGTTCAACCTGCTTTAAGCTGCTTTTCTTCTGTTGGTTGTTAGTGGAGGTTTATATTTGGCTTTTCTGGATGAAATCTCATTTCCTTCAGCTGCTTTCTTAGTTTACTCACACCTCCTTTCTCTGACCTTTGTTTTGTAGAACATTTCCATTTCCAGTCATATAGTTTGAGTTTGAGTCCTTCCTCCGTCCACCTGTATGTTTGTTCTTGCTTTAAAAGTTAGACATAGCTGACCAACATTTCTTTCCACTCTGAGCTAGACTATGATCCTTTCCATTGTTTCCACTGCCGGCTCTCTGGTTGAACTCATTTTATGAGCAGCTTGTTAAACTCATAAAACTGCACACCTATTTGCATATTTAAACTTGTGCAGGTTTTCCTCACAACTGAATTATTATTTTTTTCTATTGATCCATAATTCTTGTCAGTGTTTGTAGAAGTAAAGCTTTTCTCTTGCAGAGGATTGTACATGTCTGTGTTTGAAATGTTGAATGCTTCACATTTTTTATTTTTAGCTTTGTCCTCTTATCAGAGGAACTGATAACTGCTGAGTAAGAAAACATAACAGCCATTGTTCAGCAGCAGGATTTTCCCATAAATGAAAGTCCTGTAGAACCGAAGCCCTGTATACATGTTAATGCATTACACAAGTTACCAGTCAATATATCAGGTAGCTTTAAATATTAAGTTTAACATCATTTATACTACGTTAAACATTCTTAACATGCCAAGAAAGTCTGATGATTTAAAAAAATAAAAATAATACCTGATGATTGGTTTGAAGAGGATCAGCAGAGTCTTGATGAACATGGTTGGATGGACAATGTAAAGGGCTTTGATGTTCTTCTTATACCTGAAAACACAAACATGGATTTAGACAACGTGCTGTACAGGTGAGGATCCTCCAGGGAGTTTTTCTAAAATCACGCTGAGCCATTATTTAGTCAATTATTCGGAGACATCCATGTATTGATTTGACCAAATCTTCCACTTTAGCTTTCTATGAGACTACAGTCCCCGTGTGAGGCAGTAATATAGAGCTGAGTATCGTCAGCATAATTATGATGTTTGCTTCCATGATCCACGGGAGTGGAAGACGTAGATACTGAACAATAGGAGGCCCAACATGGAGACTTGAGGAATTCTGCATGTTTTCTGTGACTGAACAGATATACAAACTTACATAAAATAGTAAATTTAAAGCGGAATGATGTCAGCATAACGATAAAATAAAATCTGAATGTGTCCACTAGTGATGGGTGGATCTGGATTTTTCCAACTCGCGGGTCCCGCATATATAAAATAATCTTGCCGGCCCCAACTTACCCCGCCTCGCTGCTATTAAATACACGCTAAATAATAGAATTTTATATGGCCTGAAAAATGTGATTGAGAACAGAGCGGAACTGGCAATTAACAAGAATAAATTATGTAACATCACAGGCTACGCGTAATACCCTGGTGTATTTAAAGTGTAACTTCACCCACTGCCGAATTTGAAAACTGCCTGAAACTGCAAGGGTTGGGGTGATCAGGGAGCGGAGAGTAGGCGGGTCGGGATACACAGGCAGAAATGATTGACAGACGGCGAGATGTAAAGTGAGATTCACAAAGCAGCTACGCCACAGAGCGTCTTTGAGGTAAAAGACTTTTCCCCTCCTGAATCTCCTCAGCTACACATGAACCAGGTGGTCCTGAACCGTATCAGTCGGAGCCATTAGCGCCGTTACGCTGGCCTGTCAGCAGCTCCAGCAGCTCTGGAAAGCTGTGAAGGATGTGGCAGCTGCAGGAAGTTGCTGCTGCTACGATTTGAGCTGCTGTCTGTTGCCAGATGAGGATCAGCAGGTAAAGAATAAAGTCCAGTGTTACTTTTACACCCCTCAAACACACAAATCCGTCAGCCCGCGCATCACTAGTGTCCACTTCTGGTGATTATCATCATTACTACGAGGTAACACTTACTTCCTGTCAAACTCCCTGTATGCATCTCGGAGCCAGCCGAGAGATGGTTTGTTTTCACTGGTCAGTCCATGATGGAAATAGATTAGCGTATAGTCACTTTCTACGTACTGATCCAGCGTTCCTTTCAGATACCTGCAAAATATCAACAAACGTTATCATTTAAAGGGATACCTTCATTGTATGACCAGGGTTACCATGGAAACACATTTAAGTTTTTTTTTTTTACACACACATATATATATATATATATATATATATATATATATATATATATATATATATATATATATATATATATATATATATAAAACTGAAACTGTTCATGTTGCAAAAAAAAAACATAAGAAAAGAATTGAGAAACAGACACTTCCTGTAATGATTTCTGAGAAACAGTGTCATACTTAGCAGCTCTGAGAATAAAAATTTCTTTTCCTTACTCAGAAATTAACGAGGTTGGCTAAAAATGAAACCATTTCAAAAGAATTCATTTGACGTATGTTTAAATAAAACCATCAATTTCTGTTGAATCTCACAAAACATTCCAACCGTGTTTTCTAGATGATCTGAACTTCCTACAATGAACAGAAATAAATCTGAATATTTTGCAGCTGTCTGAACCAACTGTTCTGCAGCAGGTCACTAATACACTTCCTGACTTACATCAGCAGTTTGTGATGGTCAAGCTGATGCTGAGGAGGCATCCTGCAGGCATTAAACACGATCACCTTCCTGCCAAAGTTATCGTCCCCTACAGACGGAAATTCAACATTACTAGAATATCTTCACTTTAACAGTCTGAAGAAACAGACAAACACAAGCTTGTTGTAAATCTCACCTGCCACTTCGATGATCTGATGTCTTGCGATGTCGTAGAAAGGGTGGTCCCAGGGCAGGTGAGGCGAGGTTGCATCGAAGCACTGGGACACATCCATCTCTGCAAATCACATTAATTAATAACTTCCAAGGAATTTCACTCCTCTTTCCTCATATTTTGTTGATCAAAATCACTAAAACCAGAGCGAGAAACTTGTGTTTTTTATTCTCAATCAACTTAAAGCACCTAAAAAAAAACAAATTAGGCTGGTTTAAGTCATAATTATCTGATAGATTCCAGTTTGTTCATGTAAACTATGAGTCCTACTCAGACACCAGAATAATCCTGGAGTTCCTCAGGGTTCCGTACTTGTGCCGATACTTTTTACATGCTTCCATTAGGTAAAATATCATTTTATGCAGATGATACTAAGCCACAGTTACCCTATGATTCCTGATTAAACCAATCAGTTGGTCAGAGTACAAAGATAAAGACCTGGATGACTGAATTTTCACCTGAATTCACACAGACTGAGGTTGTTGTGTTTGGACCTCAAAACTCAGGATAAAACAATTTAGCTATGTAATCACTCTAGATGGTTTTAAGTTGACTTCCAGCACTATTGTGAGGGATTTGGGGAGCTATTTTGGACCAGCATCCGTACTTTGACTCACATAAAACAGGTTTCTAGGACCACCTTTTCTCACCTATGTAATATTTGTAAAACACGGAAAGTCCTGATTCAGAGTGATGGAGGAAAAACCAGTCCATGTATTTGTTACATATGGTGGGCCAAAAAATGCAAGAAAAGAAAAATAAAATAGTTTCTTTTCCTTTTTCAGCAGGTATCCCTGCCATAAAGATATGTTCAATGCAATCTGTTGGTTTCCTGAGCTGGGTAATTATCATTAATAATGAATATGAACACAGTTGTTATAAACTGGACAGATGTAGATCATATAATGGATTTCTTTTAATTGAATTGTAACTGGTCTACAACAGACTGGACTAAATTGGAAAGTCTTTTAAAGTGCCTTGGGATGAATGTCGTGAAGCTGAGGAGGTCAGAAAGATCACAAGGTACAAAAAAAGCACTTAAGAGAGGCAGAGTCTCTCAGATGCTGGACAGAGGTTTAACCAACTACTTTTTATCCAAATAAAGTTGAATTGAGTTCTGGAAAAGAAGGTCATTACAGTCGTGAACTCTTCCATGTGTTGGGATGATGATGGGATGATGATGGTGCATGTTGCGGGGATCAGAACCATCTCACCTGACTTGCTGAGTGTGGTCTCATCAGGCGGCCACTGCTGGTCCTCGATGGTGGCCAGCTTCAGCTGTCCTAACTGTGCTGTCGTAGGGTCTTCGCCCACGTCTACCAGCAGCTCGGAAGACATCGCACACGCTGCAGTATGATGTCACACACACCCCCACTCACACACACAAACGGTACGTTGATGTTCACACGCACACACACACACAAAGCTGGAGCCTGTAAGACACACAGAAACGTCAAGTTAGCTTCACAATATTAAGACAGGAAGTGTTTAAAAGACCAACAAGCAGGAACAAAATCTGCAGCTGAACAACCAGCATACATTTCTAATCTCAGCCTTTATAGTTACAAAATCTGCAAGTCTGCCTTTATCACATCTTTGTTAAAGGCGGTAAAGCAACACATGTGGACAACCACAGACCAATTTCACTGCTCAAGTTGGTAAAAGACTAGTCAGTGACCAACTGAGAGGAATTCTATTTTTTCTATTGCATGCATTTATCAGTCTGGCTTTAGAAAACAACACAGCGCTGTAAGAGCTGCTCTTAACGTGGTACAGAACATACATGAAGCACTTGCTGTCTGTCCACTGGTAGCACGGCAGGACAGACAGCATCAGGTGCAGAATGTAGCAACAGCAGCACAGTTGTCAATCCAACACCAAATATTACAGATCCATGCCGCCGTCCAACTTAACATGGAGCAACAGGTCACATTTGTTAGGCTAATTAATGCTAAGGACTAAGAGACAAGGGGCTGCAGTGCTGTTGAGACTAAATTAGTCATTTGGGGGATATTGTTGGAAAGACTGGAGATAATCAAACTATTTCAAATATCTGACAAAATAGAAGACTGACAGTCTTTGCTAAAGTTTGAAGGTCTTTCTTTACCAACTTTTGTCAGTACAGCTCTCCTTTCTGCTGTCCATGTCTACAGATGGTAGCAGAGTGTGTTGGTGTAATAGCATAAACAGTCCACTGCTGATGTTGCATTATCTCGTCTGTGGAAACTTAAACAGGTGCTGAATGCAGACTAATCCAAATTCATGTTTTCTATAAACCTCTACATGACGTTAAAAGGACCTGCACTCTGCACTCTTATGATTTTTAGAGTTTGACTGTCCCTCGTCTGCATACTAAGCTTTGCAAAAGTGAGTCTAGTTTTTGAGAAAAATTTGCCCCTTCCTTTGGTTTGCTTTCACACTCCACTTTACAGCAGTGGAGCAAACCTAGAGAACACCATCGTGCAGTTACTAAAACTGCTTACGAGTGGGCGATTTTCCTCTAAATGACCACTGACCGAGAAGAAAGAAGAAGAAAATTCAGCTCATTGATTGGCCAGGACAGAAAACGGCTCATCCACTGCCACAAAGCAATGAAGCAAAAATAAATTTATTCAGTCTCTGGGTTTCTGTTTTTACTTTGGTGTCCAAAATCTGTCCTGTATGAGCAGCAGGAGAGGTGCCAACAGTTACTCGACATGTTACACTAAAACAAGTCCTACTTCCATATATATATATATATATATATATATATATATATATATATATATATATATATATATATATATGTATATATATGTGTATGTGTGTATGTGTGTGTGTGTGTGTGTGTGTGTGTGTGTGTGTGTGTGTGTGTGTGTGTGTGTGTATAAAACCAGTAAGTTGAATAACAGCAGGACATGAAGGTGTAATAAATGTTCAGATCATGGTTGCTGCAACTTCCTGTTATAAGAGGTTGCAGGTTAACCTGGATTCAGATGGCAGGTTCAGTTAACTAGAAGACTACAGTGTAAAAAGTGTGAGGCTGCACATCTGCACAGGGTTTATATAAATAACATCAGCTGACATATTGACAGACATGAAGCTCTTTCTGAGTGACAGCTCTGACAGCAACGTGATAACAAGAACATTAATTTAGCACTTTCAGAAGACTGACTAAGAAAGACGAAGTCACGTCAACCAACACAGAAAATGAGCTCAAATTATAGGAAAGAGCAAATTTGACTCAGCTGACCATAAAAAAAAAGGAAAAGTTAAAAGCTGGAAGTGTTGTGACTCAAACTCGATCTGCTTCATTCAGTGTTGGAACTTCCTGTTTTTGTTTGGACTTTGGTCTTTATGCTGTTAAAGAGACAGTTCTACTTATTTATTTATCATTAACTCAGAATTTGTAAGGAAATATACAAACATTTAGCAGAAATTCTTATTCAAACACTTCTGGGAGCTGTGGGGTTTAGTACATTAGCTAAGGACACTTCAATATAAAGACGTTAGGGATTAAACCAGTAACCATCACCATCTCTGTTAAGTTCTGCGGGGAAGGACGGATTCAGGGCTACGATCAGGACATTAAACTGTTTGTTTTTGTACAATGTTCAATTCTCATACCAGAACAGTCTTTTTATAGCTAATCTACTGCAGCCATTCTTCTCTCAATCTGAGAAAAATGTGGTTAACACCCAGTCATGCATGGTGAAAAAATGAAGAGAAAAATGTAAATGTGTGTAAAAGCTGCTCTTCACCCTTCCTCCTCCTCCGTTTGACGACAGCGAGTTTAAATGGAGCCTACATCAGCAACATGTAACACCCAGTGAAGCTGAAACTGGAACCAATTATTAACCGCGTCTTTCTTCCTCTTCTCTCATATTAACTGTGTCCCCATTTCATAAATACCCCCCTGCCCCTTATCTCCCAACCCCCACATGCTTTCTCTCTCTAACACACACACACACACTCACTCTCTCTGCAGTGTGATGTTATGCTATCTGACAGCATGTTGCTTTAAATAAATATTGCTAGTAACCAACAGATGCAGTCAGCCTATTCCTGCTGACCAGACACAGTGAACACACAACCCGACCGTTAACAGATAACCACGGATGTCAGAAAGGCGTTAAAAAGGGTTTTAAATGTCGACATCAGCAGCTTCCCTTTTTCTTAATTCACGTCTTCCTAAAAACAAACCTGAAAATGAGCTCAAACAGCAGATCAGTGAAGGTCAAGTCATCACCGGTAGGAAGCAGCATCATTTACCCTCCTAACCAGCTAACATGGCTGTGGTGACTCACGGTTGCTGCTAAAAATATGCTGGTCCAACTAAACAAGTAACCACAGCTGCAACGACCTCCAACATCTCGTTGTGGTTTCAGCTGATAAAAAGGATGGTTTTAAAACATAGTCGGATGAAAACTGTGGCTGTGAGACCCTTAAATGGTCTGCACCAACATGTTCAGCAGACCTGTGCCCCCACAGTCCTGAAGTGATGATCAGAGGAACCAGCCACAGAGATCTGATCTGCCTAACATCACACAGTTTAACAGGTAAATACATAAATATGCTGTAAAGACAAGAAGAATCTGTAGAACTGCTTTTCTGACTCGTTCATAAACTGAAACCTATGAAAAACAAGAATCGATTCAGATCCAATCCCACTATGTTGAAAGGAAAAACCAGCTATTCACTACATATAGATCATGTTTAGTTACTTAAAAAACATAGATCAAATAAAATAAATAAAATGACAAATTAGATTAAACTAAATTAAATATAATAAAATGAAAAAATATAAATTAAGCTAAATGAAAAAAATAAACAAAATAACCCATAAAACATAAAATGACAATTAAATAAAACAAAATATAGTTTACATAAATAAATAAAAAATTAGAACATTTTAAATAAACAAATTAAAAATAAAAATAATAAATAATGAATTAATAACTAAACATATAAATAAAGATCCATCCACAAATAAAAAAATGGATGGACATAAAATATAAAATGACAAAAGAAAATAAAACATAATAAATTTACACAAAATGAAACAACTAAATTAAATAAGCTATCCCCAAATTATATAAATGAGTAAAAACTTAAACATGTTTAAATAAAATAAATTAAATGGAATAAGATAAGAAATAAAAATAGGAGTAATTATTATTATTTTATTTAAAAAAATAAAATGACAAAATTAAATTAAATATAGAACTGGATTACACAATAAAACTAAACTAAATCAAACTAAACTATAATGAAATTATATCTGATGAGATAAATAAAAATAAGAATCAAATACAAATAAAATTTAACAAAATAAGTAAAAATTAAACTAAAAAATTAAATCAAATAAAAAACAATAAAATAAACTAAAGTATTGAAACAAAAATAAACTAATACAATTTTTAAAAATTGAGAAAACAAAATTAAACAAATTAAAACAAATATTAAAAGTAAGACTCGCAAACACTTCTTTTAGTTCACAAAAACAAGCAAATAACGTGAGTCAACATGAAACTCGTTATGCCAAATTATCCATCATTTCCCCTCCGCAGCGTCAAAAAAGAAGAAAGTATTTCCTGAGTAAGAATTCAGCAAATAAATTACCAGCATTCAAAGTTCCACAATCTTAAATAACTCCTTCTTTCTCTTAATTCAGCCAACAACAGCAATAAAAAATAATTATTCAGTCAAACGTCTGCAGTGGTTTTAAACTTCTCCACGGCTGTCTGCCAAAAGATCCTTTCCGGAGATGAAATTCCACCAGATGAAGCTCAGCAGGGGCTGAAAACCCCCAGAAAGCGCTAATAAGTCACCCTCCATTAGAAAGGTTTCTCAAATTACCAATGGTGAGTAAACGGGTGTGAATTCTCACCAAGCAAATAAACACACTGCACTGTTGTGTGGCTGTATTATCACCACAAATCAACAAATAATTATATCCCAGCGTGTTATCTCATAAAGCTCCAAGAGGAAGAGAAAAGACTGAATCAAGTTCTGAGGAGGGTCAGTTCTGTTTGTGATAGAAGATGCTGGGGAGACGATGCTGATCATGGGCATGAAGGAGTCTGTAAGTTGGAGCAATATGACATCCAAACTGCTGCCAGACTAACAGCAGATTTACATGAAAGTTCTTCATTTCCTGTCTGCTGAGCTGTTCATCCAGCCTGTCAGCATAACTCCACTAATGACGAGCGGAGCTGTCAGGAACCTCATGAATGATGGTAAAACTAGTCTGTTACATAAAATTTCAAACTGAACCTTCATCTCACTGATCCACAGCAGGATCATCTACCAACCCACTGTTTCAGCATGTAAAATGTAAACTGGGAAAAGCCTTGACAGCATCTGATGCTGTGCCCCACCATAACACCTGTCTGCAGGTGTCATTGTTTGAGGATTGTGTGTAAATCCAGCCTTCCTTGCAAACACTGGTCATATGAGCCATTTCTAAAAGGATCCAGCAGTCCCAACATCCTGCTGCCTTTATTCCTCCCATCTCACAGTGAAGGAAAGCAGTTCAGTTTATCAGGGGGACGTGGCTCAAACGAAAACAATGATTAAAATCTACATGTTAAACATTCCAGTTGCATTCTTTATAATAAATCATTGCCTTTCCTTTCACATACCTTTTCCAACTAAATTACAATACCATAATGTACAACTAATTATCAGCTGAAGCTTCGTGATTAAGAAAACGCTACAAATCACATTTATGGATAAATGAACAGAACAAATTAGCAACAGCATGATCAAACTGACTGAAATCAAATTAAGTTTGTCGAGTCACCTTTTTCATATAGAAAACTGTTATTAAATCGATCATGTAGCTGATAGTCCAACGATAAAAATAAACAAGTGAACAATGAGAGAACTTAGTTAATTTCCTGTAAATGTTAAAAGTACATTTCAGCTGGAGAGAAGCTCCAGATAAGCTAACTTAGCCACATTAGCTAACGGATGCTGCACTCGTTAGCCAGCTGCCTTGCAAGGTGTTCCGGCTCATTTAACTGGTGTAAAAAAAACAAACACATTTTCTCATTAAAGGATCCGTCTCTGCGCCAGAGTTCAATTTTATACACGAATAAGGTCATTTTATTTGTAGTTAGCTTTGCTAAACTGTCTTACAGTCGCTGAACTAACCGTGATTATCACAACAAATTAGCCCGCTGGCAGAGCAAAGACGCCGCATACAGTCGTCCTGATTCAGACTTGATGAGCTCTTTAAATTAGCCGCAGAGTGACTGGAAGGAATGAAATTTGTTTACCGGAGTTGCGCGACTGCTCCGATTTCATCCGCTGCGTTTGAAGCGTCTGAAGTCGCTTCTTCTTCTGACGGCAACAAAAATATGCGTCATCACCGTTTCCGGTTTGTTCCTTTCAAAGTAATAGTGCCAAAGTAAAAACACTTCTGTTCATCAAGATAGCATGTGTGTGCTTTTTGATGGTGTAATGCGGAAAAGATAACTCCAGTGTCTAACTTTTCCTCACCACTCTTTAGATAATTAGTCACACACATATTTACATCTGTGTTTTTTTCAACTAAAAACAGTTTTATATCACAAACATCGGCCAGATGAGAGTTATTTTCTAACTTCAATGCTTCTGGAGTAAATCACTCTGAACAAATACACATTAAAGGGTTACTGATATTTAATAAATTATATAACATTGACATTTTGCATCAGAAAGCTGCAGGGACTGTAACGTAACAAAAATAAATAAAAAATCTTATTATGAGATTTGAATTCTCTTAGGGTAAGTAGTACACTTACATATGGTGGTGTAGTTATACAGCATGTTGAGAACTACAAACAAAAATAAATTTTCTCTAGATATACTGTAGATTTAAGTTAATTTAGTTAATATTGAACATTTTACTAAATGCATGAAAACATGCTAAACTCATAGCTGCAGCTCTGATCTCCACAGGTTAAACAGCTGTTAAAAAGAACATTTTTGGTGTAAGGCATGAAGATACAGATAAGTCTTATGTTTCAGGCTGATTGATCTGTAAAAAGAAACGTTAAATGAAATAAAAATATGTGCACATGTTCACATTTAAAGGTCATTCAGTTAGCTCAGCTGAAACAAATTTTTTAGCCTTGACATTTTTTTTTTTACATATGTGGTTTGTTTTGAATTTATTTGGATGCCACCAGACCAAGAAACAAAGTCAGAACTTCCTTCATCATATGATACTTTTATAGGTTAGTGATGTTTCTTTACATTTCTTGGGGATAATAAAATAAAAATAAAATAAATTAAAATGTATGTACAAATGTGTATCCATTTGTTTTTTATTAGGAATTTCTATATTTAAACTGAAGTTTGACAATAAAATTCTTTCTTTCTTTCTTTCTTTCTTTCTTTCAAAATACGATTTCCTTTATGGAAATGAGATAAAATTCTATAACTTTGGGTGACGGAAACTCAAAAGGGACAAGTTTGTTTGCGGAAGTGCTCCGCTCGGGAAGAAACGGGTGTCTCAGATCCTGCTGAAACTCAGATTATTAATTTTTCTGAGAATTCCCAATAAATCTACATTTTGTCTTGTGTTTGATAAAGAAAAGTCAGCAGAACTTTTCCAGCTGAATCTCAGACCAGGACGGGTTCTGGTCTCTTCAAACAGCGCAGCTGATGTCTGGGAGCGCGAGGACAGCGCAGAAGGGCTCCAAACCATGGCTCCAGGTCGTCTCTTCGGTTGTGGTCTCCGCTGCAGCCGTGACCGCGGTCGGCTGCGTGTGCGCGCTCCTGTACCCGGTCCTCAAAGGTGGGAGCTCTTCATGTTACCTCAAAATAGGTTTGATCAGAAATCTGTCGATCTGATTGATGATCAATATTTCAGAGCTGCGAGCAGAAAGAGTGACAGCAGAGGATGGTGCTGAGCAGAGGATGCTGGGTGAGTTCTGCTCAGATACTTGGTTCTGGTTCTGGTTGTGTGAGGACTGTCCATCATGAGACATAATGAAAGTGGGTTTTCAGGTTTCTGGAGCGTCCTGGTGCTGTCAGTGTTGGCAGGAATCATCTGCTGTGTCTTATCATGGACTCTCACCTATCTGGACTCCTACCAGCCTGGGACGACGTTCCCATCACCTCTGATCCTGCTCAGCTTCAGGTAAAACATGAGGACGTACTAGTGGAGCGGTGTCAGAGGGCTTTTTATACCAGATGATAATAAATATCTGTTTCCTCCAGAAATGAATCCGCCCATGGTTTCCACATGAGTTATGGGATTGCTGCTCTAAATGGTCTCATGGCCATGGTGACCGTCATCTGGAGCCTCACCTGAAACTGGCTTCTGAGAAGCTCTGCAGTATCAGATCGAACCAACACTTGTAAAGGAACGTTTAGCCATGATAAATCCTCATTTTTTGTCACTGTAAAAAGGGCTTTGGATTTCTGTCAGTGTTCCTAAGGTTAACCTCAGGGGTCAGAGACTGGTTCCAACTGGTTTTCAGGCTGAATCATGCAGGTCAGATGAATATGCAGAGAATACAGCGTTGTTTTATTGTTGTTAATTTAATAAAATTTAGTTTATTTCAGTTGTTTACAAATAAAACAAGGACATTTGCTTTTCTAAATTTGGTGATACTTTACAGTCAACAACCCACAATGACGACATAAACAGATTTTATAAGATTTTCTGTAGCTGGATGTCAGAACAAACATAAACTGGAGCAGAAAAATACATAAAATACCAATTTAAATGAGAAAAAAGGACCTGAATAGATGAATTTGGAAAAGTCTGTTTAAATTAATCATAAAAAAATAAATCTGTTCAGATTCTCTGAATTAATGAGACAATTCAACTATAAAAGCTCTACAATAACAAACTAATAAGCCAAGGTTATGTAACTTAGTATGAAATTAGTATAATTTTGCAGATTGACCCTTTAGCTGCACTGGAGCCTTTTTCCTTTTACAGCTGAGAAGTAAAGAAATGACGGGAAGCCAAGTTTATGAGCATCCATTTGTTTTTGTAGCTAAGATAAAGTTTGTTTTCCTTCAGAAAAACTGAAAAAAAAACTTTTTTTAATTTTGTAAAACAGGCTTCTTAATTAAAAAACCAGCTTTTTTCCTCTGCAGAAGTTTGGGGTTTCTTCAGTTTTAATCTTCTCTACATCCACTAGGGGGCAGTGTATGACTGATTTAATATGGAATTGTTTAACTGTTAATCTGCAGCTCTATTGTAAATGTGTATTAAAGTAGTGAAAACTTGTTCTCATATATATTATGTTATTGAGAAAGAAATATGAGCAGGGTTCAGTAAGTGTAAGTTCATAGTCAGCATGTATACAGTGAACTTGTTCCTGGGCAGAATCCACTGCATTTTCCTTTTTTTTTCCCCCCAACTCTGGTGAAAAGCAACCAGTCATGATCCTGTAAAAAATTCTTTTAAACCTCCTAGAGCAGCCTTCATTCACAAGTAGTTTATACCAGAACTCAAAGTTTGGGCTTTTAAATAAATAATCCTCATTTTACATAAAACTAAAGATTCTAGAAATGGTGTTAAAGGAAGACTGTACATATGCCATAAAATGACTGTTTCACTCTGAAACTTTGGCTATTCAACTAAATGCGAATCAGGTACATGTGTGAAGGTTTGGGGTTTTAAGGACTTGCTAAGCATCCACCCTGTGTCAAAATCCGGTCCACGGGGGCCGGTATCCTGCAGATTTTTATTGTTTCTCTGATCTAACACACCTGATTGAAATTAATGGGTTACTGTGAAGAAGTTGACAAGAAGCTGTTGGATCCATTTGATTTTATTCAGGTGTGTTGGAGCAAGGAAATAACTAAAACCTGCAGGATAGCGGCCCTTGAGAACCGCAGTTTGACACCCCTAAATACTGAGTTTGCAGCTCTGCATCCAATCATCCAGTAGGAAAGAAAAGATGCAGATGTTAGTGATGGAGAGAAAGAAGCCTGCATGTTAACTATTCATCAATAATGAGAAAGCAGAGTTCTGTACTCAGGAAGCAGTTTGAGTTCTTTTGTTTTTCAATTACACTTCATTTGTATTGCACCAATTCATAATAGTCATCTGGAAATACTTTTAAGCCCTTAAAATCCTGCAGTTTTTTACCTAAAGTGGGTTTTTATATTTAAAAGATTTGTTTTGGACCAGCTGTTTTACTACATTTACTGGACCACTGCAGATGTAACAGAAGCATTTTTGCTGCAGCATCATCTGCTACTGGAGTACAGTATGGCTGCAACGATGCATGGCATCTGTGACTGCTCTGATATACGTGTTTAATGAATGTACAGTTAGAAATGACATACATCATTCACATCTCAGGAATTTTACAATGTGTAGGTACCTGGAAGGGAGACTAAGTAAAATACATATTTATTTGTGAAATAACATCATGTCCTGCACACAGACATCTAGGACTAACAGGTACCAGAAAAAGTCCAATTCAGTCCAATTCATTGAACACCAAATTAAGACAAATCAATAATATGATTCAAATTATCAAAGAAGAAACTTGAAATAAAATCACCTTTATATTTTCCTCTTAAGCTTTGCACTAATTTCCTAACAATGTTTTTTTTTTTATTTTAATCCTTATATTAAATAAATGAAAAGTAGTTAAATTGGACATCTACGTTTGGTGTAGTTGTTCCTTTACATGACATATTTAACTAAACTAATCCTTTCCTTTGGTAAGTGTGCGCTGTGGCTTTCAGAGCACAGCCAGGTACGTAGTGATAAAAGAGTGGGCTAAGTTTCCTGTATTATAACTGTGGAGACACCTGGTCTTAGGACTGGCATATTTTTGTGGCCCTTGAAGAATAAAATTTTTATTTCCTTCAAAAGCAAGACCATGTGGGACTGGATGATTAAAATGTGGTTAGAGATGTGGAGGCTGTGCAGCAGCAACATGGATGAATGAATGAATACTTTATTAAAAGTACTTTATTAGTCCCATGAGGGAAATAATTATGTTGTGGTAGTTTTTTTTTTTAATTAGACATGAATATTAGTGAAAGTCTTGCCCTGGAGGATGACGGCTTCTGGCAGGAATGACCTCCTGTATGTTTCAGTGGACCTGAAGTAGCCTCTGACTGAACTCATTGTTTCCTCACTGATGTTGTTTAGAGGGTGTGAAACTTCTGCAGTTCAATAGTCAAATAAATATTAAATAATCATGTCAACAGCTGGATCACAAAAAATTGCAGTCTTGTTTTTATTAAATGAAAAAAAATCCAACAAAACTTTACATGTTTATTTTAATACACATGGTTACAAAATAAAGGAACACCTGTAAATGATGTAAAACACATTATTTGGCAATTTGGTTTGTTTCTGATTGCATAGATAAGCTGAAAAACAAAGAGGAAGTGATGCAAAAGTTTGTTTTTTCAGTCATAAAAAAAGAGTCCCTCTTTAAATTCTAAGGTTTTATGTAATAGGACATAAAAAAATGATCTGAATCTCTGGTTAAATTAACCTCAGATGATCTTTTTATTTGCTGATTATTAATCAAATACATTCAAATTAATTACAGACTCTTCATTTAGTAAAGGGGGTTATTTATTGCTAAATATAATAAATGATGTGCTTCTGTTGATCTCACCTGATAACAACCAGATAACTTATTATCTTGTTATAAAACCTTGGAACTGATAGAGGGCAGATTTTCTCTTTCACTGGACTGTTTGTGTAGTTCATAAACAAGTTTATTTACAACTACATCTAAAAAAAATAGTGCAAATTAATTTAATCACATTCACAGGAAACAGCACAAAACAGATCAATGCATGACTTAAACCAGAGTTAAAGGAAAAATAATATACATGATGGGAGGAAAAACGGAAGAAAACTTTGGATAAAGGATGTTTTTTTTCAGTCTGGCACACAAACATGTTTGTTTAAATAAAAATAAATATGAATTTCCAGACTTTAGTCTGTTAATGTAACATTATGTCTGTTCGTGGTGGCAAAAACTGAATTTATTCAGATTTATTATCACAAAGTTAAGGATTAATTTCAGTGTATGTGCAGATCACTTTCCTGTGAAGGTAACAAAACTGGTCCTAACTTTTTATTCGACTCATTATCCCAGTTTCCCACAGAGAAAACTTCATACACACATTTTTTAACTTTACTAAAAGGCAGGTGAAGAACTTTGGCTTCAGAGATACTAATTTAATCACAAACTACACAATAGGTGGAAGAAAAAGAAAGAAACACCAGTAAATCTAGACAAACACTATATTTAACAGAAGGAAGCAGCAATGTCACTAGCTGGTTTGGTTTGTGGACCAACTAGTTGGTAACACATATGAATGTTTCAAGTAAGAGAATTAAGGATCATCTTCCCATCAGCTGCCATCAGACTTCCACTCACTTCCTCCAGGATGTCACAGCAGCTTTTGTTAAAAGTCACACAAGCACAAAATCAGAAGTTTGAGTTGTGATTCCTGGAGGAACTACGTACTGGGAGGCACAGCTAAGTTTTAATGTTAGAAACTAACAATTTCTCCTTTGCAGCTTACAATTTGTTCAACGTAAACATAAACTACGTGTTTATTGCAGTGCTTTATTGTTCTATTTCGTATAAGCTTCGCGTTTTAAGGGTATTGCTAGTGGGTTTATCTCTTGTGTGCTTGACTCCCCATGCCACCTGCCACTTCTGCAAGCTCCTTCCCCTGGAGGAGAAGCAATTTTTTTTCCACAGCTATGGCTGAAAACATCTTTCCTGCTGCAGAATATGACCTAGACACAGCTATTTGATGCTGGGCAGGAGTCGGACAACCCCTTCCCGCCCCACGATCCTTATGCCTCCTGCCCTGGCGAGCCCTCAGCTTCCAGGGTCCCCATATCAGGCTCCACATCCCTTCCCACCATTGAGGCATGGCTGCATCATCATCATCGAGAAAGCTGCAAGTTTTTAAAAACCTCACGATTCAGTCGGCGCAGGCTCCACCTCCACCAAACAACAAGGCAGGAAGATTTTTTCTCTGAGCATACTGGCTGCCATGATCCGGTCTGGCTCCGTTTCCCGCCATCAAAGCATACCAGTCTGGTGCAGCTGCTGAACCAGGGAAGCTCAGGGCACCTGTGTCCATATACACCCCAAACACCAAAGGTGGAGGGCTTCTTGAACAAGGTTTCCCACCCATTCCACTGTTGGAGGCGAGCCTGTCCTCTGCCTTAGGCGTTAAGACTGCACAATACCACGGACCAGCACACTGTTCGTTTCTTCGACCAGTCGCGCAAGTGTGCTCATCAAGCCTCTGCAGCAGCAAACAACATTGCACTGCTGGCTTATAATATCACCAAGAAGGCAGAGGAGCCTGATCTCCTCCTTGACCAGGCCGAACATATGGCCAACGCAGCCAGTGCCGTCCTAAACGTCTGTGGCCACAGTGAAAAACCTGCTTCTGTCTGTTGGCATATGGAGAAGTTGTCTTTTCCCCACTCTGCTGCTCACGTTTAGACCTTCGACGTGGCATCTCGCAGTTTCATTGTTCCAGCTTTGCCCTGATGCAGAGCATCTGTACAGGGGTTGTTGTGCTGCATCGTTACGCATGATCCAGTGGCTGGACTTGGAAACTTTCTGGGTTATTACTTGTAGGTGTGTTTATGCTTGTGGTACTGAATGAACCCAGTGAGGCATAGACTACATCCTGCTTTGCCTTTAACCCACCAGCAATAGCCTTAAAGTGCGAAGCCTATAAGAAATATAATGTAACCCCTGCCTCTATGGGTATAGGCTCCTTAAACGGCTGAAGAAAAAGCTGTTTCTTGTCCCAATATATACTCGAGGTGGGACCCACCAAACAAAGCAGAGATAGTTTTCCACTTCATGGACTGATTATTTATTGTGGTTATCTTTAAAAACTTATTTGGTAGATTCATTTTTAGTGCTTCAGGTTCTCAGTGGATGCACAACTTCATTTTCTGCAACTACAGTGCACAGCTGTTTTTCTAAAGATTTGTTTTTTTTTAATGTTGGGTTTCTTAAAAGCAAGTTTTTGACCTTAAGGCACACAACCCCCTCCCCAAAAAACAAAACAAAAAAAATAAATAAAAAAGGCAGCTCAGACCGAGTTTTCATGTATACATGAACACTGCTTATAACCACGGATATCTTTATATTACAAATATAAACTTTATCTTAATAATACAATAGATAGAACAGAAGAGCTACTGTACAGCTACCTGTACCGTAGAAGTAAACAGAATTTAAAAAGCTTACAGTGCATCAGGAAGGTATTAATAGCAGTTCTCTGGTTGACGATAGGGGGTAATTGTTGCTGACGGTGGCTCAGGGGGGATGGGGGAACCGCCACGCACAATTTAGAGGGGAGAGGATCTTCTTTCTAAATAATTTTAAAAACTGAAAATGGTCTCATGTACCATAAAAAGGATGTAGCAGCAACAGGGGACCCGCCCAAAAAAACCGGCATTTTGAATGACTAGATTCTGTTCTCGGAGATCGCCCGGTTAACCAAACAGCCGGTTTTTTAACTCCACCACAGTTGCATCCATCCTCCTGCCATGGAGGTTGAGAATAAGGCTGCAGCATAAAACATGGCAGCAGTGAAGCGTTGCAAGTTCTTTCCGGATGCACTTCAAAGTGTTTTAGTGAAGTTAAAAGTGCATAAAAGATTTTTTTTTCATTAAATGTTGAAAATAAAATCAAAGCTCTAAAGGAAAGTGGAACTGCTGAAAAACAACTCTGTAAATCTTACGTGTTTCAAGCTTTTCTCTAATATAAAGGATCTAATAAGAGCAGCTGCCAGCAGCCAGTAAAAGTTTCCATTAACTTCCCCAGTTGGTGATTAACAGAAATATTTGTACCAGTGTAAGATATCTGATTTGTAAATAAATGATTTTAGTGTTGATTATCAGGCTGGAAATTACAAACCCTAAAAAGATGGGAAGATATTGTGTTGCTTGACTCACTGACTGGAAGAAAGACCCAGAGCATCACACTCCCACCGCCATGCTAAGTCCTGCAGATTAAATTCTTTGTTCTGAAAACAACTTCTTCCTTTGACTAACTGAATGCTGAATATGTGTTGAAACAACTTTACTTCCTCCTGATATAGACACGTTAACATGCTGATGTTCAGCTTAAAAAAACTGTTGCTTAAAATGAATGGAAAATGTGTGTAAAATGAAGCCCTTTAACGCAGGCACACTTTTACATAGAAACTTCATTTTAAGTTTAAACAGTTCATAATAGATACAACTTTTGGTGTCTGAAACAGTATTTTGATATAGTTTACGGTTTTGACATGCAGTTTAAGTTTTATTGAATTTCAGAAATTGCCATAAAGACTCCACAGGATGATGTCCCGCATTAAATTTGCCATTCAAAACTTTTCTGAAAATTTCTCAGACAAACTTGTTTCATGTCCAAAGTTTCTCCTGCACGTATAAATTTTATACATCAAAATGTAGAGTACGCCCACCACCGGCTCCATTGACTTCCATTCATTTTTGCCTCATGTTTTTCTCCACTAATCAGGAGGTGAGGGGTGTTTTTAACCTGCCATAAAAACGTACGTAACATCATTAAATTTACATCCCGTGTTCAGCAGACCCGTCTGCTGCTCACAGCTTTCAATACAACTTATCATTTTTGAACAGTGACTGTTTGATGAATGTGACAAGTCTGAAATTAACTAAAATCTGAGACTTTAGTCCTGTTTTCACCGGCAGGTGCGGGTCGGGAGACTTTTTTGTGTTTCCACACACTGTTTTTGTGTTTCACACATGTGAGACCTGGCATAAACAAAAGCAGAAATGGTTCCTTGTTTAAAGCAACATATTTACTTTTGGCGTTATGAAGCACAGCGGAGAAGAAAGAACAAACTGCTGGATGACGCCATTCTCCTCCATTCTACTTTAACCCTTGTGGGAAACACTAATTAATATCCTTTCGGGTCGTCGGAAGACAAAAAAGTCCTCTTCCAAAAACTGCTATTAAAAAATTATGAAATAGTATTTTTACCACTTTTTTTTTGGTCAGATGTTTTGATCATCTTCAGATCTAATCAAAAATACCAAATATTAGATCATTCAAATTATTTTTAACCCTTTAAATGCCAATTTTATTCATTTTTAGTATATTTTTAGTATTTAAGACTGATCTTAAAATCTATTATATGCGAAAAAAAATCCTTTTTTCTGCTTTAAGTTTTATTAAAACAATGACTTTGTGCTGGAAAATTGGCATTTAAAGGGTTAAAAATAATTCAAATGATCTAATGTTTGGTATTTCTGATTAGGTCTGAAGATGACTAAAACATCTGAGTAAAAAAAAAAAGTTGTAAAAAATATTATTCTGTAATTTTTTAATAGCAGTTTTTTAAGAGGGGACTTTTTTTTTCCTTCAATGACCTGAAATGATTTGTTAAATTTGTCCCCAGTGACCTGATGACCTCTGAATAAAATTAAAATTGGAATATCAAAGTTCTTCAAAAGAAACGCTTTCTTACAAATAAATCATACCATTTGGGGCAACACAACAAAAATGGTGGCCAAAAGTTGAGCAAAAAATTACCAAAAGGGACAAAAAAAGTCCCTGATTATCCATAAGGGTTAACGAAGGCGCTGCGATGGCGTCATGCTATTACGTAGCTGAGGCATCTATCGCTATCCAGCTAATGCTCCGCCTCTCAGGTGGGGTTATGGTTGGCTGTGGAAATGCAACGAGATTACAGTTTACGACCCATATCCGCACCTGTTGGTGGAAACAAGGCTTTTGTGACTATTATTGGGCGTCTCGGTGGGGAGAGAAAAGGCTCTGTTGTCATGGCGATACTAAGATCAGGCTCAGTTCTGTGTGTCTCTTTGGAATCACACACACACCTCCCATTTACAGTCCCATGTAGTGATACACAGCAACAACATACATCTAATGAACCAACCACAGCCATACACACACAAGTCTATGACACATTGCGAGGACATGTCAAGCACATAAATACGTAAATATATGTTACTGTGTATAAGACATATCCTCACAATTATATAAGTCCCTCCTCCCTCCCTATAAAGTCATTTAGTACTGCCAAAAAAAAAAAAAAAAAAAAAAAAAATCCATCATGGCTGCCTGTGTATGACATGTACCTTCAAATCCCTGTTTAATGTCTTTGTCTTGAGTGATGGGTATGAATCATTTGAATGAGGTATGTTAAATAAAAATAAATAAAAAGCAACTTTATCACTAGTTCTTTTTACAAAACGTCTCATCTTTTGTTGTTTGATATTTCCAGCCAGAACACACGCTGGTTAAATTAAATTAATGTAATTTATACATTAAGCCATCAGCTTCCACTGCAACTGAAATGGTGATTTTTTTTCCCACCTCGAGGCGTTACTTTCCTCATCCAGTGTTCTTACTGAGAGAAGCTGATGGGTTTCCTTGCATGCTTGTGCAGGAGCTGACGTCACCATTCAGAGGAGAGTTTGACTCTGCTTCTGCTTGAATATCAGCCATAACGTCCTCCTTATGGCGCCTCTTAGAGGCCAGAGTGCAGAGTCCGGCGAGGAGGAAGATCACAGAGATGACCGCGAAGTAAGTGCCATAGATGAGAAACTGAGGAGGAAACATCCGTCAGACACACAGTAAACTCATCAAGGTAACAAAAAGGAGGTGGCAGCTGTGATTCCTCACCTGAGTGAAAACATCGAGGCCCAGACCAGCTGAGTCGACGACCACCAGAGTGAGGAGAGACTGCAGCAGCAGAGCGCCGAAAGTGTTGACTCCAAACACCAGAGCATATCGCTGCATGTTGAGACTGGCAGCGATCTGATATCTGAAGGTCAGAGAGAAGCAGCGGGAGCAGAGTTCACTTCAAAAACTCAGGGGAGTGATTAAAAAGGCTGCCAATAAATCCTCCCACACAACCATCTATTATTTATTTGATCTTATGTTTCATTCTTCATCATGACTCAGCAGAATTCCCAACTAAAGACACACAGGCACACAAAGAGTGAGGTTTCAATACGAGAAAAACCGAATAGAAACAAAGGTCACACTAACATTTCATTAGACCGCCTTCAGCTTTGATTACAGGACCAGTGTGACATGATTTGGAAAAACTTCTGCAATCTCACAACATTTATTTCCATCTAGAGTGACATTGACTTTTCTCCAGTCCAGCTTTCTGTCTGTTCCAGCAGGGAAACATGTAATCAGATATATTTCCCTCTGTGTTTAGAAAGAAAGCAGCTTTCATATTCATCCTGCTGACTTTTCACCTTTTAATACATCCTAAATGTCCATCCTTCTTTGTCATAGTGTTTTACTTTATAACATTAATATTTAAGTAGAAATTTACTAGAAATACTTTAACTGAAACAAACTGCCAGTGGAGATTAAACCTTCACCAAATGTAGACATTTTTAAATCCAGGTTAAAAACATTTCTTTTCTCATGTGTATATGCATGAAACCTGCATGTTAACTTTTTTTTACTTAACTTGCTTTTAATCATTTTAATGTAATTTATTATTTTATTGTGATTGTGTGTTGATGCCTTTTACTATTTCTAAATATCTGTAATGCTTTTCTTTTGTTTTATGTAAAGCACTTTGAATTGTCCTGTACATGAAATGTACTGTACAAATAAACTGCCTTTTCTTGCTATTATGTAAAGAGAAACCTGCTGTTAGAAAGCAACTTAGTTTTTACAAATAAGGGTTTTTAAACAAAGTTATTGCACTTTTCTTTCATTTTACTATAAAAGTTGCCCAGTATTAACTAAAACCAAACCAACCTTAACTAAACAAAAAAACTTTATATGTTAAAGGATTAGATTTACAATTACAGTTATTTTTTGCCATGTGCACTCAAACCCATTCCTTACAAATATATTCAAATTCCTGGTGTAGCCTCTTCTGATGCTACTTCCAGCAGGATAAAGCACCATGTCACAAAGCTCAGATCATCTCCACCTGCTTTCTAGAACATGACAATGAGTTCACTGGACTCCAACGTTCTCCACAGTCAGCAGATCTCAGTCCAGTAGAGCAGCTTTAAGATGTGGTGGAACGGGAGATTCTCATCATGGATGCAGCCGACAAACCTGCAGCAACTGTGTGATGCTGTCATGTCAATATGGAGCAAAACCTCTGAGGAAGGTTTCCATCACCTGGTTTGATCTTTGACACCAAGAATCAAGGAAAAAGGGGTCCAACCTGGTTCTAGCAAGGTGGACCTGATAAAGTGGCCAGTGAGTGTAAATATTCATTTGCGGCTAATATTTCTTTTAAATTCTTTAAACTTCTAAACGTTTCAGATAATTATAATAATAAAAAAAAACCTTGCTTGTCTAAAATGTATTCAACACCAGACTGTACTCACGTTGCCACGGTGATGAGCAGCATGTAGGTGGCTCTGAAGAGGATATATGAGCCGTAAGAAACCCAGATGTTCTCCAACAGGTTCATCAGAAACACACACACAGCCATGAGCATGGAGAGCAAACACAAAGCCAGCTCCCCCCACTGAGCCCAGGACACTGGGAGGCAGCCCACCAGCAGAGCTGCCAGAGCTCCTGCAGACCAACAACAATAACAACTTTACTTTTTCAATAATAATATTTCCAACTAAAAGATAGAAGAATGGAGGGATGAAGCCTGACCGAGCAGCGTGGACGCCGTCTCCACGTAGCCGTTGTAGATTTCGTAATCTTGTGACGGCCGAATTTTCTCCCACAAAGGCTGAGCGTAGTTGATGATCTGGAAGTAGCCGCAGGTGGCCAGAGCCCACCACACCGACCAGGCCAGCAGGGGGCGACATCTGTAGCACTGCACAAAGTCCCTGAAGAGCATCCGCAGCACATCTACAAGACCACTGCTGCTTCTTCCTGCCTCAGATGGCCTGGATATCTGAAAATACAAGGATTCATCCAGTAAAAAGATTATACCTCAGTTTGACCTGGATGAGGCAGCTGGTTTCTCACCATGGGCATGTGGACGTCTGAATCCTGCTCCCTCTCTGTTTGGGAAGCGCTGCATGGTCTGTTTTCCGCTGCTCCCAGACTTTTGTGGAAAAATAAGCTCCTTTTGGGCATGGGGAGAAACCAGGGGGCAACAAAGGCCACGCTGGCCGACACCAGAGAGACGATGACGAGGTGGACCAGCTCAGCTTGGGCCACAGAGAGCAAGAGCTGACCGGTCAGAGAACCAGCAGCCGATCCAAACAAAGTGATGCTGCGGCAGTAACTGGTCACTCTCTGGTAGTGTGATGAGTCCACCACGCTGTAGATGTAGGAGTAATACGCCACATCGGAAGCCGTGGCGAGTCCGAAGAAAAACTCCAGCAGCTGCATGGCCAGCATGCCTTGAGCCTTCCACAGCATGGCGTAGGTGACCACCAGGCTGGTGGCCTGCAGCACCAACACAGGCTTATAGCACAGGTAGTCTGTGGCCAGGAAGATGGGGAACAGGAGGACCAGGTAGGAGTACGTCCAAATGGGATAGATTTCATTGACAACCTGCAGATAACACAAGAGTTACACTGAGACATAAAACCAAGCAGCGACATGGACCAGATCCTGTTACGCAGGATGAAACCAGTTCGATATAAAAGAAGTAAGATTACAACCAAATCTAAAGATTTTTCAAGTCAAGAAGTAATTATGCTGAAGTTGGTTTTTTTTTCACAACATATATAAAGAACCATTTCACTGCTTTTTTGTTTGGGACCTTAACCTCATCGTACCTGGTTCTGTTCATCAAGTTCAAGACTTCTGCATAGCATGTAGAGTATCTAAAAACATAATTTCTAATGAGTATACATTTATTCTATTTGTGAAAATGCAAATATACGCCATTCTATGTTCTTATGTTTTGTATTTTTACCACAACATCTTCAGCTGAGCTGTGCTTTATACTGATTTGTTATAAAATAACACATTTGTAAATGAAAATTGTTAATTGCATAAATGAATAAAGTTGAGTTGACGCAGTTGGTTTCCACTTTAACAACTCTGAACTCATATTAATCCAAATGTTACGAGAAGCATAAAGCTGGTAAATGCCATATTTTGGCAGTTTCCTAAAAAGGAGAATAGCTTCATAAATCAGAAATGGTGTGTTAATTAATTTATATCATCTGCAGAATAATTCAGTCAACATTTGAACATCTTAAGTCTCATCGCTTTTGAACAGGACCTGGTCTAATGGGGTTTAGATTAAAAATACCATTAATTGGCCCTAATTTCCATTTTTACAAATAAATAATAAATGTTTTATGAACCAGAAACTGTGTTTTATAGCATTTATATCTTTTGAAAAATAATTTGGTCAACATTTGAAAAGCTCAAGAGTCAAAAGTTCTTTTTAAAAAAAAATAAAATATGATCTAATAAAGAAGAAGAAGAAAAAAAGCTGTGACATGACCTCCACTTTATTTCTGGACAGTTTAATTTCTACTGAAGCAAAACTTATATAACTAAAAAGTTAAACTTTTTTATTTAGAGTAAATCTGCTCACTACAAGATTTAAAAGGATGCAGTGTTGGTGAAATAATCAGAAAAAAATCTGGATCATGTGAAGTCTAATTCATCATTAACTAAAGCATGAAAACTTTGTTTTCAGTTTAATGGAGGCAGTTATTTAGAGCAGATTAAGCAGACGGCTCGACATTTTTCACAAGATTATTGTGTCTGAATCAGATTTGTTTTCAGCACATTTACTCCTAGAAGTTCAACAACATAAAACACAAACTCCAAAATGACATTCAATGACTTACAGAAACCTGCACGAGGCAACTTTCACGCATAAAAAAGAAATGCTTAAGAAATGCACAACCTAGATAATGATGTATCCGGGGTTATTCACTTATTTAGAAGCTACAAAAGAATAAATACACGAAAATAATTATTCCTAACCCAGTTCAAATGTGACCCCAGATTTCGTAAGCTAACCGATTAGTAGCTAGCTTACTTGAGTTTCCGTCAGGTTCTTGTTTGGTCCCATCAGGTAGGCGGTGAGAAACGGTTCCAGGGGCCGCAGGTTGGAGAAAAATCCATAAACACAGAGCAGGAAAGTTGGATAAAGTACAGACATACTGGACCGAGTACGACCTCCACACGCCGCTAAGGTTTCTTCTTCTTGGCATTTAGGAAACAGCGAGCTGGTGCATTACGGCCAACCAGAGAACTCGACTGGTACGATGCTTTCTTCTTCTTCTCTGATTTAGTTGTCTGTAAGTGAATTGTCGGATTTCAGGCACACTGCCGCCACCTGCCGGCTACCGTTTGAATAGCACATTTTATGAACAAGACAATTCAAAGTGCTTTACATAAAACATAAAAAGTATTGCAGATGGTGCAAAGAAAGCAATAAAAAGTAGTAAAAGGCAGTAATAAATAGCATAAATCCCAATAAAATAAAGGATTACAGGTGCATGAGAAAATAAATGTTTTTAACCTGGATTTAAAAGTGTTAATATTTGGTAAAGTTTAATCTCCACTGGTAGTTTTTTCCACTTGTTTTCAGCAAAACAGCTAAATGCTGCTTCTCCATGTTTAGTCTGGACTCTGGTCTGGACTGGTTGACCAGAGTCTTTGGATCTCAGAGCTCTGCTAGGTTTATATTTTCTGAACATATTACAGATGTATTCTGGGCCTAAACCATTCTGGGATTTGTAAACAATCAGAAGGGTTTTAAAATCTATTCTGTGACTGACAGGAAGCCAGTGTAAAGATTTCAAAACTGGTGTGATGTGTTCAGATCTCTTAGTCCTGGTTAAAACTCTAGCAGCAGCGTTTTAGATTTTTAGGAAGTCCTGTTAAAAGACCATTACAGTAATCCAGCCTACTGGAGATGAATGCATGGATGAGTTTCTCTTGGTCTTTCTGGGAGACTAGACTTTTAATTCTGTTGATGTTTCTGAGCTGGTAAAAAGCTTCTTAGTGAAGCTTTGATGTGGCTGCTGAAAGTCAGATCTGAGTCTATCAACACTCCAAGGTTACGAACTTGGTCTGTGATTTTAAGAGCCTGAGTCTCCAGGTGTTTACCAATGCTGACCCTCTTCTCTTTGCTACCAAACAGAATAATCTCAGTTTTGTCTTCATTTAATTGTAGAAAATTCTCCTTTATCCAGGTGTTTATTTGCTCCAGACACTGACACAATAAGTCTATTGGGCTGCAGTCATCTGGTGACAGAGACACATAAAGTTGTGTATCGTCTGCATAACTTTGATAATTAATGTATAGTTCTGCAAAGGGAGCATATACAAGTTGAACAGTATCAAACGCAGCACTGAGAACCAACAGAACCAGGACTGATACTTGAACAGAATCAGTATTCAACCTAATGTCATTTAACACTTTGACCAGAGCTGTTTCAGTGCTGTGATGAGGTCGGAAGCCGGACTGAAATTTATCAAGATTTCCACTTTCATTTAAAAAGTCATTAAGCTGGTGAAATACAACTTTCTCAGTAATCTTGGAAATAAAAGAGGTTAGAGACAGGTCTATAGTTGTTCACAGAGGCGTCCAGAGGAGTGGCTTAATGACAGACATCTTTAATGTCTGATGCCAGTGAGGTATATGTAGGAGATTTGTAAGTTTTTCAGTCACAGCAAACAGTGTGAGAAATGTTGACATTCTTGTTAATCTTTTCAGATAAATGCAGCTGTCTGGCCTTGCACAGCTCAATGTTATAGTTAGGCAGGCTTTGTTTCTACAGCTCAGAGTGAATTTGAAGTTTTGTATTCTGCCACTGCAAAGAAATAATGCTTCAAGAAAAAATACGATGTTCTCAGGATTTTAGCCCACACTATCCTGGTGTAAATACACCCTAAATCCATCTCCTCTCTTATGTCACTCTCTTACTTTCATTAAATTATGGAACAATTTTTCAAAATAGGCCTATTTACTGGTAAATAATATTAGAGTTACAGAAAAGCTTTTAATTAGTTTTTTTTCTGAATTGCCCTTGAAATAGTGGTCAGTCGAGGTAGTAGGGTGTGCCAATCAAGATGAAGTCCCACCCCTACCAGCTTAGACTCGCAGCAGAGTTCAACATTCGGCTCTTGTAAGAATCGGCTTGCTCGAAAACAGCACATCACTAACAAGAAAAGTGTTCATGCACAAAGGAAAAATATACATTTTCCAACAAAAAACATACACATTTATTCTGTTTGCAGTATTTGGGAAACTTTATTGATAAACACACATATTTTCAAACTAGCCACATAAGCATTTTACATGAGGGGAGTAAATGGACAGGCAGCAGGTGGAATGAATATTTAATCCAGAACAGAATAATATGCTTCATTTAGCTGTGAAAGTACATTATCATTCGTTTTAATAATAACAAAAAGACCCCAAGAATTAGTGGACAGATTTTATGAGAAATTTATTGAAGGACAGAGAAATGTGATGATAAAACTGCTCTTTATTTGTTATATATCTGAAAATGCAAACCTCCACATAGTTCATACACACAGTAAGTATTAACACGTTACACCTGCAGAGTTTAAATAACCGGTCCGTCGCAAGTCGGAGTGAAAACATAGAAAGCGTGCTGTTTTATCACATTCAGATGATGCAGCATTAAGACAAAGTGGCATGAGGAGAGGACTGAGACAGGAACCACTGTGACTCCTGCAGCTGTAGAGAAGTGTCAATGATGCAGATACTCAAGAAGCTTCCATCTGGTTTTTAGCAGACACACACAGCTTAAGAGATAAATGTTTCCAGAGCTGAAGGAAGAGTGAACACAGAGCTTACATTCAACACAATGAAGGTTTTAAAGTGACATTTCCACATCTTTTTCAGTGAGTTGTACTGAAAGCATCTTACAGGACTTTGATTGATCCACATTTGGGCTTTTTTTTGTTTTAAATAAAGAAAATAAAGCAATGATTTAATGGACATGTTTGTCACTTGTCTTAACGTTCCCGTATCCACGAAGATAAACTGGCTGTGTCCGGATGAACTCTCTGATCTGTGACGTTGAAGCTGAAGCAGACTCTGGCTGACGGAGCTACATGGTAAAGTGTCTCGTGTAATCGTACTCTATTGTTGGAATGACAGCCTGCACGAACTTCAGGAAAATCAGAAGATACCTGAAAGTTCCAGTTAAGGATCAGCTGATTGTAAAGAGATGATATAACGGTTAAAGTGCTTAAAGAGGTAAACAGACCAGCTGACATCACACCTGCATCTTCCACACTTCTCACATGGTTTTCAGACCAATCAACGGGGTGGTGTCAGTATTAAAGGATACATATGGACTCCCAGCTCTCCTCCACCTTCTGCCACGGTCTCGATGATCTTTTTCATCACTTCAGCATGTCTGAAAACACAAGTGGACAAAAATGGTCAGACTTTATAGACAAAACAGACTTTTAGTACTCTGTAGTACTTACAGTTAATAAAATTCATTCAGAGCAAGGAATCGACCAATCAGGAACAAACTAATGTGTGTGATGCTGGGCAGACGTGTTAGTTTACTGGTTTCCAGCTCAGACAAAAAAACAGATTCATGTCTTTTAAATCTTGGACAGATCAAACACAGAGCACGTTTACATGACCATAGAAATCCGATAACTGGGGGTGATCAGATAATTGTGATAAAATTGATATTAAAACAAACCTATTCAGGAGGTCATGAAGGGAAAGATCTGACTCACCTGTTTGAGCACACATTCGCTAGAAAGTGGAGCAAGCAAGTGTGAGAGGAGACAAAATTTACAAATTTTTGGGCCTCATGTACAGGCTATGATGACACCTGACTGTTAGAAAGCCTTTAGAAAGTGAATTTTGCATAATATGGGACCTTTAAAGGTGTTTTTCAGGCAGTGGTTTGCTTCTGAAGTGCTGTAAAAAGTTTTGGGAATCTCTAAAACCAACCACAAACATAACAGGACAGCATAAGAAAATATAACTCTCTACTTGTCAGCTTTGATGTGTTACAGTCTGTTCTTTCTTTTGATTTAATTGGATATTAAGTCTCTAAATAGTGTTTTCTAACAAAAAAATTAGTTGTATTTTAAAATCTAAAAGTTTAAAGGCATTTTTTTTAAATGAGTACTTCCTTCATATATTCTTGGGTCAATAGGATCATGTAAACACACCAAATTTCCCAGTTATACTCCTGTCTACCGCCTGATTGTTAAATATCTCATTCAAAATCGGATTTTCTGAACATTTCCTCTAAAAAATCTGATTAAAATAATAAATAGAGAGATCCAAAATCCTCTCTGTAAAAACCTTTGATTTGTTGATTTGTCAACACAATAATATTAATAAAAATAACCTGGTTTAATCCAGTCTATTGGTTTTTCTTTCCCTAGAAATATATGTAAATGAGCACATTTTTTGCTATACGATGCCTGATTTTACATATTTAAACATACAATTTCAGAAAACTTGCAGTACAAAAAATAAAAGTCTTGACATGAGGAGTAAAACAGGAAAGTGTCATGTTGATATCTGTTAGATTTAAATTTTGCCCTTTTCCCCTTTAATGTCTTGTCTTCAATGTCGTCACATTTAAAGGATTCCCTTCCAGTCGAGGAGTTTTCTCACCTGCATGGGTGTACGGAGCACATGGCAGGTGGAGGAAGGTGTGGATGGTTCTCGATGGTGACCGTCTTCTTCACGTGGTCCTGACTGATGTCCTCATACATCTGTTCTACAGTCAGTGGTTGCCTATCCTGGGAATCAAACCAACATCCACATAAAATCAGCTGATTTCTGCTGCATCTTCTCATGATTTCGTCTGTGTCCTGTGTGACATGAAGCCTGACAACATACTTCATCGTATCCGAACAGCCAGAGTCGAGGAGTCTGGTAGTATTTGTCATAAGTGATGTAGAGGTCGTAGGTTCTGGTCTGAAGGATGGCGTCTTCGCTCCCTGGTTCTGCTTTGGCTTTAGTTTCCACTATTTTACTGGTGTCCAACGTTGCCTAAACAGTGGAGTCAGGTGGAGGTCAGACTCATGAAAACTAACAACAGCGAGTAGAAATAAATAAAGTCCACCTCTGAGATTACCTCGTCTGTTTCCAACAAGCCGCTCTCCTCGTACTCTGAAACAGAACAGAGACACACTGTTGGTGACGCTGCAGGAAGGAAACAAACCGGTTTAGGACGATATGAATACCTTCCATATCTGCTGCTTCTCCATCCTCATCTTCATCTTCATCCTCATCATCACAGCATGCTGCAGATGTGGCGTTCATGTTCTTGTCCTGTAATATTTCGGACTGTAAACGCGGTTTTCTGCTTCAACGAGACGTTTTACAGATGGAGGCGATGTTGCTGCCCAACAGCTTAACGATCATAAATCTTTGAGAAGCTTAATTGTCTCCATCTAAAAAGTCCTCCATCAGCAGCTTAAACGACTTCACGTCTCCAGTTGTTCTGAAGAAACTGGTCAGAAGTCGTATCATTGGAGAAAGACTTTGAGCTTCTTTTCACTGACTTCAGCTTTTCATTAAACACAATCCTCCCCAGTGAATTGGTAAGAAAATGAAACAAGCTCAGACTTCTTCTCAGTTTGCTTTTAGATTCAGGATTTCCTCAAAGATGGCGCAGCCACAACAACCTGGTCCTCACCAGCACAATAACTAAGGAGAAACAGGTCTGACTGTCATCACTACTGCAGCTCTATTTCCTGGAGGTCCTGAAAAACAACACACTATCCAAGGAGCGCCTGGTTTCCTTCTATAAAGAGACTTTATAGACCAAGAAACTTGCCTAAAAAACCACCAAGAATTTGTTCCCCCCATGGTTCTCTACTTTAACACAAAAAATATAAAAAATTACTTCCCTTTTAGAAATTACCCTCTTTCCTTGAGATTTATCTGCTGTATTGACCCTTGAAATACAAACTACAGGTTAAACAAAGCTATTTAAAACAGTAACAACATGAACGGTCAAAAAGACAAACATAAAATTAGCCTCAATGGCATTTTCATAAATAAAAGTTCCACAAATCAGAAGATTAAGCATCTCCTCTTTCCATTTTACTGTTTAATAAACTATAAAATGACTGTGGCTATACTATCAGATAACATCAGAATTAGTTTGACGACTCTGTTGAACTCTACTGATTCTAACATAATGATAGCTCACATTACCAAGTCAATCAGTTACCCCGTCTGTATGCGGCAGATCCAGCACCGTGTGGGGATATTTTATAAAAGCCAAAACAAGATGGAAAAACAGCACATCAGGGCGGCTCCAACACCAAATGAAGACTGACGGTTATTCCTCTTTTCAATATTTTCCCACAGCAAACATGTTGCAATTCTGACTAAACAGGTTTCACATTTTAATTTAAAAGCATTGACACAAATGATTAATTAACGTTTAAGTTTTGACAATTTTAAAAGTTTTATATATGCTTGCCTCATCTATAAATGTCTTCATGGCCTATCCCCTTCTCCCCTAGAGGAATTTATAAGATGCAAGAATAGTAACCTTAAGACCAGATCTGCTTTTAGAGGGGACTGTAAGGGGCCACTTAGGCGAACGACTACAGGACAAACTATTTCCGTTATGGGTTGCAGGAAGTGGAATAATCTTCCAATAACTGTACAAGAGTTTTACTTTTATTTAGTTTAGAAAAGAGCTAAAAAAAAAGGCTCAAAACCAACCAAATATGTCAGGCTTAATGTATGCATAATGTATATAATGTATTGTAAGTCTGTTATTGTGTATTTATTGTAAAGGCTATTTGTTATTGTTTGTTATGTTGTTTTAATGTCTGAGGACTACAGATGGAAAGTAGCTTCGAGCTAAATCTGGCATATAATGTACAAAGTGTTCATTAACATGCATTGTCCTCATCAAATAAACAAATAAAATAAAACAAATATAACCAATTTAGTCATCAAACTTCGATTTTGATTCGTAACTTTGACTTTACATTGAACTCTTCAATAAGACCCACCTTGTTATTGTCCAGTGAAATTTCTTGAACAGCATCTGTGACTCCTAACACGCCTGAAGAGACAAACTCAGGTTAATCTTCTGAAATATTTTTATATCTAGACAATGCAAGTTTTCATTATATCTCATTATTTCCAGTTGAGACATAACTTTTTTTTCTTTAACCTCTGATTTTCTGTGGGGAAGCATGACTTGATAAAAGTGGAATTATGGAAAAGAAAAAAAAAGTCTTAAAACCGATGAGATTGAAGTGAGATTGTATTTTCTAACAGTGTGTAACACATCACACTTTTGTCCCTTTTAGTGCATAATGAAATCAATCCTTTGTTTTTGTCACTTATGACCCCTGAGGTGTGTGTGATTGTGTGTTTGTTTGCTAACTCTCTGGATTCTGCTGGTTTCTTTTTTTTTTTACTCCCCCCAAAATCTGGAAAAACTAAGATTATTTCACTGTAAAGCAGCTCTATGACTCGGTTAGGTTGACTTTAAGTCTGGTTGAGCATGGGAGGAGGAGGAGTCTGAATGGTAAGTTTACAGACAGTAACAGACCCAAAAAATATCAGCCCTAAATGCAACAGTGATCAGGACATGTTCAGCTGAGAGACTGTGTCCAACCTGCGTTGTGGTAAGTGTCCACCCAGCCCCCATCTCCATCATCCTCCTCTATGATGGCCTCCAGCTCAT
Source organism: Melanotaenia boesemani (assembly GCF_017639745.1). NCBI lineage: Eukaryota > Metazoa > Chordata > Actinopteri > Atheriniformes > Melanotaeniidae > Melanotaenia > Melanotaenia boesemani. The sequence continues at coordinate 8,726,103 of NC_055705.1, read as the reverse complement.
CAGAATACTCCATCTGTTTACAACGCTTGTAACATGGAACTGCAAGATGGAAAACAAACAGAAAGAAGAGTTAAACTCAAACCAGATGAGGAGAAAGCTCACACAACTCATCCAAAACAAACATCTGTATAAATACAGCAAGAATGAGGAGAAATATCAGGATTTATTAAATCATAACGCATCAAACTACCTCAAACACTGAAACATGCAAACTACTTTCTTAAAAAGTAGTTTGTATGTGTGTGAATAGCTGTGGTGTGTTGTTGATGCTGTGTCTCTATACAACACAGAACTGAGCATGATCGTTAACGTCGTCATGACAACAGTGCCTTGTCTCTCCACAGAGACTCTCAGAAACATCTCAGCTGATTTCAGGCTTGGCGCCCCCCTCAAGCAAACAGCTACTGTTCGGAAATGATAAGTTATAAAGAAAGCAGCAGCAGGGTCTGCTGAACACAAAGATGTAATTTTTATTATTTTACTGTCTTCTATGTAGTTTTTATGGCAGGTTAAAAACACCCCTCGCCTCCTGACTTGAGAAGAAAACCTTTGTTAAAAATGTATGGAAACCAATGGAGATAGTGATGAGCGCACTCTGTGCTCTGAGGTGACTTGAGAGAAAACTGTCAGACCGATTTTAATGCTTGTCACACTGAGCGAAAGAAGAGAAAATGGCTACGTTTTGATGTATAATTTGTTTATGTACAGGAAAAAGGTTGTTTGAAAATAATTTTGAATGGCAAAATTAGTGTGTGACATCATCGAGTGTAGACTCTGTGGCAATTTCTGGAATTTCATAAAACAAACTGTGACTGTGTCAAAACTAAAAGATATTAAAACGCCCTTTCAGATACAAAATGTTTTATCTTTTGTGCCCATTTACATTTTTAATGTTCCCACATGAAAGTATGCCTGAGTTATAGGGCTCCTGAGTGGGCTTGATTTTCCACTTATTTCAGTAAAATCCCATTATTTCGGAGAGAAATTTAGCAGTCTTTTTTTATTTTTAGAAACAAGGTGGGGTGTATTGCTACCAAAAGTGATACCACACTTGTCCAAATTGATCTGCACATTTGTTTGGGGTTTTCTTAAAACAGCGTGACAAGTAGCTTCAATGCTTTTAGTGTTGGTGGTAATGCAGCTTAAATTCTTACCGTTGCGTGTCAATAGAAACTGTTTATCCTGAGGCAAATACGGCTTCACCTTCACTTCTTCCCCAGTTGCCCTACAAGGAAAATTTGAGTTAAAAGAAAAGAATCTGAAATAAGGAAAATAATTTCTTCATAATCTAAATCAGGTTTTGACCACGTGATCAGACATGACTCAAAGTAAATGGCATGTTGCAACGTGAGATTCTCCGAGAGAGATATTGCGATATACTGTGAAAATCAACAGGGTGAAAATGAGAACTGTAAACTAAGGGTCCAGAAACTCAGATTTCATATTGGGCTGTGTGATACTGAAAAACAGAGTGAACACACACATTACATTGCTGTTTTCACAAGAGAATAGAGAGCACATATATCTAGTAAACACATCTGTGACACCCACCATTTCCATGTGGGGCAGTGATGAACCAAGTGATCTCCAGCTGCAACAAACTGAACATAAACAGAAAAAAGGGCATGAAGCTGGACTAAAGACTTTTACTTGGGAAGACAATTAAATAAACCTAAAATTGAAAAGATTTTTTCTCACCTCTTCTGGTGTAATGACTCCAGTCTCTTTGAACTTTGACTCCTGTAACAAGATAAATAAAAACTACATAAACATCTTCATGTGGAACCAGAAGTGCTGCGCATTTACCAGAACTGAGCTGATGCATTCTGGAAAGATCGATATCTCACTATCCTGTAGTCTAAGCAGCGTTTCGGCGAACAAATATGAGTTTTAAGACACATGCTAGTCTATGCTACTGAATAGCATTGCTAGTTTCATATTGTCATTTCATACGAGCTACCAGTTAAGCTAGCTGTAAGTTTACCTTTAACACTGGAGTGAGAAACTCTGCCACTCCGAGAGCTGTTCCCTTCACCGTGTTTATGACGTTCTGCATTTTTTCAGGATTATCCTAAAATAACTCGCCGACTTATTCAACGCGCCTTTAACTGACAAAAATCTTATTATTTTGACATAGCTACTCAGGCAGAGTGCCAGCAGGAACGATCACATGACCCGTAGAAAACTTCCGGCACGAGACTCTCGCGAGAAGTGGTTGCGAAGCAGCGAGGCATGCAGGTAGTGTAAAGAATCTTAATTTAACAATAAAAATGCAACAATTAAAAAATGAATAATAGTAAAGTAAAAAGACACAACGTGTCTAGCATTCATTTAATTATTACGAGGCGTCAAACTGTATTGTACTGCTTGACGAGAAGCTAAAACAAGCTAGCCGCGCGCGCACTGCTTCACTTTCTGCTATGCTGAGGTCACTGGTACTGAAGTCAAAAGTCCTACGCGGGGTCTTAAAATCAAACCAGTCCATGAAAATGGTAAAATGTAGATCCAAGGGATCAAGCTGTGGGTTTTCGGGAAAGACGTGGACAAAACCCAGTGGTTTCGACACGGGTTTAAAGACGTTCAACAGCCTCACCAAACAGAAAGAGCCTCTCATTTTGGCTCGAGACGGAGTAGCTACCTGGTATGGATGGGATACATTTGGTTATATGATTAATTTTATTAATACTCAATAACCTACACTAAACCGTGCATGTGTTATATCACAGGTACAGCTGTGGACCCACTGTGTACGACCACGCTCATCTGGGTCATGCATGGTAAACACACACCCTTACACACCAACATACAAGTTAAATCTGTGATATGAGTAAACTTTGGCTAAACTTTGTCTTCCAGTTCATATGTCAGGTTTGATATCCTGCAGAGGATTTTATCCAGACTCTTTGGGATTACTGTCATCCACGCCATGGTTATCACTGACATTGATGACAAGATTATCAGAAGGAGTCAGGAGGTACAAATCAATTAAAATCTGTTGGAATCAGTATTTTTATGGACATAATGTTTATTGAGAGCTTTTTTTTTCTCATCTTCCAGGAAAATGTTTCCCCAGCCATCATTGCCAGAATGTATGAGGAAGAATTTAAGAAGGATATGTTGTCATTAAAGGTGTGTTTGGACATATGAATTGATATTTAACCCGTATTTGTTAATTAGATATTCTCTTTTAAGTGAGAAAAAAAGTCATGTTTTCATATTCCCTCCTTATTTTTAGGTGATTCCTCCTGCTGTGTATCTGAGAGTCACTGAGAATGTTCATCATATTGTGACCTTTATTGAAGGTATCATCAAAAATGGACATGCTTATGCCACAAAAGAAGGTGAAACAAACTCAGCTAATTTTGTTTGGAGATTGTAACTCCTGTGACAAGCATCTGAGTTCACGTGTGTGTATTCATTTGGTTGCAGGTGATGTATATTTTGACGTCCCATCCATTGGTGACAGTTATGGAAAGTTTGTTGGAGCCGTGGGTTCTCAGGGAGAGCCTGGTAAGAAATATAACCCAAGTTTCAGCATCCAGCACTCTGTGATTCCTGGCAATAAACAAACTGTGTGTTCTCCGTGGTTTTCCAGGCGGCTCCAGTAAACGAGACTTGAGGGATTTTGCTCTTTGGAAGCGGTTTAAACCTCAGGAACCATCCTGGGATTCGCCGTGGGGCAAAGGAAGGCCTGGCTGGCACATCGAATGCTCCACTGTTGCAAGGTGTCAGTTTACCTCAGCTTTATTTGTATGGCGTGTAATCAGTCCCATTCATTGTAGTCCAGTTATAATACAATTCAAACAAATCCATAATATGATCCAAATGAATCCAATTTATAATAAACCAATTTGTAAAATTAATTACCTAGCTAAGGAAACCAAGGAAGTACATCAAATCTTTGATTTAGTCTTTCATCCTGAGCTGTATAGTGGAGTTGCATAGCTTAAAATATAAGAACTGTATGTTTCACTCTGTACTGCCTTTGTAAAGAAAAAATTATGATCCCCACCAGCCCACAGAGGTGGATTAATGCAGTTTATTGGATAATTAGTTTAATAATAGTAACAGAAATGTAAAATTTTGTTTGTCTTTTCAGTGATGTATTCGGGAGTCAGCTGGATATTCACTCCGGAGGGATTGACCTGGCCTTTCCTCACCATGAAAATGAGATTGCTCAGAGTGAAGCGTATCATCAGTGCAAACAGTGGGGAAACTACTTCCTCCATTCAGGTGAATCCTGCAGGCCTCATAAATCCCAGCAGGGCTTTATTTTTGCAGGCTTATTAATGAGGCTAGTTCAAACTAGTGTGAGGCTCTGCTTCTTGAAACAGATTAACTTTTTTCTTTGAAAAGAAGCAAAATCTGTTGTGAGGAAGGTCAGTTTTAGTGATGGAAGTTTGGTTTTCAGCCAGTTTAGGCAACGAAGAACAACAAAATTAATTAAAATACAAGTTTATTTTTATTTATTTACAGTTAAAATGAACCCAATACATGAAACATAAATACAAAACAGTCATCAGAGCCCAGGTCTAAACTAAAAGCTTATTGGGCGGTTCCCACCGTCGCCATCTTGGCAGAGTCAATTGTGTTGTCATTACCAGAAAATCCAAAAATGGGCAAAGAGGTGGAGCTGAGAGGGGGGGGGGGGGGGGGGTGGGGGGAGTGCTGTGAAGTTGGGGGTGGATGATTGACACCCATCAAACTCCGAGCTGCCAGTAGGTAAGAGATAACTGAGCTAACCCGGAGCTAACCAGCTAACGGAGGTAGGCGGGCTAAAGCTAAGGTGCACTGCTAGCCGGCTAAAAACCGCGGTTGAGCTACACTCTCACTTCTTGCCGCGGATATTAGATACCTGTCAATCAAAAGGACACGCCCCTAATTGTTTCGAATTTCAAGATTAAATAACATCTAAACGGATGAATTAGAAAAAAAATTCACCCCCTCACAGTTGTCATGAAGGTAAACCAGACTTTTTAATCCTAAAATATTTTTTTGTACCAGGCTTTAAACATGTTTATTTCTGCTGTGAAGTTGGTCTTTTTAACATGGGAGTCTATGGGGATTCGCTCTGTTTTGGAGCTAGCCCCTAGTGGATGAAGGAGGAACTGCAATTTTTTTGCACTTCCGCATAGGCTTCACATTTTATCAGCCGAGGTTGTCGCTTGATTAAGACAAGTAAACATATTATTATAGTAGTCTGATCATGAAGGGACAAAAGCATGAATTATCAAATATAGTTCACTTATTTTTTGAGTGATATTCCAGGGACATCAGCAGATAGTTTACTACCATCACTGAAATGCTGAGTTCCCCTGAAATAAGAGAAGAACAACAAAAAGAAAATGGGTTCTAGTAAGGCACCCTGAGGAACCCCACATGATGGCTTCTACCCGATATGTATAAAGAAAACCATTTTAGGACAGATCCAGACATTCCTATCAGATCCTTTAAAGCTATGAATGTTTCATTCATGCTTGGATTACATTTGGCTCAGTTTTCCTTGTTATCTGCATAAAATACAAACTGCTCTGTGGTTAATAAAAGTGTAGATTGATGAAATCCTTTGACTTTGACTGGAAATATCTCCACTTTAGATTTACAAAGGGCAGTTTGGATTTATGTCAGTATTTATTGTTTCTACCCAAATTATTTCATTCACATGAATGAAGACCCACATTTTGTTCTCAGAAGCTGTAAAGCTGTACATGTTGAGAGAATTATTAGTGAAATATTTATATTATTTTCTCTGTTAACCTGACTGTTTGCTGTTCTCAGGTCACTTACACCTGAAGGGCAGCACAGAGAAAATGTCAAAATCTTTGAAGAACTACATCACCATCAAGGTAATCCCCTGCTTAGGTTTTAACTGTTTAAAAGAAATGATTTTTCTAAATTTCTGTTATAAATAGATAATTAAAATTACTGAATTTGAAATAAAATGTAATTAAAAATGTGTTATCCTTAGAAATATAATTAAATTAACTGTAAAACCTATTTAGATTGAATTGAAAATGTTTTAAAATTTAAATAATTTAAACTATTATGAATTATGAATTAAATTTAAAATGCAGTTCATAAAATATTAATCTAATAATTGTATTATTACTAGTAAGTATAAATGATATAGTATTTTAAGAGAGAAGTTCAATCTCCTGTTGATCCGATTGGTTGAAATTAACCTCTGTAATGTGGTGATAAACACAAGCTCAACCAATCACACGTCCCACATCTTTTGGGAGTTTTTAACCTGTTCTATTTATTATTTGCTGATCTATCATAAATGCGTCATCACTTCCTGAGTTAATTAAAATACTTTGGGCTGCATCTTCTAGCTAATCTTTGTTTTTCTTCCTTCAGGATTTTCTGAAGTCGTACTCTGCCAGTGAATTCCGGATGTTTTGTCTTTTGACTAAATACAGATCAGGTGGGTAAAATAAAGACGTTCTTGTATTTGCTGAACTGTGTCTGACCCATGCCGACCTGCTCGCCTGTGCAGCCGTAGATTACAGCGACGGCAGCATGTCGGAGGCGCGGAGCTCTCTGGAAACTGTCCGTACCTTCATCCACGCCGCTCAGGCTTACATGGCGGGCCAGCTGCAGTGTTCGCCGGTGCAGGAGGGTTTTCTGTGGGAAAGGTAGTGACTTCTCGTATTTTTTCCTTGATGTTCCACATCTGGAGTTCTCCATCCCTCCGAGACATTTCCTCTCTGTGTTTCCCTGCATCTCCAGGCTGGCTGAGGCCAAATCGAGCGTGATGAAAGCTGTGGCAGACGACTTCGACACGCCGCGAGCCGTCAGTGCTCTGATGAATTTGGTTTATCACGGAAACTGCCAACTTCAGCCGGTTTCTACGGTAACTATGACTGCTTTCTGAGATCAGGGGTTTGGTAGAAGCACCGAACAAGTTTGTGGAGTTAGCAGCAGTGAACTTTTTGTGTTTGTGTTAAGATTGAGGGAGCAGCTCGGAGCCCTGCGGTGTTCGGAGCAATGGTGACCTACATCAGAGATATGTTGGAGGTGTTCGGAATCGACCTGCTGCACAGTCAGGTCAGGAATCGCGACATTTTAGTCCCAACTTCTTCACAGCAGATTTTTTTAGTTTTCCATGTGTCTTTGTGCAGGAGGCGGACGTCCTGAGTAGCTCTGGAAATCTGCACGCCGTCGTGGAACAGCTGACTCGTTTCAGAAGCGAAGTCCGAGCGTTCGCGCTCGCTCGGCAGGAAGATCCGACCTCTGGATCTTCGAACAAACCTAGACTTTACCCAGACAGGGTTCCTCTCCTCAAAGCCTGCGACTCACTCAGGATCGACCTGGCTCCTCTGGGTGTGTTAATAAAGGTACGACAGGTTGGTTCACACAGTCTGAACGGAGAAAAGGTTCCTGGACTGATGGGTTCTTCCTGTTTTCAGGATCGAGGAACCTCCTCCACGTGGGAGCTAAAACTGAATCAGAGGGTCCAGAAGAAAGACCAGGACACATGAAGCTAAAGAGACTCAGAGATACAAATGATCAGGATTTCAGAGCTGAAACTACCTCAGTCTGTCTGGGGTCTACGAACTGTTAGATTTTCTCATTTTCTAAATCACAACATGCAATAAATTTTAGTTTCATCCTCATTTGTGGGATTTTATGTTTTTATTTATTTTCCCCCAAATGAAAAAAAGCAGTCCAGTTTCATCTTTCCAGCAGCTGCAGATCTGAGCTCGGTTTCCTCTTCGTGTCCGTCAGGCAGCGCTGCGGCTTTCGGGCATCAGGTTGATCAGAGAGTTGCTGGCCTGAGCCAGCTCCGCGATGGAAACTCTGCCTCGCTGTCTGATGAACTGAGCCACAGAGTCCAGCTCTTCTGGAGTGATGGAGATAAACTTCCCTCTGTCGTCGATCACACCTGCAGCAGATTATAAAGGTTGGATTAGCTGCCGTCGTGTTCTACTGTCTTGTAGTTTTTCAGTAGGACCTGGTCTAATGTGGTTTATGTGTAGACCACAAATCAGAAGCTAACTTTAGAGACATAATTCTGCCAACTCTGACACATTTCTTCCACCCACGCTCAGCGTCTGTTTCCCTACAACTATATTAGTGAGGTTTCCTATAAAACTTTGTCATTTTATTTAGAAATAAACAGCCTGATGTTATTTGCTTCTACATGGTCGTGTATTTACAATTCTTCACCCTTCTGCACACACAGGTGAGCGCAGTCACACCTCAAATGTGTCAAGCTACACAGATAAAAACGTTTAGGCTTTAATAAATGCTCCCTACATGTGGAAACACTCACTCCTCAAACCAGCAGCATTTATTTATCAAGTCCTTCATCAGATCTTTACAAGGCCAAAAACTCATCTGTACTCGTGTTTTATTGATAATTCCAAAGCATTTGATTAAGTAAATAAACAACTATTAAGTTAAAACAACAGGGAGTGTCTGGGTATATTAGGAGGGTTTTTACTTACTGGTCTGCAAACCCGTGTTTAAACTGTCTAATACGAGAGTCAGTCAACGGATTAAATACCGCGGTCATTTTTTAAAAAGCTGATATGAGTGATGATGATGATGGTATATATAAAGTTATATGCACAGGCAAACACCATTGCACGTAAATTTAGTTTTTGCTCTACTCAAGTTAAAGTTCCCCGTTTAAAACATATTGTACACCCCTCTACACGCCCATCTGTGCTCATCTTCCATGCAGAAGTTACACGTTGCATACAGTGATACTATGCGAAGGTTTTCCAGAGGAGGGAGTGTCAGCCAGATGTTTGTCAGGAGTGGGCACAGCCTAGGCACTTTTAAGAAACTTTATGTTGAAGTTTGTGCGATGTCTGGATGTTTCCACAAATAGTTTCATCGTAGCATCTCAGATCCTTCTGAGAGTTTCTCCTGTTACTCATCCATCCTGGCTGAAATGTCTGTATGTTATTAGGTGATCCTGATCTTTCTATGATTTTATATCGATCACCGTCTCTGCTCTATCGTATGTGCAGTCTTGCATAAATCTCAATGAGCCATTTTCCAAATCCTGCTTAAATCCTGATTAGTTAGTAATGTGTTTGGCTAAGAGCAAAGCTGCATTCCTCTCATATCATTGACTGATAAAGTCAAGTGATTCTAACATGATGATGTGCACACAACAATAAGTTCTTATCTATCATTATCCTGTTGATGGGTACACTGTGGTCATAAAGGGGATGGACATGGCTAGCTGAAATGGAGCAATGTTTTTTTCCTCATGATGACTTCAACCTAAATCTTATATTTTCCACTAGATGTTCTGCATTATGTTTTTTTTTCTAAAGCTCCCAGGTTTTCATCTGTAAACGTCTACTGACCTGTGATGGTGCCTTCAGCCAATAAGTCCTGCAGTCTGGCGATGGCATCCTGTGTCCTCATCCCAAACTGGGATGCCAAGTCCTCCAGGAGAACCACCTTCGAGGTCTGCAGACAGACGGGATTGGTAAAATGTGATTTAGCCACCATGATTGTTGTGTTTACACGGGCTGGAGTGGACGGAGCTCGTCCTACTTACCTCGATGTACTGGATGAAATCTTGCAGCAGGCTGAGTGACTGAGAGCAAAGAACACAAACATTCATTTTAAAACATCTACACACTGAGATGTGTTAAAAAGATGTTGGCAGTGAGCGGACCTGGTCCTCAGAGAGCTGCTCCTCCTCTCCCTGGTCCTCTATGACAAAAGATGCCTTGAGTTTTAAATACTCCTCTTCCTCTCGCTGTTCCTGCTCCTCTTTAGCTCGCCGCTCGTCTTCCTCCTGATTAAACAGCAGCAGAGAACATCAGCGTCTTCCTCAAGCAAACAAAAAATTGATGCAGACAAGTGAGTGTGACACCTGTTTCTGTTCCAGCTGTCGTTCCTTCTCCTCGGCCTGACGTTTCTCCTGCTCTCGAAGTTCCTGCATCCTCTTCCTCTCCTCTCTTTCCTCCATCTCTGCCTGAAAATGAAACGGATTCAGACAAAAACTCAGTAAAGTAAAACCTCTGGTTCTTGATCCTGTGGTTGGGGACAGTTTTATTAGGATTAACCGTGTCTTAGGTCTTGCTAACCTCTCTCTGGGCTTTCTTGGCCTGTTTTTCCTCCAACTTCCTCTGCTTCTTGGCTCCAATTTTAGCAGTTGTCTGTAAGTTCTGCTGATCCTCCTCCTCCTGATCCCCCACAGGCTCTTCCTCTGAAATCCATCCATAACAGATATAATCAGTGATGTTTGGTGCTCAAACCCTGTCAGAAATTTATTAAAATCTTCATGTGATAACACATTAACAGAGGAGTTTATGTTGTTTACCTCTATCTTCTCTCTGTGGTCTTCTGTTGGCCATCCCAGCAGCGAGGTTTCTCCTCCTTCGCGGCATCCCTGCTCCTCGCTCCTCTGCGGCCCGCACAGGGGGCCCCGCTGCCCGGATGACATCTCTCCGATGATCCTCATCAGCTAAAGAAAACAACATGTTTATTACATTATCGAGACTTTTAAAAATGGACAGGAAAAGCGTCAGTCTAGGTGTTCACAGTAACAGCAGTTGTAGAAAGGGTAACAATTTTGTCCAAAGCAGCACCCGTAGTGTTATAAACACTGACAGCTGTGAGCTGACGTAGCTTAAAAGTAACAACAGAAATTAGTAATTGCTGTTTGATGAAGCCCGACATTTAGTAGGACTTAAACCCAAAGGAAGAAGTAGTTGTCGAATTAAAAAGGTCAATGTGCAAACCGTAATCGTAGAAATGCTAAACATTAGCTTAAAGGCAACTTACCGTCTTGTAGTTTCCGCTGAACCTTCCGCGCAAACAAAATAAGAACAACGAGGATAGCAGCAGCTATCACATACAAAACTACATCCATACCGTCCTCTTCTTTTATTTTAATAAATATACATTCAGAAACTCTGATACCTATCCACTACTCAACCACACACGTACAACGTCAGAATTCTTCTTCTTTGGTTTTTAAGCATACTACGTTTCGGTGCATTACCGCCACCAAGTGGTATGAACTGTGTACAACAGCGCTCTGCTTCTGCTTCATGGTAACAATGATTATGCGTTCCGGTATGAAGAAAGGAAGACGTACACAGGAAAAATAAACCGACTTTAAGGAAATAAGGAAAGACAGGTAAACATAAAACAGATACATGTACATGTAAATTAATTTGTCATTCTTTTACCAAGGTTAATAGCTTTACAGCTTAAATTTTTTTTCTGTGAATTGAAAATTAATGAAAAGTGTTGAACAATTTTGTCCACATGCATTTATTTTTATGAATAAAGAACTTTTCTAAACATAACTAATACATGAAAGGCTATATCCTGCAAATTTTTAGCAGTAACTACCCCAAACAACTTATTCATTTTGTTCAAAATTTTCTTGATTTTTTACAACAAATTCTGGGTTTCCAGCAGAAATCTAAATTTAATTGTCTAAACCATATACTATGTTTATTTATTTATTTATTTTATAAATTGACTTTTTTAAAACTTGATAAAAGCCCACTTCTACTTTGGCGTCCCACGTTCTTTGCTTCTGTTACATTTTTCCAGATGGCCTTCACCTCCAATTTGCTTGATGTTAGAAGTAAATCTTCAAATTTATTCTACTTTCTCATTTCCTACTTAAGCCCACCTGCTGCATTTACAGCTGCAGTCTGAGCTGCTGACTCAGCAGACTGCTGCAGCTCTCCACTGTTCAGAAAATTGATGAGAGTTTAACGATGGCCGGGAGTTCATTAGCTGCTTCTCTGCATATGGTTTGGGGGACTCTGAGACAGTTCAGCATGTAAAATTATGTAAAATCTCTCATTATTTACTACCTGCTGATTAATTGAAACCATAAATGAAGTATCAGACCCCCAACCTTTTCACTGATGGATGACCATCTTTTTATCTGTGCAGGAGGTGTCTAGACCAACTGAGAGGAAAATTTGAACCTCTACACATTATGAGGTCCATTCTTCAAAGACTTCAGGACTGTAGCAAAGATTTATACGGCTGAAGGGTATAATTTATCCAAATGCTGTAAACAAGGCTCATAAAATCATAAAAACTAAATGTAAAGTTGGAACTCTCAGGACGGAAAGCAAACTTGACCCAGTTTATCTTAGAAGGGGAAAGATGGGACAAGACTGGATGCTTGTGTGGCTAGCTCCATGCTGGGAGCTGTCAGGCTGCTGATGCTGGGCTGAGGTCTTGGCCTGATCTGTGGCCGTTCTCTTTACAAAAAGCCAGAAATATCCCACTTTCTCCTCATTCTTTTATCTTGTTAGATGCAACACTTTCATTTTCATGCCATAGTTTACTTAACTAACAGCCTTCAACCTCTAACTGCTCTTAGCTCTAGCTTAGTCAGTGCTAGGTAACTTGAACACTGAGATAATCTTTGAGCATCTTTAAATTTTTTTCCACGGCAATGTGAAGTTCACAATTAACTGAGGTGATGTGTAGTCCTAAATACCCCCACGGAAAACTAAATATGACATGGTTTCCCAACATTATCTTAAAATTAATCTAGTGCTACCATATAGCTAGTTTAGCACTGCTACGTTGCTTCATGCTAACATCTGGTTTATAGCCTTACATAACAATAATAGAACAACGATAGAACAGAGTAGAAAAATAGAATAATAGTTGACAGAGAGAAGGAAAATTCTGTGTTTTAAGGTGATTGTTTGCTTTGTGCTTTTGGAAAACTGTTGAAATCTGCTGACCTTTTCATTTACATTGGAATGAACTGTAAGTGAAAAGTGCTGATTAATATGGTTTCTTACATTTTGTTACATAAACACAACCAGGAACTTTTATTTTTATATATATAAAAAAAATGCAGTTTTTTTAAACCAGTCATTGGTAGTGAAAAATGTGTTAGATAACTGAAACTAATTAATGGGATTTATAATAAAAAAAAAGAAAAAAAGATATTTAGTGAATGAAATGAAAATACTTTATTCATCTCTGAAGGGAAATTCTAAAGACAGAAAGAAATATTTGTTATTATTATAAATATTACTAAATATCTAATATAATTGTATTTAATATGTAATTTTAAAATGTAATAAAATAATTATAAATGATGTTTATAGTACATGGAATGATTGATAATTCTAATGAAGTTAGAATAAATGAAAATATTTATTATTTATTTCTTATATCAAGAAATGTTATTTGTTATAGAACAAAACTTTAGTTTAAACAGTGTTTCTAGACATTTGTTGTAAGACTGATGGCACCATTTAGAACCAAGCCATTGTTATTTTGTAGAAAATGTTCTTCGTTAAAGTGGAATTATAGAGTTTGGACTTCTGAACGAATTAAAAATCCAGCAGTGCTTTGACTTAATCACATTTAAACATAATAACAGCAGCTCCTCACTCAGGGGAAAATGACCTCACCCTCCTAATCATCAGTATGTTGATATGAGACTTAGAGCTGCAGGAGGAAGGTTGACCTGCGTAACATGAACCTTTGAGCTATGCCCTCTCTTCAATTTAACCTTCGTACAAACTTTGTAGGGTTAATATGGTGAATTTAAGGAAGACAAAGTCATTTAGAAACACTTTTTTCCAAAGATGTGTTGCAAACAGTTTCGGTCATGCCACTGTCTCCAGGTCAAAATAGCTGTTACGCAAAATTATGTTGTGTTATCACTATAACAGATTGTTTTTGCAGCGTTATTGTAAAAATAAAATGTTTTGCAGATGTGAAAGATCATACACCTGCAGAACAAGCGAGGCAGAGAATTTCCCATCTTAAGTGTTGTTACATCTGTGGTTGCATGTGTTATGTGAATACTTTGGTAAATTCCTCTTTTTGAATTATCAGTGAAAATCCGTCATGATGCAATCAGCTCCAACTAACAGAAACCAGATCTGACCTGAAACCAAACCCAGAGAAGCAAGAGAAAAATGTTTCTTTGCATTTTTCCGATCCAGAGAACAATAATAAACATATCCAACACCTTCTGTTTCTTCAATGTTCCTCTCAGCACAGCGACATTAGCTGAGGAAAAGCAAACATTTTCTTCCACACATTGATCTGTTTAACCAGGTTCTGCTCATTGCAACTGTTTATGGACACTTTGGTGTCCCAGCTGGGATGAGCTGATGTTCTCACATTAGACATTAAGTTAGGATCATCTACAGATTCTGTAACACAAAATCTATTCTTTAGGTCTGTAACAGAAGCAGTTTTGGTCTGTGGAGGACCACAGGCTAATTATTAACTTAGCTAAAGTAATATTTATTCAGTTTATTTATTACGGAGCTTGATTCAGCTTGATTCATTTCACTGTATTCTAATTATAACCCAATTAAGACAAATCTATGATATGAACCCTTATTAGTCCAACTTATATCTTTTGTAATGTCTCAGTGCAGATGTCTGTACATACAAGCATCAAATAAAACCAGAACAAGATTAAAATAATTATGTTTAAACACTGTAAGTCTGTTTAACAGCCTGAGTGAAGTTCTCAGCCTCATATTTTGCTGTGTAAGTTCCTTTTTTTAGGCACAGCTGGTATTTCCATGTTGCTGCAATCAGGACGGTCTATGGGCCGGGTCTGCAGGTGATGCTGTATTAAAGAGAGGAGGCACACCTCTTTGCTGAAAAGCAGGACACACTTCAGATCATCTGAACACAAGAACAAGCCGTCCCTCTGCTTACAGGTAGAAACCTACAGCTGTTTTATTCGTTTCAAGAGTCTCTTTAGAGTCTGGCTTGTAGATAATGAGCCAATTTAATCTATTTTTATAATAAAACTAAAGAAATGTGAGCAAACTGGAAAGGAAAAATGAATTAATGACACAATTTTTAGACCCAGCATGTCTCAGACTGGTGAAGCTCTGTCCATCGTTCCATCTGAGAGACTCTGCCTCTCTGAAATGCTCCTTTCATACCCAGTCACATTACTGGCCTGTTGCCAGTTCACCTCATTAGTTTTGAAATGCTGTGTTTGTTGCCCTGATTCTAACTTTTTAGAGATCATCAGTTTTAAAATGAGCTAAGATTATTTCCTATAATTGCTAAAATGTTCAGTTTCAGCTTCATACATGTTGTCTATGTTTTACTGGGAATAAAATATGAGTTCATATTATTTGCAAAACATTAAATTCCTTGTTTGATTTAAATTTTTTGCAGCATCCCAACTTTTTGAATTGGGGTTGTAAATTTTTAACTTGAACTTAACCGAGCTAATTCTTAATAACCTGACTCATTAATTCTGGTTAAAGCAAAAATAGCTTGCATAGGTTAGTGAGGGATATTTGTTTAAGTGTTTTGGAGTAAAATATTGAAGTGATACATCCATCCTCTCAAGTATTTGCAGATCTGATGAAATTAATACCTACTGCAGTCGAAAATCTAACTGATTTTACTGAGAAAGTACTTAGATTAGCTCATTTAAGGGACTGAATACATTTAAAATTTCTGAACAAATGAAAGTAGCTGTCACAAAAATTATAATATTAATTATAATATAATGATGATATAAAATAAGTAAGTGATGATGTAACCTGCTTTCTGTGTGTTCAGGATAAAAAAAATGAAGGCAGCAGTGTGTGTCGTCCTTCTCTTGTCAGTCCTGTACCAAGGTATGTATAAAGTTAGGTTTGAATGAGTACATGCTTTTTTTTATGTAAACATTTATGGATTGATAAAAAGGAAATTAAATTGATTAACAAAACAATGTATAATGATAATATAATAAATATTTAACTCATAAACTCTTTCACTGTCCAAACTATTTAATTTTATCCCAATTTCTATATTAATTTTACATTCCAGAAATAACATGAATTTAGATTAATTTAAGTTTATTGATCATTTATTTTTGTCAAACCACCATTGCAGTTTGCAACAACATCAGAAATTTCCCTCAGAACAGTAAATATATGTTATCATCTGCTAAAAGTACTTTTGGATACACTGAAAATACACTTTATGTAATTAATAAACCACTTTGGACCTAATACTGACCCCTGAGGGATGCCGTAGGTAATATCCAAGCAAGATAACAAATCTTTTTCCAGTTTAACTAATTTCCTTTTTTGCCTTTCAGATAACTTTTCATCCACTACAAGGCTACTAATCCCATAATATTAAACAAACTCTTAAACAAACATTTCCAAATTATTGTGAGTTCTCATGTGTGTGTGTGTTGTTCCCAGGAGAAGCTCTGAGATGCAACTTCTGCTTCTCCAGTGATGCAAACCTCTGCACCCCAACCAGCATCCAGACTTGTAGCGGAATATCTAATGCATGTGGTGCTGTCATACTCACCGGCCCACTGAGTAAGTCTTCTATGGAAGCTGAAAATGTCCCACCAGGAATATTTCATGTGCTATTAATTAGTAATTTGTTAAAACATTAGAGTGGCACACACGGGAACTCAAAAATCTTGACTGTGAAGCTTAAATACACATTTAATATGACAGGCTGGAATGTTAAAGTGTTCAACATTAGTTTTTGTTATTTTTTAACTGTATTAGGTTCAGTTGAGTTGAATCAATTTACTAAAAATGAACATTTGATTTTATTTTCGTTTTCCAGACTATTCCTTTCGTCAGTGCATGAACATGGCTGTGTGCCAGGGTTTCATCACAACACCTGGTGCGTTTGCACAGTGCTGCAGCACCGACCTCTGCAACTGAACCTCCTCACCTGGAATCACCTCTGATGTCTGACTTCTGAGGTTCTCTGCTGGCTTAATGGTGCTGCTGCATCAGCTTTGAGCGGTTCTGCTGATTGAAGCTGGATGGCAGCAGAGCATCATTGAAATCTCCCAGTTTTATGTTGGCTTTCAAAGAGCATTATTAAAAGATAAATCATTAAACTGTGGGATCCTTCTTATTCTTAATCCTTCCGTTATGAACTGAAAGAGGATTACAAATCCAGAAGATCAGCTTGTTTCACTACATCTTTAATGATGGATTGCCTAGGAAGACATATGTGAATGCAATAAGACATATTAAAGACTAATAATGTAGTATTTAAAGCTGTTAAAGTTGACCTCTGGTAATTTTCCTTGTACATGAACCTTTCTTCTCAGTTGTGTGGTTGTGTGGAACAATAGCTACACTTAACAGTTTAAAGGCCCATTTATGCTCGACGCAAAAGATGGATACGAACAGTTTCGTCCCTCTTCTGCATCGGTTACACGCTTAATTTGTTCCGTTTTCAGGGAGCTTAGCTATCTGTCGCTTGACGCAGAAGACGGAGCAATTCCACAGGAAATCGGGGGGGCAATGCTGAGCAGAATAGCTGACATGTGACCAGTTAAAGAAACAAACCAGAGAAGAAAAAGAGAATCAGGAAGGGAACAAAAAAGCAGAAGAATGAATGAGCACAACAACTGTATAGCAGAAGCTTTTGAATAAAGTCTGAATGCAAATGTTTAGGATGTGTTGAGTGGTTGGAAACAACTTTATATGGATGCATTACTGCTGCCAAACAGTGTCTGAAACTGACGTTGGCTCGCGGGAATGAACTCTGAACCCTTATGTGCAAAAATAGTGACGCCGATTTCAAATGCTGTCTTACGTCACCGTCTTCATTCTTCCATGTCTTTTGCGTTGCCATGGTTGTTAAGTCCATTCTTCCACTAGTGGGCAGTGCTAAGTTTAGAGTTCACTCCTATGAGCCAACATCAGACTAGGGCTGGGCAATAGGAACTAAATTTTATATTTTGATATGTTTTACCTGATTCACAATATGCAATATATCTCAATATACAGAGACAGTTCTAATGTACAGCCGTCAGTGCTAAATACACTTTTATTAAGGAACCGCAAACACGTGTGCATTAACACAGTTGACTAAAATGAAAGTAGCTTTAAATTTAATTAAATGCTCCTAAAACAAAATTGTCAGGCCGAACCAGAGGGAGGATGGACATAAGCATTGTAAGTTATAAGGCTTTTTAATAAAACTTCTAATACAAAGATGATCGCTGTAGGTCAAACGTGAGTCAAGCAATACTACACAATGAAGCAGTCTGAGCAGGGAGTATATGTAGGTAGACGACCAGATGCATCAACTGAGGATGATGATGGCACACAGATGTGGTCCAAGAGTGCTTGAGCAGAGGATTCCTGGGTAATGTAGTGCTGTAACCTGTGATCGGTACACTGGAGATGTGGAGCGCACCCGAGAGGAAGGAGCAGGCATGACAGTTCCCCACTCCTTAGCAACAGGGATGAACTTACAGAATTTTGAGAAGAGGCCCACTACCACCAGAATCACCGTATAACCCTCAGAGACCGGTAGGTCTGTCAAGAAATCCACAGCTATGTGGGACCCCGGTCTTTGTGGGACCGGCAATGGCATAAGCTTCCCTGCAGGAAGATGACGAGGAGATTTGGTGATAGCACAAAGGGAACAGGAGCGGACATATTGAAGAACATCCGAGGCTAGGTGGGGCCACCAGTATTTCTGGGCGAGCAAGTTGGCTGTGCATTTTGCTCCAGGATGGCCTGAGGATGTTGCCGTGTGTGCCCACCTGATCACTCTATCTCAGAGGCTCTGAGGGATGAACTTCCGGTTGGATGGACATTCCGGTGGTGCAGGGGTCCGCCTCAGCTCCTGTTCGATGTCAGCATTGAGGTTTCAGATGATGGGACTGATGAAGACAGAGGCTGGCAGGATGGGTACCGGCTTTGTAGCCTCAGTACTCAGGCCATTTCGGCGTGTGAAGGCATCAGCTTTTGTATTGCGGCTTCCAGGTCTATAGGAGATGGAAAAGTTGAAGCGTGAAAAGAACAGTGCCCACTTAACCTGACGCAGATTCCTCCGTTTGGCAGTATGAAGATGTTCCAGGTTGCAATGATCTGTGAGAGAGCGCACCCTCGAGCCAGTGCCTCCACTCCTCGAGAGCCAGTTTCACAGCCTGCAGTTCGCGGTCCCTCACATCCTAATTGCGTTCCGCTGGAGACAGTTTCCTGGAAAAGTAAGCACACGGGTGGAGCTTAGGTGGCTCACCTGAGCGTTGTGAAAGAATAGCTCCCACGCCGGTGTTGCTAGCGTCTACCTCTACCACAAAGGCAAGACGCAGGACAGGTCCCGAGGTAAAGCGTCGTTTCAGGTCCTCGAAAGCCTCCCTAGCTGCCTGTGTCCACACGAGGGCTTTTGGTTTGCCTTTGAGAAAGCCGTGAGGGGGCCACAGAACTGAAGCCTTGGATGAAGCGGCGGTAGAAGTTGGCAATCCCAAGAAACCGCTGGAGGTGGACAGAGGAAGTGGCCAGGAGGCAATGGCGTCGACCTTAATCCTGTCCATTCTCACCCCCTCAGGACCAATGATATAACCCAGGAAGGAGATGGTGGACTGGTGGAACTCACATTTCTCTGCTTTGACATACAGCTGATGGGCAAGGAGCTGCTTCAGAACCTGCCGAACGTGCTGGACGTACTGGGGCCTAATTTTGGAGTAGATAAGTATATCGTTGATATATGCAATGACAAATTTACCCAGCATGTCCCGTAAGGTGTCAATAATCAGGCTCTGGAACACTGAGGGAGCATTAGCCAGCCCGTAGCGTGGGTGCTGAATGCGGTCTTCCATTCATCCCCCTCCTTGACCATGAGGTTGTAGGCGCTGCGCAGGCCTGTGTGTAACTGATTCATGGATCTCAGAGCTCTGAACGGAAGGTGAGACTGTATTAATTAGGTAAGGTGCTGCCATATCTATGAGTCCTAAAAACAAGTAATAAAATGTTAAACTGGATCCTGTAATGGGCAGGGAGTCAGTTTGGAAAGACCAGAACAGGTGTGATGTGATCACACAGTTTCTTTGCTGTTAGAAGGTGACTGCTGCATTATGTCGAGCCTGCAAGCGAGATGCAAGATTGACTTTGAGCTAACTATTAGGGCTGTCTGCACAACGCCAAATTGCAGTAAAACCACAAAGTATTTTAGCAATCCCCCCTTTCATCCCCACGAAACCATGGATTTGCCTCCATGAAACCGATCATGTCTGAAACCAGGTACCAAGGTGGACAGGTTTGAGACCTCTACTGTCTGTGGTACTGTGAGGACAGCGTAACAGCACCACTAGAGGATATGATGTCAATGTGATGAACACGCGCCAAACACAACAACAATAGTGGCGTCCTTGACCAACTGTCTTGTGATGCTGCTCCAGACAGTCCTGGCTTGTGTACAGCTTTGGAACCAAAATGCACTTCTTTTACAACACAGAACTGCTCTACTGTGCCATCAACAGCGAAGCAGGCAGATATGTCATTATCTGTGCATGTACTATGTCTTGTTCTAGCTCTGGAGTGTTACTCTTTAATAATTGTAGCGCCCCCCACAGCCTTGTAGTATGTAGTACAGTGGTTTTGTGCGGATGTTGATGCTTTTCTCCTAGTTTTCGTTACCGTTTTCACACCTGAACCAGCTTCGGTGCAGTGTAAACATAGCCTGAATGAAACAGAGTAGCTAAAGTAACAGCTAGCACAAGTATGGAATAAGCGGCATAGAAAGTAAAGATCTAAACCATACTCCAATTTTCGAAGCTATCAAAAACCTAAAAGCTGATTTCTCAAGCCAATTTGATGGAGTACTAGCCACAATAGAAAGAATGACAACCAAAGTCGGAGAATCCATGGCGCATATTATAAACACCGAGGATCTCTGATACTGAGGACATGGTAGCTAGCCTTCAAGTAAAAGTTATGAGCCTTGAAAAAAAGAAAAAAAAAAAAAAAAACAGGGATATGGAAGACAAGATCATCAACTTAGAATACAGATTCAGTACCAACCTGACAATAGTGAACCTACCAGAGAAAGCGAAGGGTGGCAATGCCTGCTCATTGCTTGAAACCTGGATTTCGGAGGCACTTGATATCCCCCTTCTTAAGTTAAAGCAGTTCCTGGAGAGAGCACACCGTACTGGCCTGAGATCTGACCCCAACAGCCGTCCAAGAACACTCATTATGAAATTTCTCAGAGACAGAGACATAGCACTGGTGGTAAAAGCAGTCAAAACAAAAAAAGCAAGTCCTCTATGAGGATAAGTCAGTTTGATTCTACCTGGACATGGCAGCCGAACTACATAAGAAGCAGAAGGAATTCCACTCTGTGAGACGGCAACTCAGCGACATGGGGATAAGACATGGCATGCCAGGTGGCTGGTTACCTTCCGTGATCGAAAGCAAACTCTTAGAAAGGCGAAGGAAGCAGAAGCTTTCATACTGTACATCGGATCCAAGAGGAGGACAATATCAGTGTTAATCAGTGTTGCTTGATCTGACATCAGCTTGCTTCCGTTGCTGTACTAGGAAATCCCTTGGACCCACCATTTGAGGTGACTGTGAGTCTGATTAAATGTTGGTCTCACTGTGTTGGTTCTGTGATGCACTAGAAACAGCTCCAGCCCTCTCGTGACAATGCATATGAATAATCTGTTAGCTTTTCTCACGATAAAAAGATAAATAATCCTGTTATCAAGAGAAAATGAAGTTGAACAACCACGTGAGCATGACGGCTCTCAACTTCTGAAGTTCTCTGGACAAGACTAAGGTAATTTTCATCTACTGTTGAACTGAGTTACCACCGTGGTACTTTGCGTCTGAAATATCACCTGCTGTGCAGAACACAGCTGACTCATAGAGCCCTCCACCTCCTCAAAAGACAGATGGTGATGGAGCTTCCAGCGGAGACATCCTGATAATTCTACAAGCAGCAACCTTTCAACACTTGACCTGGATAAACTAAAGAAGTTGGAAACAGTGATAGAGCCCTTCAGGATATCTATTCCTGTTTATAGTATGTTTGTTTCTAAATAAAGATGAGGCTGCCAGACGTGTTAGAAAGACTGTGTGTGTGTGTGCCTACATAATTATGTGTGTAAAGTAATTTAACCTCAGGTGAGAAAGTAACTAAAGTGCCTTATTCTGTAACTGTAGGTACATAATTGCTTATAACTGCCTAGTCCTGAGAGCAAAAAGTATGAGGACCATGCTCCTTCAGTTGTATTTTATTTGCTTACCAGCTTTTTGTTGCCCCTGTTCCAGTCTTTTTAGGGCATACATTGCTGCCATCACATTAAAAATTAGCAAATATTTAGAATGAAATAGTAAAATATCTCAGTTTCAACATCTGATATGTTGTTTCGTTCTGTTGTGAATAAAAATGGCTTCATGAGGTTTGCAAATCTTGAATTCTTTTTAAATTTACATTTTACACAGCATCCCATCTTGTAATATTTATCATTAAAAGACAAATTCAGAATTCATGAATTATCATCCTCATTTGATTCTTTGTGAGTTTTTTGGGGCTCCATCACAGAAAGTTGTTGAGTTTCAGTAAAACACAGGCTCTCAGCATCCCGATCCTCTCTGTGATGGATGGAACTGTAGCTCCTCCCTCAGCTGTGCACGCTCCAGTTTTATTGTTGCTTCAACATTTCACAGTTTCACTGCAGCCTTTCTCCTCAGCATAGAGAGGAAGATGCTGACCACAACATCCAGATTCATCCCACTGTTATATATTTGGATTAGTTTCCTCTGTTACACTGGAGTCTATGCCGAAAGGCACCGTGCTGATGCTACTGATGCTGATGAGGATGAGTTCTGGTTGGAAAGTGTTTCCAGGGCCAGGTGCGCTTCTCGGTGCCTCAGCCTGCATAGTGTAGAGGCACTCTCCACACCTTTGCAGGTATGTGCACAGAAAAGACTTTTTTTAGTAGACGTAATCTTTCGCCACAACACAAATGAACTAAAATTACTTTAATATAACAAAATGAAAATGTCATTGTGAGTTGTACAAGTGTTAGAGAGACTTGATAACCTCGGACGTTGTCCTATTTCCTAAAAGCTGACATGAAGTCTTGGTGACAGCTTGTTATACTGATTATATTGTGAAAGCAGATTTCTCTTTGGTCAAATCCTATCTCTCCATGCACACACACACACACACACACACACACACACACACACTGAGAAACAAGAAGATATAATGCTGCATGTCCCCCCTTTACCTCCTTGCTCCAGGCTTCAGACTGATGACTTCCTTAGACTGATGATAATTTCACTGAATGATGGTTTGGTCCATGAAACAGATTAGTCAGACTGAATCTGTCTCTTCAACTGTCTGCATTTATTAACAGAAAAACCTAAAAGTAGATTACTTTAATATTTGTACTTTAATGTGTTAAGTAACTAAAACATTAGAAATTTGAAGCATAATTTCCTGAACCTTGAGTCAGACAGTTTTCTGCATCCCTGTAGTATTATCATCAGTTGCTGAACTGTGAGAGTTATCTGAGCCAAACTAGGGCCAAATCTTTTAACAGAGAAGTCTCAGTCAGATTTATCTGCAAAGTGTTATGATCCATCTTTGTTATATTAGACACAGTCTCGCAGTAAATATGTAAAAAAATACTTATCTAAGTATACCAATGCATTAATTAGAATAATCTGTTCAGTTCAATCCTCCATCTTGAGCTAAAGGCAGCGACAATGAAAAAAACAAACAAAAAAACAAAAAAACAACAAAAAAATTTAACATAAAGAAACCCTAGTCAGACTAGGAGCTATCTTTTAAACTAGCTAACATTAGCCTAGCTAACTTGGTCTCTAATTGACTTCAAAGAATCAATTCAATTCAATCCTCCACCCTGAGTTGCATGTGGTGACAGTGGAGAGGAAAAACTCCCTTTTGAACTTAAAGCAACGATAGAGCCTACCTGCTATCTGTTAGCCTAGCTAACATTAGCCTAGCTAACCTAGTCTAGCTAAAGGATTCTAAAAAACCTTCTCACCAATTTATCCCTCCACCCTGACCTGCCGAGGTGACAGTTTAGAGAATATAAAACACCTATTCAGCAGGAAGGAAAAACCTCCTTCAGAACCAGAACCAGGAAGGGTGACCATCTGCCTGGAACTCAACCTCGACTTTTAAAATGCATGTAAACACATTACTCCAACAGAAAACTGGATTAAAACACTGGGATAATATGGATGGGAATCAAATCCTTTATGTAAGTAGGGCAGAAATAATTGCTGTGATTTGTAACATCACATTTGTTGAACAGATCAGTTCTGCTGTTAAAACTAGCTTCTACTTGTAACTTTTTGCCAAAGTGAAGACATACCGACTCTATTACAACTTATAACCTGACTGGATTATTGTAAAATCCCTGTATGTTGGTTTGGATCATCTCTTAATCAGCTTCAGTTAGCTCAAGACAATGCCATTTGTTTCTTGATTGGAACCACTCCATTGGTTTGTTGTCCATTTTAGAATAGTTGCTGATCCCATTCTCTGTAACAGCTTACATCTACAAATAGGAACAGCTCAGATTGTGGCTACATGTAAAACTCTCCTGAAAACACATTTTTACTCATTGATCTTCAATTCTAGGTTCTAGAAGCTGTGTATGCTTCAGTTGTTTTGCGTGATTTTTTGTTTTTTCAAAAAATTAACTAATAAATAAATAATAAACTAGGGGTCAGTCAAAGCCTTCTCAGACTTTTAACATCTCTGATGTGAATCTTAATTTTTTAACTACGTCTGTCAAAATCAAATTTTAAGTAAGTTAAAAAACTTCTACAAAAATTAAAGCTGTATTTACAACAAGGGCTGTGAATCAACTTTCTTTGATCAGCTGCTAATGTCATTGGTAGATTCCTAAAGTTACCAGCCACTCAGAATTTCCAATGTTTTTTTTTCTTTTTTCTTTTTTTTGAAGGAAAATTAACCATTTTATTGTAATTTATTCCTCATTCAACAGTATTTTATTAAGGCAGTAGATTGTAAATGGCACCATGTGCTAAAGTAAGCACAAATGTAGGTTAATATATAAGATATCATGGAAAAGTTCATGGGGAATGTTGTGACAAATATACAAAATGTTTGCTTCATTCATCAGCTGTAAATTAGACAGTATGTTTTGATTTACACCCACTAAAATTAATTTTAATCCATATTTGGCATGTTGTTAAGAGTTAATTTAGAGCCCTGCTTACATGTACCATAATCTTCCACAGCAGAAGGTTGCTTACTTGGTTACATTTAGGCATGAAAACTATTTTGTTACGTTTAGGCATTTAAAATAATTGGTTAAGTATAAGTAGTAAAAACTAATTGGCCAAGTTTTGCATTAAAACTACTTGTTTAGGCATAAGCATTACAACTGCTTTCTTTAGTTTAAGCATTAAGCCTACTTGGTTTACTTAGATAAGTTTAAGCATTAGAAGCTACTTGGTTAGGTTTAAGCATTAAAAACTATTTGGCAAATTTAAGCATGAACTCTAATTGGTTAAATTTAGGTATTAAAAATACTTGGTGAAGTATAAGTAATAAAAACTGCTTTCTTAAGTTTAAGCATTAAAAACAACTTGGTTAAGTTTAAGAAAACATAATGGACTACATAAAACCAGACATAAAATAACATCCATCCACCGTCTACATCTGCTTATTCCAATGCAGGGTCGAAGGTAGGCTTACTTTTACATACACTATTATAACATCATCATCATCAGGTTTCCCGTTCTGGTCACAGATTTGACTAATTGCATATTTAGTACCCATCTCTGTGGTGCATTAACAATACAATTCAATCACATACATCAGTTCTACCATGAATTAAACTCTTCATTTTAAATTTTTTATTTTTTTTTTAGTTGTTTTGTGTTTTTCCTTAATCATACTTCATGTTTGTCATGGAAGTTGTAGTTTTTAAGTAGGAATACAGTAGGAATACAGCAAATGTATCTTTACTGGGATCAGTATGTCATTGCTACCACAGTAGAGCTGCCTGCTCGTCCATTATCCTGTCTGAGCAGCTCCACTCAGGCGTGAAGTAACGATTTGTTCAAGTATGACTCAATTAGTCTTGACAAAGTTCAGTCAGAAGAGCAACCTTCGAAAATCCCCCAGCCACAGAGGACACAATATAACTCAGCTCACCATCAATTGCGCCCTATTTATTTATTGACAGAGTATGTCAGTGTGAAAGGCTACACACACTCACAAACTCTCATTGGTGCTGATGGACTGGGCCTTCATCAGTAGGGTGTGTGATTAGGATGACTCCTGGTTGCCTCCTCTTGGAGGCTTTCCAGGCTTATTCTACTGGGAGGAGACCTCATGGAAAACCCAGGTCTCACTTAGGCATAGAGCTAGAGGGGTGACCCTCTAAAATTTGACTGGAAATCCAAGTGCCACCTCAGGTGACTGACAGGTTACTGGAGGAGGAGGAGGTCAGTAAGTTTTTCAAGGCACACATGGATCAGTATTACTAGTCATCCTTTAAAATATTAACATTTTAAAGAAATTATTTTGTCCCTGTAAAAGTAAAACTGCTAATGTTCTGTAAGGCTATTAATCTAATAATAGCATGAAGCTACATAGCAGTGCTAATCTAGTGATGTGGTAGATTAGTTTTGAGATAATGTTTGTTTGTTTGTTTGTTTATTTTAGATCCCCACTAGCTTTTGCATAGCAGCAGCTATTCTTCCTGGGGTCTGTACAATTTATATGGTGACTATACAAAAATACACATTCACACTACTTATCACAACACATAACAATTACCTAACATAACATATAATATAGGAAATACATAACACATCATAAAAACACACACCTTTTTGCAAGCTCCAACTGAATCTATAATATTATATAAAACAATCATTTAACTTTAAGTATTATACAAACATAAATTAAACAAAATAACATAAAATGCCCATAGGTTCATTACACACCAAAAATACCTATTCTTTTCCAAAATTCCCTCTTAAATAATGCTCTCTAAGTATCTTTTTAAAACTATATATGTTGTTTTGCTGTATAATATATTTTGGTAGAGAATTCCATTCTTGCATTGCTCTCTAAATTACTGTGCGTTGAGTTGACAAAGCTTTAGATTTTAACAATGTAAAACAACCTCCAGCAGCATGCCTTGTAGAATAATTATGTGTATGTTTACTGAAAAACTATTTTTTTGTGGAAAAGACATGGGATTTTTGTTGTTATAACAGTCCTAATAAAACCATCAACATATACAGAAATCTACTTTTTACTTCCAACCAAGCAAGACATTCATGCATGTTAATGACATTCGCTCTAAACCCACATAAAAGAGCTATCCGTGCTGCTTTATTCTTTACCAGTTGCAATTTCCTTATATTACCTAAGGAAGTGTTGGACCAAACTATTGAACAATAATCTAAATGAGACAAAACCAAAGCTTGAGTTACTTGTTTGATTGGTTGTTGTGTCAGATATTTTGCACATCTCTTGATTACTGATAAAGTGTTTCCCATCTTAGTTACTATTCCCTGTCTATGTTTGTCCCATGAATGTGTGGAAACCATGTAATTTTTGCTTTCAAATGAGTGTATTTAGGGACTAAACATCAACTCAGTTAATTAAGATTTTCACATTGGATCTGAAAATAAACTATAAAGATGCTAAAAGAGTACCTCAGCATCAAAGTTACTCAGCACTGACAAAGCTAAAGCTACATGATCCAGTTTAATTTAAACAGGAAGCTAGCAAAGCCACAGCATGAAAATGTGGTGAAACATATCTTGTAAACAGTCTGATTAAGGAAGGACTCAGACTAAGACAGATTCCAGCCCCAGTATTAGCAGCAAACATGGAGCTAGTCACACAAGGACCCAGTCTACCATCACCATCAAAAAGCCAGAACTGCTTGATCTCCTACAACAACATCAAGCTCCACATAAAACACCCTAAATTAATCAACCAACCTAGCTTTCTATGGACCTTTACAAATATTTCCACTTGGTGATGCAGATTATTGATGTAAAGATGTTTTTATTTCTCATGACTCTGATGTGACCACAGTTATCACAGCAGTGTGACCTGTGTTAGAGAAAGGAACATAATAATTTCCTTTCTTACAATTTGCCCCCCTGATAAAGCCTTGCCCACCCTCATGTAGAAAAGCCTAGCTTCACCACTGGACTCATAGGAGGGATCATATGTTCCCTCTAGCCTGGAAACATCTTATAATCCCCTAGGAGGAGTGTGTTGATAGTATTAGCTTAGAGATTTGGGTCTTATGTGAGTCTCCCTCCTAAATCTGACCTCATAAAAGTGAAAGAGATGGATACATATAAGCACAAATGAACCAGCTACTCATGGATTGACCCACCCAGAGTGGTTATCCTAGGGTTAAACAAAAATGGATATTCTATCTAGGCAATAACATGACATGCATGGATGCATCTGTTAGGCTTTGTAGCAGATTAGATGAGAAGACTTAGAACCCACTGCACAAGTGGTCCCAAAATGGGATGTGGGAGCAACACCAGAGGATGAAAACTAAATGGGTTTGTAGAAGACAGCTTTAGAGGCCAACTCAAAACCATTCGCACAGATAGTATCCACCAAGGAGAGGCTCTGTTCTGCAGACATGAACCTGCTGAGCCTGCTCATCGGATGAGTGACTATGGATGTCAATCCAAAGAGGTGCAACCAAAATGGATGTTGTTAAACTTTTGCACTCAAACACTGACTCACTGATGCACCTCACTGGGATATACTGCAGGTACTACAGGATCAGCTTAATAGGAAGAGCAAAGTCTACATCAGCATGAACAATATATTAACAAAGTACTGGGACACCCCTCCAAATCACTTAATTCGGGTGTCCCAATCAAGGTCCATAAAGACATGGATTAGTGAGTTTGGTTTGGAGGAACTTGACTAGTCTGCACAGAGTCCTAACTTCAACCCAACAAAACACCTTTGGGATGAATTAGCGTGGAGAATGCGAGTCAGACTCCTTGTTCAACATCACTGCCTGGCAATATAATGTTTGTCCTGTTAGCCACCAGATACCAAACTGGTACAACAGCCTGGCCAAAGGAGGAAATGAAGGCTACTACAAGACAGACTTCTTCCAATATGTGGAGGGTTTTTTTCCCAGGTCCAGCATCATGAGACTGTACATTACAAAGGAGGAGGGAGGCTGGGGGGCTAGCGCGTGTCAGAGCCAGCATACAGGATGAAACAATGAAGATCCAGGATCACATCTGTACTGAGATATGGATGGAAGTCTCAAAGGCAAAGTGGACTTAAAAAAGCTGGTCTGGTCTCAATAAATCCGCTGCGTTCCCCCTTAATTGAAAACTCAACAAAGTCTTGGTGCTAGCGTAGCATCACTTTTTCAGTGCTGTAGCCAGAGTTTGGGTGTTTGAAATATAAAACTGAACCAACACTGGAACCACTTTGGTGCAAAATCTCTTATCTAGATAAAAAAACAGTAAATGTTTGACAAAATCTTCAACAATGCCAAAAGTCAATCACATTGTTATCCCCAAATCAATATGAGACGATCACAAACAAAGACCATCTGTGAGCTGCAGCATGAAGAAGCAGGATGAAGTGGGACAGGGATGTGAGTTGATCGCTGATGTGATTCAGAGTTCAGAGGGGCAGAAACACTCCCGCTGTTTGTGTATTACAGCTCCATCTGTGGTGCTCAGAGGATGAAGGACGACTTTCAATGGGGTGAAGAGATTTAACGTCAGACACAGACACCATATGTAAATGATAAATGCTGATCTGCAGCCAATCAGAGTTGATTATTGATCACAAAACAGTATGAAGCTGTAATCGCTGAGGACTTTGAATGCAATTTGCTTTAGATGTATATGTAGATAATGATTATATCAGCAGGATCTCTGCAAAACATTCTGGGTGTTTGAAAAAGGCTGTAAAGTAACCAAAAATTAAATATCTGAACTGGACAAATATGCAAAACCAGAAAAATACCTCAGCATGCAACAAGGACTGGGAACAGGACGCTATTACTGAAACATTTTGTGTAATTTACGTCCATATCTGATCAGCAGAAATGGTTCTACTGGAGCCACGCCTCAGACAGTTTACTGGTTTACCCAAAGTATGGAGAGATTTTAAAGCTCTCTGATTGGTTCATCTGGAGAGTCTCGCGGTTCAAGGCTGGGAAGAAACTCAGGGCTGCAGTTCAGGATGTCAGAGACCCAAGTGGATACTAATGGTATGGAGAGAGAGAAGAAAGGGATTAGATGAGGTAAAGAGGGAGTGATGTGGAGAAAGATAGAAGGGTGGAGAGAGGAGGATGGATGCAAGGATGAACAGGTGAAGGAGAGAAGCGAAGATAAAAAGATGAATTAATGATAGATGTTGAGGATGAATGAATGGATGAAGGAGGAAGGAAGGAGGATGAATGAATGAATGATGGATGGATGGATGGATGGATGGATGGATGGATGGATGGATGATGGGGGATGAATAAGAGTGTGAGAGAACCAGACAAACAGATCTGAGTGGGTAGAAGAGACCCAGTAGGTGGTGGAGGTGTAGCTAGTTAGCACATTAACCAAAGTTAACCAAGTTAAAGGGTTAACATGTAACTTCATCTTGGACCAGGCTGGTTCTGACATGAAGTTCAGGATCTCCTCCATAGCTGGACCAAACGGACCACAGCAGGTCTCCAGACCCATGCTGATGCTGTGAGGATGTTCTTGAGTCCGAATCATCTCCTGAACATTTTACGGCTTTAAGAGGTTTTAAAATAATTTCCCCAGATATTTCATTTAGGTTAGAAGCATATTTAACCTGGATCATTTTATTACTTTATTATTATTAACGGTTCCACCGGGTCAATCAGGCAGATTAAACAGCTTTCATACTAAGTGTGAGTTATGTACTTCCATTATGTTCTCGTTTAGATAACTGTAATTATCCTGCTTTCCTCTGAGCTGTGACAGCACTGAGCTGTAATTATAGCTTTAAACTCTATTCCTCTGTACTTCATTTACTTATTCTTTTGTGCCCCTCTCTCTTTCTCTTTGTCTTTGTTTTCTCCTCTTCAGAGTGATGGATCATTGGGCTGGTGTCATAACCATAAACAGTGCTCAAAGGTATGGAAACTTTTTAAATAACTGCAGCAGCAATCACATCATATTCAAGACAAGGGCAACAAATGACCTGCCTTTAAGATGTCCAGCCGCCATGTCTATCGATGGCTACAACATAATCAGCTTGTTCTCAAATAATAATAATAATAATAATAATAATAATAATACATTTTATTTATATAGCACTTTTCAGAAACCTGAAGATGCTTTAAAGGTTAAAATAAGGCAAAAATACAAGAAAGCAGGTAAAACAGCACAAAGAAAATGAAACACAAAGAAGTTTAAATGAAAAGTTTATATGCTAAATCAGAGTGAAACTTGAGGTTTTAACTTTGTATTTGACGGCGGGTCAAATGTATTGTTGGAGAAATTTCCAAAAGGGTGGGGACAACAGCAGAAAAGGCCCCATAATAGAAAAAGATCATTTCCACGTGTGTCTCAATCAGAAAACAGAGGATTTCTGAGACCTTTAGAATATTTTTTACAGAATAATGACATGCAGGCTTTCATTGAGTTTAAGTTTGGAGGATTTATTGATCTTTGTTTTCTCAAATTAATGATCACACCTCTTTCCGGGCACAACCAAAAACAGTGTAACTAGTGGAAACGGATGAAAATATGCATTTTACTGAGCTGTGATGTAGCTGATAATTTCAGTTTAATTGTCCTGATATATTTTTCATGTAAAAGTCCAAAATGAGCAATAATTTTATACGTTATAAAATCTCTGGAGAGCAGATCAGTTGCAGAAAGAAAGTTGATTGGATCAAGCTTGACTTTTTCCAGATGAGTGAAATAATGAGAAGAGATAATAAAGAAACGGCTGCAATTAACAGCTTATTTACCAGTAAAATATTTTTTATTTGATTATAGCTTTGTGAGATGGAAAATTATAGCCCTGTTTCCTCCAAAGGGTTTCTGTCTGGGCTGGTGATTTTTGTGTTTCCGTAGGCAGAAAATGGGACAGATGCCAGAATATCCTGTGTGACCTATCTTACATTTTTGCCACCCTTCCATTTGGGTCCCAATCTTATTGATCCAATAGGGTCACAAAAAGTAAGGTAGGTCAAATTGAAGATTCCCTTCCCAGTTTTTGCCTGTTTAAATGCAAATAAATGTGTACTGACCCATCCCGTACTGAGCCAGACCAGTTAATTACCTGGTACCAGGTGCTACTAATACTAAATACTTGTGGAAAAGGTCCATCAGAAATCAATACATCCCCCTTAAAAACATGTGTGCAGTTGGTAAAACTTTCTCTGGGACACGTTATAAATAAATTCTGAAAAAAAATCCCAACCTAGGATCTTTGTCTTTGAAAGCATCTCTATCAGGACCAGTGCTGTGCTGCAGGTTTTTAGATGTTTCCCTGCTTCAACACACCTGATTTAAATTAAATGGATCTCCTCAACAGGAATTCCTGTTAATGTCCCAGAAACCTGAGGCAGGTGTGTTGAAGCAGGACACATCTAAAACCTGCAGGGCAATGGTCCTCAAGATCTGGACATCCATGCTGTAAGTGAACGTGTCAGATGCGCAAAAATTCAGAGCCAGCAGGCGGAGGTGTGGAGTGGATTGGCGGGACCACCCCAACACAAGTCTGCGTCTAAAGTAGCACAAATGTTATTAGCTCAGGAAAGTGCATCAGCTTGTGAAAAAGAGCAGAAAATGTCTCCTTTAAAATGTAGATGTGAACGTTCCCTCCTTTGAAACGCAGCTCCTTCATCCGATCTGCAGCACCAGAAACCAGTTTTTATATGCAGAAGCTCCACTGGGATCATGATGGAGCGTTGGGTGTTTCTTCAGTCACATTATTTGATCTGATTTCAGTGTCTGCTTGCATTAATTAAAGGGTCAGTTCAACCACATGCCAATTATCTGCTGCGAAATCACCCTTTAAGGCTACTTTTTGTAGCGTATATTGACAAAACTGCATATATAGACTGAAATACGTGCAATAAGATAGCTGCGTGAGTTAACAGAAAAAGTCTCTGACGTCTATAAAACATTCAAGAACTGAAGAATATAAAAATTTATTTCAGGCTCCGTTTGACAATTTCTTCTGAATGTTTTTGGACATGTTTTTGCTCAATGATGAGACATTGATGATGGATGGGAAAGGATGTGTGCTGCATCTCTTTTTTGTCTCGGCTACCGGTGGGGTCTCTCCTCCAATCTCAGCATCATCACCAAGTTTCTGCTTGTCAAATGCATTTCCAGCGTAGTGAGATGTAATTCCTGATGTAAGCATGAAATGGAGCAGAAAACTAACCGACGCAGAGGCACAGGGGGAAAGGCGTAAGAGTGGGAACGTCAGTCTGGATTAGTGGAAGAGCCCACTGGTTGAGATCGAGTAGGAGAGATTGGAGATGGCAGGGCTGGAAAGAGACGATCAGACATGCTTACAGACATTTTTCACTGCATACCAAGAAGAAACTAAATGTAGTCTATGTGCATTTATTAAAGCGAAAAGAAGTTTTTCCTCCTCATCTCCACACTGACCTGCAGTGTTTCATGTTGGTGGCTCTGACTGAGGGCCATGTTGACACTTCAGTTTCTTTTTTAGTTTTCAAATAAGCCTCTTAAACCAGGAGTTTTGAAACATTTTCTTTTATTCCTTTTATCTTTAACACATAATTGTATGACTATAAATGTAAAATAATGGTGCAGGTTTAGAGCTAATGGAGCAAAATCCTGCAGTTTTCTTCTGTATAGAATGGGTTCATTGCACTATTTGAGGCATTAATACGTTTTAAGGGGAGATCAAATGGGCGTAAAATGTAAATAAAAACAAAATAAATCCAAAAAACTCATTTTATTCCCAATCGAACATAAATAACTCATCAGATGTTGAAACTAAGACATTTTACTATTTAATGGAAATATGAGCTCAATTTGATGGCAGCAACAAGGACTAAAAAATTGAGTCCTTTGTTAACACAATTTGCAAAGTGTTCACAGTGTCTCCAACTTTCCATTTGACAGTGTCCTTGTGATGCTGTTGTTTATTCCTCTTCTCCCCACTGTTTCTCACTACAGCATGAAATTACAATCAGTGTTGACCGGCTCCCCTGGGTGGCCTCTGCTCACACGGACCTCATGCTGTTAATACTTGTTATGCTCCAGAAACAAGCTGAGGACTTCTTTATCTTTCTAACTTTTTTCTATTTAACAATTTGAACAGCTGCAGCATAAAACTAAAATGTCCATTTAGACTGTACTGACTAGTAGGATCATCCAGCGTGTGCTAATGTAAGCTAGCACAAGACGAGCTGGGGCTAACAAATACTCTGTGTTGTACAGCAGAGGGGACAGTCAAGGAAACCTGAGACTAAAGTTGGTCTAAGTTTTATCAGAAAACATACAAATATTTAATTAGGCCACCAGCCACATGATGCCATGTGATTGGCTGATTGGATGTTTATGCTAACAAGTAGCTTGACAGGTGGGCCTCTGAATCGTTCTGACCTTAGACGCGCCATCCTCCTCTGCATACTCGGCTTTCTTTGTTGAAGGCAAAACTTCCTCCTGCTGAATGGATAATCGGATATTAAAACTCCTCTAGAATGTCAACAGACTCATCCATGAACGACTTCCTACAGGAACCAAAAGTCATTTAGACACCTTCTCCATTAGCAGGGTCGGTGGGTCGGTGGGTCCACACAGTTTATTCATTGGTCTGACTGGCCCATAGAACTCAATAGATTGTAGAGGTGTGTGTATTGATCTAAATATCAATAATATCAATGCAAATGTTGGTATTGATCAATACCAGTGTACTGAGATTGATACTTTAGTTTTCAGTTTCGCTCCTCCACCCTTGATAGACCAGAGGAGGAGAATATTTCAGTGGGTGTTAGTGGTGAAAGTAATATTTTAGTCATCTTCAGCATTAGTTAATGTTCTAGTGCAGCTGGTTATTTGGTACTTCAGCCAAATAAAAAAATATATATATAAATGATGTCAAGACTTTTGTATAAGTTATCCCATTAAAATATTTTAATTAAATTACTAGATTCACTGGAAATGAAATGACTGGTTAACTGGTGAAAACAGCAGATCTTAAATTTATTTTTATTTTTTTTTTATCTTCCTGGATGAAATCATCTTATTGAAAGTGAGATGATTTTTAACTATCACTCATCAACATTAACTGTGAGTCAGCAGATTTATGGTCCTCTTTATCTGTTATTGGCTGCGATCTGATAGTCGGATACTTTTGGGACAAACTGTAGCGGCGTCTGTGTAGGTGTTAATGAACCCTTTTTAAGGGCCTCTGTATATGTATATTTTTCCATATATTATCATGTTTTCACAGTGCCTGGAGCCCTGCAAAGATTCCTGGAAGATGAAGAGGAAAAACAGCTGCAGAGAGCTCTGTGAGGTACGTCATAAATCAAAATCAGGACTTTTCATGGGATCAAAAATAGCCAAGCTGTACATTTTTTTATTTATATTTCTGCCCTTGTGTTCATCTTCAGAGTTACTCCCCTCTGACGATCTTTGTGTACATGCACAAAACAACAGCTGTAAAATATCACACATCAATATGCTTTTCTACTTATTTTCATAAATCACTCAAACTTTTTCAACAATATATTTTTTTAGGATTTTAAACCCTTATATTTTAACATAAATTAAAGATTTATTTAAAAAAACAAACATAAAAGATGAGTTATATTCCATGTAAAAAGTAGGAGGATGGAGCAGTTCTTAGAAATGTCAAAGATCAGTAAATTGATCTGATAGCCTTTATATTTTTTATGTAGTGTCAGTTCTGGACACCTTTTTGGATTTTTAATTTATTCATTTATTCATATTTGTTTGAAATAATTTCTAAATCAACATCTAATCAACATTTTAATGATCATAAATTATTTTGCAGACAAACACAAGTGACTTTTGGTGCATCTTGTGGTCACATAGCTTCAAATAACTGGAAAAAACACACTTCCTTTTTATTTCTTTACAACATTTTTTAAAAAATAAGCAGAATTGTGACTTTCCGACATTTTAGAATATTTGAAATGAAGTCAAAGAAGCTTCAAAGTAAGGCAAACACAAATAAATGTCTTCTGACTGTCCAGGTAACTTTGGGTAATTTTCTTATCTTTCAGTCTCTAGGTTTTATTGGGTTTAATTAACTGTTTTAACAATACATTTTTTTCTTCGTGGTTAAACACCAGTCACTCAAGATCCGAGAGCCATTTTGTTATAGAACATCCTTCTTTTCTTTGGTCTTCTTAACCACATTCGTACCCTCTAAACATCACTTTGTTTAAATTTCGCTCCTCATTCAGCTGAACTTTGTCCAGGCTTGTAAATGACGCCACACACGGCAAAGTCAGTGGATGATCTAGGTCATGGAATAGAGGTAATGGCAAAGGTAGGGATAACACTGCCAGGACAAATAACTGAGACTAGCTTCATTCATCACCTGCCAAACTGGACAGTAAGTTTCCATTTATCCCTTGTCAAAATAAATCTGGATCTTATTTGCTGGGTGTTAATCTAGAGTCCTGATCCATATAATGTGTGAAACAAACAGGAAAGATCATCTGCTGGAAAGGCCATGTACCACTAATACAAATTTAAACGAACCTAAGAAACAAACCCGGTCAACTTGAAGACAAAAGTTTAGCTGTATGCTAATGAACTCAAGCTAAAGTGTCAATTACTTGCACTGCAGCTTAACAAGAGTCTCACTTTACATCCTCTATTTATTTTTCTCTACATCATCTAGCGGGTGTTTCCCAGGAAGCACTGGGAGTGTGTGACAAGCTGCGAGTTCCTAAAGTCGGTCCTAGCAGAGAAGCAGGGCAGCTGTCCACCTCCAGAGAAAGCCAGCGGTTTCGCGGCTGCCTGTGTAGAGAGCTGTGATCATGACAGAGAATGCTCCGCCCTGAAGAAATGCTGCTCTAATGGCTGTGGCCACACCTGCCAGTCCCCTAAAGATCTCTACAAGGGTAAGCTGAACCAGAGGAGCTGGTGCAGGGACAGGAGCACCTAAATCAAGTGACCTAAACTTAGTATTTCGTATTTCTAGGGAATGTTATATGATCTGGGCTCAGTCAGCCTTCCTCAAAGTAAAATATCCCACCTCTTTATGACTGGATGGATCTTGTTGGTATTAACCAATCTTTAGGTTCTGATACAGATTCTTAGTAATATTTAGGTCTGTGATTAAAAAATTCTTCTTAAACCATTCAAGTGTATCTTTAGCAACAGGCGGAGGGTTATGTCCTGCTGGAGGGTGAACCTCAGTCCCAGTCTCAAATCTCTAAAACACTTAAAACAGGAAATTTCCCATCATTCCCTCTGTTCTGACCCTACTAATGAGAAACATCTCCACAGCATGATGCTGCCACCACCATGCTTCACAGTGGGGATGCTGTTCTTGGGGTGATAAAAAGTGGTTGATTTTTTTATTTTATTTTATTTTATTTTATTTTTATTTTTATTTTTGATGTCTGAAAAAAGGAAGTTTTAGTGTCCTCTGATCAGAGGACCTTCTTCCATTTCTTCTCCAAGAAATTTCTTCTGTGAGCAGTGTAATTTTTGGCCTGTATTCAGTTTTATTTATGTGTATTTGTCTTTGTAGTGTATGCATATTTGTGGTTTCCTGTCTCTTAATTAAAATTGTAGATTTTAAACATAAAATAGAACTTATAAACAACTTAAATAAAACAGTCAAATGAACAGCAAAACTAATGAAAAATAACTAGAAGTCAAGCAAAGCTGACTGAAATATAGAATATAAAAAACTAAAAACTTTAAACTCAAAAGACAAACTCCAGACAGCCTAAAAACTATCATCCCTATGGCTTTTTCTGAAATAAATGAGGAAGTTTCCGGTTATAAAAGCTCTGTCCTGAGGAACGCTGTGTGGCTGTGAGGCTGTGAGGCTGACTCAGGTGGAGCTTGGCCTACTTAGGTTTCCATTGTCAGAAAAGGATCAAAGCTGAGGGAAAAACAGGCATCGCTGCAGGTTCTGCAAATGATGAGAGAGGAAAGATGTGGGGATACTCACTTTAACTGTTTTCATACCCTGGCACCAAGTAAAGCTGAGAATCTGCACCGCCATGGGGAACGCTAACTGAGCTGGGACAGAGTTAATACAGCCGGTGCTGACAACTCCTGCAGAGAGACAATTCTCCGAGGGATGCAGGAACTTTTCAATAAATATGTTGGGTCACCAGTTCTCTTCAGCAGAACAGTGAATGCATCTTATAAATGTTTTCATCTGGAATCCAAAAAAGTCATAGTTTGATTTTCCTAATGAATATTCCCTATGGTGCATCAACACTGAATGAATGAATGAATGAATGAATGAATGAATGAATGAATGAATGAATGAATGAATGAATGAGAAAGATAAATTTAATTAATGACTGAATAAGAATGACTGAATAAGAATGTTTCAATGAATAAATAGATCAATTAGAATATTTAAAGAAATAAATTAAAAATAAGTTAAATTAATGAATAATTAAATTTATTGTTAAGCAAAGCTAAATAAAATACAAATGAATAAATAAAAATTAAAAACAATTTAAATAAACCAATAAATGAATACACAAATTTGCATGGATAAATACATCAAACAGAATAATTAGATAAATAAATAAAATATAATTCAAATAAATAAAAAATACACAAAATATTACAATTAATCATTCAAAATAAATACATAAATAAAATAAAAATCTATTTAATTTTAAATTAATTTAATTGAATAAATTATTTAATTATTGGTTTGTTTGTTTTTTGCTTGTTTTTTGTCTTTTAAATCCTCTGATTTGCTTTTGTTGCACGCATTTTCATGGCTTGATAAGAGGAATTTCCCATCCAGGTGTTCCTCTGAAGCCAAGAAAGGAGCTCGACTTTGAGGAAGTCTCCACTGGAAATCTGGAGGTGCGCTGGTCTTCCCGCTTCAATGTCTCAGCTGATCCGGTGGTGTACGTCCTGCAGAGGAGGTGGAACTTCGGCATCCAGCCCAGTGAGGACGCTGCCACCTCTTGGCAGGTGGTTGCTCAGGTAAGGCGTCTGCAGCTACTGAAAGGTCAGTTTAACAGATGTGGGTGATAAAAGGTATGAAACAGGGCTTAAGCACTAATTTAAAACTAAATCAGCTCCTGAAATTTTACATTTACAATGGCAGACATGCTTGTTTGACGTCTCAGTGTGTACGTGTGTGTCCTTATCTATCATATAGACCACAGAGCAGGGAGTGCGGCTGTCCGACATCCGGCCGGGTCGCTGGTACCAGTTCAGAGTGGCAGCTGTCAACACCCACGGTACCAGAGGTTTCACCACGCCCAGCAGACACATCCACTCCCACAGAGGTAAGACAGCTGTTGAGGTTTGTTCTTTTTCTTTTCAAATATTAGAGGACAAATGTTTCTAAATCCAACTCTCCCCCCTCAGACCCATCCAACCCTCCAGCCCCCACTGAGGTCAAAGTTTCCAACATGAGCTTTGGACCCGGCAGGGCCGTGTCAGCCAGGATCAGCTGGAACGTTCCGGATGACCTCGACGTTCCCATCCACCACTACAAGGTCAGCTGGAGCTGGACGGCAGGTGGACATTCCTTCGCTTCATCTGTGACTAAGAGGAGGAAGCTGGTCAGAGAGGTAAAGATGGACACATACTGCAGTGATTTACTTGTTTTAATCTGCACGCTCACCTGTACACGTGTGTTCCTGCAGAACCAGGTGGATCTGGACAGCATGCGCTCTAACAGGAGTTACACTGTAGAAGTCCAAGCTGTGTCCTACTGGGGACAAACTCAGCTGAAAGGTCCACGAGCTGTCCTCCATTTCAACACACAGCATGGTGAGTCCATACATGCCTCTGAACTGGACTATCCAAAGTATACTGTCAGTGGTGGGGTAGTAAGAGGAGAATAAACCCACTCAGGGTCAAGACGAAGGGGTCGAACTTTCAGAAGGCACCATAAAGACGTTCAGAACAGCTACAAATGCCTTGTCATACCACAGCAAAACTCACATTCCAGACAGGGAAGGACGAAGAAGTACTTACTACGGGAATCAAAGCATACTGAGAAATTATTACAACTGCATTTACTCACCAAAAGTTTCATGTACAGTGTGCTAATATTCTGTTGTATCTTCTCAAGCTAACAGCGCCACTCCTAAAACGCCTACTGGTGACATCCTGGATGTTGGAACACCGTTTTACCAGGACGGACAGCTTCGGGTTCACGTTTACTGGCAGAGCAGCACAGGTACGTACAGGTCCACCATGAAAACTGAATTTCCTGTCATGTATGAGTCCCACTAATAACCAGTCACAACCTTGTTGGAACTGGATTTTTTTTCAATAAGATTAAAAAAGTTCAAACAGAGGAAACGTGTCAAATTAAATTCATGGTACTCATGGTGTCTAGGTGTAGTAATGACCACTTTCAGCTGCACTGCAACCAAGTGCTGCACATATGGTTCATTTCCTCAAATTCACTCATCCTGGAAATAATTATAGACGTGAAT
The DNA here is from genome assembly GCF_017639745.1 of Melanotaenia boesemani. Classification (NCBI taxonomy): domain Eukaryota; kingdom Metazoa; phylum Chordata; class Actinopteri; order Atheriniformes; family Melanotaeniidae; genus Melanotaenia; species Melanotaenia boesemani. The sequence continues at coordinate 8,685,719 of NC_055705.1, read as the reverse complement.
TCCAGATGAAGAGTAGCAGGTGGGCGTGACCCTTTAGATCCTGTCTGAAAGCAGAAAGCTAGCTCAGAATAAATGCTGGTTTGTAGCATAAAAAAGGGGTTTTTCAGAATAATTTATTTTTGTAAACCAATAATAACTGTAATTATTTGGACCAGTCCAGTAATCTAAGGGTTAAAATATCTCAGAGGTTTTGCTTCATATTTAGATGACAGCATCACACAGTTGCTGCAGGTTCGTCAGCTGTATCCATGGTGAGAATCTCCGTTTCACCACATCCCAAAGCTGCTCTATTACATTAAGATCTGGTGACTGTGGAGGACGTTGGAGTCCAGTGAACTCATTGTCATGTTCTAGAAAGCAGGTGGAGATGATCTGAGCTTTGTGACATGGTGCATTATTAGTACAGAAGATGCTACACTGTGGTCATAAAGGGATGGACATGTTCAGCAACAATACTCAGGTAGGCTGTGGTGGTTAAACCAGGCCATGTTGGTACTAAGGGGCCAAAGTGGGATCAGAAATTATCCCCCTCACCATTACACCAGCAGCAGCCTGAAACACTGATATAAAGCAGGATGGATCCATGTTTTCATGATGTTTCCACCAGATTCTGAGCCTACCATATAAATGTGGAGCTGAAATGGAGACTCATCAGACCAGCAACGTTTCTCCATCTTCTATTGTCCAGTGTTGGTGAGTGTGTGTGAATTGTAGCCTCAGTTTCCTGTTCTTAGCTGAGAGGAGGCACCCGGTGTGGGCTTCTGCTGCTGTAGCCCATCTGCTTCAAGGTTGGACATGTTGTGTGTTCAGAGATGCTGTTCTGCAGACCTTGGTTGGAACCAGTGTTTATCTGACTTCCTGTTGTCTTTCTATCATTGTCTGCCCATTCTCCTCTGACCTCTGACATCAACAAGACATTCTGGTCCAGACAACTGCTGCTCACTGGATATTTTCTCTTCTTCAGACCGTTCTCTGTAAACCCTAGAGATGGTTGTGTGTGAAAATCCCAGAAAATACTCAACAACATGCTACAATCAGTCCCTTGAATCCCCTTTCTTCCTCGTTTTGAAGTTCAGTTTGAACTTTAGCAAGTCGTCTTCATCATGTCTACATGACTAAATGTGTTGAGTTGCTGCCCTGTGATTGGCTGGTTAGATATTTGTGTTCACAAACAATTAAACTGGTGTGCTTCATAAAGTCGACATCAAGTGTAGATGGTGTCAGATATTTTTTTAAAACATCCATTAAGACTTTAACAAACACTGTCACTGTTGTTTTTACAGACCCTTCAGTTGAATTCTACAGAGTCCAGTGGGGACCAGAGAATTGTGGACACAACAAGACCAAACTCATGGAGAAGACCAGAACTCAGGTAACCTCTTAAAGTTAAGCATCTGTCTTTTGCAGCACATATTAAGCACATATTTTGGAATTTTGGTAAAGGACAAGACAATCAATGTTAGTTTTTTCATTAAAATACATTTATTAACAGTTTTTTCTGGATTGTGGACTGTGGTAAGGCCTGATCCCCTTCTTTCTGCTTTAGGAGAACTTCATCAGCCTGCAGGGCTTGCTCTTCTCCTGTAAGTATAAAGTCCTTCTGCAACCAGTCAGCAAGAAGGGTCGTTCTCTAGCAGAAACCACCACCTTCCTCACTCCTTCCTGTGCTACCATCCAGGCCAAGAGCCCAAAACCCATCACATGTCCTGGAGAAACTGGTGAGATGGGAGCCTTCTGGTGTTTTAGCTTCTTTTGAAAGCAATAAGGACAAATTGTTCATTGATTTAAATTAAACTCACCTGTTGTGTTTCTTTTCAGCTGTGTCCTCTCAGAAGGTCCTGGTGAAGGCTGTCAACCTCACAGCATCCTTCCAGATCCGGGCCAGTAACGTGTCGGCCATTTTTAGCTGGGATTTGTCCATGAAGGCGCCCAGCCAGCAGCTGACTGGTTACCAGGTGACCTGGATGGAGGTCGTCCCCACCAGCCGCCACAGTAGCAACAAGCTGCCCCACAGCCTCATCTCGCAGTCCCAGATCCTGCCGCCGGTCAGCAGCTCTGATAACTTAACAGAAATCTGAGCTTAGCTGAGATCAGTGCAGACGGGGGAAATAAAGGGGAAGCTAAGCTAAGCTAACGACTACTTCAAATAGAGTCTCAAAACTACAGGAAACATCAGCTAAAAAGAATAAATGAAATCCTGTTTACTCTGCTCCTTCATTGCTAACAAGCTCTTTCCTCTCTTTCAGGATGCTAATGTCCTGGTGGTGTCAGGCCTGCACCCTGCCAGTGTGTACCGGCTGGAGGTCCATGTCATCACAGCTGAGGGTGAAGGTCCAGCAGCCAGCAGGACCTTCCAAACTCCTGGATACCAAAGCATCCCGAAGCAAAGTAATAAACCAGGGGGACATTCATATAAGCTACAAAACACTCATATTTGAGGTTAATTCTGCTGTACTTCTTGATTTCAGACAAGTTCAGTCTTTATGTGTTCCTCTGTCGGCAGAATGGCCTCCATAAGTTGGTACAGCTATAGTGATGGAGAAACTAAGCAGTGGCCTATTTAAATATGACTGGTTTGGAGCAAGAATGTGTCAAAGCCTCACAATTACAGAGATAATTAACTCTTTAATTTCACTATGAACCAGTATACCCAGCAGTAACCTGGAGCAGGAATACTGAAGGACTAATTATAAAGGAGAACCAGGTGTGACAGGAAGTTAACTGAATACACAAGAGAATAAACCCTACAAACTAAAACAGGAAGTAAATCTAACTAGAATACAAACTAAAGCAGAAGAAGAAATTTTTAAAGAATGAAGCTAGACTCTGCGAAGCAGAACAAAACACACACACTAACAAATATTTGTGAGAATGAGTTTGTTTCCAGACGTCACTTTTACACAGAAAACGGACCTAAAACTGAACTTTCCTCTCCTTTCTTTCAGGAATCAGGCTTCAGAAACGTCATCAAAATAAGCAGGTCTAAGAGCCCCCGAGTCCCTAAACCCACTGCAGCCTGCATGAACCGAGCCTCCTGAACTCATGATCCGCAGAGCGGCGATCACCAGTAAGAACTCATCTGCAAGATCCAGCAACGAGCAAACGTTTCTGACTCAGTCTGCAGCATCTTTGGTCTGTTCGTAGCGCAGTCATTCACTGGTTGTTTCATGCAAACAGCAGAAATGTCTGCAGCACGCAGAAGCTATAAAATCAAATGTTACATCAACAAAAAAGAAGGAGGAAGGAAGGAAACCTTTTTCAGTCTCATGTATATGAGGAATATGTAATTAAAGAACATCTGATCATCCATGTAGTGCTGATTTACAGCCTGAATTACTTCCTGTAGTGTCACTTAACTGCATGCAAATCCATGTTGGTGTTACTGAATTGTAGCGTCACTGTAGTTTAAAATACTTTTGTTCTATTTATGCAGATTTATGTAGCTCCTCTAAACTCTGTAAATTCTGTAAATACCGATTGTCTGCATTTATTATTTGTTATATTTGGTCTGAGCTGTAAACTGTGTGTCTTCAGCCTCGTAAACCTGTAGAGAAAAGGTCCAAAAATGATTTTAACTTCAAATAAAATTGGTGTTGAAATGTGGACAGACCACTTTTCACGTGTACAATCTTCTGTTAATGTTCCTGTTAATTTAAACCAGGTGTGTTAAGGCAGGAAAACCTGCAGGAGTTGAAGCTGAGGACCAGTCCCTGCTTTGGTCAGGTGGTGCATTGCTGCTTCTTAGCAAAAAGGTCAACCCACGTACCATTTCTTACAGTCCACAGATGCACGTCAAATTTATTTAGGGTTTTAAACTGACTTTAAGTGTGACTGGTTGTTTGTCTCCAGTGATGGACTGCTGACCCGTCCTCCAGGAGGTGGGACCAATTATCAGGCTTTAACTTTCAGCCTTATCCATTATCAAGCTATTTTTTAAAGTCCACTTAAAAACTGTGCTGCTCAAGTAATTTTTCCTTCCTACACTGGACTCTTTTTATGATCTGTTATAATGGGTATCCATGACAACATAAAAAGCCTCTCATTTTTATGCTTAATCTGAATTTTATGGATTTAATATTATTGCAGGCAAAAAAAAATATATATAATATAATATAATATAATATAATATAATATAATATAATATAATATAATATAATATAATATAATATAATATAATATAATATAAACCCACAGTGTTTTTTTAAGCCCATGTACCTGCATCTTTTAGTTTTTGTCTGTTGTCTCTAATTTTTCCCCCTTCTGTATGTTTGTCTAACATACTGCATCCTGTCTTTTGTAAATGTTCTATTGACTTCACAATTTAAAAAGAAAAAATAATAAAAATTAAACTATTAAATGTAAGAATAAAATCTGTGTCAGATGTTTTTTTATTGTGATGAAGTGGAGAGACTTGTGATGTCCTTTAATTATTCAGTGTAAATACCACATTCAGCCTTTCTCCAGTTTTTCCTCTTTAAATGACATTTGAAGAAAAGTCTGTAACCACTGATTTGACATTTTTCTTGGCAGCACACTGACAATGTGACATTTCAATGTAATTACCGAAATACTCCTCTTCCTCCATCTCCTCATCACCATTCCTCCTCTCTTTCTTTACCTTGAGTATGAACTTGTGTGTTCATTCATCATTAGGTTATGTAACCCTTCAACACCTTTCATTTTCACAAATGAGATTTCCAGCCCCTGAACACATCTTTACACCCTCCTTTTCCTCTGCTCTTCATTTCTCTGCAGGTGGCAGCATCCAGTCCAGTCTATAACAGTCCTGATGGTGCACAATTAAAGTCTAAATATAGAAAATAACACAGATAAGTTGGCATATTAGCGTACACGCCAGCGTCTTATGAGGCGTATAGGCACACGTCGGAGCTTGGCTAACAACTTAGTGACTATTAAGGGCGTTTTCACTTCCCTAGTGACTCTGTTTTAAATAATCGACTAGCGACAACTCTACTTTTTCTCAATGAGCAGCAGATGCTGCCACAAGCTCCTCCCCCTTCCAAAACAACACACTGCAGTGAGAGCAGATGTTTACCTCTGCTAGCGGTCCATCCATCCATCCATCCATCCATTCATCCATCCATTCTTCCATCCATCCTTCCATCCATCCATCCATCCATCCTTCCATCCTTCCATCCATCCATCCATCCATCCTTCCATCCATCCATCCATCCATCCATCCATCCATCCATCCATCCTTCCATCCATCCATCCATCCATCCATTCATCCATCCATCCATCCATCCTTCCATCCATCCATCCATCCATCCATCCATCCATCCTTTTTCTACACCGATTTGTCAAATTCAGGGTAGCAGGGAAGGTGGAGCCTATCCAAGCATTTAGCAGGTGAGAGGCAGGTACACCTGGACAGGGCTCTGCTAGAGGTGTCAGACTGGCTTCCCGTTAGATATTAATGCCTGTTAATGAGTGTGGAAGAAACCAGTTAAAAGAACATGTTCTAGACCAGGGGTATCCAAGTTCGGTTCTCAAGATATCCTGCAACTTTTAGACGCAACCCTTCTTCAACACACCTGAATCAGATGAATGGCTCATTACCAGGCCTCTGCAGACCTAAATGACATGTGGATAAAGGAATTCAGCCAGTTGATTCAGGTGATATCAGGGATATTTTCTATTTGTTTTTCTACTGTTTTGAATTGAAATGCAATTAAATGCATATTTACAGGCATAACTCGAGTTGGTGTTTATAGTATTAATGTCTGTCTTTTGTTTGATTATGCTAAGATCCATAGTGATGCAATAGTTCTCAGAACCAGTATGTAACATATATGATACACAAGGACCTAAAGTAAAGTTTCAGACTTGTTTGACGGTACAGTGACATTTATTATGTTAATTTCTGGAGTTATTGTGGCCTATCAGCGTCTTGAGGCTGAAAAACTGCACTTCACAACTTTTGCTCCTGAGACGATGTGTCACTTTACAGCCGAGTTTTGCTTTATGCACTACCTCACACGCTAGCAACTGGATATCAACACACTGGCTGTTTTATACATGCACTGTGGCTGATTCAGCAAAGATACACAAGAAGACATCATTAAAGGAAAAGAAGAGACAAAGTAACACAGTAAGAAGTAAGACAAGAGTTAACATTAAACTAACCTTTACTGACTGGCGAGCGCTTAGAAACGAGACAGGATGCAAGATTGATACTGAATTAGCCGTCATTAGGAGGTGCCTCTCTTAGAAAATCTGCTGAAGTTCAGAAGTACTCATAGTGAGTGTTTATTTAAAGAAAACTGGATTTAAAATGTTGAGGGTATTCAATTAAAGAGCGAAGAAATCAGCAAAGCCTCTCAGCTTCAATAAATAATCCATACAGTGACATTATCCAGGTGTTGTTGTGGAAGATGCTGCTAGAGATGATTAACTCTGCCATCAGCGCTGAAAAGAGACTGAGATCAGAAGTCAGATCCAGAAATGACTCATCCTCCCACAGCATATACAGGCTGATAATTAAACCAGCTGCAGCTGGATCAAGGTAACCCACTGTGAATGAATGTCAACCTCTGTCACTCTGCATTCATTCCTCATCAATATATCGCTGCAGTACAAAGCTTTGCTCATTATTTGCATGTCCTCCAGGTGATGCAGAGGAGGAGCAGCTTCTGTTCAGAGCTGGAACAACAAAGGCAGCGAATTGTGCATGCCTCAGTATGTGCAGCCTTCGGCTATTCCGTGTCATTGACCAGCAGAGAGAGCCACAGAGCTGATAACAACCATGGACTCATTGATCTGTACAGATCCTCACATCGCCTGCGGCTGCTGTTGTTGGTTTATTCATTAGGTAATGTCTGTTCGTTCCACCGCATTATCGACTTTTTAAACCCTGTTTCTAAACACTTAAAATCATCAGACTGTTCAGTCGATCTTCATTAAAGTATAAACTTTTTGAATTTTTATTTCACTGATAAAGAAAGCTTTATGTCCTTATTTGATCTCCAGATTTTTCATGGTGCACATAAAACCTCAATGCTCTGAGAAGACAGGGATAAATTAAACTGGTACTCCACACTTCATGTGCCATTCTCTTTATTAACTGATGTGTTGAGCAGATGGACTAGAAAATATAGCTGTGGGAGTGTGGAGGCACATTCAGAAGATGATAATCACATGCACTGTAGCTTCAAATTAAGAAGTGTGTTTTAATCTGCCCAAGAAAATAGTGTTTAGTAGATTTTAATGACCCTGACATGTGATCCAGCATAGGAAGAAGAGGTCTGATATTATCACATTTTACAAAAAAAGAAACACAAGTGTTTGGTTTTTACTGTAAATCTATACATTCTGGAAGAAAATGTATTTTTCCACTAGGATGCACATTAGAGAACTTAGACCAGACAGAGTTGCAGAAGATGTTAGGTGTGAGCAAAACAACAAACTTGGCAGTAATAGAGGAGGTTTGTATTTAAGATCATTGCAGAAAAAAAAACACTGCAGTGGTATTGTAGATGACAAGATAAGGACCCTAAGCCCTGCATGCTCTATGTCTTTGAAACTTTTCATCTTTTTTACAGCTGTCAACTCTGTGACCTTTCATACAGTCATGCCATCGGGTGGACACGGGGAGCCATCATTTATGTTTACATATTTTTTTACTACCAAGAGTCAAAGAAGTGATTTCATTGAGTTACATGTGCATAAATGAACCATAGTTAGTTCATAACTTTTTTCTGAAGGATAAAGAATGAGGAGGCAGTCCTGTTTCTGTTTGCAGATAAATTGTTACCTGCAGATGAAGCATAACCTGCCAGCCTGTCACAGCCAGATGAATCTTGCACAACATGTACCAGACCTGTCAGGAGGAAAGATACGGATGATAAGTCTGGATTCTCCTGAAGGTCTATGAATTATTAACCGTCCACTTTGCTTAGCCTCATTTAGGACAACTTGCTAGGATTAGTGTCAGAGCTGGCAAATATCATAGTACTGCAGTTTTAATCAGTTCCAATATGTTTACTAGTATTATTAAATTATGCACATTTACATCAAAAGTCCTAATAAACTGTATGTATGCAGAACTAGAATCACTTTGTTTACAGCTGTACATGCACCATCTTGTTGTTTGGCAAGTTTCTCAGAGTTAGCATGCTAACATTTGCTAATTAGCTCCTAACAAAGCATGTCTGTAATGAATATGGCCGTCCTCGGATTAAATGGTACCATTTAGTTCTCTATGATAAAGAACTCTGATTTCTTGTCAGGATGTAGCTTCATCAGGTAAATTTTTTTTTGTTTTTAAATAAAACTTAACATATTAATACGTGCTAGCTGAAAGCCTTGTAAATATGAATTTTCCTCATTTCGTTTAGTAAATCACGGTTACATGCCCATAAATTCAGAGTCACCAGATTTCATCCTGGGTGAAAGAAACAGATCCATTTACTGACTTGCAATGAACACGACTGCTTCTTTATGCAGAGCACCGGTTACCATGAGGGGGCGTTTGTGGAGACACATATCTTTGGTGACTAGATGAACTTTCTTTTTGGACCACGATGAGTCAGGTAAAGTAGATCTTACCATCTGCTCATTGACCAGGTGGAAGGTTGAGTAAACACAGCCTCACCATGAGCTTCAGTCTCTCACATGGTTGTGGAGGGATTTTGGTCCTCTCCTCTTTCCAGTGTTGCTTCAGTTAACTGAAGCTCTCTGATGGTCCCACCTCAGCTTTTCAGTCAGGTTAAAGTCTGGACTTGGACCAGATCACTGCAACACCTTGATTCTTTTCTTTTTCAGCCATTCTGTTGTAGATCTGCTGCTGTGTTTGGGATAATTGTCCTGCAGCATGAGACAGTTTCAGCCAATTAGCTGTCAGCACCTTCCCTCCAAGTTTTTTATAGTGACAAATTGTTTTTGCCTAATTCTAAGAAAAGATAAAGACCACACGTTGCATCATGCAGAGAATAACTGGAAACTGTGAATTTATTAGCACAAACATTCACTGTTTTTTAATTTTCACATTCACCTTCTGCACACATCACAAGCTCAGAGGTGTTTAAACAGACAGTTTATATCATCACCTCTCAGGTGTCTGGTAAATTCTGCTGGTGCCTGCTAAGTGTGGGCGAGTAATAACCTGAAGTCAGAGAGGTGTTTGAGGCTTAATAGCAGAAGAAAAAAAGAACAAGTGTTTTTGGAAGATGGAGTGAGGGTGTCATGATCATTTGTAGGTGAATCATGAAGTATTCACAGTTTATCCGAAGCCAGTTCACACTTCACCGCTCAAGAAAAGAGATGAAGTGTTTTTGTGTGTTCCACCATTAGATGTTAATATGTTGTGATCCACCCACTTACATACATCCTTATCCATCAAGTCTCTCAGATCTGAGGCGAAGAAAAACAGTTTTCTACTCAAAGTATGAAAATATTATGTGATGCAATACCTCCAACTCCAGCCTGCCTCTCTAAACTCCTCATTGGCTTAGATCGTTAGTAGAGAGAAAACAAAGATTAAAAAGAAGAAGAAGAAAGAAAAAAGGAATACAATAAAAACACCAAATGGCAAAATTATGAATTGACAAAAAGAGATAAAAGGAAAATGACTAAATGTTCAAAATAGCTGTAAATGCCTGAAAAATGCTGCAAGCATGCCCATTATCTGTGTATATTTATACAAACACTAGATACATAAATACACACAGAAAACAGTCATTAAAACTATTAAAAATACATGTAAATGGCTCAAATTTTTTTTTTTTATTATTTGTCATGAATCAGTTCATATTTATAGGCATATTTTTATGCAACCCAAATTCCAAAAATGTGGTAAAATAAAATCAGGATGCCGTGGTTTATAGATACTAATGCAACCCCTGTGCAGCCCCTTTTTCCCGAGAAGACTGCACCGATTTGCTGATTTGGGATCATTTTCAAAAATGGCTTCTTCTTTGTGACAGTGATTTCTGGAAGTGTTCTTGAGTTCATGAAGTTAAACCCAGTTTGTCTCAGATTGGTGAACCTCTGTCCATCTTTCCATCTGAGAGACTCTGCCTCTCTGAAATGCTCCTTTTATACCCAGTCATGTTACTGACCTGTTATATTTTATTTCTTCTGTGCTTTGGTTTGTGTTTGTCCTTCACAAGATTTGCGATGTTCCAGGATTTTGACTGTGAATCTTGGTGAATTCATCAGTGCTGGCCGAGGAGACGAGCCTCTTAATGACGGCTTTTAACCTTTGAATGTCCTTTCAGTCAAAAGAAATGAACATGAGAAGCTTGTTAAAATGGCGGCTCTGAAACAACTTTTAATTAATTCGATCCTGTCTGTCTCTGGTGACCTCAGCTATCAACACATTCACGATGATAGAAACTGAAATCAGGGCAAGGGAACACAGTCAGAAAAAACAAACTGTTTTGAAGAGTTTCTTTATTTCTGGATAAATAAATGTTCCGGGCTTATTGGATTTCTGCTTTGTATTGAACTTTCTTTGTAAGCTTTAACTCACACAGTGTTTCTGCATGACTGAAGACCCAGAGGGCCTCTGGTTCTGATCAAATCTGTTTCATGTTCTTTTTTCTTTGTTTGTTTTGTTTTTGTGCTGCTGCAGCTCTGTTCCTGCTCACGTGCACACACATCTTCATTTCTCTGCTGTCACATGGACACTCTGGCCTAATTTTGCAGTCAGAGCGTGCTTTCCCAAACCGCTGCAGGCTGCTGATGTCTTTTGCAGCTCTGACCCGGAGAACTCCGTTCAGCAATGGAGATTTTTTTTTTCTTTTATTTACCACACAAAGCAAAAACAAAACAAAATGCATTAATCAGAATAGTGGAATTTTCTTTAATGAAAGCATTAACTGAAGAAAATAATGTCTCAGTCTTCATGATGCTCTCGCCCGTGTCCCTCCTGTTTTTATTTTTTTGCTGTAAAAGTGACAACATGATTACAAGAAAGACGGACCTCTATTTGGGGTGAGAATAAGTCCCAGCTTCTTATTAAACACAGTTTTCTTGTCCAGCAGAGCATGGGTGTCAAGGACATCATGGGTCTCAATTTTGCATCTGAATGTCGTCTGTAACATCAGATGGACAAGATAAATCAAGATCAGATCCGAGGAGATAAAAGAGAAACATGTTTACCCCAAATCAAAGCTTACTCCAGTATGAAGCACAATCATCAACATCCACTTTATTAGGGCCACCTGTTCAGTTGCTTGCTAACACAAATGTCTAACCAGCCAGTCACATGGCAGCAACTCAACACATGTAGTCATGTAGATGTGGTAAAGATGACTTGCTGTTCAAACTGAGCATCAGAATGAGGAAGAAAAAGGATTTAAATGACTTGTTGGTCTGAGTATTTCAGAAACTGCTGATCTACTGGGATTATTCTGGTTGGAGATGATAGAAAAGCAAAAGGAAGTCATATAAGCACTGGTTCCTCCTACGGCTGGGCACTAATGCAAATTTTGGTATAGATCTGATACCAAGTAAATCCATGGTAAATATCACCGATCCGATACCGATCCGATACCGATCTGATACCGATACGATACCGATATGATACCGATACGATACCAATACGATACTGATACGATACTGACATGATACCGATACGATACTTTTTGCTTGAAACTACACAATCATTTAATGATTTTGCCTTAAATTATTGATCATGATTATTATCATACTCAAACACAGATTATTGTCATGAACACATTTGTTTTGCTAAGGGGACCTTTGTGAGAATAAGACTCCTCTTGATAATTTGATTTTTTATTTCTATAGTTATTTAAATATATATATTTTTTATCTTATTTATTTGGTATTATGGAATTTATGTAATCTTGCTGAAGGGAACAGAAGAAAAAAGGATAGTAATGAAGAGAAATAGAAATGAAAGTAGAAAAAAGAAAGACGAGACAAAGATACAGTGGATAGAAGCAACGACCCTTCAATCCAACCTAACACCAGACAACCAGCTTCTACACCTGTACAACAGAGAATTTCCTACAGCTTTGTATTTTTTTCCAATATGGCACAAAGAACTCATTGCGGCATATGATGCTCTCCGACTATCTGTCTAACACATTCGTTCCTCCCCCCAAAAAAGGGTGGTATGAGTGAAAATCAAACCAACAAAGTGACTGAAATATCCTACAGTAATAGCTCAACTTAAAGCACTGCAAGTAATAATCAAATAACTAATAACCCAGATCATTTGAAGATAATAAGCATGCTTACTGCATAAATTCAAATAAACTAAGAATATGTGAGCAATAACTCAGGTTACATTTATGTTGGCTGACTCATAGCGTGCTGTTGTTTTATTGTGAAGGAATTAATGGGGAAGAACTCTGACATGCTCTTAATAGAGCTTTGACCATTTTTGCTTGGAAAAGTTAGTTTAAATGGTTCAAGCATCTAATTAGGAAACCTTTTTGGTTTGCAGGGAGTCAAAAGTCAATTGAAGAGATGGACCTAATAAATTGAGTGTATATTTATAATAAACAGCTTTACTTTACATTGATCTTCCATAAAACTAAGGCCGCTTCAGGATCGTGAGCCCTGGGAGCAGAGCTCAGCAAATACAGCATAAAACAACAGAGTTGTCCTGTATGTTTGCAGGCTGATCGATCTGATCATTATCAGCTCACGTTATTGATCTGAACAGTGCCGACTCACATTTCTCTGTACTGTTAACATACTTTTAGAGGACACTGTAGAGAGAAGCAAACGCTCTGATGAACTTAATAATGCTGTATAGACCTGTTACCTTTTACTCTTTATCTAAATTGTTTTATTAAGATGTTTTACATAATTAAATGTACCCAATTTAACTATAATATTAGTTTTAAATTGAAATACCGTCTATGTTTAATTGTACATAAAGTATTTTCACTTTTAATAAGGAGCAGATTGTTCTTTGGGTTTCACTTCTACTTTAATCACACATGAAACTGAAATTATTTCACAAACGAGTCCTGCTCCTGCATCCTGACCTGATCCTGACCCTGCTCTGCTCTGAATGCCCTTTGGGATTATTTAACAACACTGCCCCCTGCTGGTGATACTGCAGCATCCTCTGTTGCACCTCCATGATCTCTTCTCTTTCTACTGCAGTTAAAAAGTGAGCTTGAACTGAGCTCAGACAAAAAGCAATCTAAAATTAAAGACAAATGGATTCAAAAAATAAAAGGAACAATAACATTGTTTTATTCCATTGACAGTTATTTCACTTGTGATTGGCTCCATTCTGGCTGTTAAAACCTCTGATTGCTTGCATCTCATGCTTTAGCTAAATAACCCTGCAGGAGGTTTCTGTGGTTTGTTCTGACAATGATATAGTGTCTGGAGAGGAGAAAAAAATGTAATTCATAAAAAAGTAAAGATAAGACAGCAAAGTCTTTAAAAGCTTTTCTCAGCAGGAGCTGCAGAAACCTGCAGGGATGGGAATTTACTTCTCTCCACAACAATCTAAATGACCGGTCTGGGGCAGAGACATGGTGGTGTAATCAGTTACATACTGTACGGTCTATTAAGCTCACCAAAGCAATATAGTAGTCAGTGGATTTAGACAAGAAACAGAAGCATACACAACCAGGCAGCAGTGAGTAGTTATCTGGATATTCTTCTTATATTAGACATTTCATTTCCAGGAAGAACATTATGCTGCACTTCTGCCCCGAAGAAAATTATTTCTGAAGAAGTCAGTGTGATTTTTACATGATATTTTTGATGAGACATCTTTTTTCTTTCTGAATGTGTTGTTAGAATTCCTAACTCTGCTAAATTTGGCCAGTCATTGCTCAGAATATTTTCAAACTCATTTTCTTGCTTATTATTCAAGGTTCGATCTGAGGGACAGCAGGGTGGGATCCTGAGACATTTCCTGGCCAGCCGAGAGACATAGTCCCTCCAGCGTGTCCAAGGTCACCTCCCAGTAAGACATGCCCGGAATACCTAATCAGAGAGGCGTCTAGGAGGCAAAAGTGTAGGATGCCTCCTGGACCGTTCAAATGTTCCTGCTTATTGTCAGATAGGGCTACTTCTATTAGGCATCAAGATTCCTCCATCATGGAGGTGATAAGAATTAGGTAGTTCTCTTTCAGACTGTTACACTTATATATATATATATATATATATATATATGCAAAGTTTATTTAATTGTTAGAAGTGTAAAGATGACAATAAGACCAATAAGTCGATCTGGCTCTGAGGTGGGATGTTGTCAGTGATAATCAGGATTCAATTAGTTGAAAGAAGTTAGATGAAATGAAATAACCCCAAATTATCCAAAATAGTTCAGATGCTGTGTAATATATATATATATATATATATATATATATAAAACGACAAAAAAGTGAAAAAAGTTCACAATTTACAAATCTCATGAACTCACTTTTTTTTCCTCTAATATATTATAAACAACATATCAGATGTTAAATCTGAGACATTTCACCATTTCATTTTTAACTTAAATTTAATGGAACAACATCATTTGGTTCCTTGTGTTTCTTTTACTAAATATTTATTGTGTTCTTGAGTGGCCTCAGTGCTTGAAAATATCTTTGTTGTTAGAAAGAAAGAAAGAAAGAAAGAAAGAAAGAAAGAAAGAAAGAAAGAAAGAAAGAAAGAAAGAAAGAAAGAAAGAAAGAAAGAAAGAAAGAAAGTTTTGTTTTGAAATTCAGAAGCGGAAGTTCCGGTCTGTCCGAGGGTTACCTGGTTTAAAACTTCGACGTATCGCGATATTTCCGCCTCAAACTGCTTCATCGGTCAACGTTAAACTGTCATAAAGTCAGCGCATCAGCGAGTCTCGTTAAACTAAACTAAATCATTTATTTATCTTTACAAGTTAAAGGGCAGCGGTTCAGAACTTCATTTAAATCTGCTGCTCAGTCATTTCCTGTCATGAAGAGTCTCTGTCACTCACGGGTGAGCGATTGATTGATCAGCCTTCATCGCTTCTGCAAGGTAAATTAAACCTTTTGTCGTAAACCGCGAGGAATGAGAACTTAATGAAGTTTTGCTATATGTATATAATAAGGTAAAGACAGCAAAGTGAAAGCAGCCTGCACGCGATATTTGGAGTTATGAGATTTTAATAAAATAAAAATAATAATAAAAGAATAATAACAAAGCGCTGTTTTATGAATGAATGAATGAATGAATGAGTGGCGCATTAAAGTATTTTGTGAAGTTAAAAGGGACCTGTAAACACTGCAAAGTGAATTGATGATGTCAAGTTTATATATATATATATATATATATATATATATATATATATATAGTTTAAGTTTATATATATATATGTTTTGCTACTACTGACAGCTGTTCTGAGATCAAGCCTGGACCCAGTAGGATTCCTGTGTTAGTAAAATAAGGAATCGAACACGGTCAGTTTGTGGGGTGAATCGATCTAATCTGTTAACTGTACCTTGTATAACTCAGAATACAACAGAGACTAGTGTAAACTTCATAAAGCTGCTGTACTGTACTAAATGTTAGATCTCTGTCCAACAAGTCACTCTTAGTTAATGACTTCATCATTTCTCACAGTTTAGATTTTCTTTTTCTGACAGAAACATGGTTAACAGAAGACAGAAGTGCTACAGTTCTTAATGAAACAGCACCCCCTCATTTTAGTTTTATGAATAAATGTCGAAACAGGAGGAAAGGGGAAGGAGAAGCTGCCTTATTTAAAGATTCATTCCAGTGTAAAGAGATTTCATTTGCTGATTTTACTTCTTTTGAATATCTTAGTTTTATTTTAAGGGGCATTCCTAAAATCCTATTTCTAATCATCTACAGACGTCCAGGACACTGTGTAAATTTTATTGATGAATTTTCTGAATTATTGTCGGTTATCTCTACTGATTTTAACCATTTCATCTTAACTGGGGATTTTAACATTCACATAGATAACATGATGGATGGTAATGTCAAGGAATTTTCTTCCATATTGGACATGTTTGGTTTGTGGCAACATGTAAAAGAACCAACCCACATTCGAGGTCACATTCTGGACCTGGTTATTTCAAAGGGTGTGGAAATTTCTTCTGTTGTGGTCACTGACTTGGCCTTGTCTGACCATTTTTGTATTTTGTTTGATTTACTGATCACTCAGAATGTCCAACCAACCTACTCCTCGGTTAGAAAGAGGTACATTAATGAAAGAACAAGTGCTTAGTTTGTGGAGGTCATAGCTATGTTACCAACAACCAGTGCAGAGTCAGTTGATGGACTCCTGGATCATTTCAATCTGAAAGTCTTGAATTTAATGGATGCTGTTGCACCGATAAGAATCAAGAGCAACTTGAGCAAACAGAAAACACCATGGAGAAACACCACTGTGGTTACCAGCCTAAAAAGAGAATGCAGAAAAACTGAGCGGAAATGGCGGAAAAATAAACTTCAAATTCACTATGAACTGTACAAACAAAGCCTGCGTAACTATAACAATGAGCTGTGCAAGGCCAGAGAGCTGCATTTATCTGAAATGATTAATAGGAATGTCAACAATTCTCGCACTCTGTTTGAAAAACTTACAAATCCTCCTATACAGATAAACCCAGAGCTCCTTTCCACTGAGAAATGCAACCAATTTGTCAACTTTTTTATAGAAAAAATTAAAACAATTAGGCAAAATATTAATTCCACACAGTCACACAAGAAAAGTAGTCTGTGTCTAAAACCCGGAAATAATTCTGATGTTATGTCGCAATTTAAAATGGTGAATTTAAAAATCCTACAAGAAACAGTTTTGTATTTGAAATCAGCAACATGCACTCTGGACATGATACCATTTAATGAAAATTAATTTTCTTCATTAATCAGGTTCTTGCTTTGTCATGGACTTTTTTCATACTTAAATTAAATTTACAAACATGAAAGTGGGAGCCATATTGTTTGCTGCCTGTTTCATTAACTGATATCTATTAGTGATAATATTACTTTATCATCACCAAACCTTTGGTTGATGGAATTAAAGTGTGCACTTGTCATCATCACACCTGCAACTAAGTTCCAGCATCACCTCCTTCTAATCCAGATTGGTGAGTCACTGAATATCACTGTTGTTGACCAGTTAATCTGACCAATGACAATAAAATATTCTCAAAGTTCTCTTGAATCATCATTAACATTATTTCATGACATCAGACGTGAACTTCCAGATGCCATTGGCTGCTATAAGAACATGTTGTGGGTACGTCTGTATGTTCTCCAGGGTTTCTGTCCACCAGCATGAAGTCTTTTTGGATGTCATCTTGTCTGCTGCTGCTTTTGGAGGTCAGCAGTGTGTTTCTTCAGGAAAACAACAAGCCCAACTTTGTCCTGATGATGGTGGATGATCTGGGAATTGGAGATCTCGGCTGCTACGGCAATAAAACACTGAGGTAAAAACACAATGATGTCAATATGTTTTTTAATTCATTTTTTAAATGTGTCATTTTAAGGTTTTTATTAAGAAATTCTTCAACATTGTGCCTTGGGAAAATGTAACTATCTGCATAATATTTATTTACTGTACAGCTTGTAATTTAAACTAGATTAAAATTATTCGTCCAGACATAGAAAGAATCTCCCATATTCTCCACATGACTGGAGTATGGGGTAGGTTGAAGATGGAAGTCTATAACCGGCAAACAAGTAAATTAAAAAAGAATAAATCCATTGAGTCGCCCATAAACATGAGGGAAAATATGATCTGGTCTGATGGAGCAAGACTGAACTGTGTGGAAAACCGCTTTGCATGACCAAAAGAAGACCTCACCCATGGTGAAGCATGGTGGTGGCAGTATCATGATGTGCAGTTGCTTTTTTAATTTGTACTGGAGCTTTTGTCAAAGTGGAAGAAATTCTGAACAGTTCCACCAGAGTGTTAGTTTAAACGTGTCCAGACTTTACAGGTGTGAATACTTCTTACCACTTTACCAACTTCTTTCTACTTTACCAAATGGGTAAAGTGAAATCAATTAAATTTTCCAATTATACCCCTTTTCAAAATAATCATCATCGGCTTGAGTTTTTTTAATTAAACGTTGATATTTTAAAATTTCTCATAAAACAATAAATGCCTTCAAGTGTCGGAGTCATGCAGAATGATGTCCTTGCACCATTTGTCCACTAGATGGAGCTCTGACTCCTTTCAATCCTTAGTCTTCTCAGTAATGTACAGGAGTAAGCTACAGCCAGACAACATCACAGGAGAGGGATGAGTCGAGCTTGTTGACAGGAAAGTTTTTAACAATGTTGTGAAATTTAAGAATGACTTAACATGTCTTTAGTTACTCGCTGTCTGTGTTAGCGATAACATCCCTGTATTTATTCCAACCTAGCTTGTGTTAGCTAACAGCCTAAAAGCCAGTAAGTAGCTGCAGAAATAACGTAAGTGTACAAAATATTTGAGAATCCAGAACGAGCGTTCATCAGTCCATCAGCTGCGTGTTGAGACGCCATTAAGGACGAGTGATGTGAAGCAGAAAGGAGGGAAAAGCTAAAAAATATTACTCTGTCTTCAGCAACCGTCCTAATATCATGTCGCTCTTAGTTTTGCTTTGTCAGAAAATGCTATAATGTGCCTGTTATCTTTGTTATTGTAACCGTTAGGGGATGAAAAAAGAAGGTAATTTAAATCAATCTGCTGATTAATGCAGTTATTAGATTTATTTTCTGCCATTTTCTGGAATCAGCATCGGCCTCAAAAAAAAAAAAAAAAAAAAAAAGATTTATTGCATGTTTAATGTCAGCATCAATTTTAATATTAATGTTAGATCATCTGAAGCAAAAATAATGAATTTAGACATTTTCCTTTATCTGAATCTCAATTTAACATCTTTGTCCAATAAATGTGTCTCCTGGAGCGTAGCGCTGCTGTACGCTTGCAAACTATGAAACACATAATAGCTATTAGATTTTTACATTTTATGGAGCTTTCAGGAATAAAATACTGAGTTATCTAACTATGTGTCTCCTGCAATCTTTAATTG
This sequence comes from Melanotaenia boesemani, assembly GCF_017639745.1. Lineage (NCBI taxonomy): Eukaryota > Metazoa > Chordata > Actinopteri > Atheriniformes > Melanotaeniidae > Melanotaenia > Melanotaenia boesemani. The sequence goes on along the minus strand of NC_055705.1, from coordinate 8,666,745 downwards.
AGTTATTAAAAATTAAAAATGCATTACTTTCATTTGAAGTCCTGTCCATCTTATTTAAGTGGGGAGATCTCGTTGGTCCTGTCAGCAGTAAAAAGTTTCTATCTGCAGAATTAGTTTTTTGTTTGATGTTTTATTTATCTAAAGGTTGGAATTAATTAATAAAAATACAACAGTTTCAGCTGTTGTCCAATACAAAGCCACAGAGTCATTTTTCAACACAGGGTTTGTTTTATTTATAAAGATATTTTAAAGATCTACAGAATGATTATAGCTGCTTCATTCATGCTGAAACATATCAAAAATGTCTCCAACCACCTGCTATTTCAGTCTAACCCACTTACTTTTCTAACTGCGTCGGATATAATTCTTTATCCACAATGAAAGCTTGATTGGAAAAGATTTTTAAAGGTCTTGTCTTGCTGTTTGTCTCTCTGGATATTGGGGATTTTTTTAGAACTCCAAACATCGACAAGTTGGCCGAAGAGGGAGTGAAGCTGACCCAACACATCGCTGCAGCGAGCCTCTGCACCCCGAGCCGGGCGGCGTTTCTAACAGGACGGTACCCAGTAAGATCGGGTGAGTTCAGAGAGACTTTTTCTGCACTGACTGGATGATCGTCACATTCTGGATCAAGTCAACATAGATTCAGTTATCTTTGATTCAATCCTCCATCCTGAGCTGCACACGGTGACAGTGGAAAGCAAAAACTCCCTTTTTAACAAGAACGAAATTCCTCCCACAGAACCAGGAACTGGATGATGGTGGGGAAAAGAGAAAGGAGGGGTCAACAAGCATCATAGCTTTAAGCCAGGGAAACCCTCTGAGAAAGAGAAACTCAAATTAATGGCAATGATCATACATTTATTCATGAAGAGTAAAGACAGCGGAAAGTAGCCCAGTGCATCATGGGACATCCCCCAGCAGCAGAACTAAAGGGTTGGCTATGGGTCACCTAGCTAGCCTTAGCTATAAGATTTATCAAAAGGGAAGGTTTGAAGCCTGATCTTAAAGGTAGAGAGGGTGTCTACTTCCTGAAGCCAAACTGAGAGTAGGTTCTACAGAGTGGGGTCTGATAACTGCAGTGTCTACCTCTCAATCTACTTTTAGATCCTCTAGGAACCACAAGTAAACCTGCCGTCTGAGATTGCACCGGTCTGTTGGAACTACCACTAAATTTATTTATCAAATTTTAGTTCTGAATCAAGTATGACCCCTAAATTCTAGACATAGTTCTGAGAATTGAACAACAATGGCTCTAAAACGCTCTCTGTCTGCACTGGAGAGTCTGACTTACTGTCATTGTACTGAGAGCAAATCCCTGATCTTAATGCAGAAAGTCCTGTCAGTTACTAAAGGTTACATAATGTTGCTGTTTTCTCATTTTTATTCTTCCAGGTATAGCTGGGGATTTGAAACCAGGAGTTTTTCTATTTAATGCAGCGTCAGGAGGCCTTCCTAGTCATGAAGTGACCTTTGCTAAGATTGCTAAGCAACAGGGTTACGAAACTGCTCTTATAGGTATGTTTGACCTGTTCACACCCTGTTCACATGTGTAAGCGGCTCATTTCATTGTTCAGTATGTTGTAAAGTTTTTTTCCAGTGCTTTTGTTACACTCATTCGAAAAAGCTAGAGCAGCATGGTCTGACTACAAATAAGTTATCCATAAAAACTTTTATGCACTCTTCGGCCACTTTATTAGACGTTGCTAGTACCCGCTGTTCATTGTGGCTGAGTCTGTGAAGTGAAATCACAGGAAATGCAGGAAAAAAAAAAAAAAAAAGAGACACTATCTGTACTATCGTTCTCCTGTTTGACTCTATTGATAAATTACAACAAGCTTTACTATTTTTTTCTGTCCAGGAAAATGGCACCTAGGTCTTAACTGTAAGAGCAGTGACGATCACTGTCACCACCCCAGCACCCACGGCTTTAACTACTTCTTTGGCATTCCTTTGACCAACTTACGAGACTGCCAGTGGGGACATGGGACCGTTTTCCAAATCCATAAATATTTACCGTACAGGACATTTGGAGTTGTGTTGGTCTCTGTAGTTGGGCTCCACTGCATTGGGCTCATCAGATTCCGCAGAGGGCTGATCTTCGGTCTGCTGTTGGTGGCGGTCATAGTCACAGGAATGATGGTGGGATTCATCAGGATCATCCCGTACTTCAACTGTGTTCTCTTCAGGGATCACAGTATTGTGGAGCAACCATTCACATCTGAAAACCTGACGCAGAGGATGACCCACGAAGCCGTGGACTTCATAGAGAGGTCTGTGTCTGCTTTCTAGACTGTCATGGGTCAGAGAACTGTCTCACAGATTGTCCTGTTCGATGCTCAGTGTTGTCCTAATTTCTGTGTATTTTAAAATGTTGCAGCTGGGATGTGAGAGGGATTAAACATAAAGTGAAATCAGGAAAATGGCTGTGCTATATTTGACTGTATTTTCTGTTTCTGCAGGAATTCAGCCAGACCTTTCCTGCTGTTTTTCTCTTTCCTGCAAGTGCACACGGCCATGTTTGCTTCTGCAGCATTTAGAGGAACAAGCCACCACGGCATCTACGGGGATGCCGTCCATGAAGTGGACTGGAGTGTAGGTGGGTCAACTGAGCTTTTTTAACAGCTTGGTGTTATCACGTGTTTCAATCATGGATTCAAAGGACAGAATCCAGTCCAAAATAACTCCAAGGTTTCTCACTGTAGTACTATAAGCCAAAGTAATATCATCTAGAGTAATTACATATTTGTATAGGGTCTTTCTTTCACACTCAGGCCTCAGTCTGTCGATGTTTAGAGGGAGAAAGTTCAGTTATCCAGGCTAATTGTCTTTAAGGAATCTTTGCAAAATAATTGATTGTTTTTTTTAGGCTTCATAGATAAGTATAGCTGAGTATCATCGGCATAGCAATTAATGCTATGCCGATGATACTTTTTTGTCATTTATATTTTGGAAAATATCATTTTCTACTGATTGAAAAGTAGATTAGCTAAGACAAGTCTATTCATTGTTATGAGAGTTGTACATTGTAAAACAAAGTTTAAAGTAGCGCCACATAACTTTTTGACTTGTTTTGATGGCCCACTGACATACATTATGTACGTTCCTGGAGCTGTCATTGTCCTGCAGCTTCCCAAGGCTGAAAAACTGCACTTGACAATTTATAATTTTTTTTTTTTTTTTTTTTTTTTGGTCCTGGCATATCAATTTACAGCAGCATTTTGCTTTATGACACCACGACACTTGCAAGCAATGGGATATCAACACGCTGGTTGTTTTGAGAGCGTACCGTGGCTGATTCAGGAAAAAAATAATAAAACATTATCAGAAGAAGAGAGAAAAAGAAAGAGAAAAGTGACAGAGCAAGAGCCTAGACAAGAGTCAACATCAGACTCACTTCCACTCACTGCAGAGAGCTCAGAGAAGAGACAGGATGCAAGATGTTTGGACACATTTTTCCTTTAGATTTAATAGGAAAGCGTGTCCAAACTTTTGACGGGTAGTGTGTGTAAATATGTTAAAGTTTTTTGGAAAGGAAGGGGAAAAAAAAACTGTAGCTGTTGAGGGACTGCTGCAAGAGGCCCGGTGTAGCATTTAAATCAGCGTCCCTGCCAAAGGTTGTGTTCCATGCTTCCCCCCCACTCTTACACTCCTTCTCTCCAGCTGTGAGAGCACATCTCCAGCACTGACTCTCCTGCTGTGTGGAAAACTCGCCATCTTTTCCTCCAGTGATAATGTGTTGAAACAGGTTATCTGCTCTTTCTTAAGGTCTCTATTCAAAGAGAATTTTATGGTTTCTGTTTGACGTCTTGGACAGATGTTCTGATCTGTATTCATGTTTTCAAATTGTTAGATGATGTATACCAAACCAGAGACAGTAAGAAAAATAGCTGTTAACAAATCGTTATTCTCAGCAGCAGATAAGACAACAAAATGTTTCAGAATGCTAACAGATGGTCCATCTTCTCTCAGGTCGGATCCTGCAGACGTTGGACAGACTCGGTCTGAGAGAAAACACCCTGGTTTATCTGACCTCAGATCAGGGGGCTCACTTGGAGGAAATATCTGCAGCAGGCGAAGTTCACGGAGGATGGAACGGAATATTTAAAGGTATCGCATGTTTGGCTTTACTTACCTGGAAAAAGTAAGTGCTTCATGCAAACAGTTTAACAGTTTTTGTAAAACCTGCACTGTACACAAAATCAAGAACTGAAAAGGTCAACTTTAATGTTAAAGCCCAATTCCAAAACGTTAGGCTGCTGTTTAAAATGTACAAACAGGATGCAATAATTTGCAAATCACATAAATACATAGATCATAAACAACATATTAATTTACCATTTCATTGAGAATATTACCTCATTTTGAATTTGATGTCTTTTCTAGCCTTTTGTTGTCCTTGTTCCAACTTTTTAGAGATGTGTTGCTGCCATTTTAATTTACACTTTTGATAGCAGTGCTTTTTTTTTTAAATTGGGGTTGAATATAAAAACAAGCTGCTGTGATTTCAGTAAATACATAGCTTAACTCTCCTACTCGTCGGAATGAGATAGAAAGGTTTGTCCAGCTCTTGGGCTCAACTCAGCACTGAATAAGCTGCGTGCACTTATGCCCAAGATGATGATGTGTGACGAAATCGTGATCTTGTATTTAAACAAAGGACTATTATATAGAGAGGGAAAAAAGCACTGCCTCTAGCACTACATGACAGCACCTGGGTCCAGCTGGACTCACAGCAGTCTACCACTTAATTATGACGTCCCGTCTTGTTTGAAATCTTGCTTGTGTTCTTCCTCTCAGATGTAAGTCGCTTTGGAGAAAAGCATCTGCTAAATGACTGTAGAATAGAATAGAATAGAATAGAATAGAACAGAATAACAGTTCATGCTCCGAGCTGTGTATGATGGTCCACCTGGTCCGGGATGGTCCTCTCTGCCCAGGAAAGCGTACCCTGGAGCAAATCTGAAGCAGCTGTCCAACAGTCCTTGTTTAGAGCTGCTACCACTAGGAGTGCTGGAGCATCTTCAGTGTTCCTGTAGCTAAACTCTGAACCTTCAACCAGCCTCTTCTTTTAAGCTTCAGACCAGGATCTGGACACTGATTTGGGCAACAATTGAATTGGACCCTTGAGGCTGGGTGGGGGACTCACATCTATTTCTTCCAAGCAGGTTTTAATAATTGAACTAATGTTTTTGTTGGAGAGTCAAATGGAAGAAGCAAACAAACGTAAACAGCTAAAGTACCAAAAGCTAGTTGAGCGGGGCCGGAAGGGAGACTGGAGTGGATGACGGGTCCTGAAACACAGCATGACCTCAGAAAAAATCACTATGATGTACACTACCGTTCAAAAGTTTGGGGTCACTTCCCTATTGAATCCCATGGCAAAGTGACCCCAAACTTTTGAACGGTAGTGTATCTACAAACTAACTGGAGAAAATCTGATTTCTTTATTTTACATTGTCTTTTTTTTCCTGTTGAGCAGCAGGGAAGTCCACAAATTGGGAAGGAGGAATCCGGGTCCCAGGAATCCTGCGTTGGCCAGCGAAAATCCCCAGCGGCAGACAGATAGATGAGCCCACCAGCAACATGGACCTGTTTCCTACAGTGGTCCAGCTGAGCGGAGCCTCAGTCCCTCAGGACAGGTGAGGCTGTCCAAAACCAAGACCACTTTCCTTCTCCACGAAACAGGGAAGAGTAGGAATGATTCACTGGGATATTTTTTTATTAGATCTGATTTCTACATTTCAGGACAGTTTAATACATCAGAGATAATTTTCTTATATTTTCCGGTTTGCAGGGAAATAGACGGCCGTGACCTGATGGATTTGCTGCAGGGCAGAGCTGGAAGACCTCACCATGAATTTCTCTTCCATTACTGCAACTCCTACCTGAACGCAGTCAGATGGAAACCTGAGAACAGTAAGTCGGATCCAACGTGTTCATAAAGAGAGGTAGAAATTCATTCACGTGTTTCTCTGTGATTTATTCGTAGGGAGGGATTGTACATGATGACATCTGTGATGGTCCATTTATTTAGATGGAAGAAGCAGATCAGGAATATAAAGAAAGAGGAAAAAAGTTGTATGATTATATTTTTACATTTCAGGTCTCCACACATGGCTAAAAAAAGGGTGGGATGGGAGAAATTTAGGGTAATTTATGAGAAGAAATGACACATTAACTGATTTTATTGATATTCCTCAGGCAGCTCCGTGTGGAAAGCTTTTTATTTCACTCCGAACTTCTACCCAGAGGACCAAACAGCCTGTTTCCACACTCATATCTGCTTTTGCACTCCGGACTATGTGACCTACCACGATCCTCCTCTGCTATTTGACCTCTCCAAGGATCCATCAGAGTCCACGCCGCTGACTCCGGACACTGAGCCGGCCTTTCACTCCGTTCTCGCTGTGATGCAGGAAGCCGTGGAAACGCATCGCCGGTCGGTGACGCCCGTGGAGAGCCAGTTGACTGCGGGGAAGCTGTTGTGGAAGCCCTGGCTGCAGCCCTGCTGCTCCACACTCGCACAGCTCTGTCAATGCCACCAACAGGAAGGAGATGAAAACAAACTAAACTAATCACAACTGGCTTATTCCACCTGTAGCTGGACCCAGGCTCCGTTAGCACAACCTGAGGCTCTCTGAGGGACGCATTTCCTGTCTGGTCTGGCTCAGGGTGCCATGATCGACCCCTCAGCTCAGATTCATGTTCCACCAACTTTCAGCTCTCCTCATGTCATTCAGACTCTGAGTCACTTGACAAAAACAAAATGTTCTTAACTAATGTCAGCTTTATGTTTGATGCTTCTTAATTTGAGGCTGAGCTGAAAGTAGAAAAACAATCCTGGAAATGAATGTAATTAGATTTTTTTAATAGCAATTTCTCTTTTTTTGTTTGTCTTGTTCTTTGGTTTGTGATTACTTTTCTTGTCCCTGTTTTAAATGAGTCTGTTTCAGCATCTGGTGTTGTTTATGTTCTATATGGAATAAATAATGGATTTATTAAATTTGCAAATCATTGCATTATTTTTTTTTATTAACATTTTACACAACGTCCCAAATTTTAGGGGAATTGGGGTTTTACAACATGAGCTGCTGTGTTTGTACAATTTCAAACTTTATCTGCAGACTGATTAACACAGAAAAACATTTGATTATAGCTGCTTTACATGAACGTGAGGGTAAATTCCTGCTGAAGTTTCATTTTTACTGTGTCAATTTGTTTTAAAACCCCAAAAATAATCATTACAAATTACAGGAGTGTTTCATTTCTAAATGTCCACACAGGACAAATGTTTGATTGACACTTTGCATCAATATACGCCTGGCTTTTTGGCTTCGGGGTGGCTAATTGTTCATTTTTGTTCAGTGTGTGTATGAACAGATGTTTGGCTGATGCATTTACATGTCTCTTTTGGTTTACCTGCCACACATTGATTTTGGCCTGTGGCTAAAATCCCTTCTCCTACGAGGTTAATGTTCTTGTGCATTATGTAAGAAACATAAATGGCTGTCACTGGCTAATTTGATGTTTGCGTTGTCAGCACAGCCCTGATTCAGACGGTTGTAGTTCTTCTGGTTGAGAGAAAACCCAACAAAAGCTTGTTTTATTTTTACCGTATGTCATGTGTCTGATCTTATGTTATTTGTGGCTTTTATTTTAATTTATCTTCTATACAAGATTTTGGTTCGATGCAGTTGTTTTAAAGTGCTTTATAAATAAAGTTTGAATGATTTGGACATGAAGAGAAATTATTTACGTTTGCTGAGTTATTAGATGTTTCGTCATGTCCTGAGCCTGTAACCCAAAGCTGCAAATACTATAAAGTTTACACACTGACCATTTCATCAAGCCCACCTTTCTAGTTAGACCCCTTTTCCTTCAGAACTGCTTTGGTTCTTGGTGTAATGGACTCTACAAGGTGTTGGAAACATTCCTCAGAGATTTTGCTCCATATTGACATGACAGCATCACACAGTTGCTGCATTCATAAGAATCTCTCGTTCCACCACATCCCCAAGCTGCTCTATTGGACGGAGATCTGGCGACTGTGGAGGCTGTTGGAGTCCAGTGAACTCATTGTCATGGATCCATGCTTGCACATCCATGATGAGAATCTCCTGTTCCACCACATCCCACAGGTAGCAACAATATGGTGGCTGTGACTTTTAAACCATGCTAGTTGGCCCAAAGTATGTCATGAAAATAAAGTCACAAGACCAGCAACGTTTCTCCATCTTCTATTGTCCTGTGTTGGTGAGGAACCAGTGCTTATCTGACTTCCTGTTGTCTTTTATCATCTCCAACCAGTCTGCCCATTCTCCTCTGACATCAACAAGATGTCAGCTCGCTGGATATTTTCTCTTCTTCAGACCATTCTCTGTAAACCCTAGAGATGGTTAAGTGTGAAAATCCAAGTAAATACTCAGACCAACAACCATGTCACGTTCAAAGTCTCTTAAATCCTCTTTATTCCTCATTTTGAAGTTCAGTTTGACCTTCAGCAAGTCGTCTTCACCATGTCTTCATGACTAAATGTGTTGAGTTGCTGCCATGTGATTGGCTGGTTAGATATTTGTGTTAACAAGCAGGTGAGCAGGTGCACCTGATAAAGTGGACAGTGAGTGTAACGGCATGTGAACCATGAAAATCTTTGAATTTCTCGGGACAGTGACAGACCTTTGTTTTGATGGCTGTGATGGAAACATTAAAAAAAGTCAATATTTCCTTTATTCTTTATTCTTGTGTTGGAGTTTGTTGAACCAAATGAGTAAAAGCAGCCGTTAAAGCAGCTGGTTGGATCTTCCAGCAGCAGAAATGTCATTTCAGGCACAATCACTCGCCTCAAAATGAGGAACAATGGAGCACAACAACAACATGCATTCTTACCAGAGAGGATTATTTCAGCCCTTCCTCTGCAGACGGCTTCAGAACCAACTTACATTTAGGAGCAGAGAACAGTGACAAATGTTCACTTCTATCAGCTGGAATTGTCTGCTGTTTGGGGACTCTGAACAGGCTTATCGCAGCTGTAACACACTGCAGGTGTGTGAAGTTTGTCATTGTCTTACAGCTGAATAATTACACTGAAAAACAGGCTGTGCTTGTCGGCTCAGCCGCTCAGTGTTTTTATTTTGAGAGAATTTTACAACAAAATGAGCTGAAGGAGCAGAAGACACATCAACACCTCAGACGTGAGCTGGAGTTTAATGTACACCTCGATCAGCACCAGGATAGCAGAGGAAGACTATGTTGTGCTGTGGCCTGTTAGGAATTGGTGAAATGCTTCGTTTTGCCATCATTTTCAATGAAAATGTTCTGTTGATTCGAAGACTTCATAACTTTCACCAAATGTAGACATTTTTAAATCCAGGTTAAAAACATTTCTTTTCTCATGTGCCTATGCATGAAATCTGCAAGTTAGCTTTTTTTTTTTTTTTAAACTTATCTTGCTTTTAATCATTTTAATGTAATTTATTATTTTATTGTGATTGTGTGTTGAAGCCTTTTACTATTTCTAAATATCTGTAATGCTTTTGTTTTATGTAAAGCACTTTGAATTGTCCTGTACATCAAATGTACTATACAAATAAACTGCCTTGCCTTACACTTGGTGAAAGTTTAATCTCCACTGGCAGTTTGTTCCACTTGTTTGCAGCATAACAGCTAAATGCTGCTTCTCCATGTTTAGTCTGGACTCTGGTTTGGACTAGTTGACCAGAGTTTTTGGATCTAAGAGCTCTGCTAGGTTTATATTCTCTGAACATTTCACAGATGTATTCTGGGCCTAAACCATTCTGGGATTTGTAAACAATCAGAAGGGTTTTAAAATCTATTCTGTGACTGACTGGAAGCCAGTGTAAAGATTTCAAAACTGGTGTGATGTGTTCAGATCTCTTATTCCTGGTTAAAACTCTAGCAGCAGCGTTTTGAATGAGCTGTAGATGTTTAATGCTCTTTTTAGGAAGTCCTGTTAAAAGACCATCACAGTAATCCAGTCTACTGGAGATGAATGCATAGATGAGTTTCTCTTGGTCTTTCTGGGAAACTAAACTTTTAACTCTGTTGATGTTTCTGAGCTGGTAAAAAGCTTCTTAGTGAAGCTTTGATGTGGCTGCTGAAAGTCAGGTCTGAGTCTATCAACACTCCCAGGTTACGAACTTGGTTGGTGATTTTAAGAGCCCGAGTCTCCAGATGTTTACCAATGCTGACCCTCTTCTCTTTGCTACCAAACAGAATAATCTCAGTTTTGTCTTCATTTAATTGTAGAAAATTCTCCTTCACCCAGGGTTTTATTTGCTCCAAACACTGACACAATAAGTCTATTGGACTGCAGTCATCTGGTGACAGAGACACATAAAGTTGTGTATCATCTGCGTACTTTGATAATTAATGTATAGTTCTGTAATATTTGACCCAGAGGGAGCATATACAAGTTTAACAGAAGAGGTCCAAGGACTGACCCCAGGGGGACTCCACAATTCATGGCCACTCGCTCACATTCATAGCTGTCGATCGTAACAAAATAACTCCAGCCTTCTAAATAGGACCTGAACCAGTTAAGGACCGCTCCAGAAAGTCCAACCCAGTTTTCCAGCCTGTGCAACAGGATTCTATGATCTACAGTATCAAACGTAGCACTGAGATCCAAAAGAACCAGGACTGATACTTGACCAGAATCAGTATTCAACCTAATGTCATTTAACACTTTGACCAGAGCTGTTTCAATGCTGTGATGAGGTCGGAAGCCGGAGTGAAATTTATCAAGATTTCCACTTTCGTTTAAAAAGTCATGAAGCTGGTGAAATACAACTTTCTCAATAATCTTGGAAATAAAAGAGAGGTTAGAGACAGGTCTGTAGTTGTTCATTATAGAGGCGTCTAGAGTCCTTTTCTTTAGGAGTGGCTTAATAGCAGCTATCTTTAGTGACTTGGAAAAAATGCCTGATGCCAGTGAGCTGTTAACTATCAGTAGAAGTTCACTTTCTACTGAGGTAAAAACTGTTTTTAAAAAGTCGGATGGTATCATGTCCAGAGTGCATGTTGTTGATTTCAAATGCCAAACTGTTTCTTGTAGGACTTTTAAATTCACCATTTTAAATCGCGACATGACAGCAGAATTATTTCCGGGTTTTAGACACAGACTACTTTTCTTGTGTGATTGTGTGGAATTATTTTTTGCCCAATTGTTTTAATTTTTTGGTTAAAAAAGTTGGTAAATTGCTTGCATTTCTCAGTGGAAAAGAGGCTCTGGGCTTATCTGTATAGGAGGATTTGTAAGATTTTCAATCATAGCAAACAGAGTGTGAGTGATGCTGAGAACAATGTAAAATTTGGGGTTCACCTAAATTTTTGGCTGGTTCACCTAAATGAAGAAGTTGGGCACACCAGTGCAACCAATGCTAAAAGTTAGTCTGGAGCCCTCTTATGATGAGCTAAGTAGGTCTATTAAACGTGACAATGCTGCGGTAGTTGGATATGAAGAAGTGTTTGTGGTGACTGTAAACCAAAGTAGTAAGTTGTTAAGACACAGCTGTAATCACCTGCACATCTGGCTGCTGTTTATCTGTATAGACTGTTTACATTTTGTCTAAAGAGGATGTAAAAGTAATGAAGAATTACCCTTAACAAATATTTATTGATAAAAACAAAAACAAAAAAACACGGACTACTTGTTTTTCAGGTGTAATGAAACAATAGAAATATAAGCCAAGATGTAGCAGAGCTGCTTTGTTTTTATGGACAAATGTAAATGTGTGATTGGAGCTTTTTCAGATAAAAATGATACAACTTCATTGATATGAGACAATAAAAACATCTCATACCACTATTTTGTCCACATACACTGAACTGCACAGAATGACACAGGCTGACTTGGATTCCATGGTTGCTACGGAGATGCATCATTATTTAAAAACAAACAAAGTTTTCACTGATAAAACAGATTTTCTGAAAATTCCGTTTTTTCTTAACAAGTCCTTTATAAAGACAAGTTGGCAAGTTCATCTTGAGAGTCAAGAAGAAATTCAAATATGGAAAATGTAAGTTTTGAGCTTATTTAAATTCTGTAGGTCATAATTTAAGACTTTTAACTTCCATTAATGAGGTAACAAAGTAGATTCAAGAGAGATTAAGTCTGGATTTAACTAATTGAAAGCAGAAAATGTGCATTTGAAAACTCTTGTTTTAATATTTGGGCTGTAAGTATTAGACTTTTGTACATTTCAAGAAAATAAATCTCCTCAGAAGTGATTTGGTTTAAGGAACTCTAAGATAAGTTTAGGAAAATGTTAATGTTTTACTTAAACCTCATGTGTTTGATTAAAAGCTGTTTTTGATGTATAAAACTCAGATTTTATCTCTGAATGCTATAAAATTATAGCTATGTCATATCTATATTAAACAATCACAGCACCAAATTTGGAAAATGTAAAATCTGAGCTCTTTTAAATTTTGTAGTTCATAATTTAAAACTTTTAAATTCCACTAATAATTTAACAAAGTAGATTCAAAAGTTTAAGTCTGGATTTAACCAATTTGGAGTGAAAAATTTGCATTTGAAAAACTGTAAAACTCGCTTGAAGTTTTATTATTTGGGCTGTTGGTATTAAACTTTTGTACATTTCAAGAAAAAAACAGCTTATAAGTGATTTGTTTTAAGGGAACTGTAGGACAAGTTTAGGAAAATGTTAATGCCTTCATTAAACCTCATATGTTTGTATAAAAATGTGTTTTAGATGTATAAAACTTTGATTTTTATCTCTAAATGTACTAAAATTGTATAGACATGTCTAAAACAAAAGGTTATACTGCATTATTTTGCATTTTAAACAACTAAAAGGTTGATAAACGAAATTCGGTGTCAAGACTGCAAATGAACTGCGCATGCGCCAGCCGCTGGCTGGACGCACGCGTTCACGGCTTTGCGTCCAGACTGCAAATGAACTGCGCATGCTCAAAGCCGCTGGCCGAGACGCCGACTTCCACTCCTCTGCTTCCAGACTGCAGATCAAGTACGCATGTGCGAAGTCTCCGCTAGCTTGTCTGCTTATTTAAAATCGAAATTCAGAGTCAGAAAACTTTAATAATCCCCGAAGGCGATTTGAGTCATTATAGCAGCAACGCGTTGCAACAAAAAAAGAACTTAGCAGCAACTTGTTCAAGGTGGTATTTTTAAGGGGCTGTAAGTATGAGAACATAAAATAAGTAATGAATGAAAAGCAACACTATACACTGGTATTTTCATAAGAGGGTTTCAAATAAGCCGATTTAAAGGCAACAAGTGATTAAGGTACATGTAGCCTACATGTAAACATATATGGAATTTGAATCTGGTCTCTCTTATTGTTCTACAATATACAAAAAGGATGTGCTGAACCAGGACAAAAACAGCTGAACAATAATAATAAAACATATTATACTGAAAACTTAACATGAAAAACACAAATATAAACATTTGCATTATAAAGCAATAAAAGACACTAACAGCGGACATGATAAATGTCTTAGGCTAAATAGTTTTTAACTATATGAATTTGACGTTCTTGTTTGCAGCTGGACTCGCAATCTTATTTTAAAAGAGATTATTTTAAATGCTGCTTTTTCATAAACTTAGACCAATTAAATGATTTCAGTGGAAAACAATAAAACAGGTAATATTACAGGAAGTAAAATCCAACACTGGCAGCAGAACTTTGTGGGTTAAAAAGGTTTACAGGCTTCTTAAATTCACTTTTGCTTCAGCACAACAGGTCTTGTAGGACGGTGTGAATTTCCCACGTGTCAGATTTACAGTTTGTCTCTTACGTGTGTTTATTTGCAGAACTTGTGGTGTCCCTGTTTCTTTGGCAGTGGGAGCATCTGTTCACCCTGCAGGGAAGTCCAGGTAATTCATAAATTTCTATATTTTAAATTAATCATTTTAATGTCATAATGTGGCCAATAATGAGTGAATGGGACATTTTTCTGAAGTAGAAACACGTTCCTGAGATAAACAGGAATGTTTTAGATGACAGTTTACTGTCCAAGCCTGCTGCACAGCTTGGAATTTAAAGGTTTGACATGTAAAGTCGGATGCAAAGGACAGAATAAGTGGGAGTGATGTGGTCACAGTGCAGCATTTGTACATTTTGCTCGGTGGGAATGTAAAAGTTAAGTCAGGAGGTTCCTCAGCTCGGAGCTTCTTTTCTGTGGAAGTGACCTTGTCCAGGTGGTTGATGCAGCTTTTAAAGAAGTGAATCCTTCAGTGCATCAGCTGTGTTGTATTTCAGTCTGCAGAGTCAGTCTTAGTGTCATAAATCTGCAGTGAGAGTCCGACATGTTTTCCTGCTTTAGTTTTCTGCTCTTTGATTTCTGGGAGACGTTAAACTGCAGCAACATGTCATCATGTGTCACAGGAACTCCTCGTCGGGGAGACGCCGCTGGGGGAGGTGGACTCCAGCCCTCCTCTTTCTCCTCTTCCCCCCTCTCCTCCTCTTCTCTTTATTTCCGCTCGTCTTCCTCCTCCTCATCCCTCCTCTCTTCCTCGTGTTCTCCCTTATCCTGTTCCGCTCCATCCTTCTCCTCCCTCCCCTCCTCTCCCTTGTCCCTCTCCTTCTCCTCCCTCCCCTCCTCTCCCTTGTCCCTCTCCTCTCCCTCCTTCTCCTCCCTCTCCTCCTCTCCCTTGTCCCTCTCCTCTCCCTCCTTCTCCTCCCTCTCCTCCTCTCCCTTGTCCCTCTCCTTCTCCTCCCTCTCCTCCTCTCCCTTGTCCCTCTCCTTCTCCTGCCTCCCCTCTTTCACCTTGTCCCTCTACTAGTTCTTCTCCTCCACCTCCTCCTCCTCCTGGTCTCCCTGCAGTCGTGGGTCCAGCTTACCCTGCTCCCATCATCCTGCAGGCGGCTCACCTGACCAGTCCGGTAGGTGCTGACAGGATTCAAAGTCCAGCAAAGTTCAGCAAGGGTCCAGGGAAAGTAGTCCAGTGAAATAGTTGGTCCACAACAAGTCTTTCATCTATAAAAGTCTGTTTTAGGCAACAATTTAAGGATTATAAGTTTAATTCAATCAATAAATAAATTCCAAAAACCAACAATATGGTCAGATAAACAGATGATTTCTTTCCAAAGATGAATGGCATGAAACACTTTTGATGATAAAAGCTGATCAGATGTAATTGATGAACGCAAACAGGTGAACGTGTCTCAGTTCCCCAACTCTTTCCTATGATGGAAGGATGTGTTTTTGTGTGTGTGAGCTGGTGGGCAGATGTCACCACAGCAGCTTGTTGTTTCACATCTGTTCTGTGTGTGTTTGTGTCTGCAGGTCAGCGCTTTACCGTGTTTCCGGCTCCTTAATGGCCAATTCTTGGTCCCTTTTGGATCCCAGTAAGTAAAAGACAAATCCTGATCAATGTTTAGCATCAGCAGCTGAGCTTCTGTTTGTGTGTCCACACTGTCTTCCTGCTGTAAAATGTGTGTGTGTGTTCCTGCAGGATGCCAGCCCGTCCTGCTGCAGCCACCCTGAACCCCTCACAGTAAGTTTTCTCTGGATGCTTTCACTCCAGATCTTCTCCTCACTCCTGATCTGTGTCATTGGATTAGGTTTATGCTTTTTTGTGAGTTGCCATGGAAACAGCTCTGATTGATTTTGTTCTGTTTTGTGGCTGCAGGAAGAGGAAGCGTGACGACGGCAACGGGCTGGCATGTGTCAAAAAGCCACGCAACGCCTGAAGCTAATGACGTAAGCCCCACACCCTGGTGGATCCTGTTGGGTCCTCCACTTGTGCACCACCTTTAGCCTTGACAGACTCCACCTATTCAGAATTTTAGGGAACTTTTTTGGCCCTAAAATCCTTATATATGGTTGTTCAGTTAGTTCCTGTTAATGGCAGGAAGCTTGGAGTCATTCTTGACCAGGATTTGTCTTTCAGTGCTCACATCAAACACGTCTCTAGAGTAGCTTCATTTTCATCATATCACCAACATAAGGAGCATCCTGTCCTGAAGTGATGCTGAACATCTGGTCCACACATTTTATCCCATCTGTGTTGGACTACTGTAACACCATCTTAAGTGGATCCCCAAACTACGCCCTTAAAATTCTTCAGCTGATCCAAAATGTTGCTGCCAGATTACTGACAAGAAAGAGCACATTTCTCCTGAGTTAGCCTCTCTACACTGGCTCTCTGTAAAATTTATCCCAAATATCTGATTGTTTCTTATTTCCCATCATTCCCAAAACATCGGAAAACTTGTGGTACCGAGAATTTCTGAAACTAGAATGGGTGGCAGGACTTTTAGTTTAAGGCTGACACACTTTCTGCTTTTAATAGAAAACTAAAAGTTGACCTAATTTGAAAAAAGCTTCTGAGTAATTTATTTATTATCATGATGTCATTCATGTTTCTTCTGTCTCTTGTAGGCGTCTGAATGGCCGTCTTGAAGTGTGTTTCCAGAGGGTTGACCAGAAGTTCTGGGACCCCGCCTGAGATCACCACTTCACTAAGTTTTACATTTCAAGAAATGTTTAACTTTTGTATATAGTTCACTTTTGTTCTTTCATGTTTTGTTTTTTTCATTTTACATGTAAATAGTTCATTCAAAATTTAATTTAAAATTTCAAAATAGTTTTTCTTTCTGTATAAACTGTCCCTCTGCAGTGTGCACCATCTACCTGCAGAACATCCACCTGCCACCTCCACCTGCAGCCACCACCATCGGCTTGCAAACACCACCCTCCTGTTTCCACCCACAGCCACCACCATCGGCTTCCTAAACACCAGCCTCCGTTCTCCACCTGCAGCCACCACCATCGGCTTGCTAAGCACCAGCCTCCACTCTCCACCTGCGGCCACCACCATCGGCTTGCCAAGCACCAGCCTCCGCTCTCCACCTGCAGCCACCACCATCGGCTTGCTTAAAACCAGCCTCCTGTCTACACCCTCAGCCACCACCATCGGCTTACTAAACACCAGCCTCCAGTCTCCACCTGCAGCCACACCATCGGCTTGCTTAAAACCAGCCTCCTGTCTACACCTGCAGCCACCACCATTGGCTTGCTAAGCACCAGCCTCCGGTCTCCACCTGCAGCCACCACCATCGGCTTACTAAACACCATCGTCCCGTCTCCACCTGCAGCCACCACCATCGGCTTGCCAAGCACCAGCCTCCGCTCTCCACCTGCAGCCACCACCATCGGCTTGCTAAGCACCAACCTCCGCTCTCCACCTGCAGCCACCACCATCGGCTTGCTAAGCACCAGCCTCCGCTCTCCACCTGCAGCCACCACCATCGGCTTACTAAACACCAGCTTCCTGTCTCCACCTGCAGCCACCACCATCGGCTTGCCAAGCACCAGCCTCCGGTCTCCACCTGCAGCCACCACCATCGGCTTGCCAAGCACCAGCCTCCGGTCTCCACCTGCAGCCACCACCATCGGCTTGCCAAGCACCAGCCTCCGCTCTCCACCTGCAGCCACCACCATCGGCTTGCCAAGCACCAGCCTCCGCTCTCCACCTGCAGCCACCACCATCGGCTTGCTATGCACCAGCCTCCGCTCTCCACCTGCAGCCACCACCATCGGCTTGCCAAGCACCAGCCTCCGCTCTCCACCTGCAGCCACCACCATCGGCTTGCCAAGCACCAGCCTACAGTCTCCACCTGCAGCCACCACCATCGGCTTGCTAAGCACCAGCCTCCGCTCTCCACCTGCAGCCACCACCATCGGCTTGCCAAGCACCAGCCTCCGCTCTCCACCTGCAGCCACCACCATCGGCTTGCTATGCACCAGCCTCCGCTCTCCACCTGCAGCCACCACCATCGGCTTGCTATGCACCAGCCTCCGCTCTCCACCTGCAGCCACCACCATCGGCTTGCCAAGCACCAGCCTCCGCTCTCCACCTGCAGCCACCACCATCGGCTTGCCAAGCACCAGCCTACAGTCTCCACCTGCAGCCACCACCATCGGCTTGCCAAGCACCAGCCTCCGCTCTCCACCCGCAGCCACCACCATCGGCTTACTAAACACCAGCTTCCTGTCTCCACCTGCAGCCACCACCATCGGCTTGCTAAGCACCAACCTACGGTCTCCACCTGCAGCCATCACCATCGGCTTCCTGAACACCAACCTCCGCTCTCCACCTGCAGGAACCACCATCATCTTCTTCCAACACAGTACTGTACAAAAGTCTCGTGCCACTCCTTTTCTTTTCTTTCCATCTCCAACGTTGACCTTGTCTCGAGCAGTAGTTTCTGTTGCTCAAGACAAGTTCAACTTTTCCTGAAACATTTTAAACCTGGAACCTTTTCTAGTTTCCTCCATCATCAGTAGTCCAGGCTTTCCGCATGTTTGGAGTTTTTCTTTAGATGTTTGGCTGCTTTTTAGCTTGTTTTCAGTCCAGTTCTTGGACCTGACTGGTTTAAGAGGAATGTGTCTTTGTTTTATTCATGTGTTAGTTTGTTTATATATTTATGTTTGTTTGCCTCTTAACACTGACCTCTGAATCATTCAGGTGCATAAAGGCTTCTAGCTCAAAGATGATCCAGTGTTACGTCGACACGACAGAAAACTTAAAACTGATTTTAATTTGGATCTTTAGGTTCTTTGTTAGCCGCCTGCCAAAAAGATATTATTATTCATTCTGATTTCTTTCTTAATTATGAAAAATAACAAATATAAAGTAGTTTGACAGGCATAAAAATTGTATTTTGACCCAGCAAGGTGATTCCCAGAGTTATCAGCAGAAATCTTGGCATATCTCAGCATGGTATCCACCAAACCACTGGTTCAGATATGTAAACTTCTTAAGGCTTGAGATGCAGACGGACGTCTGAATGTGGAGGTGTTGTGTTCATCTGTGTCTGAAGTGGTTGTTTGGTCTCTCCTGTATGAAGGTCTGAACACTCCTTGCTGCTCTGCAACACGACGTCACTCAGCTGTTTTGTCATTTGGGTGAAGCTGCTTCTGTATGAGAGTGATGTTTTGGTTTGAGATGAACCAGGATGTAGTTTTTGGAGAAGATCCTGAGTTTCTCAGACTCTTGCCACATATGGAATGACAACATTCTTCTCTGTTTGTGATGCTTTTCCAGACATTTCAGCTGATTTAATGAAGGTCTAGTTTTTAACTCACACCACCCACTGGATCACAATCTGTATGTTGAGGACGGAGGGAAAACGTAACAAAACCACACCAAGGAATCCATTTCAACCTGTTTTATCTAAACAGAATTTCATCAAATCAGCTACATTTCTGGAAACAGCACAAACGTAGAAGACAGAAAGAACAGGAGGAAGAATGTTGTCTTTCCATATCTGACAGGAGTGACCAAACATCAGTCTCTGACAGAGGCTGCTTCACTCCAAGGACAAAGCAGCCAAACACCAGCTGAGTGGCGTTGTGATGACGGAGAATCTACAGCAACAAAACCATGTGTCAGCATGGTGGACAGTGTGTCCTCAAATTAACTGGACAAGTTGATAAAGAAGTTCACATATCTCAACTGGTGGCTGGGCTGAAAGCTATTGACAGCATCTGAAATCCAGCAAAGAGCTGATAGTGGATCTGAGGTGTGCCAGGTGACGGCAGAACTGGACTGAAAATCAGTGGTAACAGGTCTGATGGAGGGATGAATCCTCCTCAGAGCCCAGACCTGAAAATCATGAAGAAATGTGGAATCATGTTGACAGAGAAGAGAACAAAAAGCAGCCAACGTGTTTCTGTAAATCTGCTTTTTTTCTACTTTTTTTTTCCTGGAGTGGCTCCAGACTTTTGCACAGTACTGTCCCCCAAAGTAAGAATCCACCTTCCATCCCTGTGATGGACACACACCATCAAATGTTCTTCACGATAACTTTTGTATATTTAACAACTCATTTCTGTGCCACATGAGTAAACTGTGGAATTCTCTTCTCTTCTCTTCTTTTCCGGGTGCCGGGGGGGTGTCCCGGTGCCCGAGATGTCCTGCCTGAGGAGAACATTGCCAAAGACTGAAGGTAAACAGAAGAAGTGTCACTTAAGTTTACAGGATAGAAGGTCTTTAGTTTCTTTCATTTATTTATTTAGGTTGATTTTTCTCTTCAGTGAGTCCATCCAGTTTCCAGCTCGGACCGTTAGAGTCTCCATCCTTTGGGACAGCGACTGAGATCACCATCGGAGCCACTTCACTAAGTTTTACATTTAGTTTAACTTTTTATGTAATTCACCATTTTTCTTTAAATTTTTCTTGTTTTCTTCTTATACGTAACTAGTTCTGAAACACAATAAGTGAGTTTTTTTCTTTTCTATTTATGTTATCCCTCTGCAGTGTCCACCATCCACCTCCCATCTCCACCTGCAGCCACCACCATCGGCTTACTAAAGACCATGCTTCGCTCTCCACCTGCAGCCACCACCATCGGCTTCATAAACACCTGCCTCCCTTCTCCACCTGGACCGTTAGAGTCTCCATCTGTAACCTCTGCGATCCATCTCCAGAAACACCTTAAGCCTCCACCTTCTGGCATCAACATCCAGGTAAAATTCACCTTCATCCTCCACCTGCAGCCTCTACCATCCACCTTCAGAAAATTTGATTGATCCATTGTCTATATTTGCTTATTCCACTGCAGGGTCATGGTCGGGGTTTTGGAGCTTATCCCAGCAGCTACCAGACAAGAGACAGTGTCCACCTTGGACAAGTCACCAGTCCATCGCAGGACCAACACAGAGACAAACAAGCACCCACGCTCACTCAGAAGCCAGAGTACCTGTAGAGAAGCCACACATGAACATGGAGAACATGCAGACTCCACACAGAAAGGCTCCAGCCGAGCTTCAAACCAGGAATCTTCTTGCTGGGAGGCCCAAGTGCTAACGCCCACACCTCCATCCAGCCCATCTTCCAACTTACACTGTTACAAACAGAACTACACATTAAACCTCCACCTGAATCGTTTCCATGGTAACACCTCTCTTCAGCTCCATCTCATCTTCCATCTAGCTCCATTAACTTGAGGTATTTTTATGTTCCTCTGTACCTGCAGCCTGGCTGATGGAGTCCTCCACCTTCTGCTTTGACACTCAGAATTTTAATTGTATTTCAGACTAAAATGACACAGCTCCACCTGCAGTCTCTGACACCCACCTGCAAAGCATCCACCTCCAGGAAGAAAAATCTACCTTCCTTCTGTACTGGTAACCTCTGGCATCAAGAAACTACAACCACCTTCAGCCTCCACCTTCTGGCATCACCCTCAAGGTAAAGCTCGCCTTCATCCTCCACCTGCAGACTCTATCACCACCCTGAGCTAAAACACCTCCATCTATTCATGTACTTTCCAACTTACACTATTTACAAACAAATCTACAGATTGAGCCTCTTCCTGAATAGTCTCCATGGTAACGTCCTCTTTTCAGCTCCAGCCTCCATCATCTTCCATCTATCTTTGTACATGAAGCTTCACCTTCAGCCTCCACCTTCAACATCCAGGTAAAACTCACCTTCATCCTCCACCTTCAGCCTCTTCCATCCACCTTCAGAAAATTTGATTGATCCATTGTCTATATTTACTTATTCCACTGCAGGGTCATGGTCGGGGTGTTGGAGGTTATCCCAGCAGCTACCAGACAAGAGACAGTGTCCACCTTGGACAAGTCACCAGTCCATCGCAGGACAACCACAGAGACAAACAAGCACCCACGCTCACTCAGAAGCCAGAGTACCTGTAGAGAAGCCACACATGCACGGGGAGAACATGCAGACTGCAAAGCATCCACCTCCAGGAAGAAAAATCCACCTTCCTTCTATACCGACCAACTCTGACATCAAGAAACTAAATCCACCTTCAGCCTCCACCTTCTGGGACCACCCTTAAGGTAAAGCTCACCTTCCTCCTTCACCTGCAGACTCTATCATCCACCCTGAGATTAAACACCTCCATCTATTCATGTACTTTCCAACTTACACTATTTACAAACAAATCTACAGATTGAGCCTCTTCCTGAATCGTCTCCATGGTAACTTCCTCTTTTCAGCTCCAGCCTCCATCACTTCCATCTATCTTTGCACATAAGGCTTCACCTTCAGCCTCCACCTTCTGGCATCAACATCCAGGTAAAACTCACTTTCATCCTCCACCTTCAGCCTCTACCATCTACCTTCAAAAAATTTGATTGATCCATTGTCTATATTTGCCTATTCCACTGCAGGGTCATGGTCGGGGTTTTGGAGCTTATCCCAGCAGCTACCAGACAAGAGACAGTGTCCACCTTGGACAAGTCACCAGTCCATCGCAGGACCAACACAGAGACAAACAAGCACCCACGCTCACTCAGAAGCCAGAGTACCTGTAGAGAAGCCACACATGAACAAGGAGAACATGCAGACTCCACACAGAAAGGCTCCAGCCGAGCTTCAAACCAGGAATCTTCTTGCTGGGAGGCCCAAGTGCTAACGCCCACACCTCCATCCAGCCCATCTTCCAACTTACACTGTTACAAACAGAACTACACATTAAACCTCCACCTGAATCGTTTCCATGGTAACATCCTCTCTTCAGCTCCATCTCATCTTCCATCTAGCTCCATTAACTTGAGGTATTTTATGTTCCTCTGTACCTGCAGCCTGGCTGATGGAGTCCTCCACCTTCTGCTTTGACACTCAGAATTTTAATTGTATTTCAGACTAAAATGACACAGCTCCACCTGCAGTCTCTGACACCCACCTGCAAAGCATCCACCTCCAGGAAGAAAAATCTACCTTCCTTCTGTACTGGTAACCTCTGGCATCAAGAAACTACAACCACCTTCAGCCTCCACCTTCTGGCATCACCCTCGAAGGTAAAGCTCGCCTTCATCCTCCACCTGCAGACTCTATCACCACCCTGAGATAAAACACCTCCATCTATTCATGTACTTTCCAACTTACACTATTTACAAACAAATCTACAGATTGTGCCTCTTCCTGAATCGTCTCCATGGTAACGTTCTCTTTTCAGCTCCAGCCTCCATCATCTTCCATCTATCTTTGAACATAAAGCTTCACCTTCAGCCTCCACCTACTGGCATCAACATCCAGGTAAAACTCACTTTCATCCTCCACCTTCAGCCTCTTCCATCCACCTTCAGAAAATTTGATTGATCCATTGTCTATATTTGCTTATTCCACTGCAGGGTCATGGTCGGGGTGTTGGAGGTTATCCCAGCAGCTACCATACAAGAGACAGTGTCCACCTTGGACAAGTCACCAGTCCATCGCAGGACAACCACAGAGACAAACAAGCACCCACGCTCACTCAGAAGCCAGAGTACCTGTAGAGAAGCCACACATGCACGGGGAGAACATGCAGACTGCAAAGCATCCACCTCCAGGAAGAAAAATCCACCTTCCTTCTATACCGACCAACTCTGACATCAAGAAACTAAATCCACCTTCAGCCTCCACCTTCTGGCACCACCCTTAAGGTAAGGCTCGCCTTGATCCTCCACCTGCAGACTCTATCACCACCCTGAGATAAAACACCTCCATCTATTCATGTACTTTCCAACTTACACTATTTACAAACAAATCTACAGATTGAGCCTCTTCTTGAATAGTCTCCATGGTAACGTCCTCTTTTCAGCTCCAGCCTCCATCACCTTCCATCTATCTTTGCACATAAGGCTTCACCTTCAGCCTCCACCTTCTGGCATCAACATCCAGGTAAAACTCACTTTCATCCTCCACCTTCAGCCTCTACCATCCACCTTCAAAAAATTTGATTGATCCATTGTCTATATTTGCTTATTCCACTGCAGGGTCATGGTCGGGGTTTTGGAGCTTATCCCAGCAGCTACCAGACAAGAGACAGTGTCCACCTTGGACAAGTCACCAGTCCATCGCAGGACCAACACAGAGACAAACAAGCACCCACGCTCACTCAGAAGCCAGAGTACCTGTAGAGAAGCCACACATGAACATGGAGAACATGCAGACTCCACACAGAAAGGCTCCAGCCGAGCTTCAAACCAGGAATCTTCTTGCTGGGAGGCCACAGTGCTAACGCCCACACCTCCATCCAGCCCATCTTCCAACTTACACTGTTACAAACAGAACTACACATTAAACCTCCACCTGAATCGTTTCCATGGTAACATCCTCTCTTCAGCTCCATCTCATCTTCCATCTAGCTCCATTAACTTGAGGTATTTTTATGTTCCTCTGTACCTGCAGCCTGGCTGATGGAGTCCTCCACCTTCTGCTTTGACACTCAGAATTTTAATTGTATTTCAGACTAAAATGACACAGCTCCACCTGCAGTCTCTGACACCCACCTGCAAAGCATCCACCTCCAGGAAGAAAAATCTACCTTCCTTCTGTACTGGTAACCTCTGGCATCAAGAAACTACAACCACCTTCAGCCTCCACCTTCTGGCATCACCCTCGAAGGTAAAGCTCGCCTTCATCCTCCACCTGCAGACTCTATCACCACCCTGAGATAAAACACCTCCATCTATTCTATTCTATTCTATTCTATTCTACAGTCATTTAGCAGACGCTTTTATCCAAAGCGACTTACATTTGAGAGGAAGAACAACACAAGCATGAATTCAAACAAGATGGGACGTCATAATTAAGTGATAGTCAGACCGCTTTTGAGTCCAGTTGGACCCAGGTGCTGTCATGTAGTGCTAGTGCAGTGCATATAATTTTTTTTTTTTTTTTTTTTTTTTTTTTTTTTTAGTCATTTTATTTAAATACAGGATCACGATTTCATCAAACAATATCAACTAGGTCATAAGTGCATGATTTCATCACATAATATCAAATTGGGCATAAGTGCATGATTTCATCACACAATATCATCTTGGGCATAAGTGCACACAGCTTCTTCAGTACTTGGTTGAGCCAAAAAGCTGGACAAATCTTTCTGACTCATTTAGTTAAGCTAAATGTGGAAATGCTCCTTAAACAACTGAGTCTTTAGCTTGGTCTTAAAAGTGGATACGGACTCTGCGGATCGGACGGAGTTTGGTAGATCGTTCCACCACCGGGGAACAACAGAGGAGAAGAGTCTAGCTACTGATTTTGCGCCACGTTGTGGTGGGAGCACTAGGCGTCTTTCGCTGGTAGAGCGTAAGTTTCGAGAGGGAGTGTAGCTCTGGATTAAGGAGTGAAGGTAGCCCGGAGCCGTTTGGGTTATTGTTTTGTAAGCCAGAAGCAGAGCTTTGAATTTGATGCGTGCTGCAACTGGAAGCCAGTGAAGAGCAATTAGCAGCGGAGTGACATGAGCTCTTTTGGGCTGGTTGAAGACCAGACGTGCTGCTGCGTTCTGGATCATCTGCAGAGGTTTAACTGAGCATGCAGGCAGGCCAGCCAGTAAGGAGTTGCAGTAGTCAATGCGTGAAATGACCAGAGCCTGGACCAGGAGCTGGGTCGTGTGTTCAGTCAGGTAGGGTCTGATCCTCCTGATGTTGTAGAGAGCAAATCGGCAAGACCGGGAAACCGAGGCAACATGGTCCTTAAAGGTCAGCTGGTTGTCTACCATGACAAGATTCCTGGTAGAAGACGTAGGCACTAGTGTGATTGAGTCAAGCTGCACACTTATCTGTGGCGGTAAAGAAGGACTGGCTGGGAAGACAATAAGCTCAGTCTTGGACAGATTTAGCTGAAGGTGGCGATCCTTCATCCATGCAGAGATATCAGCAAGGCATGCTGATATTCGCATTGAGACGGTTGTGTCATCAGGTGGGAAAGAAAGGAAAAGCTGAGTGTCATCTGCATAGCAGTGGTAGGAGAAACCATGAGAGCTAATGACTGCTCCAGGTGAGGAGGTGTATAGGGAAAAGAGAAGAGGGCCGAGCACCGAGCCCTGAGGCACCCCTGTTGTTAGCCCATGTGATCTGGACACGCCCCCTCGCCAAGATACTTTGAATGATCTCCCTGTGAGGTAGGATGTAAACCACGAGAGGACAGATCCTGAGATGCCAAGCTCAAAGAGTTTGGAGAACAGTATATGATGGTTGACAGTGTCAAAGGCAGCCGACAGGTCCAGCAGTATAAGGACTGAGGATTGACCAGTGGATCTGGCAAGCCGTAGGGAATCAGTAACTGACAGGAGAGCAGTTTCAGTAGAGTGACCTTGCCTATATCCAGATTGATATGGATCTAACAGGTTGTTGTCCTGGAGGAACTGTGAGACCTGACTGAAGACGGCACGCTCTAGTAATTTAGACATGAATGGAAGCAGTGAGACCGGCCGATAGTTTTCAACCTGGGCTGGGTTGAGTGTGGGTTTCTTCAGCAGTGGGGTAACCCGAGCTTGCTTGAAGGCAGAAGGAAAGACACCGGATTTAAGAGAGGAGTTGATAATATGAGTTACTGCAGATTTGACTGTAGGTAAAATGCTCTGCAGGATGTCAGAGGGAACAGGATCAAGAGGACAGGTTGTGGGTTTTGAGCTGACTAGAAGTTTAGAGACTTCGTCCTCATTTAGAGAGCGGAAGGAGCAGAGTGAGGCACCAGTAGCTGGTTTGGTAAGGCTGAGTTGGTCAGGCTCAGTGAATTGGTTACTGATGGTAGCAACCTTTTCAGTGAAGTAGGAAGCAAACATTTCTGCAGTCAGCACAGTGGGAGGCTGAGCAGGTGGTGGAGATAGAAGAGAGTTAAACGCCATGAACAGTTGTCGTGTGTTGGGAGCATTGCTCACTCAGAAGCCAGAGTACCTGTAGAGAAGCCACACATGCACAAGGAGAACATGCAGACTGCAAAGCATCCACCTCCAGGAAGAAAAATCCACCTTCCTTCTATACCGACCAACTCTGACATCAAGAAACTAAATCCACCTTCAGCCTCCACCTTCTGGCACCACCCTTAAGGTAAGGCTCACCTTCATCCTCCACCTGCAGACTCTATCATCCACCCTGAGATAAAACACCTCCATCTATTCATGTACTTTCCAACTTAAACTATTTACAAACAAATCTACAGATTGAGCCTCTTCCTGAATCGTCTCCATGGTAACATCCTCTCTTCAGCTACAGTCTCCATCATCTTCCATCTATCTTTGTACAAAGCATCCACCTCCAGGAAGAAAAAAATCCACCTTAACCTCCACCTGCTGCTTTTACCATCCACCTCCAGACAATTCCAGCCTCACGTCCTCCTCCAGTCTCTTCCTCCATCTTCCAGCTGATGAGGGAGGTGTTGATGAAAGGAAGCTTCATGGTAAGGGAAATGTTCCTGTTTAAATGAGCCTTGCTTTGAACAGATAATTTCTCTTGCTTTGACCTTTTCACAGACTGATCTGTTCAACCACCGACACACTGCTGTCCTTCTTTGATTGATTATATCTTTGTTTCCTTTCAGGCCGACATCAGGAAGTTCATCGTGATCAGACAAACGATGGTCAAGTCTACGCAGAGTCAAATGAAGAGCACTTCCTCAGAGACCATCATGATGAAGGTGCTGAGTCAGATGTTTTTAAAAGGTAAAGAAAATAGACTGATCCACTATTCTCAACCCAAATAAAGCCTTTGGTCTCTGAATGCATGTCAGTCTTTACTGTGATTTTCCTCCAGACCCAGCTGGACTTCACAGACATCCAGATCAGGCAGCAGTGGACCAAGAGCCATTCCTCCACAACTGTGCATCCCATAATTTCTGCTTCCTTTCCTCCACCTCCACACTCAGCACCGACACCACGTCCTCCTTGCTCCGACTGGGAATGCTGCTTCACACAGGCCTTTTCACTGGACTTGAAGCTCAAACAAACTCTCTTCTGATGAAATAAAACTTCCTGACTTTGAATTGTTAAAGATTTTGTGCTCATTCCACAAGTATTACCATGAAAGAGAAACCTGAATAACTTAGATTTTCATCAGTTTGTGGGATTTTAATGTTTTTAAATATGATTAAAGTTTTCTCTGCGGTGTTAAATCTGAAAGTGATGAATTGTTTTTACATTTGGGTGGAAACAAGTGTGTAAAGCAGGAGATGTTACTTCACACCTGCAGAGGAAAACAGTCTAGTAGTTTTTTGTTTTTAATGCACTTGTATTGCTTTCTGCATCCTGCTGTAATGTTTTATGTAAAGCACTTTGAATAGTCTTGTAAATGAAATGAGCTATACAATTAAATTTGCCTTTGGTAAAGAGTTTAATTGTCTCAATATTATAGTTCTTATTTTAAAAAAGGTTGTATTAAAAGTATATCTGTAGGAACTATTTATCTCTGATAGTAAAAATCCACCTTTGTTGGATAATTCAGTTCCAGTTATTTTTCATATTTGTTCTGAGAAAATGTTTTCTGTCATTTAGCTGAGTTTCTTTGTTTTTGTATTTAATTTTGAGCCATTTGGGAAACTAAATTTATAAATATCATGTCAGTTATAATGTCTGCTTCTTAGGTGTTTACCATTCGAATAAACTAGAGCATTTAGTCATTTTCTGGCAAAATTTCCTTCAGAAAATGAGTTCAGAGGACGACTGGAATGCACAATAAGCACTTGGAAATATTGTGTGCATTGTTTAGACATTTCACAGCAGTTTATTACACTTCATATTGGACACTAGACATCACATAGTTTCTTGCTATACACGAGGAGAAATAGCAGCCTCTAGCCAACACGTCACATACTTGTGCTATTACATCTAGCAAACAGTTTCACAACACCATCACCCATGTACCTCCACCCATGTACCTCCAACCATGTACCTCCACCCATGTACCTCCAACCATGTACGGACGTCAATAGAAGAAAGGCCAAGAAGCATCTGTTGGAATGTTAGCAGAATGAGGATTAATGAATGCAGCGCTGCCATAAGGATACAGGACCTAAGTGGGAAACGGTATGAATGATTTAACATCTGACTACGTTTACATACAGCAAAATATGCTGCAAAGAAGGGATCCTCAGAGTACTTAACAAAAAATAAAAGAAAAAATCTGACTAATGGAGCAGCTAAAGGCTATTTGTGAAGAGGAGAAAAAAAAACAAGGAGAAATTAAAGCAACACTACAGAACTTTGGAGGATTTTCTCACTTTGGCGCCCCCCTGACGAAGGTTTATTCAGCTAATTCTGTCTGCATCCTGTCTCTTCTCTGAGCTCTCTCCATCCAAAATGGTCAGTCTGTTTATATCCAGTTGCTGGTGTATGGTACAGTACCCTAAAGTAAAACACAGCTGTCACTCGATGGCCTGGGCTGGAACACAAAGTTGTGAAGTGGGGTTTCTCAGCTCCAGGATGCTACAGGGCAATGACAGCCCCAGAAATGTGCTTTATGAATGTTACCGTGCCACCAAAACAAGTCAGAGGCACAGAGTTGTAAGGGTTGAAACTCATGTAGTGTTGCTTTAAACTGAGGGAGACAATGACGACATGGAGGTGCTGCAGTTAGACACAGAAACCCGATGTAGCAGGAAGCAAAACTAACTGGGATGAACAGGCGAAGACAGGGAGGTATTTAATGAAAGATGCTCAAAAAAGCAAGACTCACCTGGAATACTCAGACTTAAACTAGCGCCATCTTTTAATAAAGCCTGAAGTCATCCAATGAATGCAGAACACCTTTGTTTTATCCAGACTGATTCAAGACAGACTCGTCTTGTCTTGTCTAGTCTTACTAGTGGACACGCCCAGGACATCCAACAAGCCCAAATGAACGGATTAAATAAAACCTGATAAAATGAACGACACAAAAGGCAAAATCAGAGGATCAAACTTTGCTGACTGAGCTGCATTAAGAATAAAAACATATTTCCACTTAAAACAGGCAAAGCTGCAGCTATTAACAGAACCAGGGAGGTGGTATGGTAGAAAAATGCTGACAGACCAGCAGGAAGACAGTGAAAGGTTGAGCAATGCAGAAGAGTGTCTGCCAGATGAACCAGGAAATGGATAGAGAAGCCATGTTACCATTTAGAGGTTAAACTATGACATTAGTCTTATACCACAGGAAAAGTATGCATGAGAACTATTGATCAAGTCCACTTGGGGGCCCACAGAGATGTTTGTACAAAGGGCCCAGATTTTTGTGGTACACCCCTGCACCAGTGTGATGGGTTGTTTGGGGCTGTTGGCAGGAGGTCTTGCGCTTCCCTAATGGCTTTTTTTTATGCCGAGGACTTGCAGATATCCTCTCAAACTGGATAGATGCTTCAACTCTACATGTCTCCTCAAATTAGAAGCCGATGAGGCTGACGTTCTAACTTTTGTCTGCCTGCTTTTTAAGTGCAGGCAGACATAACTTGCATAGAAATGTTAGATTTTAACTGTTGGAATTCTCTGCAGACAGTACGTAATAGTCCCGTAAGTAATCATAAGCACACAAGGCATGTGACTGAGGAGTTGCTGAGGAGCGTTGCTGGTTAGTTGTGCTAAAGTGTGCAATGCATGGTGGGTAACTTAGTGTGAAGTGGGTATAGCTCAGGTGCAAATGGACGCAGTGACTGCTACAGGACTTCACTGAACCTGAACAAGTTCACGTTCAAGGTCTTTATTTACAAATGTGTTCAGTTCATAATTCACATGAATGAATGTTTTCAATGAACGTGGTCATTTTAACTTGTTCATGCACAACACTGGTGTCAAGTCACCTGGCTGGCAACGAAGGGATGTGGCTGCTATTAATTTGGGATAAATGCAAAGACAAAACCTCTAAACTAGGATTAATAAAATATTCATTTTTAGTTCGTGTTCTTTAAGCATCCATAAAGTTTTAAAGACAACTATCAACACCACAACCTGCATTCATGAACGTCCTTGAGAGGCTGTCATAGGCTCTCTTCAATAAGCAAGTTACACCTTTCAGGATCATTCAAATGAAATAAACTGTAGAGAAATGTTTGGTTTTTGTTTATATTTAAAGAGAAAACATTTAATTAAACAATTAATTTAATAAATAAATGAAAAATGAAATGAAAATAAATAAATTTTTTTCAGAGTTGCCAAACATGACAGATGTTTTCAGCATCTGTAGCCAATTTTCTTTATTTCTTTGTTGTTTGTTAGTGTTGATGTTTCTTTGCTAGATGCAGCTTTAGTGTTGAAGGCTTCAGGAATGCAAAGCGTTAGCTAACACACCACACACACCTCTCAGCTCTGCCTTGTTACCTCCGTTCACAAAAGCATACTTTATGAAATGGATGTAAATGGGTTGTAGACATGAACATGTTTGCAGCACAGCTTCATGAAAAGTTTTGTTTATACAAAAAATGTTTAAATCTTCTTTCTTAGAATTTAAAAAAAGTTTGGGAAAATGGTTTCATTGGAATTGTTTTGCTCTGTCTAGGATATCTGAATACACGAGATTCCCAGAAGGGATTTCATTTCTAGGTAAGATGTTGATTTTCTATCAAATTCCCAATAAAATGTTATATTAACACACTTGTGTGGATTTAATTCAGGTTCAGTGGTAGTTTTCCATCAGTCAGGAGATAAATGGTCGCTGTGGACAGAAGTCATGAAGTAATGTCCACCTTACATTGAATGTCTAATGCTTGTCCTTTATATTGAATAACCTGATTTACAGAATGTGTTTTATTATCACTGTAAATTCTTTGTGGTTTCTCCAAATCTTGGAATTATTTCTCTTACTAGTGCTTTAGCTACTATTTCTAGCATCTGGGTGTGCACATGGAAATAGTTCAACCCATTCAGAAAATGTATCCGTAATTATCAAACAAGATTTCTTTCCTTCACGTTCATTTAATTCTATAAAATCCATGAAAATATTTTGGAAATGATAGAATGCATTTAGAAATTTCCTCATTCTAGTCTTAATGTTACCTTGAGGATTGTGTTTTAAACAAATTTAACAGTGTTGTCAAAAAAATTTTGAGTAGTTTGAGAATCAATGATGTGTAAATATCTGATAAATATTCCCAAACATTCCTCCTGCTGACACATGGCTGAAGCCATGAGTCACTACAGAAAAATACAGTTTTTTTCCTGAGGATTGGTTTTCCTGCTGGTTATCTGTAGATATTGTCTGTCTCATTCTGTTCTGACCTTTTTCATCTTTCTTACAAGATCCATCAACAAAATACACAACATCTGGATCTGGTAAAGGTTCATCCTTTAGATCAGATCTAGGCCGTTGCATTTCCTGTGTCAGTCATGTGGGTCTCCATCAGCTTCTGTGGGGAGAAGTGTCGCTGGGTTAAGAGCTGTACAACGCTCTACTGTCTGATGTGGCTTTGAAAGCAGGACAGTCATTCATGATAGGTTTCTCACTGGAGACAAATGCACTGTTTTGTGCTGTAAGCGCAGAACAGAAAGAGTGTGAGGTACTTTCAATGTCAAAGGGTGTAAAAGAACGAGGCTAGCTGATGCTAGCACTGCCATTGATGCTGCTACAACAGCTTGAACACAGTGGGGCAGGGCCTGAGCCATAGTGTCCAGTCTAGAGGATTAGTATGCCAGGGGGCGTAGTTTTCCACCAAAGGGCTGCCATCGCACAGATGTCACATGACCGTCTCTGCAATCAGCTGTCTGCACAAACGGTTTAGAATAGTCAGGTAAAGCAAGTGTTGCTGCTCCTATTAAACACTTTTTTGCTGCACAGAATGTCCACTGTATTACGTCATGCGCTGCCATAGGTTGATCATAAATACAGTGGAGCAGTGGAGCTGTCGATGTGGAGTAATGTGGTATCCATGCTCTGCAGAAGTTCAACATTCCAACAAACCACATCTGGTTCTTTGACCGTGTCTTTGGAGCTTTTGAAATTGCTTCAACTCTGCTGCTGTCAAGAGAACGCCCTTCTGCACTCACAATATGTCCCAGATATTTAACTTTTTCAGACCACAGCTGCAACTTTTGTTTTCAAACTTTGTGTCCCTGCCCTGCCAAGAACTTTAATAAAACCAAAATGTCTTCTTTACATGCCTCTTATGGCAAAATGTCGTCGACATATAAAAGAATTTGACTGCCCTTCTCACCACGGGGGCAGTTCTTGGTTATTTACACTGGCTTACTGTGTAGAAAAGAATTTATTTGAAAATGTTGCAGCTGGTGTAAAAGACACTGAATGGTTCTGGTTCAAAATAAATATCTGGTCTACCGACGCCATGAGCCACATGGACTTCTACATTCATCTGAATCAAGTACGCTTTTCATCCCGAGAGTTAAAACATAATTTTGTGATTTTTCTCCAAATATCTTTAACAAACTACCAGAAAACCTGATGTCTGCTCCAAATCTTGGTTCTTAGAGCAGAAATTTGGCTCTTAAAAGACTTAAAGACTTGTTGACTGGTGAGTCTGACTGACTGTAGTGTACCAAGGTTTCTAGGTCAAGACGAAACAAGTTTTTCAAGCAGTCTAAGCCATCAATCAGGTAGGAGCTGACTAAATTTAGCAGAGGAAACACTTTTTTGTTATCTATATGATTTCATGTTTATCCAGAGGTAGGCACCTGCACAAATCACAATAAAAAGCTATTAGCAATGGCCCAACACCTCTATTTACCATGGCAACTGCTAACAATAAGCATTCTAGTTATTTCACCTCATTGGAAAAAGGTTCTCAAACAAGTGAGAAAAACAGGACACACTGTTGCTGTTAAAGAGAAGCATCGTGGGAGAATCCACTTGTTCACTTAGTTCATGTGTAACATTATTAAAACTGTGGCATGTGGACAGAATAAAATCTGGGTTTTATTTAGATTCAGTCTCACTGGGGAAAAATGCAAATGCAGGAAACTAAAGATGAAGAATAAAAACATGCTTCAGAAAGGGAAGCTTGTTCTAGGCATTGATTGGATATCAGTATTTCCAACAGTGACTAAAATACGAAGTATAGTAGCTATTTCAACATCGACTCTTGTTTTAACACATATATGTTCTCTCACCTAATATTCGGCCTTGTAGATAAATATTTCAGCTCCATTTAGTTGACAAAAAGAAGGCAGTGGTCCACGAGATACATGGAGACCCACCACCATCACCTCCAACAGAGGCTGAGGAACTGGTCCTGAACCATTAAGAAGCCTCATAGTTAAACAAACAAACAAAAAACTATCTGTAATGTCAGCTCATGCCCTTGGTATGCCATGTTGGATCTCTACAGCTGGAGAATCTGGGTGACTGTAAAATGGAGCCGTTTGATTATATTTATCTGGAGATGATAGCTCATCTGTTTGAGTTATATATGTTGTTAAGGTGGTTTTACTGGTTTATAATGCTCCATGTAACACTGTTAGAAAGTGCTATTTAAATAAGGTGATCAGACCTGAACCCAGTTTCATGACACACACTCGGGTCCTCTACTGCTTGTGATGCTGAAAAGTCCCTAAATAACTTCCGACTCTG
This sequence comes from Melanotaenia boesemani, assembly GCF_017639745.1. NCBI lineage: Eukaryota > Metazoa > Chordata > Actinopteri > Atheriniformes > Melanotaeniidae > Melanotaenia > Melanotaenia boesemani. The sequence goes on along the minus strand of NC_055705.1, from coordinate 8,632,503 downwards.
CTCAGTGGCATTATGTAAAAATATATATTTCACCTCCTAGTTAATTTTCTTCTGGTGATCCAATGGGAGCTCAGGGAGTTTAAAATCAAACCAGGACACAAGTGCAGCATATTACAGAATAAATTAGACTGGACCAGAAGACAGAAACTATAACCCTTTCAGGTACAGGACCTCAAAGTAGTCCATAAAATAATTCACATTGGCTTATTTTTTAATATTTTTTTTCTCATTTTTCAGCAAATATGTCATATTTTGTACATCCAGCACACGATAAATTAACCAAGCATCTCAGGTTGCCAGATCTTTTTCAGCTCTTTGATGAGAATCTGCTCAAGTCTCTTCATGCTTGCAGACACATTAAATCCAGCAGAAACATCCAGAACTTCAAAGACAACATCCCATCCCAAAGTCCCGAAGGAGCTCCTGACATGTATGATGGCAGCACAGACTTCCGTCTACTTTCCTCCCACTGCTTCAAGCTAAAGGCCAACATGAAGAGCTTTTTATCAGGTTCTGATGTCACAGTTTGCAAAAAAAAACAAAAAAACAAACAAAAAAAACTTTAATCACTCAGAAAACAAATTAAATTGAGTCACACATTTCTGTAAATGATAACTAGCTTCATGTCAGCTCATCAAGGCTTCTCTCTTCAGGAACCTCACGGCGTCGGAGAAACCTTCCTCACATAAAGACTGCATGGTGCTGCTGGACGGAGGGAAGAGAGCCTGGTTCAGACGTTTGATGTTCTCCACTGAAAACTGAGGACACCAAAGAAGCCGTTAAGTCACCTAAATAGATATTTATTTATTTATCCATGAAAGACAGGGAAAAAAACTATTTACATTTTTTTAATAAAAAGTCAAACAATAAAACAAAGACATTGTATCACAAAATTTGACACAAACTGTAATGAAAATAAAATAATTTAAAAATTTAAATAATGAATACAAAATCTAAGAAAAGAACAACAAAGATTTCTTTTTAAATACCAAAGATTTAAAAAAACACTCGCCAAAAGGCTCACACATCTGCATAAAAACCACACAAAAAGCAACATAAGCCAGAAATGTGTCTAAGCAGATGTACAATAGCATGGAAATATTCAATCAACACTTATAAAAACAAATATTTTAGAAAGGTTGAAGTGCAGACAGCTCATCAGCTGATTTTATTTGTTTCCACAATAGTTACTTTTTTTTATAAAAGAAAAAACCAAAAATTTTTTTATTTTAAAAATGCATTTCTATTATCTATTTCCTTTATCATAATTTCTGTCACGATATTAATTAAGTTTTCAATACAATTTTCTTCTAAACTCAAACTTCTTCTAAACTGATTTTACTCTGACTAACATGCTCTTTGTTTCCGTGGCAACAGCAAACTTAGCCAAGATAGCGCTGGTGCTAACCTTGCTAATGGGTCTAAAGAAAATTACATTTCCTTATTTTGTTTAGGATCCAAACTATTTCTCAGCAGCTGATTTATTCTCATCACATTCAGTTTCCAGTTCACTGGGTTTAAGATTCAAACTCATTTTTCTATCAATGAACTTTTTCAAGACAAAATTTAAACTATGTGATTCAGGTCATTTTATTGTTTGCAGTTTTTCCAGTTGAGCCAAAAAAAATCTAATTATTCAAATATACACATAAAATAGAGTTCATTATTATAAGTGTGATTCCAAAACACCCAGAACTCACCATTACGTTCATATTGGGCAGTCTGAGCTGGGTGTTGTAGCGCCCCCTGTGGGTAGGACACACATCCTGCAGGCCGGCAAAGGGGGACACGGTGACGGTTCGTCCCACAGGCAGAATGGGCAGGCTGTCAGTGAAGCCTCCATCAATCCATTTCTAATCAAACAAAACAGAGTTAAAGAATAACTTGTTAGTGTCAACATTGCTGACTGAAGGTGGACACTAATCTTTATGTGCTCAGAGAGTCACGTCCAGAGTTCGAATTACGGGGGAGCCAAGGGGAGCTCGGCTCCCCTGAAAGGCACAGGAGCTCCCCTAAAGACATTTAACCGATACTTTGAGGGGGAGCCCTAAATATAGCTCACTTTCAGGTTACATTTAATTTTCCAGAAAGGTTCCTGATGTGTTCTATTTATTTATTTATTTAATTGAATGAATTAAATCCTCCAAATGTGTTCCGTTCCTTTTCTTTCAGCTCTGTGGACTGCAGCGTTGTTTGTTTGTAGCGTGCTGTGAGCATCCATACAAAAAACACTTTATATGCTTTCTTTTGTGGTTGTTAAAAGAACTTTCCGTCCGTGTTTCCGATTAAACGAGCTGCATTCAGTAGGAGCAGAGAGATCTTTTGTAGTAACCATATTTTTGACCGTGCTACATGCACTAATATATATGCGCGTGCAAATGACTTGCAAAGTCACGGTGAACGCCTGACAAAGGCTCCGTAAAAAGCTCAGGTGTAATTCGAGCTCTGACCACGTCCCATTTTCCAGTTGGTTGCAGAGCACTAACATTTGGTTCCTAAAACAATAATTTCAGGTTTATCTTTATACAGCTGAAAAAAGTTCTGCAACATTCATTGTTTTGTCCAGGACACACATTTTTATGCTTTGTATGGTACCAGAGTCTCTTAGTGAAATGGTAATATAGTGTTTAATATCATCAGCTTGATTATGATCACATAATTTGCTTGATTCCATGATCTGAGCCAGTGGGAGTATGTAGCTGTTAAACAGTGAGGGCCCCATAACGGAGCCTTGGGGAACCCCTTATCTTTGTTTTTAATTGATCTATAGTAGGGCTGGACAATATCTTGTTATTTTCAAATATATCTAGACTTTATGACATGATACAGAATGAAGGAATATCGTTTATATCAAAATAAGCTTTTAACTCAAAACAAGCTATCTTTTTGCATTTCGCACAACTGTATTTTTGTTATGCTCATCAAAAAGTATTTTTCATTCCTTTTGTTTTAAGAGCGTAGATGTTCCAGATGAAAATGTTCATAAAACCCCAGCGGGTCATAAACACCTCATCAACTACGTAAATTATATTTGTTATGAAATTTAATCTTATATAGTGTTTTCAGATCTCTGATAGCGGAATGATTTCACATAGCAGCTGATAAAACAGACAACAGTAACCTTCCCCTGATTATAAAGATTCAGTAGCATAAAAACTCCACTGAGTTCTAAACAGTCTAGTTTTATTCTATGAAGTCTAGAAGTGGGCTGCAGCACAAAGCTGGAAAAAACAGAACAAAACTCAGACACCTGCAGCATGTGAGGCAAAGTCTGCTGCAGGAGAAGAGACCTGATCCACGCTGGCTGGGACTTCTAAATAGTTTTTTTTTAAAGCATTTGTAGATTGTTGTGACTGTATAAATATTCTTGCCTTCTTTCCACATGCATGTGCTTCTTTGCACACAAAGGCAGCATGCATGTGGTTGATACAGTAAGACTGCGGTGCAGTAAGAACATTCATGGTTGTTTCTCCTTCATAAACTCTGCTGGACATCTCTATGCAGCTGCTGCAGAAACCGCTTTGAGCTGTTTGGGTTTCAGTTCACTGATGATGTGAATATTAATTCTTATATATAATGTAAAATACAGCATCGATCCATCTCTGCATGCCACCTTTTACTTCCACATGATCTGATCCAGAACAACAGAAGTCTAAAAATAGAACCCTGTACGATCAAAATAACCACCTGTGGTCGAAACAGGTAGAAAATGATCATATTTCCTCAGTTCTTTACATATTAAATATTAAAACTAGTTTTAATGGAAATTCATGTAGTTTAAAAAAAAAAAATTAGGGGCTGCAGGAAAAACTGAAAATCCTGGTAATTTTAGAGTTAATTTAATATACAGCTACTTTAATTTCAGTTTTAATGCACATGTGCTGCTGATCCTTAATAAAAGTGCATTTAGCACTCAAGGCTGTAAATTATATTTGTCTCTTTGGGTACTTGACAAAAATAATCAAGACACGTATCATATATTTTGATTCAGGTAAAAATACTGAGATATGAAATTAGGTTCATATTGCCCAGCCCTAATCTATAGTTACTAATTAATAAAGTAGTCCCTGTCTTTTGAGTTAAATTAAAACCATTTGAGAACCAGACTGGAAAGTTCAACCCAATTTTCCACTTTGTCTAATAATATGTTACTGTCAAGTGTGTCAAACATGGTGCTGAGATGTAGCAGAGAATCAGGTGTTTCCACATCACATGGACCTTCCCATTACCTGTCCTCTGAACTCCACTGGTTTAAGTCCAGCATACATGGGCACAAAGCTGCTGGCCAGCAGGGCCTGAAACACACAGTCAGATGGACGAGTCCAGCTCAAACATCCTGTTAGTGCTGCTGATAAAATATAATATCAAGGCATTCATTAAATAAGTATTGACTTTCTTTTCATTTTAGGGGTAAAGTATTAAAAACCAAAACCTCCTGTAGTAGACTGGGAAAAAAGGAGGTTAAAAAAATCATTAAACATTTACGACTGTTTTAAAATGAACGAATCTAAGAGGACACTTACCTTTATGAGCTCTTCCCTGGAAGAAAACTGAGACACAATGTGGTTTTTGCCACTTTTGGAGTGTGTTATAGAGACATGGAGGCGGTGTGAGGCCAGACTGTGAGCATCTGTGGGGAGAATCTCCTCTATCCCCTCTCTGCAGACATATGTCAGATTTTTATAAAAATACTCATCACATTATTCCTACTTAAGCCACTACATTTGTAAAAACATACATTTACAGACTTGGACAAAATTGTGGGTACCCTTCGGTTAATGAAAGAAAAACTATGAAATTTAACCAGTGAAAGTCAGACATTACTTTTCAACCATGCTTCAAAAGGATTATTTAAAAAAAATAAACTCATGAAACAGGTCTGGATAAAAATGATGGTACCCCTAGAAAAGACTGAAAATAATGTAACAGAGAGACGTGTTAATCCAAGGTGTGTCCACTAATTAGCATCACAGGTGTCTACAATCTTGTAATCAGTCACTGGGCCTATATATAGGCTACAGGTAGTCACTGTGCTGTTTGGTGACATGATGTGTACCACACTCAATATGGACCAGAGGAAGCAAAGGAAGGAGTTGTCTCAGGAGATTAGAAAGAAAATTATAGACAAGCATGTTAAAGGTAAAGGTAATAAGACCATCTCCAAGCAGCTTGATGTTCCTGTGACTACAATTGCACATATTATTCAGAAATTTAAGATCCATGGGACTGTAGCCAACCTCCCTGTAGCCAAGGCTCATCAGCTCTATGTTTACAGATGGAAAAATGAAGCATATGAAGAAAAGAACACCGTCCCTACTGTGAAACATGGAGGAGGCTCTGTTATGTTCTGGGGCTGCTTTGCTGCATCTGGTACAGGGTGTCTTGAATCTGCAGGTACAATGAAATCTTAAGGGACTATCAAGGGATTCTAGAGAGAAATGTGCTGGCCAGTGTCAGAAAGCTTGGTCTCAGTTGCAGGTCATGGGTCTTGGAACAGGACAACGACCCAAAACACAACTAAAAACACCCAAGAATGGCTAAGAACGAAACATTGGACTATTCTAAAGTGGCTTCTATGAGCCCTGACCTAAATTCTACTGAGCATCTTTGGAAGGAGCTGAAACATGGCGTCTGGAAAAGGCTCCCTTCAAACCTGAGACAACTGGAGCAGTTTGCTTATGAGGAGTGGGTCAAAATACCTGCTGAGATGTGCAGAAGTCTCACTGACAGTTACAGGAATCGTTTGATTGCAGTGATTGCCTCAAAAGGTTGTGCAACAAAACATTAAGTTAGGGGTACCATCATTTTTGTCCAGGCCTGTTTCATGAGTTTATTTTTTTAAAATAGTTCTGTTAAAGCATGGTTGAAAAGCAATGTCTGACTTTCACTGGTTAAATTTCATAGAATTTTTATTTATTATTACTTTTGTCAGATTCAAGTTATTTCTGTGGACATTGTGAGTTTTTTTTTTTCATTAACCGAAGAGAATCAACAATTTTGTCCACGTCTGTAACTGAGAACCAAACCTTATAGTTTCCAGTTCATGTAGATTTAGGTGAAAAATAAACATACTCATGAAGCTAACTTACTAGCCTCCTCATGTAGAAGTGTTTACGTAGATTACCGTAGAGTGAGCATAAAGTCATATCCCGGTGTGACGGCTCCAAACTTCTGCTGTCTCACACTTTCAGCAAACCTGTAGGTGAAATCTTTACAGTTCTGGAGGAAGAAAGCACATCACACATTATTACTGTCATCATTCAGATTATTAAAAAGATATTTTCTGCACTATATCGACCATCCTCACCAGTGTCACATTCTTTCTTTACGCTGCCATGATGGGTGTCAAAAAGCCATCTGCCATTACTCAATAACTGTTAATTTGACTTTTTTTTTTTTAATTATTAATTTACTGAATAAACAAACACAGTTATACAGAGATATTTTCAGCAGGTTACATAACATAACTACATTTTTTCTTTAATAAGATAGAATAATTTGCCATTAACTGTTTCTCTTTAGGGATGGAACTAACGGCCATTTTACTTTCCAAGCCAGTTGAGCACCTACGTGGTGAGGTCAGATGGCTATACTTTGAAAATGTGCGGTTGTTGGTGTATGATTTGTATGATTTTCCAAAATCCTGGTTTCCAAACCTCCAAAACTGCCAACTGATGGAGATATTGATACCTGATATAGTTTACCACAGCATTTACAACCACCTACCTACCACTGACAAAGTGCTCCTACACAGCTGACAGCTCTCTGACAGCTTCCAATTATTTAATTTGACAGCAGCAAAACCTTTATCCCGCCGTTCAGGGTCAGCAGGCAGTCTGTAAAATAAAATCCCATTCTCGGGATGTTGATTGGAAAATCCACTGGCCATACTGACTGTACCATTAGCTTTTGGTAGCTAATGCTAATTCATTCCTCCAGAGAAAATGTATAGTGGTCTGATTAGCTTATGCAGCATTTAACTAAATGTAGGGTCCTATGAAATCTTTTTAAGTTTTTCTCAAATCCTGTGTTTTCCACTTTGAACCTGCAACAGCTGCATGAAGAAGCAGAAGGCTCTCCTACAATAATTTTGTGGACATGGATGGACATGTTTTTCCCACGGATCTTCCTCAGGACATTCAGCTGCAGCTCCACAAAACTGAGACAGTATTTTAATTTTTTCTAGACACTTATGGTAGAATTTCTTCATTTCTTGAACAATTTTGGTGTTTCTGTTGGTCTCTTAGCTGCTACTGACTCTCTGAAGGAGACTTAAGGCCTGACAGAGCAGGTGACGTCACACAGACAGAAGACTATATCGTTCAGAATTAGGGATGCCACCATTACTTCATTTCACAAGTGATGGCCATATTAAATATTACCACTTTTCAGCAAGGATTATGTCTGAACCATATCAGAATTTACAAATAAATTGTTTAAAAATCAAACAATGTGATTTCCTGGATTTTTATTTCACATTCTGTCTCTCACAGTTGAAGTGTACCTATGATGACTATCACAGAACTCTCATTTTTTAAATTGGGATAATTTGCACAATTGGCGGCTGCCAAATATGTTTTTTTGTCCCACTGTCTGTAGGTTATATTTCTTTTAAAATTATCTGGCAACGCCCTGAAATGATCTTGGGACCTACATGGAGATCAGGACTATTTCTATGGCAATAATCGTACCAAGAAAATCTATAATCGGGACGTCACTAGTCTGAATATTTTTTACTCTTATCTTGCTTAGCTTGTCCCTGCTTGTGTGTGATCATGTGACTGCAAGCCTGCGTCTGATTGGTGAAGCTGGTGGCATCTCTGTGGCACAAATAAAGCATATTTAATTGAATAAATGGTTTAAAAAAATAAAAGGATGCTCAATGCAAAAGAGTAAAAGTAGCATTTCGTCTTTACAAAATCAAGTAAAAGTAAAAAATATTTACAGTAAAACTACTCTCAGGAGCACTTTTTTTTTTTCAAAAAGTTACCCCAGTAAATGCAACAGAGTAAATGTAATTTATACTACCCACTTTTGACTTTGTACAATGTATTTTTTAAGAGTTTGGTTTTGTTATGTGACATAAAAAAACACATCTGTGATCACATATGTTTATATAGAAACCAGAAAAACCTTGAAGGATTTTCCACAAGGATTTCAACCTGTCATGTCCAACATCATCTCTAAACTGAATGCAGTTTTAATCCTTTTTATTTTATTTAATGTATTTACGCAAACTCTCCAAGAATCTAGACGAGATATTATCTTCACAGATGAACCTTCTGTTAAATTTAAGTGTTACCGCAATGAATACTCACATTTCCAACTTCTAAAAGTCTCTGTGCTACCTGAGAAAACAAACACGTACATCCTTCTAGCTTCAGAAAAACCTCAGTGAGGGTTTCCCCAATCCCACCTCTAGCTTGTCAGGAGCTGTGACCACCACAGCAGCCACCAGCGCTCCGGCTGAAGCCCCTGCACAGGCCCTGAGAGAGCCCAGCAGCTTGTCCCCATGGCGGAGGAAGGCCCCCACCGCACCCAAGTGGTAGATTCCCACAAAACCACATGCAGCAAAGGAAAGGTTCAGGATTGTCATCCTCACCACCTGCACAGACGTTACACAATGTGGAAAAGGACAAATAAAAATCTCTCTGCAGTTTCTACAGTGTAACTATCTTCTTCTAGGAGAAGTCGGACTAAAATGTTTTTGCAATCAGCAGCCTGTTTACTTGAGAGGCCGTCGCTAACTTCCTGTTCAGTGCACATTTTTATTAAACACACACAGTACAACACACAGTACAAACCAGACTGGCCAGCTGTAGTGTTTTTCCTCCAGAAAATCAAAGCAGTATATTCGGTTGTTAAATAGCTGCAATCACTCACATTTAAGGGGATCTAAGCGGTCAGATTTGCTCAACACAGCAGCTGTAGATCTGTAAGCTATAATCAGAGGTTTCATTTAAACACAATCAGGTGGTGTGTGTACCCCCAGGATGTTTCCATAACATGTTTTGTACCTGTAACTGACCACTGATATAATATGTAGTATATTACTATTAGGAACCTAACTGGACATCAGAGAGTCATCCAATATGCTGCCACCTTCTGAAGATTAAATTAATATTTTATCTAGTTTAATACACATACATGCATTCTTATTACCAAGTTTGCCTCAGTGATAAATAGGACAAGAAAATCGTATAGCTATGTTTTTAATATATATATATATATATATACGACAACATATTATTTTATAAATATTTTACAGAACAGATTTAAATAAACCAACTAAATAAAAAGTCAAATAAAATTAAAAATAAAAATAAAACATCACTGTATATGTGTGCAGAAGGAAAATATAGTATGTGGGAAAAATGTGGCACTGTTTTTAAGTAATTCATAAATCATAAGGTTAAAATATTATTTAGAAATATTAAATATATATTAAGTTAATATAACATAAAACAAACATATATGTATGGAATTAAATATATGTGTTTATACTAATAAATAATAATTTATAATAATAATTTATAATAATATATAAAAACATAATTTAATCAAATTATATTTAGTAAATTATGTTATATATAAATAAATAAAACTAACAACATTAAAATACATATAAAAATAAGGACTTAAATATTATTAAGTTTATGAAATTACATTCTTTTACGATTTACGATTCTTTAAGATTAAATATGATGAAAAGAAGAAACAAGTAATAAACTAAGCAAGTTAAAACAATGACTCTTTTTTTCTTAACTTGTTTGCATAAATATTAAGTTTGTGGTCAAAAACACGTTCAGTCTGATTTCTCTCACAGAGAAACCGAGGCTAGCTAAACTGTCACAGAGGAAGACTTCTTTACAGAGGAAGACTTCTTTACAGAGGAAGACTTCGGACGTACCGAGTTCTGGTACCAGCGCCGTCAGCATGTAGCTTCAGGTCAGTAAAGTTGGTTCAATTAATTTAATAGAGCTCACCCGAAGGAAACATTATGTTTTTACAGAAGAGATTCATGTTGCACAACTATTCTCTGAATACCGGAAGTAAACAAGGGCACATCCGTTTCCTTTCACATTAAACCTTCGCTGTCACAAGGAGTTCTTTTAAAAATAAAAGTTTACTTCGTTTGTTATGGAAACACATTTCATTCACTCGGGAAAAAAAGCTCTGTTTCCGATTGAGTTTTTCTAAATTTAGGGAGAAATGTGGGAATTCATTTGACACTTTTACAAATGTTTTTTTTTTCCCCCTGAATTTACAAGATAAGAATAATGATTGAAAAAAAAAAAAAAAAAAATGGAATTATGACACAATTTACAAGAAACTGTTTGTTTTTCTGAATTTATGAGATTATAATAATAATAATTTAAAAATGCAGATTTTTCTGCATTTACAAGATAATTTTATCCTTTCCCCAAAAATTCAGTAATTTTTTTTCTTTTTTAAAGTGGAACTACACCTAATTTTTGCATAACTCCACCCACTGCTGAATTTGAAAAATGCATGAGACATCAAGGGTTGGGGGGGAAGTGTGGGGTGATCAGGGAGTGGAGCGTGGGCAGGATGCACAGGCAGAAATGATTGACAGACAGCAGCTCAGCTCACTGGCAAGATGCAAAGTGAGATTTACAAAGCACCTACACCACAGAGCGGTCTTTGAGGTGGAAGACTTTTCTCCTCCTGAATCCTCAGCTACACATGAACCAGGTTGTCCTGAACCGTATCAGTCTGAGCCGTTAGCGCTGTTACGCTACCCTGTCAGCAACTCCAGCAGCTCTGGAAAGCTGTGAAGACTCGCGGCAGGTTGTGGCAGCTGCAGGAAGTGCTGCTGGTACGATTTGAGCTGCTGTCTGTCGCCAGATGAGGATCAGCAGGTAAAGAATAAAGTCCAGTGTTACTTTTATACCCCTCAAAAGCACAAATCCGTCCCATTGCAGGAATATTTCATCAGAAACTCTGTGAAACAATAGAAATCTGAAACTAGCAAATCTACACCAGATAAGTTCTCATCCCTTCATATGTGTTGGCGGGCGTGGTTTTCTACGCCTGCAAGGCGAGGACCCGTCTGTCTGTATCTGGATGGAGGGACTGTAGGGTTTTTAAAACTTTCTCGTGACATAGATAACCTCTCTGTCATAAAAACATAACCTGGTTTTACCCTGCAGAGGGCATTATGAGCCATTTTTACCCACAAAATCCCATTTTTAAAATAAATGAAAAAATACAAATTTTATTAAGAGTATATGAGGTTTTCATTACAATTAAGTAATACTGTAATACTGTGTTGTTTACAGCTCAAAAAACACAACTTTGGGTGTTCTACCCCTTTAGTTTATGACATAATTAAAAAGAAGGAAAAATAAACTGAAGATATATGTTTATGTAAATAAAACAAAAAGATTTCCATTTAGTATAATTGTACAACACTCACACACACACACACACACACACACATACACACACACACACACACACACACACACACACACACACACACACACACACACACACACACACACACACACACACACACACACACACAACTCATCAATAATCTCTCCTCTCAGGTCAAGAGTGTGGGTGTCATCCTCACACCCTTTCTTTTATTGCATGCACCAATCCTGTATGACCCATTCTGCTTACTTCCACCTCTGCTACACCCATCTCTTCCAGCCATCACTAATCCTCCCCAACAGCACTGCCATGCTGGTTTATGCTGTTGTCACTCGATGTCCACTGGTTCCGACAGTTAACATCAAACAGACTACAATGTCTCTTTCAGCGACCACACAGGCGTAAATTAGTTCATGAGAAAGATCAGTATCCGATAAAATAATGCAGATCCTCAGATCAGGAGTAGCAACTGACGGAGAACTACTCCATGTCTGGACACAAAGTCAAGCTCAAGTTTCTGGAAAAATATGACTTCTATGGAGTCATGGAGAATTTGCCATGGAGCTCTTTTTTGCTGAGTATTTCATAGTCCCATCATTTCAAAACCAAAATAATTAATCAGTGAGTACTTTTCTTTTTATTAGTCCTACTTTGTCATTTTTATCCCAAAGCCGAGTCCCCCGAGTGTGATTCTTCCTCTTAATACCACTTCGGTCAGCATTTATTTAGCTTGAACCATGGATTTCTCTGCATTATGCTCACGCCCTCCTCTCCTTTCGGTCTTTGTCAGCACAAAGTTACAAATTTTTTTGTGTGTTGGCTTCAATCATGTCCAGCAATAAGTGGATTTAATGGTTTACCAAAAAATTCAAAGGAGGAAAATGCCACGTTTGAGTAAAAATCTAGAAATGAAAGTATAGATTTCCAATATATCATTTTCAATTTTACATTACTTTTAATTAGACTGCTTAGGTTATATCTGCCTCTTTTCATCCCATTTTTCTATCTGAAATAACTATTTTACCAGTAAGCTTAAGTCATACATGGAGTTTTGACGGGACGATAAAGTACAAGCACAACAAAGATTACACAAGTATTTACATGTGAACACAGCATGAATCAAGTAGAAAAAAAATGTAGTGAATATTAACATAACTGTCCACAGACAGCAGCAGCAGGGTCACTGTTGCTGTCATCTGCTGCTGTTTAAGCTACTGTATAACATGTAAAACAATCAGCTATTCATACATGAAAATAATGACACTTCAACCTCTGGAAAATTAACAGTACTTAATTATGTTTGGTATAATAACTGCTATTAATTCTGCATCAAGCAGGGAGACAGAGGCAATGATGTCGCTTTAAATTAACCTTTATTCCATCTTTAAGACTGAACAAAAATTACAGTGTTTGGATAGTTATACTGAGTGATTAATAGCTGGTTTTGAGTAATTAAACTGTCAGTGTAGACACATTTCACAGATATACACTCACCACCCACTTTATTAGGGCCACCTGTTTAATTACTTATTAACTTAAATATCTAATCAACCAATCACATGGCAGCGAGCAGCAGTTGTCTGGACCAGAATGTCTTGTTGATGTCAGAGGTCAGAGGAGAATGGGCAGGCTGGTTGGAGATGATAGAAAGACAACAGGAAGTCCAATAAGCACTGGTTCCAACCAAGGTCTGCAGAACAGCATCTCTGAACACACAACACATCCAACCTTGAAGCAGATGGTCTACAGCAGCCGAAGACCACACCGGGTGCCTCCTGTCAGCTAAGAACAGGAAACTGAGGCAGTTCTGAAGGTAAAAGGGGTACAGCCTGGAACTAGCAAGCTGGACCAAACATGGACTTAATCCGAGTTTAAACATGTCTTCATGTGGTTCTGCTCTGTTGGTGAAGGTGAACAGGTCTAGGTATTTATCTGTTGGCTTTAAATCTGCATCAGAACAACTTGACTCCTTCAAAACTGCTCCAGCACCCGCTGAGATCAAACGTGTGATGCTTAAAACTGAGCTGTAATTTAATTATCTTCCTTTGAGTTGGGTAGTTACTGAGCAGGATGCCTGTAGGGAAGCTTTGCTGCAAGACAGCTCATGTGAAGGAGATGCTGTCATCACAGAGTCCTTGAAATTCATGAATAAATGAAATGAAGCAGTCTTTTGTAAGATATCAGTCATTATCCAGACTAAAACTGTAATTAAGATGCAATGTCAGAAAAAAAAGTTTGAAAAAGCATAATCAGTCATTTTCAGGTCAGAAATGAGGAGGGATGGGCTTACTGCTGACCCCCTCAGTCCAGCTGATTAAAGCCTAAAACATTTTTAAATAGAGGAGGAAGAAATCCTTTTCCTCTTCCCTGGCCTCTGCACACTCTGTTGGAAAGGCATAGCAAGGTCAAACAGATAAAATGAATCTGTTAAAAGATCAAATAGCCCCTTTAAAAAAAGATAGAGGTGAGAAATCAAAGTGAAACTGAAAGCAGAGCCGAGAGGCTGCAGCTGCGATGAAGCGTGAGAGTGGAAGATGATGATATGAGGACAAAAAAAGCAAAAAGAGGAGGGAGAGGTGACAGCTGGCTGAAAGGCCATTAGAACAATCACATCAACACTGTGCAAACATGTACCTGCACATCAGATCTGCAAACAGACGAAGGAGAAGAGGATTACTCTGCACTGCAACATGATTTTACATCATGTTTGCTCTGTATCAGAATCATTTCACAGCAAACACCAGATCCTGTCTGACTAATTAAAGATTACTTACAGACAATAAAGAGTTGCAGACTGAACGTCTGAACTCAGGCTGATCATTCTGATGTGGAGAAGGAAACAACTGCATCGATCACAGGAGCGATCAGCGGCTCGTCGTCTCCGGGCCATTTTCTGAAATTTGACTGCATCTCCTCTGAAAATGGAGGACAAACTATTTACGGAGGAGAAAATTGGATATCCTCTAGACAGGGGTCGGAGGAAAACAGTGATTGTGATTCTTTCAACGGATGCTCAGGCAGTGGGAGGAAGAAAAAAAACTGTGTTGAGTATCACGTTTAAACTTAATGGATTTCTGCAGTGGGCAAAGAAAAGGACGAAAGGTTTAGGAGACTCATTACAAAAGAACAACTTTACTTCCAATTACAAGACTGCAGTGTTCCCACGTTCCATTTGTGCTCGATAAATTTTCAATATGAAGACAAAATCGCCACATTTCATCTAGTCTAAAGATCCAGTCAATTAGCTGTAAAAACTAACTTGTACTATCAATGCATCGCTCTCATTATCTTCCTTCTACACAGACTATGATACAGTTCCAGTATATGAACTAACCAGCTGGAGCTGGCAGAGAAACAAACATGCATCTCAGATAAATGGAACCTGGTAAATGTTGTTAAAGGACAGATACAGTCATGTGCCAATTTTAAGATCAGTCATCTGGTTCTTTCTAAGTCTGAGGTAAAAACAAGCTGAGATTAACAACACATATTACACGGTGTGTACCTAACATTCTTCTTTAATTTACATTTCACACAAAGTCCCATTTTTTTTAGTTGGGGTTGAATTTGACTAAAACTAAGCTATAATCCAGTCCAGTTTATTTATAGAGCAAGTTAAGAACATATATATGTGTATATATATATATATTAAACACATTAAAATATAACCCCCAAAACAGTCAGTTAATTATAAAATGACCAAAAACACTATAAAACCTTAAAAGACATAGAAGCATAACCTCAATTAGTGTTAAAAGCCAAAAGAAAACAAGTAGGTGAGGAGGCCTGTTTAATGTTTGAATGCAGCTGGTTCCACAGCTTTGGTGCTGCCACAATAAAAGCTTGTTCCCGTCTTAAAACTCACCTGACCTAGTGGAAAGACAGGCACAAGAAAGCAAGGGAAACCTTTTAAAAACAAACTTTTAATGACATAAGACGACAGGGCAAGGCACTAAAGTAAATAAATCAGTTTGTTTGCATAATGAAATTATAAAAATAAACCTTGGGGAAGGAAAAATGACAAACTGATGGATGTCAGTGTTCCTGGCTGCTGCTCCTGAATAAACAATTATTTTTTTTAAATGACAGTAATGGCTAAATTAGCTGCAGACCATAAATGTAGAACAGCTGTAACATGAGCTAATATCAATCAGTGTTATCAAATAAGTGTATGGATAAAAAAAGTAATGCCAGGGTAAAGAGGGAAGATAAAAGAGTGGTAATGAATAGAGATGCACAGGGAATTAGTGAAATATAAGTGAATTAGGAATCAAATTTAGGTGGTTACTACTCAGTTATTGGTGCATGGAACATGGAAAGCAAAAGGAGACAAGGCAGTTTTAATATTTAAACATTTTAAATAAAATTTAATGGATAAAAGTCAGTAGGCTCTGGACCTCATCTGCTCTGTGACTTTCTATTATATATAATAGAGAATTCATAAAAAGCATGACAAACTCCCGAGCTTTCCCTGCTACGCATTAAAATCCCTAGTACATGAAAAAACTGTTCACAGGACCCTGAAATGTCATCTCTGGGCACCGGGCTAAAAATAACCAGCAATATGAGAACACAGTGATGATACGTTTCCACTAACCTGAGTCATATTAAACATCAAATTCTATGAATCTATGAATAACAATGCGCTTGATCAGTACACTAAAATAAAGAATAAGACCGTCACCACACTTTTTTTAAACTAAAACAAAAAAGCTGGGAGGACATGGTGTAAAAGCACAATAGCTTTAACATACAAAGACAAAATACATTTAAACACAATTTTATCACATTTAACAGACGCAGATATGTTAATGCAGGAAGTCTGACAGAATGTACGCATTTTCGTGACTTATGAGACTGATATTGCTTCGACTTCCCTCTGAAAATAAAAGGAATGTATTGGCGATGAACGCAGTCTGATGTGGTGTTTGGAACGTCTCCAGTAACCCGGAAGTGCGCCGCCATTTTTTGTACACGACTTGGAGTATATCGACGGCTCTCCTCCATCGTAGTAACTGTGGACGGGGTTTGTGCATGCAGGTTAAGGGAGAGGTGGCGTCATTGGTTCAGGAAAGATGAGCATGGGTTGTAAGACAGAAACAAAACGGCGGTATTTTCAGATTTATTCACTTTGGGACCCGATTTCAGGCTCCAAAACACAAATTCCATGTGGAAGAACTGAACAATAAAAATGTGAGCAGATAAGTTGTCTCCATGTGGACTTGACCAGGGCAGCATCTAGCAGCAGCAGACAACCACCCTTCCTGGTTCTAGTTATACTGGAGACTTTTCTTCATGTTAAAATCAAGTTTTTCTTCTCTACTGTCATCCATGCATGCTCAGGATGGACTGAATAAAAGTGAAGATTCAATGCAATCCAATGTGTTAGTTTGGAATAAAGAGACCTTTTAGATGACACATTTTTACACATCCTGCTTCTGTTTGTCTATTTAAACACAATTATGGACCGTTTATGTAAATAATGTATATATTCATGATCACATGCTGACTTGAAAAAAACATTTTCCTTATTATTTATACCCTTTATGAAAATATGAGTATATGTAAAAAAGATATTTCTACCTTTCTGTTTTAACTAAAGTTACAAACAAAAGATAAATGTGGTCCTGAATCACAGCTGTAGTCTGGCTGCTAGTTAAAAGCCTTTATCCTTACACTGTGGGTTGTTCAGGCTTATTAAATATTTATGTTCTGTTCCAAAAATAAAACAGAAAATCTATCTGTAATTTGGAGAAGACAGCAGGGTCTCTGTATGGTTCCCAAACACATTCTCATCTCTCCAGAGTTTCACGTCTACACGCTGTTCTGTTCCACGGCAGCTCAGGCTCGCCTTACTGATCTAATCAATAAACACAAATTAAACCTGCGTCTCTGTTTTGCTCTTCACATCTGAATATAAAGAACAACACTCACTTAAATGCATCCTCAAAACTGGATCCAGACTGAAGGACTGGACCCAGATCTGTTTTCCAAGAGGAAACCTTTTTAATATTTAGATAAACAGGCCAATTTCTTATATTATTTGTGCAAGTGTGTTTGATGTATAAGAAGCAATTATCAAATGCAAAGTTTACAGTGTGCACACCTCTCAGGAACAAATTAAACACACCTCCATTGCGTTACTACAGATAATAAGTAAATAGTGGCAAATAATATAATAAATCTGAGATTAAATCATTATTCTTGCTTCTTTGTTTGTAGATTAGCAGTTTTATCAGTGCAGATGTGGCTGAAAACAGAAAACTTTAGATTAAACTGCCTAACTTTGTATTTTCAAACAAGCAGACCAACAAATGTACTTCCCTTTGAACCTGAACCATGCACTTTTAACTTTTCTCAGTTTATTCTCTCTCCAGCTGGCACTGCTGTGTCTGCAACACGGGAATAAATCACACTTTCATAGATTTGTGGATGTTTTCTGCATCGTCCTGATTGGTCTGTAAAACTCTGCTGCCGTGTTCCTTTGTCTGCAAAATCACTGCAGAATCCCTTGGCAGAGCGCCTCATGGCCAGATTTGATGTTAAAATGCTATGGGGCACACTCTTTTTGTCTCCCGTAGCCTCCTTTTATCTGTATTTATCTAGTGTGGCTCATATGGTGAAACTCTATTAAAAAAACAACAGAACAAAACAAAAACTAATAGGATTCAGTGGTTAGTGTTAGAGGTGATATGACACACAGCATTTTCATAGAAAAGACTAAACATGGTACCCCATGTAGGACCAGACAAGGAAAAGCTAGTTATCTTTCAGAAACCTGTGATTCCTGGCCAAATAAATGGATTAATCAATGATCAATCCCAGGCTGCTGCTGATGGGAGTCCTCCAAAAATGATCACTTAAAGCAAATTACCTTAATGGACCAAGAAACTGTCCATGCACCTGTAACACTACACCCTGCACATGCATCATTATTAAACACCATTTGAAAAAAAGTATACTATCGTTGTTGATCTATTTATTTTACTCTTGCAGGTCAGTCTGCTACTGTTGTTTTTAATATACACATACTGCTTGTATATTTAATTTAACTTTATTTTTGGCTTCCTCTCTGACTTTATAAAAATAGCTGAGGTGCTGCCTTCAGAGACATTTTTTAATTAGTAATTTGGTTAACTGTGGGATCTGGGGTGTGTGTGTGTGTGTGTGTGTGTGCGTGTGCGCACGTCTGTGTGTGTTCCGGCAGGCCAGTGGATGAGTACGCCTTAAAGTGCATCATGCGTTATGTTGTGGAATTTTTATTTATCAAAGATCACACACTAAGTGAGAATCAAACAAAGTATTTAATTAAGAGCTGATCAGCAATGAGAGTCACACAGTCAGAAAGATCTGCTAAGTGAGTCTGAAGAGATACATGTGTGCTCTGGTTAATATAGAGCCAGAGCCTGAGCTGATAACATCGAGGTCGAAGGTCATTGTAGTAAACCCCTCATGGCCTGGTACAAGGAAGAAAAGAAAAGGGGGAAGGGGAGCTCACTAAATCCTTATCTGGGTACACAGTCATTCTCCTCCCTAAGTAAAACATAAGCCAAGCTTTAACAATGCAAAGTGTAGTCTACAGAATATAAGGGTTCTGTGTAAATTTTCCATTACAGTTAGCACTGACGGACATGCTGTTTTGTCTCTGCAGGTGGAAGGTTTTGTCTTGGATCGATGTCTATCTATTCAACCGGATCCCGCCAGCCAGGTATCCTGGTCCGGTGGCTGGGTCGTCGTCCTTATCTGTATACTGAATTTTCATTTGATAGCACCTGAGCATTGTGGGTGTGCTTAGACCTGGCTCAAGAAAATGATGCTAGCTGTTTAATCGTTATGGAGGGTTCTGTATAGGTTTTTATTGCATGTATTAACCCTTTTGTTTTCAGGGTTGTGACCCTTGTGAGAAGCTATCCAGCTATTGCACCTTTGTTTTATGCAGGAGTCATCAGTTTGAATTGTGGTTTTTAAGCTCTACATTATTGTGAATAAAACATGGATTTTAACTTGCAGATCCATCTGTCCAGGTGCATGATTGGAACCTACATGCTTTACTGGTAGAATTCCTGGGGTGAAAGTCCGCAGGTGGCATTATCAACGTCTTTTATCTTAGTTTATGGCAGGAGTGTTCAAAGTCGGCCCACTCTCCATGTTTTCAGTGTGTCCATGCTCCAACACACCCAGCTCAAATTAAATGGATCAAAGTGCTTGTAAAGTTCTGCACAATGACTCATTAATTTGAGTCAGGTGTGTTAAAGCAGGGATGCATTGAAAACCTGCAGGATTGTGTCCCTCGATGACCGGAGCTGGACTCCCCTGGTTTATGGTAATTGCAACATTGGCCACTCACCACAATAGTTATCATCATGAATTCTCATGGCCTTGTTATGAAAATTGCCTTGCTCTAGTTGTGAATTTGATGATTTCTTTGGTATTATCTGTAAGCATGCCACTTTTATCTGAGTGGCCTGAATCTTAGTTAAAATATAACACGAGTCAGACACGTTCTGTCATCTTTAATTTTCACTGGTAATCCTTTTCTCCTGAATTGCAGATAACTGTGCTTGCATGCTGCAGGGTATGCAAGTCTCTACGGAGACTGATGCCATGTCCTGAGTAATTTGAACAACATGCAAACTGGTTACAAACAGGAGCCCGCGAGGCGTTCTGTTCTCTGCTTTAATGCTCAATCACACCATAACGACACATCTCAAGTCCCCTTCGAGAGCCATGAGTAAAGAGTGATCAATACCAAACGAGACATCCACAAACCGACTTTAGCTATTCCAGTCTTTTGTTTAGGCCTGTGGTCAAAATGGGATGTTCTCTTGATAATTCCATTGATCACCGCCTGGAAATGCTGAACAGGGAAGTCTGTATAATTTGCTACAGCATTTATTGAAACTGCTTCAAACACAAAGAAAACAACCCTTTGAACTAATTTAAATATCTTCTCTAGTTATTACAGGCCATTTCCTCAGATATTAGTTGATTTGATTCATTCTTAAATGACTGATTCAGCTAAGATGTGTCATTAAATCAGCTAATTTTCCTTTAGGTTAGATGCACTGAAATGTTCTCAGTGGAGGAAACAAGACACAACAAAGAGGACCAGTGGGGATGGAGTTCTGTTATTTGCAATGCTGTCATGTTTTTGGCTCATCTGCAACTTATAATGTATAATTAGTTTAACCTTAAAACTCTGCTGGATCTCCGGTGCCGCTCAAGCACTAGCGCTTATATTGTCAACAGTTTCTCAGGAATTGTAGTTTCTTACTCAGAGGTGAATTGTGATCAGTATCTTACCCTTTAGATGATGTGTGGAAGTTTTCCAGACATCCCGTCCAGGAGGTTTACAATCAAGCCGCTAAATGTGTTTATTCAGAGACTCTAGATAGTAAATACACAATGAGTGATGCATACCAATTTTTATCATAACAAAACACGACCACCACTATGTTACTAAGAGACCTCTATTTTGACTAGGAAATTGTCACTTCCTGTCAAACTTGTTTCCTGAGAAGTTGTTGGACCCATTTAATCTGAAACTGGTGTGTTGAAGTAGAGGAACACCTAAAACCTGCAGAGGTCGGAGGAGATTGTGTAGACTGAGTCTCCATTTCAGCTCCACATTCAGATGGTAGGCTCAGAATTTGGTGGAACCTTCATGAAAACATGGATCCATCCTGCCTTGGATCAACGCTTCAGGCTGCTGCTGGTGTAATGGTGTGTGGGTATTTATTGGTCCACTTTGGGCCCCTTAGTACCAACATGGCATAGTTTAAATGACCTTTATAACCACAGTAAATATATTGTCAGCTTCCTTCAAGTCCATTTGTCACCGCTTGTGTTTCTTCTTAAACTTCTTGTACCTTGTAGTGAAGTCTGGAAGTGGCAGCCAACTTTTTCTTCTGTCTAAAAAAACCTGCTCCTGCATAAACCTACCTGTGGAGAACTTCTCAGCTAGTGTCAACTAGCTTTGTTTGGCCTCATTTTTTTTTTTTTTTTGTTGGAAGTACAGATTAAATCACAATTGATCTAGTAGTAACTATTGGTTTAATATGGTCCTCATTGTCCTGCTGAAGATGCTTTTTCTTTTCTATGTTAATTCAGTATTTCTCAATTCCAGTCCTGGAGTACTGGTCCCCTGCAAAGTTTAGCCCTTCAGCCCTCTTGAGCCACTGTCCTGCAGGGTTTAGATGCTTCCTGCTGCAACACACCTCAAATCAGTGGGTCAATAAAAGGCCTTTTCCAGAAAAAGCTTTTAGACAATGATTTCATTTAAATATATTTATTTCGGTATAGTGAAAGTAAATAAAACATTAAAAACAATTACAGAAAAGATGAAATAAACTGAAAGGGTGTAGGCAGAAGCTAATAGCTTATAAAACACCAAAACAATGTTACCAAATTACCCGTATATCAACAAAATTAACATTGAAAATAAGATTTACATCACCATTGATAGTAAGAGCAACTTGTAAAAATATTACCCACACAAAGATCTTTAACAAGTATCATTTTCATGATACTTCATTATATAATTTATGTACTTTTAATGATTTTAAAGTAGAACTCATTTTTAAGTCAGAACTGTTCCACAGCTTGACACAGTGACAATGAAACTTAATATTTATCCATATGCTAAACATTTAACATTAACTTTATACAGAATTTGAATTGTGTTGTAATCTACTAGATCTCTAAATTTTAGTATGTGTAATTGAATAAATAGTGGATTTGTCGGTTCACAATACATTTTTTTTGTTCTACAGATTATATGTAAGGCCTTCTTTTGCAGTAAGAAAACTGAATTTGTTTGTGTGATAAGTGTTTCCTCAAATCCCCACATAATAGGTCATATATGGAACAATGAGTTATATAAAATAAAAGATTTCTGACACAGAAATTGCAATAAATTTTGACACCTTGCTTTTGACATAATTTATGTGATTTCCTGTTTAGATTATGGTCTGTTAACACCTAACACCTTAATTTCTGTAACCATTTCAATTCCATGATTTTACTTATTGTAACTATTTGATGTACATTTTGCAAATATAAGACATTTTGTTTTTCCAAAATGAGAAGATAATTGGTTGACAACAAACCATTGGTTAACTAACTCAAACTTATTTTCCACTGTATCCAGAAGCTGTTTTAAGTTTTCTCTGAGGCAAAAGAAAGTTGAATCATCAGCAAATAAAATTTACTTCAACAACTGGGAAACAAGACACAAATCATAAACAGTATAAACAATAAAGGGCCTACTACAGAGCCCTGTGGCATCCCACATGACACCTGTAATAACTCAGAATCCGTATTATTTACATGTACAAATTGATATCGGTTTGGTAAATAACTCTAACTATTCATGTGCAACTCTGATTCCATAACCATGAAATCTATAAAGAAGTGAATTATAATTGACTGTATTGAATGTCTTCTGCAAATCCAAAAATACACCAAGTGTATATTCTTTTCTATCAGTTGCTTCTGTTATTTGTTCAGTAAAATTCATTAGTGTCAGTGAAGTGTTCTGATTTGTTTCTAAAACCATATTTTTTCACTCAGTATACCGTACACATGAAATCATTTAGTCTTATGGAAAATATTTTCCAATATTTTGGAGAATTGAGGACATGGGTCTATAGTTAAGCAGCAAATGTTTATCACTAGTGTTACATAAGGGAATAACTTTTATTTTAATTTTTTTCTGTGAATTTCCCAGCAGTTGGTGACAGATTGCAGATGTAAGTGAAAGGCTTAACCATACATTTAATGTTTGATCACGAACATGCTGTGACCGTTCTAATCAGCTGTTTTTCTTTATTCTTGAATTTATCTACAATATTAATAATTTCCTGTAAATCAGGTGTGTTGCAGCAGGAAAACATCTAAAACTGGCAGCACAGTGGTGATCCCTGTGGCTCGTTAACAGGCTTGCAAAGAAAAGTTGCATTAAACTGGTTCAGGTGTGTTGGAGCAGGAAAACATCTTACACATGCAGGGCAGTGGTACTTGAGGACCGGATTTGTGAAACATTGTGTTATTCTATTTTTGTTTTCAGCAAAAGTCAAGGAGAAAATAAGTTTAAATATTCCTCAACCAAAGTCCTAACTGATGTCTATATGCTTAGATGGCATTCAGAGGTAATACGCTGTTTTTTGACATCGGTGTGGTGGAGCAGAGCAGCTTGTCAGGCACACTGAGCTGAAAGCTGATGGCCTTTCTCTCACTTATTTCTATTCCCCTGTGGGTCTGTCCTGAAAAGGTTACACTACTGTTTCGTAAAAGTCAAGCTGCTGCTCAGCGTTCTGCTTTTACTTTTTAAAAAGTTGCTCTTATTTATGTAATTCGGCAGTTTATTTGCTAGCAAAAAGAAAAACTAAAAAAGTAAAAAGGCTTTATATGATCAGCCCCTCTCACCCACAGCTTTGTTGCATATCATTCTATTACTGACTGAAGGCTTAAAAAGAATAAGTGTTATTTTTCCATGAGCATTGTGTTGAATTAGATTTTTCTAGTACTAAAAAAACAAAACAAAAAACAACTTGAAGAGAGGTTACAGATTGAATGATTTTAAAATTGGACTTAATTCTGTGAAACCCTCCATACTGGCACGTTGTAGATAAACACTGCAATTGAGCAGCACAGCACAGATTCTGTCAGAGTAGCAACATTCATTTTAGGCTTGAAAAGCTTTTGTAAACAGCTGCAGGCCATTGCAGCAACCAGCATTCATCCAGCCGCGGTTTGCAGAGAATGACCGGTGCTTTTTCCTGAAATGGAGCCCAGACAATAGTCATCTGGAGAAAGACTTCTTTGTGTGTTATGACGTCTATTTTTCTCACTATTGATGTGGACATGAGGAATTTTCACATGTTTGTCAGTGCGTGGGAGTGTGTATCTGTGGGGACATGCAGTACAGATTACATTTGATGCGTAGGTGTGTCCTCACCATGAGCAATTCTTCTAGGATACTTGGAGGCCAGGGGCTTGTAGTACCGCCTGCTGCCATGTGGAGGAGCAGTTGCTCTGCCGCTGCCCTGCATGTTTCCTGTGAAGCTGCTTGTTATTCAGCTCTCTAACACAGTCAAAAGAATGGTACTCTGAAATAGATGTGCTTTAGTCCTGTCAGTTGCCGTAATACAATCACTTACCTAAGAGATGTTACCGATATCTATCTATGCGGGGAATAGCAGGCTGATTTTGCAGCCCGCATAAAACATCCCATAGTCACTGTTGCTATAGAGATTCTCCACATCTTTAGTCAAACCCCTGCTTGATGTGAGAGCACATTTTGTCAAGGTGGATGAATTTGCAAACAACAAAATGGATGTTGTGAGAGTGAAAAGGCGGCTGTGTCAGAGCTGTGGAGGGAAGGTCGGCGTTGAGATGCTGCTTCATGCAGATGATCCTGTAAAGAGGTCATCTCTCTTCCTTTGGTTTTCTGCCTTCTGTTTTCAGCTTATCAGCCAGAGATTATACAGCAACTTGATCCATTATTCATGACTCAGCAGAAGTAATAACGCTTCCTCCCAGAGCAAGCAACCAATTCCTTTTTTAGGGTTTTTATGTTCCCGGAGGTCTCTCTCTTACAAGTTATGAGTCTTAATGTATTTGGAAGTGTTAAGGTGGGAAGCTCTGCACACTGTGATAAACTGCGAGTTCCAGACATTTGCTGCTGGGCTGGAGTGGCGAGCTTTCTGGTTAGCAATCACTTCAGGCGCACAACTCACTACCACCAAAGTGCCTATTTGTTGTGCACTGTGGTGTGAAACAAGCTTTTACACTTTCAGGAGCGATGCCCTGCTCCATTTTAAATCCCTCCTCCTGGAATTTTATTAGAGACAGTAAGAATTTCAGGTCACCGAAGAGGAAAAGTTTGACTCTCAGACTGATTAAATAAGCTGACTACCAGACATTTCTATCACAGACTAAGTCCTACACTTTTTATCTAACATACATGCATTCATACGTCAGGGGGAATGTTGGTTTCACTGTCTTGTTCATGGAAATCAACCTCAGCCATGTCTGAAGGTTTGCTAGTTTAATGCCGAGTCTGTAGCAGCAGGCACCATCAGTAAGATGCATACGGCTGTTTATTGATGAAAAAATGACAGATGTTGGTGGCTCAGAATATGAAAAGGCTTCATCTGAAAGCTTTGTTAAGGACAAACTACTAAAGTAGTGATAGAAGAACAGCCTTGACACAGATCGTCAAAAATTCACCTTTATGAGGAATAAAGTGAAACACTCACCAGCCACTTTGTTAGGCCCACCTTGCTAGTACCAGGTTGGACCTCTTTCGCCTTGAACTGCTTTAATTCCTGGTGTCATAGCTTCAACAAGGTGTTGGAAACCTTCCTCAGAGGTTTTGCTCCATATTAACATGACAGCATCACACAGTTGCTGCAGATTTGTCAGCTGCATCCCAATGTTGTTTGGGGTCAATTTAATTTAAAGACCTTGAAACAAATGAGGCCATTTTTGACAGTCGGTGCTGCTAAAATCGATCATGTTCTTCTCACATTGAATAGTGCATCACAAGCTGGTCATTTAAAGGAGAAATACATGTTAAAAAACATTTAATCATTGTAATATTCTAGAAAACTTTTATATTCTTAGTTTTCAGAATTTTATCAAGCTGCATGGTGGTGTGGACGTCCACACTGCTGCCTCACAGCAGGCTGGGGGTTTGAACAAGGACCTTTCTGAGTGGCGTTTGCATATTCTTCCTACCATAAAGATATGCATGCTGGGTTAATTGTTCCCTCTTAACTTCTTCCTAGGAGTGAGTGGTTGTTTGTCTCTCTGTTGGACCTGCGATAGACTGGTGACCTGTCCAGGTGTTCCTGCCTCTCCCCATGACCCTGAATTGGAATAAGCGGTATAGAATATGGATGGATGGATATATAAGGTTCTCAGCGGGCTAGTCAGTATGCTTACTGTATTCCTGTAGTAAGCATACATCACTGTTCATTAATTTTCTTCTTTTTCTGCTCTGACCCCTACAACCTTGAATTGGACTGAGTGGGTATAAAAATGGAAGGATTTTTGGAAACTTTTTGGGCCGTTTGTAGGCAAAAACTGAAAGCATTTTATTTCCTGACTATTTAACTTTACAGTTAAGCTAAATCACATCATTGCTGGAGTAATGTGTGAGAGGAAAAAGGTGAAGAGCAAAAGTTCAATGTGCCAGCCAGAGTCGCCGATCCCCAAGCTCTTAAAGCGATGCACTAAAAGACAGCAATGTTAATGTAAGCTGTATGTAAGAGTAGGAAATAGCTGGAAAATAACAGCAAGGCCAACACACATAATGCAGGAAACACACACCTCTCCAAACAAGGGCTTGGAGATTTACAGCTTGTGATGATATGAGGTAGGTGAATGTTTCCCTCATTTTTTAAACACTTGGCTGAAAGATACTCCAGGGTAGCAATGCACATCATTATCAGTGGATGCAGAAAAACAAACAGAGAAACATTCTAAGTTAAAATCTCTTCAATGAGGTGAGATTGGAGGAAGGCTGCAGGGCTGCAGACTCAAGACAAAAACCCAAGGCTCTTTGATGTCGAGGTAGCAAATACAAAGCTTTGGACACCTAGGACCTCGAAGTCTCTCTGCAGTATCTTAGCTGGTCCCAGGACTACACTTTTCTAGATGGAGATCTCTGATGAGATCTTCCTGAGATCTCTTGGACAAGCTTTCTCCCAGTATGGAAGTCAGGGTCCCAAGTGCTCAGTTACCACTGACACCACTGTTGCCTTCACTCCCCACATCTTTTCAACTCCCTCTATTAACTCTTTGTATTTTTCAAGCTTCTCATGTTGCTTAAACTTGATGTTGATGTACTTGAAAGAGCTTTTTCTATCACTACAACGTTCTTCTGTTTTTTTCAACCACTAACATGACTGGTTGGTTAACCATAACCAGTTGATTAGACTGGATCTCTTTTCCCAGTGATTCACCCCCTCCTTTTGTAGTATTCCTGGGACTTTTAAACCAAACCCAGTACAGATGTTCCTGTGCACTATCCAGTCACCTGGTTATGTTGTTCCATGTCTACCTGCATGCATCCTACACCCTGCTGCTGTGTGCTGGACTGTCTCAGAGGCACCTTCACACAGTTTGCAGCTGGGTCCTGCTTGACTCTCATGCTCAGCACCTGTTCTTACGTGGCCACAATTAGAGCTTCCCTTCTGTCTTTCACACCATCCTCCTCCATCCACTGATAAGACTTGTTGATGTCATCCACTCTTGATGCAGTCAGTGGTACATGTCATGTGTGCCTGTTCTTCAATTTCAGCTGGCTGAGGCACTCTCTCGGCAGTTCATCCCTGGGGACCATCTTCCTCATGCATCTCTGGACCTTTGCTGTTTCATCCTTGAAAGTGGCTCTGACGCTCACTAGCTCCCAGCCTTGTTCCTTCCTCTTAGAGTACAGTCTCAAGTGTTGTACTTGGGGTCAAACTCTGCATGCATCATGAGGAACTTGTCTTGAAATTAGTGGCTTTTAGCTACGTGATTCTGGTCGTCTTACTGGAATCCTTCCTCCTTTTAAGTCCTCTTCCTTCTCCACTCTGATAAGCAGTTTAAACTTAATAAAGTCACCATATTCACAGCAATGACTTGTTTCTATGTGATTGGCTGATTAGAAATACTCGAGTTAACAAGCAATTACACTGGTCGACCTAATAAAGCAACTGATAAGTGTATGTCTCCAAATAAATTTCACCTTTAAGTCACAAGTGTATAAATATCTATGTGTAGCTTTATTATCCATATAACTCAGTTAACTGTACAGTTACTTCTGATGCTGCCAAACTGGTCAACAAGGTCAACTGGGTCAAATGGTTTCACTCTTCACTCTATAATGATCCAATAATGACCTTGGTTCCAGTTTTAATGAACCGTGGGCTGTTGTGATGTATAATTATGTATGATAGAGCTTCTAAACAGGTCTAGAGTTTTTAATTGTACTGCCTAATGTTGTCATTAGAAAAGGCGGCTTCACACCCACACATGATCTGTATGCACACATTCACATTACTCATTTGGAGATAAGGTGACACCAGCATGTTAATTAGCAAGATGACTCTGTTCTTAAAACTATTATTGATGCTTCAGGAATCATAAGAGCTTTGACTAAAAAAAAAAAAGAGGGATTTCTCTTCCTTTTTTGATTAACAATAAATTCCAGTGAGTGATGACTGAAGCGCTAATTTATGCAAACAAAGCAAATACCCAACTTTAATTACCTCAATTATAACAGCCAGAGAACTTCCATTTCTCAAGTTATCATTTTTTCCTCAGACATCATTGCACAGAGAAGGACATTTTTATTTTTTTTTCTTTTCTGCCACAGAAGACGAGTGTGACGCTTGTGTTTCAGCCTTCAGGGCTCGCATCCCCAGTGTATGCAAATAAAGAAAAACTGACAGAGAGGAATCACAGGGCGGTGTGAACAGAAGGCCTGTGGGCCCTTCTACATATCAATAATGAAGGATGAGCTGCAGCTCTCACATGTTTTGGTTCCATCTCGGGAGGATGACGGTGCCCTCAGCAGGCCTTGCATAAACCCCCAGGTTTCATGTGGGATCGTAGGGTTTATTATCCATCAGTGTTTCTCTGTTTTCTTGGCTTTCCACAAACAAACTGTACAGACTGATGAAGAAATGAAAGAAGTGCAGGCCAAGGATTTGCACAACATGTTAAGGATTAGGAGGATGGAAGTGGCATCCATTTTGTTGATATAACACAAGATCAGTACATCAGTCACTTCAGAGACTATTTAGACCATTAAACAAACCAAATGTTCCCAAAAGGTTTATTTTTTTCTGTTGTAGTTGGGTGATCTCAGCTTAATGGTGGAAGCATGTCTCAAAACCAAAGGTCAATGACAGGAAATGTTAATCTATCTTTAAAACCTTTTCTATTGCTCTCCAATCACTTTACCAAATAAACTGTTGTGTTTTTACTCTCTTGAATGAGCTATTTACATCTACATGCTGTGGATCTACATCCATTGTGCTACCACTTTTACTACAGTCTGAAAAAAAAATAATACTCTGTGTGTGAAGTGAGAACTCTCTGAGCTTTAAAACAGCTTTGTTTAATAGGAGCTAGATCGATGTTTGGGATAAGTAACACCCTAAAAGGACCATAGAAGAAGACAATACAATGTTGAAGTAGGTACCTGTAGTGCAGTCATTGATGAGGCCACTAGTGCCACTCACATATAAAACATGTTTATGTCTAGATGAATTGTGGCCACTGACGACCACTGTCCATTTACAACTGTGCTTCGCATTTAGATAAAGTCTACGTCCATTTTTACCACTGTCAGTAATTCTTGCACATCTTTAAATGTAACATGAAGGATGGAACTGCCATGTTGCTTCAAAAAGTTGTTTGAACTAAACTATGTACCCATTTATACAGAAATAATCAATTTGCAGAGCTTTTAAATGGGATTCTGAGCAGATTAGCGTGCAAAAAAAGCGCTGGTGAAAGTTACCAATGATGTCCTCACGGCCTCGGTCTATACTGGTCCTCTTGGACCTCAGTGATTGTTCTCATTGATGGTATTAAATCATTCTGTTAGAGATTTAGGGAACCACAAAAGTCTGGTTTAAGTCATAATTGTCTGATAGATTCCAGTTTGTTCATGTAAATGATGAGTCCTCTTTACACACCAGAGCAAGTCATGGATTTCCTCAGTGTTCTGTACTTGGACTTTTCACATTGTAAATGATTCCTGATGAAAACACTAATTTTGTCAGATTACAAAGATGTCTTTGGACCTGAGCACTTCAGGGAGACACTATCTATTCATGTAATTACTCTGGATGCTATAAAACTAGAACAACTTTGAGAAACCTTGGATCTGCCCTTTGACTCACATATAAAACAGGTTTTTAGGACCACTTTCTTCCATTTACGTAATATTCCCAAAATGAGGAACATCCTACCAGATAGCAAAAAATGTTTAGTCCAAATGTGGCCCACATCTGCAGTTGTGGTTTGGCCCCTATTTGGCATTGACTTACAGTGCTGATGCTATGTGAGAGTGGCTGTCGAAACCCGACCACGTCACTACCAGATGTGGCCCATAAATGGCCAAAATTTTCTCTTGGCCCATATTTGACCTTGACTAACGGTGTTGACGCTATGTGAGTATGGCTGCCGAAACTCAGTCCCATCACTAGCTGATATGGGCTACATCTGAAATGTTCTTTCAGCTCATATTTGACCATGACAGTGTTCTCATACTTATGTTTCAGGATGTATAAGAAAGGTGTTATATTGGAGCACATTTGGTCTAAATTTACAGAACGTACTTGGGGCAAATTTGGCATCCAAAACTCTGTCACACACCCAAATGACCTGGTCCAACCCAGACAGCAGATATGTTTGGGTCGGAGCAGACTACTTTGGCTACTTTTGGCCCAGTTATGGCTCTTGCAAGTGTTGTCTGGGCCAGAGGTGGACCAGATGTCAGTTGCCAGCCTGGCTTGGGTTATGGCAAGACTCCTGTGGGCCACATGTGATCCTGATGTCAGTTGTTAGCCTGGACATGGATTATGGCTAGTGTTTTGTGGGCCAGAAGGGATCCTAATACGGGAGACCTACCTTGTTGGGTGGGGTGACCATGTGACTGGGTTTATACAGCCACACTCACGTAGGGTCAAGGACAAATGTGGGCCAAAAGAAAGTTTTGCCCATTTGTGGGCCATCTATGGTGATGAAGTGGCTATGTTTCGGCAGCGAAACTTTCATAGCGTAAGATAATGTGGGAAAAACCATGTCATATTTAGTTTTTAGTTTATTTTCGGACTAAAAATCAACTCAAATAATAAAGATTTGCACATTGGACCCTGAAAATGAACTATTAAGATACTCAAAGAGTACCTCAGTATACACATTACTAAGGGCTGACTAAACTAGTGCTACATGATCTAGTTTAAAGGTCATGTTTAAAAGTCTTGTTCTCCAACTCCCAAAAAGTGCTTCTTTGCCCTTATTTGAACACAGGTTTGCATTGAAAGTGTAACTGCCTGAGTTCTGATCTCAAAACATATGAATTTATGTAGAAGACAACAATTTTTTTTAACAGCTGTTCTTGTCTTGATATACACTCACTGGTCACTTTATTAGGTCCAACTGTTCACTTATTTGTTAACACAAATATCCAATCAGCTAATCACATGTTCCTCAATGCATTTAGTTATGGAGACAACTTGCTGAGGTTCAACCTGAGCATCAGAATGAGGAAGAAAGGGGATTAAAGTGACTTTAAACATGGTATGGTGTCTGAGTAGTTCAGAAAAACTGGATCACTTGAGCCAGTGAGGCTATAGTCATCCATGTTTCAAGCAGCAGCACTAGCAGCACTGCAAATGTTTATTACATTTTTACTCTTTTCTTCCCCTTTCACTCTTTCATTTATACATGCAAGCAGTTTTTTTCTCTTCAGCTCCATTTTGTCTTGAATCTTTCACTGAGATTATTGCTTGACCGAAGGTCAGACTATATAGTCTGTACTGCATGAACCTTAGATAGATAGAGGGAGGTGGATATCTTCCATTATATTTACTTCCTATTTTAAATGATAACGGAACCTATGGGTCCATAAATGAACATGGTGATCATGCTCTGCGTTTTTTAATAAAAGCTGATGATGGGACTGAATAACAGCTCATGGTTAAATGCTGAAAAAGGATAATGAGGACAGAATTTTCTAATGGCTGTTTCTCTGCAATGTCTGGTTTTACAAGCCAGTCAGTCCCCATCATCAACTCTTGTTAAACATTTCTGCAGGCGTTCTCCGCTGACTGCTTCATTTCTCTTGGTTTGAACTCTATCAGAAAATCCGCCATCTTTTTTGTAATTTATGTAAATTGAAGAGCATGAAGCAGAAACTTGTTTAATTGCAGAACTTTTTGTAATGAATGGCCTATCTGCTTGGACCTAAAGTAATATGTCATTGGTAAGGGAAAAAATGATTATAAAATAACAATAGTGAAGTGGAAAACTTACTTTAGGAGTGTTATATTGGAGAAGCTACAAGTTACGCCTGGTCTTAGTGTTCCCGTAAGTATTCATAATTAGACTCCTTGTGATTTCTGGTGCAGCTTAATGTGAAATATTTTCTCTGTACTCTGTATCTAAACTCTCTATGAAAATGAGAAGTCTGGAGATATGGAATGACTCCAGCTTTTAATTACAATGTGTGTAATGACTTCCTCCGGCTTCTGTCACATCAGCCATTTATTCAAAGCCAAGTGTCCAAGCAGGCTTTGTCCTAGATTCCCTGCATGTATATGTGGTCCATTCAGTGGTTGTTGAAGTCAAATGAAAGTGAGAAAACTGGCAGGATCCCTCTAACATTTAGTTTATGGGGTCTAATTTAAATATGTAAAAGGAATGTCAATTATGTGGTTGTTAAAAATACAACCTCCATGAGAGCACTTTAATTATTCCTCCGTGCTTGCATAGATGAAAGAGTGAATAATGATTATTTGTTGCCTTTTACGTCTTCATTACCTGCTTGAAGTGAGACTTCAGTGAGTGGCTGAAGGATCAGCTCCCAAATGTTTCACCAAGACATTGTTAGCCCATTCACAAATTACTTGAAGGGAAAATGTCTATACTAACAATTATATGCTAACTTTCAGGCATACTAGTCTTTAGCTGGATATGTTGCTTTATAAGACTGTGTTATAAGAACTGATTTCTTCTGGTTTGTCTTACTTCCTGTTTTATTTTGTAGAGCCTGTTTCTTGCAATTTAGTTTACTTTCTATTCACCTGGTTTTTGCACCTGCCCCTTGTCTTACTTTTTTTTGGTAATTTTTGTATTTGTATCCTACAATGGTAGCACCTTCTGTTAGTTCATAATAAACAGTCCATTTCTTTGTCTACCTGCCTGGTCCTGTATTTAGATCCTGCCTCCACTGACATTCAGATGTACACATGGACAAATTTTCATCGATTTCAGACAAATTGATTCTAGAAATTGTGGAAGAATATCAGAAATGTGAAATTAAGAAGACTGTGAAGATCCCACCATCTAAATTGTATAATATCATCAAAAGATTCAGAGAAGCAAGAGGAATCTCTGTGCGCTGGGGAAAATGCTGAACTGGATGCTTGTCATCTTTGGGCCCTCAGGCAGAACTGCATTAAAACAAGAGATGATTCTCTTTTGGAAATCTCTGCATGGACTCAGAAACACTTCCAGAAATCACTATCTGTGAACACAGTTCACCCTGAAATCCACATATGCAGTTTAAAGCTTTATCGTGCTTTCCAGGCCACATGTGGGCATAGAAAAATGCAAATGGGACCATATGAAACCCCTACCCCTGAAATCTCATTGACCACTCCTGGCCACCCCGACTCTGATTGGTAGCTTGTCAAATTTATTAGCATGGAAACCATAATTAAGGCCCATGTTTTTGCTTTTGTCCCTATCTTCAAAAACTACAGTTAATTTGCAATATTTGCTCTTACACATTTGGAAAAGTTCTATAAATTAAGTTTGTGAAATACATAAAATAACCCTGTCTTCTGAATTTATGATAGAAAATGACAAAAAATGTTACAGATGTATTTGTTCAAGAGAGCCGTTATATCCAGTATGTGAAATACGGGCGGACATAGTACGAGCGGTGGGATTGAAGGGATTACGGGTAACCCTCTGTCACCTTTAACAGATCAACACTTCAGCCAGAAGCTTCCAGAAACTACAAGCTGCACTTGTGTTAATAGGTTGATCATTGCTTTTTCTCTGTTTTCTCTGCAATATGAGAAATGTTTGGAGCCTTCCTTTCCTCTGCGTTTTGTGCTTGTGATATGACATTAGAAAGAGCTTAAAGCTGTTTTAATTCCTGTATTTCACACACAGATTATAACCAAAGTTAACAATGACCCTGCTGACATTGCAGTTAGTGGAATTTATTGATGAGCTACTCCACATTAACTTCTGTCTCATCTTGGCCATCCTATTAAAAATTTTCTGGATATGCTACTGTCTAGGAGCTGTAAACCTTTGTTTTTGTGGATATCTCAGTCAGTGTCAGCATTTAACTTCTATTAATGTTTCTCTGGATGGCTGAAAAACTGCTAACTGGTATTTATTTACAAGTTTATTTAACAGGGACAAATGCATAAAACATTTCTTTGTAAAATTATACAAAGTGAAATCCCTGCATACAGCTTTCTAGCCAAGGCTAATTTGCAACCCCTGTCCCTGGTTGGACTTGAAAAATAAAAACAGACAAAACAGTATTGAGTTTAAAATACACTATTAAAAATGTGTACAATAAAACATCCATGGGCTGTGTCTACCTTCCAATCCACAATAACATGAAAGATCTCCTTGGACAGATTGTGCTACTTTCATGTCTGTGGTCTTTCCAATTTCTCAACTGCAGAACATACACCATCTCTTACAGTAAATACAGCAGCGTTTCTCAGTAACTTGTTCCAATCATGTAGGAAGGAAGTTTAATACAATCTTCTTTCTCTGGACTTGTTTTTTTTTATGTGGCTGTCCAATAATTCCATCTATCTTCCATTTTAGAGAAAAAGCTCTTTTCCACTTCTTGTCTAGAAAGTGCTGAATGTCACGACCCTTTATTACCTGAACATGAGAGAGCTTCCAGCAGCTTCTCCTCTTGCTTACCTGTAAGTGACGTGTCAGCATGCACTATCTGTGGAGAAAGGATGTAATTTTGCAACCTTAATTTTAAACTGACCTCCCTAAACTTGACACTTGAGTGGTCTGTGTCTTTCCTCGATGCCTCTGCACACTCCAAATGTTTAAAGCAAAGCTGATGGAATAACCTGCATTTTCTGCAGCTTTACAAAGATATATATATATATATATATATATATATATATATATATATATATATATGTATGCATGTGAGTGGCGATGTCACTTCCTGTAAATTTCAAAACATCCGGTCTTTGTTGATCATAGCAGTGCCTGTGGTATTAGCTTGCTAATGTGAGCGCTAATAAGCTGCTAAAGAGTCTACAGATGAATGTTTTACCTTGGAATCAGGTAATGATCAGATTTTTGGGAGTGCATGTATCTGGGCTCAGTATCTCCGAAAGATAACTGGATCAACACTTAAAAAAAAACCCCAAAAAACAAACAAACTGATGTATATTTTTGCTTTGCTTTAATTTATCTCTTAAGTTGTTCCATAACTTTTTCCCTGATAAATGCCATTAAATACACCACAGCTGCTGCTTCTTTTTTACTAGTTGCATTTGTTACTGTGTTTTTAGTGGCAGGGTCTTAATTGCTCCAACTGGTTATGCATCCACAAGCTTTCTGAAAACAGACCAAAATAAACACATAAAGGTCGGTGAAGACAGACAGAAGTCTCCATTTGCATGAGTAGTTAACCTAGAGCATATAGTAAATGAGGCTTTACCCAGCTGTTACCAGCAAAATTTTAACCAGCCATAATTATACGCTCAACAGTGTCACACAAATATAAAGGATTATGTTATTTATTAATTTATAAATATTAATTTATTCCTGGCTTTGTTTGTGTGCTCTAACTGCCTTCACTACTGAGTGATAGACTCTTATATTAAGTTTAGTCTTTAATAATCACCCATATCCCCTCAATTTATGTTATTAACTTCAGTAAAAATAGTTAATTATGGATTCATAAAAGTCTATGGAACAGAAAGAGTATGAAAAATGTAGGGCACGAAAAGAGTTCCCTTCATGTCTGGAGACATCTCTCATGGCAACAGAGCAATCCTTGATCTTTGATATCCCTGAGCTACAAGTCCATCTAAATTGACCCACTTCTGACTAATGCCTTATCCTGATAATTTGACAGCGTTCACACTGATGGAAGCTGTATCAACCAGTACAAACTAGATGATTCAGACAGGAAGTCAGACATGGGAACCTCACAGATAATCAGGTAAATTTAATCAAATATTTAAAAATGACATCTTGTGCAGAGTTTTGATTGTATGTCATATCATAGCATTTAAAAAAAAACCCAAAGCATGATGTCAGAAAGCAGGTTGTCAAAGGCCTTTAACATGATGGAAAACATAAGGAGTAGTATGACACCAGAGGTGTAGTTCTTGTAAAGGACAACATGGATAAGACATGGAGATTCACTGCAGTCTGACGCAGTGGAAACAAGAGATCATTTTTATCTCTCTGTCCCTGTATGCTGACATCTGCTTCTCCTTGGACGGGAAAGGCTGGCAGTGCACCCTACGTTTGCACCAGTGGTTTGAAGCCTTTGTCTAGGCAAGGCAAGGCAGTTTATTTGTATAGCACATTTCATGTACAGGACAATTCAAAGTGCTTTACATAAAACAAAAGGATTACAGAT
This sequence comes from Melanotaenia boesemani, assembly GCF_017639745.1. NCBI lineage: Eukaryota > Metazoa > Chordata > Actinopteri > Atheriniformes > Melanotaeniidae > Melanotaenia > Melanotaenia boesemani. The sequence continues at coordinate 8,595,713 of NC_055705.1, read as the reverse complement.
ATTAAGAAATAGTAAAAGACAGAAACACATAGCAAGAATCAAAATAAAATAATAAATTACATTAAAATAATTTAAAGCAAGATGAGTTTAAAAAGTTACCGTGCATAATTCATACATAGATGCATGAGAAAAGAAATGTTTTTAACCTGGATTTAAAAATGTCTACATTTGGTGTTTAATCTCCACTGGCAGTTTGTTCCACTTGTTTGCAGCATAACAGCTAAATGCTGCTTCTCCATGTTTAGTCTGGACTCTGGTCTTGACTAGTTGACCAGAGTCTTTGGATCTCAGAGCTCTGCTAGGTTTATATTCTCTGAACATATCACAGATGTATTCTGGGCCTAAACCATTCTGGGATTTGTAAACAAGCAGAAGGGTTTTAAAATCTATTCTGTGACTGACTGGATGCCAGTGTAAAGATTTCAAAACTGGTGTGATGTGTTCAGATCTCTTATTCCTGGTTAAAACTCTAGCAGCAGCATTTTGGATGAGCTGCAGATGTTTAATGCTCTTTTTAGGAAGTCCTGTTAAAAGATGATTACAGTAATCCAGCCTTCTGGAGAGGCATGGATGAGTTTCTCTTGGTCTTTCTGGGAGACTAAACTTTTAACTCTGTTGATGTTTCTGTGGCTGGTAAAAAGCTTCTTAGTGACAGCTTTGATGTGGCTGCTGAAAGTCAGGTCTGAGTCTATCAAGTCTAACACTCCAAGGTTACCAACTTGGTCAGTGATTTTAAGAGCCAGAGTCTCCAGGTGTTTACCAATGCTGACCCTCTTCTCTTTGCTACCAAACAGAATAATCTCAGTTTTGTCTTCATTTAATTGTAGAAAATTCTCCTTCAACCAGGTGTTTATTTGCTCCAGACACTGACACAATAAGTCTATTGGACTGCAGTCATCTGGTGACAGAGACACAAAGTTGAGTATCATCAGCATAACTTTGATAATTAATGCTATAGTTCAGTAATATTTTACCCAAAGGGAGCATATAAAAGTTGAACAGAAGAGGTCCAAGGGCTGACTCCTGGGGGACTCCACAATTCATGGCCACTCGTTTGGATTCATAGCTGCTGATCGTAACAAAATAACTCCGGCCTTCTAAATAGGACCTGAAACAGTTAAGGACCGCTCCAGAAAGTCCAACCCAGTTTTCCAGCCTGTGCAACAGGATTCTGTGATCTACAGTATCAAACGCAGCACTGAGATCCAAAAGAACCAGGACTGATACTAGACCAGAATCAATATTCAACCTAATCTCATTTAGCACTTTGACCAGAGCTGTTTCAGTGCTATGATGAGGTCGGAAGCAGGACTGAAATTTATCAAGATTTCCACTTTCATTTAAGAAATCATTAAGCTGATAAAATACAACTTTCTCAATAATCTTGGAAATAAAAGAGAGGTTAGAGACAGGTCTATAGTTGTTCATTATAGAGGCATCTAGACTTCTTTTCTTTAGGAGTGGCTTAATAGCAGCTATTTTTAGTGACTTGGGAAAAATGCCTGATGCCAGTGTCTACCATCACTCCCAGGGCTAACAAGGCCTTGTGTGATGTATGCTGCAGTTATATGTGGTGAACATCTTAGTTTGAAAGGATAAGGATGCTGTTTGAAAATATTTGAAGTCCTCAGGGAGGAACTGTTTAACTCCTGCCTTTGTAAGGCAAATGCACTGGGGCCCAGTGTAGTGGCTAGAAAACCTGTCCATGCTGCAGTAAGGTGGCTCACAGTGGACTGGTTGAATCAATAAACCAGGCTTCTCTGCTTCAAAACATCTATGAGGAAAAAAATCGACTGGAGCTGCTGTCTCTACAGAAACAAAATAAAAATAAGATAAAGGTTGATTTTCAGACTGGTTGAATCTTTTACAATGGTTATGTCCACTACACAATGGGGAGAAACACTGCATGTTCTTCCTCAGTGATATACACTTTTTAACTGTTTAATTGCTTGTTAACACAATTAGCTAATCAGCCAATTACATGGAAGCAATTTAATGCATTTAGACATGTAGACATGGTCTTCCTAAACTGCCCAAATTCTCCCATACATCCTTTGTGGTGGAATGGCTGCTATAAAATATGTCAACTAGATGCCAGTGCTACCCCAGACTTTGCTTCCTCATCAGAAGACGTGTTGGTGGGATTGAGGAGGTCTTCGAAGTATTCCCTCCACCGCCTCACAACGTCTCGAGTCGAGGTCAGCAGCCCCCCATCCCCACTGTACACAGTGTTGATGGAGCACTGCTTTCCCCTCCTGAGCCACCGGATGGTGGACCAGAAACTCCTCGCTCGCCTATCTCTGGGGCTGAGGTCGCTGAGGTGGTTAAAAATCTCCTTGGTGGCAAGGCCCCGGGGGTGGATGAGGTCCGCCCGGAGTTCCTTAAGGCTCTGGATGCTGTAGGGCTGTCTTGGTTGACACGCCTCTGCAGCATCGTGTGGACATAGGGGACAGTCCCCCTGGACTGGCAGACTGGGGTGGTGGCACCCCTCTTCAAAAAGGGGGACCGGAGGGTGTGCTCCAACTACAGGGGGATCACACTCCTCAGCGTCCCCGGTAAGGTCTATTCAGGGGTGCTGCAGAGGAGGGTCCGTCGGATAGTCGAACCTCGGATTGAGGAGGAGCAGTGTGGTTTTCGTCCCAGTCGTGGAACAGTGGACCAGCTCTACACCCTCTTTGGGGTCTTTGAGGGGGCATGGGAGTTTGCCCAACCAATCTACATGTGTTTTGTGGATTTGGAGAAGGCATTTGACCGTGTTCCCCGGGGACTCCTGTGGGGGGTACTCCGGGAGTATGGAGTGCTGGACTCGCTTGTAAGAGCTGTCCGGTCCCTGTACGACCGGTGTCAGAGCTTGGTCCGCATTGCCGGCAGTAAATCAGAATCGTTTCCAGTGCGGGTTGGACTCCGCCAAGGCTGTCCTCTGTCACCGATTCTGTTCATAACTTTTATGGACAGAATTTCTAGGCACAGCCGAGGTGTGGAGGGGATCCGGTTCGGTGGCCTCAGGATTGGGTCTCTGCTCTTTGCGGATGACGTGGTTCTGTTGGCTTCATCGGGATGTGATCTTCAGCTCTCACTGGAGCGATTCGCAGCAGAGTGTGAAGCTGCTGGGATGAGAATCAGCACCTCCAAGTCCGAGACCATGGTCCTCAGCCGGAAAAGGGTGGAATGCTCTCTCTGGGTCTGCGATGGGGTCCTGCCCCAAGTGGAGGAGTTTACATATCTCTGGGTCTTGTTCACGAGTGAGGGAAGGATGGAGCGGGAGATCGACAGGCGGATCGGTGCGGCGTCCGCAGTGATGCGGGCTCTGCATCGGTCTGTCATGGTGAAGAGAGAGCTGAGCCAAAAGGCAAAGCTCTCGATTTACCGGTCGATCTACGTTCCTACCCTCACCTATGGTCATGAGCTGTGGGTAATGACCGAAAGAACGAGACCTCGAATACAAGCTGCCGAAATGAGTTTCCTCCGCAGGGTGGCAGGGCTCTCCCTTAGAGATAGGGTGAGAAGCTCGGTGATCCGGGAGGGGCTCAGAGTAGAGCTGCTTCTCCTCCACATCGAGAGGAGCCAGATGAGGTGGCTCGGGCATCTGGTTAGGATGCCTCCTGGATGCCTCCCTGGTGTTCCGGGCATGTCCCACCGGAAGGAGGCCCCGGGGCAGACCCAGGACACGCTGGACAGACTACATCTCTCGGCTGGCCTGGGAACGCCTCGGGATCCCTTCGGATGAGCTGGTGAATGTGGCAGGGGAGAGGGAAGTCTGGGTTTCCCTGCTTAGGCAGCTGCCCCCGCGACCCGACTCCGGATAAGCGGAAGAAAATGGATGGATGGATGGATAGATGCTAGTGCAGAGTTTAGAGTTTACCTCTAAACTCTGCACTGGCATCTGAAGAATAGCATCTCTGAACTCAGCTAACAACGGAAAAACTTTTTCCAAGAAAAACAAATATTTTTGTTTTGTGTATTTGGAAAAAAAAAAAATTGTATTTACACAACAGTGGAATGAAAACCATGTCCAATGAGTTCATTGGACTTTAGTAGAATGTTTCCAACACCTTGTTGAATCTGACACCAAGAAGGTGTCCGAAGGAAAATGGGGTCCAACCCAGTACTAGTAAAGTGGACCAAATAAAGTAGCGGATGACTGTATATTGGATTAGGACGTATGGGTTTAACTGCAACACCTCATTACAAGAGCACTTTGTGTATTCCAGCAGGACTCTGGTGGACAGGAGTCAAGTAAAAGGTTTGTGGCACATGCAGTGATTCTGGCTGAATAACATGCTCCCACGCTGCTGTTTCATTGTTATCATGGAGTGACACGGTTGGCTTGAGCTCAATTTCTCAATTATGGTTTTTCCACCATCTTACACTTTTGTGGGCAAACGAGTCCTTCAGCCTCTCTGCACAGTGCTGACTGGCCCAGATTACAATCAACAAACCATCTAAGAGAAAAACTGATGGCTGCATTTATAACCCCGTTTCATTTCAGATAATAATTTATAAGATGTGCTGAGAGTCCCACTCTCAGCACATCTTCCCTAAAAAGAACCACTTTTTTTTTATCAGAGATTTACAACAAATTAAACAAGAAATCTAGAATTGTCAGAATGATCCCAGTCAGCTGTAGTTATTTCTGATGCCCCTTCCCAAACACCCTGCAGGAAGACACAGACTCAAGTCAGATTAATTATTTATAATTGGCTTTTTTATTTTTTTTTTTTTATATATTTGATTTGCATTCAAGGGAGTAAATGAGAAAGCAGAATGACAGCAGAAGTCGTCTCAAAGCCATCCAAGTCAGTTTGGTCCAGTTTGGTTTAACTTATGTGCTGCTTTGTAAAAAAACAAAAAACAAAACATACCCTGCATAAAGAATCCCACAAATTAAATAATTTATTCACTTTGATTTGAATTCCTGTCCTGATTATGCACCAAACAGCTGGAGAGGAAGAGCTCTTTTTTAAAAAGGAGACTTGCAGCAGAACCGGAAAACGACCAGCTGCCTCAACTGACCCAAGTAAAAAACATTGGACCAAAAGTCTCTAGGAAGCAGGGCTGGTGGTTTAATGAGATCATTTCAAGTTCAGTTCTGGTGTCAGGAAGCTTATTCACTGAAACCTGATTTCTGCATTGACTCTTACCTTATTAAATGGTTTAAATATATTTTTTTCTTTCTGTTTGTTCTTTACTTTAGTGCAGAGATCATTTAAAACAACCAGCGTTCTGGTATCTGACTGATATTTTAGAGATTTTAGTGTATCCTCTCTGTGGCTCCAGATCCATGACATACACATCCACAGATCCTGTGCTGATTCACAAAGATAACCACAATACCCTTGATATGCTTCATAGTAGTTTTCAGTTTCCTTTGTATCAGACATACCAGACACTAGATGGAGAGTGATTAATTATCAGCTGATGGGTTGGCGTGCTGATAGGGCGTAGATAATTACATCATCCTCTATTTAAATGAAGATGTAAGGATTATGGGCTCCACACACAGGAGGTGACACCGCTCCTTCTCCATTCATTTCCTATGGAACCTGCGCAATGAGGTGAAAATTGCTGTCCTCCTCCAACCAAGCAACAGGTGACGTTCGTGCATGTGAAATGTTGCGCTCGTTCATGTAGACATGCACACGGGGCTTGCGACGCGACACAAGAAAATAGAAAAATGTTAAAATTTTGAAGCTGTCACCTGGCACTACAGCCAACCAGCGAGGGGCTTCATGGACTGACCAATGAGAGCAGGCTAGACAGCGCAGTCTGCAAACACTTTAAACATGGAAGAATAGATCATTTTAGTCCAAATGTAGGTTCTGGATTTATCTGGATCAGCCTTGAGGTCCATCAAATGATGATATTCACAATGCTGTTTGCTATTTTGTAAACCCGGATGAACCCAGGTTGTCTCTCATTTATACAGTAAACGGCAAGATTTCTGTCAATTCGTGCAAAATCTTCTGACTCGTCATTGACCATACTTTGTCACGTCACGGACTAGTTTTAAATAGTCAAAATCCCCACAAATATCATAACCGATCAAATTTCTTGGATAAAAGCGATCTTGGAGGGCGATGCACGGCACTGCTGCCATCACTGCCGTTTGTCACGTCCTGTTTGTTCGGTCTCACGAAGGTTGCGAGGAGTCTCGCCTGTTGCTGTCGCTCCCATGTGTCGAGTCCATTACCGTCACAACGTGACAGGTATGTGTGACACATTACATGTGATACAAAAGAAATTAACACTATGAATGTGTTTGAATTATTACTTCATAGTACACCTCCAGGGATAAATGGAGCACCCAAAACATAATGGTTTTCATATTGTGTTTCAATTTTCTTTGTGTCACAACGAGTGGAACGAGCTAACGGATCATTAATATCCCAGAGGAGGCAAAAGACGGATCAGTAAGGGTGTTGACTGATCACAGAATATCTACACTCACTGGCCACGTCATCAGATCCATCTTGCTATTGACGGGTTGGACTCCTTTTTGCCCTAGAACTGCTCTAATTCTCGGTGTCATAGATCCAACAAGGTGATGGAAACCTTCCTCAAAGATTTTGCTCTATATTGACATGACAGCATCACACAGTTGCTGCAGGTTTGTCGGCTGCATCCATGATGAGAATCTCCCGTTCCACCACATCCCAAAGATGATCTACTGGACTGAGATCTGGTGACTGTGGAGGCCGTTAGAGTCCAGTGAACTCCTTGTTCTAGAAAGCAGCTGGAAATGATCTGAGCTTTGTGACATGGTGCATTATCCTGCTGGAAGTAGCATCAGAAGATGCTACACTGTGGTCATAAAGGGATGGACATGGTCAGCAACAATACTCAGGTAGGTTGTGGTGGTTAAATCAGGCCACGTTGGTATTAAGGGGCCCAAAGTGAGCCAAGAAAATATCCCCCACACCATTACACCAGCAGCAGCTTGAAGCTTTGATCCAAAGCAGGATGGATCCATGTTTCATGTTTCCACCAAATTCTGAGCCTACCATCTAAACGTGGAGCTAAAATGGAGACTCATCCGACCAGCAACGTTTCTCCATCTTCTATTGTCCAGTGTTGGTGTGTAGGTAAGGGTGTAGATGTTATGGAACCCTCAAAACAGGAAAACAGTCAGCAGTCTCAAAAGGTCAAGCATGTCACATGATTGAAAAGAAAATCTCTACAGTCAGTTCTTAGAGCTCTGAATTTTCTTTTACTTAGAAATAAGTGTTTTTCTTTTCATTTACAAACAGCTCACCGCTAGCAGGGTGGTTCATAGCAGACATCACCACAGTTGGTTTCAGCAGTATCAGACAGTCATTCAACTTGCTCCTCATCTCTGCCCCACCCCCCTTGTCACACCATTACACAGCTCCTAAATAATAATTGGTTGGGTCATCGTACAAATTGATGGTGTCCCTCACATTTCTAAATACAAACAAACTACTATTTACAACATAACTTCCCTGAAATTTTTTACAAACTACATACATTGTGACTAACTAAACTTAATACACAACAGAAAAGCAAAAGTAACATTCACAGAAAACAAACTAATCAAAAACCCCCTTCACTCTGATTTCTTGGTTCAGCCTAATCAGGTGATTATTGGACAATCTCCAGCAGCTTGGGTCACTAGACAGATTTCATGTGTGCACTCCATGAAGCCACGTCCAGCAAGACCTCAGAGAGAGATGTTAGTGACTTTTCCCACAATCAGTCACAACTACAACTTAAGCAAAAAGAACAATGTCACAATATGTGGAACACATTCACCTTAGTGAACTGTCCCGCCACACCCTCACATGGTGAGTGTGTGTGAATTGTAGCCTCAGTTTCCTGTTCTTAGCTGACAGGAGGCACCCGGTGTGGTCTTCTGCTGCTGTAGCTCATCTGCTTCAAGGTTGGACATGTTGTGTGTTCAGAGATGATGTTCTGCAGACCTTGGTTGGAACCAGTGCTTATCTGACTTCCTGTTGTCTTTCTATCATCTCCAACCAGTCTGCCCATTCTCCTCTGACCTCTGACATCAACACGACATTCTGGTCCAGACATCTGCTGCTCACTAGATATTTTCTTTTCTTCAGACCGTTCTTCAGACCAACAACCATGTCATGTTCAAAGTCACTTAATCACATTTTTACCTCATTCTGAAGCTCAGTTTGACCTTCAGCAAGTCATCTAGACCAATCTCAATCCTGGTCCTCGGAGACCACTGTCCTGCATGTTTTAGAGGTGTCCATTTTTAACACACCTGACTCAAATTAATGGCTCATTAGCAGGCTTGCAAAGAACTTGACAAGCAGTTCAATTAATCTGAATCAGGTGTGCTGGAGTTGGAAAGAACTAAAACATACAGGGCTGTGGTCCCTGAGGACCAGGATTGAGAAACACTGATCTCGACCATGTCTACATGACTAAATGCACTGAGTTGCTGTTTAGATATTTATGTTAGCAAGCAGTTGAACAGGTGGACCTGATTAAGTGAACGGTTAGCATAGTGCCAAATGAGATGAAAAATCTGATGGCAGCAACACCTCCATTGAATAAATGCATAAAATGTAAAGGGATAAGCAGCTAATTTGGAGCAAAGGGATTTGGAACCACATTATAAAGTTGTATGTACACAGAAACATTAATTCACTCTTATGACTGCTGCTAACATGCTAACAGCTCTCTCCAACCTCCAGCCTCGTCTCTCGTGTCTCATAAAAACTTAGTAAGTTTAATATTTGCTTTCACTTTCCAGGAAATAAATTGGGACAAGTAAAGCAGAGAAAAGTTATATTTAGATATTTATTTCTTAGGAGTTTAAATATACAACAAGCCTTAGAATTATCAGGAGTCTTCTGCCTTCACGAATAAACTTATTGAGGGCAGATCTTGGATGAGATGTGCTGAGAAGGTTGCCACAAAACACAGATGAGATATTCAAGAGGAAATGAAAAAGTCTTGAGGGACTTTATTTAGGTCCTTCCACCATAAGCTTACTTTGACTGTGTTTGTTAGTGAAGGAGCTTTGGCAGAAAATGAAACCAGCTCTTTAATATTAGTACATATTTCTCTGTTCGCTCACCAGACAGAATATTAATCCTGGATTATTTTGCTAACCTATTATTTGACAACAATTGTTATTATATCCAGCTGCTATTAAAAATATGAGGGGAAACTACAGTTTTCATAAAGCCGATGCATAAATGTGAACCTTAATGCAGTTTTCAGCACCAGAAACTACTTGACGAGTCATCATATAAATGTATTTTTCAGCTCTATGTGAAACTGTCAAGAAGCCGTGGACGTGAGGACCCAAGTGCAGGCTTGAGGAGGCGGACCGATGCAGGGAAAAGGTTTTAATGACAAAAGCTAAACTCAACTTAACAAAAGACTCTGGAGGCAAAACTCTGACATGACATGGACTAAATCTAACAGCAAACAACTGTAGACAAACAGAAGCAACAACGGACTGGCACGGAGGAACTGAAACCAGTGGCTTAAATACACTGAAGGAATAACAAGGCACAGGTGAGATGAATGAGCAATCGACCAGCAACACGGGACTGAATATGACTATAAATACCAGAACCCAAGCGCTTAAAAAATAGAACAAAAACCAAGAACATGAAACAACATAACAGTAAACAAAAGAACATAAACCGTGAATCATGACTGAAACCATATCTGATAGTTCTTTGTTGCAGTTCTAAGTAGGGTTGTAAATCACAACTTTGATTACAATACAGTAGTAAAGGGAGTGTACTTATGTAGCGCAGAGGTCCCCAACCATGGTCCTCAAGGCCCACTATCCTGCAGGTCAGAGGACATCTAAGACCTGCAGGATGGTGGGCCTTGAGGACCAGGGCTGGGGACCTCTGATATAACGCTTTTCTAGTCATCTTGACCATTGTACACTTCACACACACATTCATACAGCACTTTTACTGTTACATGCTACGTGCTTTGCTCTGATGCACATTCATTTCCAGATAGACACACTGGGAGGAAACGTGGGGTTTAGGACACTTTGGCATGTGGTCAGGGGAAGCCTGGAATTGAACCACCAACTTTCAGGTTGGCGGAGGACTACTCCTTCACCTGAACTGTGGATGTGTCCGAATGTCCACCCTACTCCCTAACCCTGCACTATATAGCACACTACATAGTGACTCATTCTCTTGGCGATTGGGACACGAAGCTGCTTATTTTTCCTTGCCACAAACCACGTGACTACCGCCGCCACCACGGCAACCACAACGCACGTCAAGATGTCATTCCAAATCCAATCCAAAGTTGTGTACAAATATTCTTTTATTCCTTATGTTGTATTTGTGCTTCTGTCTGCAATGCATTGTGGTCTATATTGACCTGTCTATTGACCATCGATGCTCACTACTTTTCAAGATGCATTGTGGGTAATTTTGAGTGCCCTACTTTTTTCTGTTTGGACATTCGGACACTCCTACAAAATGGTGTTCCCCCTATATAGGGCACTACGTAGGGAGTAGGGTGCACAGCCAATAAATAGCAAATCAATAATTGACAATATCTCAAATTCTGATTCTGTTTTGATTAGATTCACATCAAGATCCAGCAACTGATATCACTTTTATTCACATAATTTCGATTCAGCCTCATTTGTTATAATCCAATCAAAATAAATCAATTTTATTATCAACATGAATCCAATTTATAAGAACTATAAACCAATTCATAAAAAACAATAACCTAGCTAAGGAAATTGATGGATTCTATCAAATCTTCTCTTTAAGTGAGTCCTCCATTCTGAGCTGCAAACTGAAGAGGAATAACTCCATTTTAACAGGAATGGAAAGCAGAACCAGAACCAGGAAGGGCAGCCATTTGCCATGACGTCTATGTATGTCAGATAATTAAAATGCAATATCTAAATCTAGTTTTATAGGGTGGTGTGGCTCAGTGGGTAGCATGGTTGTTTCGTAGCCTGAGGGTTGCCGGTTCGATCCTCGGCCTGTCGAGCTCATGTCGAGCTGTCCCTGAGCAAGACACTGAGCCCCAAATTGCTCCTGATGGGTGGTGGTTGAGCAGCTTGCATGGCTGCTTCCACCATCAGTGTGTGAATGTGTGTGAATGGGTGAATGTGATGAATAATGTAAAGTGCTTAGGGTAACATCCCGGGTACAGAAAAGTGCTTTATAAACACAGACGATTATTTACCATTTATTCCTGAACTCAGACACTTAAATAAAATCTGTTATATAATTAAAAACTAATAAAAACAGACCGTACCTCAATGTTCACATTTTTAAAAGAAAACTGAAAAAAAAATGCAATAATATCTGTAGACATTAATACAGGACATAGTGAGAAAGTTACTCCAGTTTAGAGTCTAAGAACTGAGTTAAAATAATAAAGGTAGTACAGTTTGATTTTGTTATAGTTACATACCACAGCTTTTAATATCAGCTTTTTAATTACACAGTTTGATTGTAAGAACAATGCAAATGGAAATATTTCCACAAGTTTTTTCTTAAAAATGACTGTATCTATGTTTGATCCATATTTTGAAATTGGACTGATGCTGATGGATAATTGAACATTTGTTACACGCCTAGGTATTAGTCTGGCAACAGAAAGTAATTTAGTGACACAAAGCTGTCATTTTGTCTATATATGCTGTTCAGGGGAACTTAATTGTGTCTTATAATAGACGAGCAAACACTTCAAGATATACCTATCTCTGGTGACTCAGAAATAAAAATAATCCCAAATTTGTCATAAAAAAATACTCTTGAGGTTAAAGTCATAAATTTCAAAGTCAAAGCCAACTTTATTTATCCCTACAGGGTAATTCAGTTTGACAGCCCTCAGTTCATACAACAATAACCACCTGTAAAACCGATCACTGAGAATATAAAAACATACAACAAACAAAGTGTCAGTGCAGCAGTGCTGTGCAACAGCTTGATCATGTATACCAGCAGCTGAAAATCTCAATGATAGAAGAATTTAAGAATCTGATTGCAGTAAAGATGGACTTTCCAGAGGACATAAGTTGAAACTCGAGTGCCAGATGATGACTAGGTTTATCAGAGATGCAACTGGCTTTCTTAAGTACCTGTTTTCTATATAAGGTTCCTGTCAGCCAGACACCTGTGATCTTCTAACACATTTTAACAATGTTGTTCAACCTGTCTTTGTCTCTAACAGACAAACTAACAGATAAAAGAAAAGGTGAAAAGACTCTCAATAAAAGTACAATAAAATACATAAAATCTTCTCAGAAATTTTAAAAGAGTTCAGCTTCCTCATCAGATGGATCCTCTGTTGACCCATTTTAACAGTTACCTCTGTGCTTTTCTCAAATTTTAGGATTTGAGTCAAACACAACTCCCAGGTACTTGTAAGAATTCACAATTTCCACCTCTTCCCTGTGAATGATGCTGGCTGTTTGATGGGCAGAGCTTCTTCTGAAATCAGTAATTGTTTCTTTTGTTTTTGTAACATTTAAGTCCAGATAATTACTGTCACACCACTGAAAAAATGTTGACAAAATACCCCCATGAGCCTCCTCTGTTCCATGAAACAATGTTAACAGGGAGGTGTCATCAGATGACTTCCTTTCTGGGACGCCCTACAGCTGTCTGTACAAAATAAAAAAGTAAGGGAGGGAGTACACAGCCCTGAGGGAATCCAGTATTAAAGATGATGTTAGTGGAAAAGTGCTCTTTCACAAAAAACATGTTGAATTCGTTCAGTTAAAAAATTTAAGATTAACGATAAGATCTGATCTGGAAGTTTTCAAATCAGAAGCAAGTCACTGGATTAAAATGTGCTAACAGCTAAAGAAAAATCAGCAAATAAAAGTCTAGTGTGGGACATGGGTTTCAAGATGCTTGTACACTCTGTCCAAAATAGTAGCATCATCCATACTTTACCTGCCTGTTAAGCAAACTTTGAAGGATCCAATTTGCAGGCAGTTAAAGAAACAATCTCATCATGAATCATCTTCTCAAAGTTTTTCATGATGTTAAGGCAACAGGCCTGAATTCATGCAGTTCTCTTCGTCTGCTAGTTTTAGGAACAGTCGGTATCTGGCCAAGAGAAGCACAGAAGAGAATACTTCACTAAGCTGGACTGCACAGCAACGTAAAGTGTGTCCACAAATTTCATCAGGACCTGCAGCTTTACATATGTTAACTCCCCTGAAGTAGTTCAAGACTTGGTCCTGAGTAATCATAAGCTTAGTCTGAAGACCAAGTAAGAAGAATGGAAACGTCTGTCCTTTCAAATAGAGTTAAACATGAATTGAAAGAATCTGCTAGGTTATTGTTCACACTATTTATCTTTACTTCTGTGTGCTGCAAAGTAGATTGATGGATGCCATGGATTTAATGCCTTTGTCACCCACACTATTGTTTTTCAATTTTGCTCTTATATCATAAATGTAACCTAACTGTAGTGTTTTGGCAAGAAACAGACGGCTTTACATTTCGAAGCTGGATGGAGGTGTCATTGCACCACAAACGCACAGGGAGTTCAAGATGTGCACATTAGTGTAGATGTCCACTAACATCCGTCTTTTAGTTTATCCATTGATTTGTCTTGTTGTCTTTCAGTCAGGACTTGGATGACACTACAGCACCGAAACTGCCCTCATCAAAAGCTTGAGTGACCTCCATGTAAACACAGATAATAGCAGTTTGGCTTCCACTGTCTGCGTTACGTTTGACACGGATGATCATAAACATCTTATTAGACTGACTGGAAAGTTAAGACTCTCCGGTCTGGTTGTGTATTTGTTTCAATCCTACTTGAAAGACAGGGACTCCTTTGTTGGAGAAGTGCTACAGTTTCCAATTGATATAAAGATAACTTCCAGAGTTCCTCAAGGCTCCATTCAGGGACCCTTATAGGTAGCTCCAACACATCCAGGTCCACGTACAGGCCCTCCAGAACTCCATAACAGTCATCAAGGCAGGGAGTTATGAATGTGCAAATAAGGGTTTAGAAAAAAGCATTAGAGAGTGATGGCTGAAGTCTGGAGATGGTTTTAAAGTGGAAAAAAGCTGATTTGGTGGTGGATTTGATGTATAACCCAAAGAAGAACGTGGAGTACAGGATGACACCCAGGCTGAGGACCTCAGAAGGTAGATGGACGTGGCAGTCTATCTCCAGGATGAGATCTCAGACCTACTGTTGAAGGGACTTGTGGGACCACAACCATGAGCTATGTTTTGTTGCTGTTTAATTTGAGGAGACTGACAACATCCAGGTTTTTAGTTCATATATGCATTTGACCAGAGGAAGTTGAAGAGGTGGGAGAATGGCAATATGTTGATGTATAGCTGAGTGTTATCGGCGTATGAATAGAAATGTAGACCATATTGGTGGATAATCTATCCAAGGGGCAGCAAGGAGATAACTAAGAGAAGGGGCCCTAGAACAGAGCCTTGTGGTACACCTTAATTGGCCAGAATTGAGAGTTCAAACAAACAATCTTTCTGTTGGAGAGATATTGAGATGAGGAGAAAGCTGGTCTGGTGATGCCAGACAGCAGCAGTATGGTCAAGGAGGATGAGAAAACTGTTGTGTCCAGAGTTAGCAGCAGTGAGGAGAGAGTTGATGGTTTTGATGAGGACAGTCTCTGAAAGCAGGAGTATATAGAGCTCTTGATGCATGCTCTTCTGTTTGAATGTTTTTTTTATTATCTACAGCACTTTGGGTTGCCTTATGTATGAAATTTGCTATATAAATAAATTTTATTTTTCCACCGATGCCAACGACATCCTACATTGTTTTGTAGCTCCAGATGCATAAAAGCTATCCTCCCATCCAAATCAATTTGTTGCTTTCTTTTGAAATAGACCACTTTACAAAACAATTTCTACCACGTTTTGGATGCTTGTGTTGCCGTGGTGATCTTCCTACTAAATCCATATACAGAATAAAATTTAATGAGGTCAGCCACTGAGGGATTAATACAAGCAAGTGGCAGCATCAGTAAGATTCATCCACGTGGTTTAGTAAAGAGAAACGGTAAAAGAAAATGCTCCAAGTCTACATTGAAAATTAGTTTAAAATCAATTTGATTTTATTCACTGTTTTATGTCTGCAATACCTCTAGTATGCAGCTGTAACCTTGGAGTATGGAGGTTATTTGATTATTTATTTCTCAGGTACAAAAATACTTAGCTTTAAACCTAATCAGGATAAACTCAGAAATTAGGCAGATTTAAATGAACTATTATTTACCCATCAGGCCACCGGACAGACAGTCTCAGCCTACTGACCCCTGATGGATTGTGATTGAAATCAAAGCTTTTTGTAAATATGATTAATTAGTCATAAATAAATCACAGAAAGCTTGCATTGTGCTGAATTATTCCTACAGGAATAATCACTACAATCGCAGTGCTTGTGGCAGTCGCTCGAGTCGGCAACACTCTGAGTGCCTCATGCATTCTAATTCTCCAGAATACATTAAAACTATCCTCTAGTTCTCCCACGGTGACAGTGAAAATTATACATTTTTATGAGAAGATCACAGGAGAAGCAGAGCAGAGAACACACAGAATTACAGCGTGATGAATTTTCACTCCACTCCAGATTAAAAGTTAATGGGAAGAGCTGAAGATGGGTTGTGACGAGGCCGCCTTTGCCTGCAGTTCTCCCCGACCACGGATGCTCCTCTGATTTTTTCCTCTTCAAAACTGTGATTCACAGATTATGACGGCTCCCTCCAGCGCTTCTTTGATCATCCGGAAGCAGAATCAGACCCTGACAGAGATAATCAGAGGCATTTTTCCAGGAACAACTGTCCACATGCAGCTACACGAAGAACCACTACACACATCAGCATCACACACTTTCTGCAGGTTAAAGCCTCCACATACAGCATCACTGGTTTACAACGTATGTGCTTTTGTGTCAGTGAAATAGATTTTAAATTTAGTATCTATTTTTCTAACCTTAGAAGAGTTTGTGAAATTTCCACTTTCATAGAAACACCCTGTTGAGCACAATTGTGTTTTTCTTTATAAGACGTAGTTTGATCAGTTGTTATGGACATGGATCATAACACACTCGTATAGAAATATACTTCATTGATTCATGTTCTGGGAGACACATTTTCAGTTTTCTTTTTCTTTCTAGGAACACAGTTTCATTCTAGATGTTGTTAAAGGAGTGATTATAGGGCAGGAGTTGAAGGGTCCATGTTGTTGATTTATAGCTGTAGTAGAATTTGGAATAAAAAAAAAGGAATTGTTCAGGTTCACATCTTTAAATGTAAATTCTATTAATCCAGTAATATGATTTATTTAAACATTAATCATGCAGCAGACAACAAAGTGAATATAGTGATATATTGTAGTTTTCTTACTCTTAATTAGAGATGTGACGTTCATGAACGAATCGATTCTTTTGAACGGCTCTTTTAAATGAACGATGGGAATCGATTCACAGCTGTGAGCCGTTCATTTGCGAGCCATTCTTTATATACACAAATTTTTGACATCAAATCAAATCAAACTTTATTTATAAAGCGCTTTCATGCCATAGGCAACACAAAGTTCTTTACATGATTAAAAACATAAGAATAAAAACACACAGTCACACGCACACACGTATACACACACACACGCCAAGCCCAATCCCCCCCCCCATCCAGCTAAGACTGACTGAATGAATAAATAAATAAATAAATAATTAAATAAGTAAATAAGAAGTAGCACAGTTGAGTCAAATGAAAATAAAATAAATAACATGTGACATCATAGAAGTCTGATGTCCAACACGCTCCATTCACGTGAAGCATCTATGGACAGAGAGTATTGTTTGGAAACAAATACTGTGAGTTCTATCCAAAACATTTACTAGAATTTGTACTGACTGCTCAGGTTTATCCTTTTTTATCTATATTTTTCCTATAATTTTTTACACTTGTATAGTAGATTTCATATAAGTACATATTTTCATTGTTTGTCATTCTTATATATTGTGAAATTTTGTAAGATATTGTGAGAACGAGCCAGTCTTTTGAATGGCTCTTTAAAAGGAATGGCTCCTCAAGATCCGGCTCCCTTCAAAGAGCCATAAATCCCATCTCTACTCTTAATGTCTGCCCTTACAGTCTTGCATGCATATTTAGTCATGCAAGTGTTTGTTGTAGCAAATTATACTACAGCTCTTCCCTCTCCGAGTAATGAACCTGGCTTCAGCGGTCGCTAAGGCAAAAACTCCGGAGAGGGAGGAATTTGGTGAGGCCATGGAGAATGACTTCTGAATGGCTTCGAAGAGACTCTGGTCCACCATCTGGTAGGTCTGGAGATGGAAGCAGTTCACCACCAACACTGTGTACAGTGGGGATGGGGTGCAGCTGACTCGGGATACTGTGGGTTGGTAGAGGGCATACTGTCTCTTTCCTCTACAGTTTTACCAACATGTCTTTCGATTAGGAAGCAGTCTGGGGACATAAAGATGGGCTGTCCTATCTCTGTCATGAAAACACGAGAAACACGACACAATTTTTGGGGAGCATGCCATGTAGTGCATGGAGATGCTTGTGTTTGGGGGGGGGGGCTTCTGGGCTTTTGGGGCCTTGCGCTTTGGCCGCCCTGGATTGCCAGTGCCCAGCGGGTCGGGTTGGCAGGTTCTGCTTGCTACGATGCTGGACAGGACAAGTATTTTATTTTTATTTTTTTTAAAGGGGATATATCATGAAAAATCCACTTTTTTAGCCTTTAAATACATGTTTTTGCGCACTATTTGTGTTTATCAGTGCAGAACATTTAAATACATTCTCTCCTGAGACTGTGTATATACCTTGATATTCTTTTTGGGTCATATTTTTCAGTCTGTTTAGTTTTCTCTGTTCTCTATTATGTTTTCTTATCTATTACGTCACAGTATTTACTGTGGGTCTGCTAAATAAGGTCATGGACTTTCCAATTTCCAATTCCAGTTTTGTGCATCCGTTATTTTTTTTTTTTTCAAAGTGATTCTGTAGTCCACGTTTAGTTATGCCGAAGTTACCAATAGACAAGTCAAATTGTGCAGTTGTTGGGTGTATCAACCCACACAATTCCTTACATCGCCCCCCGGCATCAGAACCTCTTCGAAGTGCCTGGTTGGATTTACTTTTTCATACCGACATCAGTGGGGAAAGTCTTTTTGTTTGCACGAAGCCCTTTAAGGACGAGTGCTTCAGCAAACTGCCAGTATTAAGATGGATGCAGAAAGAATCCGTCTAAATGAATCAGTTCCTTCTCTCTATGGAAACTACGGACACAGCAAAGTGGTTAGCTTCCAATAATGCTAAAATTACATCAAGTTTTATTTTAGACCTGCATTTTGTGTGTTGATATGATGTACCGGCCGTTGTTTTGATAGTATTAGCATTGTGCGTTATGCTTCTGTTTGCGCTGTGTGCTAACTTTTAACTTCCTACCTGAGGATATAACTGTACTGTGTGCTAACTTTTAGCTTCCTACCTGAGGATATAACTGTACTGTGTGCTAACTTTTAGCTTCCTACCTGAGGATATAACTGTACTGTGTGCTAACCTTTGGCTTCCTACCTGAGGATATAGCTGTACTGTGTGCTAACTTTTAGCTTCCTACCTGAGGATATAACTGTACTGTGTGCTAACTTTTAGCTTCCTACCTGAGGATATAGCTGTACTGTGTGCTAACTTTTAGCTTCCTACCTGAGGATATAACTGTACTGTGTGCTAACTTTTAGCTTCCTACCTGAGGATATAACTGTACTGTGTGCTAACTTTTAGCTTCCTACCTGAGGATATAACTGTACTGTGTGCTAACTTTTAGCTTCCTACCTGAGGATATAACTGTACTGTGTGCTAACTTTTAGCTTCCTACCTGAGGATATAACTGTACTGTGTGCTAACTTTTAGCTTCCTACCTGAGGATATAACTGTACTGTGTGCTAACCTTTGGCTTCCTACCTGAGGATATAACTGTGCTGTGTGCTAACTTTTAGCTTCCTACCTGAGGATATAACTGTACTGTGTGCTAACTTTTAGCTTCCTACCTGAGGATATAACTGTGCTGTGTGCTAACTTTTAGCTTCCTACCTGAGGATATAACTGTACTGTGTGCTAACTTTTAGCTTCCTACCTGAGGATATAACTGTACTGTGTGCTAACTTTTAGCTTCCTACCTGAGGATATAACTGTACTGTGTGCTTTGAATAAAATGATTTGGCTTCATTTTTTTGCCGTTTTGTGTAGTGGAACATATGATCCAAATGCATTCAGTGATGTTCTTGATGCTCACGTTAGCTAACTCCTTAACAATGTTGAGGCCTTGTTTATCTTATTCATATTGTGGTAGTGTGGAAAAAGTAGTGTTGGGGGTGGGGGGACAACAGCTGGTAGAGATGGCATGTGATGATAAAAAATACATAGAAGTGTATGGGGGACTTATGTTAAGTGAGGGACGAACAGAAAGGGAGAGAGGAGGACTCGGAAATGTAAGGCTGGACGGACACGTTTTCCGTTGTTGACATCTCTAGTAAATTTGCCAATAAAAAGTTTCTCTGCTGGTAGATAATCGTATCGCTGCTATCAAACTACAAATATGGCTGAATGGGGTGGAGTGGAACTCTGCGACCTGGAGGGAGGCGGGGTCATAGAATGTGACCTTTGATGGGAAGAGCTGAACTGACATCACTGCGCAGTGTAAACAATACGCTGGCACCATTTTCTGAGGCCACAGAGAAAAACTGACCATTGTAGTTCAATATAACATTTAAACAACTATAATGTTGAAAGTTAGAAGCAAAATTAATGTGTGCTACAGGAACAAGCTTCTGGAAAAGATCAATTGGATAAAATTATCCATATCGGACCCGAGACCCCAACGCCTTACTTCCTCTGACTTTTCCAGACATTTTTGTGCATCTGGTTTGCAGTTTTGAGCACCTTTACTGAGACTTAGTTTAGAAATTTGAGCCTTTGGAGGCTCATGTAACCCTCTATTTGTCAGTCTACCTGATCTAATTTGGCAAACATCCTTATAGTGCTTATTAGGAGAATTTGTCAGGCTTCATTCACAGACACAGTGATAACAAATAGCTCTAAAATAGCCCTCGTTCTGGCTGGGTAAGCTGGGTTCTATTCATTCATCGCATGATGTTTGAACTAGCCTTCCTAACCCCGTATTTCTACCAGGTACGTGTGTGCCGTGATATGGCTGCAACCTCTGTGGCACCTCAATCCACACCAGGAGCATGTCAGGTGTGGAGCGCACACGAGTGCAGTCCCTATAAGACAAGAAGCAAGGCTTGCTTCACAGTTTCTGTGAACTGGCTATGACTGGAAAGCAGACCAGACTGACACACTCTGAGCAGAATAAACCACCGACAAGCTGCCCAGTCAGACATCCCATCGGCTGAAGCAAACTCAGACAGCGGGAGGCAAAAAGGAAACAGCGGGGAAAAATGGAAAAAGACAAGAGGAATGAAATAATTCTACCATGCCCAAAAAGAAGGTGGATAAAAATACTGGGAAATATCAGATGGACAGGTGAAAAGACAGAATATTAAAACATAATTACATTAATTAAAAATGGTGGTAATTCCAAATGCATGAAAAGGTCATTTCACCTTCTGTTCATTTTTTTTTCCATTATGGTTGCTTTAGAAACGTAGAAATGTCAGAAAGTAGCAGAAAGCTTGAATAAATGTAAGAATGAACCATTTTAATGGCTAAAACAGTGCAGACAGCTTTCTATACCGGCTGCAATCAGCTGCCTCCTCTTACCCTGCGGTGGCTTTTACCTTAGCCACAGATTGTTAGACAGCTCATGAACATGACTGACAGCTGGAGCTGGAAAAACACCGAGAGGAAGAGAATGAGAGAAGGGAAAAAACTGCTTCTGGACTACACATTTACCAACATTGTTCTTCAGGAAAATTTTCTTTACCTGTTTTGATATCAAGAAGTATCACACAATTGTCTGGGTCTATTATGCCTTAATTCTTCTTCTTCTGAAACAGAGCATAAATCCAGCCAAAGACAGAGAGGTAACATGACAGACCAAGCTCAATGCTGCTGTGGAAAAACACAAATAGGTTACCTCAAAATGATAAAAGCATATATTTGCAGAAAATGCCTCTCCTGGGGTTAATCTGAAAAACCATGTCACAGAGAAAATGAACAGAAGTACAGTGTTGTATTTAGTAAAGAGTCATCCTACAACACAGGCTTTCATAGACCATCAATGATTCAATAATTTGTTACTTCTTCCTGATGTATATTTCAACCTTTTATAACAACCACATCTTTTTTTCTTTTTTTAAAAAAAGTCCCAACCTCTTCATTTCCAGTGTTATTTAGTTTTTTCTGCCTACATTCCTCAGAATAATCACATCTACGAAGCACCATTTAAACAGTAAAGACAATCTATCCTCACAAAAACACACCAACACCAACAAAAAGTGTCTGGAACTAAACCATGGATGGTGATAACTCTGCCTCTGAAGCTGACTGACGTCAGATTTAGGGTTAGCCCCCACATGATTACACCACCCCCTCCTCTCCACATTAATACAAGACAGGATGGATCCAGGCTTTTAATGTTGTCCTGTTAAGCTGCATAAAGTTCACAAATGATTGAAAGGTTAACTTTTTTTAACTAAACGCTGATAAAACCGAGGTCCTTGTCTCCATCTCCTTTTGCTCCCAGTGTAATAGAGAATTTGGAGTCTTTCTACTTAGTAGTGAAACCCAGTTTGTGTAAGCTTGGTGTCGCAGCATTTCAGTCCGAACAAACACGGTAATAATTTGGTTCCCTCTTGTTTTCATCAGCTCAGAAATCCTGCGAAGGTAAAGTCAGTTGTCACTTCAGGGGAGATGGAAATGATCATTCATGCTTGTTTCCTCCCGTCTGGATAATTGTAAATCTCTGTTTAGAAGTCTGAGGAGTTCATTTCAGAATCCAGTTTAAATTCTAGTTCTTACTTCCAGAGCCTTGTATAGTCAGTCTCCTGTTTCTATCACTCAGTGTTTACCTTGGCTGATCCGTGTGCTCTGTGGACCCTTGAAAAAAGCATCCTGAGACCAAATTATTTCCCTCTGCCATCTGAATGTTACAGCTCATCAGAGAATCTTCCAATCCTGTATTGTCCAATTTTGGTAATCCTGTGTGAAATGTAGCCTTATTTTCTCTTCTTCAGACCATGCACTGTAAACCTCAGTAGATAAGCAGTTTACAACCATGCCACGTTCAACGTCACCTCAATCCTCTTTCTTCCTCCTTCTGAGGAAGCAGTCTTCACCATGTCTACATGACTACATGCGTCGAATTGCTGCCATGTGATTGGCTGGTTAAATATTTGTTAACAAGCAGCTGAACATGCATAAATCTACTGCTGTTGTATTACAGTGAGAAACCTGGGAGTTATTTTGGACCAGTGTCTGTTATTTGACTCACATATAAGACAGGTAGGACCACCTACTTTCGCCTTCGTAATGTTCGTAATACATAAAATCAGGAGCATGCTGTCTGAGTGATGCACTCTGACCTGATTAAGTGGACGATGAGCATAGTGACAAATATTATAAAAAATCTGATGGCAGCAACGTCTCCATCCAGTCAGTTTATAATATGCTGAAGGACCAGCCCTTAATTTGGAGCAACAGGATTTGGAACCACAATTTATTTTTTAGATTATAAACGTGTATTTATGACTGCGGCTAACATGCTAACAGCTCTCTCCAACCTCCAGCCTCGTCTCTTGTGTCTCATAAAAATTTACTCAGTAATTTCAACAATTGCTTTCACTTTCCAGGAAACAAATGGCGACAAGTGAAGCACAGAAAAGTTATATTTACATATTTATTTCTATGGAGTTTAAATATACATCAGGCCTTAGAATTATCAGGAGCCTTCTGCCTTCAGGAAAACCATATTAAGGGCAGATGCTGGATGAAATGTGCTGAGAAGGTTGCTACAAAACACACAGACAAGATATTTAAGAGGCAGTGGACTTCATTTATCCTTCACACAACATTATATATGGTTGTGAGCGAAAATCCCAGTAGATCAGCAGTTTCTGAAATACCCAGGCTAACAACCATGCCACCCTCAAAGTCACTTAAATCCCCCTTTTTCCTCGTTCTGATGCTCAGTTTGAACTTCAGCCAGCCATCTTCACCATGTCTACATGATTAAAAGTGTTGATTTGCTGCCATGTGATTGGCTGATTAGTTATTAGTGTAAACAAGCAGTTTGTGAATGTAGACGACTTGTTTGTCTTAATAAATGAGTCCCATCATTTGCATTCCTGTGGTGTGTTAGTGTCACCAGAGTAGCCCTGAGTTTAAATCTAGCTTAATATTGCTCTTTATTTGCTCTCATTGCTGATGTGCAGTGACCCTTCAACAGTCCCATAAAACATTCATGCCCTGGTTGTGTGGGACACTGCAGCCCTTTGCACTTTCATTGCTATTTACAGAAAATATTAGAAGAAATTGCCCACAGCTTATAGTAACATCCAAGGTGATTTGAAACTACTTCAGTCTCAGGTTTTTGGACACTGCAAACTGAACTGCATGTAAATTTAGACATGATGTGTGTCTGAGTGTGACGACTAATGAGTGTTTACATCAAGAAATTCAGAGGACCCCTTCAAAGTTGTGATGATCCATCTTGGCGCTTGATAAAATAGACTTTGTTTGGTAAATCTTTAAAGGGATACTCCCCCATAAATAAAAAATGGGACGGTTTTTGATCTGGTTTCCTCTTGAACTGGAGCGCTTTCAACACATTAAAAACAGTGACAACAAAAGTTTTATTACAATGCAGTTAGCTGAGCATGGCATCACGACTGGAGGGAGAAACGGCTTCACTGATGTTTCCTGTCGTTTAAAGTCTGTTTGATTTGTACAAAAACTAGAAAACCGTCATGCTGAAAGCTATGGACCATCTGATCTCAATTCCAACTAAAACCACCATATTAACCTAAACGTTTCCCTTTTCCTTTCCTTTATGCTTTAACCCTTTAAAGCCCGAACCAGAATTTAATGGGGAAAAAAGTCTATTTTTTTTATCTATATTTGTTCCTTTAACAAAATATAAAAGAATACCATTTTTTTGTATATGTACCATGACCATGTGATATGTTAGTTTAAAAAGCTAGCCGATTCACAGTTTAAATGTGCTGTGTGATACATTAAAAGGAGGGAGCACACCTTGAGAGCTAATTCTCTGGCCCAGAAGTTGTTGCAAAATGATATGAAAGATTTTTGGAAAGAAATCAAGGGTATGAACACTAGTAAAATACCTTTGGCCTCTAGTATTGAAGGGGTTACTGGGGCTGCAAATGATGCTGAGCTTTGGAGAAAACAATGCAGTGATCTGTTTAACTGTGTTAAAATTGAGCTCTTTAGGATTGGTGTTACTTCCCATAACAAAGTGGTTATTAAGACTGATGAAGTCAGCTGTGTCGCCGAAGAACTAGCTCTAAGTAAATCATGTGGGCCTGATCAGATGCTTTATGTTTTTCTGGAATATTAATGCTCGGTACTTTGCTCTAAGTTGTCCGTCCAGCTGTTTCCCGTAATTAAAGATAAAACAGGTAAGACATCCAGTATTGAAAATTATAGGCCTATTGCTTTAGCCAGTGTATTATCTAAGGTGCTAGTAATGATTATTTAAGGAGTATATTAACACCACTGATGAACAGTTTGGTTTTAAAAGTAAACATGGCATAGACGTGTGCATTTACGCTCTAAAAGAGGCTGTAAATAGGTACAGAGGGCAGAATTCTACTATGTTTATGTGCTTCTTAGATGCCTCCAAAGCCTTTGATCATATCAATGATGGCAAATTGTTTACAAAATTACAATTACGAGGGGTCCCCTACACCTTGTTCAGGCTTTTCAGTTTTGGTACGTGCACCAAACAATGCAAGTTAGATGGAGTAAGACAACTTCGGAACCCTTTTTGGTAACTAAAGGTGAATTTATACTCACGCAGTGTCTGCGTTAGAGGGTGACACGGGAGTGGATTTTCACTCCTGTCCCATCCCACTCCCGTTTAGAATGGCTCCCGCTCCCACTTTTTTAAAATTTATTTAGTCTTTAGGGAATACTTTAAACTTAATTAATGTTCTCACCCTTCTTTTTTTAACCAGCTGGTAACTGTTTCTAGCTTTTCCTTTTCTTTTTTTTTCTTTTTTTTTTTTCGGAGGTTAGTTACAATATAAAAAAGGGAACAACAATAAAACAGTACGTGGTTTACACCATGTCCACCAAAGTTGAATAAACCCAAACAGAACATATAAAGTTGTATTTCACTCATTTCTAAATGTCATTAACTAAACATAAACATGTTTTATAAACGGCATACACTGTGTTGACACCGTCGCACTCGACTCTCGTGAAGTTTATTAGTATGTCCGCCTTTTCTAACCAGTTCTACCAACCTAACAGACACGTCATTACTTCTAACTTTGCGTTTTAAATCATTTTTTGCCATATTGGTTTTTTTGGCGGGTGTTTGCTAACTCCATTCCTTTTCTTATTTCAATTCCAGTGGGGAAGCAACGGCCGGTGTTGTGCCATAAATTGATTCGACGGCTAATGTTGATGTTTTTAATAGTGTATTTATTCTATAAAAATATAGCTGCAATATTTTCTTTTCCTGTTTATCACTGGGGCAAACTTAGTAAATACAATTTAGGTATATATATTACATTTTATAATACATTTTATTTCTTCAGTGACTGGTAGTGTATTGGATCATCTCCAGCTGCTTTCTTGAACATGACAATGAGTTCACTGGACTCCAACGCCTTCCACAGCCATCAGATCTCAGTCCAGTAGAGCAGCTTTGGGATGTGGTGGAACAGGAGATTCTCATCGTGGATGCAGCCGACAAACCTGCAGCAACTGTGTGATGCTGTCATGTCAATATGGAGTAAAACCTCTGAGGAATGTTTCCACCACCTGGTTGAATTTATGACACCGAGAATAATGGTGGTTCTGGAAGTAAAACTGGGTCCAACCTGGTACTAAGAAGGTGGACTTAAAGTGGCCGGTGAGTAAAAACATGAGGCAGCATCTGAACTGGGACACGGCTAACAATTACCTCAACATTCACAAAGCAGAGGATGTGTTTTTTTTCCTTAAAAAACAAAAATAAAAAAGGAATATAAAAACATTTTAGGGGTTTTATGCAACAACCTTCAGCATCTCCTGCAGCTGAGATTAAGTCTCGAGTGACACAATGTATGAAAATCCCTTTTCTGGACCTGCTCCGGTGAAACAAATTAAAAGTGTTTATCTTCAGCTTTAACACATCCAAATGAGATTTATTTGAATTGGTGAGAATTTCATTGTATCAGCAGTTAAGAAAATCTGCACATAACCCAGAAAGCACCATGTATGGATGCCAGCTTCTGCTATTTAAATGGAGAAGCTACAACAAGTTTAGCTTGTTGGCAGAGCTCAGACTTGACACTCATGATTTTTGCCTTAGAGCAGACCTGTTGATGTTTTCAAATTACATTTTCATGCTTGCAAATTCAATTTGAGTGATGACAGAGTGTAATGTCAATGCTGCCAAACAAAGGCAACATTTGGGGCTGATTACTCCCTCTGGTTGCCAGTAAACTGTTCGGTACAGAATACTGTTGATGTGCAGCCAAGTGATAAGAAGCTGATGTCACTGTTTTAATTTCAGCTTACCAGGATACTATGAAGCAGTCTGACAAACATCTGCCTCATTAGGTTTAGCAGGGAGAAACGGCCGACTCCTGTTATATTATTTCACATATTTACACTCCAGTAATTAGAAATTACAAAGTCAGATCTTCATCGCTGCGTCTTTTATCAGCAAGATTAATCGCCTTTTCACAGGATTGCAATTCCATTGGATAAGTAGCTGCAGCCACAAGGACGGGAAAGAGAAAGAGGTGAATATGGCAATTTAATTACACTATTCCAGCCAAACACACAGAACTTCAGATGAGCTGGTGAAAATACATCAAACACACATTACAAGAAATTTGAACTCGTTTTTTAAAAAGTATTATTTTAGTATTTGAGCTACTTTAATATTTGTTCAAATGAACAAGTGTTTCTTAATTTTCCATGTTTACTGTGTGTCGTGATTTAATTTAGCTTTATTTGTAAAGCACCACTTCCCATCTCAAGGCACTTTTACACACACAGTCCAGTTCAACCCAATTCATTGTGGCCCAGTTATAATCCGATTAAAACAAACCATTACCAAGCTGATGAAGACATGGTGAGAGGCAATACTAGCCTTATTTATTTATTTTTTATGCTTTTTTGTATGTATTTAGAATAAATGTTCATGTAAAAAGGGGGCAGTTTATATCAGATTTTCTTTCTTTCTCCTCCTTTTTATTCTTTTTTTTCTGTTTATCATTTATATGTTTTGTTTGAATATATTAAGAATAAATAAAAAAAAAAACAGTTAGTTCTCTAGGGTTTACAGAGAATGGTCTGAAGAAGAGAAAAAATCCATCGAGCAGCAGTTGTCTGGACCAGCATGTCTTGTTGACGTCAGGTCAGAGGAGAATGGGCAGACTGGTTGGAGGTGAAGCAGCTCTGAAGGTAAACGCGGGTCAAACTGGATACTTGCAAGGCGTACCTAATAATGTGACCAGTGTGTGTTTATCTTGAGTTGGGTTTTATAATCTATGTAGTCACAACGTTTGTGATGTAGTAACATACGAATAATTTGAAGCTTGGTCAAACCAAATGATCCCTCTTGTGAGAATCCTGCTGTTTACATCCATCCAACCGCGTCCACATGACAACCCCCCCATGGTCAGGACTCGGTGCAGAATCTGCAGCTGATGGATTTTCCAACCAGCTAAACCTCTTCTGTTCAGACATTTCCACGTGGTGATTGCTCACAATAAATATGATCTGCAGCACTCAGAGCCATAAAACAAAACCCCACAGACCAAACTGCAGTGAGACATAACCATTCATAATGCAGTGCATTCACTCACCAGTCCACACACACACCAGGGCCTGGGCTCATGTCACAGCTATTTGAAGGACAATCTGTGGTCAGACTCGAGTGTTATACACTTTCCACCCCATGCTTTCAGCCAAACACAATTTGTCACAAAACATTCTTTAATATGGTGTTTCTGAGTGGAACATAACCTTTAGTTTCTTATTGAACGGATGCATTCTTCGCTCCGTAGAGCATTAAGGTAATGTGCTATAAAGCAAAGGAACTGTGCTGCCTTAAATGAGCTCTTTGCACCTCTGCAACGCCCACATACACATCACATGAAATACTTTAGTAAGATATCATTTAGCTTTGCTGTAAATGTGACCCTGGACAATTTAATGTGTAAAGGCTTATTGTTGCTTCAGTTATACATAAGACATAAAATAGTCCGTTGTGGGAAACACTGCAACACCAACAGAACATCACATTATTAATGCAAACACCTCTGTGTGTTCCAGTTTAGCTGTGAGGTGTAGAGTCTGCATGTTCAGTCAGTTCGATGGGATGGATCCATGTTTTCATGATGTTTCCACCAAATTCTGATCCTAGCATCTGAATGTCATCAGACCAGGCAACGTTTTTCCATAGCAGTAGCAACAATTAGCATAAATCCAAAAATTCCTGCATAAATTTCAGTGTATTCTATTTAATTAATTCTTGATACAATCCAACCAAAAAGAAAGAAAGAAAAATAACAACAGAAGATAAGAATGACAAGATGCAGGAAGAAGAAAATAATCTTATATAAACTGCCCCTTTTTACATGACAATTTAATCCTAGTATATACACAAAAATGAAAACAAACAAGCATAAAATAAAAAATTATTTAAAAAAAGGCTCACATATAGCCTCACACCTCTGACCACGCTCATATCACCCTGAACAAACACATAATCAGAACCATTAACACATATATTTATTCAATAAATTAACCATCTTTTATAAAATCTAAATTAATTCAGCTCTTTTCACATCTCTGTCCAGATTATTCCATAAACTAACTCATTTTACAGAGACACTTCCTTCCAGCAGCTGAGCTCAAAATCTGTTTTTTTTAAAGATCTCTGTTCATTTTTAAAGGGACATTGTGTAACATTATCTGTTGTTCACTGACCAGAATTAACATCTGTATGTATGTGTTACCATGGGCAACATAACAGTAGCTTCTGCTAAAATACACCCGCCTTGTGGTTTCAGTCGTTTTCTTTTTTTTTTTTAACCCTGTCCTGTCCAGCATCCTAACATACAGAACGGTGGTCTGTGTGCCATATTTTGCTTGACAGATTTGCTCTACCAAGGGAGACATGTTATATACATGGCTGCCCTTGATATTTTTATTATTTTTATTGTAATCTTATTTTCTTTAGTCTTATATGTCAGTGCTGAACCTGACAGGGAGATAGAGGAAGAGAGAGAGAGAGAAAAAAAAAAAAAAAAAAAAAGGGAGAAAAGGACAGGATTAAAATGTGGAAATAACAGTTGTCTATGCTGCCCAGAACATATCACAAAAAAAAAAAACAACAACATAAACTACCACAGTACTACATGATACCGAAAGAAAGATAGAATGATGATAATATAAAAAATTACAATAGTCATCAAACGTACCTGCAGATGAACGTACCAACACACAAACATCAGCTACATCTAGTGAGAAGCGGATGGAGAGACGAGCACGTTTGTGAGCATGCACGTGTTAACATGCATGTGTGGCCATGCAACAGGGAGGAAATGTGTACCCGCAAGGGGGCCGCGATCACGCCGCACCCCGAAGCATCAGCGGGGGACGGGGGGAGCCCGAGGCCCCAAAGGCCAAGCAGATCCACAGAGTACCAAGCCCGGGACAGCCAAAGCAGACAGAGCAGTGGCCCACCTGGACCAGAGCAGAGGGGTCCCCAGACCGGAACCCCCGGCGCGACGGGGCAGGGGCACCGGGCAGCCCAGGGCGATGGCGAGCAGGCCCAGCGGGCGCCGGGCGCTGCGGCGCGGGCCGCAAGGAGGGCAGGCGCCCCACAGGCCCAAGGGCCACCCTTTCCCCCCAGCAAAGCCCCACCCAGGAACCCGACGGGGCCTGACCACCCCAGGCAAAACCACCGTGGGCCACGCCAATCCAACACCAAGGCTAGGCACCCCAGGGACAAGAACATGTCCGCAGGTCCCCCCCCCCCCCCCAAAAAAAAAAAAAAAAAAAAAAAAAAAAACCCTCTTTACCCCAACCCTTACCCAAAGGCCCCCCCCCCCCCCCCCCCCTCCAGGGGCAGCCCAGGGAGTCACCCCCCGCAGCCCCGAGTGCATCCCGGGACACGAGGGCGTAGGAAGACCCCGGCCCCTCTGCCCCCCAGCCTGAGTTGTGTGTGCATGAGTATCGGCTATTTATAATGCAATTAAAAACTGGAAGGAGCCACGAGATGGTGATGGGTCCCACTGCTGCCAGCCAGCAGGACCCCCTCAGGACTCCCTCAGTGTGTGTGAGTGTGTGTTATGTGTGTAGTGCAGTACTGTTAAATGTGGTAGTGTCTAACATGTAAATAAAATCGGGGGGAGAGAGGTCACAAAGGGAGGGGATGGAGGAAGGGCCACCTCGGTGGCTCCTTTCCGCCCACCCACAGCCCATGTGCCCAGTCGTTTCAGTCGTTTTCATAGTCAATGGACTTAAAGCTGGTGGAAAGGCTTTATAAGCTGGTTTTACTGGGAAAAAAAAGCCGGTGTTGTGTCGACGCCCGTTCCCCTGTCCAGATCGTTCCCCCTGTGAGAACCATTCTTCCTCCTAAACACAGAGGAACCATGTCTGAGAGTTTGATGAAATGAGTTAGCAGTTTTTTTGAAATCATGAACCTCCATGAACTATTGGTTGGCGTGCTTTTATCGGTGTTGTTGAGGCTTTTTGAGACGTGACTGCTACTGTTGTTGCAATACGTGTTTGAAGGTGAGATGCTAGCATGCGCTATACGTTAGCATGCAATGCATAATTCCAGCATTAGATGGAAGGAATAATTGTACAATGTCTCTTTAAGTTATATCCACTTCTTAATATTTGATGGTAATTGTTATTATGTGCTTTATCTATAATTTGTAAAAAGGTAATCCACTAACTCAACAAACTTTAAAAACTAACTGAATAAATAACAAATTTGATGGATCTTTTTATTTACTTCTGTAGATGATTCTTAAAGCTCTTTTTTGTAAAAAAAATATAACAAAAACTTACATAATTCTGCTTGTTCTTGCAATTTTGTCCAATCCCTTTAGCTTTAATGCAACTTTGACTAATCACAGCTCTCCTCCGTGTTACCTGGTATGTAGCACGTCTGGTTCTTTAGGCCGTCTCAGCCATTAGCATTCAGTCTGCCACACAGATGAGGCAGGTGTGGGGCAGGTTCACCAGAAACCACTGAGCTCCCAGTACATGTTGGTTGTTTTTTCTGTTTCTGGTCCTCACTGAGAACTTTTATCATGACTGAGTATACTAATTCAGCAGGACAGATCACCATGCTCCTGTTGGTTTATTTATTTATTTGCATACTTTTTGGTTTTTAATTGTTTTTATGAACTCTTTGGCTTTCCCCTCTTTAGTGAGTTGCTGCCTCTGGTGGTGTTTTAATGGATTATTTTATTTTAGTTGTGAGCCTCTACTTGGGATTTTTTGTTTACTTAGTGTACTTTGAGTATGTGTTGCATGAGAGGAACACGATCATGTTTGTTTAGTTTTTAGTTAATATAGTGCTTTTACTCTATCGGTAGTTCTGTGTTTTCTATATTTTTAACTCTTCTTTTCTTCTTGAACAGAGTAGAGGTGAGATCTTGTTCAGTAAGTTTTATTTATTTTTTATTGTTAAACGGCGATTTTTCAAAATAAAAGTGCTTATATTTGAAACTACACCTCTTAACACAGGGGTGCCCAGGTCCGGTCCTGTAGATCTACTATCCTGCAACCTTTGATGCATTCCTTCTCCAACACAGCTGAATGAAATGGCTGAATGCCATGTCAAATGCCACACAAATCCATGCAAACAGGTTACACCATAAGCTGGATTTTCTCTTTTCGAGGAAACTTCGGGGTTAACCCCAGGTATTCTATCCTACCACAATGGTTCACTTCTTACAGGGTAAATCATGATAGTAACTTAACAGCTAACCTGCTTTGGGGCAGGTTATGTTCTGGATATAAGATAAACAAGCATAAAAGCGTCAGTTCTCTTGGAAAATGGCCGCTCATTCTTAGATGATTGAGTGAAATCAGAGAGATGAAAAATTTGTCCATGTAAACATAGCTGATGTGAAGAAATAAAACCTTGTCATTGACTGCTTTAAAGTATGTTTTTGTAGGGTTGTTAGGGTTGCGTCTGAAATAAAAAAGTTAATAATAATGCTCACACATGGCAGAACTGCAGAACTATGAATTAATGGAACGAACAACTACTCGTGCCATCATGGTGAGGAATTAATATTCCAACACAAACACACTAACACGGGTGCTGAGCCTATAAAGAGCTGAATGTAAAATATAAAAGGAAGGAAGGAACTGAGGAAGCTTTTTGCCTGAAAAGTCTGGGACCTAATAAGGTGAAACTGAGCTATCAGAGTGCCGTTTAGATTGTCCTATGAATTAATATTGTATAATCTCAGAAATTTACGAATTAACAGAGTCAGTAATTTTCTGCCAGCATTCCTTCCTGCCTGTTGCTGCAGCAACAGCTTTGATTTTGGCCTGGATGTTGTGTTTGAATTCTTTTAGAGGAATAATAGGCTTCTCTGCAGGGTTTCTCCATGTTTCCTGTTCTTAGCTGACAGGAGGCACCCGGTGTGGTCTTCTGCTGCTGTAGCCCATCTGCTTCAAAGTTGGACGTGTTGTGTGTTCAGAGATGCTGTTCTGCAGACTTTGGTAGGAACCAGTGCTTATTGGACTTCCTGTTGCCTTTCTATCATCTCCAACCAGTCTGCCCATTCTCCTCTGACCTCTGACATCAAAAAGACATCCTGGTCCAGACAACTGCTGCTCACTGGATATTTTCTCTTCTTCAGACCATTCTCTGTAAACCCTAGTGATGGTTGGGTGTGAAAATCCCAGTAGATCAGCTGATTAGCTACATGACAAATTTTTCATCTCTCCGACTGAGCATGCGCCAACTTCAGTGGCAGCTAGTCCGTGTGGCTCTGTGAATGTGTCTTGTTTTTTTTCATGTTTTAGTGGAGATGTCCTTATTTAAATACTCAAGGGAAGAGCTCCTTCACTTACAACAAAAATCGAGTGGGATTATACATCCGATCCCGTCAGAGATCAGGAGGTCTTTCCGCGGATCTCGGGCTGGAGCTAAGCTAAATGCTAGAAGGTGGCGGTATAAAAGCCCAGGGTATATACCCTGATGGTATATCACCACGGCTGCTAAAGGAATGTGCATCAGAATTGGCCGAGCCTTTACAGACCCTCTTTAACCGTAGTCTTCAGTCTGGATGTGTCACTGCCCAGTGGAAAACCTCGTGTCTTGTCCCTGTGCCCAAGGTGGCAAGGCCTGCAGGGCTAAAGGACTACAAACCAGTGGCCCTCACATCTGTTATAATGAAGACTTTGGAGAGACTACTACTCCGACGGCTCAAACCCCAAGTAGAGTGGGTGCTAGACCCTCTACAATTTGCCTATCAGGAGAACATGGGGGTGGATGATGCAGTCCTCTATATGCTCCACTGGTCTCTTTCCTTCTTGGACGGAGCATGGGGTCATGTGAGGCTGATGTTCTTTGACTTTACGAGCGCCTTTGATACCATCCAGCGTGCCACGTTCAGAAGTATTCTGACGACACCGCTATTGTGGCATGTGTGAAGAGTGGGGTACCTGGGTCAAAAACTGGATTGGTCTGCACAGGCACGTGCCGTGTATAAGAAGGGACAGAGCAGGCTGTTTTTCCTGAGGAGGCTAAGGGCTTTTGATGTGAGTAGTGAAATGTTACACATTTTCTATCGGTCTGTTGCGGCGAGTGCTGTCTTCTTTGGGATTGTCCGTTGGGGCGGCAGTATGACCACAAGGGACGGTAATTGTAGGGCCAGGCTGATTGATAAATGTTTTCTGTGATGGGGAGGAAAGTGGACTCTGTGGGAGGAGGATGATGGCGCTAATGCAGGGCATCCTGAGCAATCCCAAACATCCACTGCATGTCACAATGACAAACCAGCGGAGTAACCGTAGCAACAGGCTCCTCTTGCTGCGCTACAGAACAGAACGATTTAAAAAGTTGTTCATCCCTTCAGCTATTAGGCTGTTTAACAGATATGTCTGAACTGAGCTACATTTTAACTGTGCATTTTAATTTTTTTATACTTGCTTATGTGTCTTCTTGGTCTTGTGATTGTGTTTGCTGCCGGACACCTGAATTTCTCCTTTGGTGATTAATAAAGTTTATATCTATCTATCTGTCTATCCATCTATCTGTCTATCCATCTATCTATCTATCTATCTATCTATCTATCTATCTATCTATCTATCTATCTATCTATCTATC
This sequence comes from Melanotaenia boesemani, assembly GCF_017639745.1. Lineage (NCBI taxonomy): Eukaryota > Metazoa > Chordata > Actinopteri > Atheriniformes > Melanotaeniidae > Melanotaenia > Melanotaenia boesemani. The sequence continues at coordinate 8,561,226 of NC_055705.1, read as the reverse complement.
TATCTATCTATCTATCTATCTATCTATCTATCCATCCATCCATCCATCCATCCATCCATCCATCCATCCATCCATCCATCCATCTCTGTGTGTTAAGCAACTTAACAGGTTGAGTTATAGTATCTGTTTTTCCTCAAACTGCTCTGTCCACAGACATGTCAGAGTAAATACCAGCATCTCAGATGACGTCTTTAAATTTTCTCCCTACCAGTCTTACATTTGCAGCATCTCCTCTTTAACCAGTTGATTTTTTTTTCACATGTTAACTCTTAATAATTTTAAATATTGCAGAATCTTTACCAAAAAGTCTTATTAACTTTTATTAACCAACAAGAAAAAGACATTTACACCAGAGCTAGCTAGTTTTTACCATGGATACACCGTGTTATCATTGCTCTCACTGGTGTTTGTGACCCTAAGGTTGTCTTTCAGGTCCAATATTGAGCAGTAAAAATTTTTTGCAGTTTGCAAAATAAATATTTGTCAAAACTAGTGCAGTGTCTGTCAGTGTAAAATGTTTCTGCTCAGGAATGGCAGATTGTGGATGCAGCATGAGCGAGCAATCATTTGTTGTGGGAGGAACGAGCTGTCAGCAAGTACAGGCTGATTTGGGATGCCAGCTTCTGGCATTTCTGAATCAGCAACACTACTAATGGAACACACTTTTATATACAGTATAAAACATTATCTAGATTGAGAATCTATGAAATATATTCTTTATATTAAAATCTAATCATAGATGAATGATCATTTGCCAAAAGCACTCATCTTGATGCAAAATGATCACATTTGGGACATAAACTAACACAGATGCTAGAACAGCATCAAATATTCCTCACATTTTATTGTGAGTTTTAGCAAAAGTGCATTAACATTTAGCAGATGTTCTTATGCAAAGTGGCTAAAAGTGAAAAAGTCAAGTGTCAAGTCAAATTTATTTATAAAACACATTTAAAGCAACCTCAGTTGACCAAAATGCTGTACAAAGCAAAGCAGATAAAATGCATAGGCCATCATTAAAATAAAATAAAATAAACCAATATATTGCATAAAGCAAAACACAAGAATTAAATAATATAAAATTACATTAAAATAACATAAAACACATAAGAACATAAATACAATAAAAAAAACTCAATTAAATGCTGGAGGAAAAACCAGTGAAAAAAGGCATGTTTTTAATAATGATTTAAAAAGCTCAATGCTCTGTACTGATCTAATAAACTGTTCCAGAGTTTGGAAGCAGTGACAGAAAAAGCTTTGTCACCTCTCTCTGAAACTGCTTCTAGGAACTGTGAAGAACAGCTGGGTTGTTGATCTCAGTGCTCTGACAGGACTGTGAACCATTAAAAGCTCTGGTAAATAAGGTGGTGCTGTGCTATTAAGACTTTTAAAAACATGTAATAAAATCTTATACTGGATCCTGTACTGTACAGGAAGCCAGCACTGGAGTAATATGCTCACATCGTTTTCTCCCTGTCAGAAGACGAGCGACTTAATTCTGAACAACTTGCAAATGATGGAGCAGCAACCAGCGAATAGTAGTGACAGTGTTAAGGCCCATGATTACTCAGACGGATGGACACTTTCATCCGTCTCCTGCATCGTTTACACTTGCAATTGGTGTGTTTTCAGGGGCCTTGTGGATCCATCACTAGACGCAGCAATGCGACCGGAAACAGCGGGGTCAGTGTTGAGCAGTATAGCTGACATGCAACCAGCGAAAGAAACAAACCAGAGAAGAAGAAGACGACTGTAGAGATGGTGAGAGCTTTTGAAGAAAGGCTTTGTGAGTGTTGGGTGGTTGCAAACATCTTTATAGTGGTGCATTATCACCAACAACCGGTGTCTTAAACTAACATCAGAACGTGAGAGTGAACACTGACCTCGGCACTGCCCACTTGGACGAATTGACTTTATAACCATGGCAATGTGCATGGAAGTATGAGGGAGACGATGTATGCCAACACTTGAAACTGACTTACCTATTATGTACGTAAGGGAGCTTAAATGGGCCTTTAGAGGTGTTGGAGATTTGTGATGTTAGAGGTGGATGCAGTTGTTCTGCTGTCTGATGCCATCCTGGAAACTCAAATGAGAACAAACCAGACAGAGACCTTGAAACAGAGGATGGCTGTACCACATGGCGTTCCGGAGAGAAGCGCAGTGGTTGAAAAGGAGCAAAGGCCCATATGATTGAGTTTAAATTGCTGGGTGCAGACCCAAAAGTATTCAATAATGAGTGGTAGCAAATAGCAAATTATATAAGTATGCTAATGATGTGCCCTTTTTGATTGATCCAATATCAGATGAGTCAGTACTGGACTGCCCATCCATCCATTTTCTTCTGCTTATCTGAGGTCGGATTAGTCAGACCCAAACAGTTCTCTCCCCAGTGAGACTCTCCAGCTCGTCCTTGTCAAGCATTGCAGCAGCTGGAGATGAGGAGATTGGTCAAATGCAAGGACTCACGGATACAGAGGTGGATGTCAGAAAAAGAAGCATGAGATAATAGCACTAAAGGCAGCACTGAGACCAACCAACTAAACTCAAGTACACAGCATGATGAACTGGCAAAGGACAACCAGGAGCTTAAATACTAAGGGACTAATTTACGAACAAGAACAACATGAAGCAGGGAGCAGGAAGTAAAGCAAACAAAATGGAAAATACAAAATAAAACAGGAAAAAAGACAGAGGACTTAAAAATCAGAAATGTAAGATAATCAGAAATAAATAACGACCAAGCCATGAACCCAGAAACCATGACACTCCTAGAGGAAATCAAGATATTCCCAAGCCAGAACTAATCCCTTCAGCAAATCTTGGGTCTTGAGCTCTCTGCAAAGTAGGACATGCCTTGAAAACCTCCCAGTGGAGGTGGCCAGGAGGCATCCTGGACCACCTCAGCTGTCTGTTTGATCCAGAAACCTCATGAACATCAGTGAGGATTGCAACATAGAAAGTCCATTAAATGGAAGGCTTTGCCTTTTATCTAAACTCTCTCTTTACCACAACTGACTGGTGCAGAGACCTCACTGCTGCTCATAAAACCCCATCGAACCGTCTCTTGCTCCATCCTAGCATCACTTACAAGCAAGGTCTCAAGAGCCTTAAACACCTCTGCTTGAGGCAGAGACTAATTCCCAACCTGGTGCTGAAGATCTTGGCCGAGGAAGCCAACAGAACCACATCATCTGCAAAAAAGTACTAAGAAGTACTAATATTGATGCAGAAATGACTGAGTACCCATGGAAGTGGAGGGTTACATTGAGGTGAAGGATTACATTTGAATGTTTTAAAGATGGGAAAAGAGTTTCTTGATCTCTTTGGTATTGTTGATTGATGTGTAAAAGGCCATTCTGGCAGCTCTGGTGCTCAACACAACAGACGATGACAGAAAATCATTGTAGCACACTGTTGTGTCAGAAATTTATTATAAGGATAACCCCTTGAGATGCATCATCTCATTTTCAAGGTCATCAACACAGGCAAACAATTATACAGAAAACAAAACTACAATACATAAAAGCAATCACAATTCAGACCATTCACACCAAGAGACAAAAAGTCCATTAGTGTCATTTAAGAGTCCCACAAACTACACTGCACAATCATTAGCACCGTCCCACTTCTGAGATACCAATCTGTCAAGTTAGGAAGTAACACTGATTGTGAATCAATTTCACCTGATGTGTAGAAATGGAACAAACAAAAGGTGGAAATGAGGCAATTACCAAGACTTATAAAGGAATGGTCCTGCAGGTGGTGGCCACAGATCATTTCCCTGTTTTCCAGGAGATGTGGAGAGGGCTATAGGAGGACAACAACCCAGCAGCAGGGCTGCTATCTGCTAACTTGTGCAAAGAGGAACAGGGGGAGCACTGGCAGAGCCCTACAAAATGACTTCCGACCAGCCCACCAATATGCATATTTCTGCTTGAACTGTAAAAAACAGAGTCCATGAGGGCATGACGTCCATAAATTCACAGCCCAACATTGTTGCCAGAGAACACCAGGATTGGCAGATTCACCATTGGCCAATGTCATGGGGGCAGGGTCATGACAAGAATCTTCAGGAAACAACAACAACAACAACAAAAATGTTGTACAAACTGCTCTCTATAATTTCACTGTTAAAATCTGTCCAGTTAAAACATTTATACTGCACTGCATTTGCTCTGTTGTATAAAGCAGTGATTTTCAGCCTTTTTGAATCACATCCGCCAAGACAGCATTCAGTGGTGTTTGGGACCCCCATGGGGTCCGGCAACCCAGTTTAAGAAAGGCTGGTATAAAGTACACACTATCAAAAATGCATCAAATTACTATTAACGTTATGCAGTTACATAAAAAAATGAAGATACTCTATGCTCCCATTGGTTTTGTAGAATTATGTCCAGTTAGTGTTTTAATTGGTTAGTTTGACTTAGTTATCCTGCTCTAGCAGTGACTTTCTTTCTCTTACATATTTCCACTGTCCGTCTGCCTCCTGCCTCTTAATCTTCCTGCATTTGGATCTTTCCTCCTCCTCACCACATAACAACAAAACAGAACTTTGTTCTTCCAGCTCAGAGAACAAACGCTCTGCAGGATCCTGTCAAACATTGTTTGTTGAAAGCAGTAGCATTGTCACATTGTGCTTCATTTTAATCAAGGCAGATATCTAAAACCAGTTTTAGTGTCTTAGCACTCTGTAAAGCTAAAAAAAATCCTCATTTTAATTTGATGTTTAGCACTACATCAGGAGTGGAGAAACGACATTTAATATTTAATAAAATCAGGTTTAAGTCACTACGACCTATTCAGTTCCGTCATAGTGCCAATTTCCTCCTCCTTTATATAATCACCTACTATATTGCCTCTTTGTACCCCTGTGCTCTACATAAAAACACACAACTATTAACAATTTTATAAACACACACCTTATCATAATCTCTCTCACATACACTCATACACACACAACTGTTTGTGTAACAAATAAAACATAGAGCCACATAAATAGGTGGCATGTAAAATAAATAGAAAGGTAATTAAATATTAAGTAAAAAAACATCTATAAAAATTAGGATAACATATGTTAGTAAAATAGACTGAGACAAATTAAAATTAAAGTTCAGCTATAAGCTAAGCTAAAAAGGGCTTGAGCCTCTTTTTATAAACATCAACAGTCTCTGCAGCCCTGAGGTTTTACTGAAGGTTGCATTCCTGACTACAAGATCAACTACAACTACAAGATCGGTACCAGAGGACTTCAGGATCTTTAGTGGTTCGGAATTTAAAAGGAGGTCAGATAAATAAGAAGTCCCAAGACCATTTAGACATTTATAAACTGTTTTTTAAAAAAAGAACTTCAAATCGACCCTGAAACACATGGGGAGCCAGCAGCGATTTCAAAACTGCCGTGATGTGTTTCCGCCCTCTGGTCCTCGTCAGTACACGTGGTGCTGAGTTCTGGAGTACATGTAGGTTAGAAATAGGTTTTATGGGAAGACCAGAGAGCAGGGCATTACAATGTTCTAGTCTACTAGAAATAAATGCATTAATCAACACCTCATGCTGGCGAAAGTGATAAATGGGCGAACTGTGCAAGGCTTTTAAAATGGTAAAATCCTGTCATCGAGCCATTTCTAATGTGTGGGATAAAGTCCAGCTCAGAGTCGAAAAGAACACCCAGATTTTACACACACTGAGAAGCTTTAAAACTTAAGTAATTTTAGTAAAATTATTTCTTTTGTCTCCAGGACTGATAATAAAAACTTCAGTTTTTGGTTGAGCTGTAGGAAAGTCATCCATGACTTTATATCTAAAACAGAGTTTAAAAGGACGTTACCTGGACTCCAGGTCAGCAGGAGACATGACGATGTAAAGCTACGTATCATCAGCATAGCTGTAAAAACCAATGCCTTGCCCCCTGATGACATCCCCAAGGGGCAACATGTACAGATTAAAGAGTATTGGGCCTAAAATTGATCCTTGGAGAACCCCACACTGGATTTTATGGGTCCTTGAGGAGTATGTATCCATACTTACATAAAAATGGTTGACCTGTGAGATAAGAATCAAACAAATCCTGATCAGTACCTGAGAGGCCCACCAAACTTCTCAGTCTCTGCAATCAAATCTGCTGATCTACTGTATCAAAAGTGGGACTTAGACCTTTTAAAGATTCTTAATGACCTCAAGTTGGACACATGGAGATTTTCTGTCCTGGTTCTACTGGATCTGTCTCTGTACTGTGGTCTGTCCTAAAACCAGAATGATTTTTTCTAAAATATTTTTATTCAAGAACTCATTTAACTGAAAAAAATTCTATAATTTTATTTTAAAATACTTCAGAATATAAAAAGAAAAAAAAAATGACGAAAGAAAGGCTTATCTAATTTTGAAGGTGTTTCAAATCAATCCAGCTTTGTGAACCCCCGTGCATTAGTCTGGGGTCTTCATATAACTATATTCTGAAAACTCCACAACTGGCAACTGCTCTGTATTGTTGCATAACGGGGCAATGAAATATGAGCGAGTGAAATGTTTGTGTTTCCTCCCTGTTTGCCTGTTCCTGGTTGTACTGTATGATGGTTGCAGTAACGAGAGCAAATGGTTAACTCAGCCTAATTGAGGGATTTACTTTTACTATTTGCTGTTATTGCACAATTCAGTTCAGTGCTGTTCTCAGCTGTTTGTGTCGTCCCCACAAGCAGATAAAGCCTCAGTCCTGGACCAGCTGTATGGTATTATAAACAGACCAGACAGCTCACAGCTGGAGGCTGCTTTCATTGTAGTAGGAGACTTCAGCAAAGCCACAATGAAGATGGTTTTACCAAAAATACCAGCACATTGTTTTCCTCCATCAGACATGATTAGATGCTCTGTTACACCCCATTCAAGGACTACTACAATTCCCTCCCTGTCCCAATTTGGAAAATGAACCACCAGATCCTGCTGCAGGGATGGAAACAAAAAAATCTTTCCAGTGATGCTGAAGGGGTCTTACAGGACTAATCTGAGACAATTGGCTGGTAAATATTTGCTGACGAAGCCAGTGGCTCTATAATTGGCTGTTTACACTCAGCAGTCACTTTATCAGGCCCACCGGTTCAGTTACTTGCTAACACAAAGCTAGCCAGCCAATGAGGAAGAAAGGGGATTTAAGTGGCTTTGAACGTGGCATGATTGTTGGTCTGAGTATTTACTGGAATTTTCACACACATCCATCTCTAGGGTTTACAGAGAGGGTCTGAAGAAGAGAAAATATCCAGTGAGCAGCAGTTGTCTGGACCAGAATGTCTTGTTGATGTCAGAGGTCAGAGGAGAATGGGCAGACTGGTTGGAGATGATAGAAAGGCAACAGGAAGTCAAATAAACACTGGTTCCAACCAAAGTATGCAGAATAGCATCTCTGAACACACAACACGTCCAGTTTTGAATCAGATGGGCTACAGCAGCAGAAGACCACACCGGGTGCCTCCTGTCAGCTAAGAACACGAAACTGAGTCAAATCAAATCAAATTAAACTTTATTTATAAATCACCTTTCATACATAAGAGCAGCACAAAGTGCTTTACATGATAAGAACCAGGGCCGGTTCTAGGAATGCATACATGAGGGGGCAGGCATAAATTTGAAGGGGGCATTATGAGTACATACTTCAGCATTTTCTTGTTGTTGTTTTTTAAGTGTTTCTTTAACGGAACTGTGCTGTTAGTGGAGTCCAACTTCAAAGAAATGGATTGCACTTTGTCAGGCCTCTACTATAAAACCTGTCCAGCTTGGGTGTCCCACCTGAAACCAAAGCTCCTGCTGGTATAGCTCTTAGAGTCACTGAGGCACGCAAACCCCCTGACCACAATAAGGTGGCAATCCCTCAGGGGGGGAACAGAAAATATCAATAACAAAATGAAGTAAGAAAAAAGAAAAGAATGATCCATTATCAAAGCTTTAACAACCAACAAAATAACAATTGCCCTATTGGACAGCCATTAGATGTCTAAGCATTTTGAATAAATTTGAAACTAATAACAATAAACTCAACTATCTGTGTGTTTGTTTCTGTCTGTATATAGACCATAATGATTAAAGAATCATAACTATCAAGCACAACAATAACAGAGCAAAAAATTAAACCCCCTACCAAAATAAGGCAGTGAATCTTCAGGGGGAAATAATGATAATAATAAATGAAAATGAGTAAAAACTAAATGATCCTTCATCAAAATTTTAAGAACCAACAAGGCATACATGAAGCTCTGAGCTGAACTGCTGAAAGCAGCGGGAATGTAGAGTGAAACTTTCTGTTATTTTTTTCTTCAAACTAGCATGCTGAACTAAAGGCTGGGCGGAGCTTGAGGGGTCTCATATGCGCAGCTCGTTTTCCCTCAGTCTAGTACCGAGGAGGCAGTCACATCTATGGCCCGTGCGTGATTGATCACTGCTCCTACTAACAGGCGTAGACACGTTTAAATAGAACAGAAACAAACCCCAGTTGACAGAATAGATGCAATAAATACGTCTGTTATTATAAGTATTTATTCAGTATCGCTACAACACATTTAACAGAGCTTTACTCTATAAGTTTTACCGCTGGAGCTCAGCAGCCGCTCTCTCTACGAGGGGAAGAAATATGACACCGCAAGATCAGGCTGTATGTCAACTCATTTGCATACTAAACACTGATTGGTTGTTTTCTGTGGTGGTGGGAAGGACTTGTTGAAGACAGTACAATGGATCCTGTGAAGCTCCGACACACAGAGTTCAGTACAGCGGGGAGAGAGCGTTTGGAGAGATTTGCCCATTTCGGCGCATTTGATTGAGGGGGCAGAATGTTTGTTTGAGGGGGCACTGCCCCCTCTTGCCCCTGCGTAAAGCCGGCCTTGATAAGAACTGTTTGAATAACAAAAACACAAGCACACCTATACGCACGTTGAATGTTATTATTTACGTCCGGTAATCCCGCGCATGCGCACTACGCTGGAGGGCAAAAAGCTCTGCTTTCGTGATGACCAAAACGTTGTAGTGTACAAGTATATCGTCATTTTGACCAAATCTGTTCACATAATGAAAACTATAGATTTAGGTATTACTAGTTTAGATCATCTTTGTGCAGATGATCGCGAAAGTGACATCGCACGAACGTAGTGTGTTTCTTAAAGTGTGCCGTAATGCCATCGCAGAACATAACCGACAAGAAACGGAAGCATCAGGTGTGGATCTGCTTGGAAAAATTAAAAGGCTACGTAGTGTCTGCCCACTGCACATGCAAAGCAGGGTAATTCATATCCAGTCGCATTCTCCTCATGGCTGTTATCCACGGCTTTCGGCGTTTTACATCCACTGGAAACCTATTAAATCTGACATGACTGTCCTTCTTTCGTCTATTTGTGCAGCCTACAGCGCTACACGTGTTAACCATACTGATTTAATAATATTTCAGGGCGAGATTTAGATTTAGCGTAACTTGCTGTCAACTTCACGTCTTCTGACAGTGGAGGGCACCGGCTTTTTGCCCTCCAACTGGAAACGGGGTCAAAGAGCAAGTGGGCGTGACGTCACTTGTCAACGTGCCTATAACACAAAACAAATTAAGCACACACACTTTTACTCACACACAAGCTAAACAGAAATGGGGTCCCACCCCTTGACCCTACTTTAAAATGAACTGTCTCTGACTAAAAAATAACAGTATAAACAAACATTTGTCTTGGCACCAGATGATGAAACGATAGGCTACAATTCACACAGACTCACCAAAACTGGACAATAGAAGATGGAGAATTGCTGGTCTGATGAGTCTCCATTTCAGCTCCACATTCAGATGTTAGGATCAGAATTAGGTTCAAGCTGTTGTTGGTGTTATGGTGGTGGGGTTCTACACTGTGTCCATCCCTTTATGACCACAGTGTAGCATCTTCTGATGCTACTTCCAGCAGGATAATGCACCATGTCACAAAGCTCAGATCATCTCCACCTGCTTTCTAGAACATGACAATGAGTTCACTGGACTCCAACGTCCTCCACAGTCACCAGATCTCAGTCCAGTAGAGCAGCTTTGGGATGTGGTGAAACGGGAGATCCTCATCATGGATGCAGCCGACAAACCTGCAGTGTAATGCTGTCATGTCGATATGGAGCAAAACCTTGACTTGATAGGCAAAGATATGCAAAATACAATATAGGAAATATAGCATTAAAATAAATTACCTCTGAGTTCTCACTTGTTTTTTGGCAGTAAACTGCTAAACAAAAGATATATATTGATTTTGACCACCCTCCCCTGTGAAAGTGCATGAAATAGTTTGGTCCTATCTTAGCACATCAGTTCCCCTGTTAGCAGCGGTTTGCAAGAACTGGAGCCGTTTGTGAACCTATCAGTCACTAAAGGAAAGAGATAATGGAGAAATGAGAGACAAAAGAAACAGTGTCAATATGTGGCCCAGTTTTTCTCCTGAAAAGATGTGGTGCCTTTATAGTTTGTGGTTGAAATGAACCTGTTGTTCAGTGAAATAAGATAGCTTTCTACAGACTACTGCTAACCTGCCTTGAGGTTGGAGGCATCGCATTTTTGATGATGCTGGGTACTCCTGTGCATCTATTGTTTAAACTGAAAATGATGGTGACGTAATTCGTTATTTTGTTAATGAAACCAGGACCCTTCGTCTTTTGTAACGAGCCCATTGTGTGTCTGTAGGTAACCCAGTGGCCGAGCAGTTAAGCCAGAACGCTCACAGGGCTGAGAATTTACATTCATACACAACCATACCCCAGAGAGTTAACCAACATTCAGTGAGTACTACTACATGTTTAGCAAGATATTTATGTTGAATTAATTGTCCTTGTCCTTCCCCCTTTATCATATAAAAAGAGATAAGAGCAGCGGCCTCGTCTCTTCAGAACCTTTCCTCTCCTATCCCAGTGAAGAAGGTGAGCAACTGTCTCTTTCAGAGTGTTAGATATGTATATTGAGATTGAATTACCGACATTAAAGGACATCTATAGATCTTTATTATTCCAATGATAGACAATTTATTTAAGCAGCTTGAAGCAGCTGCACCAAAACCGTATTTCTGTGTAATGTTTTTAAGCAATGTCATTGTCATTCATGGAGCCCCAAATTCCTGGCAACACCCCTGAACACCAGCTTTAGACACCCCTAGTGTGTGTGAAATTGATCTGTACACCTGTCATAGGAAGGACATTGTAAATAAAGACGAAACAAGAGTTTTATAAATGATTGCAAAGTAGATGCATCTAAGAACGGGTATTTTTGGAAATCAATTGAATGCTTGTCAACGAATTTGATTCATGCAAAGAAAACTCTTCTCTGCTCATTCTAACTATACAATTCATGAATACACATTCTCCTTATTGATCCATTTACAATGTCTTCAGTATTTATGCTCTGGCTGTCCATGATTAATGATAATCGGACTCCGTCAGCTCGGCTCCTTACAGTCGATGAACTTTTGGATTCTTACTCTTGAAACCCCATAACATCGACATCAAGTGGCCGATCTGCTCAGTGAATTAATTCACTTTGATGTGGTGGACGGGAATCAATAAGTGCATTCTGTGTTATTAAAGCTGGAGCTGATAAATCTGCTCTTCTTATATTGTGACGGACAGCTCAGGATCATCATCCTTTTAAAGCAGACTGTCACCGGCACAGATGATACAGTCATTTGTAATTCTCCTCCAGTTCATGCTTTGATTACTAACCATGACACTTCGACATGAGGGAGTGCCCTAAAGCAATCAACACACAAACACACACGCTGGCTCAGACACACAGACTGCTATTTACATCGGGATGATAAGCTCGTTAGCTCTGTGGCTGATCGGTATCGCCCTCAGCTGCAATTCCCCAGCCAACCATTTGTCCTGGCTGAGATATCAGCAATCACCATTTTAAATGAGGAAAGGTGATATGAAATGCAAATTCAGCAACTTCGATCAATACTTTTCACCTGGGGGAATAGAGTAAAGCAGTACCCACTACACACTGCTGTCCTTGAGCACTTAGTGAAAGACATGATGTTTCTCTGCAAAACACAAACTGTCAGAAGCTGTGACTGAACCAAGCGCTTCATCTTCTGCCAACAACTGCAACACATTTGTAGGAAATACAGGTGCAAATTAGCTTGTTAGCTGTAACACTGCACCCTCATTGATATGTACTGTCCCCTTCAAATAAACTAATAAATAAAATGAAATAAATAACAAATGAAAATCATTCCTTTCACAACTTGTTTGATTGTCTGAGTCAATGTCTCTGAGAATTTCCTCTGCTTAGTTTGCTGGTGGTTCCAAGAAACAAACAACAAAATGTGATCATGGTAACTTGTTCAAAATGTTTTCATTAAAAAGGTTTGAAGGATTTTTGTTGTAACAGTTGCAGCACAGAAAACTTCTCAGACTGCAGGTTAACTGGTGGTTCCTAGAGGACCTGAAAGTAAAACGGGAGACACAGCTATCAGCTATCAGACCCTCTTTGAAGAACCAGCTCCCAGTTTGGCTTCAGGAGCAGACACCCTCACTACCTTTAAAATCAGGCTTCAAACTTTCCTTTCTGATAAATCTAGTAGGTCCGGCTTGATGATCCTGACCAATTCCTTTAGTTCTGCTGCTATGGACCATTCTCACGCTTCGTCACTGATCACATGACGGCGATGTTCTTGGGTGACAAAATGATAAATAAAGCAGGCGTACTGCTACGGGGCTCAGGCCAACAGCCAGCTTTTCGTGTTAAATAAATAATGGTACTTTCGTGTTGTGCTTTTGGATGTTCCAAATAAAATCCCAAGACTGGGATTTTATTTTTCCAGACTGCCTGCTCGCCCTGAACGACGGTAAATGTGTTGCTGCCGTCAATCCAGATAACCGGAAACTGTCACAGAGCTCTCAGCTCACTTTGTTGGTGGTAAGTTTATCAAAAATTTTGTTTCGTACACTTTCCAAGTCTACTTATGGTGGGCTGCTCTAATTTTGATATGTTTATTTATGAAAAATTAAGACAGTGCGTTACTAAAATGCAGCAAACTGCAGGGGTTTAATGTTATTGCGCCCCTGGACCAGACACTTCAGGTTAGTCTTATTAATGGACATGTAATTGAGGCTAACTTAGTCCTCCCCTGGGTAAAAGACATCCCGTTGTCCTCAGCCTATGTCACATCCATCTTTTTTGTTTGTCTGCACTCCTGAGAAAAGGAAGCAAAAAGATGATCTGGAAAAGTTTTAAAGACGACAGCAAGCAAAAAAGAGAAGAGAACAAATTACATTGAAGTTTTTAAAATGATCTTGTTCATCCGTTTAACTCTTGAACAGATATTCTGTTTATTCAACAAGAAACACAGAAACGTTGTTCATGTGTAACGAGGAGGACAGTCAGATAATAAGTTTATATGTAAGTCATGTTTTATGTGACTCAGCAAATGAACAAAACATTCTCCAGTTTCTGCCAGTGGAAATGCGACTGTGGTGAAACTGGTTGGATATTCCACTAATCCAACCTCCACCGCAGATCACCACGGTGACGGCAGTTTTCAGTGTTAATGAAGAGTTGGACACGGATTTTCCTTTGCGGTCTCAATAAACCAAACAGTCTTTAAATAGCAATGTTTTCTCACAGTAATCGTTAGTAACGTTAACTCCTATAAATATCACCAGAACATTCCTAATTTTTACTTCGTGTTAACTTTATCTGCATCTGCTGGTTTCTACTCGGTTTTAACATGAAAAACTTTGTTTGGGGCACTTTCCCCAGCTGAAGGTCTGATTCGCATCCTTCCATGACATGTTTATAAGCCTCTAATCTGACTTGTATGCTTTTAATTCTTCCCCTGTGAAGTGCGACTGTCCATTGATCAGGTAGTAAATGCTAAGGTAAGGTAAATCGTGTAGCAATATCTCCGTCAGTTGGATGTTTTGGAGTTTTTTTTTTTTTTTTTTTAACCAGGAATTTGGAAAATCATACAGATTTTAAGCAGCAACAAGTTCATGTTTTTTTCAAAATATCTTTGTCTGGCCACATAAGAGCTGAACTGGTTTGGAAAGTGTTCACTCCGCTAGCACCATCTCTGATAGGAAACAGTTAATAGTCGCTTTAGCGGAGGGGGTCCCAGCTAGCTTTTTGCCACCCAACACAAACGAACAGTGTGACGTCAATGAGAATGGTCCATAGGCTGAGGCTGTTGTCCCATGATGCACTGGGCTCTTCTCTAATCACTTTACTCTCTTTCTTTCTCAGCAGGTAATCCTGGCTTAGTTATGATGCTTGTTGACCTCTCTTTCTTCTTCACTCCGAACTGGGCCCTGGTTCTGGTTCTGCTGGAGGTTTTCCTTCCTGTGAAAAGGGAGTTTTTCCATTTCACTGTTGCCTTGTACAGCTCAGCATGTTCAAAGTAATTTCAGTCTCATTTCTTCCTCATTCAGATACTCGCTTTGAACATTGAGTTGCCATCATGTGGAAAAAAAAAATAAAAATGGTACGACTAAAGTTCAGCATCATATAATATGAGAGAAAACTCTGATTAAATCAGTACTGATATATTACATTTCATCTGTCCTGTTCAGCTCTCTCTGCTCTCTCGGGTGTTCAAGTTTCAACGTTCAAAGTCAACTTAGAGTTCTGATTTCACAATTTATTGTACAAAATAGGCTACAGTCAGTCAGTGAGGTTTAGGAGGCAGGCAGAGACCCGCCATTTCTAAGAAGTGGAAATAACCAGGAGAAAAACTATTACCACATGATTCAGGAACAGTTTCAGAGGAAGAAAAAACACACAAAGAGACAGTTATTTGCAGAGTGCAAGGAGACGAGAACAGAACAGCTAATATCAAGAAAATAGGTGCAAAGACATTTTGGCAGTATGTTATCTGAACACAGGAGGGGAAAATGCAGACAGGAAGTAAAAGTTAGTCAAAAAAACTTATATTTTTGTGTCTGTACTAGTTTTTGTTATATAGCAAAGGGTCATGTCGTGTTTTGTAGGCTTTAATTTCTGTTTGAAATTAAGACTAGAGGAGAATAGGAAAATATTGCAGGTTATTTTGGCCCATTTTTAATGTGGCACCACCCACACATTTAGCTGTTGTGCTCATTCCTCAGAAGCATGTTTCTTACGAGATATAACTTGTTGTAAAGGTGACTAATCAGGCTTCCCAATAATATGTAATGCAACATAAAATGGTCATATTAAAGGGTAGAAATGATTGACCAAGCACGAATTCCTTTACATTTTGTACTTTTAAAATATTAATTCATAGTCATACATTGGCTATATGCATAAGATTATGAAACTGTGGCCAAAAGATAACGAGTTTGGTCCTTTATGGCTATCTCACAATTATAGGGTAGATAATTTTGATTTATTTAAATTTTATTTTAACCTTGGGATGAATTACTATGATGTCACTGAGATTAATGGGTTAATCTAATCTGGAGTCGGGACACCAGGTACACCATTCAACATTCAACTCTGCTGCTTTATTGCTCCCCAAAAACCACAAAGATGGGGATAGTCTTGAAAACTCCAAAAACAAAGAACAAAATAGTCTATTACAATAATATCCTGCCATGTCTTGTAATGAATCACAGTGTCCTTAATTTGGGTGTTTAGGGTTTGAAACAAAGACATTATGTGGGCATTGGGAAAGTTCCTGGCACATCAGCCCTTTAAAGCCTAACTCAAGAAATAGTGGACAAAAAATGTCTAATTCTTTGAATCTGAAGTTTGTATTTGTCCCTTTAAGAAAATATAAATAATTTAAAAAAATTATGATGATGATGAAAATAATAATAATAACAATAATTTGTAAAATGTACAGTATACCATGTGATGACAAAATAGATCTATTTACCTACCTATCCACCCACCACCCTGTGCTCACAGGGATTAGCTGAAAGGTGTGTGCTTGGGAAAGTTTTGGATAGATTACTCGGATAGATAGGCACTTGAAGAGGAAGCCTTGTAAACAGTTTCTGCAGATTCTTGTTGTGACATAAATGACAACTGGAACTTTTTGGATTTATTTCTCACAAATCTATCTAAACTTAGTACACGGAGTGAGAAAATATGTGATTGATGGATTATTTCTTTGTTGTAACAATGCTTCTTGGCAAAAAATCTCATACTGTTAGAAAGCTTGTTTATTTCCCTTTTCCTTTTAGATGGTGCAACATTAGTAAGGTAGTGGAATTTGTGGTATGAGCCACAGCGAAGCATGTGGGTTGTGGCCATGAAAAACTTTTCTGAAATCTTCGGAGATAGATAGATAGATAGATAGATAGATAGATAGATAGATAGATAGATAGACAGATAGATAGATAGATAGATAGATAGATAGATAGATAGATAGATAGATAGACAGATAGATAGATAACAGCCACAAAGGACTAAAGTGCTGTACAGAAGATTAAAAGCACAAAGATTAAAATCAAATAAATAAGACAAGTTAAAATATAAAAACAGAAGCAAAATGTCAAAGTCTCGAGTGTGAAAAAGCCAAGGAAAACGTGAGTTATTTTAAGAAACTTACAATCAGGAAAGGAGGAGGCCTGTCTGATATGTAGAGGCAGATTGTTCCACAATCTGGAACCAGCAACAGCAAAGACCCGATCTCCTCGGGTCTTACGCTTTGTTCTCAGCACCATCAAGAGCAGCTGATCAGTTGATCTTAAACAGGGTGATGGTGCATAAGGGTGAAGGAGCTCAGTGACGTAGGGTGGTGGAAGACCATGGAAAGATTTAAAAATAAAATTATTTTAAACTGGATTCTAAAATAAACAGGCAGCCAATGGAGCGACTCTAAAACTCGAGAAATGTGTTCATGTTTAAATGTGCCAGTTAAGACACCCAGCAGCTTTTTGCACCATTTAAAGGCAAGCAATAGAAGACCAAATAACTCCCAAATACAATCCATTACAGTAGTCCAGCCATGTGGTTATAAAGGCATGGATAATGGTCTCAAAATGCTGCTTTGGAATAATTGGTTTCACTGTGGCTAGCTGCCTTAAGTGAAAAAAGCTTGCTTTTACGACTGCCTTAACTGACTGTCAAGCTTAAAATCAGAATCAATTTTAAGATCCAGGTTTTTGATGACTGGCTTGTTGTGCTGGGCCAAATAAACCAGATCTACAGGGGATGATCAAGTTCTACCACCAAAAATCATAACCTCAGTCTTGTCTTCATTGAAATTTAAAAAGTTATAGGCCATCCACGCCTTTATGTCATGGAGACATTGAAGCAGTGGTCTGACAAAGCAACGGTTGTTCTTTTTTAGGGGCATATAAATCTGACTATCATCTGCATAACAGTGAAATTAAATACTGTGTTTCCTGAGTATGGAACCTAGTAGAAGCAGCTATACAGAAAAGAGTAGAGGGCTTAAAACTGAACTTTGCGGGACCCCATACAAGAAAACAGCAGAGGGGGACACAGCATCGCCAAGGCTGACAAAATGTCCTATCAGCAATGTAAGACCAAAACCATTGTAGAGCTGTGCCTCTAATGCCCACCCAATACTCATGACAATCTATAACATTTCATGACCCACAGTGTCAAAAGCTGCAGATAAATAAAGAAAAATAACACAGTCCCCAGGGTCAGAAGCTAATAAAACATCATTAAAAACTCTCAGAAGAGCTGATTCTGTACTATGTAGAGATTTAAAACCTGACTGAAAAATCTCTAGAATATTGTGCTCCTTTAGAAAGTCCAGTACCTGGTCTTTTCTAGCACTTTTAGAGAAAGGGCAGTTTGGAATGGGCCTGTAATTTGTACACACTGATGGATCTAGATCAATCAAGTTTTTTTTACCAGTGGTTGAACTACCACATGTTTCAATTTCCTGGGGCTGTACCAGAAGCCAGACTGCTATTGATGACAGTAAGATCAGATGGTCCTACAGTTGGAAAGACCTCTGGTCTGTCACTAACAACTTGTCCCTCAACACCAAGAAGACCAAGGGGGTGGTCATTGATTTCAGATGGAACAAAGCTCTGCATCAGCAGAGACTGCATGGAGAGATCCCTTCCCTTAAGTTCCTATAACCATATATATCTAAGAGCCTTCTGGACAGAGAACATTGCAACACTGGTGCAGTGGATCCATTTCCTGGGGATCCTTGGGAAAAGCAAACATGAGGAGAAGTTGCTTATGTCTTTCTATCTAGAGCGTACTCTCACACTCCATCACTGTGTGGTTTGCTGGCTGCGCAGCGAGAGAAGGTTATCAAAGTAGAGGAAAAATCTATTGGTTGCCCTCTGCCCTGTTTGCTCATCATTGCAAGCTCCAGATGCCTCTCTAGAAATGGCAAGATCATTAATAACCACCTCCGACCAGCTCACCACCTATTCAGCCTGCTGCCCACCAACAGAAGGTACAGAAGCATACGAAGCAGAAGAAATAGACTAAGAGCTCTCATCTTAACACATGACAATAGTACCTCAGTGACATAAATTATTACCTTCAGTGCAATATTAATTGTAAACGTGTATATTGTATGTCTGGTTTTATTATTACTGTTCTAGTTTTAACCCCTTGTACTTTTTAGAGATGCTCTTATAGAGGTTGCCAAATTAATTTTGTTGTATAGATGCCTGTAGAATGATTTATTCCATTCTATTTTATTCTATTTAATACATTGGGTTGCATTAGTGCCTATGGCGTGGGCAGCTTCTACATCTGGAGCATCATGGAAGCAGAAATCCAGCAACCAAGGTCCAGGACTGTAGAGCAGCTAGAATCCTGTATCAGGCCAGAATCTGACAACATTCCTCTCCTAAAACTCAGCAACTGGTCTCCCCACTTCCCAGACGTTTTCAGACAGTTGTTAAAAGTAAAGGGGATGTCTGAGCCTGTCTGAGCCCTGACCCTGAGGGTTTGATGACTGCTGTTAAATCCAACCACTATAGAGAGAGCTCAAGAGCAAAATGGAATAAATAAATAAAATACTTCTGCTACTTTAACTCAAAGAAAAGAAGTCATGCTATCTGAAATCAGTACATGAGCAATATAGTCTGCATTGTTTATAGAAGAGTCCTGCAACGATATTGTGAAGTAAATCTGTGATAAATTACATAACTTGCTATGAACGTTGATCATCATGCAGAATTTTTCCTGTTCGTTCTGCAGAAAGGAAACAGGTTAAGAAATTGTCTAACTGATGACATGTGTGATGATACTATTAAGCTATATATGGTTGTGATGAGAATAAACGTCACCAAAATTAGTCAGAAGTACACAGTTTTAAGTTCCACACTCTTATCTAGTGCTGCTTTAATTATACAGCTAAGACATTAGGTATTGAGAGAACTGCACAATCTGCATACAATACACTGTAGCACTAATTTAATTGACTATTAACATCTTTTGATGTCCTATTGCAGTTTAATTAGTCAAGCTAAATGCTTTGCTGCAGAGCCGACAGAGGATCTGATGTAAAGAACGAGCAAAGTCATGCACAGGATGAATCCTGTCTTTTTTTCTTTTTACTGGCAGCAAAATCCTTGGTATGATGTACTAATTAAATAAAAAATGGAAACAATAAAAAAAAATCTACCCCAGAAATATGTTTAAGCACAGGCATTTTGAATTTGAGTTTTTATATTATGTCCTTTAGATCAGTGGTTCTCAAACTGGGGGTCCCAGGGTATTTTCTAAGACATGCAGGTCAGTGGGTCCAGAGGACCTGGATAGAGACACACTGCATTAATACATAAATCTAGTTATTAAAAATCTGAAATTTTGCATTAACCCTGTTGCGAAAGCAAAATTTTGAAACCTTTTATAGCTTTGAAGAATCCACAAAACACTTTGTTTATGAAGATTCTGATAGTTTATTCATCAAATTGTAAACTATGCAGATATAAAAGGTGCAAATATGAAAACAAAAAATCAACAGTGCTTTGACTTGCTCGGTTTTGTTTTATAAAAAATACTTTAATGGTACTTTCTGTTCATGTGATAGGCTGCACAGCTATGGTTACTGTCATCACTGCAGAGATGTCACAGTCTTACATCAGGATAATAAGAACCAGGTCAGCGTGTACAGGAACAAAATGCAGATGTAAAAACTATTAACTGTGTTTGTTGTGTGAGAAATAATATCCCTGTGTGCTGTCAATGATGTGAGAGAGATACGATTCTTTAGATGGCATGAGAAAGCACTCTAACTTTATCGATCAGCTTAATAAAAAGCAGAAAGACAATTTATTTGGCTTGAGACTCATTCATCAAGGCTTTATTTGGTGATGTAATTTCCTCCACACTTGTGGCATCAGAAGTGGGATCACCGTCAACAGAGCCACTGAGCAACACCTGAGAAAGAGAAATGATGTGGTGCTCTGGCCCCTGAGCCTCGGTCAAGCTCGAGTCAAAGGAGCCAGGAAGCCACTTCCATGCAGGTTCACCGCCTGCAGGGTGGAAATTCAAGGCTGGAACAGTGCGAGCTGGGAGGCAGACAAGGGTGGGACAAGCTAGCTCCTGAGGTGAGGAGACCCTAAAACCCAAACCATGCCAGAGAGACTACGCTGCTTCTGAACATCATTGACTCCTCCACATGCTGCCTTTGGAGACACATACAGAAACACAATGCTGGATGTTCTTTGGCCAAATATAGAGCAGCAGTATTTCCTGCTTCTTATCACAGACTGTTCTGGTCAAATTTGACCTGTTTTGACACCACTAAAAATACACCAAATATCTTTCTTTTTGTCTGGAATTTCATGACTTTTCCTAAAGTGACACAAAAGACAAAAGTATTTTGTGTCACTTTATGAAAAGTCATGAAAGAGGTCAAACGATGCCGTGACACAGACACAATATCTGCACCTGCAAACACCTGCAATGTAATGAAATAAACTACAAATGAATTAATCTGAGTTGGGAGGATGGTGGTAGGGGACTTTAAATATTATAAAGGTACATACATCATGGCAGCAAGACATAAAGTGCAACAGTCCTTTTGTCTGGTCTTCCAAGAGAAGGAGGTTGGTAGTGATTTGGAGGTGGATGTGTCAGCGTAAGGAGACAACATGGAAGAAAAAAAATAGTAAAAAGTGTTATTTGTTACATTCATATATGTCAGTCTCCAAAAGTCTCCAATACTACCAGAAAACTGCACACACCGTGTTGGTGTGAGTGTGCCCCCTTGAGGTGAGGCAGAGTACTGCCTGCCTCACCTGCTGGCTTTTCTCTGCACTTTATTGTACGATAAACAGGAATATTTCTCTCATAAATACTTTAAAGACATTACATATACTGTAGAGAATCATGGTGTGACAAATATTTCTATAAAGTTTATATTGGCGATATGCTGAGGAACAGAAACGGGTGCGTGTCATGCAACCCAGTTTTTATTGGATTGCGCAGTTAGAGTTGAGGCACAGCTCCATCGTGCTTCCATCGGGGTTTCTGCCCTGTATTTGATAAGGAAATACTCAAATTAATTGAATTTTACTTAACAAACTGTCAAACACGTGTTAGAGTCGTACTGAAAATGCATTTTTAATACAGATCAGTGGAAAATATTAATATTTTTTTAATGTTTTTTTTTATGTTATCATGACAGGTGAGGCACTGCCTCACTGCCTCTCCTGACCCCATGTCACTGCCCTTTCCTATCAAAATATTGTCAAATAAAGGCCACTAGAGCCAAAAGAAAATCCTTAAATTAAAATAGAAATACAAACGGTGTGAAGCACCTAGCATGACACCTACAGAAGCTGTAACCTGAAAGGCTAAAATTTCTTTGAGTTTTGCATGAAAGTGAAAGTAAAGTGTTTTGTACCATGTGCAAAAGTGCAAAACGAAACACTGGAAAGCACTGCTAGGCAACGACTGAAACTCCGTCCATCTTTGTAACGTGCCTGGCATTTACTCTTCCTCGGGCTATAGCTGTACTGGCAACTATCAACTTTTTCTTTTAGAAATTTTTTGTTTCAAAATTTAATTTCTGAGATTTCCTGAAAATTTTATCAAAATCCATTCATGACATCATGAGTTATGTTGCTAACAGACAAGCAGACAGACCAACACCGCTGAATACATGACCTCCATCTTGGTGGAGATAATAAAGGTAGAATACCATGACTAATATTAATATTTATATATTGATAAATTTCAGGTGCTTTTGCTATAGAAATAAAGAAAAAATAAATAAAAACCACCTCAGCTTTTGTTGCAACCTTTATGAGAACTGAATGAATGAATGTGTGCAGCAGTCCTTCTGCAGAGACCTGTGAAAACTTCTCGTGTTTCTGGCTGTGATTTTTTACCACTCCACTATTTATATCTACAGACACACACCTTCAGTCAGACAGCAAAGTGTCGCTCCAGGCTAGCTTCATAGCAGTCTCCTGCTACTTCTTCCAGACTGTCATCTCTGTGTTGTTGTGTTGATTTGTGGGATTGCAGGCATCATCAGGCTTATCCTCTTTTCCTCTGTGGTTTCTTCTGCACTCCTAATCTTATTGTGTGAGAGAGAATTTTTTTTCTTTTTTTAGTCTTATCATAGCTGGAGAGACACAAACAAACACAAATTTTTCATCAGCTTTGTTTTCTCTATACAGACACATGGTTTCTGAGCTGATGGAGGGTCTGGTCAACACCTTAAACTTTGTCACGAATGAATTTTCAGACGGAAAAATCAGACTGAAACGGTTAATGTCATCAAGCAGATGATTCAAAATCTCTGTTTATGGTTGATGAAACCAGATTAAAGGTGCATATTATGAAGAAATAAATAACAGAAACAGTTTTTGTATTTAGGGATAAAAAGCTTAAAATCTTTTGGGGGGAATAAACTGAACAAGTCCAAAGACTTTCTGCATTTTACAGTGTCCCTATTTGCAGAGAAACAATCAGTTATGATACACACCTGTGAGAGGAGCATAATAAAACAAAGATTAGCTTCACATTTGTAAACATAACTATGATCAAACCAAGCAACTGTCTCATAAAAAGTACAAGAAAAACAATAAAAAGAAAAAGAACAGATGAGATGAAAATCTAAAAAAATAAATTTTCCTAAAAAAAAAAAGCTGTTTTAAATAAACTCATGGTCCTAAAACTATTAGTAACCAAGCTCCATGCCCCTCTAAAGAAAAAATAGAGAGAAAATTAATTTTTGTTTTTAATCTTAAGTCCTTATGTGGACCTTTAACAAAAAGAGTATATTTCCGTTTTTTTACCACATCAACGTTATTGTAGTGTTAAAAGTATCCACCAGGGGCAGAAGACAAGCATCAGATTGTGTTCAACTGGATTTTGAGTAATGTTTTCACCATAAAGTGATGCAAAAGGTCTTAGAAACTAAATCTATTAAATATTATACATACAGCAATGAAAGGTTAAATAGCTTGTAGTTCCAGCTTTTCCCAGAAAGAGAACTTTATTCTCAGACTGCAGGTTTATTTGGGATCAGGTTTATAGAAATGCTAACGTCAGCCACTCATTATCTCCTGCACATCTCAGTTAAAAAGATGAGACAAACTGCGTATCAAAAGGAGGAGGATTTAACAGAAGGAAGGATTCAGGTAAGACAACCAGAATCAAGTAGCTAAAAGCCACCAACTTCAAGACAAGTTCCTCATTACGCATTCAGGGTTTGACCCCAAGTACAGCAGAGATAAAAGATCCAGTCTAAACAACTGATTATGGTTAACCAACCGTCATCGTAGTGGCTGAAAAACACAGAAGAATGTTGTAGTGATAGAAAAAGCAATTTCAAGTACATCAAGTTTCAGGAACATGAGAAGCCCTGCAGTCTTCCTCCAATCTCACCTCATTGAAGAGATTTTAACTTAGAATGTTTCTCTGTTTTTCTGCATCCACTGATAATGATGTGCATTGCTACCCTGGAGTATCTTTCAGCCAAGTGTTTAAAAAATGAGGGAAACATTCACCTACCTCATATCATCACTAGCTGTAAATCTCCAAGCCCTTGTTTGGAGAGGTGTGTGTTTCCTGCATTATGTGTGTTGGCCTTGCTGTTATTTTCCAGCTATTTCCTACTCTTACAACGTACATCAACATTGCTGTCTTTTAGTGCATCGCTTTAAGAGCTTGGGGATCTGAGCCTCTGGCTGGCACATTGAACTGTTGCTCTTCACCTTTTTCCTCTCACACATTACTCCAGCAATGGTGTGATTTGGCTTAACTGTAAAGTTAAATAGTCAGGAAATAAAAAGGCTTTCAGTTTTTGCCTACAAACAGCCCAAAAAGTTTCCATAAATCCTTCCATTTTTATACCCACTCAGTCCAATTCAAGGTTGTAGGGGTCAGAGCAGAAAAAGAAGAAAATTAATGAACAGTGATGTATGTGGGCTCTGGGCTCTCCCACTATCCTCCTCACCCCTCCTCTCCTTCCTCCCTAGGCATGTGGTGGGTGGGTGCCTTCTGGGGTTGGTGGCGTCTTACTGGCTGCCGTCGCTGTGTGGCCCGGTTATGGGGGACAACTGCTTCTGGCCTGTCTTACCCTGGGGGGCCTCCCAGGGTACGGGGGTGTCTAGAGATTAAGCAGCTCACTTTCTAGAGGGAAGTTTGCTTCTCTCTGGACTTACATTTCCGGACCCCTTTCCTTCCCCACTCTTTCTCTCACACACACACACGCAGGGATTTAGGTGGCATGCACATCATGCAGGGGTAGAGTAGAGGGTGACATCTGAGTGGCCTCCTTGGCTGCACCCTGTGGTGACTCACCTCTAAGTTTTAGTTACACTTAGACATCATGACACAAGAACACAACACAAACAGCTTTTGGGGGGCGTGCCATGTTGTGCATGGTGGGAGGGGCTGTTCGGGTGGTCTTGCTCCCAGCATGGCATGGTTACTGCCCTTCAGTTTTAATCGCAAACAACACACAAACAGTCATAAGTGGGGAAGGTGAGGGAAATGGGGTCCTCTCACATCCCTGTTTCCTGGGCGCCACGGGGGGCGGGCAGGGGGAGTGGTTGCCCCAGGGGCTTGGATCCAGGCTGGATCTGCTGATAGGGCGGCTGCTGGCCCTGGGGGGTGCCCAATTTATGGAATCTGGGTGGGGTGTGGTGGGAGGGTGGCGGGTGGTGGTGGTGAGGGCTGGATTTGGGGCTTGCCATCCTCTGGTCTGCTAGGGATGTTTCCCATAGGGCGTTGGTGGGTGGGTTAAGTTTGATGTGGGTGTGTGAAAAGGGAGCATTTGTGGGTATAGAGTGGGGGAGGCTGTGAGTGAGGGGTTATGGGGTGGGGGAGGGTGGGGTGGGAGGAGTGGAAGATGGTGCCCTGGTTCCTGAGGTATGCGGCTGGAACACTGGAGTGGATGCTTGTCCAAGCTGTGTGGAAAGTCTGAGGGGGCCTGGTCCTTGCAGGCCCTCTGCCTTGGGGGGCCCACGGGGCCTGTGCCCCGTGATCGTAGGGGACTCTGGCTGGGGCCTTCCTCTGCCACCGTCTGGGTGGGTTCAGGGTAGTCTTCGTGGTGGGGTGGCTTGGGTTCGTGCACCAGGATTGTCGCTGATCGCCCGGGTACCTGGGCCGCCCTAGTCTGCCTCTAGCCTCCGTAGAGACGTGGTCATATTTGCACGATCACGTTCATCTCTGCTCATTCCTCATTCCTCATCCTCTGCATGCTGACACAGTCACCGAGTTGTCCATTGGGTTTATTTACAAGCTATTTTTGTTTAGGGTGGTTTTTTTTTTTTTATGTGTGTTTCTTTGGTACTTTAGTTGTTGTTGTGATACATCTTGTAGTTGTTGTCTTGGTTGGGAGCTCATAATGACTGTCAACTTGGTTTACCTGTAAAAGCTGTAGGAAATTCTCTGTTGTGTTTCTGTACAGGTGTAGCAGTTGGTCATCTGTTGGTTATCGGTTGGATTGAAGGTCGTTGCTTCAATCTACTGTATTTTTTTCTCCTCTTTTTTTTCCCACTTTCCTTTTTATTTCTCTCCATTACTGTCCTTTTTTTCTATCCCCTCCGGTCAGGTCCAGCAAGATTACATAAATTCCATAATACCAAATTAATAAGATTAAACAATATAATTTCAAACACATAAAGAAATAAAAAAATAGATTATCAAGAGGAGCCTTATACCCATAAAGCTCCTCTTGGCAAAGTAAATTTGTTTGGCACAACACAGCAACCAGACCATCATTCTGTTGCTTAGATGCTGAACAGGACAAGTTTTAAAAAAAAAGAAAAAAAAGACAAAAATTAGTTTAAATGGAAGCAATTTAGCTTTTACATAACTATCTCATCTTGTCATTGTTCTCCCATGTTTCCTTTCTCTGTGCTCTTCTTTTGTACTTTTTAAAGTCCTACAAATGTAGCACTTTGTTTTGAATAACACAGGGACACATGCATCGATCTGTCCTGGGATAGGTGGGCAGTAGCCTGTTTTCTTCGGTCTTTAATTATTTATCTTTATTTATTTGAAAGGGACATATTGTACATTAATGAATGTAAGTAAAAAACACAAAATGTTAAGGTGCACAGAGTTAGCATGGCAACATCACTTGTTTCTTGGCAGGTCTCAGATGACTACAACAATACATATATAACAAAGTACAGACAAAAAGTAAAGTGCAAACTGGTCGTAGCAAATATTGTATAAAGTGCATAATTTAAAGTGCAACATGTAGTAGTTAAATTGCATGAGGCTGGAGTGCAGCTTTAAAAATACAAGATAAAACACACTTGCTTACCATTCACTCACACAAAGAGAGTGCGGTACATGTGTACATACATACATGTATGCATTACTCTCTCACCTCCATCACATCTGCATGGTCCAGCCTTTTATCATGATATTAGGTCCACCTGTTAAACTTTTGGTAACACTTACAGCTACTCAGCCAATCACATGGCAGCAGCTCAACACATTTAGTCATGTAGTCATGGTCAAACTGAGCATCAGGATGGGGAAGAAAGGGGATTTAAGTGACTTTGAACATGGCATGGTGGTAAATAAGCACTGGTTCCAAACAAGGTATGCAGAATAGTGTCTCTGATCATTGACTGGTCTTTTAAAATAGTGACGGAAAAATCTGAAGACCATCTGTGATTTTGACACATTGCAATTCACACCCCTGACCACTGACCCCTGGTAGCAAGTAAGCATATTAATTAGCTTTTATCTCTCTTGCTGCATGACCTCGTTTATTTCACTAGTTGGAAAAATGACCACTCCTTCTGCACCAGTGGTTCAGCTGGTGCAGAAGGAGCACATACTGCAGGATTTCCTCCTGCTGAAGTGAATGCTTCCGGGATCAGTAAACCCCTCATTCTGAAAGTCTTGCACTTGGAGAAATTGTTTCTGATTTCAAATCTCCGGCTGAAGTGGCGCTTGTAATTCCTGTCTCCAGTGTGGCAGCAGAACACGGATTCAACCTCCAGAACATCATCAAAACAGCCGTGAAAAGTCATCTGTCCGAGGCAAAATGCCAGAACCTCATGAGAGCAGGCTCTGCAGCCATCCCACTTGAAAGTGACGGGTAAATATAGATAATAACAGGATTTTTATGACCCTGTCAGTCAAAATGACAGACAATGAAAATCTAGTGCAACCTCTGCACGTCCAGCCATCAAGCAAATGGGCTACAGCAGCAGAAGACCACACCAGGTGCCTCCTGTCAGCTTAACACAGGAAACCGAGGCTACAATTCACACACACACTCACCAACTCTGGTCAATAGAAGATAGAGAAAATGTTGCTGGTCTGATGAGTCTCCATTTCAGCTGCCTTATGTGCCTTGGATTCATCCTAACGTGCCTAAGCCTTGTCAGGCTGCTGGTAGTGTAATGGTGTGGGGGATATTTTCTTGGTCCATTTTGGACCCCTTTGCACCAACGTGGCCTGGTTTAACCAGCACAGCCTACCTGAGTATTGTTGCTGACCATGTCCATCCCTTTATGACCACCGTGTAGCATCTTCTGATGCTACTTCCAGCAGGATAATGCACCATGTCACAAAGCTCAGATCATCTCCACCTGCTTTCTAGAACATGACATTGAGTTCACTGGACTCCAACGGCCTCCACAGTCACCAGATCTCCATCCAACAGAGCAGCTTTGTCATGCGGTGGAACGGGAGATTCTCATCATGGATGCAGCCGACAAACCTGCAGCAACTGTGTGATGCTGTCATGTCAGTTTGGAGCAAAACCTCTGAGGATGGTTTCTAACACCTTGTTGAATCTCTGACACCAAGAATTAAGGAAGTTCTGAAGGTTTAAAGGGTTCAATCTGGTACTAGCAAGGTGGTCCTAACAAAGTGGCAGGTGAAGGTACATGAAAAGTACTCTTAATTTTTGACTTATTTAAAATCTGACCACCACATTCCACAGTGACAATGCAAGAAAATCTTGCTTATGAAATTACAATTTGGCTTTACATCTGAAATCAATTTTCCATCTTTTATGTGTATACACAATGCAGTAACACATAAAATACACTAGACAGAAAGGAACACTGAGTTAACATTTGTGCAGATCACAATACCTGTATTTATTTACAGTTTTATAACAACAAAACATGCAGTAAACAATCAGAAAAAATGAAAATAAATGAAAATAAAATGCAATTAATTATTACATAAATAAATAACAGCCAATAAATAATGATACATATCAAATAAATACAAATATAAAACACATTAATAAATAAGAGTATGAAAATATATAATAAATATAATAAATTTAGCTTGATGAAATTAACTAAAACAAACAAAGGCTGGAAAGGGGTTGTTGTAAGTTTGCAACAACAGGCGTGATAGGATTAAACCAAAGTTGACATTACTCTCAATCAACACAGAAAAACAAAGCAAACAAGTCAAGGAGCAAAAATTTATTTATTTATTTATTTATTTAGCTGAAAACACTTTTCTGTTTTAGTGTTTATTTTGTTTAATGTCTAATAATGCAATAATAATTTATGGATATATGTACGTGAAATATTAATGTGAAAAATAAGCTTGTTGATACACAAGGTGAAACGTTTCATAACATTTTATAAAAGATAATCTAGACTGAGATTTATAATCATGGACTTCATTTCCCACAAGCCATTGCACCCGGTCGACTGAAAATGATCCCGGAAGTAATTGAAGCAAACTTACACCAACACTTTTATTGGTTTATCAACTTGGCTCCCCAGGTTATTGAGTCACCTTACGTAATGTTTAAAGTTGCGCGTGATTATAATGTGTTTATGGCTTCATTGACGTTTCTGTGTTAGTTTTTATTTGTCCTCCTATCGAATTTTCAAGGCGGAAATTAAACAAGTCCGGAGTGCACCATGCCCGCTTCAAGCAGCAGCTACAAACCTGTGAGCCATGTCATTTTTGACATGGACGGATTATTGCTGGGTATGTTTAAAGCTGTGGTTCATATGGCGGTGTTTGTTTCATATTAGTTTGAACTGGAGCTTCCTATGGAAGGAAACTCATTCATTCCGCTCTCAAGCGTGCAGAGTTAACACAACAAACTTCGTTAGAAAAATAGCTGTCTAGGACTTAAAATACCCATATAGCGCAGCTTATTAAACATGTTTGTTCATTTTCTTATGTATTGTGATATACTGGTATATTCGGCTTATATGTAAATTATCAACCAGCCCTAAAAATAGGAAATATTAATGTTTAATGTTGCCTAACATAACTGAAAGGTAACTCCAGTAGAGTTTGTTTTAACATTGTCCCAATCTTTAAAAGGCAATAATTCACGGATCTTTAAACTACTTTTAACAATATACGTTAGCCGAATTTAAGAATAACATCTATTCACAATTCTGTAATAGTATAATTATATCTAATGATCATATTATTACAGCTTAACCTGGTGGCTGTAAAATATGCATTTTTTTTTATTATGTTTGGTTAGGTAGACGTAGCTGCTGTAAGTACTGCCAGGTTGGTGTTGGCTGGATTAATCTCGGTGATATGTTTCCTAGTTAGTTCAGCTTTTATATTCACAAGTGGAGATGTCTAAATGAAGATTGATTGATTAAAATTGTCATCTTCATTTTAGACACAGAGCGACTTTACACAGTGTCCTTCCAGGCATATATTGGCGCTGTCGAAGTCGGCCGCCGTCGCGACTGCTCCTACCACTTTTCTTTGTTTTTGTTTCTAAAGTAATTTCTACTTCATGGAACCGACTAACTGATATCATGGAGTGCATTTGGTACAATAGAGATACTCTTATTTCCATTGGTGTACAATGTACTCACAATTCGTCGTTTTTAACCCCGGATCCGAGTTGGCCGAAGGAGATCCTGAGGGAGAACAAAGGACGGGACCTGAAATGGAGACCCCGGGGGAAACGAGCCGGCGTCAGGAACAGGCTGAGAGCTCGTGCACACCGCACACCGCTGCCCAGTATTCTGCTCGCCAACGTCCAGTCTCTGGAAAATAAGCTCGATGACCTCAGGGCCAGGGTAAAGTTCCAGAGAGACATTCGGGACTGCAATCTCCTCTGCTTCACCGAGACATGGCTGAACCCAGCGGTGCCGGACCACGCCATCCAGCCGGCCGAGTTCTTCTCGGTTCACCGCATGGACAGAACACAGGACTCGGGAAAGTCAAGGGGAGGCGGCGTGTGTTTAATGGTGAACAGTAGCTGGTGCAACAGCGCGAGCATTGTTCCTCTCACTCGCTCCTGCACACCCAACCTGGAACTACTAACCATCAAATGTCGTCCTTTTTATCTACCTCGGGAGTTTACATCGGTCATAGTCAGCGCCGTTTATACTCCACCTCAGGCGAACACGGACACTGCTTTATGCGAGCTGCATGAAGCACTCACACAGCACCAGACACAACACCGAGACGCTGCGCTTATTGTGGCGGGGGATTTTAACAGTGCCAACCTCAAACGCGCAGCGCCAAACTTTTATCAGCACATCAGCTGCCCCACCAGGGGTGAAAGGACACTGGACCACTGTTACACTACAGTACGGGACAGTTATAAGGCTCAATCTCGCCCTCCGTTTGGGAAATCCGACCACGCCGCCATCTTCCTCATGCCAAAATATAAACAAAGGCTCAAGCAGGAAGTTCCGGCTCGGAGGGAGGTGTCACGCTGGACGGACCAATCGGAGGCCGCTCTGCAGGACGCTCTAGATGACGCAGACTGGGACATGTTCCGGCGCAGCTCCGATGACGTCAACATGTTTACGGAAGCGGTTGTGGGATTTGTAGGAAAACTGGTGGACGACACGGTTAAGAAGACCACCATCAGAACTTTTCCGAATCAGAAGCCGTGGGTGGATAAATCCGTCCGCGATGCTTTGAGATCCCGGTCCGCGGCGTATAACACGGGGCTCGCCAGGGGAAACATGGACGAGTACAAAACCGCGTCCTACAGCGTGCGCAGAGTGGTGAAGGAGGCGAAACAGCGCTACGCACAGAAACTAGAGTCACAGCTCCAACAGAGTGGCTCTAGGAGTCTGTGGCAGGGACTGAGAAACATGACGGACTATAAAGCACCATCTTCCAGATCGGTGGGTGGAGACGCTTCTCTGGCAGACGAGCTGAACACCTTTTATGCTCGCTTCGAGGCTGCAGCTCGCAGCGCTAACAGCGTTAGCAGCGCTAACGTCGCCAAGGGCAGCACACCTCGGGAGCTCCCCGGAGAAGCTAACTCACTCACCATCTCAGAGCACGATGTGAGAAAGGCATTCAGGAGAGTGAACACGAGAAAAGCAGCAGGACCAGATGGCATCACAGGTCGAGTCCTGAAGACCTGCGCCGACCAGCTTGCTCCTGTGTTTACTGAGATCTTCAACCTCTCCCTGGATCAGTCTGTCATCCCGACGTGCTTCAAACAGTCCGTCATTGTTCCAGTCCCGAAGAAACCTCAGCCTGCCTGCCACAACGACTACCGCCCAGTTGCGCTCACCTCGGTAGTGATGAAGTGCTTCGAAAGGCTCGTCAGAGACTTCATCACTTCTTCCCTGCCGGCCACCCTGGACCCTCTACAGTTTGCGTACCGTCGAAACCGATCTACAGCGGACGCCATCGTACACCTCCATCACACAGCACTCAACCATCTGGACAACGGAAAGGGGAATTATGTGAAAATGCTGTTTGTTGACTACAGTTCAGCGTTCAACACCATAATCCCCTCCACACTCACGACTAAGATGGAGATCCTAGGCCTCAGCCCATTCCTGTGTCGCTGGATCTCCAACTTCCTAACAGACAGATCACAGGTAGTACGGTTGGGCAGCCATGTCTCAACCTCTATCACCGTCAGCACTGGAGCCCCCCAGGGCTGTGTTCTGAGCCCCCTGCTGTACTCCTTATACACTTACGACTGTGTAGCCACTTCCAGCTCAACCAACATCATTAAGTTTGCAGACGACACTGTGGTGTTGGGCCTGATCTCTAACAACGACGAGACGGCATACCTAGAGGAGGTTAGAAACCTGGAATTATGGTGCCAGGTCAACAACCTCCTCCTCAACGTCAGCAAGACTAAGGAGCTGATAGTGGACTTCAGTACTAAGCAGGAGAGGAATTACCAGCCCCTGAACATCAACGGGACCCCAGTGGAGAGAGTGGACAGTTTCCGGTACTTAGGTGTTCACATCACGCAGGATCTGACATGGTCCTGTCATGTTAACACCGTGGTGAAGAAGGCCCGACAGCGTCTCTTTCATCTCAGACGCCTGAAGGACTTTAAACTGCCCTCAAGGGTGCTAAGGACTTTCTACACCTGCACCATTGAGAGCACCCTGGCGGGAAATATCACAGCCTGGTTCGGGAACAGCACCAAACAGGACAGGCGAGCTCTCCAGAGGGTGGTACGATCAGCAGAGCGTACCATCCGTATGGAGCTTCCTGACCTAGACACTGTATACAGCAAGCGGTGCTGGACCAGAGCCAGGAAGATAGTGAAAGACCTCAGCCATCCCAACAATGGACTCTTCTCTCTGTTGCGGTCAGGGAAACGTTTCCGTTCCTTGAAAGTAAGCACTGAGCGAATGAGGAGGAGCTTCTTCCCTCAGGCCGTTCGGGCCCTGAACCAGAACGCCAGTACCTGGACACTGTAGACTCCATACACACAACATCTACCTCGGCTGACTGTTGCACACGACACGTTGGCATTTTTTACAGACATTGTCACTTTTCCTCTGCACACAGACACTTTCGGACTCTCAAGCCTTGCACATTTATACTCTATATTTGACATGTTTTACATTCTCTACGTTGCAGATATGTTTATATATGGGTTACATTTTTCTTTACATTTCATATACATTATATATTTTTATATATTTTATTTTATTTTATTTATTTTTTTATTTTTTTGGAATCCTATATTTTTGCTATATGCATATTTATTTTATTTGGACAGTCGTACTAAGCATTTCACTGCATTTTGTACTGTGTATAATTTGTGCGTGACGAATAAAATTTGAATTTGAATTTGAATTTGAATTTGAAATCTGTGACCGCTTTGGAAAGCTGTACACATGGGATGTGAAGTCATCTGTGATGGGTAAAAAGGCTCTGGATGCTGCCCAGATAATCCGGGATGTTCTAGAGCTTCCTATGACGGCTGAGGAGCTGCTCGCTGAAAGCATGCAGATACAGGAGAAGATATTTCCTTCTGCCAAACTCATGCCAGGTGAGCTTCACAGGATTATCCTTACAGGACATATTTTAGATAAATGTCTGCTCAACACTGGTGCCAAGTATGAGAGTAAAAACATATTCAGCAGCCAGACTGTTTTAAAATTTGCGCTCCGCAGAGACAAATAAATATCTTCACTTGAATTGTAAGTCTGTATGTGATTCAGGTGTGGAGAAACTTGTAAAGCATCTCCAGAAGCACCGCATCCCCAGTGCGGTGGCAACCAGCTCGGCTGGAGTGACGTTCGACCTGAAAACCAGCCAGCACAAAGACTTCTTCAGTCTGTTTGAGCACATCGTTCTGGGCGATGATCCTGCTGTGAAGAATAGTAAACCTCAGCCGGATTCCTTCCTGGTGTGTGCCAGCAGATTCAACCCCCCTGTGTCTCCAGAGAAGGTAGGAGCTGTGGGTTGTATTCGGACAGTAACACAATATTAATGATTTTAGCTCTGTATGCCTCTATGATAGAATAGAAATTAAACAAGTGAGATTAAATTGAATTTAAAATTGAATGTAGACTTTCAGGTTTAATTTGGGGGCTTTTAATCAAAGTCAGAACAGCACAAAAATAATAAGACAATACAAACAATACAAGAAAAATATATTAATAAATATTAGAAAGAAAATAAAAATGTAAAATAAGGCATTATTTTAAAGCTTTATTAGTCTGTTTAGAGATACAGTCTGTGGTGCAAAAAGTACAAAACTAAAATAAACTTGAACCACTAGTTAATGTATTTATATACATAAATGTCCTTTCCTTCACAATACTTTAGACGAGATCAAGGAAACAATAGAACAAACTAACTAGTTAAGATTATGTACTCTTGAAAAGTAAAATAATTAATTAAAAACATTTGAAAAGATTTACTTTTTTGTGTACAGTCTACATTAAAGGCATTAATATCAGACTTTAAAGTGGGTCTATTACACTCATTTCAGGCTAATTTATTTTATTATGTGAGTCCACAAGGGCAGGAATCAATCTGGACTTTTTCACAAACCCCTTTATTTATTTATATTGATCCTCTTCGTATCAGCCACTGCCAGAAACAAGCAGAAAGAGACTCTTCTCCCCTAAGCCCCGCCTCCCTTTGATGCGGGCTGCCTCTGATTGGTCAACTGCTGGGAGTAGTTGTTGGGAGCAGGCACTGTTTTTGTTATAAGGCGCAGTCGGACAGAGAGGTTCTAAGAACTGTCCTTTCCCAGGGGAACTGTTTCATGTTGCATGAATTAGGGGGGGGTAGCGGGACCGATGTGACGCAACCGTCTGCGACAGTAACGTGTCACTTTAGCGCCACACAACAACAAAAAAAACCCGCGGAAAAGAAAACGTATGAGTATGCGTATCGTATGAGTAAACATTTCAGACTCTTTTCTACTGTCTGCGTTGAGCAGATTACGAATGAATATTTCAGACGGCAGGTTTATTGTAACTCGTGTTCTGTTTCAGACGGCTCATTGAACAACACTCCTCACTGTCCGGCTGGTCCGGAGCAAAGCTGGTGGGAAAAGGTTGTTCCCAGATTTACCAATGAGCAGTGGATAGAGAATTTCCGTATGTCCAGAGAGACACTTCAGGCCATCTGTGGCCTCCTGAAGCTGCACTGGAGAGGATGGACACAACCACCTGCTGCAGATGCTGAAGGAGTTGGAGTGCGTGCAGCCTTGATGCTTTACCTCGTGCATGTGGTGTACATTGTACCACAATGCCAACAGAGGTGGAAAATGTCTGATATACATAAGCTATTTGCTAACACTTCCATGCATTGTTAGAATATAGGGAGCTGTATTTCTAGCGACTCCATGTACACCTGTTGTTTTTGGTCATTATATTAAGTGATTCAACGTCCTATGTTGTTGCTATGGGAAATTCTTGTAGATTAGGTAGGCTGTCCCATTTCACAAACGATAAGCAGACTTTGAAGTGTGTAGACTACAGAGGACATTACAGCCTACGTAGTCTGCGCACTTTGAAGTGTGCAGACCCTGAATTGGGACACACCTTACGTGTATATATCTATGTGACAGCTCCATGAAGCTTTGCACTTCCTGTTGCTGTAAATGAAACACAGGCTGTGAGTTTGACCTAATTACATTTCTCAGATTTAAGTATGCCAAATTACCTCTTAACAGTTAACAGCAGCAATAATGAGATCCTCATGCACACCCCCGATCCTGATCCTGACTGAAATTGCTTCATCAGAATGGGGAGATAAGGCACATTAAGCTAATGGGGCTTCTGAAACTGCTGGAGAATCTCCAGGTTTTATAGATTTTGTCAGTGTCAGACTGATGATTGTGGCATTTTGGCGTGAAAGAACAGTTTCTCGCCTCAGAAAAAGAAACAGATCATCCGGTCAGTGCCGTGGAACGACCTACGATTAGCTAATTGGCACAACAGGCTGGGCTGTTGTCCAGTGACGTCATGTTGTACAACAACATGAATAATATTCATTAATGTATAAAAGAAAAATTACACTGGCTTCTAGTTGCCTCTGTGTGATGTAGCCCAAACCAGCACCTCCTGAGTCGCTATTACCAGTTTACAGAAACACATTTAACCAGTTATATTTCCTTTATGGATTAAAAAAAAAGACTAAACCCTTTAGTCTTGCATGTGCACTTTCATACAATATAACCTGCACAATTTGCTCTTCATTGTCTTTTATTGTCCTCTATATTTAACCCCTAATTTTATTTAAGATTTGTGTTTTTAACCAATGTTTAATCTTTTATTTTAAACTTTGCCTAATGTGCCCAGTAGCTGGGTGGTGCAACCACAATTTTACTGTAACCGACACTGTACAATGACAATAAAGCCTATTCTAAATATTTCCACTGTCATGAATTGCGGTGGAGGTGAGGACCCAATTGCAGGCAGTCAAGGCAGGAGGCAGAATCGGTGCAGATGACAAGGTTTATTTTCCCACAACTCAAGACAGGGAACCACACACGACAGGGATAAACCATACAACATATACATCTGATAAGGAGTAGCTGAAAACTAAGGGCATATATACACGGAGGGAGCAAGATCATGAAACATAATACATTATAGGGCTCCAGACTAACTTTTTTTACCAGGAGCTCGGCGGCCCCTAACTTAAATTTTTAGGAGCGTAAGCAGAAAATGTAGGGGCGCACACTGAAATCACCTTGCATAACAAATATTCACTTTTTCTTTCATTTTCACTGTATTAGTGATAAACGTAAACAATAAATTAAAAAAAAAAAAAAAAAAAAAAAAAAATATATATATATATATATATATATATATATATATATATATATATATAAGAACAGTTAGATGGTTATCTTTCTGAAGCCCCCATCCCCAGACGTGATAACCCTCTTGCCTACTGGAGAAATAACCAGGGCCGCTTTCCTGACCTGGCAAAGTTGCCACGAAAGTACTTGTCTGCTCCGTGCACAAGCACTGACAGCGAGAGGCTGTTCAGTGCAGCAGCTCATGTTCTTGATGAGAAGAGGAAGCTGCTCTTCATCAAGCAAAAACTACCACTTTCCATCAAGAAGTAGAAGGGTCTTGTTTAAATTTTTGTTTTCCACTTTGCACATCTGTAGTTCTTGGAGCATTTATTGTTAAAGGCCTACAATTAACCTTTAAGTTTTTGTTTTGATACACTATTATGTTGCCGGCCAACACAAAATATTGTTATATATTTCAGCAGCTGCACTTGTTCTGAATGCATTTTGTTCTAGTAGTCCTACAGAGAAAATAGTATTTTATTCTTAATTTTATTTTGTATTATTTTATTATTGTACATTTTTTAAATATGCTAAATAAATATTTTCATAATTTTGTAATTGTTTATTCTTTGAAACAGTTATATTAATTTATACAATTGCAATGCCAAAATTTTAATGTGGTTAGTACACATTCATAGCCCTGAATGCAATGGTACTAATAATTGGCATAATTATTTCTTTCGGTGTTTCGGTTTTCGGTTTTGGCCAAGAATTTTCATTTCGGTGCATCCCTAATATATATATATATATATATATATATATTACTAATTAGCATAATCAGCCTATGTTGCCATAAAGAGGGATGTCGTGTGAAAGGTAAAGATTTATAAAAAGACAACCTAAAAATATTTAGAACAGCAACAATAAAAAATAAATAAATGAAATTAATAAAATTAAATAATTCTATCAATGTTTTCTTTATTTTTAGTTCAGTTTTTTTTAAATGTATTTTTTCTTTAATTGGTAGTCTGGAACATGTCACAACACTTAACTTTTTAAACATTTTTGTCCACACTCTTCATTAAAAGACATTACTCTGACGGTAAACCAGCTCCGGATCCTCCAGCAGCAGTTTTGGACGTTTCATTTTCAGCCTGGTCATGAAACAAAGGTGAACGTCGTCTGCTCTGAATACAGCTGCTGCTGCTGCAAGAAGACCAAGCCTCGTATCAATCAATCAAACTTTATTTGTATAGCTCTTTACAACAGCAACAGCTGAACCAAAGTGCTTTTCAACGTGCAATAATAAGAGAATAAAAACAACTAAAAACAGGTTAACAATAACAGTTTAGACAAAAATAAAACATTTTCAGAGTAAATTAGTGTAAAACAAGAGTCACCATGTAGTTAAGTACCAAATGCAAGTCTAAACAAATACGTCTTTAGCTTAGTTTTGAACAAAGGGAGATCTGTGATGGTCCGCAACTCAAGTGGCAAAGTGTTCCAAAGTCTGGGACCGGCTACAGCAAATGAACGATCGCCCCACTGCTTGCAATTGGTCCTGGGGACCTCCAGCAGGTGTTGGCCTGCAGAACGCAGGGCTCTGCTGGGTTTGTGTGCAAATAACAGTTCACATAAATAAAAAGGTGCAAGTCCATGAATGGCTTTAAATACAAACATTAAAAGTTTAAAATTAACTCTGAAATGTACCGGGAGCCAGTGGAGGGAGTACAGAACAGGAGTAATGTGACTGTGTCATCGAGTGTTTGTCAGAAGCCGAGCAGAAGCATTCTGCGCTAGTTGCAGCCGATTGAGTGTGCACTGGTTCAGACCGATATAAAGAGCATTGCAGTAGGCAATACGTGAGCTGATAAAAGCATGAATAGCCTTCTCCAGGCCGTTCTGACAAAGGAAGGGTTTGACCTTGGCCAGAAGATGGAGCTGGAGGAAGCTGGCTTTAACAACACTGTCAATCTGTCTGTCATGTTTCAGACAGTTATCGAACTTCACTCCCAGGTTTTTTACATCTGGTTTACAGAGCGGACCAAGAGAACCAAGATCAGGTACATCCTCAAACAAGTTAGGACCAAACAAAATACACTCAGTTTTGCTTTCATTTAGATGCAGAAAGTTCTGAGAAAGCCACATCTTAATATCTGCCAAAGAGTTTTGTATGGACACAAGTGCACTGGGATTGTTAGAACCAATGTGTAGGTATACTTGAAGGTCATCTGCATAAAAATGAAAGAAAAGGTCATGTTTGTAGATGACTGAGCTGAGAGGCAACATATCAAGTGAAAACAACAAAGGCCCAAGGATGGAGCCCTGTGGCACACCAGTGGTTAGAGGGACCGTAGAGGACGAGAGGTCATTAATTATCACCCTAAATCAGTCAAATAAGATTCCAACCACTGCAGGACAGTCCCACGGAGACCGACCTGTTGGGAAAGGCGAGTGATAAGGACTGAATGGCCCACAGTATCAAAAGCTGCTGTGAGGTCCAGCATCACCAGCAACACAGGCTTCTTGGAATTAAGAGATAAAAGAATGTCGTTTTGCACTTTTAACAGCGCAGACTCTGTGCTATGTCGTGATCTGAATCCAGACTGAAATTTGTCTAAAACAGTGTTGTTCTCTAAAAATGATTGCAACTGAATAAAAACAACTTTTTCTAAAACCTTAGATAAAAATGGTAAATTTGAGACAGGTCTAAAATTTGATAAAACAGATGGGTCAAGATTGTGTCTTTTAAGTAGTGGCTTGACAACAGCGTGTTTAAAGGCAGCTGGAACCATTCCACACCTGAGGCAACTGTTAATAAAAGAGAGAAGGCATGGCCCAACAGTAATAAAAGCCTCTTTGATCACCTTTGCAGGTACAATGTCCAAGGGACAGTAACTGGGTTTAATACTCTGTACCACCTTAGTGAGAAGTGATAGAGCAGGGGTAGCCAACGTCGGTCCTCGAGGGCACCAATCTGGCAGGTTTTCCAGATTTCCCTGCTCCAGCACACCTGACTCAAATTAAATGGATCCAACAGCCTATAAAGATCTCCACAATGACTCGATAGTTTAAGTGAGGTGTGTTGGAGCACAGAAATCTGGAGAACCTGCCGGATTGGTGCCCTCGAGGACCCACGTTGGCTACCCCTGTGATAGAGACACTTGCTCAAAACTTTCCAAAACAGCAGACGGTGCAGGAGGAGTGTACAGTTCAGCACAAGCATTTATATTATTCTTAATGTGCTGTCTCACAGATGCCACCTGATTGGTGAAAAAGTGAAGAAAATTTTCACAGGTTGAAGCTGAAACATTAGACAGAACAGTGGGAGGGTTTATAACAGAGTTAATTGTGTTGAACAATACTTGTATGAGTGCTTTTGGAAGGGTGAGGGGTCTGCACAGCTCCCGCTCTGCATCGGGAAGAGTGAACTATGTTCATTAACGTCAGTCTCCAAAAGTCTTCAATGATACCAGAAAAAGTCGCTAGGTTTGTCGTTAGTTGCTTAAAAAACAAAAAAAAGACTCTTGAGGGGTCTGAAAACTCACTAAATAGTTGGCAACTCGTCTCTTTCCACACATAAGCCAATCACAGTGGTCGTTCGTCCCTGCTCACACGCACATTGGCTGTCGTCTTCTTCGTTGGTGTTTGTCTCCTTTTCTCGTAGTGAAGTTAGTTTGAGTCGACAAACCAGCAGTTAATTTTGCAGCTAATTTGTGAACTACTGGGCTGAAGAGGGGAGCAGAAGTTTGTTAGCGACAAAATAAATTTAATTATAACTACTACAAAAAAAAGGCAAATGTTTTGGTCTCCATTGCGCGAGTAGATGAAACATTCACTCTCACTGTCTCACATTTTAGTCGCAAAATGCGACCATTTGATCGCAGTAGATATGCTGTAAGGGAAAGAGCTACCACCTAAAACCAAACACAAGCAGAAATATGAAAAAATAAAAAGCCAGCTGTCCGTCCAGTAAGGTAATTCCCTGCCAAACCAGGAGCAAACTGGAAAGTGCAAAGTTTAATGTGCAGTTCTATTGGAATGAAGAAAGGTTCATATTTAGCCAGTTAAATCCCACTTTCCACTCTTTGCTCATTCATTCCCATCCCCATGGTGAAATGGTGAAACAGGGCACTGACTAGCTTTTTGTTTTGGTTGCATTCCCATCATCCTGGTTAAGGCTGGAATATACTTGCTGTTAGCAATGCGTCCGCATACATATCATGGCTGCTACGCATAGTGTTTGTTTGGCACGTAGGCTGCTATTCTTGATGCAAGGTAATGTGTCGTGCATGCAAGCTGCAATATTGACTTGAATGCTAGAGGCACTCATGCAAACAAGAGCATGAAAATCATAAGTAAACACAATGGCAGATAGTTCTGAAGACGCCTCTTGGACCTTGTCTGCAATTACCACCATCTTGATGAATTTTCCTCCCTGTTGCACAGTGACAAACTTGTGTCTTAACAGTCGGCAACAGATTGGAAATGTTTTGGGGGTTAATGTGGAGACTTTCCAAAAAAAGTATATATAAAGACGATGCAGAACATTGACCTTCATGTTTGCATATACAGCAAGTATATCCCAGGTCTAACTCGACATATCAGATGCTAAAACGCTCCAAATGTGCTCGTCCTCAGCAGAAGAGTGCCAAGTCATTCCTTCAGTAGTGATGACGATAAATGTGAAATCTATTTAATTTTAAATTCCTGGTGCCTGAAAAGTTAAAAACCGAAGTAAAAAGTCTTCAACACATGAGCATGATTGTGATTATGGACGTGGTGTAAGGAGCATCACCTGCTGTGTGACAGCATGTAGAACAAAACGTGTGGGAGTCCATCAGCCACCAGCAGAAAATGCTGACTGATAGTTTTATCAGCAGTCACCACACATCTCCTCATTATGAGCACATTTTCATGTTTAGCTTGACAATCTTAGTAGATGGGCTTTTTATTTAATTATGTTGCTGTTTCTCAAATGTCATAGCTTTTTAAAGAACTGGCAGCAGTGTTTTGAATGCACAGAACGCTGAGAACGCACAGCGAGAGCTGAACTACAAGCTGTCAGTCATCACTACCTGCTCAGCTCAGGTGCTGCTTACAACTTGCCGACTCTGTTTTCACCCATCATCCATACAGCCACTTTCTTTTTGTAAGTCTCCAGAACATGTAACTCAAAATAATTTGTTTAAGTATTACCTTAAATGGCTTTAAACTACTTTGCAGCTTTATATATTGTTAAAGAAAAAATCCAATGTCCAACGGTGGCCCTTGAAGGCCAGTGTGGTGCAGGTCTTAGATGTTTTCCTGCTTCAAAGTCTTATAACCACCCATACAAATCTGGAATAGTTTTCTAACCTCATATGGTTGCGGAGATAATTCTGTCCAATTTCTGAAGGTCCCACCATAGGATTTCAACGAGGTTGTGGTCTGGACCTTGAGTGGACTGTTTTTTCCAGACATTATGTTGTAGATTTTGAGCCAAGCTTTACCTGTCAGAAAGACAGAAGGTCATTTTACTCTACAATACTTTGGTATACAGAGGAGCTCATTGTCCCTTCAAAGGCTGCACGGTGTCTAGTTCCTGTAACTGCAAAACAAGCCCAGATCATCATCCTTCCACCACTGTGCTTCACCGCTGGTATGAGGTGTTTTTGCATCTCTACTTTGGTTTCATCTGTCCAAAGGACACTGGGTCTCATTCACCAAAAGTTCTTACAAACAAATTGTTAGGAAAAA
Organism: Melanotaenia boesemani; assembly: GCF_017639745.1. Lineage (NCBI taxonomy): Eukaryota > Metazoa > Chordata > Actinopteri > Atheriniformes > Melanotaeniidae > Melanotaenia > Melanotaenia boesemani. The sequence continues at coordinate 8,518,675 of NC_055705.1, read as the reverse complement.
CTCTCAGTGAATGGCAGATACTTCAGATGTGTAAGAAGGCACAGCTGTTTACTTGCAAGAAGTTTCAAACACAGTCAGAAGACAAGTTGAACACAGGTCAGCTGACAATGTTGAACTGACATTCAGCTTAGAACAACTCTTTATGTACAGCCTGGAGCGGAAAATCCCCATCTAGGAACACTTATCTCAGACCCTGGTGTAGGACCCATAGACCCCGAGGTTTTACATGACACATCCAGGAGGGTAATAAGGTCCTTAAATGTGCTTTTACCTCTTTAGGGACGGCAGTGGCTCAGGCGGTAGAGCAGGTTGTCCAATGACCATAAGGTTGGTGGTTCGATTCCCACTCCCGCAGTCATCTGTCGTTGTGTCCTTGCAAGACACTTAATACTCCTTGCCTCCAGTGATGGCATCACTGGTGGATGAATGTTTGGTGATGGTCGGAGAGGCCGTAGGCGCAGATTGGCAGCCATGTTTCCGTCAGCCTGCCCCAGGGCAGCGGTGGCTACACATGTAGCTTACCATCACCAGGTATGAGCGAGGAGTGGATGAATAATGGATTCACAATGTAAAGCGCTTTGGGTGCCTTGAAAAGCGCTATATAAATCTAATCCATTATTATTATTATTAGTTGTTCCTACTTCTCTAAAGTAGGACAGAAACTTTTGACCATCTGTCTCCCTTACAGGATCACAATATCATCAATACAAAATTTTCCCATCACAAATTTACTCTTTAGTCCTACTTACAGACTTTTTATCATTTTCACATCCTACGTATCGTATCCTATGTATACTCAGGAGGACTGTTAAGAACATTTGAGTGTCGATATGTTTGAACACAATCAGCGTTTGTTTTCTGATGTTTCATTAAAGTACAATAGTAAAACTACAGTACTGTTATTGTTATATTTAAAATAACTTTTAGTAATTTTCTTAACAATTTGTTGTATCAAAATTAACAGCCACAGCAAGATATTGCAGATCGTGCCCTCACATAATTTCCTTTAGGAGAAAATTAAACTATTTTTAATCCATTTCAAGTCAGTAAAGAAGGATTTAATTCAATTTCTGGTCTTCCTAAAACCATTGATGTTATAGACTGAACACGCCTGATCCAATCCCTCAACCAACTTAATGTCCAAGTCACCTGTGACTCCTAGATCCACCTGCTGAAATACATTTACTAAAACCGTGTATTTTTATTATGATTAGTTTTATTTGGGGATGACGGTTATGCTCTGGTTAACTGGTTAATAACACCACTGACCAACTATCTCACCAGGAGGGTGTATTTCATCATATGCACCACTCGTGCCATCGGCACACCACATCTTAAAATGATGCCACAGCAGGTGAAACTGTAGAAGGTACAGGATGTAAAGAGAAATGAAAATGTATCCTACAGCGTACCACTTCCTTCTCTAGCCACAACACCACAAGAATCCTGACCCGCCCACGAGACCAGACTGCAGGCTGCTGTCCAAGTTCAGGAGGAATTAATGACCCGAATGTACCTAACACTGATTTTATGTTTGGATTTCACTGTGTGATTATTTATACTATTTATACTATTTTCTGTTTTCATTCATTCTTTTGGCATCTTGTTATTTTTCCTCATGTTTTACCTTTCTGTGTGATTGCACACAGCCTGTAAGTCTTGGACTTTTATGGTCATTGTGTGCTGATGGCCTGGCTCGTTGGTCTAGGGGTATGATTCTCGCTTCGGGTGTGAGAGGTCCCGGGTTCAAATCCCGGACGAGCCTCTGAATTACATGTTCACAGCTGTTGTACATATTTACAACGGTTGTAAAATAAATTTATAGAGACAGCGTGGCTCAGTGGGTAGAGTGGTCGTCCTGTAGGGTTGCCAGTTCAATCCCGGCCCAGACATCTCATGTCAAGGTATCCCTGAGCAAGACACCAAACCCCAAATTGCTCCTGGTTGAGCACCTTGCATGGGTGAATGTGATGTACATGTAAAGCGCTATATAAGTACAGACCATTTACCATATTTTGGGCGTTTATCTGCAACGCCTGACCAGCTGGTCTATCATTTCAGCTTACAGGAGACTGGTAAATACCAATCTAAGATAAAAGATAAAAACAGTTTTACAATCTGCGAACATGTTTGTGAATCTGACAGGTTTTCATAAAAAAGTTCAACTTAAAAATGAATTTAAGAAGATTTGTAAGAAGATATTGGCGAATTGTTAAGATGCAGCTTTGCAAACCTAAGCTGTGCCATGTTTCTTTCTAGAGAGAAGATTTTTCCTGCAGCCCTTCCAAACAAGACATGCATGATAAGTCTTTTTCTAGTTGTACTTCCATGAACTTAAATATTAACTTGCTAGCTGAGGCCTGGAGAGTCTGAGATGGTTGTATGGGAAAATCCCTGTAAATACTCAGACCAACCATGCCACGTTCAAAGTCACTTAAATCTCCTTTTTTCATCATTCTGATGCTCAGTTTGAACTTCAGCAAGTTGTCTCCACCATGTCTACATGACTACATTCATTGAGTTGCAACCATGTGATTGGCTGATTAGTTATTTGTATTAACAAGCATTTGAATAGTTAATACATTGGCCACTGAGTGTATAACTCCAGAGATCTAAGATTTAACTTTAATGAAATCAACAAGTACTTTGGTAAAGGAGACATAAAACAACATGTCAACACGGCGTCAAAAATATGCCCCCGTATTATTTGTATTTATTTTTCTGTGTGTCAGTCAGCAGTTTTTTATTTACATCTAATTTGCTCCGTTTGCAGAGATGCAGGCAGGACCTCATGTCAGCCACTTTCTTCCCTGATAGACACACACTTTCCATGCAGCCCTTTGATCAAAAGTAGTGAGCTTTCAGGGTTCGTGGGCTGTTTAAGATATATTTTCACACATTCCTGGAGCCTTTCGCAGTCTTGAGTCAGTCTAAAATAGCTGCCAAATATCTCGCTGAAAGAACCAAACAACTGTGAGGGCTGACCTACTTTCATGAAGACGCTCACTGTGGACCACACAATAAAAATTTGAACAAATCTGCTGTTGATTATTATTAAATACATAGATTATTAATTGGATTTGTAATGAAATGGCTTACTTGGATGTGCTTATTCATTTTCATACTGTTTGAAAATGTTAATTGAGTCCAGTTCCAGTGTTTTAGGGAATGATATACATCCTTTTAAAAGAGCATTATTTAATATATGAATTTAGGGCATGAAGAGGAAATCAAAGATTGACTTTTTAGGAGATTTTGCATGAATATTGTGGATAAAATGGGAACAGCTACCATGACGGGCCTGCACTGCTGAGCCAGTAAACTTACATGGAACAGTTGTTTTGTACGTGAATATATAAAATTCTCTTTGTTTTAAACTGAAATCGTGGAGAGTTTATGTTGAAATGATCAGTGCTGCATCAAGTCTTAATTCACCGCTGACCATGAACAGTAAACCTAAGGGAAAAGTCTTTGTTTGGAAAAATAACTGAGAATACATACAGGAAGGCAGCACCGATTTAAAGGGACTACTGGAACAGCAGATAATCCTAAAATGGTGTAAGAACTGAAGAAAAAAGAAAAAGTTTGTTTTTATTTATCCCTTTATCCTCATAAATCTAATAGTTGCGCTGGAGGATGGATTCTTCTTTATTTGTCTCTTTTTCTAGATATCATGGTGTTCGGAAACACCTTGACATTTGTTGAATCGGGTTATGACTGACTGGTAGGGGACAGAGGTGGAAGGTAGTGGGCAAAGTTTAGCATCCTAACCATCTGGGTGATGAAACTGATAGTTTTCTGGAGTGGACCCAGTGGGCCCAGTACCTTTACCTGAAAGCAGGAGGCTGAAGGGTGGAGGAGGCTCTCTGGGTGAGGAGAGTGTGGAAATGTCCTTGTTGGAGAGCAGAGGGCCAATGAAAATCTAGCTGAAATGATTAATTAAGCATTGCTAAGCCTTCCAGCAGGAGGCAGTGCAGCCTACGCACCACACAGTGATGCAGACCTCACTCTTGCCGTGGAAGTAGAGGAAAATATTTATGAGTAATATGGTGTTGCCGCTAGATCGGGAATGTATGCACCTCCAGGAACGTGGTACTGTTTACCCTCTCCACAGCACCACCGTTAATGGTCAGTAGGGACGTCTTCTGAAGTCTTCCCCACATTCAGGAGGAGACTGTTATCTTTACAGGACTGGACCAGTTGCTTCTCATTCCTGTAGTTGGTTTCTTCGTTGTTAGTGATGAAGCCCGACATAGTTATGTCATCCACAAACTTTTAGATGTAGCTGGTGTTTTAGGTAGGTACACGTGGGTCATGGGTCAGCAGGCTGATTACATACCGTTGTGGGGCTCCTGTGCCCAGCATGAGTCGGAGGTGTTATTGCCAACCAGTACCTTTGTTGGCTTCCCAGTAAAAAAAAGTCCAGTACCCAGCTAGAAAGAGTTTTTAGTCCTAAGTGAGGTGATGATGAGGGCTAGATAGAGTGCAGATATAACATACTCTATGGAGCTGTTTTATTTGTTTGCGAACTGAAATGGGACAAAGACGGGAGAGAGGATGTACTTGATGATCTGCATGATCAGCTGCTCAAAGCACTTCATGATGATGGAAGTCAACGCTACGTGTCGATAGCTGGATGGGAGAAATGATAAGCTTTCTCATTGTTTCCTTAATTAGTCTTCAAGGGTACTTCTCCAGGCTTTCTGAAGGAATTTCCAAAGCTCATCTTTGAACATTGGCTGGCTTTTGTTCGGTGCGCTTTCAAGATGATCCCACACAGCTTCAATAATGTTGAGGTTCAGACCAGTGTTAATTTCATTAAGGAAAACTAAACGAAAATATTTTCATCAACTAGTGTTAATTTTATTAACGGAAACTAAATGAAAATATTTTCGTCAATGAGCATTTTTCACCGGATGAAAGCTAGACTAGATGAATCTAAAACCTCCATTAATAAACAAGAACTGGGACTAAATCAGATGCATTTTCGTGGACTAACAAACACGAGACGAAAATGTAGTTCACTAAATAAAAACTGGGCTAAAATCTGGAAATTTTAGTTCATGAACAAAGATGAGACAAAATTTATATTATTATATGATATGATTTTGTCAAATCCTGTCTCCTCCTCCTCGTCGGCTCCTACATCACTCACTCACACCACCTTTCAAACCTGCAGCGGGCAGGTGAACAAACACAAGGGACAGACAGGAGGTGGATTCATGGCGAAAAGTTAAACATTAAACATTAATGGCCATGCTTTGCACGGGGCCCGAGAGAGAGAAGACGTGATATATGAGCCATTTTCGCTACACTGAAGTGGAGAAAAAAACCTTATGTTTGATTTTAGTCAAAGGGAAGGAATGTGGGCACAAGGCAGCAGGAAAAACACAACAAACCTGAAGAGACACGTCGCAGTTTACCACAAAGTCATTGTTGTAAGTTAACAAAAAGTTTGGTGGTGGTTGTTTATAACGTAACATTAAACCACTGGCTGTAATGTTCCAACAATAACGTTAGAACGACCGCAAACTAATGCTAGCTAACCTACTAGCTTCTTAGCATGTAGCGACTGTAGCCACTTGTTGGTAAAATTGTGTGTGAAGTTGAATTTATGTTAACTTAGATACGTTACACTGGTCGGGTAACTATGTTTTCAGTTGGATTGTAAGTTTAATTAAAGCAGACACAAGTATGAGCTAATCTAGGAGCTGCAAGCGAACTATAGTTAAAACAAAATACCTGAGCAGCTACAAATGGATGCTAACTAAAAACTAAAATCTACTAAAACAAACCATCTAGATAAAATAAAATAAAACGCCACACTGAATTCAAAATAACTTTAACCAACATTTTCATATATGAACTAGCCTAAATGTGGTATAAAATTAGTAAAATTGACAAATAAAATGATGTTTTCTTGGACTAAAATAAAGACTAAAATGCTCAATTTATAGTCGACTAAAACTTGACTAAATAAAAATGGGATGAGGTCGACTAAATATGATAAAAACTAATAAGCGCGACTGAAACTGGGCTAAAACTGAGACTAAATTTAAAAATGGCTGATAAAATTAACACTAGTCCAGACTCCCTGTTTCCCTTGGCTCCTTGTCATCCGTTACTTGATGGAGACCATCTCTGATGAAACTTTGGCCGACAGTAGATAGGAGGAACGGATCTTAAGGGTGTTACTTTCAGATCCTGTTCATCTGCTGTAAATAGTTTTTTAAGCCTGACCTTCCTTCTTTTGTCCTCAGCTTGTCCAGTTTGCTCCAGTATTTTAAGGACTTACCACACAGTTTATAGCTTATTGCAGCAAAAACTTTATTTTCTATCTTTCAAACTGTTTTATATTTGCTGTTTTTCATAGATGCTATAAAAGAAATGGGAACAAATTATGTTTGTGAGAGGCTGTTGGTAATTTTTTAATGCTTGAATGCTTCATAGATCAGTGTTAAGTTGCTTAAAAAACAGAACACATTCCTCCGAAAAGATTCTGGTAAAAGAACTGGACTGAAAATGAGTAAAAATGTTGTAATAAATGTCGAAAGAAAACCATTGGAAGACCTTCAATAAGTCTCAGGAAGTATTAATCAAAACGAATTCAAAATATTACAACAGTCTAACTGCTGGGAAAACGAATCTAAAGAAATAAGTGGTGGCTCAAGGTTTTTTCACATTATTGTATGTAAGGAAGATTAACATGCAGATTTTAGTATAATTCGAGTTGTATCCAGTAAATGATCATTGTCATGCTTCAGTAAACGTCCTATTAAATGCACATTGATTTGCAATGAATCCCATTCTCATAAAGCTACAACCCTCATTAATATAGATTTGGGGGACAGATTATTACAGACAATTCATTATAAAACTGCATAAAGTTTAAACCTCATAATTTTCAAAATGACCTGAAAGTGATCCAATATATTTCTGGAAAAGTTTGAGCAAAACTCAACATTTTAACCCTCAAAAGAACTTTCTCAACTTACTATTTACTAAGGTTTTATTTTATGGTGTTGACAACTGTCTAAGAAAGCTGTGTTCCAGCTGTTTGGTGATTCTCAGAGCTGGATATTCACCGTGCCTTCTTGTGTGGTTGTTTATTTCTTAACTCAGAGCACAGTGCACAAGTAGGAGGCCTATTCAAAACCAAAGCAAGTCCTTAGTATTTTGGTGGAAAATGTGTCTCACACTTTTTGCTGAGAATAGATGTAGTACGTCTGGTTTAGCTGAAACACCAATGAGATGCCAACAACAGCACAAAAAACAAAAATATTGTTCAAAATGGAAAATTCAGCGATGCAGATAAAAGAAGAACCACCTTCCAGCTCAGTTATGACTGAGGCTTACTTCAGGCCTCAGTTGGCTTAAGTTTGGCAAGCTGATGATAAAAGTTACAATACGCCCTAAATAAAACTTTTACAAAGTTAGAATGCCTTGCAAAATGTCACTTGACATGGATGGTGAAATTCCTCCCATACTGAGTTTTAGCCTGCACAACCATCACCGCTGCAACCCTTTTTTGCTATTCAACACCCGTCAGCTGCTTCAAGTGGACCCCTGGAGCAGCCAAGTTCAAAACCCCTCCTTTGCTTGATGGCTTCCTTCACTGCTGGTGTCCGCCAGCGGGTACTCCGGTTCTTTCCACAACAGGCACCGACAACATTTTGGCCACAGCTCCTGGAAGCTGCATCCACTATAGAGGCTCTGAACATGGGTTTTCAGAATCCAGGTCTTAATCTTAACCCTTGAAAGTGTGAAAAACTCCCAAAGGTATGTGTTGAAGACCTCATAGACAGGGTTCTCTGCCATACATTCCCAGTTCACCTGTTTGGGTTTGCCACGTCTGATTAGCGGCCGTACTCTTCACCTTGCTCTTACCACCTGGTGGGGCTCAGTTGACAGCGCTGCTCCTTTCCACCTGAGTTTCCGAGACATGCAGCTACAGGTCTGATGACGCAAATAAAAAACAAATCATAATCAGTTGGCCTAAGGTGGCTTGGTATGAAGGATACTTGTGAAACATGTTATGTTTGTTATGGACAATCCGTGACTAGCACAGAAGTCCAACAACACAACATCACTTGAGTTCAGATATGGGAGGCTGTTCCTCTGAATCACGTACCTACAGGTTATCCCATCAGTGCCCACATGGGCATTGAAATCCCCCAGGAAAACAACAGAATTCCCAGGTGCCACCAGCTCTAAGACACCACACACAGACTGCAGTCAGAGCTTTTCCTCCCATGACCCACATAGATAAATAGCAGTATTTGGAAATGGCTCTTAACTCACTCTATTTCCCATCATGTAATTACTACAAATTGTCACCAATCAGCAGCTCTACCATCACTGATTGCATAATCCTTAACCTTTATTGATGTGACAGTAAAACCCTTAACAGTGGTTTTAGATGAATGCTGCTTTTGGACATTTATAGCTTAATTGAACAAGAAAATTGGAGGCATCCAAGAGATGTATTTATTATACATCCTGCCCGCTCACTTGAAAGTCTTTTTGTTGCCTGGAGCACGATGCCCCTGAGTTTTTAATCTGGAGCCAGCCACAGTTAAAGTTGGCATTTTCTTGATGAGATATGAAACTGCGGCTTAGAGTATTCAGTGGTATAAAGAATGATGATGTGTCACTCTCCGACTTCCACTCTGTGGCACAGGAAAAAGAGGAGGAGTAAAAGACGAAGACACAGGTGGAGGGAAAGGGGAGCAGAGCTGATAGAGGTGAGGCTGGTGGCAGGAGGGTGGATAGGAAGATAAAAACATCAGAAGCAGTTAAAAGGTAATAACAGACATCTAGTAGTCAGCTCCTGCTGCCTTAATCTAAACACCACTTGTTTTTAGTCACCAAGACGTGAGAAAAATACTAAAAAACGAAAGTGTGTAAGTCATCAGGGGGAAAAATGTAGGCCGGAAATTTTATGTTTAAACCAAAACCTTTTCTAGCCTCCAAATAATGAAAATTATGAAAAGCAGTGTTAATAAAGCATAAATTTAAGGCCGTTCTGTTCTGGTTTAGGACAGTAACTGGTATCTCCCCAAATTACTGAAAGAAAACTGAACGTGGGATGGTTGTTGGTCTATGGTTTACTGAAAATAGTCTAAAAAGAGGAAAATATCCAGCAAACAGCAGAACAGCATCTTTGAACACACAACACGTCCAACCTTGAAGCAGATGGGCTACAGCAGCAGAAGACCACACCGGGTTCCTCCTGTCAGCTAAGAACAGGAAACTGAGGCTACAATTCACACACACTCACCAACACTGGACAATAGAAGATGGAGAAACGTTGCTGGTCTGATGAGTCTCCATTTCAGCTCCACATTCAGATGCTAGTCTCAGAATTTAGTGGAAACAATTATGAATCATGGATCCATCTTGCCTTGGATCAGCAGTTTAGTGCTGGTGGTGTAATGGTGTGGGGGACATTTTCTTGGTCCACTTTGGGCCCTTTAGTACCAGTATGGCATGGTTTAAATGACCTTTATGACCACAGTGTAGCATCTTCTGATGCTACTTCCAGCAGGATAATGCACCATGTCACAAAGCTCAGATCATCTCAAACTGGTTTCATGAACATGAGTTCACTGTATTCCATTGGCCTCTAAAGGGATGTGGTGGAATAGAAGATTCTCACTACTGACGATAATAACGATACTTATCTAAGAAGTAAACTTTAATTCTATTACCTTATCAGCTATAATAGTTTTTGTGTAGGCTATGATTAGCGAGTTCATCATATTTTCTAATTTGATGAAATTTTGTCCAAATGAAATAATTACAAATATGCTACGTGTTCTATTCCCGGCAGAGTTTCTCTCTCTCTGTTATACTGTGACTAACCTGTTTGTGTCGTAGTTATTTTGGTAGTAAGTGAGTAATCAGTGAAAAAAAACAAAATGACTGGATCAGATCAACTTTGCAAAATAAAAATAAAAACATGGGCAGACGAATGCAGTAAATCCACCCTAACACAGATGACTTGATTACATAATAAGCAAGGAAGTGTCTACATGTTGTTCACTGTGTCAGATGTGGAAAAAAGACCTGGTTCAGAAAAAAAGACAGCTGAAATCAACTATATAGAACTCTTTCATGTTCTTCTTTTTATCTTTCATCAGATTTTGAAACAGCTGTTGGATGTTAATGTTGATTAAATTTTCTGTTCACACCAAAACATGTATTAGTGATGTTAAAAATGAAGACGTTGACCTCTGTAAGGTGGTTAGGACAAAAGTTTCACTTCCATTAGCTGAATACGGGTTGTTTTTGAGTCAGATTCAGTTTAACAATTACACTCGTCCCATGACTGTCATTAAATGCAGCTCTTTGTTCACAACATGATTAGATGTTCTTAATTTTACACCCATTTCAGTTTTTCTGCCATCTGATTATTTAATTTCTGCTACAGTTCATCAGTGTATCTGTCCCAGCAGAGTTTGTGTGTCCTGCTGTTAAGGCTTGTTTTCAAGTCCACATATTTGTTTTCCTGGTAAATGTTTAGCCACCCAGAGATCAGTCTATGAAATACATGACTTCCCTTTCTTTGTGATATCTTTACTATAATAAAATACTGTTTTTTTTATTGGAATTAGTTGGTATAGCCTTTCTATTATGATCAGAAAATTGCGACTGTGCTACCAAAGCAGAGTCTGAATGCTTGTTTCTTTATTTAAAAAATGGTTCAAATGGCAGAGCAAAGTAAGAGCGATAAGGCTGAGAATATATTTGCTTTTTAGCCTTGGGTTTGCACAGTTGTTCATGTAGTTGCTTGTGTACTATGCTTGTTACCAGAGGATTCCACTAGGAGGCGCATTGGAGCACCCAGACCAGATCGCGTTGCTGAATTTGTACGGTGTAGAGACAACGATGGTTGATAAAATTGCTCAGCCAACTCAGAAGAATGTAGATGTGTAAATGCACTCAGTGTTTTATTAAAAAAAAAACAAAAAAAAAACAACAAAAACAGTTATCTGAGAACGTCTTTAATATTCAAGAAAAATTAGCTGTAAAAATTTGCTGGAAATGAATCGATATGAATTGATATCGAATCGGATTTAATAGAAATCGAATCGAAATAGGTTATGAATTGAATCAAATCAATTCAGGAAATTAGTGACGATACCCAGCCCTAAGAGTAAAACGACTTTGTCCATCAACAAATTTAAAATAAATAGCATCAGATTGTTACCTGTTCTAGAGGAAATGTAAAAATGTTCACCCTGTGCAAAGTGCTTTACATAAAACATTAAAAGCATTACAGCAGGTGCAGGAAGCAATAATAGGTGCATTAGAAACAAACTTTAAAAGAAATAAAAGAACTTAAATAAAAACAGAAAGAAAAAAGCTAAAATAAAATCGATAAAATGCAAAAAGCTGAAGACTTAAGCTCAAAAAATTTTGTTAGATAGGTAGGCGGGTATAGGCTGGACGATACTATTCTGCAGACCTTGATTGGAACCAGTGCTTCCAGTTGTCTTTCTATCATCTCCAACCAGTCTGCCCATTCTCCTCTGACCTCTGACATCAACAAGACATTCTGGTCCAGACAACTGCTGCTCACTGGATATTTTCTCTTCTTCAGACCATTCTCTGTAAACCCTAGAGATGGTTGTGTGTGAAAATCCCAGTAAATACTCAGACCAACAACCATTCCACATTCAGAGTCACTTAAATTCCCCTTTTTACTCATTCTGATGCTCAGCTTGTAGCAGCTAAACTAAGAAAGTTGCCAGTGAGTGTTTATTACCACATATGACCTTATGTACAAAGCACATAAAGAAAATCTCATGTCCCTTTAGTATAAACACGGCAGTTCACCATCATCTGGGATGAGTGATGGGATGTTCTTGCCAACTTTGAGGATCAAAAGTGAAAGAGAAAGCAGCTCGCTCTTTTCTGTGAGGAGTTGAGACATTTTTCACAAATATGAAGTAACACTGTGGATGAGACAGAAGATTTTTCAAAAAAAAAAAGAGCTCGGCAGCCTGAATAAGATTAATGAAACATGAAAGTGAACTAGTTCACGCTGATAGGAGGAAGAGAACAAGTTCTTCTGCTGTCATTAATCATACAAACCATTACACCTGGGGAAAGCTTCAGAATCCAGATATTCAAATCAGGTGCAATTAAAATATCAACTTTTTTTTGTTTGAATATTAAACTGGCTTGTTATTACTTTGACAAAGCTTATAATATCTCCCTAGTCCCGAGACATTCACCTATCAATCATTGATTTAGGCTCTACAGACTCTTTCCACTACCTGCCTTTCTAGTGTCTACACATGCAAAGTCACATGAACAACATAAGACCAAAACCATGGCAGATAAAGATACTGTGTTTTCCACCATGACTGAACACTGGAAACTAAATGGAAGTAACAGCATGTGAACATGACGATGCTAGCGCCATTGTGTTAGCTAACACAATGCTAGCACCATTGTGTTAGCTAACACTACACAGCTGCCGGGCTTTGAGTTATTAAGTATTTTCAGTGATTTCATATAGTACTTTTCCACATCCCTAGCTTCCACAAACATAATCAAGCTTTTTTATTTATTTATTTTTATCTCAGCTTTACTCAAAAAGATTTTGGTTCAGTGTTTTGTCTATGGATGCCTTCACATTTAACCCTTTCATATGACAGGGCACCGTGTCAGTTCTTGTTCCCAAACCTAATTTTGAACCAGCTGGTGTATTCAGATGAAAATATATATATATATATATATATTAAAAAAAAAAAACAAAAAAAAAACAAGGAACACCTCAACAGTTAAACAGACTTGGACAAAAGTGGAGCTGGACATGGTGTCACATGTCCATCTTTTGAGCTGCTGGAGAGCATGATGGTCATTGGCCAGTAAACCTGGTAACGGCTGCAGAATTCAGCCCATGTAGCAGCCACTTCTGAAGAAAAAACTGATCAAGGACCACCTCTCACTTACTCTCACTTACTTACCTCTCACTATGTCCCACTGTGTTATAATCAAGCATGACCACTTTACCATCAGCTTTCATGACCGAGTCTCCAGACCAGGGCTCCGGACTAACTTTTTTTACGTGGAGCACAGCACACTAACTTAAATCTTTAGGAGTGCAATCAGAAAATTTAGGGGTGCAGCATATATTCACATTTCCTTTAATTTTCAATGTATTATTGATAAATACTTAAACAATAAATTCAGAAATTACAATGTTTACCATTCACATTTCTTTGTGCAGCAGTTGAACCAACAACAAAAAAAAATCTTACTGGTCGCACTAATACAAGATAAGTAGACACAGAACTTGTCAAATCAAATCAGATTTGATGATTTAATTTGATTTTCACTTTTTAGTCGAAGCAGAACGGCAATAAAAAGCTTCAGGGACTGATGCTCCTCTCCAGCCACTGTTCCCAATTTCTCAGTAAGAAAAGTAGCTATTGGCTGTCCTAAAAGTCGCTAATTAGCATAATCAGCCTGGTACATATAGTTGTAATGGATGCTGCCATAAAGACGGACGTTGTGGGGAAGGCAAAAATTGATAGACAACCTAAAAATGTTTAGAAATAAATAAAATAATAATTGTGTCAATATTTTCTTTATTTTTTTAAGTGTAGCCTATTTTCTTTTATTAGTTAGGAGTCTGGAACATGTTACACCACTTTTAACTTTTTAAATATTTTTGTCCACGCTCTTCATTAATAAACATTATTCTGACGGTAAACCAGCACAGGATCATCCAGCAGCAGCTTTGTACGTTTCATTTTCTACTAGGAGCTCCCCTGTGGACGGGGGGGGGGGGGGGTCTGCCAAGCACCCGCTCATCATTGGGAAGAGTAAACGACATTTATTCACGTCAGTCTCCAAAAGTCTCCAATAATACCAGAAAAAGTTGCTAGATTTGTCGCTAGTTGCTTTTATTTAAAAGTCGCTAGACGGGTCTGAAAACTCGCTAAATATTGCGACAAAGTTGCTAAGTAGGCAACAATGAGGAATAATACATTCCCCCAAGCCCCGCCTCTTTCCACACATAAGCCAATCACAGTGGTCGTTCGTCCCCGCTCACACGCACATTGGCTGTCATCTTCTTCATTGGTGTTGGTCTCCTTTTCTCGTATTGAAGTTAGTTTGAGCAGCAAATTTGCACATAACTGTGAACTACTGGGTTGAAGGGGGGAGCAAAAGTTTGTTAGCGACAAAATAAACACAGTAGTTATAACTACTACAAGAAAAAGACTGGTTTATTTTTACTTCCACAGACTAAAGTCCTCCCAGTTCTGATTAAACTGGTACGAACCTGGACTGGTTCGGCAGAAAGCACCAAGCTCCCGAGGCTCCTGAACAGAACCAGACCCACTGTAGTGTCTGTCTGAAAGTTTTAACTTCAAAGTTACAAAATCTGGCTGTTTTTATTACTGCATAGCTTTAAATTGGTCTCTGTGATAATTTAAGAAATGATTGCACTCTGTGTCCAAAACAGTTAACTTCACAGGGTAACCAAAGGATAAGAAAACCATAATCATATAATAATAATCAAAAGGGATTTTATTTTACTGGCATATGCTAATGTATTGTTACACTACTTTCTTACAAACCAATCCCTTACCAGGAATTTAAGAAATCTTGCGCCGAGAAATCAGAACGTTAGAAAATGTTCAGGGTGGATAGAGCTGGAGAATTCTTTCAATGTGTAGATAATGATGCCACAACAATGTGGTAACAATGACTCAGGAACTGCCCAACTCATACTTTCTTTGGCTTTCTTTCCTCTGAAAGCGTTTCACAAGCTTTCAAAATAAAACGAATCAGCACTAATCCACTGTGAAGGAAGAGCTGTCTGTGCACCTTTACTCCCTAGTTTATAACCTGTTTAGTTTTTTGTTTCCATTTTAAGCTTAATTTGGCCACATGGTCAGGTTCATACGACAGATATTTTAGAACAAAGAAAAATGATCAAGTTTCTATAAAATGCTAAAATAATAAAATCAGAATGAATGCTTTGCTGTTTTCCCTGCAGTGTTCTGAAAAGCTTTTTTTTTTTTAATCAACTCTGACCATCTTTAATTGGTCATTAAATGGTTTAAAGTGCACTGAATATACAAATCTATTTCCCTGTTTTTGCTCTTTAATCTGCTGAACTTTTTATCACTGTAGAATTCAGATTATTGGTTAAATCTTGCTGCAGGTCCTCCTCAGTAAAGCAAATGAAGACAGGGAGGATTTGAGAACTGCACAGACTTATTTTTGGTTTAATTATGATATGCACTTTTCTTTGAGCCATTGCTTACTGGTAAAACTCAGCTTAGTGGTAATCTATCTCCTAGTCAAGTTATTATGAATTACAATATTAGCCTGCAGAAAATTTAGGAGAAAATTATTACCTTCTGTTAGTTCAAGAGGTGTCTCAGAAATGGTTGTAGCTTAAGCACTTTTACGGTCACACACTGTACTCTGGTTCTGGTTCTGACACCATTCTGGATTGTCATAGCTTTTGTGGTTTCACACCAGTTTAACCGGGACAAAAGTGGGAGGACTTTGTGGAATTAAACGTAAACAGTTTGGAGATTGGGTCATGAAAGATTATGGTTAAGTCACTGGGTTCGATTGTAACCTACAGTTTCCCTAAATAAACAATATATGCAGACGACCAAGAAATTTTGGTAAGATGTTAGGATGTCAACATAAACTTACATAACTAGCCTTGCAAACTTCATACTGGTTACCAGACAACATAACACAGCAACTTTAAAGTTTTACAGACATGCCATGCAGGTAAACTCTTCCTTTGGCTCCTGATGATGTTGCATATGGTGAAGAAGAAACTCCGTTCCTTTGGTTTCACTTGAGAATCGACTTTTCAGATTCCAAACAACTTTTAAGTCTGAACGTACTGGGCAGTTCAGAATTAGGTTTGGGATTTAGAACTGGCATAGAACGCTCCCAGTGTGAAAGAGCTAACAGAGTTTAAACATTTAGATGCAGTATATAACTCTCCAAAGTCCTTACAGACTTGTTGCTGCCCAGCAGCTTCCCGAGGCTGAGAAACTGGGACATTGCAGATGAGTTTTGCTTTATGCACCACATCACATGTTAGCAAGCGGATATAATGACACCGGCCATTTAGAAGGTGTGGGACTTCTCTAGGAAAAGCAACAGGGCATTATTGCAGGATGAAAGGAAAAGAGAAAGAAACTAAAAGAGATAAGACGAGTCAAGATAAAACTGACTTTTACTGGCTGGAGAGCTCTCACAAAACAGGTAGGATGCAAGATGGTGATGATTATTTACACTTCGTTTAATCAATGTCATCTATGTCAAACAAAAAATATAAACCTATTTTCTCCCCCTACCCTACCCAATCACTTCAATGAAAACAAATCATAGCTATTAATAAAGAAAACAAGGACAAGGATAGCTGCAAAAAGCTGGTTTTAATATGACCTGCTGAAATATGCCAAAACACAAGGTTTGTTGTTGTTCTGCATCATGGATCCAGGCTGTAGATATTTCCAGATTGATGATTGCAACATGGAAGAAGCATAGAAGTATAAAGGGTGGAGACATATGACAATGCTTGAAACGAGCGTCCGTACTACGTATGTAAGGGAGCATAAATGGGCCTTTAAAAGGCACTGAGGTCTGCAGATCAGTTCTACCTGGTGACCGAGCTTTTCCAGTGCTGGCACCCAAACTGTGGAACAAGCTCCCCGCCCAGATCAAGCTGACCCCACATTTGAAACTTTTAAATCCCATCTTAAATCACATTTTTACTCCTTGGCTTTTAACACAGAATGAGGGTCTCTGCTGGTCTTCTAAGGTAATTTTAGGCTTTTGAATGTTTTAGTTATATCTTAGTCTTGTAAAGTGATTTTAGTCCTGTCATTTGTTCTCATTTTATTTTAGTGGATCTTAAAGTTTAAAGCGTGTTTCTTCTTCTATCCTTTGAATTTCTTTTATTGTATCGTTATCTTTTAATTGCTTTTACTGTGTTTTAGCTTTTTATTTGTTTAGCCTTAGAAGTGTGTTAGCCTGGGTGTGTGTTTGTCTTTTTAAGTATTGCAGTTATGTTTTAAAATTTACAGCACATTGGTAACCCTGTGTTTTTAAAATGTGCTATATAAATAAAGCGGATTGTATTTAAAGGATTAAGTCACTGTGAGGAAAATAGTTTTAAAGGAAGACGAAAATCAGGTCTTTTAATGTGTTGGACAAGAATCTGGTTTTCCTTTTTTAGCCAACAACAGACTGAGTCCATTACAATATGATATACAGTGAGTAGGTAAAAACTAACCATGTTTATTATTGTTTTCTTTAACCCTCTACCGGGCAGTCATTAAAATACTTGGAAATTCTCAGTGTGGTTCTGTGATTTAATGGACTAGTGTGCAGAGGCATTTTATATGTACAATAAAGTGTACAAATATAGTCTTTTGCCCAGTAATGGGTTAAAAACAAGAATTTGTGTTTCTTGACATTTTGATGTCCTAAAGTTAAACTCCTTGGCTGAAAGAACATTTTAATTCTTGTGAAATCCAGTGACTGTTGGATTTATGGAGTTTTAAGTGCCAATAATGAATTTGAGTTCATTATAAACATTTCAAGCATTTTCTTAATATTACACCACGTTAATCTGTTACAAAGCCATCATCAAAACTAGCCTTGAGGAGGCAGAGCCCTCTGAATCAACCTCTGAGTTTCTGTTAGTCATCAGTTTTGGTTTTATTTCCCCCACAACATAACTGAAGACATGTTACACATTCCTCACTCATGCTACCCCAGGCTCCAGGATCATTTAAAAAATGCGATGGGCCATCTGTCACTGTCATTTACTCACTCGCCACTGCGCCAGTGCTCTTTTACATCTCGTTTTCATGTTGGAAGCAAAATATGTTAAGAGTAAAGCTCATTAACATTCAACACACAGCGATGTCTTCATGGTAATGTCTTATATTCTGTAAGTGTTTATTTCCATGAGGAATGTGTTACCTCTACTTAAGTGTATACTACAACAATATGTGACTCAGTTTTTAAATTCATAAAAGAAGAGAATTTGGAAAAAAGACGATACAAAAAGAAGGGTAAAGAGGTTTTGTAATAAACAGTGGAAATAGTGGAGAAGCAGGACGAATAGCCTGGTCAGCACTTTTCTGCCAGAAAACATTGATAATCTGAATTTCAGCAAAAAATACAGTTCAGTCTTCTGTAAAGTGTTTGGATTTTACATGTTTTTTAGGAAGAAGGAGCAGAACATGATCAACTTTATTTGCCAGGGTTTTAAATTAAAAGTGAGTGCTTTAGGAAATATTAATAACAGCTTTTCTATTGCTCAGGTCATTTTCCACTGCAGTACTGGTGATTATGATGGGGAAAATGTTTTGAGATCTTTAAATATTCTCTTTTTTTAATGTGTTTTTTGAGACAACTAATGAAAAATAATTACCTAGTAGCTACCTAAATATAAGTAGAGCTTGAGATTAAAAACAAATGTAATGTTATGTACATTTTTTAAAGCTGTGTCATCTATGTCAAACAAATATTATACACCTATTTTCTCCCCCTACCCTACCCTACCCTACCCACCCCTTGGACCTTAATCACTTCAATGAAAACAAGTCATAGCTATTAATAAAGAAAAAAAAGTATTGATATCAAGAACTGGACAAGGATAGCTGCAAAAAGGTGAATCAATCTTAAATTCATCTCTCAAGACTGGCTTTCATATGATCTGCTGCCATATGCCAAAATAAGATATTTTGTTGTTTTGCATTATGCGTCTGGGCTGTAGATATTTCCAGATAGATGATATCAAGGAAAATCAGATACCAATGGGAGATATTAAATATATGAGGTGGTTTCCATCTTACTGCAACAGGTATTATTATTATGACTTTTTGCTGCTCTAAGACCAGCAGGTACTATTCATTTTTCACAAAGGGATGCATTTATTGTGGATAAGTTATTTAAAATAAGTGTTTGCAGGTTTACTGACTTTGCGCTGTAATCAAAGCTAAAGCAGTCACAACCTTTCAAAAGTTCGGAAGCAGGTTGGCATTTCCTGACTATATGCATGAAAGTCCCCAGTTTGTTCTGAGGGCATAATGTACATAAAGGATCCAGGACCTTCATACAGTAAAGGTTGCAGGGTGTTAAATAGCATCTGTGCACAAATTGATAATATGATGATCTGGGTTTCTGGAAAATTAAATTAAATTAGTCCATGCATATTTCCAGTCAAAGTTTGGTATATCTCTTCTCTGTAATGCATCTAGAACTAAAGGCTTATAAACATTTTTTTAAAAATGTGTTGATATATAGTAATGACCACCCCCCTTCTTTTGAACTTATCTAAAAGCTCAAACAAGTTTTGTTCAAATAAGTTGACTTCATTTTGTAGGCTTTGCACATTATTTGCAGCTCTAATCTCCAAGTAAAAGAAAACAAAAGATGTGTTCTGTAAATTAAAACTAGCCTTAATATCTTGAAATGTGTGCAAGCCATTCCCAACATAGATATCACTAAGCAGATGAATCCCCTGGTCTCTCCATTGTGGGAATTGGATGGGTCTGCCTCCAATTCGTAAATTAAAATTATTAAAAATTGGGATGTTCAAGTGCCACTGAGTTGTAATGTTATGTAGCTTTTTGTTGTGATCAGATACAATACAGTTGCACCAAATTTCAACTTGCACATTTTAATTTTAATTTAATAATAGTACCTGTCTAAGAGACCATGTATACACTGTTTTCTTCTAATTTACACTATTACACCAATTTACCACCAATTGCTGTGGAATTAAACCATGTAGTGAGTGAGTGAAGAGTAAAAACCCAGAAAAAGACTTTAAAATTTGGTAATGACAACCCTCCGTCCTTTTATTTGGCTGGAGAATAGCAATTTTCAAACAAGACTTCTTGCTTTTCCAGATGAATTTGTAAGCATCTTTGTGTAATTTTTCCCAACTGCCCACTAGGGGAACAAGCAATATTATGTAAGGTATAAAATTAATTCTAGGTAGCATATTCATCTTTATAATGGCTATAAGGAGATGGTAGATCCATCCATCTGTCCAAATCATATGTTATTTTCTTAAAAACCTCTAATCATTTTTTTAACAATAGAGAAGCATAATATTTCTATTCAAAGGTATGGAAAGTGTTGCACTACCAGTATCAAGAGCGGTGAGTTAGCCGCTACACTAGCATTATTTTGTAATAATGGTAGCAGTGCTGATTTCTGCCAGTTAATCCTAAAACCAAATGTTCTACCAAACTGATCAAAAATAGTAAGTAAAGGAGGGACAAAGTTTGTTATATCCACTAAAACTAATAATATATCATCAGCATATAGGGATATAGAATACTGAGTATTGTGAATTGAGATCGGGCAAATATTGGCACACTGTTTCAGGTAGTGGTTCCAGTGATAAAGCAAATGAGAGTGGACTCAAAGGGTAACCCCTTCTTTATACCAGGTGCGTGTGCGTCACGTTACGGCTGCGCCACGGTTTCGTTCCGACCTGCATGGAGCAGAATTTTATACCAGCAGCGTGTCAGGTGTGGAGTGCCTGCGGGTGCAGTACACCTAGCAGGAGCCGCGAGATCACGAAATCACAGGAGAAGTGGGGAATCTTGTGATTCTCCACTTCCAGGATAAACGTCTCGTGGTCTATGATGACAAAACAAAACACTGAGACCCCCTGGCCGGTTAAACATGTCATGTTTTCATGGTTTAGTAGCGCAAATCTGCACGGGGGTTTTTATTTTGAAGAAAACCAGAAGCTTTTACACTGCTCCCGTGTCTGAATTCCTGTCTGCTCCTATCTGAACTGCGGAATTGATGCATTCTGGGTGCGTGAAGCGTCAAAAATAGACTCAGCGCATAAATTTAGCGGAGAGCCGCGACAACACGCTTCTGGGACGTTTCTGATACGCACTGCGACGCACCCGGTACACAACAAACCATTGACTAAAATGGCCGCGAATAGCAGCAGAAGCCGCGGCGCAGCTGTTACGTGCTGCTCACGCACCCTTTATAAAACAGGAGTAACCTTGTCTTGAGGACCTGGAAACATCAAATAGAGAAGAACAGTATTTGCCTGTCAATACCCTTACAGATGGATTGGTATACAGCACCCTAATAATTGAAATAAATCCCTCTCCCAATCACATTTTTTCTAATGCAGACCACAGATAGGACCACTCTAAGACAACACTGCTGCTGAGTTACCGTTCCCTACTGCATTCGCAATGTGAAATAGCCATCTGAGATTGTCACAAGCCAGACGATATTTAATAAAACCAGTTTGATCACAGGGAACAAGTGTAATCATGTGAGCCTGGAGTCTGCAAGCAAGCACCTTGTCATATATCTTGACATCACAGTCCAGTAATGACAAAGGTCTATAATTTATATTCTTAGAAAAGTCCTTTTTTTTTTTATAAAATAATGTATTGTATTTAGAAGCAGTGGACCTAAAATATTCCAGAATGCTAAAATCCTGTCTGTTGTTCTACTTCTAATAAGTTCAGCCAGTTTCTTTGCCTCTGCTTCAGCAAAGCAGGGTAGTTCTAGTTTATTCATCGCAGGTAGAAGCACAGCATAAAATGATTGGAAAACTGAGTTTATTTGTTTGGGTTCAGTTTTCAACATCCGATCTTTAGATTTAATGGTTAGAATGTCAGCAAATTGATTTTCGTAATTTTCATATCTAATAAATAACTAAGTCTGGATCCATGGAAACAATTTCCTGTTGAACTGTATAAACTCTGAACATTTTTCCTCAAACTGTGTTCTGAAATTCTTATCCTTCAGTAAGGTTGTATTAAGCCGCCATCTGGCTGCACGAGCTGAAGTATTGTCAATGGATGCTATGCAGAAGACCGCCTTGTGATCTGTGAAAGTCATAGGCAATAAGGAGGAATTTATAATATTAGAGAAAATGTTCTCAGTGGCAAAGACAATATATATTCTAGAAAAGGATTTATACCTAGTTGAAAGGTGGAAAAAAAATCACATAAAGTTGGATTGGCCACTCGCCAGGTGTCTGCTACCCCTAGATCAGATGCCCATTGACGCAGAGCCGCTAATGCAGATTTTTGCATACTATTTTGATTTATGCCAGTCCTATCTTTTTACGATTCCTAACAGCATTAAAGTCAGCTTCTATTATAAGAGTAGTCTGTGAGATCTAAAAGTATTCTAGTGC
Organism: Melanotaenia boesemani; assembly: GCF_017639745.1. Classification (NCBI taxonomy): domain Eukaryota; kingdom Metazoa; phylum Chordata; class Actinopteri; order Atheriniformes; family Melanotaeniidae; genus Melanotaenia; species Melanotaenia boesemani. The sequence goes on along the minus strand of NC_055705.1, from coordinate 8,496,465 downwards.
GTGTATCATAAAATGTCCTATCGAAAGAATTGGGAGCATACACTGATACCAATGCAATTTCCTTTTTGTAGAGTTTAATTGTATATTTGCATTTTGACCATCAATCCTTCCTAGAGTATCTTGGGTGTGTTCTGTAATTTCATTATTAAAAGTCCCATAATATGCAAAATTCACTTTCTAAAGGTTTTCCAACCATTATACGTGTCCTCATAGCCTGTGTATGAGGCCCAAAAATGCTCCACATTTTAGCAAATGTGTGCTCAAACGGGTGAGTCTGAGATATTTCCCTTTGTGACCTCAGAAAGGGAAATAACCACCGCCCTGATAGTAAATACTGTCGTTGACGCGTCCCCCGGCTAGCTGAGCCCTTTAAAATCATTGAGCGGGCGGCAGCGAAAGCCGGAGCCTCTTCCAGAGAGGCGTGGACAGGCACTCATGAACATTTAAAGGTTCAAATATAGACACAGCCCGTTCTCATTAGAGATCACTAGAGCCACATTTGGAATGGCTGAAATTAATGACCAAGGCTGAATTTGGGGTAATACACTTTAAAAAATGTTGTTGGACCTCTGACACCCGTATGAAATTGTTGAAAGAATGTATAATATGGAGCTTTACCATAATGGCCACAGCTTTAACTTTGTGTTTGCTGAAGAAAAACCTATAACATGATATATTACTTAATCTAGGTACATCCTTGGTCACCATATGGTTTTTTTTTCAGAAGTACCTCTAATATACTCATCCTTTTATAAGTTATATTAGGACTGTACACATGCAAAGATAAAATATTCAACTCAACTGTTGATAGTACATTGAAAAATTAAACTAAAAAGATAACATAGGTAGCTAATACTATTAACTGAGATAGAAGAAAGGAAATAGCAAATTATTTGATTTCCATAGTTTAATATAGCATATCCTGTCCTACCCCACCTTTGGCAACCCAAGCTAACTCAAGCAAAAAAAAAAAAAAAAAAAAAGTAAATAACACATGGGTTCAAACAAACATCCCATTACCCCCTTTTTGTTGTGACCGTGTTGTAAGATAGACAGATACCCACCCCTCTCCCCTAAAGTTAACCTTATCTGAATATTTACTTCCTTGATTGACATACTTTCGTCTTCTTACTCACGCATACACCTCCACACCCACACGGATACACCCACAAAGTCAACAAAACAATAAAAAACTATAAATAACTGTAAATAATAAAGCACTCACAATGATAATATTAATAATAATAATAATAATAATTATATATGAATATCTTGAGCAATAACATACTACAGACTAACAAATAATATTAACACATAACTCACACACACCCGTATACACTGGTAATACAAGTCTACGGTTAACTAGTATAGCCAAGCAGCCTAAGTTTTACAATATCAGTTTAACACAGCACAGAATATTAACTAATATTTACTCTAGGTTAGACTTATTAAATGTCCAAGGTTGGAATATTCAATAGCTTTTCTCATTGGGATGATGGGAAGTATAACACTACTGCAACAAACCACAGAAATATTTACAACAGAAGTTTTTTTACTACAGGTAGTACCAGGGTTATCACAGGTAGACATATGGAGAATCTCAGCTAGTGACCATCGTGTTATATTCAGATGAAAGTTTTTAGCTTCTAACACACCAGTCTTACCTGCATCACTCATCTATTAAACGTTGAACTTACCTGCTGACTGCTGATGAAGACGTAGAAAATATCAGAAAGTTTCTGTTTTATTTACATTTTGCAGAAACTCAGCTTTTCTGAATTGTGGCTTCAAAGTAAAGAATATTTCTCCTTCAGTGACTAAAGCATAAACAAAGTCAAAGTTGGGGCTGAGCTCCACTCCTCTAATATCAGATTAAATACATATTCCAGCAGGCAGAGGTCGCCATCACCCCTCTGAGGAAGGTCACGGTGAATACATTTAAATGGAAATGAACCTGGCGGCCATTTTCCTGCGTTTTGTTTTTGCTTGAACTCTGAAGCGTCTGCAGGAATGAAAATCTGTTAACCTGATAAACCCATCAGATGATATCTCTTTGTTTTCCTCTCTTCTGTCTTTGCTAAGTGTTTGGTGTTCGAAGACGCTCCCAATGGTGTAAAGGCAGCCCTGGCTGCAGGAATGCAGGTGGTGATGATTCCTGATGAGAACCTGGACCCCGGCCTGACCCAGGAGGCCACGCTGCGACTCGGGAGCATGGAGGAGTTTGAGCCGCAGCTTTTCGGCCTTCCTGCGTATGACTAACCAAAGCTAAAACCACAGTTTTTTTCTATGAAGGAAAACTAATGGTTTATGAAAATAAAATCCTACTGATTGTTTTTTGTCTGCGTCTATTACTAAAGTTGTCACGATTTTTCATGATCATGACTTTCAGCCAGTCTCATGACCGTATGTTTAAAGTCCACAGGGCTCCGCCTCCAGCACATCTGCTGCAGTAATTTAAAATTCAGAGTAAAAAAAATACACAGGAACAGGGTTTTTAAAATGTCAGTATTTGAAAATAAAATTCTCTTCACCTTGGGCCTGATCTGGAGGCAGAATAATGAGTAGAAACTTCCATCATGGCTGCATGGTACACAGGTTAAGGGCTAAAATAAATTCCTCTGTAATGAACGTGATTTGTTTTACAGCCGCCTGTGCACAGAAAAAAAAGCATTTTATTTTTTTCCACACTCACATCAACAAGTCTGAGCTTCATCAACCAGAAAAGAAGAAGAATTGTTGGTTCCACTGAGATTTCTTTATGAAAAATCCCAAATTAGATGTTTTTTTAATAAATAATAAATTATTAGATCTGTATCCAGGGCTGTCAGTCGAATTGCTTGGTATCAACAAGGGTTTCTACAGGTGGAAACAACACTTAACACATTTTGACATGAAATATATAAAAGGCTGAAGCTTGGAAGTTGTTGGAGATGAAGGCAAACTGAGAAAAATGAATATGAATGATTTCGTGATGGGAGTAAATTTACTCTGTTTTGCATTTTGAATGAGAATTGGCTGAAAAAGTACTTCATCAACAGGTCAGGAGGGTATCTGTCATACTCCATTTTCCTTTTTTCCTTATGAACTTCGAATTGACCCCCACCTGATCCATGACCCCTAAAAAATGTATTAGGATTGAAGATGCATGTGTCATCAGCTTGTGGTATGAAGTGGGAACATTTAATCTTGCATATATTCTTTATTCTTGAACAAATGAGGTCAACACATAGATAACATCCTGATCACATGACCCTCATATGTGTGTGTGTGTGTGTGTGTGTGTGTGTGTGTATGTATACTCTGTGAGTGACTGATGCCAAGCTGTTAACAACCTTGACACAAACACCTGTTTGCAGGCGCTTTTTCCTCATCTTGTCTCTCATTTGTCTCATTTTCTGATCCATTTTCTTGGTAAATGTTTCCAGCTGAAGGCTCAAATGATTGTTTAAAACAATTGATCGCCGCAGACATAAATAACACCCTTTTACTCTTGATTAACCTGTTAAAAAATCTGCAGTATTCTGCTTTTCTGCCTTCTCTTTTATCCATAAACCTTTTCTTAAGTCCTTCCTTGGAGTGAAGAGGGCAGGAGAGGCACATATAGCTCCTTGACATGTTTCCTAAGTCCATGTTCTTGTCAGTGCTCATGAATGATAGAGGAGAGCAACCGAGCGATCAATTCATCTTCTAAGTCAGGTTTTATATTTGGACCTTATCAGAGCTCAGACAAACAGCTTATTTCACAGGCAAAGTGGAAGCACTGGATGCTGGACAGACTCATTGTATAGATGACCTCAATTTTAATATGAAACCTTTTTTCTTCTTTAAGATGAATGAACAGCGTTTGTGGTCCAATATGAAAAGCACAGGATGGGGAAGCTCGTGTGATAATGGAAACGGGTGTTTTCTGACTCAGACATGAATTAAGGAAATGATCTGACTGAATGTCACATATTTGAGGGGACAATTTCTGTCCAATTTTGAAGGACAATTCCTCACGTAACTGAAGCAAGTGGAAAAAGAAACTATTATATTCAAGAAATCCACAGATGTGTTTGGGGACACCACAACAGAGAATAATAAATTTGACCACAGCCCCACCTCCACAGAGAAAACTACTGGACTTCCTTCACCCGTCTCTTTCTGCTTTGGACTACCTAGTCCAGCAGCTAGATGAAACAATGCTTTACTTCTGGATAGAAACATGAAATTTGGCACAAATGCAGCCAAGTATGTTCTCCCCACCTCGGATATTTGGATTATTCAAGATGGCGTCCAAATATGGACACCAAAAGACATGTCTAGACATGCCCTAGAACTTCTAGGGCATAATAATGAATTGTTGTTAAATCTAAACATGCACATTCTGCACATTGTGAGCCCAAGATCAAGTTTATACGACAAGTGGTTCTCGAAATACAACATTTTGAAATGGTCAGAAATTCCAAAAATCTTAATCATATTGAAACGTACTGAGATACGAAGGCTGAACATGAACATGTATGGTATATGTTAATACAAACCACATTCAGAGAACAAAATGACCACAATAAGAAGTTTTAAAACACAAAGCCATCCAGTGACATGCTAAATGTTACACGTTCAATGCAGTCCATGCATCAATAAGTGGTTGAGAGGACCCCTGCTAAACTTCTAGCTGGTGGCATGTATCACAACAATAACAGAGAAGTGCAGCTCAAATTTGCCCTGCTACATTTGCACAAACCCCTACAAGCCTGCAGCCACAGTGCTGCAAGAAAATGCTCTTGACATACTTCGGAAGTTTCCGTTGGTCCACCTTGGGATTACGCCTTCCTCGGCATCAGTCCATCCCCATTCTATAGAACGGTAGATTATCCACTGAATTCAGGGCTTGATCCCATATATACCACTGAAAAGAAGGACATTTTACACATTAGTATATCGCTGACACCATAAGATTTCATAAGGCCACCCAGTTCTCTGATCAAACAGGTGCAGGCACATCTACATACAACACAATGAAACAGTCGCTTCCATGACAGTTTTTCACAAAATAAAAGCTTCTAAAATTTTGACAAAGTACAACTGTGATTTGCAGATGTTTCCATGTTGTTTAGCGCATTAGCCATTATTCTCGTAAAATATCGTCACACGAGACTTCACTTTGGGGAGGAAGGAGATTTCACATTTCGCTGTTTGCTATCAAGGATGGCAGTTTCTTTAATTGTTTGTAAAAAGATTTCCGTCTCCTTCTGCGTCTAGTCATACCACACCATCTTTACTTGAAATGAACTGGTCACGTGACCCCCTACGTCACGTCTGTTGACATGTAAATGCAAAAAAAGTGTTTCCATTACATTTTTGCAATATACTTCTATATCATGACAGTGTAAAAACTTTATGAGTTTTTTTTTTTGTTTTTTTTTATTTAGTTGTTTCCATGATCAGTTTTTTATGGCGATATTTAGGTTTTGCGCAGTTCTAGGGGTAATGATTAAATGATGGTATTTCAATGGTCAGATTTAAACTATAATACAATGTTGACTCAATGACAAAGAAAATCAACCATTCTCACTTCAAATTAACTTTGAATTTCCATCTTTGGGATGTGAGTTTGCGTTATTGGGATCAGTTGATTAAGCTATATCTCAAGAACTGTTTGTCAAACAGACTTGATCTGGGGCACAAACAGGTGTCCAGACTTCACCTTTTTAGGGAAATACATTTTCTCCCCTGTCTGTCTGGCTGCATTCTGTTTAAATTACCGGTGAAAGTGTGGACTAAACTATTTTAGACCATGTTAGAGGGCTCTTGAAGAACATCCTTCATTATTGTGACGGACAGTTCAGTCTCTCAGCCTCTTCATTCAGCCAGACTGACTTAAGGATATTAATCAATTAGAAATTTAAAAATGGAACAAAAAAAAATGTTTATTTCAGGATTTGGGGCCTTAAGAAGAAGCAACCAGCTTCCTTCTTCTAGAGAGCACAAAGACATCACTGGATGTAATCTGATTTTAGCTGGACCAAGGCCATTTCCAGCTCCTTGTCTTCAAAGATCAAACCATTTCAAAGAACTGTTGTAACAAAGACACACACACGCAAGGCATCAACATTATTTCCAGAGTGCGACAGGCCGATGCAGAGACACTGGTCCATGCTTTCATCACCTGTACAATCGATTACTGTAATGCTTTTCTTCCTGCTCTTCCTAAAAGCCTGTAAATCCCTCACAGCTTGTACCAAAGAGAGCTCATATTTTTAAGTTTTAAAATCTCTTCCCGTGTGCTTCTGAGTTGATTTATAAAATACTTTTATTAATTTTTAAACTGAAAGGTTTTGCTCCTAAATATTAATCAGCAAGCCCACATGGTTATTTTTGTCTTGTTTTTAACTTGCACCTGCTAACACATGTCTACACAAAAACCCACATGGTTACAGATCACATGGCAGCCAGCTTGTGAACACTGTTCCCATAGTAACAGCAACCACTCTGTCACTTCTTTTCTGCCCCATTGCCTTCACCTATTTATATAGGTTAACACACAAGCACACAAATACACACTCAAGTTGTTTGTGATTGTTTTGTTGTGTACATATATTGTGACGACTGCTGGTTGTAAAGCTCACTGCTTCCGATCAGGATCTTCGTATTCTGCCCTGTGTGTGGGATCTGTCCCAGACTGACATGCAAACCCTTAAGACTCATTTCATTTTTCAATTACAAGAGTTTATTCTTGGTAGTGCCCCGTGATTTCATTAGTTTAATTTAACCCTAATTTAATAGCTCCTCCCATCCCCCAACAGGAGCAACAATTAATTCTTTAAATTGATTTATATGAAAGAAATTCTAAAAGTTTGCGTCTTAAAACTTCTCAGAAATCCTTAAATTTAAAAACTTGGCCAAAACAAATAATTCTATGTACAAGGTGGCAAAGTTTTAGACAGATTTCTCTGTTTTCAGCTCCAAGAAAACACATATCTCAGGTGTGCCTATCTCTAAAGGACAGGCTACTGCCCAAATACCAAGAAGGTTGGAGCAGAGAGGAATTCCAAAATCAGATGAAAGCACTTCTGCAAGATGCCTTGTTTGTATTCCACTGCCAAAGAGAGACGCCTCAACTTGAACCTAAAGGGATTTCATGGAGGTGAAGATATGGTCAGGGTCTGACCAGGAGCTTTGTCTTTTATGCTCTTTTATGTCTGAAACTGAAGGCTTCTCCACTGATGCAAACTCACCAAATGTTTCATTCAGCTTTATTAATGCCAGAATGAAATTTTATTATAGAAGCAGGTAATAGAGAGGAAAATGTTGTTAAATGCAAAAAGTACTTAATGCACAATTAAAGCCAGACTATTTAAGCTTAAGATGTTTTGCAATAATGTTTTGTGTAATTACAATAGAAGATGGAGAAACATTGCTGGTCTGATTAGTCTCTATTTCAGCTCCACATTTAGATGCTAGGCTCAGAATTTGGTGGAAACATCATGAAAACATGGATCCATCCTGCCTTGGATCAACACTTCAGGCTGCTGCTGGTGTAATGGTGTGGGAGACATTTTCTGGTCCACTTTGGGCCCCTTAGTACCAACATGGCCTGGTTTAACCACCACAGCCTACCTGAGTATTGTTGCTGACCATGTCCATCCCTTTATGACCACAGTGTAGCATCTTCTGATGCTACTTATTATGATCATTGATATTTCTCTTTCACTAACATGCTTTTTCTAATAGTTTGGCTCTAGTAGTTATAACCCCTCCAGAAAGCTCAGGTCTTCAGAAAAAGGTGTTTTATCAAGCCCTAAAACCAGAACCAAAACACACGAGGCAGCTTATTCTTATTACGTTCCCCACCTGAAGACTTGAGAGAACTGAGTTTGGACAAGTTTAAAAGAAAATTTAAGACATATCTATTTAGTCTGGCTTTTAACTAAAATCTATCAGTAAGATTTTAGTAAATTTCATCTTTTTATTTGTCTCATTATTTATTTTAGTGTTCGATTTTATTTATGTAGTAAATATGTTCTTAACCCAAACGTTTTGCAGGGCCCCCTTTTTCTTGACGACAATAATGTCTTGAATTATGGGCTCCTCTGCCTTAGTCTGCTTTAACCAGAAAACTGTGCTGTATACTTCAGGTGAGTTGAACTTTGGATGAGACGGATGCTGATTTAGTGAAACTGTTTCTGTGTTAAGGATGAGACGTCACCAGGCGTTGCAGACATATGACACTGTGTGGTCTTGCTTAATTTCGCACCATTGACCATTACTGGACCATTACCTGGTTATGTCTATGGTAAGACATGCCTCATCATATTTTGTTTGAAATCTCTGTTTTTGATTCATAATCGTTTGCCTTGATACTTTCACAGAATTGTCCATGTTTAGTTAGCAGTGCAAAACCTATAAGTTTTATTTAGCCTTGCTGAAATCTCATCATCTTGTATTTTCACACAAGTAAAACATAAACAACATATCAGATGATGAAACTGAGACATTATAACAATATGAGCTGATGGTGAAAAAGTTGGAACAGCATCAACAAAAGGCTGGAAAATTAACTGGGAAAACTCAGAAACAACTGGAGGAGCATTTGACAACTAATCAGGTTAACTGGCAACAGATTAGTAACCTGACTGGATATAAAAGGAACATTTCAGAGAGGAAGAGTCTCTCAGATGGAACGATGGACAGAGGTTCACCAATCTGAGAAAAACGGAGTCTAAAATTTGTTGAACAATTTTAGAAATATGTTCCTCAACATAAACTTTGGAATACTTTGAAGATTCCACCAGCTACAGTGTATGATATGAAACGATTCAGAGAGTCTCTGTGTGCAATGGTCAAACTGGATGCTGATGATCTTCTGCATTAAACCAGACATGAGTCTCTACTGGAAACCACTACATGGACTCAGAAAGACTTCCAGAAACCACTGTCTGTGAACAAAGTTTACCCTGAAATCCACAAATGCAGGTTAAAGCTCCATCATGCAAAGAAGAAGCCAGATGTGAACATGATCCAGAACCAGCGCCGTCTTCTCTGGACCAAAGCTCATTTAAAATGGTCTGAGGCAAAGTGGAAACCTGTTCTGTGTTCAGATGGATGAGAAAGTAAAATCAGATTTGGAAACCATGAACAACAAGGATGATGGTAACAAAGTAGTAACGATAGTAACGATGATGATGATGATGATGGTGATGAAAATGACTATAGTAATGGCAGTAATGAGAATGAGGATGATGCTGTATAAAGCCGTTGTCTCTGTCAGCTTGATAATGTTGTCATGGTTTTCCAACTCCCCAGTCCAATTTAATTTCTTTTTCTCAATAGAATTATCAAACATTAATGACAGACTCATATTCTTTTAATTAGGCTCTGCACTGGTCCTCTGATCCATTTATGGAATGGAACTGACTCTTGACTTAATTTTTAATGACATCTTTACCTATTCTACCTTCCTTTCCACTTGTACAACACAGGCAAAATTAAACTGGCAAGGGATTGCTGGTTTTGGTACGCCTCAGCAGATGTTCCAGCTCAGCTGCTTTATTGTCACACTTCTGAATATCACAGCTGTTCCTTCAAGGATTTTTTTTTTTCAAATAAAGACCACATAGACTCAGCGATGATCCAATGCGTGAAGGAACATGCAAAGTGCATTAATATTTTACACTTTAAGTTAAAGGAGAACAGTAATTACTAAGTCTCAGCATCTCATTTCTACAGTTGCCACATTCTCTCTCGTTTCATGGACATTGTGTGTTTATGAAGCAGGTGCAATGTGTGCGAACAAGTTTCAGAAAAGACTGTAAAGCACCACGATGGCAGCTGCTTTTGCCTTTAACTTTAGGAAGGTGCATCCTTGTTATAGCTGCCATAGAAGAAATATACATGTATACTGTTAAGAGAAATTTGATGTCTAAAGGAAAGCAAATGGTGCAGTAAAGAGGTAGATAGAGTTCAATAAGAAGTGCCTCAGGCTCTACAGCCAACACTTTAGGAAAGCTGGTCGACAGTGGTTTCCTGAAACATGAATCTGAGCACCATTTCTTTGAAGTGAATGCAACATTTTATCATAGAGGATGTGAAACACATTAAAATACACAAGTTATTTAGTCCTGTCTACTTTACATCTCTTCAAATTAACAATTTATACATATATATGCGTATCATGGTAGGCTGTGGTAATTAAACCAGGCCATGTTGGTACTAAGGGGTCCAAAGTGGGCCAAGAAAAATATCCCCCACACCATTACACCACCAGCAGCCTGAAACGTTGATCTAAGGCAGGATGGATCCATGTTTTCATGATGTTTCCACCAAATTCTGATCCTATATCTGAATATGGAGATGACATGGAGACTCATCAGACTATCAATGTTTCTCCATCTTCTATTTTCCAGTGTTGGCGAGTGTGTGTGAATTGTAGCCTCAGTTTGCTGTTCTTAGCTGTGTGTTCAGAGATAATGTTCTGCAGACTTTGGTTGGAACCAGTGCTTATCTGACTTCCAGTTGTCTTTCTATCATCTCCAACCAGTCTGCCCATTCTCCTCTGACCTCTGACATCAACAAGACATTCTGGTCCAGACAACTGCTGCTCACTGGATATTTTCTCTTCATCAGACCATTCTCTGTAAACCCTAGAGATGGTTGTGTGTGAAAATCCCAGTAAATACTCAGACCAACAACTATGTTCAGTCACTGAATCCTCTTTCTTCCTCATTCTGATGCTCAGTTTGATCTTCAGCAGGTCGTCTTCACCATGTCTACATGACATTAAGTTGTCAGGTGATTGGTTGAATAGCTTTGTGTTAGTAAGCAACTGCACATGTGGATCTACTAACATGTGTGCTGAGTCTATACTTGTAGACTCTGGTAATGCCAGAGTTTGCTGTAGTCAGTTATTCACATGAACAGCAGAGATTTTGAAGATATTGTTCACACAAGTACTTCACAGCAGGCGAGAGCTGGAGATCAGTTCTCAGCTGAAAATGTGATGGAGGGATGTGGACAGAAAGCAGAACAGAAAAACGTGTTTGTATTGCAGATGAAACTGAAATAACTACAGACATGGTGTCTGAATGCTTCAGTATCACAAGTCAAGTTGTTATTCGTGCTAAATTGTGACCTGGAATAGTTTGTGAGTTCTATCCACTGATCTCCGTGGTCTGGAGAGCAAATACCAGCTCAATAAATCTGAGAAGTAGCAGGGCAACAAAAGATGGAATGAGGCTCGGTTGGTCTGAGAGCCTGAACCAAGCTGGTACTCTTCAGTCTGTTTTATTGTTCGAGGTTTGTGTCGTCCATGTTTCTGCTGCAACTTCAAGATTCATGGCTTCAGATAGTTAAAAGCAACAGCAATATGAACTACAGTGGTCCCTTGTTAATCACAGAGTTATGTTCTAAAAATAACTCCGTTGTCAGCTTTATTTTTTACAATTGTTATAGACCCTCAAAGTTCAAACCTTCATAGAAAAATAACTCCATATATGTAAATTTGACAAGCTGTACACATTCTGTATTGTACAGGAGACACTGCACGCAGGAGATTGACAGTGGTCTACAGCCAATCAGAACGCAGAGCACAATGCACTGTAAAAAAAAAAAAAAAAAAAAAAACAACAAAAAAATCTGTGAAACTGCGAAACTGCAAGGCCGTCAAAAGGTGAACCGCGTTATAGCGAGGGACCACTGTATTTTCAAGAACAACTGACCAGCTTCACAGTGTGAGTGTTACAATCTGTCCTGCCATTCCTCCATTCACTCCTCACCTCTCTCATCCTCCACACCTGTTCCTGATCCGCTCACCATAATCTAGTCAACCTGCCACACCTGTCTTCCTTTGTCCCCCAGTCCTTTATATACCCCACCAGTTCAGTCACTCATTGTCGGACCTTAAACCACACACCTCAAGGACTCACTCCCGTTCCGTCTCCAGATTCCTCACGTCCCTGTTGGTAATTGTATGTGTATCTGCAATATTCCATTCTGTAAATAAATCTGTTAAACGTCCCCTTGTCTTCCTGGAGTCCAAGTGTAACAGTGAGCAGCAACCTCTGACATGTTCTTACTCATTAAATTTCATGCCAGTTTGTTCTCTTGGAGAGATTTCAGTTCCAACGTGAACACATGGGGTTATATGGACATGACCTTCCTTGTTTGGTCGCACCACATTTTTTAAGATAAATGAAGCAGCTTTTAGCTTCTAAATAATTTCTACTCTGTCTGCATCTTATAGCTATTTTATCTGCATCTCATCAGTGAATCAGTTTTAAGTTGGTTCACTTTACTAGCATAAATAGTTCAAAGCCATTTACAATAGCAAAAAAAAAAAAAAAAGTAAAAAGCTCTAAGGCTAGTTGGACTAGCCTGGTTATGCCTATGGTAGACATGCCTTATCATATTTTGTTGGCTTTTTTGGTAGTTAAAATCACTGTTTTTGCCTATTGGGGGTAGGCTAGTCCAGTTCAGGGCCACGGGGAAGCTGGAGCCTATCCCAGAGATTAGCAGGTAAGAGGCAGGTACACCCTGGACTGGTCAGGCCACCACAGAAAGAGACAAACAACCACTCGCACTCACTCCAAGGGAGAATTAAGAGTAACCAATTAACATGTCTTTGATGGTGGGAGGAAGCCAGAGCACCTGAAGTGAAACAATGCATGAAAAAATAAAACTCCACACTATTCAGACCTCCACGCCGAGGCTCGAAACAGCAACCTTCTAGCTGCAATGCTGTGGCGCTAACATCACACCACAGTGCAGCTCCGCAGATATAACCTGTTTCACCTGAATTATTTGGTAATATTACATACCACAGTCTGCACGTCATCTTTTAGTGGATATCTAGTTACCAACTGACACAAAGCAATTATTAGCTTATCACTAATTCAAAACCAGACCAGAAAGTCACAATGGGAGAATTCTTCATGGAGAAAACTTCAGCTCAGAGCTAAACTCTAAATTAAGTTTTCTAAAGAGACAAGCCTTGATATTTCCCTACTGTTTTCAATATGCTACATCACACTGACTTTGATATTAATACAATAAAATGTAATTTAAACATTACTTTATCAAGGTTTAAAATGTATGAAAAAGAAAAAAAAAATCTTGTCACCCACCACTGCACTCATCTTCCTGTCCTCATATTTTTCTACAAAAGTCTGATTAATATAAATGGATAAAAATACCGGAGTGTCACTTTGACTGTTGTAGCTGCAAGGAATTATGGGAAGGCATTATCTCCTTTCCTCTCATTAAGGTTCAAGGTTTCTGAATGCTTAAGGAGATAATAATGAAGCACAGTAACCTTCCTTGACTTACATTATGCAATAATATTTACCAAAGCTGTAAATTATTCAATGCAAAATTCTGTATAGAGGTGAGATCACCCTTTACAAATGACTCAACATGGGATTTTCAGACATTAAGAAACATGCACACTGCACTGTGAACACTATAGAAAATCCTCCGTGGCTTTGCTACACATTCAGAGATAAGATGTTGTGTTTTACTGTCTTGTTTTTCATCTGTCTCATCTTCTCCTCATCCAGCTCCCTCGTCCTCCTCCTCTTCCACTTAAACAACACAATCTAATGAAGTGTGGCCTTCATCACTTCATATAATTAGCAGCTTTATTTCTAAGTGCTGATTGGTGATAGTAAATGTGGATGTGGGAGAAACTAAAATCTAATCAGAGGTAAACTGACCCAGATAATCTCTCCTGAACTTGGCAGCTTACTGTTTCTTTGAGACAAAAATATAAAGAATTTTTTTTATGTTTCCCACACCCAAATGAAAATTTGGACAACAGCCCAGCCATCCATTTACTGTTCATGTAGGCAACAGGTTCAGAAGAGAAATCCAGACACCCTTCTCCCTGGCACACTTCAAGCACCTTGTGGGGAATCCCAAGACGTCCCCAGGCCAGAAAGACTTTATAATCCTACCGGCAAGTCCTGGGTCTGTCCTGAGGTTTACTCCCAGTAGGGCATGCCAGGAAAACCTCCAAGGGGAGGCAACCAGCTCAGCTGACTTTTTTCAGTATGAGCAACGGTTGATCTGTAGGTTTCGGTTTAGTTTTTGTCAGATTTATTTTGTTTTTTGACCTACATCTGGTTTCATTTGCTAATTTGCTTTATCTGCTCCTCATTTAGTTTGTTCACCTCAGTGTATATTTACCCCTTAGTCTTTTATTCATTACCAGATCATCGTTGTTTCCCCTTATTAGTCCACATTTCTCTTTTAGTTTTCCATCCCTGTAAGCTTAAGTTATCATCATTAAACCTTAAAGTCCTGCACCTGTCTGCCTCCTGCTGCTTCATTCGGTCTGTCTTCCTCATCCATGCACGGTGACAGCAATGGCTCTAAGTTGAGCCCTCTCTGAATGCATGAGATCCTCACCTGATCTCTCAGGCGGAGCCCAGCAACCTTCCAAAGGAAGCTCATTTCATCCACTTGTATCCCCAACCTCTTTCTTTCCTTATTACCCAAATCTCTAGACCAAAGGTGAAGGTTGGAATATAAACCAGTAAATTGAGAGCTTTGCCTTTTAACTCAGCTTTCTACTCACAGGAAGGGGTGTGGCCATAAGTTTTCTACAAGTGTACAAAAAATCATGGAGACTGGATGGTCAAGCTCTCATGACCCCATTAGCAAATAAAGATCTGTTCCACTGTTACATAACCTGGAGAAAAGCCACACTGTTCCTTCTGACTGGCTTAAAGTTAAAGAGGACCAGACGGATGTAAATCTGGACAGAGCTAATAAGCTGAACATGTTCTTCAGTAGATTCAGTTCAGAACGATGTTTTTCAAGTAGGGGTACTTGGAGATACTACGAGGGTCCATGAGAAAATAATTTTACAAAGGGGGAGAACTTGTTCTATCCTTTATATCTTTCTGACTAAGATAAGACATATATTCATATTCATCCCCAACGGGGGGGATTCAGGTGTCCAGCAGCATACAATGTTTGCCATAATCAAGCACTCTCACTACCATATAAAACCACAACATGAAAACTATTAAAACCAGCTATTAAAACCAGTTAAAAACTATTATTAACAGTAATGAAGTGCACATTAACATGAGTTATTGTGGAGTCTGGGAGATGGGATTAAGGACCTCCTGAGCCTCTCCATCCTGCAGCGTATGGAGAGGAGTTGGTTACTGCAGTAGCTTCTCTGGGTGCCATGCAGGGGGGACTACTGTTTCTGAGGCCTGCATCTTCTCCACAAGTCCTCCACCAGAGTCCGCCCCTCCCTCCCCATCACTAACACACAACCAGATTTAGTCAATTGCACTGAATTGATTAAATAGATCCAATTTAAGTTTGTGTGATGAGGTGAGTCAATTCAGGTGGTTAGGATTACTACACACGTGGAAATATATGTGTGTGTATTTAAAATAACGTCTAGATATGGAAAAGTTACTGTAATCCTAAAGTAGCTCAGATTTTTCTGTATGTGGCCCCTGAACTAAAACGTAAGCTGACACCTCTGGTTTAGGGGGTGTCTGAGACTGAACCGGTACAAGGCTGCAAGTCCAGATGGTTTCAGCTCCAGGGTTCTGAAAACCTGCTCAGAACAACTATGATTGATTCTTCAGCACCTTTTCAACACCAGCCTGAGCTAGAAAAGTGTTCCTGTGCTGTTGAAAGCATCCTGCCTTGTTCCCGTACCTAATAAATCCCGACCACCTGAACCAGATGGTTGGGATTGACTATTGACTAGCTAACAAACACACCACAGTTTGTGAGACTGAAAGGTTGTGTATCTGAGTTGGTGGTCAGCAGCACTGGAGCACCACAGGGGACTATACTCTCACCATTTCTTTTCACACTGTACACCTCAGACTTCCAATGCAACTCTGAGTCCTGCCATCTGCAGAAATACTCTGATTACTCTGCAGTTGTGGGGGGTATCAGTAATGGACCAGCAGCTGAGTACAGAGAACTGATCAATGAGCTTGTATGATGGAGCAGAAACAATCACCGCATCTTAACACAGACAAAACAAAAGAGATGATTGTTGACTTCAGGAGGAACAGGAGTAAACAAAACACTGACATTATAAATAGATGTACATTTCAAAGTTTGACATAGACAGCTACTATGAGGGAATTCTTGTTCCAGGTAAAAACTGATCCTGACCATACTATGAAGGTACAACTGTTCCACAGTTTTGGTGTCAGCCTGCCGTTCAATTTAATTTGAAATTGCTGCTGTAGTGGTAATTTAGTAAAAGTATTTTTTACTAAAAACTTCAAATAACCGCTCTCCTTGTTCACACTTAGCCCACTAGTGCTGCTAACAGCGAACTCTATAATTATCTATCTATCTATCTATCTATCTATCTATCTATCTATCTATCTATCTATCTATCTATCTATCTATCTATCTATCTATCTATCTATCTATCTATCTATTTTTTATGATATATTATTATGTTATAACTATTATGATCGAGTGTTTCAGGACAATAACAGCCACAATCTTAGTAAAATCAATAAATGAATAGACATAAACAATAAATAAATAGAGGAGGCCTGGCTTCCCTTGGCTTCTGGGAGAAAACGCCACTGTTCATTATCATATCTGGGCCGGTCTGGGCCAAAACATTAGGGCCAATTTTTTTTTTTTTTTTTTTTTTTTCCCCCAGTCCACCCCTGGGCACATCTGATCAATACTGGGATACATGACCCAGTAAGTTGCCTGGCAACTTAAACAAGTCACCTAAACAAACACCAAGAAAACAATCCTCCTTAACTAGACAGAACAAGATTTCCGCAGCCCAGTGACATTTTCTCCTCTCTGATAATTTCCCCATAGAAAGACAAACAGCACTAGAAAATAATCAGCCCAACTCCTTCAACCGATACTGGACTCTGTTCATTACTGTTACCACTGTCAGCCACCTGTGACGCATAAACTAATATATCCACAAGTGCACCATCTCTGCTAGTGACACAAACAACGTCCTCTCCAACACACAACAGATGAAAATTTCACAGAATCTATTTTCCGTTTCTTACTGGTAATGATCAGAAAGGCTGGCAGAGGAGTCAAGGACAGACAAGGGGAGAGAGGAGGTGAGATGACAAGCATTTAATGGTCTGAGACATCCTGTATCAAAGCCCTGGTTTTAAACCAATGTCAGTACAAACATGACACAGCTGCATCATTTAACCTTTGTTTTGTTGAAGTTCAGCTTTATTCATTTCTGCCAGATGAGCATGAGATGAGGTTATGACATAAACTGGAGCCTATCCCAGCTGCTATCAGGCAAGAGGCCCACAAAACCAGTAGATCTGCAGCCCAAATGGCATAAGACTGGCCCAATCAAATTCATAAACAAGATAGCTTGTGGTGGACAAACTGTAAAGTTTCTAAGCTGTAATATATATATATACACTTTGAATTTAAATATAAAGATTTAAACCTATAATAGGAAAATGACATAATTTCAAGCTCTATTTTACCTTTAACAGCATGAATTACTTGAAACACATCCCTGAAGTCTGAATATGGCTACAAGATGATGTAATGCATAGTTTGCTAACAGTATAACCAATGTTTCCTGGTTATGTGGGCGTATGCTTGCAGAGAAGAGCTAACTGTTGCAAGTTTCCTGTATTTAACTTATATTTCATGGAGTCTGATTCATCTTAACAGTGACTCAGCAGGCAGAAAATAACATAAAGAAAAGTAACAAAATATTAAAATTACTGTTATTCTCTTTTATCACACAACTGTTTGAGAAAAATAAAGTCAAGAGCTAAGCAAAACCTAGACTTTGGCTGTTTGCCCCCAAAGCCGTCTGTAAGAAAAATATCGATTTCATCCCGCTGGTATTGATCAATACCGATCTGAGCCTTGGTATCGATAATATCGATATTTGAATTGATCCGCCCAACCCCAGTTTCTCCCTTAAACAGATAGAAACACGCAGCATGATGAATGCTGCTGTAAAATCCATCGCTGCAGTGGAGTATTGATTTTTATTTATTGACAAATGACACATTTGTAAGTATTTAATGTGTCTACTCTTACTGATTTCTGCAAACTAACTGCACAGCTGAGATACACATTCAAGAGAGGGCAAAGATGGATGTGTGCTTGATCGTATGGGATGGGCCGGTCTGGGCCAACATGCCATTGTTTAATCATGAACAGTGGATTTGGAGGACACATCACAACAAGTTCAGTCCACACTGATGACTGAGGAAAGAGTGCAGTGTGATAAGAGTTGTTTACATCAGTGTGACAGGACAACTTTAAATTATCCCTAAAATGAAAACTCTTTCATGACCTCAGAGTCTTTAGGAGCTAATGGTTATATTTGCCAGTAATGACAGACTGGGGAATGACGGAAGAAACAAGTGATGTCACATCTAAGAGTGGACATCTAATGATGACTGAGTCACAACAACTCTGGTTTGTTTTTAGCTATGAATGCGTGTTTCATTGTTTGTGTGCATTGAATGTAAAAGTGGGACAGCAGTGTTGATTAGCATCACTCTGAAAAAAGTAGTGCCTTTATAATGTTTATAGATAAACATGAATAACTGTGCCTTTATCACATTCTGGGCTAATAAAGAAAGCTTTACTACTGTAAACCATTTTATAGCCTCATCAAATCAATATTAACATGAATACTTCTTGTGTTGTGTGTCTCAGGAATATTATTTCTGGTTTTATCTGACTCAGTGTGCCACTCAGCTCCTTGTTCAAGGCCACATAATCTCAACTGTTATCCACAGGCTATTATGTTAGAAAACTGGCTTTAACTTCACAAATATTGTATGTAAAGCAACAGAGAGGATAAAACAACCTTAAATCAACTCCAGCCAGAGTTTTTCCTCCTGTCGTCAGGGACAAGGAATACCTTCTTTTAACGGGCCAAGTCCAACAGATACTTCAGATCATTTGTCACATCAGCTGCTTAGTTTCTTAACAAGCTATAGAACATCTTCATAATAATGTATGTAAACACATATCAGCCACTTTATGTGGTCCATCTTTCTGGTACCAGACATCATGGGATGAGTCATGAGAGTGACTCCCAATCCCGCCATATTGAAAACCTCGAAGCCGGGACTGTGGATAACCACACTGGCACCAGTGGCAGCAAAGATGGTGTTTCAAAAACAATCACCATGGCCCAACACAGAAGTAAAGAGCTTTTTGTGCTTGTTGGCCGACAAAAAATCCAGAGCGAACTGGATGGTGCAACTTGTAATGAGAAGGTTTGGCTGAGGCCCTGTAGGGCTAAGTTTGTATTAGTGGGAAAGGGCCATAAGTGGCCGAAAATGAAAATATCCCCCACACCATTACAGCACCAGCAGTCTGGTGAATCCAAGGCAGGATGGATCCATGTTTTCATGATGTTTCTACCAAATTCTGAGCCTTTCATCTGAATGTGGAGCTGAAATGAAGACTCATCGTCATCACTTCTTTCTGGGTCTGATGCTCACTTTGGACTTCAAGTCATCTTGACCATGTCTACAAGCCTAAATGCCATGTGAATGACTTATTAGCTACAAGCAATTGAGTCAGTGAACAGAAAGTCCTGCATTCACATTTATTGTTTTTGGGCATTTATGTCTTCATTTTTTATATGTATATATGCTTGTTGAGGCAGATGGCTGAGTCTGGGTTTTTCCTCTCCACTGTCGCCTCGTGCAGCTCAGGACAGATGATTGACTGGAAGGAAGGCTTTTGTAGCTAAGTCATTATTTTCGTGACTTGGCTTAGATGAACAGTTATTATAAATGAGACTAATGTGGATCATATAATGGATTTGTTTTAATTAGATTACAACTAGACTAGAATGAATTGGACTGAATCGGACTGTCTTTGTAAAAGTGCATTGCAAAGTCTATGTTAGGAATCAGTGCTTTACAAATAAATCTGAAGTGAAATGAAATGCTGACTATGGCTGTAAACCAAACTGTCTCTTGGGAAGATTCAAGATGCTTCAATTCACATCACCACTCCTTGGCAGCACAGCGACATGTGGGTGTTTGCCCAGCTACTTAAACTCAGTGATGATTTATACGTCTCAACTCAAGAGCTCCTCTCAGGAATTTCCTTGTGATTCAGTGGTTGCTACAAACAAAGCAGTCTCCGTCCAAACTGCTTTCATCTGTGGTTCTAGGTTTGTAGATTGAACTACCAAATGGGATCAGAGAACATCCAAGAATCTGTCAAATGCTCATCATCTCAAAGAACACCACCACTAACATCCTTACACTACATAGTCAGATAAAAAGCATTGGCTAAATGACTAAATCTTGTCAGTGTGGATGGAGGTTACTTACATGCTGTTCTTTATACCCCGATTTAATCAGAACAGACACAGAAGCAGATCTACTAAAATAAGATTAGTTGTCATCAAACATATTGTCAAGACAGTCACAGCAAATGCCTTTATTAATATGTTAAGATAGATTTTCATCTGTGTCAACGATGATTATATATATATTTCATTTGAATTGGATTTAAAGGTGGAATACAAATCATCCAAAGGCTTTTATGTTATCATGGGAGGATTTTTTTTTTCATTTTCTGTCATGCGTGGTTAAATATAGAACAGCAACAGCAGTGGAACGACAGCCAATTACAAATCCCCTGTGCTTGGTAGCCTTACTGAAAGGAATTATTGCAGCATCAAATTAAAGTCAGGGCCCCAACAGGCTGACATTTATGTTTCTTGCATTTCAGTTTTTTTCTTTTATTCCACAGTTGGTGGTTCCTGCAGACAAACCACTGTCCAACCCAAAAACAATATTAAAAAAAATCTCTGGTGGTTGAAGCTCAGTGGAGATTTTCTACCTGCTTATTTCACTATTTACATGTAGCTAAAGACACCTCCAGACTGAATTTTACTGAGACATTAGAGGGATTATGGTTGGTTAAAAACTGGTTCTGCCTACAGTATCCTGTCATTAATTACACTAAATCTGCAGGCAGGAAAGGAGAACCTAGTCTGGAAACACAGTCCACCGTATGATCCACAAAAGGAGCTTAATGCTGTATCGTAAAGAAGAAGCTGTATGTTAACATGATCCAGAAACGCTGCTGTTTGCTTTCGACCAAAGTTACTATAAACGGACTAAACTGTTCTGTGATCAGATGGATTCAAGCAGTTCTGATCTGATGAGTTTTATCTTCACTTCATCAGCTTCCTGTAAAATCCAGAATATAATCTAAAATTATTCTTCTCATATATAAAGCTTTTAGTGACCAAAATCCATCTTCTCTTCCTAGAGCTTCTAAAAGAAGAATGGGAGGCTTCAGTTATTAAACTCTCTCTGGGGAATCAGCTCCCATTTTGGCTTTAGGAAGCAGACACCTGTCAACCTTTAAGATCACACAAACTTTCCTTTTTATAAAGCTTCTAGTTTGGTCTGGTTTGGTGACCATTAAGGCCTATTTATGCTCCCTTATGTACATAAGTACAATACATACATACCGCCCAACACACACTTCATTTCTTATACAGTTATTATCCTCATGTTCATTCTTCTTCTGGCTTTTTTGTTGGCTTTTTTGTTCCCTTCCTGATTCTCTTCTTCTCCTCTTGTTTTCTTTTGCTGGTCACACACCAGCTTTTCTGCTCAGCACTGCCCCCACGATTTCTGGTGGTATTGCTCCATTTTCTGCATCAAGCGTGGAAAGCTGAGCTCCCTGAAGACGGACCAAATTACATCCGGACAAAACCATCCGTCCGTCTGGGTATCTGTCTTCTTTGTGGAGCGTAAGTGGGCCTTTAGGCTGAGAATATATTTGATTTTTAACTTTAGGGTCGTGTGTTCACATATAGTACCAGTCAAAAGTTTGGACACACTTTTGCATTAAATCTGAATATGTCACTCTGCAGTAGCAATGATATGTGGTAAAGATGCAGGTCAACAAGCTTGTTTTTCAGACTTTGTGTCTTCTTTTTTTACTTTAATGTATGTACAGTAGCAATAACAGAAATACTGGGGATATGATAATGACACCAACCGATAAAATTCATTTATGTATTCTTTAACCCCTTACGATGCAGACGTATCGGTCCCAGTACATGACTACTAATCAACAACAATGCAGCCATGTGTGCAAGCCCCTCTGTCATGAATGCCCACAATATATACATCAAATGGACACTCAAAGTCTCGTCTTTCTGATGATATAAACCATTTTGACACACAACAACCACAGCGCTAACACTAAAGCCTTTTTTACAGAAAAGCAGAAAGTTTACATGTTGACTTTTCTTACCGTTGAGGCTCTCTATAGGTCGAACATCAATATTTCCCATCAAGATTGGTCTCATTCTGTCCATACAGGTTAGGCGAGGACAAAAAACATATTTTTTTCTGTGTGTTCTAAAGTGTATAACTTTTTATCAGTAATACTTACAGTGATTCTGATTGCTGTGGGTGAAACTAGAGAGTGTTACCTTTACAAAGAGCCCAAGCCTGTACTTACAATCCAGAGGGTTCAATAACAGCAGTAATTCTAATTTGGAGAGGTCATATAACAGGCGTTTTTGCCAAAATACGTTCTCCTCCCAAAGGTCCAACAGCTGCTGCCCTCAGTTCCAGATGTTGTGGAAAGAATAATAATGTTTGTCTGTACACTAAACCAAACCAGAGTATGCATCAGAGAACTTCTGGAAACGGAAAAGAAATGCCACTATATCATTGACATTGTGATATGTGTCTGATTTATGTGTCTGAGACGTATTTATTTGTTTTCTGCACCACTAAATCCTCCATCATCCTCCTGATGTCTGTCGTCCACTGAATGAAGGCTTTCCTCGTCTTTTCCATCTTCTGTTTTTACTCAACATGTCTAGTTTTTCAGCATCAAAAGATTTCCTGAAATTACATTGGCCTTAAGTTCTTTATCAGCAGCTTTCTGTGTGATTTGCTTTTCCAGCTGGAAACCTCTCGTGCTCCGGAAGCCAGCCATTCCTCCAATGCCGGCCCCTCTTCATTACTGCTTCTCTTCCTTTTCTGTTTTCTAACACCCCCCTATCATCAATCTATAGTCAGCATCAAAGGTCTACAAAATAAATTATTCTCCAACTTCTTAAGAGTCTTTTTTTCCTCTTTTCTTTAACATCAGCATGTATCTCTGTTTATGGTAAAGCTCTTTAAATTTCAAGGCTTTTTTTCTTTTCCATGTCGACCTTCTCCACATGGAAGACATTCCTCTTCAGAAACCACTCGAGCATGCTCCATCTCTCTGGTCTCCTGCTCCTCTTTCATCTTGTTTACGTGTCCCTCTTTACACCAAACTTTCCTCCAGGTTGCCCCGGGAGAGCGAGGAGAGAGCAGAAGAGAGAGGATTTTGGCGTCTGCATCCATCTGGGCCTCCAGCCAATCTTTCTGCAGAGCGAGATGAAAACTGCTGTTTGATTCAAAAGATTCTTCTCATCTCTGCTGCTCTGGTTTGGCTGTAAACAGCAGATCTACGTCACTGTGATCATCGGAGGCTTGAGGTGATGATGCTCTTCATGATCATTTGAAAATTTCTCAGATGAAGCACATTCTGAAATATAATTAGTGTCCTGAATTATTTAAAAAACCTGTAATACAATCTGTTATAACCTAAAAAAAAAGCACCATATCTACCATTTTATTTCTTATAAATGAAAAGAATTTTCTTCTTGATCAAAACCAAGAATGTAACATGAAGTAATGCTACCTCGATGCTGAGAAGAAACTTGCATCATGTCTTTCTGTGGTAGACATAGCTGATGGGCATGCTGTGGTATCCAGTTCAGCTCTGCTCTAAACTAACTCTCATTCATTTAAAAAAGGTCAAAATTATAATTATAGATCACAGTGGGGTAAAAATCCATTCAGAAAAAACAAAACTTTTTAAATAAAGGGGATTTCATGTTTCTGAAAAGATTTTAAGATGTGTGTGTGTGTGTGTTGTACAGAGGCATACTGCATGTTTCTCTGTCATAATTTACAAAACAATCTCTCAGTCGTTTCTCAATTAAATAACTCAACCAAAAATAATTTGTTTGGTTTTCCTTCATTAATTAAATAATTAAATGATTTTCTGAATTAACATAAATCTTTAAATTTGTTTTTACAATTGTTTTTTCTTTTTCTTAACAATATAATGAAAAATGATTTGGTTTTGCTTAAATAATGGAGAATTTTTTTTAATTCTTTTTTGAAGTAATGACATTATTTTACTAAGAAAAATGTTTTATTTGGGAATTAATGAATTAAAATTTTACAAAAATAATTGTTTATTTTTACTGAAGTGAAATTATTGTTTGATTTTCTGATTTAATCAAAATATCTAATTTTAATAAAACTAATGTTCTTTCTTTTATTCAGAATGAATGAGACAATTTTTAAAATAGTTGTTTTTTAACTAACAATATAATTTAGCAAAAAATTATTTGATATGACTTAATTATTGTGTGTGTGTGTTTTTTTAAATTGTTGTCTATTTTTTTCTCTAGACGAATGAGATTTGTCAAATAAAAATCTCTTTTTCTAATTACTAACATAATCTGTGGCATATTTTCCCACCTACATGAGGTAAAAACAGAGTAAAAAGCTAAATGAATGTCATTTAGAATTTTAGGGCTGGGGTGTACTTGCTGTGAACGTAAGCGTACACGCCAACGTTCCACTATGTTTCTACTTGCTGAAAACAATAGAAGCACGAACCAATAAATTCTCAATACTGGAGGTCACCACTAGGGGGAGTACACAGCACGTGGACCATGGATGTATTATAAGAACTGGATAACGGACTGAAAATGGCGGCCCATTCATTTCTATGGAAGTTGCTCACCCAGCGCATACGCCGAAAAAGTTCTCAGGCTTCCGGGTTACTTCCGCATATTGGGCCCATAGAGCATGCGCAGTAGTGTCACCTCCCATCATGCTTCACGTCACTGTGAACGAGCAATGCGCAGCCCAGTGACCTGATCCAGCGACGCGCGGTCACGACATTAATCTGCAGTATGAGAGCTGTACAAACTCAGATGATGATTTTCTACGGCACACGATCGGACCTCGATGTAAAGTAATGATATAATATACGTGGAAAAAGTTGTGTAGTAATTGTTAAAATGATGGTTTGTTTTAATCTGATGAATTTCTATATGGGATTCGTAATAGCCCAATATAAGTCAGTCTATATTGTATATTTGTATAATCCCGTGTCAAATTTTCACGATGACTTACAATTCCTACCTTTATTCATGAATAATTTCAGGCACGTCTTTTGTAATAAATGTTAGAAGTCCTTGTTAATGCATTATTTCATTGTGCTACCCATGCATATTCTCTTTATTTTTCTGCTATTCCCTGGATGACACCAAGATTATCAATTATCATTAAAAATTATCATTTTTATTAAAAGCTATATATTTGTAAAAGATAATACCTCCAGAAGGTATTTAGACGGATGCAGAGTGAAAGTATAGCATTTCCTTAAAAACATATATTTAGCCTTAAAAATAAATCTTATTTTGGCGGGTTTGACAAAAAGATTTCCACAGCATTCAACATACAAACAGACGTGGAGATAGCCACGTTTCTCCTGGACCAGTTAGCTAACTCGTTTGCTAAAGTAGCCGGCTACCTACCAGCTGTTATTTTTCTGCCGTCGTAACTACAACCTAGAGCTAATTAGGATTTAGGTCACAATACGTTTAAAAACAGGAACTATCATGCATGTAATATCAAACATTAAGAATACAAATGTATTAAGTTACTCGATATCAGAAAAAAGAAACTTAACTTTAACTTAACTTTTACGAACAGCTTTCCCATCATATTGAAGTCAACAGCCGTCCTCCTCGCTCCCGACACAGCATGACCGCGCTTCGGCAGTGCATGTGCACAGCCGTGACGTCACCGGAGAAATAGAGACTTTTCTGTGGCTTTTATGGCCCTTTGAAAAATAATTGACGGATTAAATGTCCATGAATTAAAAATATTGAATAGAAAGATTAGTAATTAGCTGTGTTTAAAGCTGAAGACGTCCTGTCAACAGTTTTACAGCCGTGTCTTTTACCATTGTGGCCTATGGGAAAAATGCTTTTTGGGCCCCATGGGATTTTTTGTTGCAGTACCACGAGTGCCACTGGGAAAAATCGGCGTGCCTGCCATTTTCAGTCCGTTATCCAGTTCTTATAATACATCCATGACGTGGACTCTGAAGTAGTGAGGAGGTCAAGCTACTGGTCACATTGTTAGCCGTGTCATCAACCCCCAAAACACTTTCAATATGTTACCCACTGTTAAGGTACGAGTGTTTCTCACTGTGCAACAGGGAGGAAGAATCATACAGATCCAGGTAGCTGTGGACAAAGTCCAAGAGATGGAGTGTGTCTCAAACCGCGCACTTACATGAGTGCACTGGAAGGTAGTGCGTAGTGCGCACTAAGCACTACCTTCTGTAGTGCACACTATCGTGGGTAAGTCCTGATCCAAATTGAGCACTAACGTTTTGCACTTACCGGTAGTGACGTACCAGCTTAGCAGCGCCGCTCTGTTAATATACTTTTTTTTTCTTCCAAAATCCAAAATCACGTCAACATACCTGTTTGCATGTCATACTTTTATGCTAAAACAGCTTTTAAATAAGCAAAGATATCTTAACTGAATTAAAGTACTTTACATTATACATTTGTTTTTATTGGTGTTTACACTGATACGTTCACGTCTGGCAACAGGAAACCGATTTTACTAGAAATCATCATTTAAAATATGAAATGCAGTAATGAAGACGCTAAAACAGGGATGCAGAAAACATTTTATTTAAAATTTTTATTAAAACATTTCTCTCTTGCCACCTCCTCTTCTCCACAGCAGCGTCCTAGCCCGCAGGTGGTAAATGCCTCAGTGCCACTGCTGGCTCGGTAGTTTGATGCCACAGTGACCTACGGTGAACACAGAATGGAAGTTTATATAAAAGCAAACATTATTATGTACTTTATGGGTACTTTGTACATCACTTTAGATAAGCGTCTGCAATCGGCGACGGCTTCGTCAGCGTTACCATGGAAACGGGCCGGTTCTCTAACCAGCTGTGTTTCCTAATCAGTTTTCAGATCAAGGACCATTTCGTTTACGCCAGAGACCCCGCAGTGCTTAATTTGGAGGTTCAGCAATCATGAATAAACATACAGAACCTATAGCATTAATCATTTTTAACACTTATAGCCCATCCAGATCCGCGAAATCGGCTTTAAAACTGCTAACATTTACGTTGCTAACTCTACTGCAGCCTCCAACAAATGATCAGATCCATAACTGTCATCAGGGATAGAAGAGATAAGATGCTGCAGTTTATATTAGAATTATGATCAAATAACTTCATACTTACAACAGTAGAAAACAGCCTCTGCCTGCATCGGTACCGCTGAGTCGGTGGCTGCCAGCTCTGAAAACTGGTTGAAAGTCCCTCCCCTTCCGCTACGTCAGCAAGATGGCGTCCGTTTAGTGCGTGTAGTGTCCATCGTTTCGCACTAGATTTTTGGCTGAGTTTAGGGCAGCATCCGGGTACTTTCAGTGCACCGAGTTTTTACTGAAATTTCTGTGTCAGCGCACTAAGCACTTAAATGTAGTGTCCGAAGTATAGAAGTGCGCGGTTTGGGACACACCCATGGTCTCAAAACTAGCCGCCATTGTGTTTACCTTGGACCTGTTGTGCTCATACTCTTTTTCACATGAGCACCTCTAGTGTTCAAGTCAATATTGCAACTTGCGTACGCGACACGTTACTTCACGTCAAGCACCCTACATGCCGAACGAATGCTAGGAACGCATGGCAGCCATGATATGTACGCGGATGCTTTGCTAACAGCAACAGAACAATCCGTTAGCTACATGGACTCTTTATCCATTTACCAGAGACCTACAGCTCAGTTATTCAGTAATTAAAGACTGCTGGTCCATTCCTGCAGTCAGATGCTCTTTTTCAACGTCGTGTCTTTCATAAACACTTTCAACATTTATCGTCATTTTGACACAAATTCCTGAAGCAACGGCATCCAGTACTGCAAATAATTTCTTTAGCTAACATTTTCTCCAGATGCATATTTATATGTATCCATATTTTCATCCCCTTTCCATTTTCTTTTGAAATGAGTTGTGAAATTTTGCGAAAAAACAAACAAAACAAAAACAAAAAGGTAATAAACAGACAGAGATTTGTAGTTTCCTGTCAGACGTGTGGTCTGTTGGGCTGATTCTAGCAGAGGCTAGCCAGCTAACTGCTACCTGTTTCACGTTGTTATCTGTGAGTTTTAGTTCTGTTTCTGGTTTGGTTCTTGTTGGATTTCTGTTTCTGGAGTTATTTCCTCAGTTGTCCCGGGGTTTTCAGTTCAGGTTGTGTTAAAGTTCAGGTTCAGTATTGCGTTGTGTTTTCTTCTCATTTCCATGTTGCACCTGGTCCCTCGGTCACAGATTAGCACACCTGCTCCTTGTTTCGTAATCACCTTCCTCTGTATTCACACACCTCACTTTCTTCTGCTCCTGGCCAGACTCCTGTCATTCCTCATCTCTTTTGTGTTCTTTGTGTAGAAAGCTTTCTTTCAGATAAATATATTTTGCCACATGAGTCTGATTCATGCCTCTGAGCCTACAGGTGTTTAGGTTCTTCCTCCTCACTGTTTTTACAGTTTTTACCTCAGCAGGTAATAATTTTTACCATTAAATCCACTGATGATAGCTATTATTTGCTATTTTCCTGCTAGTCTCCTCTCTGCCATCTTAATGTATTCTTCTGTTTTGTATTCATTTAATAACAAATATCTCATAGAAAGCCAAAGTACTGGATGCTGTAGTTGTCAAATTACTACAACTATGCAGCCACCCTTAATAGTTATAATAATAAAAAAGCTTTATGTATGAATCCAAATATTACTGTAAATGTTCTTGAAACCTCAAAACTTTGACTGGCTGTTGAAATTACATTATTATTTTTATTATTATCATGAGCTGATCAGCTGCTTTGTGAGCTACAATGATCTCATCTGCCAGTCCGACATAAGAAGTCATGAGAATGAAGAACTGACATTCAAGAAAATGTTGGGAAGCTGTATAAAATGTTAATTAAAAGCCGAATGCAATGATTTGCATTGTAATTGGCTCAAATTAAAAACA
The DNA here is from genome assembly GCF_017639745.1 of Melanotaenia boesemani. Classification (NCBI taxonomy): domain Eukaryota; kingdom Metazoa; phylum Chordata; class Actinopteri; order Atheriniformes; family Melanotaeniidae; genus Melanotaenia; species Melanotaenia boesemani. The sequence continues at coordinate 8,467,336 of NC_055705.1, read as the reverse complement.
GCCGGAAGATCATTAGACAACTAATCAGATTTATTGGCAACAGGTCAGTAACATGACTGGGTATAAAAGGAGCATTTCAGAGAGGCAAAGTCTCTCCAGAGCATCACCATAGCTACTCTTTACTTTCTTTTTAATTTATATTTTTTACAGTGTCTCAGCTATTTGGAACAGGGGTTATACTTTCATAGATAAGACTATCTCTGGTCAGTCTTGTTGAATGACAAGCAATAACCCAGCAAAAGTAAAAGCAACAAAGACCTTAATAAACTAACAATTAGAGGCAGGAAAACCAGTTGTTTTCTCACAGCGTTAACCATGCTCACCTAACCACCAACATCAGGCGTCAAAACTGGAAGCCTGTTCTTCCCTGTGCAAGCCAAGATCCATTATCTCTCTTTATCTCTTCTGCATATCCACCAGATTATCCCAGCAGTGTCCATTCAGACTTATCTACGTATATGCTGCACCTTGGGATGCTACATGAACACCTACAGCTGTGGTGTAGATCTGCCTTTAAAAAGTTAAGAAAGTTAGGCTTAGCATCAAAGCTAGACTAGCTAAACTGTCATAAAAACTAAAATAAACTGCAAAAAAACAGTGACAACCTCTTTCAGTCTTTCTTTTTCCTGTTAAGTATCCGTAGAAGTATTAAAAATCAGCAGGGTGGAGATGATGGCTTGTTTTGACTAGAGGATGCGTATTAACGTATAAAATGTTGAGCTTTCAGCCTCTCTGTGGCAACCATGCTTTTTGAAAAGACTGTACAATCGACTCTAACTTGTCCACAGTTGGTTTCACCACCTTCAGGTTTATAGGGTATAATATATGGGTTTTGGGTCAACTGCAAGACTTTATGTCCTTTATGCCTGCTGCATTATTAGTAACACATTTGTCTACTTTCCAGTCTTTTGCCACTCTTGGTAACTCCTCTGTTAGGCCCTCTGCATGGTGTGTCTCAGCTAACTAAAAACCGTGCTCAACAACACCTCTGGCAGCATCACCCTGAGCACGGGGGCTCCTCAAGGCTGTGTGCTCAGTCCCCTGCTCTTCACTCTGCTCACACACGACTGCACACCAACCTACAGCTCCAACCATCTTGTGAAGTTTGCGGATGACACAACTCTGGTGGGGCTCATCACCAAAGGAGATGAATCCCACTACAGGAAAGAGGTCGACCTCCTAACCAGCTGGTGCAAGGACAACAACCTTCTGCTGAATGTCAGCAAGACAAAGGAGATAGTTGTCAACTTTCAGAGAGGCCACACACAACACCTGCCACTAACCATCAACGGCACTGCAGTGGAGAGGGTGAGCAGCACCAAATTCCTGGGGGTGCACATCAGTGAGGACCTCTCATGGACCACTAACACCACATCACTGGCAAAGAAGGCACAACAACGCCTCTACTTCCTGCGTAAGCTCAAGCGCGCCAGCGCTCCACCACCCATTCTGACCACATTTTACAGAGGGACCATTGAAAGCATCCTTACCAGCTGCATCACCGTGTGGGGTGGGAGCTGCACTGACTACAACAGGAAAGCCCTGCAGCGCATTGTGAATACAGCTGGCAAGATCATTGGAGCAACACTCCCCTCCCTACAAGACATCTACAGCACACGCCTCACCCGAAAAGCCATCACCATTGTGAGCGATGCAAGCCACCCCGCACACAACCTGTTCAGCCTCCTGCCCTCTGGACGGAGGTACAGGAGCCTCCACTCCCGCACCACCAGACTCACCAACAGCTTCATCCATCAGGCTGTGAGACTGCTAAACTCTCGCCCCACCCCCCTGCCCCTACCCCCTCCCCCCCAACCCCAGCCCCAACTAAACTCTCGCCCCCACCCCCCAGCCCCAGCCAGCAGAACCAAAGACTGTTAACATTACTGCTACTAAGTATGCTGCTAAGTGCGATTACTGCCTTGCACTACAAACCCTGCGAACACTTGTATTACTTGACTGCCTTGCACTATAAACCCTGTAAATACTTGTAACTTTAAACTGCACTACAAACCCTGAGAATACTTGAAACTTTAACTGGAGCTGCTTCCTCACAGTATATCTCTTCATATTGTAAAACTACTGGAAGACTCAAATGCACATATGCTGATCTTGTTTGTGATACCTCTTAGCCTTGTTTTTGATACCTTTTATTTATTTAAGGACCAGACTTGTCTGTGCACTTTATTGTTTGTCTTGTCCTACTTGTCTTGATACCTGTATACGCATGGGACAGTGAGAAACGTAATTTCGATTCCTTTGTATGTTATGGGCATGTGAAGAAATTGACAAATAAACCTGACTTTAAGACTTTAAGACTTTAACAGGCAAAAGGGCAGGATGTCATCTTATAGTTCCCAACAAAGTGATAATAATGTCAGTCTGAATGTCCAGCAGTCAGTTGTCAGAAAGTCTGTTGAAGCCTTCTCACCTCAGTGCATGCTTTTGTAAGGAAAAATTGTCCAAAGACATAAATGTTAGGTTAATTGGCCATTCTGCCTCTTGCCTGCTAACTGGGAGACTCCAGCTTCCCCTTGACTGAACTGGGATAAGTGGTATAGACTTGGAAGAACATACCTGTTGTTTTAAGGCCTTAACATAAGTTTTTATTTTTCTTTGTTTGCTGTATTTAGCCAGGAAATTGATGTTGTAGAAGAGGTACTTTACAGGGTCAGTGGAGGGCGAGCTTGCTAGGAGCTACAGACGGGTGGGCAGTTAGATGTCTGTACAGGTTTGCTGTTGACCTTTTGCTGGATATTTTCATTTTGAAAATACTGCACTCAGCTTTCCAGGCTCCAATATCTATAAAAAGGAAGCCAGATGCTGGTTCTTTTATGGTTTTGATGTATCTTTTTTTCCCTACATGCTTGTATTTGTCCAGCTCCCTTATGAAACCAGAAGTAAAAAGCAGTCATCTCATTGTAAAAGCACCAACATATTTGTACCATCCATTTGCTCTCTTTCCACCTGAAGACGTCGTTTTGGATTCACCAACCAACGTTTCAAGCAGGGAATTAGTCCAGATATTCAGGGTTTTCCTGTAGTGTATAAAAGTGCTCAAAAGATGAGATTTACTGAAGTCAAGGACAGTTGGACACAAAGGGACGTGTGATCAGCATTAACTACATTCCTGTCTGCACCAGCCTCATATTCCCTTTGATTGAGGACACTTCAGATCCAACCTGACACAATGAAACACTTTACCGAGACTGTTTATTTAAAGATGCTTTATAATTGTAACGTGCCTTTTCTGTGTGGCTAGAATTGACAGTTATGTAACACAGTTACATAACTGTCAATTCTAGCCCAAAAAAATCTCTGGAATAAAAGAAAAAATAAAAAAAGATGGAAATAATTACTCTTTTCCATTAAAAAAAAACAACACCTGTAGCAGAATTAAAAGTCTTAAATAAAAGTATTACAGGACAAATAAATAGTAGTCTCAAAAAGACATTATTTTCCTCCTCTTCTTTGTCTGCCCATCCATGTTTTGCAGTAGAGCTGATCTTTCTCAGCAAAGCAGTGTCTTTGAAATAATCTAGCTCAAACAGCATCCCTTCGGTGACAACAGAAAGCTGGTTCCTCTCCTTCATCCACTGGCTCTGCATCAGTGAGAAAACCCTCTCAGCTCCTGGACTGTGTGAAGCAAGTGCAAAGACAAACTGTGCAATCTTCAGTAGTTCTGATTTAACATGTAAAACGTTCACCTTTTCAAAATGTTTGGTCCTTTTTAGGCCACTGAACTCATCCCTGTCCCACCTCTCTGTGAAGTCCCTTGGATTAGAGACCAGGTTAAAACTTGACAACATCAACTGACACCCCCTTCCCATGGGTACTTGATCCAGATTTTAAAATCATTCCAGCCTGGTGGTTCACTCAGATCCATCTAGGGATTCACTGATGCTTCAAAACCCCACACCACTGTGAAAAAAACTAGGGTTGTCAAAATGAACATCTTAATATGAAGAGATTCAACTATGGAATTATTTTTTTTATTACATTTTGTTATTATTCATGCCATATTACAAATCCAAAACTGACATTTTCTCAGTGAGAGAAGTGCATTGTCACGGCATCAAACCAAATCCACAAAAAAAAAACAAAAAAAACACTTCATCCTATTTATTAAGTTTCTGATAGTTTTCAACTCTTACATCTAGATTTTCATCATGTGGTGTCCAGTTATTACATGGGCTATTTCAAAAATACAAATTTGGCATTAACTCAGTGACGAAGCTGAATTCTGACATATACATGCCTTGTCACAGTGGTGAACCGACTCCACCACAAACCACTTTATCATTCTTATTTATGAGGTTTCTGATAGTTCTTCAGCTTTATGAATGCTGCAGGATGACCCATGTTGTATTTCACACAATTTAACACTCAGTTGTTGCATCTGACATTCTGGTCTACACTGTTACCAGTAAACAGTAATGGGATTTATTAGTACTCATGGCAAAGCAAGTTTATTTGTATAGCACATTTAATGTACAAGACAATTCAGTGCTTTACATAAAACATTAAAAGCATTACAGCAGGGTGCAGGAGGCAATAACTAGGGCAAGAAAAACCCTAAAATAAAATAGATAAAATGCAAAAAATAAAAGTTCCAATGTGGGGAATTAACAGTTGTTTTGATAAAAGCAAATAAAAACATTTTAAACCATGATGTAAAACTGCTGAGAGTTTCAGCAGACCTGCAGTTTTCTGGAAGTTTGTTCCACATGTGAGGAGCATAAAAGCTGAACGCTGCCTCTCCACGTTTAGTTCTGACTCTGGGAACAGAAAGTAGACCTGACCCTGATGACCTGAGGGATCTGGTTGGTTCACAACGAACCAGAAGATCCTGAATGTATTTTGGTCCTAAACCATTCAGGTCTTTGTAAACTAACAGCAGGATTTATACTCGCATCTGCGTACGGTAGGGTCGGCATAGCGGACGCCAGTGAAATATGTTCTCGGACCTGAGCGTAAGGTTATGACATTTTGTTCCTGTTTCTCTTCTGTGGTAACCATACAAGCTCAGTCAGAAACTATCATTACAGTAGTCAGTCTACTAAAGACAAATGCATGGACAAGTCTTTTCTAAACCATGTTGAGACATCAGTCCTTCAATCCTCGACATGTTCGTTAAGGGATAATAGGCTGACTTCACAACTGTCTAAATATAACTGTTAAAATTCAGGTCTGAGTCCATGGCAACTCCCAGATTTCTGGCTTGGTTTAGTTTTGAACTTAGATGTTTGAAGATGAGTGTTGACTTTTAATCTTTCTTCCGTGGCTCCAAAAAACTGTTTTTATTTTAGTTTTTTCATTATTTAACTGAAGGAAGTTCTGGCACATCCAATCTTTAATTTGATCGATGCAGTTGATCAGAGTTTAGATCAGACTGTAATCTGCTGGTGAGATGGTTATGTAGATTTGTGTGTCATCAGCATAACTGTGGTAACATATTTAGTTATTTTTCGTAATTGGAGCAAGTGGCAGCGTGTAGATTTTGAACAGCAGTGGCCTGAAGATGGAGCATTGGGAACTCCATAGTTTTTTTTTTTTTTTATTATATATTATATATTCTCATATCAGGACTGTTATCTACAGGTACTCACATGTAAGTGCCTGTACTCAGTTAAAAAAAAGAAAAACAGTGGTGCATTCCCAGATCCATCTATATAAATGTTGAAAAATTCTTCCATGGGAGCCAAACATTTTTTTCAAAATACTCCAGACATGCAGACAGGCCTTGTGGATCAGCACAGAACTGGTCACAGTCCTTATCAAGTCCATCTCTGTACTTTTGTGTCAGCGGTTCTTAATTTTACAGGACATGAAATTGTTTTTGTTTTCAAGAAGAATGGTGTTGATTAATTTGTGACATATTTTCTTCACCTCCATAATGTACATTTTCTTTTTCTTAAATGTGGCTGTGGAGCACAGTGGGTGTTTGAACACTGGATGGCTTTTGCTGTGACAGAATGCTTTTAAATCTGGAAACATCTGTATCATTTTCTCAATGCCTTGGAATAATGACAGCTATCATGACTTGCTGTGAGAAAGCATCCTTTTGTATTTAATGTCAACAAATGCTTAGTACTCCTTTAGGTTCTCAGTGCCCACTGAGTAAATGTGTCGCCACCATTTTGGGGTTTGATAGTCTTAAAATTTCATCATCGGATGTAGAATTGGCTCAGCTGTTGATGTGAAAATTCGTGAACACTTTCTACAATCTGAAAGCGACTGCACAAGCGCATGAGAGGTGTTCAGTGAGGAAACCTTTGCTCTCTGAGAGAAACATGAAGGCCAGACTGAATGAATGTGGACTTGACCAGAACTTCTGGTATAATGTTCTTTTAACAGAATCTAAAACTTTATTTACTGTAGATTATCTGGACCAGAACAGAGGACATGTTTAGTGTAAACCATACACACCGTTCCAGGGAAAACTCATCCAAACTGTGACGCATGGTGGTGGAAGTGTCATGGTTTGGTGATACTTTGCATCTGGACCTGACCAGCTCACAAACATAAAATCCACCATCAATTCTACCAGTCAGAAGCTGAGGCAGAATTGGACACAGCAACATGACAATGATGCAAAATATACCAGCAAATCTACCAAGGACTGGCTGAAAACTAAGAAATAGAAAGTCTAGGACTGGCAGACTCAATGTCAAATTTCTAATACCACTGACACGTTGTAGGGTGACTTAAAATGGACAGAACAAGCAAGAAACCTCTTGGGTTGTATCTACTTTTCCCCCAAATACACATTTTTGTTTTCTTTTGTCTAATGAGTGATAGAAGGTTAATTTTTGTTGTAGATGACTGCCCTTCCTGTTTCTACTAGAGGTTTTTCTTTCTGTTAAAACTGAGTTTTTCCTCACCACTTTCACCTTGTGCAGCTCAGAATTGGGGATTGAATCATGCAATCCAAGCTATTAGCTAGGTAGTTATTTTGTCATGAACACAGATATTATCAATTAGACTAATAGATTATAATGAATTAGTCTTTACTGGATTATAATTAAATAGAATAAGGGTGATAAATTGAGCTGTATCTTTAAAAGTACCTTGAAATGACATGAACATCAATTAAAAACTTAATCTGTAAAGTTTAGCAGCTGAAACGAGGCTCCGTATTTATTCTAAACAAAGTTACGTACCAGATCTGCCCTGTTGTTTGAGACGAAACAGCTGAAATATTAGTTTGTGAAAAAGCTGAACCTAACTGGAAATAACTTCTACTGACTTTACATGAATAAATGATCATCATCATTCTATATGCCCACCCCCTCCATGTTCAAAGCATCCTTCTGCGACATACTGAACCTACATCTTCTAATGTGTTCATAGCTGTGTGAAAGAAACAGTGCTGCATGTATAAAATAATAAGTGCTGTATGAATATAAATGTGCGACTGGCTGAAATAGACAGTCACTGTAAAGCACTTTGCAGACCTTAGACGAGCTGGGAAGCTGCCATATAAGTGACATGTACAGATATATAATGCATAATGGTGTCATGCAGAGGTGAGCTGTTGGTGAACAGTATGAGTGATTTCTTTAAGTGTTCTTTATGTCAGTGGAGCTGAATGATACTGTTGAATGAGCTCTGTTGTCTCTAGAATGACTCATGGAGGGGGTGGGATGGACTGTCCATGATGGAAAGCGGTTTGTTCAGTGACCTCCTCTTCATCACTGACTCAAATATGTCCAGGTTCTGACAAATGATGGTTCCAGCGACGAGTTTATCGAGCCAGCTGGCATTTCTGGTATTGATGTGCAGTGGATGGCAGCCCCTCCCTTACTAAAGCCTGGTTGTAGATCGTTATAAGAATCAGAGTTGCTTCAGGGAGTACAGTCAGTTTATCCTCTTTTTATAAACAGATTCCATCCTGGTAAAGTTTTCTCCAACTCCAGCCTCCTGAACCATGTTTGTTCTGTCCCATCTAAGGAAGCAGGTAGAAGCTCTACATAAAACAAAGAGGTATTTATATTCTAGAGTTAGCAGGCTGCCTGACAAACAAATGAAATTATTTATTCACCTGTTTGGCAGTGAATAAATAATTCACTTTCAAGCAAGTGAGTAAATTGCCAGACGCAGTGAAATGTTTTAATACGCATTTCATAGCCTCTGGTTCTTTGTTTGATTCTTTTACCATCACATCTGAGGACGCTTCCACTGTTTGCTCTGATAATCCCATCTTGGTAAATTAAAGTTTGACTTTTCAGATGCTTTTCTTTTGCAAAGCCATTAAAACTGTAGATAATCAGCAGTTATGGAAAAATTATACTTATTTAAATGTTTCTTTAGCTACTAACAAAAATTGTTCCTTTGAAGGATCTGACAGGTCACTAGTCTACGGCAGAGCAACCTCTTAACACAATTTATTTAAAACTTATTTTTAATGCCAACAAAGCCAAATATTTGTTGTTCTTTTGTGGAAACTCTTTAATGCACTTTATCTAAATTTAACTTATTAAATCCATTTTTTTCTCACTGTTCAGGACTCAGATAGTGAGTCTGAATCTAATTATGAAAATCTTCAAAATGCCACAGAAGGATCTTTAACTAATGCTTTCTTTCAGTTAAAATTATGCATGTAGATGCCTCTTTTATGTCTCTAATAGATGCTTTGTTGACATGAAGACTCATTCTTTAGGTTCTTTAGAAGGTTACTATTGGACTTCAGCATTTCTGTTATGACTGGTGTTGATGACATTTAGCTTTTACTTTATGAATCATAGTGAATTCATGATTTAGACACTTGTTTTTCAAAAGAAAACTTCTTGGTCAGCAACTATTACCATCTACAACATATGAAAATATGTGGCAAAATCAGAGGCAACGATGTCAGAACTATACCGCCAGGTCTACCAACCTTGTGTCAGGCTGGTCTTGCAGCTAACCTGGATGTGCTTCAGATTTGCGGGAGATGGACAAAGGTTGCACATAGGGTCTTCTCCATACCACTGGTTGCGGTAAGTGGCATGTAAAGGGAAACTGGTTTGAGGTGCTTCCATGCCCCACAGTTCTCAGAGAGTTTCCTCTTTTTACCAGCCTCCCATCTCATCCACTGACCTTGCCTTGCTTGGGAGACAGCTTTTGCGCACCCCGAGCCCGCTCCTGCTGGGGCACTTCCTCAACGACAAGGCCTCGACGCTATGTTGGGGTCAGCTCTCACCAAGGCCAAGTTCTCCTATCCCTTGTTACATGTGGCCAACGATGTCCTGGTGCTTAGAGGTGACTTTGCCTGCTATGTGGTTTGCAGATGGGGTTAATTTCCTTCCAGTTGCAAGAGTATGAGTTTTCTGGGCTACTCATGGGTCACGGGATTCCACCGGCTTATTTCCAGCCTTACTTTGGGACACTTGAACTCTACTGCAAGATGACACAGAAAACTCCAGGATGCCTTTTCCGTACAGCCTTATGTTGCTAAAGCATCTGGGGAGAGACAGCCACTTTTACACAAATGAGCTGATCAACCTCTCCAGGTTGTCAACCTTTGAAATTGGGTAGGAGACCAAATGTAAGGCAACAGAGCTTCAACCTGCCAGAGAGCAGGGACCTGTTGGGAGTTTTAAGGCCACTGATGGTGGCCTGCCTGAGCTGGTCCACTTCATCTCTGTCCTTGTCCTTAAAATAACAAAGCCAGCCTAAGAAAGCTTTGTAATAATAATAATAATTAGATCTTTTACTGTATTAATCCCCTATGGGACACTAGGCTGTCTAACATATACTAAAGAGCAGTGGGCTACCATATGTCAGTGCCTGGGGAGCAGTTGGGGGTTAATGGCCTTGCTCATGGGCCATAGTGAACCTTAAGGTTCTTAATAAGAAATCAACCTTTGATCATAAAATCCTGTGAAAAACAATAGTATTCTTAGTTTTCATAATTTAATCAAATTAAAGTTTCTTGTTTTCAGGTACAATCTTGACCATGGACCTACTGACTGTAAGTAAAAGGAAGTAAATATCTTCTTCTAAGAGACTGTTCTACAAACGGTTTTTAAGGCTCATCTGTAACAGTCAAGGATAAAGACTGAGATAATTTTCCTTTGTTTTAAAAAAATACTGTTAAATATTTCTTGCTTCTTATATGTCCTCATTTTATTTGTATTTGCATGGCCTTGATGTTATTAAGTCATCATATCTGCCTTAAGGCTACGGATTTAAACGTGAATTTTTGTTATATTGTTGTAATTACTTCAACCAGCGTGGTCCACATTGGAGAAAATGTGGAATAATCAGTCATTTCTGGTTCTTTGGATGTGTCTCAATTATAAAACCTTTGTGGAAAGACATACATAGTGAGATGGGAAAAATCTTCTGTTATAATATCATAGGAACTGTCTCCCAGATTATCACTGTATAACAATACTGTGATAATCTTTTAGCTGAAGATGCTCAGGGGAAAGTTAAATGTTTGGAAAAGCCGAAATCAAAAATGAGGAAATAGAACACAGTAGACCCACCATGTCTGGGCCAATGTATAAACTGACACATAATAAGATGAGTTCCTGCTTATTTTAAAGCATTATTTGGACTTTGTTTTGTTTTATGAAGCATTGTGGCAACACCTTCCTGTTCTCAGGCTGAGGCTGACACTCTGGTTATGTGGTTATGTAGCAAACACAGCCTCCGGCTTAATTGATCTTTTCAAATCAGTTGCAGTTTAGTTCAATGCAGAGTTATTGATTTTATAATCACTGCTGTACTTCACTCTCTGACCTTTACTGTACACGAAAGGCCAGACTACTATGTTTCCAAGGGCAGAATTAGTTACTGCTGCAGCGCTGCCGCTTCCACTCACCCACCAGACCTTTATTTATTCGAGAAGGCGTGTTGCATTTCTATAAGAGCCCATGTCTGGAAGAATTAATCCAATCCCAAGGAGAGGGGTTTCTATTAGGGAGCAGCACAAGTTAGAAAAGGATGAATTCAAGCAAAAATGCATCAGCTTTTCATGCTGTACATGAGAGGAATTTACAATCCACACAGCTCTCGGGCCTCGTTCTCACCGTCGCCTCTGTGATTGACTGTTTACCGTCCACATTGGCGGTATCATTTTCATGCAGTGCATCCGTCCTCTTTTAGCTTGATGGACTGTCAGCGTGTACAGAATGCTGCTCGTTTGTGCACATTACCCACTCATTCTTTCTTTTTTCTCTCTGTGAGGCGTTTCAGTGTGATGGTGAATGGTGAGAAAATCCACACAACCAAACACACACTTTGCTTCTAGAAAAAGATGCTTTCACAGGTTTCAGTGCAGCCCCGCCTTGTGTTTCTCCTGGAAAATGTTTCCAGACTTTACTCGAAGCATCTAAATCATCTGGAGCTGATTAATGAGGACAGGCCACACTGCAGCCAGAGATCCTCCATCCACCATCTCTCCTTTTACTCCTCTTACTTAATCATCCCCTTCTACGCTTGCTTCTCATTTTGCCTTCTTACCTTCTTACTAACTTATCTTCTAATCCCTCTTTCTTCTCTTGTTTCTCACCTTCTCCCATAATACCCTGTTTTCATTTTTCTATCCTTCTTTGATCCTGCCATCTCCCACTTGGCACGCTCCTTCTCTCCTCATCTTTCTTTCTCATGTCATATCTTTTGTTTTCCCTTTTTAAATTTTTTGTCTGCATTGCTTCACCTCTTTTCCAGTATCCTCTCATTTTTCACCTTTTCTTTTCTTCCCCTTCTCCCACTTTGTTCTTTTCTTTAATCTGCTTATATTTTTCATCCTTGGCCTCTACTCTCTTCCTCTCTGCTTGTCTTCCTCTTTTATTTCATATCTTCTTTTCTCCACCTTCCTCCTTGCTTTCCTTCTTCTTCATGCTTTGACTTCATAATTAAGCATTTTCTTTCCCCCCTTTCTTTTTACTGTCTCATGCCTTTCACCTCCATCTGTCAGCTTGTCCTCTCCTTGCCTGTCTTCACTCGTCTTTTCTCTTTTTCACTCTACATTTTTCCACCTTGAACATCTTTTTGTCTTCCCGTCATATCGGATCTGAAAAGAACACACTTCAGCCTTTGTCCTTTTCTTCCTTCCTACTTAATTGTCCAATTTATCTTTGCCCTTATCAACTCTTCATACCTCCGTCTGCACTAATTTAACCCTTCTGTTTGCTTTCCTCCTCCTTTTCTTCCATGCTCAGACTTTTGTTCATCTCTTTGATTGTCTCAGATGTAAATGGAAAAAAGAAAACGGTTGATTCAGATAAAGTTAGATATAAAATAAGGAAGACCTCAGTATGGATTGACTCAAATAATTAGCAAAGCCAAAGATCCAACAGCAAGAATGAGATTTCCCATTTATCATAGAAAACACAAGATAAAAACTTGGTGGTGTTTATTTATATTCAGTTCACAGATGCTTATTTTATTTTACATTAATTTTATATTCTTTTAAATATGCAAACATTGTTGTTTTTGTTATTTAAAACATTTTGTGCTGCTTTTATATGAAACAGGTTTACAGAGATGGTCTGAAGAAGAGAAAATATCCAGTGAGCAGCAGTTGTCTGGACCAGAATGTCTTGTTGTTGTCAGAGGTCAGAGGAGAATGGACAGACTGGATGGAGATGATAGAAATAAACACTGGTTCCAACCAAGGTCAGCAGAACAGCATCTCTGAACACACAACATGTCCAACCTTGAAGCAGATGGGCTACAGCAGCAGAAAACCACACCGGGTGCCTCCTGTCAGCTAAAAACAGGAAACTGAGGCTACAATTCACACACACTCACCAACACTGGACAATAGAAGATGGAGAAACGTTGCTGGTCTGATGAGTCTCCATTTCAGCTCCACATTCAGATGCTAGGCTCAGAATTTGGTGGAGATATAATGAAAACATGGATCCTTCCTGCCTTGGATCAACGCTTCAGGCTGCTGGTGGTGTAATGGTGTGGGGGAGGTTTTCTTGGTCCACTTTGGTCCCCTTAGTCCCAGCATGGTCTGGTTTAACCTCCACAGCCTACCTGAGTATTGTTGCTGACCATGTCCATCCTTTATGACCACCGTGTAGCATCTTCTGATGCTACTTCCAGCAGGATAATGCACCATGTCACAAAGCTCAGATCATCTCCACCTGCTTTCTAGAACATGACAATGAGTTCACTGGACTCCAACGTCCTCCACAGTCACCAGATCTCAATCTAGTAGAGCAGCTTTAGGATGTGGTGGAACGGGAGATTCTCATCATGGATGCAGCCGACAAACCTGCAGTAACTGTGATGCTGTCATGTTAATATGGAGCAAAATCTTTGAGGAAGGTTTTTTAACACCTTGTTGGATCTAATAAAGTGGCCGATGAGTGCAAATGAAGACCTGCTCATTTTCAGACCAAATGATCAGAACAGCTGCTTGGTCATCCTACGGATGGTCAGTAAATGAAGTCTGATAGTTTACTTTATATTATAACTGCCAACTGTGGACATGAACGCTGGTATTGACTCTGTTACTTTAGCTAAACTTTATTTTTAGAATTCTGCTGTTTGTGTTAGCATCCCCATGCTTTCAGGACGCTGCAGGCAGGGACCAGCAGAGCATGAAGATCACAGTTGTTTGGAGTGAAATTGTTTTGAATTTGTCACGATGGAGCCGAACTGGGACATTGTGGAAATGGATGTTGAATATCAAAAGACATTGCACAACACAACACACTGTTACTATCGATAAGCTCCATAAAAACATGAAAAACACTCATTTTTGCAGAAAAAAAAGCTGCTGAATAAATCACATCTCTGTGTTCCACGAAACAGCAGCCTCTCTAGGTTTGAGCGTGCTGTCCTACTAGCAGCCTTTTAAATAATCATGGCTTTATATAATAGTGTGGTGGACTAGGACAGGCATAGCTGTGAGATCACCCACAAGAGCAGTTTTAAATCTACTCATACAAAATATTCATCACATTGACATTAATCATATAGTCACTTAACTCAGAGACCATGACATAATCTGGTCCTTATCTGAACAGATCATCCATTCTTCACACCGAATTCTCTCACAAGTGTTTCATATATTTAATTAACACACAGATTAAAGTTTGAAGTCTACATTTGCAACATTGTCGCACTGATTATTTATTTCAGCAGCTTGACAGCTTACAGCTGGCAGTGTCAGACATCTGGAGGGTGAGGATAAATCTGTGGAGGCTGCTGCTGGTAAACGTCAGCGTAACAGCGATAGAAAAATCCCATGAGTCACCTCTGTAGATCTTTGGTTCTTCTGCCTTTAAATCTCCAATTGCTTCAGATGAGGAAGTTTCATCCTCGGCTGAATTTGCTGCCATAATTTAGCTGATTTTACTTGAGCTGAAGTCAGATCAGTTTATTTAGTCTAGTTAAGTTGCAAACCCCAAATCCCCGAAAAGTTTAGATGATGTGTAAAATGTAAATAAAAACAGAATGCAATGATCTGTAATTCGTACAAAACCATCTGTTTCCCAATAGAACATAAACATGTCTGATGTTATAACGGAGACTTTTTACCATGTGATGGGAAATATGAGCTCATGGTGAATCTGATGGCAGCAACACATCTTTAAAAAGTTGGAACAGGAGCAACAAAAGCTGAAAAAGTAACTGGAGGATCATTTGACAACTCTTCAGGTTAACTAGCAACAGGTCAGTGACATGACTGGGTATAAAAGGAGCATTTCAGAGAGGCAGAGTCTCTCAGATGGAAAGATGGACAGAGCTTCACCAATCTGAGGAAAAACAGTCAAAAATGTGGAAACATTTCAGAAAAACAAAATTGCAAAGACTTCCAAGATACCACCATCTACAGTGTATAATATCAACAGATTCAGGGAATCAGGAGAAATCTCTGTGTGAATGGGACGAGGCTGACGGTCCAAACTGGATGCTGGTGATCTTCGTGCCCTCAGGCAGCACTGCATTAAAACCAGACATGATTCTCTACTGGAAACTACTGCATATGAACAGGATCCTGAAACAGTGCCCTCTTCTCTGAACCAAAGCTCATTTAAAATGGCTGCATAAGTGTCTATGGTGTGAGCAACTTCCACATCTGTGAAGCTCCATCAATGCTGAAAAGTACATGGAGGTTTTAGAGCAACATCTGCTCCCATCCAGACAACGTCTCTTTCAGGGAAGACCTTGCAGATTTCAGTAAGATAATGCTGAACCACATCCTGCATCCAACAAAGCAGCATGGCTTCACAGGAGAAGAGTCTGGCTGCTGAACTGGCCTGCCTGCAGTCCAGACCTTTCACCAGTACAAAACATCTGGAGCATCATGGAAGCAGAAATCCAGCAACCAAGGTCCAGGACTGTAGAGCAGCTAGAATCCTGCATCAGACCAGATTGGGACAACATTCCTCTCCTAAAACTCCAGTAACTGGTCTCCTCACTTCTCAGATGTTTACAGATGTTGTGAATCATTGTTTTCTGTTTTTTTCTACATTTAGCTGCTTCCCAACTTTTTTGGCATTGGCGCTGTAATTACATGCCTGTTGTGTTATTATACTTAATAAATGATGTTTTTCTTTGTATATGATCTTCAGACTAAAGCCAGGATCTTTGTCTATAGCATAAATCCAAATATCTGTCTGATAGAAAGCTTTCCTATAACCATGAGTCAAAGAGAGCCAGACAGAATAAGTTATATCAGTTCTAGTAATGCATACGATAAAGAGCATGAATACGGGAAAACGTCAGGCCCATAATAACCAGAATCTAGTTGAAATGCAATTGTTTGGAGGTATTCTTATCATTAGAGCCATTCATTCTGAGGCAGTGAACAGAAAAAACATACAGAATCTTTTCTGGGCAGACTTACTTTTATAGGAAAAATGAATTTTAATTACCAGCCTTTCTTTCATCACAATTTCCTGATGCCTCCTTTCTGCTCAGAAACAGAACATTTTGATTTTGTTTTCCATTTTCATCATTGTCTGTACTTCAAGGACAACCACAGAGTTCAAGTTTTAGTTCAGGTAAATGGAATCTTGCAGCATTATTGTTTTTGAAATAAGCTCATAAAACTCATCACCACTGGCTCAGTCTGAACAACTTAAGATCATCACAGCTGAGATTTTCTAACTAATAAAAGTAAATATTTAATATAGTTCAACCTGGATTTTCCTACTTCATGTAAACTCGTCATTTAGTTTCTTTCAAAGAGGGATGTACTGATACCACACTGTTTTAAACCAAGTATGACTGCAAGGACTTGAGAACTTGCCGGTAACGAATACCAATATGAGTACTAATTCACAGCTCACTGGTAAGGAGTGTGTACCAGAATGTCAGACACAGTGACTGAGTGGTTGATTCTGCAGCCGTCTTCTTAATGTAAGGCTGGAAAACTGCCAAGATCTTCATAAATAAGGAGGATAAAGTGGGTTTTGGTGGATTACATTAACAACTGTGGCAAGATGCCTACGTGCCTAAATTCTGCTTTGCTCACTGAGATAAAGCCAAATTCAGATTTCTAACAAGGCACAAGTCAAAACTTAGTTGTTAATGCGTTAAAAAACTCAAATCTGTTAATTTCACAGATTATTGTCTTTGCATTAATGCTTTTATTTTGACAGGCCTAGATTTTTAACGTTGGTTTCGGGTTCTTTTGTATCATTTTTATAAATACAGAGTACTACATGCACATAGTACTGGACCGATACCCAACACCGGTATCGGTTCATCCAGCAAGGTCACTCTGTTTCCATTAGAATGTCAAACAAGTTGCCCTGGAAATGTATTTACACCCACCCTTCCTCTGCAAACATTACGTAACATTACAAAAGTACAAATAACTGGCTCCTTCCATTCATTGTTATTTTAATTCAGAAAAAACCCTGAGTTAACAAGATATAGTTAAACTTTTCTCTAGAAGCCACATTAAAATCACTTGTGCTCCTCCTCAGCATGATGGAAAGGAAGAAAGAATTCATTTGTGCTGAGATTGAAGCTAAAACATCTCTGATTAGTTTACTTATTCTGGTTCAGTTAACATTTACTTTAAAAATACATGTGAGGCTCACTTGCACAAGTTTGAGAGCAGGGGATACACATTATTTAACACTCATCTGAAACAACATACAGTGTAAAGAACGCTAAACTAACAAAATAAATAACTGCATGGTAAATGATCCTGGATTGTGAAGAGATGCAGCTCTTTCTTTTGGTAAATAAAAGAAATGGAAGAATTATTCAGTTGAAGCGTTTGCCTTTGATTTTGATGTTGAATTGTTCAGAAGAATTAAATGTCTTTCGTCCCGGACAAAAGACTCATTCAGCACCGATAATGTGGTGCAGACAAGAAATGTTCGACCTGTCTCCCATCTTATATCTCCACTTTATTGGAACAGCCTAGTTAGTATGACTTTGCAACACATCCCAAGTCATGGCAGATCTGTGGAAGCTGTGTCTGATCAGAAGTCACTGTGATCTTAACGATCAGATTAGTTGATTATCTGATGATGTGTTCACCATGGAGCTCATAGTTCGAATGATTATTTGAACACTTCAGATCCATAACTTCTCACCTGTCTCTCACCAGAATCTTTTATGTTTTGTAACCAAAGAAGCTACTCGCCTGTTTATTTTTTCTAAGATTATTCATTTAGTAATTATTCTTTTGATGAAATAAAGAATGCACGAGGATGCTGAGACTGCCATGACACCTTAAAAAAACTGCAGTTTCCGTGTTCTGCCGCTAGATTCTGTGTCTACGCAGGTCAGAGCTAGTTTTATGTTTAAAGGGGCAAAAAGCAGAAATTCATCATTTCTAGACTGAAGGAATTGAAAACGGATACTTGAAAAAGTAGAAGTATAATTTCATCTGGAGTATAGCATGACATCACACACCGTCTCTGTGATGATCTCCAGCCCAGTGTTTACCTGCTGGTCTGGCCACATGTTCATGTAAATCACTGCCTCCCCCTCCTCTCGGAGACCTTGGCCCTCCTCCGTAAGAATCTACAGCCAGCAAGCAATGGTACCATATATTTTCAAAGCAAAATGACAGAGTGTGGAATAAAACGTTCACCTGCAGATAATTAGGATCCAAGATTACCTCTAATAAAAACCAGTTCCTGACCAACCCGTCTGCTAACACCATAAGCAGTGAGCACACACCATTTGATGCTAACATCATTAGCAGCAAACACACACCGTTTGATGCTAACACCATAAGCAGCGAGCACACACCATTTGATGCTAACACCATAAGCAGCGAGCACACACCATTTGATGCTAACACCATAAGCAGCGAGCACACACCATTTGATGCTAACACCATAAGCAGCGAGCACACACCATTTGATGCAAACACCATAAGCAGTGAGCACACACCGTTTGATGCTAACACCATAAGCAGCGAGCACACACCGTTTGATGCTAACATCATTAGCAGCAAACACGCACCGTTTGATGCTAACACCATAAGCAGCGAGCACACACCGTTTGATGCTAACACCATAAGCAGTGAGCACACACCATTTGATGCTAACACCATGAGCAGTGAGCACACACCATTTGATGCTAACATCATATGCAGTGAGCACACACCGTTTGCTGCTAACACCATTAACAGTGAGCACACACCGTTTGATGCTAACACCATAAGCAGCAAACACACACCATTTGATGCTAACATCATTAGCAGCGAGCACACACCATTTGATGCTAACACCATAAGCAGCGAGCACACACCATTTGATGCTAACACCATAAGCAGCGAGCACACACTGTTTGATGCTAACACCATAAGCAGCGAGCACACACTATTTGATGCTAACACCATAAGCAGCGAGCACACACCGTTTGATGCTAACACCATAAGCAGCGAGCACACACCATTTGATGCTAACATCATTAGCAGCAAACACACACCGTTTGATGCTAACACCATAAGCAGCGAGCACACACCGTTTGATGCTAACACCATAAGCAGCAAACACACACTGTTTGATGCTAACACCATAAGCAGTGAGCACACACCATTTGATGCTAACATCATTAGCAGCAAACACACACCGTTTGATGCTAACACCATAAGCAGCGAGCACACACCGTTTGATGCTAACACCATGAGTGTGTCTCAAACCGCGCACTTACATGAGTGCACTGGAAGGTAGTGCGTAGTGCGCACTAAGCACTACCTTCTGTAGTGCACACTATCGTGGGTAAGTCCTGATCCAAATTGAGCACTAACGTTTTGCACTTACCGGTAGTGACGTACTAGCTTAGCAGCGCCACTCTGTTAATATACCTTTTTTTTTCTTCCAAAATCCAAAATCACGTCAACATACGTGTTTGCATGTCATACTTTTATGCTAAAACAGCTTTTAAATAAGCAAAGAAATCTTAACTGAATTAAAGTACTTTACATTATACATATGTTTTCATTAGTTTCACAGAACTGATACCTTCACGTCTGGCAACAGGAAATCGATTATACTAGAAATCATCATTTAAAATATGAAATGCAGTAATGAAGACGCTAAAACAGGGATGCAGAAAACATTTTATTTAAATTTTTTATTAAAACATTTCTCTCTTGCCGCCTCCTCTTCTCCACAGCAGCGTCCAAGCCCGCAGGTGGTAAATGCCTCAGTGCCACTGCTGGCTCGGTAGTTTGATGCCACAGTGACCTACGGTGAACACAGAATGGCAGGTTATATAAAAGCAAGCATTATTATGTACTTTATGGGTACTTTGTACATCACTTTAGATAAGCGTCTGCAATCAGCGACGGCTTCGTTAGCGGTACCATGGAAACGGGCCGGTTCTCTAACCAGCGGTGTTTCCTAATCAGTTTTCAGACTAAGGACCATTTCGTTTACGCCAGAGACCCCGCAGTGCTTAATTTGGAGGTTCAGCAATCATGAATAAACATACGGAACCTATAGCATTAATCTTTTTTAACACTTATAGCCCATCTAGATCCGCGAAATCGGTTATAAAACTGCTAACATTTACGTTGCTAACTCTACTGCAGCCTCCAACAAATGATCAGATCCATAACTGTCATCAGGGATAGAAGAGATAAGAAGCATACTGCAGTTTATATTAGAATTATGATCAAATATCTTCATACTTACAACAGTAGAAAACAGCCTCCGCCTGCATCGGTACCGCTGAGTCGGTGGCTGCCAGCTCTGAAAAACTGGTTGAAAGTCCCTCCCCTTCCGCTACGTCAGCAAGATGGCGTCCGTTTAGTGCGTGTAGTGTCCATCGTTTCGCACTAGATTTTTGGCCGAGTTTAGGGCAGCATCCGGGTACTTTCAGTGCACTGAGTTTTTACTGAAATTTCTGTGTCAGCGCACTAAGCACTTAAATGTAGTGTTCGAAGTATAGAAGTGCCGGTTTGGGACACACCCCATAAGCAGCGAGCACACACCGTTTGATGCTAACACCATAAGCAGCAAACACACACCGTTTGATCCTAACACCTTTAGCAGCAAACACACACCGTTTGATGCAAACACCATTAGCAGCGAACACACACCGTATATATATCAACATGTGATATTGTTTTGCTCAGTGTATTTGCACTTTGCAGCTATCCGTTCATAGATGGAGCAAGCTGGGGTGGGGAAGAGGTAGAGGAAGGTGTGGTTAATGACACACTTTGTTTTGGTCTACAGGCATCACATCAAACTTTACGGTGAAACAATTTCACTGTTTGCCCCTTTAACCCTTTAATGCTGTATGTATTATATTTCATACATATAGTTTCTGAGACATTTTGAATTATTTTATGGTTAACTTTGCTCAAAACCCCTGTTGTACATGATCTGATAATTGTCTTCTGTCCCCTGGTGGACATGTTTCACACTACAATAATTTTGACATTTCACACAGTATATATGGTAAATATACAAAAAAAGAAAAGAAAGAAAATGATTGTTTATTTACATTATATAAATAGGCAAATAAAACTTCTGATTTTAAAAAAAATTATACTTGTTTCCCCATTTTTCCTTGGACCAGACTTTAAAGGGTTAATGGTAAATTCCACAGTTTGCATGAAAATGTTCTCACACACAACATACACACATATCTGTGTATAAGAATAAATGAGGTCTCAGGTTCTGAATAGCTGAAAAATGTTCCTGCTTCCTTTATCAGGCACTGGGACTGAAAAGAGGCTTATTAAGACCTACATGTCAGCTCACCATCATTTAACCTTTTAGGACCAACAGTTG
This sequence comes from Melanotaenia boesemani, assembly GCF_017639745.1. Lineage (NCBI taxonomy): Eukaryota > Metazoa > Chordata > Actinopteri > Atheriniformes > Melanotaeniidae > Melanotaenia > Melanotaenia boesemani. The sequence goes on along the minus strand of NC_055705.1, from coordinate 8,446,157 downwards.
AAATGTCGGGAATGATGGTGATCCTTTCTGTCTTAAAGGGAAACAACATTTCCAAGAAAATTCCTGATCTTATAACAGCAGCATAATTTGTGTAGAGAATTCAGCTGGACTTATGAACCCTGACCTCTCACGGAAAAACACCTTGCTTGATTAAATTATTTTTATTTTGCTTTTATTATTCTGTGGATTTAAATGTGTTTTTCGGGATTTTATACACACCTAAAACTGTGCTGAAGCAGTGTGTTCTTCCTTTTTCACACTGAAGCTCACACTGGCACCTTCCTTTTCTGACTCTGTGTTTAATGGCCGTGATCATTTGTATCTGCTTCACAGGCTGTTTATCGCCTGTCACACGGATGCCACTCTTCACCTCCGAATGTCACGCTGCTCCTTCAGCCCATCCGTAATGAAGAGGACAAGGTTGTCTTCCTCTGCAGGTTAAAAAAAAGAAAAGAAAAAAAATGAACTGCTGTGTGTGCAGCAGAAACTGTTCCAGTCAGCGCTTAAGCTGTGTGGAGTGATTCTGCATTAAATGGAATTGAATTAGACAGGCTTCACTGTGGAGACAAGTGAATTTCAAGAGGCTTTACATATGTAGAACAATGCTGTATTATCCACAGGAATGAGAACACATTCAGATGAAGAGAATCAAGCCTGTTCTAATTAATCAGAATAAAAGAACACTCAAGTCCTGCAAAACTGGTGCACATCACAGCTTCAGATCTGACTTCCAAGCTTCGCTTGTTGCTAGCTGTTGTGTAAACTGCTGGACTGGAAAGATTTCAGACCACAGCTGATGGAGCACGGAGTGCCGGCCAAATGAATTTACCCTGAGAATGCAGACAGGCATGAGATCAATAGTAATTAGATTCCTAATGTGTTTCACTTTGCACAAGTTTGTTTACGTGGGACAGAGTTTGGTCGTGAAACTTCCCAAGGTGAAAGTGTGAAGTCAAGAGGAGACGTTTGAGGCTAGAGCTCATTCTCCATGAATCTTTGACACATCCAACGCTGTCAAAGAGAGCACAAAGACTCGATTTGTCTGATGAAGTCATGTCATGTCTGTTCAGAGGCAGCAGTGGATTGAGTCGCAGCTAACTCCGTCTCCATTTGCATTTCACATTTCCCCCCTGGAATTGTTTTGATTCATCGTCTCATTTGCTTTTATTCATTTTCATTACAGTCATGAGCTAATGGAAGATTTGCAAATGTGCTGTGACACACCGTGCTTGATTACTGCTCCGCTATGAATTGCCTGACAAGTACGCCGGCCTCCCCCGCCTCCCCACCCTTCATGCTAGATAAGTTAAATGAGAACTGTCACTAAAAGGCATTCAGAGCCATGTGGTTCCAGGTACAACTCTTTGCTTGGCATTGCAACGAAAACAGTGGCAGTGAGAAAATGTCACACTGTTGGTGTTAAACAGTCTAAACTTTAAATCCACTGTTGAGCAATTACTGAATTTTAAGGTGATAAAGGAGATAAACTGAGAAATTAAACATTTCTTATGTGGTTTTTGTATAACTAATGCATGACTTAATAATCTTATATATAAAAAGAAGATTTCGAGGCGTTACATTTGTACATTATTTCATAATACCAGCTGGTGTTGGTACTATTAAATACTGGGCTGCACGGGGGTTTGGTAGTTAGCATCGCTGCTTCACGTTACAGTCACTGGTTCGTACCTTTATGCACTCCCTACAACATCTGGGCATGCTCCAGATGTTCTCCAGCAAGATCTCCTCCCAGACCTGGATCAGGGCATCGATCAAACCCTGGACAGAGACATGTTGGCGGTGGATAGAACGAGACACGATGTCCCAGATGTGCTGAATTGGATTCAGGTCTGGAAAAAGGGCAAGCCAGCCCACAGCATCAATGCCTTCGTCATGTAGGAAGTGCTGATACACTTCAGCCACATGATGCTGAGCATCAGAAGTTACCCAGGCCCCACTGCAGCAGCATGTGTTCTGGGTCTGAGGATCCCAACCAGACACATAATGGTAGTCAGGGTACCTCTGGCTAGCACATGGAGGTCTGCGTTGCACTTAAAAGATATGCCTCCCCAGACTATCACTGACCCATCTCCATACTCTCATGTCTGGCACATGTGCTCAGTGTGAACCTGCTCTAATCTGTAAAGAGTCCAGGGTGCCAATGACCAATCTGCTAATGCCTGTGTTCTCAGGCAAAAACCAATCAGGCTGCAGGGTGTTGGGCTGGCAACAGGCCCGCATACAACCCTCACGGAGTGAGTTTCTGACAGTCCTGTTTCTGCTCTCCACTCTGTGCTGGGAGCAGTGTTGGGGTAGTTACTCTAAAAAAAGTAATTAGTTACTAGTTACTCATTACTTCTGTAAATTGTAATGAAATTACTTTACTAGTTACTGCATTTGAAAAGTAATGCCACTACTTATTACTTTACTTTACCATTTCTTAATTCACCGCATAGACATGAACAATCATCATAGCTGAATCATCACTGCCTGTCTGCATAGTGTTTATTGTATATTATAAACAAAATGGCTTTAAAACCACAAGAACAACGTTCCTGTCTGTGGGAAAAAATGGAAGAAACTTGTGTCATAATCATATTTTCTAGTATTTTTCTAAACCTGGGCAATTCATTAGTAGTCTGGTGGATCATGTCTCCTACAATGAATCCTGCAACTAGCTTGTTAATTTCTGTCTTACCGGCTGCTGCGCTCCAGGAAATGTTGAAAAAGGCTTAGCTTGTTCAGGTGGGTCGGCTGCTGAAGGACTCCTTCCACTGACCGGCGAGCAGGATCTTTCTCCACAAGTTTGGACTGAAACTGGATTGAACTGAAAATAATGCAAATATCGCCACTGACCAAAAGCCTGTATCTCCGACTCTCCATCTTAATTTTTCTTTCTCTTTAGTTGCCGCACATTTAGCTTTGTCGATCTCTATGGCAACGTGCCCAGGCAAGCACACACACAGGCAGCAGCATGCCATACCACTTAAAACAGATTAGAACTTTATACATAGACAAACACGGCTCGAGTAATGCAGAAAAACACGTTACTGTAGTCCAGTAAAGTAATTTTGTTGCCAATATTTTAAGTATAATGCATTACTTCATTACCCAAAAAAGTAATATTGTTACTGTCCTGGCTGTGAGGCAGACAAAACCTTGAATGTGCATTAAAGGAAGGTCATTGGTTCCCAGTTTTTTTCAGTCCACATGTTGAATTATCCTTTGCAAGATTCTTAAATCTACTAGTTTTACACGTACACTGCACTCATTATTAAAGAATGAACACAATATAATACAATGCAAATTATACTTTTATCAGTATTTAGCATAAGGTTTGTGGTACCCAATGCTACGGTCAAGTCAGATCACCCGACTACAAACCAAGTTTAGCTTTTTGTTCCTGAAAAAAAAAGAAAAAAAAAAAAGAAAAAAATGGTTTCAGTGGATTGAGCTTTTAGAAACTCAGTTGCATAGCAACAAGAGCTGTCAGCAGCTGATAGAGATCATAGAATTGTGGAGAGTTCCAAGGTTCTGTCACTATCCTTCAACCAAAGTGATAGTTTAATTGTCTGGCAGTCCATAGAAGTATCACTGTACAAATTCAATGTTTGAGTTCTTCTGTGGTTGAACACCGAACATCTGGGACCTGACCTGAACCCAGTTAATGTGAAGGCTTTCAAATAAAAACACAAATCAAATTAATCAACCATATATATTCACTATTATGTGTAATAATCTCCATGTCTTTGGTTCACTTTTATCACATGTAATTTTCCAATTTTTTCTCTTCTCTTTTACTGTCATTTCATATAAATTTGTAGCCAGAGCAACGTAAAAATGAGTTTATCTGTGTAGAAGTTTGACATCATGAGTTGAGGGGTGCATCAAGTAAACAACTGTAGCTTTTCTGTTTTAAATTACCTGAATAATCATACAGTCACTTTATAAGGTCAACCTGCTAGTACTCTTTATTCTTTCTTTTGCTGTATTGACATGACAGCATCACAGTTGCTGCAGGTTTGTCGGCTGCATCCATGATGAGAATCTCCTGTTCCACCACATCCAAACGCTGCTCTACTGGATCGAGATCTGGTGACTGTGGAGGACGTTGGAGTCCAGTGAACTCATTGTCATGTTCTAGAAAGCAGAGATGGTGGAGATGATCTGAGTTTTGTGACATGGTGCATTATCCTGCTGGAAGTAGCATCAGAAGATGCTACACTGTTGTCATCAAGCAGGGCTACTCAGTTTGGTCCTATGAGACCTACAACCCAGCAGGTTTTCCATGTATCCGTGCTCCAACACACCTGACTCAAATTAATGAGTCATTGTGCAGAACTTGATTGGCTGTTAGATCCATTTAATTTGATTCAGTTGTGATCAAGCAGGAATAGGCACCCGGTGTGGTCTTCTGCTGCTGTTGCCCATCTGCTTCAAGGTTGGACATGTTGTGTGTTGATATTCTGCAGACCTTGGTTGGAACCAGTGCTAATCTGACTTCCTGTTGTCCTTCTATCATCTCCAACCAGTCTGCCCATTTTCCCAACAAAACATATGCGCGTATGGGACGATAGTCAGTTCTGGACGAGAGAAATAGCTTGCAGTCAGACGTGGAAAAATTTGGTAAAAGTTCTAATGGAAATGTGATCAACCTGAGACTGCTAGGACCTGATGCAGCTTCATGTATAGCTGTTACGTACTAGAAACCTAAGTTGTTCTGCATTAACCAACATTCATTGTATGTCTCGTCTTCTCCTTCAATAATTCTTGGTTCAGCGCTGCCTCTGGTGGAGAGTGAAATGCATTTAAAAGGTCTGATTCGTGTGAGAAGTGCAGCATGAACGCAATCTTGGCCCAGAAGAATTATGCCCCCACCAACTGGACCGAGCTCCCAATCCGATCGAGTCTAGCAGACTATCCTGGTGTGAATGGTCCCTTAAATCCTCCACACTGATGCTCAGTTTGAACTTCAGGAAGTTGTCTCGACCATGTCTACATGTCTCCTCTGGTCAGGTCTCGTTTGTAATAGAAATGTTTCATCTCAACAGGATTACCTGGTTAAATAAAGGTAAAATAAAAATGACTAAATGCAATGAGTTGCTGTCATGTGACTCGCTGATTAGCTGTTTGTGTTGACAATTAACAAGTGGATCTAATAAACTGGATGGTGAGTGTAAACTTGTAAGTGATGTGTTTTAGTCTAATGTACTGAATTGAGTAGAAAACATCACTGTACTATTAAGTATAATATATATAATACATAATTTTTCTGATGACTTTGTCAACAAAGTCTAATAATCATTTATTTGCATTTGCCTGACACATATGGACAATCATCCCACTTTTATGTCTGGAGAAGTCCAGAAATTCACTCCAACAGAAAGGCAACTAATCATCTCAGTGGCCCAATTTAGGTCAATTTCCACTTACTGTCATCTTCAGGCCTGGTAAAGCATTAAATCAGTTTCAGGGTCACATCCATCCTGGAGGAATTAAGTGATGCTAATTGACCCTGCAGTCCAATCCTGTCAATCACTGAAAATTAGAAGCTGGGTGAAGGGTGGATGCTGGTGCAAACGAGGAGGAGGAGATCACAGAGAGCAGTTGCTACATCACCTTCCCCACTGCTCAGGATGTCAGCTACCTTTTCAATGACTTCATTTCACTCTGCGAGGCTTGGAATGACTTTGATGCAGAATCTGAGAAATTCCCATTGATTGTGAACCCCAGCATGAAGCATTGGTCTCTTGAACTGTTTTCATGGTTGTTGATGAGCTCCCAGCAGGTGTTGGATATGCTGCAGGAAGCCGTGTCTCTGATGTCGTGAGGCCTGAGGCTGACGACATCACTGGACACTGAACAGTGTCAAGTTCTGAGTTTGATGTAAAGGGTCTGTCTAAATATGAGCCAGACTTATTCAACATTACACTTGTTTTGGCCTTTTGTGAGTGTATGTGTGTGTATACATAATAAAATGTACAGTATAAATGTATATAAGGGCTGGGTAAGTTAACTCATTAATTAATTAATGCTACAATTATTTTATCATGGTTTAATGCAAGTTTTTCAGTTTTTTATTTTTTTTATTATAATTTTTTTTTTGCTCTAAATACACACATACGAACCTTGATCACAGGCGAGGTGGCATATGGAGAGACAATCAACTCAATATCATTGTGCATCCGTGATTTGTACAGTCTAAACCAGTTTGTGCGTAACTTTGGGTCTTTGCAAATGTGTTTGTTTTAATGCATAAAAATATCAAATTATTAAAACAAAATTAATCTACATACACACAAAAGACACAAAAACACAAACTTTTCCACACAATTCTGTTTCCTTCAACATAACAAATGTGACAATTTTGTGTTCAAACAGACTCAAGGCATAAAAAACGTTCAATATGTCTGCACAAGCTGCCTGATATTCACACCAAGCTATGGTAGCTACATGAATGAAAAAGGTCTGCCAGAAGTCCACCAAGAATTTACAGGTACACTTGTGGAAGAGATTAACTAAGGTGTGCTAAAAGTCCTGTTTCCCTTAATAATGGATGTATCCACCATAAGTAACACCAAGTAACTGATTAAGATGCACAGATTATAATTATATTTAAACAAAACTGTTTAGGAACTTATGTGAACATGAATTCAGCACAATGGAAAATTGAAAAACAATTAAGAAATTCTCTGAAAAACACAAACCTCACCAGTCTGATGCTCATTTCAGAGCCTGACCATGCCCAAGACAAGTTTGATTTTAACAGAACTCTTATCAAATGGAAAGAGATTAAGTAGAGGAGACAGAGGATACAATAGAACAGGGAGGGAAATGATATTACACTGAAGCAGCTGCTGGCAAATTACAGAATAAATATGGTTTTTAAACAAAGTCGATAAAGACTGATATGTGAGCAGGTTAGGAGCATGGAGATTAGACAAGAGAGCAATTTACGATGATGCTGAGAAAGAGACGACAAATGGAAGCTGCATATTATTCTGAGGTACGAGTAGGACACCGCAAGACCCGTAGTTAAGCTCACTGGTCATAAAGGCCCGATAGGACTGTTTTCTTAAGCTCTAACTGCTGGTGTCCACCAGCGAGTTCGAGGGTTTCCACCAAAACAGGCACGGATGACCTTACGGCCACAGCTCCAGGTGGACACCACAACAATAGATGCACAGAACACAGCCCACTTGGACTCAATGTCCTCCGGCTCACCCGGAACATGGTTCAAGCTCTGCCAAAGATGGGAGTTGAAACTCTTTCTGACAGGGGACTCCGCCAGACGTTCCCAGCAGACCCTCAAAACACTTTTGGGTCTGACAGGCCTGACTGGCATCCTCCCCCACCATCTGAGCCAACTGAGCCATCCCTCTCTTCACCCGAGTGTCCAAGAAGTGTGGCTGTATGTCTAATGATAAGACTACAAAGTCGATCAACGATTTGCGGCCTAGAGTGTCCTGGTGCCAGGTGCACATGTGGACACTCCTATGCCTGAACAAGGTGTTCATTATGGACTTTTGGGCGGGGGGCTTTCCTCCCAATCACGCCCCTCCAGGTCTCACTGTCATTGCCCATGTGAGCATTGATGTCCCCCAGCAGAACGAGGGAGTCCCCGTTCAACACTCCATCCAAGGACTCCAAAAAAACATGGGTACTATGAACTACTGAGAACTGAGCAGTCAAGACCCACCTCAAGGCGGAGGGAGGACACCCTCTTGTCCACCAGGGTAAACCCCAAGGTAGTGGCAACAAGTATGCCCACACTTACTTGGCGCCTCTCACTGGGAGCAACTCTGGAATGGAAGCAGGCCCAGCCTTTCTAGAGGACAGTGGTTCCGGAGCCCAAGCTGTGCATTGAAATGAGTCCAACTCTATCTAGCCAAAACCTCTTAACTTTGCGGACCAGCTCAGGCTTCTTCCCCACCAGGAAGGTGATGTTCCACGTCCCTAAAGCTAGCTTCTGCAGCTGAGGATCAGACCGCCAGGGTCCCCACCTTCAGTCGCCATCCAACTCACACTGAACCCGACCCCTCTCACAGGTGGCGAGCCCACAGGAAGGGGGTCTTATGTCACCCTTTTGAGCTGAGCCCAACCAGGCCCTTATGGGTAAAGGCACGGCCACTAGATACTCGTCTCCGTGCCACGCTTTTAGGTCTAGCACCAGAGGGGGGCCCTGGTGACCTGTGTCCAGGCAAGGGAAACTTGGATCCATTGTTTTATTTTTTGTTTCCAAGATTATTAAAAAAGTTGTATTTCACCAGCTTAATGACTTTTTAAATGAAAGTGGAAATCTCGATAAATTTTAGTCCGGCTTCCGACCTCATCACAGCCCTGAACCAGCTCTGGTCAAAGTGTTAAATGACATTAGGTTGAATACTGATTCTGGTCAAGTATCAGTCCTGGTTCTGTTGGATCTCAGTGCTGGGTTTGACACTGACATTTTAATGTAATTTATTATTTTATTGTGATTGTGTGTTGATGCCTTTTACTATTTTTAAATATCTGTAATGCCTTTGTTTTATGTAAAACACTTTGAATTGTCCTGTACATGAAATGTGCAATACAAATAAACTGCCTTGCCTTGCCTTGCCTTGCCTTGCCTTGCCTTTTATTCATCAAAGGGGTCGGTTGAGCTGCACTTTTTCTAGTCCCTGTTTGTCTTGGGTGACCCTACTAGGACATAAAGCCCCCGACAACATAGAGTTGGATTATAATTTAGCTAAACTGGAGTTACTGTCATTGGACTGTACTGAACGTCTGGCCCCTGTTAAACCATAATGCATTATAGTTCTATTTGTTTTTATACTGTAAGTGATGTCATTTATGATAGAGAAACTCATATTATTGTTTGATGTGAACACTATCAATGTGTTTGTCCCTCCATATTACATGATTTGTTGGTGTTATCCATTTTCATGTCTAATGACTAACACACCAGATAAAAGGTCTCTCAGAGACGTTATATTTGTCTGTTTATGCATTAAGCTCTTCATTTTCTCACATAATCTGAAATATATAAGGGGGACTTTCAGTTCAGAGGGAGTTTTCACTGAGTGCCAAGACACAAATCAATTTCAGCAGGCAAATGGCTTTTTGATTAAGATTCCCCAGGTGCCTAATGAAGAAAGCTCTCTCAGCTGCTTTGCAGTCTTATTGGAAAGGAAGTTAGAATCTATTAAAATGAAGAGCACTCGTCTGAAGATGCCACATGGTTAGTGGGAAGCTCGTAGACCTCGGGATGTGAGGGATGAAGCAAGAGGGGCATTACAGATGGATGGCAGGCAGTGGGTGTATTGATCGCACACCAAAACTCATCAAACCATTCCAAGAAAACGTCTGAGGGAATCAACAGTCAGTCTACCTGGCCCTCACCACTCCCTGGGTGGCTAATGACAAATCTGCAGCTATATGTCTTGTAAACATTAGGCAACATGTGACATTTATCACCAGGTCCAGTTACAGAACCCCACCCCACCGCCTCCCAGGACAATGATAGCATTCATGTGGCTGTTACATGATCAGTCGAAGCTGAGTGTCAACAGAAATCAAGGTCAGGGAAGCTGCCAGCAAACACAGCTACAGATGGGAAAATTTTTAATATACAGGTACAAAGAGGTGATGGCAGGGCTCTTCATCAAACATGCTTAAAATCACATTAACCAGAGTAACACATTTATGTTAGAGTGTAATTCATTTGTGATGCATAAGTATAAAGACAGAAATCAAATATGAGTACATGGATAACACAATGTGCCACATAGAAATCTGTTTCTTACTCTGGAGTCAGGATCAACTTGTAAATAAATGACTCATCAAGTACTTTAATGTTTCATCAGTACAGAATCTAATGATTAGGTCTCCTCTGCAGGAAGGAGCTTTTGTAAATCATGCTGAGCCATGGGTCCTCCTATTTTTGTTCTTTGGGTGGTAAAAGGCTGGTGTGGTCATTGTTTCACATTGTTTGTAACATTGATGATTAAAGATGCATCAGAAATGATTGTTTTAACCAGAAATGAGCACCCAAAGATTGGTGTCCATCTTCGAATAGCTGAAGAAAATCCCAGCATATATTTAAGTATTGATTTACTTAGGTTCACACTTAAAATTTACATGGGGCCAGAGTCCCTTGGTGAGATAGAAAGTTACCACCATAATTATAATAAGGTATTTAGTTGGTTTCTGTGATCTGAGCTAGTGGGAGTATATAGGTGCTGAACAATAGGGGCCCAAAATGGAGCCTTGGGGAACTCCACATGTCATCTTTGTTTGAGTAGATCTATGGTTACCAAGTAATACGAAATAGTTATAACAAGGATTGAAGTCCAAACAGGCTTATTAACAATAATCAGTAAACAACAAGATTATTTGATGAATGAATCGGAGGTTGTGTGAGCAGGCAGACGGCGAGAATCTCAATGGGAGAGATTTATCCAGGATTACAGGAATGAAGAACATGAGGTTGCTTCCCCAAAGACTTCTCTGGAGATGTGGTGCATGGTGCGACTCATGGGGCGGCTTTCGTGGCTCACAGTTTCCAAAACAGCTTTTCCTGCAGAACTAAGACATGATGTAAGACCAGGCAACAAAGAAAAAAATTATTACTTCAAATAAACCTGCTTCCTTCCACTGAAGGTTGAACAATGATGTTCTGTTGAGTGGTGGTGAAACTAGGGTTGATATTCTGGGCTGACAAGCTTGATGGAGTTTCAATGACTAACGAACCTCCCAGAGCAGAAAGGCAACCATGTCAACACCCAGTCTAACACCAGTACCACTCATGATCAGCTGGGAGGGACAAACGGACACACATAAAGGGAAAGGGGAGGTGACACAATAGGATAAACACACAGATGGTAAACTTATACAGTAGTGTCGGTCTTTCATGTAGGATTCAAGCCAGTTCAGAACTAAACCAGATTCCCACCCAATTTTCTGGTCAAATGGATTTTAGCTAAGAAAATGAAAGGAAAGAGGGAGAGGAGAAATGGACCAATGATAAGTCTGCAGATATGTAATCTCTGTGAGTATTCTGTTTGTAAAGATACAGCCTAAAGGGGAGTTAGTATGTTTATTGTACTCTTGAATCTAGCATCTTTATTGCTACAGCTTTAATTTGTGGCGTCATTTCATAAAATACTTTCACCCTGGGTTAGTGAATGTAGCTCACATATTAGTCCGGGTACTTTCCATTCTGTCCACAGAAAAAGAGAATTTTCTATACTATATGTGGGTGTATGCTAATAATGTTTTATATTTCATGAGCTATATTTTCTAATACAGCATTTTGAATAATTTGGAGTCTATTTTTTAAGAGAACTTCTGAAAGTTAAATAACTTGTCTGTAGCCTAAAGTGGGGTGTTCACCCAGGACATAAAACAACCTAGGACCATCTCTGCATCTATGTATTTATCAGATTATTATGTGGAATTATAGAGCAGCATCACACAGATTAACACAACAGCAAGCTCAACTTAAACATCCGTTATTCGAAATTTTTCTTTTGCCTATTTAATGTGTTCATCAGGTATGTTTTATATCTTTTGAGACTTAACTGCCCTCACTTTAGGACAAAAGTTCCTCACAGGTTTTACAACTGGCTCTCAACTTCTTTTTTACTTCTTGAAAATCAGGAAGGCAGAGTCTGGTTCCACAGAGGAACAAGGACGAATTTGCATATTCATACACCCATGCATACTTAATGTGGTAAAGGCACAAAATTATTATACAGCAAAGCCACTTTAAGGCACAAGGGTCTATATTAATGACAAAAATGCTTAATATGTGATTTTGATTTACAGAACTCTTTTAAAGGGTTTATCTGTAACCTTTACATCTTTAATACTAACAATAATTATTCTACAAGTAACTGATGCACCATTACTATTTATCATTAAAATAATAAGTAAGAAATAAAACGTTTGAGCACTGTGAGAATGTCAGTCATGCTGTTTGCACTGTAAGTAAGCCAAAGTAAAGAACGTCAATCAATGAGGAGTGAATGAATAACGGATACAGTGTAGAGCACTTTGGGTACCTTGAAAAGTGCTATAAAAATCTAATCCATTATTATTTTTATTATCTTGTCCCGGAGTGATGCAGAAAAACGAGTCCATGACTTTGTTACTTCAAGGTTACACTATGGTAATTTCTTACTATTATTCTGTCCCAAAATGCTCTAAAAAGTCTCCAGCTGATCCAAAATACTGCAGTGATTTGTTGTGATGACAATTAGCAGCAGAGATTATATTTCATATTTTTGCTTCTCTTCACCGGCTGCCTGTTAAATCCAGATTTAAATGTAAATTTCTTCTCCTCACATATAAACCACTGGATCTTTAAGAGCTCACAGTCTCAGATTTTCTCAACAGAGTTTCATTCTCAGAAGATTTACTTGTGGTTTTCTAGAGGATCTAACCAGCAAACATGTTTACACCAGACAAAACTTGTCTGGTCCTGCATCATATCAGCAGAATGACGGTCCGGCTGTTGTGTTGTGCTGCTGTTGTGCACCTATAAAAAGAGAGACATGATGGGGAAAAAAATCATGAATGACAACAACAAAAACATCAGCAGCACAAAGAAAAATAGAATAGAATATAAATACTTTATTAATCCCTTTGGAGAGTCCTCAGGGAAAAACACAAACACAATTGTAGTTGTTGGTGATTGAAACCACAAGATGACACAGTGACTGTCTCAATCTGCAGGTTAGTAATGTGGGGGAAAATATCAGGAATGAAGAGTGATCAGTCATGAGTGTGATCATGCAAATGTGACCTGGCCACTGTAAGGATCAGAGACAGACCAAGGGGCCTCCAGGATATGAGAGACCAGCCTCCATCTCAGGGTATAAATCCCAGCCGGCCCGCCACAAGGACGACCACACATCCACCTAGAAGATGGCAAAGGAAGACTCTAGCCAGAGTAATCTTAAGGCATGAGGCACAGGCCTCAGGGGGCCCCTCAGAAGTGGACAATGGAGCCCCGAAAACTGGGGACAACTTAAGGCAGAGGCCCTACCCAATCCCCAGGAGGACCATGCCCTCCTAGACGACCACCCAATGCAGGTTAGCCCCAGTCAGTCACCCTGAACACCAAGGCACCAACAGCCCCATCCCAGCCAACCCCCCTACCACCCACCAACCCACTCCTCCCACCGCCCAATTACCCCACCCCACCCACACACAGCCTCCCTGTGTGATGTTCTAGCAATATCCTTGTCTCAGAAATTCATCATTAAATTATGAAATATTTGTAACTTTTATGAACCTTATTTCACTCCACAGTTTATCCCTTCAAATAACATTGAAGGAGTAAAACTTGTGCAAATGCTACATGTAGTAATTTTGTATTATTTTAAAAGAATTAGTCATATACCTATAGAGTACATATAAGAGACTGGGAGAGTCAAACTCTTTCCTTTCAGTGTCTCCAGCAGTGTGCTTTTACTCTTCTTGCCCTATCTGGTTTTGTAAGATGCTTTCTGTGTCAGTAAATTTTCTGCACCCATGGTTCCTGTCCACACTCTAACCCTAGGGGCACAGCCTTGTTTTATGCATGTCCTCTTCCAGGCACAAGGCCCATAAATGGTCTCTCAGTAGGCAGAAGTTGGCCAGGGTTGCAGCATGCCACTCATATGAGCTGTACAAGGCAGTGGAATACCACTGATGGTCTGCCTTGAGCCTCACTGACCACGGCTGATTACCCCTCTATGCCCTTCCCTGATGCCTGCTCCCCCCCTTAATATACTCTCATACAGTGAACTTCCTGACTCCAAGAAATGGACTGTAAAACATGAGCTGTATGGGTCATGCATATAGGAGTTACGTACTTTTGAGGAAAGTGAAATATCACCAGTAAATCAGTCATGATTCATGAATTGACTTGAAAAATTGACTGTAAATGATGTCTGACAGAAGACTTGAATTCTGGAAAGTGAATTAGGAGCAACAGGATAAATCCCAGTCAGTAATGTATTGTGCTTCACATTAAAAATCATGTTTTTATACACGTTAAAGGTCCAGTGTGTAACAATTACTGACTTCTAGTGGTATAGAAATTACTACAAATGCTCAACACAGGTATGAATGGACGGTGGCTCAGTGGCCAAAATTCTTTCAGACATAAACATGTTTTTATGTGAGTGGATCCAGTGGCCTCAGGTGGAGTCTTAATGCTCACCATAGTAAAAATGGAGGCACAGATATGGCAGATGACACGTGTGTCAACCTATAGCAACTAGATATAAATGGCTCATTTGAAATATTATTAAATGCCAATAAAAATACAGTTTTTAATTATAAAGGACGTTTTTCTATCATTGGCTTTTGTTACATGCTGCAACTTTTAGATGAAAATCTCCTGGGGCCCTGGGCCCTGCACTGTCTGTCTCTGGGAAGCCAGTGCCTGGCAGGGTCAGCAGTCCCTGGCTTCCTGGGGCCTGTGCTCTGTGGTTGTGGGGCGCTCTGGCTGGGGCCTTCCTCTGCAACCCTCTAGGCGAATGTGTCATCCCAGGGGGGGCTGGCTGGGATATGTGCTTTTAGGGGGCGGCTGGTCGCCTTGGTCCCAGGACCCCCTGAGCTGGCTCTGATATTTGTGGTGACCACAATCACTGATCCCTTTTCATTCCTGTTATTTACTAACCTGCATGCTGAGAAAGTGACTGTGTCATCCTGAGGGCTCAATCACCAACGGCTACACTGATGTACATCATTTTCTTTGTGTTGCTGATGTTTCTGTTGCTGCTGTGATTAATGTTTTTTTCTATAGCATGTCTGTCTTTTAATAGGTGCTTCTGATGATTGTCAGTTTTTTGTCTTCCCCTCTTCTTCTCTTCACACTCACTTTTTCTGTTTCACTTACCTTCTTTTGTTCTTGTCAGGTCCAACATAAATATGTAAAATCATTATTAGACAAATGGAATAATAAAGAATAATACTTAAATTATCAAAAGGGGGCTTATATCCATTAAGCTTCTCTTGGCAAAACAAATTAGTTCAGCACAACACAGCAGCCAGACCATCATTCTGCTGCTACCATGCTGGACAGGACAAGATAAAAAAAACAAAGGCTTTTTACTACTACTACTTTCTATTATGCATTTAAAACTAAAGTAAAACTTTATTATCAGCAAAAAGCTGTTCAAATAAACTAATCAATGGGTCCAGGCAGATGGTTGTCCTTCCTGGTCCTGGTTCTGATTCAGGTTTTTCTTCCTGGTTATTATAAACTGGACTAATGTGGATTATAAAATGATTTGTTTAAATTAGATTATAATTGGATTAAAATAGATTAGATTGAATTGGACTGCGTCTGTAGAACGCCATGTGACGACTTTGTCATAAATTGGCAGGATAGAAATTGAGCTAAATTAAACGGAATGAAATCAAACAGGTCATGAACATAATTGCATTCAAAAAGAGCACCTAAGAGAGGCAGAGTCTCTAAGAACAAACAATGTATTGTCACAGTTACTAATTATTATCTCCATCATTCAATAATGAAACTGAAGGCTTTTAAAGATGTTAATTCTGAAACCGTTTTTGGGAGACATTAGCTGCAGATTGCTTTGTGCTTACAGAAGAAGAAAATCTGTTTCTTTATGGAAAATAATGTACCTGCTTTCATGCATTAACATACACTTTGTTTTTTATTCTATGTAGGTGTTCAGAACAAAAGACCACTGTGTGTTCTTGCTGATTTACCTTGAGGTTAGCTTACTAAACCATTAAATGTATGCAGACGTCAATACACAATTTCCCCTGTAGAAAACATTACTGTGAAGCTGATGCATGGTGATTCATTCAGAATATTAAATACAATGGCTAAACTGCTGCTATTAATATCATTTAAACCAAGCTTTTAATTAAATGTCCACTTCAAGCATCATGCTACTGATTATGATGCATGAGGTAGATAATTAGTATGTTTGTCTGCCTGGCTGACAGACCGTTCTTTTTACCAATTCATTGGAATATTACACTTTATGTAATGCTGCTGACATGTTCTCTGAGCTTTGTTTCAGTGCTGCATCTGATTTTGATTTATCTGATTTCGAGGTAGAAATAATGGGATTTTTGAGGCCAGGATTAGCATTTATTTGAACTTTGGTTCTCCACTGAAATTCCTCTGAAATCCAACTCCTCCCTTTGAGAGATATATTTTATATATATATATAAAAACAAGAAAGAAAAGAAAAGGAGAAAATGACTTTGCACTCTTTGAATGCATTATATGGCTTGTTTCATGACAACAAAAGGCTTATAGCAGGCGAGTGAGACCCTGCTAAAAAAATCAATACCCTGCTACATCTTTACATAACACAAACTTGTTCTCTGCTTTATTAAGTTGAAAATATTGTATATTGGAGCTTTAAAATCAATCTAAGCAAAATAAGCTGAATTCCATTGTCAGGAAACACAAACATTTCATTGAGTTGTATTTGATTTATATTCCAGTCATGCTTTAGCAGAAGTTAAGATGTATAGTAGAAGCGAGGTGCTCCTGATCAGTGCACAGATTAACTGAGCTCCTTTATAAAAGCAAAAGTTTAGTCATTTTGTTGCTTTGTAGCATTTAAGTGTGTGTCAACACAATGCGAAGGAGGAAAGACATCAGACATGATCTTAAAGAAACAACTGGTGGTGTCCATCCGTCTGGTAAGGGCTGTAACAGGGATCACCAACCCCTGACCTCTTAGGTCAGCGTCCTGCAGATTTTAGATGTTTCCCTGCTGCAACACACCTGACTCAAATGAAATGGTTGTCCAACAGCTTGTTGTCAAGTTCTGCACAAGCCTCTTCATGACTCATTCATATGAGTCAGGCGTGTTGTAGCAGGGAAGCATCTAAAACCTGCAGAGCATCCCTGGTTTTAAGGTCCTTTCCAAACTAAACCCACAAGAAGTGAGAAAATTTGTGTTTGGTTGATTATTTCTCACCTTTTCAGTGAGTTATAATGTATAAGGATCATGCTTTTGTGGAGCTAAGCATCTGGGTGGTGCTCGCTTGTAGTATTTTGTGTACAATAGAGCTTAGAAAACATCAAATAATGAAAATGAGACATTTTACTGCATCTACTCCAACAGCATGGTTTCGTAATAGAAGCCATAGTCATTTTTATGAAAACTGATCCTGAATTGATACAGTTTCATTCATACATATTTTTTTGATCATTGACTTAAAACATGTTTTCAGACCAACTCGAATCCTGCAGCAGGAAAGGTAGCATCTCTTCATACTTCAGAGTCTCTGTGCAGTCTCTGTATTTGCTTTATTCAGAAAGTGACGGGGTCAACGCAGGCAGCTTTGAACCACAACTGCCGTCTAGATTTAACAGCCAGGTAAATCCCACTGAGCCCACCATCAAAGTGATGGTGACAGCACATCTTTCACGCTGCACAGCAGCAGCCGCAGATCTGCTTGTTCCACAGCTTGCATATTTGATGTGTGATATTTTGTGCTTTGCAAACAAACTGAATTAACTATCACACCTCACTTCTGTGGGTGGGAACCATTATCCTTACATTAACACTGCTGACTTATCTCATTATGCTAACATACGATCTTTGATATGATGTTTCCAGGATTTTATTACATGAAATGTAGAGTCTGGTTTCATCTGCTTTCATAAAGATATAGAACAGTTTTTTATTTACACGCTAATATTTTTGTAAAGGAAATCCAATCCAAACTGGGATTCTCCACACAGTGTCTCTTACACTCGTCTTATTTAGTCTCTGAGACCTATCACATCACTTTATGGTGAAAATATTTTTCAAAAACCTTATACCGGGATTCCAGTCATATTTTTATACTGATGTGTTCCTCTTGGCCAAGTAACTCTTGTGAAAGATTATTATATCAATGAGCTCTTATCTGATTAAATAAAGGTTAAAAAAATCCTGCAATGATTTTGACATATCATGATAAAAGGTAAATATACAAAAATGATTATTATAATTTTTTAAAACTTTTTGTTAAAAGGGCCAAATAGAGATTAAACCTTTAAAATGTTTACCGTGATAAGACAAATTCATCCATCCATTCATTTTCTATATTGCTTTGTCCAATTCAGGGTTGTGGGGGAGCTGGAGTCTATCCCAGCAATCAGCAGGTGAGAGGCAGGTACACCCTGGACTGGACGCCATTCTATCACAAAGAAAGACAAACAACCACTCATGCTCACTCTTAGGAAGAATTTAGAGTGACCAATCAGCTAACTAATTTAGATAGTGGGAGGAAGCCGGAGTACATGCATACATGGGGAGAACAAGCAAACTCTACAAATAAAGGCTGCTGTTCAAACCTCCCCCAGCCGGGGCTCAAACCACTAAACTTCTTGCAACCACCACACCACCGTGCAGCAAGGCTTACAGCACCTGTACTGGGTGGTCTGCCATCCAAGTACTAGGCAAGCCCAACCCAGCTTTGCTTTTATAATTATAATCCACATTAGTCTTATTTACGTGAACTGTGTTCATATAAACCACTTACTATAAAAGAACTGCAGACGGAAACCATCCAGAGAGGAAAAACTCCTTTTACTTCTGTCTCTATTTTATTCTACAAAGAAATATTAAGTAATAAAGTAAAGAAGCTCATTAGTTTTAAATTCTAGTAACTAAGTACCACATAGTAGTGGTAAAATGAATGAAGTGGCTATTAAGATTGGATGTGTTAGATAAATAGTCTTTCTACCAGTTTTACTGATGCAGAATATGACTTTGCTGTCTTATTACACTGATGACAACACACATTAGTTAAAAACATCTTGCTAATGTGATAGATTTGATTATCTGACATGTCATTTAAAGAGACAGCCAAACTCTGCTGGCAAGATGAACTGTGGTTGGAATGAGTGTGAGCAGCAAACAAAAACCCAAACACCTGAGGTAATTCCCTGAACTTCCCAGGCTGGGATGTGGGGAATCTAAACGAGTCCATGACCTTGACCCGTTAAGCTCGGTCTGCACCTCACAGCGTTCTGCTTGCCGGTGGCGGTCGTCCATTAGTCTCTGACAGGCGGTGTGGATGCTGCCTGGAATTTAGGAATTCTGTTTAATCATATAAAATCATAAGCTGTGGGCATTAGTTTGTGTAATCACGCATGTCTCCAGGCTGCGGGAGTCAGAGGAGTGAGGAAACAAACTATGTCAAATGTTCATTAAAGCTGCATTACAACTCTGTCTGTTGGAGAGAAAGTGGCAGGGTGGGAGGCCGCAGTTGCACAGCTGCCATGCTGGATTAAGATGGATTATTTGTTTGGCAGAAAGATAATCCTGTGAGATTGCTGATTGGCTCCAACCTCCCTTTGTTTGGATTTGTGCTTGCAGCAAAAAAGGTATGCTTCCTTCAGCCTAGCCTCCTAAAAATATCTTTATATACCAGTTATTTTTGGAAGATGCAGCAGGTTGTGTTTTGATGCCATTTATTTACTGGCACTTTCAGTGAAGAGATTACTGCCGTTAAGACCAATGACATGGTGCTGAGTTCTCTTGATAATTTTCTGTCATCATTTTGTCACATTTCTGTTCACTGACTAAAATAACAATTTGATGATAACAAGCAGGAAATTTCACTCTGTCCTGGTGGAAATAAGGAAACTTTATTTCAGAATTTTCTTAACTTTAAAAGAAACACATATCAGTTAGTGACATCTAGTGGCCAAGTTAGGAAATGCATAAAAAAAAATATGGTCCAGCTTCTTAGTATCAGGTTGAATGCATTCAGAACTGCCTTCGTTTTTGGTTGCTTCAACAAAGCGTTCAAAAAAGTTCAGGTGGAAATGGTCTGAGCTTTGTGACATGGTGCTTTATCCTGCTGGAAGTAGCATCAGAAGATGCTACACTGTGGTCATAAATGGATGGACATGGTCAGCAACAATACTCAGGTAGGCTGTGGTGGTTAAACCAGGCCACGCTGGTACTAAGGGGCCCAAAGTGGGCCAAGAAAAATATCCTCACACCATTACACCAACAGCAGCCTCAAGCGTTGATCCAAGACAGGATAAAAAATGCTGCTCACTGGATTTTTTCTCTTAAATCTTAAGTCACTTTAATCCTCTTTCTTTGTCATTCTGATGCACAGTTTGAACTTCAGCCAGTCTTCTTCACCATGTCTACATGACTAGATGCAATTAGCTGCTGCCATGTGATTGGCTGATTAGATACTCATGTTAACAAGTAATTGAAGAGGTGACTGTAATAAAATGACTGAGTATACGGCTAATAAGTTGGGCCAAAAATTAAATGAATAGTTTTGAGTGAATACACTGACTGAGCTGCATATCAGCTGTTGATATGAAACCAGAGCATTTTGAATACACGGAGGGAGGGAGTGTGATGCAATGGCACAAAATAAAAATGACATCAAAAAAGTGACATCAAGGCTTATATGATGAGATAGAAAAAACAGTGAGCTATGTAACAGGCATCAAAACTTAACCTGTTAAAGTTAATTTAACTTCTGTTTGTTTCGGTTACAGCAGTGAAACATGTGCATCGCTTGAGACTAAATGGTATCCTGCACACACTGCGATCCATGGCAGTCCCATCTGCCCATCTGCTGCTCGTGATAGCAGCTGCCATTTATGATCTGGATCAAAGCTCAGTTGGTCAGCACATCGCTTAGGAAGTTTTCGCGGTCTGAGGTCAGGGACAGACTTTAGTCCAAATTTATGAGACTTATGGATAACATAGGATATGTGGGGGTGTCCTTTGCTTTATTTTTGTGAAAAGCAGGGATCGTGCGGTACCAAAAAAGGGGGGGTGGGGGTTGTAACGGAGAAGGTTTCTAGGGGCCCATGATTGACAGGGGGCCCAGAAGGACCCTCAATGCAATTGTAATACTGACAAAATTATCTAATACCAGTGATAAACTTACAATCACACAAACATTTTGGTTACAATGCATTGGTATCACAAAGTTTCTTTGTTTTGGAAACAGTTCTGAACACCCACCCCCTCTCTATATTTCCCTTAAATGGTTCAGTCCACCTACTCCATAATGTTGGAAAGTGGATGCTAAGATGGCAGAATGCCTCAACAACTGAGAAGTTTAAAAAGAAAATTAGCTGAGACTGGAGAGAGAACAGAGGGGTCGACGGGACGTCACACCCTGTTTATTCAGAGACGAGGTGGTCAGTTAGTTTGTCTGATGGAAAGTTGTGGAACATCAGCTTGTTGTCTCTTCTAAACTTTGTTCATATAAACTAGCTCACTTTGCTTCCATATTAGCTCATATTTCTGATGAAAACGCTGGATTTTATTCATTTTACTGTTGCTTTAGTCAATTAATCGATGCAGGCAAATGATTAGCAAGCTGCTCTGCTAAAAAAACATTATATAATAGAAAAATCGTTCTGAATTAATAATAGTAAATAAAAAATAGTTAGTTTTTATTTTAGACTATTTGAACGGTTCTCAGCTATCACTGTAATGTAGGTCAGGTCGGTAGTTTGGGACTCATCCTCCTGCTTTGCAGTAGGAACAGAGCACATTTCTAGTGCAGCAGACTGGGTGACTTTCAATCCAACCAGAGAAATATTTACATTTTCTAGATATCAGAAGATTAACTAGCAACAACCATATAGCATCAAATATGTTTTCCCCACTAATCTAATGCTTCACCTGTGAGTCTACAGATCTGGAGATAAATTAGACTTCATGTGTTGCTACATGAGGGAGACAATGACGTGGAGGTTTGGTAGTCAAATTAATTTCCCTTGATATTGTTGGTGAAATCACTGAAAGCACCTTTACGTAAAACAAATAGTGGAAGGCCACCAGAAATAATGATTGTGATGCTATTGCAAATGACATTACATGATTGGAGATACTATATAATAGAACAGCTGGATAGAATAGAAAGCTGGACTTCAGGACTTGATAAGTGATCTTGCAGGTAGAAAGCTCCACGTTGGGCTCTTGGTGAAAAACGCTGAGCAAGGACAGTGATGGTAAATGAGATTGCAAGAGCTTGACTCAGCAATAGTGTACTTTTACCACTCCTTGATATCTTATTACACAAAGTTCTACCTTTTAAAATGTGATTATTTAATTTTAAAGACGCTCCCAGCCACTGTTTGTCTGTAAATCTCCACAGTGGTTTGCTTGTGATCGTATTACATTCAGTTCATATAATTCAATAAACCATGTGAGGTCCTGCTTTTTTGTTTCTGAGCCTACCTCATTTATTTTACCATTTACTTCTGATTTCATTTATTTTCATTTAGTCATTTTTTGTTGCCTCTTGTTCAGTGATGATGTTAAATGATAACGCTCACAATACAATAAATCATTAAAAACAAATGGCCATTTTGTTTTTGTTGGTGTTTTAGCTTAGATTTGATTTGTTTCTCCACAGATTATAAATGCATTTAGTTTTCATGGAAGAGGTTATTTTGTATTTAAGTTTTGTATTTTGAGAACTGATCTTAACATAATTTATTGTTTAAGAATTTAAAAAAAGAGAGATGGGTTTTGGAATATAAAGTATCCGTCTTGCAGCAAATAATTGAATCTAAATAAACTTCATTGTATTTCTAGTGCTTCCCCTACCAAGTAGTCTAACTGTAGTGTTTTTCTTTTTACAAATATAGGTATGAGGGTCAAAATATTATTAAAATTGGGTGGGGGAAATACTACACATCTGAAATAGAAAACGTGGAATTTCTTTTTAGAAAATTTAGGATAAAGATGTAAGAAAAAAGATCTGAGTGAAAATTAGGAATATCAGCAAGGTTCACATCCTTTATCTGTTTTTTTATGTCCACTTTAAAGCATCTTATAATGTATATTTTAACACGTAGAGAAAAGATTTCAGCTCCATCTGTGCTGTGAGGGGGACAGATCACAAGCAAAGCCGGGGACTAAAACCAGAAAAGCTCCAGTTACATCAGACTTTTTGAAACAGAATTTCAATACATGTAGATACTTCAAAGATTCAAATATATGAGTGGGAAATAAATTCAAATTATCTAACAATGATCCTCAAAGGACATGATGTAATAAAGGTATAACCTAAAGAAAAATGTGAAAAATGGCTATTTATTTTAGATAAAGGAGGGTATATCCCTTAAATAAAGGCCAACATGATGTCATCTGGTCTTTAAAGTAAATATATTCTTATTAGAAATAGAAAAATGAAAATGAAGCTGCAACAGAAAAGTGTAGTTATGAACACATTCTTAGTAAAAACCCAGCAGTTGAAACTCGGACTTCCTGCCCTGAGGAATACCAAAGGGGAATGCACCATGACCCTTTAATCTCTCCAGACTGCGTCACAAATCCAGTGAGTGACTGCACTGACAGCTGTGGTCGTGCACAGAAAAGAAACTGTTCTGCAGTGGTATCTGCTGTGGAGAGGTGATCTCAGCTGAATCAAACCAGATGGGGATGATTTTAGTTTCTAAGAGAGGAGATTCAAGATGAAAACAACACTGATGGGCAGGTCTAAACTCTGAGAGTCGTACAGGAATCTCCCTAAACCACTTGTTCTGTTTAAAAATGCAGGAAATGCAGTTGATGCAGGAAAACATATCTGTGGTGAATGCAGGGGCACGGCCACTGCTGCATGCATGAATGGAGGTCAGTCATTAGCCCTGAAACTGCCTCATCACCATCTTTGGGACTATTTCTTGTTCAGTTTGTTCCTGTCATCTGCGATAGCTTAAGACCTTCATTGACACAATGCAGATTAGCCTGTGTTGATGCTAACATTTACTGTGTTGTAAAACAACAGAAAAGCAAAGTCAGGCAGTCTAATCGCGTCATATAGAAGATTGAATAGACTAATCCTGATTTCTTGCTGAGTTTTGTAAAGCTAATTAGCATGCACTGTAAGGAATTAACGAAATGAGAAACTACCGCAAGGAACTTAACACGAGCTAGAAAAAGCTACTTGCTGTATTTTGCTCTTCAGAAAATCACAGACTGGACAGATTTTGTCTATAACTGTAAAACCACAACATAGGTTTCTGTAAGCCTTTCATGTCTCACCTAAAGACGTCCAAATTCAGTGTACTTTTAGACAGTGCAGCTCAATACCAGTTTGGCTCTGCTGTAAAGCTAATTACAAAGCCTGAGGCTGTCCCAACCAATTATATGAGTCACACTACAAGTGCAAGCAACCATGTCGGTCAACCAGTAAGTTTATTTGTTCTGTGTTTTGTTTTTTCTTTTTTCATTCTGCTCTTGCTCACTGTTGATGCATTGCAGCAGCTTTCAGCAGCCTGACCACATGTTTATACAGTAAAACCTCATTAACAAGGAGGGGGAAGGTGTACAATCATATCCATCCAGATATTTTATGGTCATAAAAGTTTATTTATTTATTTATTTTATGGCCATAAACTAGACTTATACACTCACTAGATATATTTTATTAGTTCCACCTTATTAGTTTCAGGTTGGATCTTTTGCCTTCTGAACTACCTTCATTCTTGGTGTTGAGGTGTTGGATCTTTACGAACATGCCAGGTTCAAAGTCACTTAAATCCCCTTTCTCCCTCATTCTGATGCTCAGTTTGAACTTCAACAATCATCTTGACCAAGTCTACACGATTAAATGTACTGAGTTGCAGCCAGCTGATTGGCTAATTAACTTATTACATTAACAAGCAATTGAACTGGAGATGCTAATAAAGTAGCCGCTAAGTGTATGGAACACAGTAACCTTTTCACCAATCACTAATTAGATTTTTTCATTTTTTTATGAAGCTGAATTATTACATTGTGTCAAAGTATCAAATCTCCAAAACAATAAGTCCACACTTGTAGCCTCTGAAGAGGCCTCATCCTCGTCTACATGCATCATCACTGGCTCCTCTGAAGAAACCCATCGTCATGCCTCAGCGGTCTCTTCACTGCCTTTATGTATCTGATTGCCACCCCGAGGCGACAGGAATCGTCTGTGCTTAAACACAGAGGAGGAGAGGAGTCCTGGCACTCTCAAATTCCCCCCACGGTTCCTGTCTCTCTGCATGCGATTACTGCCACTGTTTGTCTAAATCATCAGAGGCGAGCTTGTCCTCTGTGAAGTATTAAACGCCACACTTCTTGCCCTCATCTTGTGGTGCTGCCATTAAGTCTGCAGGTTTGACAGTCTCTTCACTTTGTGAGAGAAAACACAGCTGCACATTTCCGCCATCCATTCAGTCCACTGCTGGATGTGCACCATGCTTTGAATCTCATGCAGCATATATGTGATGCTGGTGCTACATGGCCATAGAAGACCTGGCGCTGTCTGAACTCAGGTTAAGCCAAGATCATTACACTTCAATGAGCCGCACATACCACAGAGAAAGCAGCTCAATACATTTTTATTACTTTGCTTTCATTAAATTGGACCCATGTCAAAAGAAACATAAGAAATGTGTCATCAAACTTCCTTTAGAAAAAATCATCACAATTCATTTATTATTTTTTTTTTTCTTTTCTAAAGAAGTTTGATTCATTTATGAGGCAAAGATCAATATTTAAATAATTTCAACATTTAAAATGCAATAATAAAAAGGTAATTAAAACTATCTATGGGTAGTAGCACGTTGAAGTCGGTCCGATCTGATTGTGTTTTTGTCAAAGTTCGATAGACTAAATTTTAGGGGTTTAGTGTCTCGCTCAGGGACACCTCGACAGAAGCTCTCTAGGCCGGGATCAAACCAGCAACCCTTGGGTTACAGGACGACCACAGGAGCGGCTGGAGCAGAATAACACGTGGGACGTGTGGAGAGGGCTGAAGGAGATCTCTGGATTTGGACAGAGTGGTGCCAGAGGGACAGCTGATGGAGACCAGCGCTGGGCCAATGATTTAAATCTGTTTTTTAACAGA
This sequence comes from Melanotaenia boesemani, assembly GCF_017639745.1. Taxonomy (NCBI): domain Eukaryota; kingdom Metazoa; phylum Chordata; class Actinopteri; order Atheriniformes; family Melanotaeniidae; genus Melanotaenia; species Melanotaenia boesemani. The sequence goes on along the minus strand of NC_055705.1, from coordinate 8,420,318 downwards.
TTTGATTCAAACCCCACTCTCCCTGCCCCCCCTCCCTCCTCTTCACACATCCCCAGTCCAGCGTCAACCATCCCCTTCCCCCAACCACCTTCATCTTCACCTCCACTTTCACCTACCCCCCATCTCCACTCCACACCAATGGACTCCACCACCAGCCCCCCACTGCCCTCCACCTCCCCCCTCTCCCTTACATCGGCCCAGGTGAGGAGAGAACTGAGGCGACTGAAGAACAGGAAAGCTGCAGGACCAGATGGCATCAGCCCCAGGCTGCTCAGGACCTGTGCAGACCAGCTCTGTGAGGTGCTCAGGTACATCTTTAACCTGAGCCTCAGCCTGGGGAAGGTCCCTGTCCTGTGGAAGACCTCCTGTGTGGTTCCGGTTCCTAAGATATCATACGCGAAGGAACCGAACCATTACAGACCCGTCGCCTTGACCTCCCACCTGATGAAGACCATGGAGAGGCTCATCCTCGGCCACCTCCGCTCCGTGGTGTGCACCGCGATGGACCCGCTGCAGTTTGCCTACAGGCCAAACATTGGGGTGGATGATGCTGTCATCTACCTACTGCACAGGGCGCTGGCTCACCTGGAGACCGCTGGGAGCGTTGTGAGAGTCATGTTTTTTTACTTCTCCAGTGCGTTCAACACCATCCAGCCGGCGCTGCTGCGGGGGAAGCTGGAAGGAGTTGGAGTGGATGGAAAGTTAGCTGCGTGGACCATCGACTACCTCACCAACCGGCCACAGCACGTGCGTCTGCAGAACTGTGTGTCTGAGGTGGTAGTCTGCAGCACGGGGGCCCCTCAGGGAACAGTGCTCTCACCGTTCCTCTTCACCCTCTACACCTCGGACTTCACCTACAACACCAGCAGCTGCCATCTCCAGAAGTTCTCTGACGACTCAGCCATTGTGGGCTGTGTGTCTGAGGGGAACGAGCTGGAGTACCGGTCAGTCATCATGGACTTTGTGGACTGGTGTGAGCGCAACCACCTGTGCTTAAACACCAGTAAGACCATGGAGATGGTGATTGACTTCCGGAGAAGGACACTACCCCACACACCGGTGAACATCCAGGGGAAGGACATTGACCGGGTGGACAGTTTCAAGTACCTGGGTGTTCACCTCAACAGTAAACTGGACTGGTCACACCACACAGACGCCCTGTACAAGAAGGGCCAGAGTCGCCTCCACCTCCTGGGGAGACTGAGGTCCTTTGGAGTATGCAGGCCTCTGCTAAGGACATTTTATGACTCTGTGGTAGCCTCTGCTGTCCTCTACGCCATTGTTTGCTGGGGAGCGAGCAGCACTGACCGGGACAGGAAGAGACTGAACAAGCTGGTCAGGAGGGCCAGCTCTGTCCTGGGCTGCCCGCTGGACTCTGTGGAGGAGGTGGGTGAGAGGAGGATGTTGGCCAAGCTCACATCCATCATGGACAACACCTCTCACCCGCTGCACCAGACTGTGGAGGAGCTGAGCAGCTCCTTCAGCAGCAGACTGAGACACCCTCAGTGTAGGAAGGAGCACTACCGCAGGTCCTTCATTCCCACTGCTGTCAGACTGTACAACTTATCTGTATAGTCATAATACTGTGTAGTATTTATTTATATTTTACTGTGCAATACCCCCCATTATCAATGTCATCATATTCTTCATATCCCACCATCACCATGTAAATATGTATATAGTCTGTGAAGTTGTTGTTATATTTTATATATATATATAGTATATATATATATATATATATATATATATAGTATATATATATATATATATATATCTTTTTTTATTTATAATGGTACATCTTTTTGCTTTTCTTAGACTTTTTCTTGTAAATAATTTATATTGCACCTTCTTGCTGTGATGCATGTTCACCTTATTCTGTCTTTCTGCACTTTATTCTATAACAAGAGCTGCTGTAACAAGTGAATTTCTCCACTGTGAGATAATAAAGTCTAATCTAATCTAATCTAATCTAATCTAATCTACCTACCGAGCCATGCTGCACCTTTGCAGCTCAAGTAAAATAATTAATAAAATTGTTTTACTAAAATAATTATTTAAATAACTATGATTTTTTTATGCTAGTTTGGAGGCTGTGCTACAGGATAGATTTATCTTTGTATTTTGGACATTTTTCTACATTTGTTCTGAGGATTAATCAGTTAATCAGGGTTGTTGCCATGGTGACTGCCCTTGTTTTGGTGGCTGCATCCCTGTGGCTGTGGTGTGGATCCCGGTCTGCAATGACCTGAGTAGTTCCCAGGTAGATCCCTAAGATATCATTTCCTCACAGCAGCGTCAAGCCAAATGTTTTCATTTCATTATTATTTTTCTTCTTGCATTCAGTTCAGAGACAGTAAGTAGGGATGGGAGTTCATGTTCGTACAGAATGGGGTATGGGTGGTGTTTGTATGTGTGTGAGTTTGTGTGCAGGTGTGTGAACTACTACTATTTTTATTTTTTTTATATTCTTTGGTGTGTGAAGGCTTTTAAATTGTTTTAATATGCATGATTAGTTTTTATTATGTACAGCACTTTCTCTTGCTTTGTGTGTGAAAAGTGCTCTATAAATAAAATTTGATTTGATTTACAAGCAGCTCAGTGATATTTACAAAACAAACTAATGAATGAAAAAAAAATATCCCCACAAAGTTGAACAAGAAGCAAAGAGGATGCAGAAGATGTTTAGCTCATTGTTTTGTTCACTACAGAACTTTTGCGATGTTTACAGCTAATTCAACATCCATCTTGCATCCTACCTGTAGCATGAGCTTTCTCCAGACAGTAAACAACAGTCTTATGCTGACTCTTGTCTTATCTCTTGTTTGTCTCTGCCTCTCTTGCTTTTCCTCTCTTCCTCTGATAATTTCTTCTAACGCTGAATCAGCCACTGTGCACGTTCAAAATGACCGGTTTCTTCATATCTGCTTGCTAGCGTGTGACGCAGTGTGTAAAAGGAGCTCAGCTGCAATATCACAGGGTGTCCCCAGAAATGTACGTAATAGATATGACAGTGCATTAAACAAGACTGGAACGCAGAGTTTTAGGTTGCATTCACACCAGTACAGGCTACAAGACTCTGTGCAATTGGGGACGTGGTTCAGTTGGGGGTGTATAATTCTTGACCTTTTAAATGAAAAATTTCACTCCCTGCCTGAGGTGGTGCTGCATCAAGAATTACTGAAGGAGAAGATAAGACACCAGTAAAGAAGAAAACTTGTTTATCTGTTGGTTAATGCAGAACACCGAAGTTTTCTAGTACATAACAGCAAAACCTGGCGCTGCATCAGATCCTAGAGGTCTTCCACATCTGACGGTGGGACTTAGCCAGAGTCGCCTACCATCCCTCACACTCATATGTTTTGGTTGTGTTTAGCCACAATGTTGTGCGTTCAACCCACAATGCACTTTGTTTTGTAGTCCACTTCCTGTATTTGGCCTGTTTAAAGTGGACAAAAACCGAGTCCATTTCTTTGATCTGAATCAGAGTCTGTTTGTGCATTCACAATTCCCCAAATGAAACGGGCTTTCCAAACAAATAGACCAAGATTCAAATCAAAAAGGCTCATGTGGCTGGGCCCTAAAGGCCGGAAAGTTACGTAGTGCATCTTTAAGAACAACATTCAGCACTATCCTGCCCCTGACCCTAGTCTAATAGACCGCAGGTTCTCCATGAACCCACTTCTTTCCTCTGTCACCCTTCAGCTCAGTCATGAAAAAAAGCAGAAAAAATACTGATGTATGATGATTTTATTGCAGTTTTTTATGCATGTACCTCTTTTTCCATGAGAGTCTCCAAAGGAAAACGCAATCAAATCATATTTGTTTCTAATCTTTGACATTATGCAAGTGTCTGATCCCTTTAATATTCTCTTATATGGAAATTAATTCAGTTTTTTATTCATTTCTGTTTTTTTCTGTTTTTTTTTTTTTTTTTTTTTTGTAATGAATAAGACAGTAATTCAAATATCCAAACCAGCATTTAAAGGGTTAAAATCCCAATAATGATTAAATGTTTGTTAGGTCTGAGGAGGATGGAAATAGCTTCAATGATTTATTTATGCATGGAAAAAAAAAATACTGATATATAATGATTTTATAGCAGTTTTAGTGTGTGGACAATTTTGGCCACGAAGGTCACCAGAGGGTAGTAAATTCATTCACAGAGTATGAACAAAACTGACACTGGATCAAAAAGAAAATGTCTAAAAAGAAGAGGTATTGCAAAGATCATGCCATCAGCCATAACATGGCCAAAGTGATCACTGAGAAAAAAGTTGAAAAAAATGTCCCGAGGAGGGCATGAGGGTTAATGTTGAGGGGAATTTTAATTTCAGCACATTTTAAATAACAAGACTGAAACAGCTCAAAGTCTTTATATGTACTCCAGTATTTAATGACCAAAACATCTCTAAAACTGCATTATTTGGGAATTATATTAAACCTTTTAACAATTATCTGGAATACAGCTTGAGTAAATAATATTTCTTATCTAAAATATCCACACTGGCTATACACTAGATGAAGAAATGACCCGTGTTAGCTCCCCCATGAAGCTTGCATGCTAATTCAAGTGGCTGTATGTCACTTTCAGAGGTGCACCGGAGCGGCTTGCAGGTGGAGCTGTAATCCTGCTGAGCATTTGATTTGGCTTCAATAAGGTAGCCGTGACTTAAGCCTCATCAGTCTCATGAAAGTCACCCAGTCAATGCTGGTCGAGCCGCCGACTGAAGCTGATATATTCTTCAGAGGCGAGGAGGACACCCCCGACTGCTGAGGCTTATGATGTGGGGAGAGGGAATAAATGATGAGGATATCAAAGGGAGGCCTGTCTTCTGTGCTGCTCTCATCCTGCCTCTTCCTCAGACTCTGACTCCACAGCTCATTCCTGTTGTACGCTTGTTTTATGTAACATGATGAGAAGTGCTGATTAAATTCATGCTTATCTGAATTCTGCCTGACCTTGATATTGAGGGGAATCCTTCTGAAACTTGGAAATCTTAAGAATCACTTTCCAGGCTTCCATGTAAATTTTAATCTAAGCTGTTAAAGGGAAAATATATTCTGTCATTTAGACTTATGGGTGTCTTTGATTTGTCAAATAAAACTTGTGAATTACATAGAATGCATTGACCTATATTCATGATATATGTTAATCACAGGAAATATACACAAAAATAATTTGTAGTTATTCTGAACTGGATGAAGATGTTGTTCAGCAGACAGTCAGGGAGGAGTTGTAATGGGTGAACTTATAAATGCTTCTTAAAGGTGGATTTTCTTGAAAAAGATCACCATTCCTATTTCAGGTTGATTCATTAGGTCTGTTAAATGTAAACCACAGTTGAACCACCTTCACAGTTTAAAATACATGAATTGAACGATCTTCAGCACAACCATCAGATCAAATACCAACACTGTTTTAACTTTATTGGCTAAAAGAAATATATTCCTTTTAACCTGCTGATGTTCCTCACACACACCAGCACTAAATACACAGAAGCATAGACTGCTGTTTCCATCTACAGACAGCTGTGCTATGCTGCACAGAGCTGGGCTTTATGGGGGAGTGGCCAGTAAAAAGACACTGAAGACAGAAAAGTTCGCCAAAAGCCATCATGAAGACTTTTCAAACATCTGGAAGAAGGTTATCTAGTCAGAAGAGACTAAAACTGAACTTTTTTGGTCATTATGGCATTAATCATTTTAAGAACTGCATCGCCACAGTGAAGCATGGTGGTGGCAGAATCATGCTATGGGGATGTTTTTCATTTGCAGGGACTGGGAAACTGGTCCAAACTGAGAGCACGATGGATGGAGATTTAAGTCTGGGGTGGAGGTTCAGCTACCAGGAACCTCATCATGCTGCTCTAGAAAAGCTGGAATGGTTTAAACCACTTAAAATCGAGGTCTGGGTGGAGTCAAAGCCCAGACCTCGATCTAAGTGACAATCTGTGGCAGGGCTAACGAATAGGAACAACTTTATTGATCCCGAAGGAAACTGTTGTACCAGAGTACAGGAAAAATATAACGAAATAATAATAATAATAAAACTGTTTAAACAGTAAAAGAGAAGAAGAAGTACAAATACAACCATCAAGTGTCTTAAGTAGCAAGATAAGATAAGGATACATACTGCACCTGAAGGATATTTCACATAACATAAACTTTGCAAATGTTCTGATTCTGAACGGATACATAAATAGATAAATTATGGTTACGAACAGGTACATACAGATAAATATTGCAGTTCTTCTTTACAGTAAGTTTTTAAAGTTTTTACGTTTCCCTGCGGCTGAACGGGGAGGAGTTATTAAGTCTCCTCGTTCACTGGAGCTCACTTGGTGGTCTCAGTCTATGGCCGTCAGCGTGGCATGCAGGGGATGGAAGACATGGTCCATGATGCTGAGGATTCCTTAAAGATTCCTAACCTTTAAAGATCACTGAACACCAGCAGGTACCATCCAACTTAAACTGGAGCAGTTTACTTACAAGAATGAACCCAAATCCCAGTATATAGATCATAGAGGCGTTCCCTAAAATGCCACTAGTAGGTTTATTGTTTCATTTGTCTGGAACTAATCATGGAAAAATAATAATCTTAGAAGAGAAAAGATGCATTGTACCACCGGCTAATTTCCATCAGGTCCCAGGGTACGTAAACAAATAAATCCAGTCAAATTAAAACAATATAAATGTCATTAAAAACCCACTACAACAGAATTATATCTACAAAAAAATTCAAATGGATTAGTTCCCTATTAATTTTATTATCCAATCGGGTTCATAAAAAGTTTTCAAGGCACCAGGAAGTTTGTTTCATTCCTTACTCACCCTAAATGAAAAAGCAGATTGGGCAAAATCAGAGCTTTTATTAGGAATTTATTCTCCCTGAGCAGTTGACCTTCAGAATCTCACCATTTGTTCAGAGCAAAGTTGCACAAATGTTTTCAGGCATAGAAAGTCTGCAGCTGGAATGACGTGTTAGAAAAGGGGAGATGAAGATTTTGCTTGACTGTATTCAGAATGTAGTGATTCAACATCTTCAGCAGCTGAACAGTGTGTGTCATCGCTCCGAAACCCAGAAGATAAAATATTTCCCTGTAATCAGGGCAAATTCCAGAAGTGAAACAACAATCTATCAGAGATCACAGCGACTCTTGAAGGTTTCTTTGTTGACGTGTACACGAACACATGCATACATGAAAACTAAGGTAGTTTAGCTTTTCCCTCCTTTCTGATTCTCCCAGCTGAGCGTGACACCTTTTAAGTTTAGCTCCTGACAACATTTCAGCCCTGGATTATTGTTGGGTGATAGAAGAGGGAAAACCTGCTTTTATTTAATTGTTTTATACATGTCCAGGAAGCTCACCACTCATATGTAGCTTTTTCTTTTTTATACTGGTTGAATTTGTTTAATTTAGTCTGGTTTTCTTTTATCTCTGTGTTTAACTGGGATTGTCTCTGGTTTGTGGGCAGGGCTGCTACTTTTCCTGGACAGGTGTGTGTTCTTGGTGGTACTTTACTGGTTAAAGACTGACTAAATAAATAAACTCTACCTGACACAATTATTCAATTGATAAACAAATGAATGAATGAATGAATGAATGAATAAATAAATAAATAAATAAATAAATAAAAGCAAACCAACAACCTAAAAATATCTGAAAGAATTTTAATAAATAAACACAGGACATGTTTTATAAAAGATTGTCTGTAAATGTTGTTAGTTAATGACCAAAAAATGTGTTTGAAATAAATAAATAAATGTAAACAAGACATTTATTTTTAATGGTGCAACTGTTTAAAATAAATAAATAAACAAATTCCTAAATAAATAAATAACTAACTAACTGAATTCATTACTAATTAAGTAACTAAATAAATATCAAATATATGCCTTAAAATAATCAAAGGACATGTTGATATAAGTTAATAACTAACCACGTTACTAACTAAATAAACAAATAGATAAAAAGGTAAATGTTAAGCATTTTGCTTGAAGAAGTTCAATAATCTCAGGACGTTTTGAACAACTAAATAAACCAATAAATGAATCAGTGCATAACTCAGAGGCTTCGCTGCAGCAGAGTCAGGATCTTCCAGATGTTGTTAAACACCTGTAAAGACACATAAATCCACACCTTTACTCGGTGGTTTAACCAACATTTACATTCTTTCTCTTATTGTTGTGTTGTTAATGTGAGTGACCCTGACCAACATTTCCACCCCGCAGCTTCGTGTTCAACCGGGAATAACTAAAACAAACCTGTTCTTTCTTCCCATCTTCTTAAAACAGCTAAAAGCTGTTGTGAGGTGTTGCACAGGAGCTCTGATGTTTGAAGAGCAGCTGGTGCCACGTCGCGTGCTCCACAACACATCGGCTGGTTAAGGGTGATGGAGAGAATGCGGCAATCTATTGGCTGCAGGCTGAGTAAATTTCAGTCCGTGTAGTCCAATAGTGAGAGAGAGAGAGAGAGAGAGAGAGAGAGAGAGAGAGAGAGAGAGAGAGAGAGAGAGAGAGAGACCTGGTTTCTCTATCACTAATCTTGTGCGCGCAACACACTCGCGCTATGAGAGCAATTAGATTCAGCAGCGTTCCCACTGCCTCTGCAATGACTCACTGAAACACACACACATCCACACACACACACACACACCTACACACACACACACACACACGCTCAACACTCAGATACAGGACGTATAGTCGGGCTGCGCACACACGGACCGGACTTTGGATTTGGGGCGCAGAGAACTGGACCTGGACTTTATGGTGTATTTTTTTTTCTTTTCTTTTTTTTTTCTTTTCTTTTCTTCATGTGGCGCGCAGATTGACTCCAATTCAGGACTAAGATCTGACGGGGAGACCGTGAAGATCCAGTCTGAGGTAAGTCTGAGCTGGAAAAGTCTCCTATTATTATTATTTGAGGGGGACAGAACCAGAACCGGTCCGCGTCAGAGCGACTCTTCCATCTGACTGCAGCTGACGTTCATGCAAGATGCTGATCAAACCCGCATCCCATAAAAAACACGCCGCCCATAGCACGCATTTTATTTATTTATTTTTGCTTGTTTTTGTTTGTTTATTTATCTTTTTTTGTAACCAAGTGAGCCGTTTAATGTTGAACTGTCATCCGCGTGCAGGCAGGAAGCCTTGCGACAGCAAACTCTGTGCCAAAGCAACAGCTCGTCCACCAGCTTCACCAGGATGGAGCAGAAATCTGAACCAATTCCTGTTAGTTAGCAAACACGTTGAAAGACATTTCACACACGTCACCATCCCATGTGCGTATGTTTGTGTGTCGCTGTGTGTGTGTACAGGCTGACATCCTCCCTCAGCACCGCTCTGCGCGCATCTCGACCCAAGCAGCCACAAGATGGTGGTGTGGATATCTGGATGTGGCTTCGCGAGGGGAAAGAGTCACAAATGAAAACAGAAAAAAGAAGTGTGCGTTGAGTGTCACAGCGTCTGCAGGAGAAAACAGGCTTTAAAAATGTTACCTCTGTTTGCATTCTGCAGAAACTTGCACAGAAAAGCAGGAAGAGGACAGAGTCTAAAAATGCAAAACATGACGTTTTTTTTAGGGTCCCACTGAGGGCCAAAGAAGACAGAAGCATGAAAACATGAAGTGTGTGTGAGCTGAGGAGTAAACATGCACAGGCCTTTTGTAGCAGCAACAATAACTGATTAATACACTATGTTTTCCTTCAGTTTGCCAAAACTCATATAATTATAAAACAGAAAAAAATATCTGGTATTATTATCAGGCAGAGAACAGCAGATAACTGTTAGTTAAAATGTGTGAAAGTGCAACTAAAGTTGTGCATAAATAAATAAATAAACATATAAACTTACATAAAAGTAAGGAAAATGTGTGTTTATGTTAAGTCTGTTTATGAAATAGAGCCATATTTGTAAGGAAAATGTATCCTGAGCAGAGTTTAGTTTGAAGGTTGCCATGAAAAACTATTTATTCTGCTACTGACTCGTGCTGGATGTCACTAGATCATTGATGTCTGAAAAAAAAGACATATTGGTAATTTAACTGTTTATTAAGAAGCAGAGGCCTCAGCATCATGTGGAAGAACCAGCCTGGTTCCTTCTCTTCATGCTGATCACACACTGCTGGCTTCTGTTCTTCAACCAGCGTCTGTGTGGTTTTGTTGGTCACTCTGGTACCAACAGGACCCCCATGCTGATCCCACAAGTGTTCACTTTGGTTGTGGTCTGGCCTGCTTCGTATCTTCTCCACACCTTCATCCTACGGTTATCAAACTCCGTCCTCGAGGGCCACTGTCCTGCAGGTTGTAGATGTTTCCTTGTTGAAACACACTTGACTCAAATCACGGGGTCATTAACAGGCTTTCATTTGAGTGAGGTGTGTTCTAGTAGATAGACATTTAAAACCTGCAGGCCAGTAGCTCACAAAGACCAGACTTGGACATTCCTACCCTACAATCCCACTGCCGTAGGCAGAATCTGGACTCATCACTGACTCTTCACATGTCCAGGTTGCCAGCACATGTGTAAAAGGACCTGACGATGAAGGGCAATCACAGCAGTCCTTTTTTTTTCCTTTACTTAGGTTAAAAAATGCCTGTGACTGCTTTTTTCAAATCTCATTGTACTGCGTATAATTAAAAAAAGGCTAATCTAATCTTAGATCATTAAATGCTGTAAATAAAGGTAAAAATCTGTTTCTTTATATATTTTGCTGCTTCAAAACCCCTGATTCATTTTAACTGGTCCTTACAGGGATTCTGCAGAACTTGATAAAAACCTTTAGGGTTGACCCTTCATTTGGAGCAGGCACAGAGAGGTCCAGTTCTCATCTTCAAGGGCCCCTGTCCTGCAGGTTTTAGATGTTTCCTGCTTCAACACACCTGACTCAGATTAATTAGCAGGCTTGGGCGGAATGTGTTGGGGTGTTCAGGAGATCCATTACGTTTGGCTCAGGTATGTTAGAGCAGGGAAATATCTAAAACCTGCAGGAGGTCCAATACTGGATATTTCTGGAGCAGAGGAAAAACCATTAACTTTACTATTTTTCTTCATTTATTCACATCTTTAGATGATATGTATGTTTTCTTTTACACACATGTCTGAATTACACCAGCAAACAGTCAGGCCGGTATGACATGTCAGTGTGAGACGATGCTTATGCACATGCTCAGAAAAAAAAGAAAAAGAAATGTGAATGTGCTGCAGTTTTTTTATTTTTATTTTTATTAAATCAAACAGTCATCCTCTTTCAATCTTCTTTTCCTTCCCAGATTGTGATTGTCCTGGAAGATCTTTGTTCAATTTTCACAAACCGTTTCACTTCATCCAGGATAAAACTGTCACTCTCAAAATGAACAACACACACACACACACACACACGCTCATCTGTAATCCACTTCTCTTGCTGTTTCAAATAACATCAGAGATTCTTAAAAAAAAGTACATGCAGTAAAATTGGTTTGAGGCATTTGTTCTTTTATCTGAAAATAATGTTTAATAAAAGCAGATAAATAAAAAATATAAAAAAAAAAAACACTCCTCTGTTTTAAATGCACAAAAGCAAATTATTCATTGGAGAGATGACAAGTTGTTGCAAATGTAAAATGCTGTAACATCACTTCAGGCCTCCCTTCACAATGTACCAGCTCAGCGGTGACACGGAGGATAAGCAGGGAGCTGTTTGCTGATCTGTCCAGGCTATAGGCACAAAAACATACATACAGCAGCAGCAGCAGGAGCTGTGTGACTGTTGGAGCTGATTCTAAAAGATCTTTGAACTAAATGATTCATCTGAGATGACAGATGCGGTTTAGCAGGCATGTTTTTACGATGATCCTCTGTTAGCAGATGGGTTACATGTGAATGACATGAGCTGATACCTCAGGCCTAATTGCATTTAACATCTGGAGTGTCATACGAGGCGGGAATGAAACTGAAGAGGCTCATATGGGAATAATGGGAATACATTATCAAGAACATGAATAATGTACCTTATTACTGTGGAATCATTTATTTTTGGAATTGTGTTTTTTCTAAAGGAGTTTTAGGTGCTTTTTTGAAAATATTGCCAAGCTTTAAAGCCTCACTGTTGAACTTATCCCCCAACAATCATTAATTTAGCATCCGTCTTGCATCCTGTCTCTTCTCTGATCTCCCTCCAGTCAGTTGGATGTTGACTCTGTTACTCTGTTTTCCCTTCATTTTCCTCTCTTCCTCTAATAATGCCATGGTGCGTTTCATTGATGAAATCAGCTATGGTCAGGTTCAAAACAGTCAGTGTGTTGATATCCAGTTGCTGGCATAAAGCAAAATGCTGCTGTAAAGTGAAATAAATCATGGAAAGAAAAGTTTTTTAGACTCGGGATGCTGCAGAGCAACGACGGCTCCAGGAATGTACATAATGAATTTCAGCATGCCTTTGAAACGAGTAGTTACATACTGTAAAGGGCAAAACACCTAAACAGTCTGAAGAAAACTTCAGTAATATGCAGATTCTGGAAGAGTCCATGTTGACACGCTCAGTTTTAAACTATCTGCATGAGTAGAATGTTTGTTTTTGACCTGATGGATCCATGTAAGCGTTCAATATGGCTCAATATGGATGAACACAAGTCACCTGTAAACTATAACAATGAAAGGTCGTCTTCAGCTGGTAGATGCAGGCTTCCATGTTGCCATTAAAGACCCATTATGTAACTCTCAGACCTTGAAACTCCACCTGTCAAACTTCCAGGACACCATATGAGATTGCATTTGAGTTTTGCTTTACACACTATTAGCAAACAGATATAAACACACCAGCCATTTTGAATTTGCAGCATCGGCTTCATCAAGGAAATGCAGCAGGACATTACTGGAGGCAGAGAGCAAAAGGAGAGAAAGAGACAGAGAAGAGATATGACAAAAGTCAACATCAGACTGACTTTTATTGGCAGGAGAGATCTCAGAGAAGAGACAGGATTCAAGGTAGATGCTGAATTAGCTGTTAGGGAGCGAACAAAACAGATTCTATCGTGCGTCTTTAAACTGGCACACACTTCATTTCTTGGCACACTTTGAACACTTTGGAAATTAGATATTTATTTTCTCAAGTTGAATTGGAGGGGGTATAAACTGAAGTCATTAACAGAATCCAGGGCAAGAATGGCCACTTCCTTTTAACTGATATGTTCTATCAATGAGGTCTGAGACCCTTTTGTTTCATGAAAGGTTCATAAGAGAATTACTATGATAGAATCTTGTTTTTATCATCATCCTCTTTTCTAATGATCTGTATGGTTTTGGGCTCAGTTTTTTTTAACTAATAGATCTGGAATACTGATTGGTCTGACCACACGCCATGTCATCTGAAACTCTAGACAAGCTTAACATGTGGCTTCGTTTTTACTCAGTAATGTTTGAAGTAACATTTGTCAATCTAACTCTGTACTGTAGAGCTTGACAAAGGTTTCCCACAGTAATGCCTTGTTCATGTGGTTCTATCAGCTGTTTATGAACGGCAGCTCTCGATTCAGTGGCGTCTGAAGGGTGTCCAGCTCAGGCTTGCTTCCCTTGTCCTTTACAAACTGAAATTCCTAAAGATTACCTAAATGTTTTCATGATTTTCTGCACAGTAGAGGAAGAAAATTGCAAATCCCTTCCAATCCTTCTTTGAGGAGTATTGTTTTTAAATGATTTTCACATACATTTGGAGATCCTCGGAGCATCTTTGCTTCCCAGGCCTTTCATGAACAAACCTTTTGCAGTAAGAATATGATTCATCCTCAGCTCAGCATGTCTACAGTAAAAATAAAAATCAGATTTACTCTTGTTATCCACATAAGTACATACTCTTAAGGCCTGTGTAATATTTGCTTCCTGCATCTGAGGCCACCTGTCATTATATCCTGCTGACATGTAAAAGTGGTTGACTGAGGCTTCCCTGTGGACAGGAGCTAAACAGCACTGGAATCAATTTAGCTTGTCTTGGTTTGGATTTGTTTGAAGTGTCAAATGCTCATCAGTCAAACAAGTGTCTGAATTAACTATGCATCAAACGTTTGCTCCATCCAAAACAACAAAAGGAACATGCATGAAATTCTCAGTGTTAGGAAAAGAACCGAGAAAAAAATGAAAAATTCAATAAATTAGCTGCAAATCTCTTAGGGATTCTAGCATTCTGCTCAATGTTTAAAGGTAAGAAAACAACAGTTAATCACTTTCCTGAGCCAGAGCCAGAAAAACATTCGGCTGAATAAACTAAGAATGAGATGCTTATGTAAAGGTTGTTGAGTCAGCATTACCATTTACATTAATATTATTCTTTAACTACATCTAGCAAGCTGCACTTGTAAAGTTTAGATGCACTTTAAAAAAATTGGGCGCCTGTGCTGCAGTCCCTCTTCTTCTATCGACAGTCCATAAACAACTGGAACAGCAGCTGGACCTTCAAGAGACGAATGTTGTCCCACTTTCTCCATCCAGCCTGTCCATTGTCCTCTGACCTCTGACATCAACAAGACATCCAGGTCCAGACAACTGCTGCTCACTGGATATTTTCTCTTCTTCAGACCATTCTCTGTAAACCTTAGAGATGGTTGTGTGTGAAAATCCCAGTAAATACTCAGACCAACAACCATGCCACGTTCAAAGTCACTTAAATCCCTTTCTTCCTCATTCTGAAGCTCAGTTTGGTCTTCATCAAGTCATCTTGACCACGAGTCCAACGTAGTATTTAAATTTCTAGTAGTAATGGTTTAGTGAGACTATGCTGACAATGAAGAAACATGCAGTAAAGTAAAAATGTGTCATAGCTTTTCAATTTCATGTTCATGTGCTTAATTATTGGCTGCAGAGGTGGAAAATATCTGTGACCTTGTATAGTTGAGAGGACAGTTTTCCTCTGACAGACTCATTTCAGAGTGATTGAAATGCAAATGACAGGGAGTGCCTTCATTGATATTCATACGACTTATCTCATATAATCATTAGGAGTAAGTGTTCAGTGTTCTGCTGTCAAGGAGAGCTGATGAGCACTATGCGCTTTCAGGCCACATGAAGGGCAGTTTATCATAAAACAACAAGTTATTACAAATATTCTTCACTGTGTCAATCAGTAATTTCATTTCATCTGTTTGCTGTGTGAAGGTGGAAATTACGACCCCAACAATAATTCATCAACTTGTGTTCATGACAGCAACCTGCTAAAGGCAACACGTGCAAAATAACTGCACATATTTGTATGTTTTATAAGTAATTGAAGATTTAGTTCAGTATCCCTGCAGTCAAAGGTAAAAGGGTACAAAATGTTTAATCATAACTGCTTTAAAATCGTAAACAAACGAAGTCATTAAATGAACCCTTGCGGTGTTAAACCTACAGCAGTTTGGAGTTAAATAGTCCAGAGGAAACCAGCTGTACTTGTTAGTATGTAGATAATGGAAGCAGAGCAGAAAGTAGAGGCTTGGAGTAAATATGAGTAAACATATTGTTATGTTCTCTTTTTGGAGGTTCAGTAAGTCACGGACACAGTAAAACAGAAGAAAGAAAATAAGAATTTACTGACAAAAAGAGCGTGGTCTTTAGCAGAATAAAAGATGAAAACCCACAGATGGTCGTCTTTTTCATTATATGTGTTAATATAGTCACACTATTGTCACACAATAGTGTTTATTTTCAACTGTTGCTCAAAGTTTAGACCTTAATGTTCACAAAATGAGACCGAAAGCGTATTTTACAGCAAACATCAATGTTTAGAAATGATTTTGTTGCTGTTATAATGAACAGCATCTGTGTTCATGGAATCACTGTTAGCATGCTAGCATAGTGTTATCTGTCAAACGGGGAAAATCAATGAATATGTACATATGTGCATATATATGCATATGTGTGTTAATTGTTTGAAATAAATTAAAAAAAAATACCAGAACCAGGTGACAGTTAACATCAACTGGTAATTTATTTGTATCTTTTCTTTATACTTTAAAAACAGGACAATTTAATTTTACTTTCTAGCTCTGCTTTGATATTTGTTCCGTTCATACATTTTCTATCCCCCACTTAGTATGATTGGGGGTTGGGTGACATGTCCTAGGTGTCAAAGCATGTGCAAAGTTACTCCTCAGACAGGTCCAGTATCTTCATGTTGCTACATCATTATTTAAATGTACAAAAAAGTTATACAAATGTCATATATTAAACCGGTTATCTCTTCATCATGGCACCTGTGGTGGGTGGGACATATTAGGCAGAAAGTGAACATTTTGTCCTCAAAAAGAATGTTATCAGTAGGAAAGTAAGGCAAGTGTAAGGATTTGAGCAAGTTTGTGATAACCAAAACTACAGCTCTTGTGGGATGTTACTGGCCTGTTGGTGTCTATCAAAAGGTTCAAGGAAGGAACAGTGATGACCTGAAGATAGGGTCATGATGAGTGGCCAAGGATCATGATGTGCATGAGAGAGAAGGCTGGCCTGCGTGGTCCAACCTGTACTGTAGCTCAAATGGCTGGTTCTAAATGAAAAGGTGTCCGAACACACAGTGAATATAGTTTGTTGCGCATAGGGTTGCATAACCACAGAACAGACCGGATACCCATGCTGATCCCTGTCCACTGCTGAAAGTGCCAACAATGGGCACATGAGAATCAGAACTGGACCACCAAGTAGTGTACACATGCCACCAGGATGCACTACTGGAAGCAAGGTGGCAGAAACATTGTGATGCTTTGGGCAATGTTTTGCTGGGAAACTTTGGCTCAGACCATCCATGTGGACTTTAATAGAGAGCACCTACCCAATTGTTGCAGACCACATACATCATTTCATGGGATTGGTGTTCCCTAATGGCTGTGGCCTCTGTCAGCAGGATAATGGGCCATGTGTCAAAGTAAAAAATGAGGTGTTGATTTGGCCTGCAAACTCCCAAGATCTCAATGGAACTGAGCATCTGAGGGATGCGCTGGACAAACAAGTCCAATCCACAGAGGCCCCACCTTACAACATACTGGCCAACATTACTGCACACCTTTAGGGATCTAGTGGAGTCCATGTCTCGATGGGTCAGAGTTTTTTTGGCAGCAACAGGGGGACCAACATGACTCTAGGCAGGTAGAGATTGAATCTAAAACATCTTTATTCCAATAGCATAGAGAATGAACAATGATAAGTCGTGTATAACGATCAAAAACTAATCTAAGTCTCAGAAATAATGGAAATGTGGGTTTGTGCATTCAGCAGAATTCAGCAGTCTGATGCCACTTCACTGTCAATTTAATCGATACATGAACAGCTCAGTTCTAAAGCTGGTGTCACTTCGTGGAGCCGCTCCATTAACAATGAGTCCAACCATGACTTTATGGACTGCTCGAGTTTTAAAGGCCAACAGCACTCCTATTACTAAGTGACCTATTTTCTGTAATGTCAAGTAAATAAACTAAATATCAAAAACACTTTAAATTAGTAGCAAATTTAGGGCATACATTTAGGACTGAAGTAATTTCTGACTAAAGTCCCTCCTTTCTTACAGGAAACTATGTTAAAATGAAAGGTGTGTATCGTCTTCACTAGAGTCCTTAAACAATGTAGAAAATGTTTCAGAGAAAAGTCATGTACAAATGTTAGCATCACCTTCAACTTCTTGTAGAGATTCCTTACTCGTGACGAACACACTTAATTCTTTCTTTCACGTTTTGCCTCATGACATTATTTTACACCCATTTACTTTTAGAACATTTTTGATCGCCGTTGCTATTTTCTGTTTTAAAAGAAAAATTCAGTCTTATTGAAGTTGGGTCGTATGTGGTCATGATGAGGAGTTAGAGTGGCACCTGCAGCAGACAGTATGAAAGGCACATTGATCAGATTTAGCCCCAAAGTCAGTAACTGTGCCTAACTCAGGTTAACACTGGTCTAAATCCAGTCAGACAAACGCTACCCAAAAACACAACCCAAATCTTTTTTGGACTATACAAAGGTTTTAACATACTTACCTAATTTAGCCATAAAAACAACGTCTGTGGACGTCTGCCGTTTGGTGGTGAAATGTTCACATGGCCCATAATCAACCATAACTTACAGCATTCTCACACAGCATGGACTTGGGGAAAACTTGGCATCCAAAACCCTATCACACACCCAACTGACCTGTTATAACCCAGATATCAGACATGTATGGGTTGAATCCAGGCTACTTTGCTTCTCATGGCTCAGTAATGGCACTGGCAAGTGTTGTGTTGACCAGATGTAAGTTGCCAGCCTTGGATTATGGCAAATCTCCTGTAGGCCACATGCGATCCAGATGTCATTTGTTGGCCTGGACATGGATTACTTCTAGTATTTTGTGGGCCAGAAGTGGTCATAATATGGGAGACCCTCTTTATGTGGTGTGGTGGTCCTGTGGTTAAGTTTTGGCAGCCACACACATAGCATCAACATCGTCAAGGCTGATTATGTTCTTTTGGCCGATTTCTGGGCTTCATCCGGTGGTGATGAGGCTAAGTTTCTGCAGCCACACTTAATAGTATCAATTCCGTAATTCAGTGCCAAATAGGGGTCAAAAGAACATTCTAGATGTGGGCCACATCAGTTAGTTGTGTGGTTGGGTTTTGGCAGCCACACTTACATAGCGTCAACACCGCCAGTCATGGCCAAACATTGTCCTATCAAAACAGCAGATGCTGGCCAAATGGGCCAAAGATTTTTTTGCTGCCTGGGCCTGCAGATTACTCTTTTGGATTTACCATTTTTGTGTCTCTATATTTGATTATTTAGTAAAATAACATAAAAAAGGCATTTCTAAAATAATGGGACCATTATTACTAAACCTTATGGAGATACAGTTCCTCAAAAGAAGGTGCACGGCTCCGCACATCTAGACCGCATGTGACCCACAATATATTTGTCAGTGCCATAACTGAGCCAGAAGTGCTACAAGTAGACCAGATGTGGCCCAAATGTCTCTGCTATTTGGGTATGGTCTGCTTTAGTCTTCTTTTGTTTCTTGGATTAATTAGTGTTGGTGTAATGTTAATAATTTAAGATTTTGATTTGACTTTTTCACGTAGCTAGCTTTACTTCTTGTTCATCTGTTTTATTCCAGTCTGACTTGACCAACTAGGTTTTTGATTTGCACACCTGGTCTGCATTTAGTCATTTGCTCCCTCAGTATAAATACTCTTGGGTTTCCTTTCTTTTAGCCCGGATCATCATTGTAGTGTCTCCTCAGTTGGACAGTCATTCAGTTTGTTTTTGTTGGGTTAATCGGAAATTGAATGATTTATGATCACGTTCTTTGTTAAATCTTTCCATCTGGCACACACCTGAAGTCCTCACCTCAAGTCAGCTATGCACTGAGACACATGCATAAATATAATCCATAGTTTGTGTTGCATAATGAAGTTTTTCCTGCTTAAAAGGCAGACAGTTATTATTACCGGACACAGGTTGAGGTTCAGAGCTTATCTTTTCCCTCATGACAAATCCCTGCTCAGCTTCCTCCTCATGTTGGAATGCTATTAACTTTAAAAACCTTACACGCAAAGATGTGTGTACACTTTGACCCCGTTAGCAGAGCACTGCTCACTCAGTTGTGCAGTCTTTTCATTTATATTTGATACCAGATGGGAGTCGGCGCTGGTCAGCATGAGATTTAATAATTGATTTGGCTTGACTTTCAGTGGCACACAGACTAAGACGGTAATTAACCAATATTTTTGGATTGGAGCAGTCAGGCATGTGATTTCCTTCAACCAAACCACTTAAAATATGCAAAATATATCATTAAAAATGTCTCAAGACCTCAAGTTATGAAATCCGGTGGAAACCTATAGCTGAAAATTTATTTAATATGTTTTATGCCATCTGGTTTTCACACAAATGTCCATGAGATGCCTCCAAACCCACAGCACATATTTCTCTTTCAGAAAGATTTCCAAGATGTGCACAATGAGGAGTCTGAGAATGAGGTGTCTGCTTATTTTAACAGGTCTCAGTGATCCACAGGCATCTATTTATTTTTCAGAAATACAAAAATAGTCATTTATATGACAATCTCAATTCCAAAATGTTGGGCTGCTGTGTAAAATATAAATAAGGACAGAATACAATATTTTCAAATCTCATCAACTTTTATTTTATTCCCAGCAGAACATTAACAACATCTCAGATGATTAAACTCAGACATTTTACCATTTGATGGAAAATATGAGCTGATAGTGAATCCATTGGCAGCAACATGTCTAGTTCCAGGGTGATGTTCAGCATTGTGTAGCATCTCCTCTTCTTTTTAATTAACAACTGGACCTTGGTTGCTGGATTTCTGTTTCCATGATGCTCCAGATGTTTTGTATTGGTGAAAGGTCTGGACTGAAAGAGACGTTGTCTGGATGGGAGCAGATGTTGCTCTAAAACCTCCATGTACTTTTAAACATTGATGGAGCTTCACAGATGTGGAAACTGCCATGCCATGGGCACTAATGCAACCCCATACCATCAGAGATGCAGGCTGTTCACCTGTCCACTGATAACAAGCTGGATACTCCCTCTTCTCTTTAGTCTGCAAGACACGTGGCCTATGCTTTCCAGAAACTGTTTCACATTTTCATCCAGTTTTCCTCTTTGCCTCAGACCATTTTAAATGAGCTGTGGTCCAGAGAAGATGGCACTGTTTCTGCATCCTGTTCACATCTGGCTTCTTCTTTGCATGATAGAGATTTAACCTGTATTATGGATTTCAGGGTGAACTGTGTTCACAAAAGAGGGATTTCTGGAAGTTTCCTGAGGCCTCTTGATTGAAGGTTAGAAGGTGCAGTCAACAAAATCTATAATTTCTATAATTTAATGATTTTCTGAAATGTTACAAAAATTTTGGGCAGTATCAGATTAGTGACTCTCTGTCCCTCTTTACATCTTAGAGGCTCTGCCTCTCTGAAATGCTCCTTTTATACCCATGTCATGTTACTTAACTGTTCCGATTAGTTGTCTAATGTTTCTGCAACTCATTTCTATTTGTACAATTACTGTGTTGCTGGCTTCAGAATTGAACTTGTAAAGGCCCATTTATGCTCCCTTACGTACATTAATAGCAACGTCCATTTCAAACATTGTCATATGTCGCCATCCTCATATTTGCATGTGTGTTTTGTGTTGCCATGGTTATTAAGTCAATTCCTCCACTAGTGGGCAGTGCTGAGTTCAGAGTTTACTCCTGCAAGCTGACGTCAGTTTCAGACACCACTTAGCAGCGGTAATGTGTCGCTATAAAGTTGCTTCCATCCACCCAACACAAACTAAACACTCGCATACAGTCTTTATTCAAAAGCTCATGTAATTTCTACAGTTGTTGTGCTCGTCTTTATTCTTCTTCTGCTTTTTTGTTCCCTTCCTGATCCTCTTCTTCTACTCTGTTTTTTTTTTTCTTTTGCTGATTGCATGTCAGCTATTCTGCTCAACACTGCACCCATGATTTCCGGTGGTATTGCTCCGTCTTCTGCGTAAAGCGACGGACAGCTAAGCTCCCTGAAAACTGACCAAATTACATGCATAAACAACACAGAAGACGTACGAAACTGTCCCTCTGTCTGTGTATCCGTCTTCTGCGTGGAGCGTAAGTGGGCCTTAAGACTAATTTCGCCTGAAAGAAATCATTCCTGAACCAAACCTGATGTTTCTGTGATTTGCTGTAGGTGTGATTACGAGTTGTCTGGTTGTCTGAACGATATAAAGCTAAATTATGATAAATATGACATAAAGACTTGCCAAAGTGGATTAACTCTGATTTCTCTCTTGTTCTTTTAGGATATCCAAGTAAGCTAGAGCCCAGGTTCCCTCAAGTGTTTTGGGCTTTCTCCTGGACAGGAGAGTCATACAGCATCCACCGATCTCTATGCGTGCCCTCTGAAGATGGAGAGCTGTAAGAAAGGTGCTTTGTTTGGCTGGAGCTCCTTAACTCAGCTCTCAACCTGAGGAGAAACAAGAAACAACTTGGAGGAAAGGCCAAGGAGCAGCTGAGGACCCAAACGTGGACCATAAACACAACTTTCCAGGCTAAGCACATCGGGAGCATGACCGCCATCGTTAACGCTTCATGGATGTGTCACTCCATGGCCAAGGCCACCTTTCTGCTGTGGATGGGGCTGGTGTCCATCTGTGTGGCCGCTATTCAAGTTCAGCAGCATCCTGTGGTCACAACAAATTATGGAAAATTGCGTGGAGTGAAGGTTACATTACCCAATGAGATCCTAGGGCCAGTGGAGCAGTATTTGGGAATTCCATATGCACTGGCCCCAACGGAGGAGCGAAGGTTCCAGCCACCGGAGCCGCCCATGTCCTGGCCAGGCATCAGGAATGCCACTCACTATGCTCCGGTTTGTCCTCAGTTCTTGGAGGACCGCTTTTTACTCAATGATATGCTCCCTGTGTGGTTCACCGCCAACTTGGATACAGTAGTGACCTACGTCCAGGAGCAAAGCGAAGACTGCCTTTACCTGAACATCTATGTCCCAACTGAAGATGGTAGGTGCTTGTTTCATAAATGTATTTTTGCTGCTCATTGGTACTTAAAGAAATGGAATCCTTTTTTTAGTTTTGTGTGCTTTTAATGGCATCTTCTTTTCTTAATGGCATCTTCTTTTACGTGTGTGTGGAGTATTATAACCTTACAGATAATCCTCTAATAGATGCGGAGTAGAAAAGGATGGAGGGATGAGTTTACATTTGCTTTAGCACTTTATTGATTTCACCTGCTTTTATGTGTGTTTGATTAATTATCATAAAACTGAGGCTGTTTGTTATAAGGAATCAGAGTTGATTGCTTGTGTATGAATATTTTCTCTATCAGTTCAGTTTAATTGAGCTGTATTTGTACAGTGTTAATTTGGAGCAAAATATTAAGGCAATTTGAAAGTTACAGTCCAGTTTAATCCAATTCATTTTAGCTCTGTTCATGTAAACCAAGTCATAAACCGACTGCATTAAATCTTCTCTTTTATGTAATGAAAACAACATACATTTATATATGGAGAGTATGGAGAGTAAAGAGAGCAGAGAGGAGCCCAGGGCATCATGGGACATCCCCCAGCAGACTCAGCCTACAGCAGCAGAACTAAAGAGATGGATAAGGGTCACCAGGCCAGACCTACTGTAAGATTTATCAGAAAGGAAATCTGAAGCCTGATCTTTAAGGTAGAGAGGGCGGTCTGCTTCCTGAATAAAACTGAGAACTGGCTCCACAAAGAGGGGTCTGATAACTGAAGGTTCTGCCCCCCTTTCTACTTTTAAAACCTCCAGGAAACCGCAAGTAAACCTGCAGTCTGGGAGTGAAGCTCTGATGGGTAAATGTGAAACTATGAGATCTTTAAGCTTCAATAGAGCTTTATGTTTGAGGACAAGAATTTTCTATTCTGTTCTGGGTTTAACAGGGAGCCAATGAAAAGAAGATAAAACTGGAGAAATCTCACATTCACTTTTACTGAAGTTTGATGGAAAAACGATGGACTGAGTTCAGCTGTGCATTTTCCAGTTTCACAGCAGTCACACTAGAATTTCAATCAAAACTGGAGTGCTGTGTTTTACTTTTATATCCACAAGTTTATCATCATTTATGGACATGACTTTATAATATTACAAGGCATCAGCCAGAGTTACCATGGAAACACGTTCCTTCAGAAAAAGAAAACAGAGAAAAAAATTGTTACCTCTGAAGATTTCTGAAGTCTTACGGTTGAGCTCTGCTCAGCTGGAAGTCAGAATTTTGCATTTATTTTCCTCTTTTCTCAGACAAAAACTCAAACAAGGGAACAATCTAACATCAGTCTAATTTCATCCAAAAGATGTGAAGGAGGTTGACTAAAAATGAACCGTCTGAGAAGACATTTGAGATATGGCTCGATAAGGCCATCAATTTCTGATGGATATCACAAACATGTTAAACTTTGGTTCTGAATTTTTTTTACTGAACAGAAATAAATCCAGATATTAGGCAGCTGTCCCTGTCTTTTAAGTAGGATTCAACCCTGTGTGTCTGTTCATCTGTCCATCCATCCATCCATCCATCCATCCATCCATCCATCCATCCATCCATCCATCCATCCATCCATTCATCCATCCATCCATCCATCCATCCATCCATCCATCCATCCCAGACTTCCTTCTCCCTGGTCACACTTGCCAGCTTTGTCCAATGGGATCCTGAGGCATTCCCAGGCCAGCCGAGAGATGTAGTCCCTCCAGCGTGTCCTGGGTTTCCTCCTGGTGGGACATACCTGGAATACCTCACCAGGGAGGCATCCAGGGGGAATCCTAACCAGATGCCTGAACCACCAGACTGGAGATTCCCACCCAATTTTCCAGTCGGTCTAATAAGCTACTATGAACGGCTGTGTCAAAAACCTTGGGAGGTCTAGCAGAGCAAAATTAAATCTTCTGCTGTTATATGTGTTTACATGGAGGTCATTTGTTTTATGTGTTCAAATTATTGATATTTGTGTCAATTTTAACACATCTGCTAGAACTTTTGGCTGAAGCTCATTGACGATGACTTGTTTTTCCCCTCTCTTGTGTTTAAGTGAGCTCTTGTGTCTCGGAGTAGGTGTGATAATAGCAGCAGGCACTTCATCCATTCAGCTTTTATAGCTCGGACTCAGCGTGTGTTATTTAAAAAGCACAGCGGGTTGAACACAACCTGCCGTCGTTGGGGGTCAGATGAAGCAGCGTGGTGCACCGATAGACCGAAGCTGGACTGATAGAAAGGCACATTAACACATGTGACAGGCTGAGATCTTTGACAGCTCTGGGCTAAATTTAGTCTTTGCTCTTTAATACATGGTAGATTATTAAGGGAGGTAACCTGACAGTCCTACAGTCAGTGCACAGTTGGAAGCTTTTCTCAAATAAAGCTGGAAATAAAACAAGCACTTAAAAAGCACATCATTCAACTCTACCCATTTAATCCAGTTTTCAGCCTCTTTTATGTGAATTTTTTACCCTGTCCTGCACAGTTAAGTCTTAACTAGAGATGATAGAGATCTTTCTGGTTTATACATGATTACTGATGTTTCCATTTCAGTTTGATTTTTATTTTTATGTTTCCTGATATTTTGGATTCTTGTATATCATTGAAAGTGAAGGAAAAGCTGTTAGAAGGCAAGAAATATCCAAGATTTTAGGATCATTTCTTGGATAAAAACAGGACTTTTGTTACAGTCATAAATATGCAAATTGATGCATAAAATTGATTATATAACATGTATTTTAGTGAGTGTACTGTAATTTTTAACATATAGTCATGAAATCTACATTTAAAGGTTTGTTGTTACATAATAGCTCTGTACAAATTTACCAGAATGGTAACTTTTGAGTAGGAGTGTGCTCTAAAACACAAGCACTACGCCTCTATCCATTAATCTAACAGGGTTTTAAAAGGTTTCCATCAGACTCCATGTAGACATTGTGACACATGACAGAGTACATTAGTCCAGGAAGCACTATGTGTCTGAGCTGGTTTTAATGGAAATCTGAAAGCACTGGCAGTCTGTGTGGGTTCAGAGGTAAACTGAACCTCTAGGAACACAGACTGTGGTAATATGGACTCACTGGTTTCCACAATAACAGTAAAACACCATGAGATGCTGGCTCATATTTCATATCAGCTTGAAGGTTTGAAGATTATAATGTAATAAAAGTATGATCTGGTCTTTAGCAAGTCTCCAAGTCACAGAAGCAGCTTTTTAAAAAAAGTCCACCCGATGATCCAGCAGCTTCTAGAAGCTTCTTTAGCAGCAGTAGGTGGGTTTTCTGTCTGCTCGTCTTTCCAGTGTTGCTTCAGTTCATTAAGGTTTGCAGCAATGGCTCTCTGAAGGTCCTACCACAACATTTCAACCAGGATGAGGTCTGGACTTTGACTGCAACACGTTAAAACCTTGATTATTGTCTTTTTCGGCCATTCTGTTGCAGACCTGCTGTGTTTGGGATCATCGTCTTGTTGCATGAAACAATTTAAGCCAAGATTTATTTGCCGGATAGACTCATTTTACTCTGGAATATATTGGTATACAGAGAAGTTCATGGTCCACTCAATGATTGCAAGGTGTCCAGGTTTTGTGGGTGTAGAACAAGCCCAGATCATCCATCCTCAGAAACCTGGGGCTGACACCATCTGGACCTGCAGCTTTGTTCTGGTTCAGTCTCCCCAGTTGTTTCTTCACCTGAGGTGGAGGCAGAGGAGGTCTCAGTATGTTCAGATGAGGAGGGAGATGAGGCTGTGTGAAGGTCCATGACTGATGACAGAGTGGAGGTGTGACAGGAAAGCTGTGGGCTTCACCACACATCCCTCACATTGTTCTGCTGGAGCTGCTTTCTAACGGTTTCCTCTAGTCCTTCTTGCACTACTTCATCTTTGTTTTGAGTTGTTTTTGTATCGTCTTCAATAGCTCCCTGTCTTCATCCCTGAAGGTGTTAGTTTTTCAGGTTACTGGGGATCCAGGGTTTCTTACTAGGGAAGCATCTTACTGTTCTTGTTGGGACGACACTGTCCACACAGAGGTTGATATAATCTGTCTCACACTCAGTCATGGCATTGATGTCCTCCCCATGTGGATATTCCAATCTATGGCCTCAAACCACCTCTCAGAGCATCTTCAGCTTCATGACCAGGTTTTTTTAGACTGTGTGACGACTGGCTGCTGCTGAATGATGGGCTTGTAGGTGGAGGTGAAAATAATCAGGGGATTGTCTAATCTTACTAAAGGAGGCAGGACAGAAGAGCTGGATGCATTTTGAACATGTAGCCCAGCATCTTTTTTTCTCTGGGGAAGCAGATGTTGGTAATATTGCAGAGAGGAAGAGGTTAAAGTCTCCAGAGATTGCAATTAATGCATTAGGATGCTGTGTTTGTAGCCTGGCAACATCGGAGCTGATGATGTTACAGGCTCTGTCTGCAGCGGTACCAGGTGTGATGTAAACCACTACCAGAATAACACTGGTATAATATGGATGAAAACTCATGGCTAACAGTTAGACGTCCCTTGTGCAGTGACATGTCCAGGATGGCAGCGGTGGTTAAAAAGCTCTACAATTCCACTTTCCTTTAGTTTTCAACTGACTGTCTTATCACAGTCTGAACTCTTATCAGTGTACAGACACATTACAGTCTAGGATGTGTTCATGCAGCCATGTGGAAACACTAGCATCTCCATTTTGTTAGCTAGCGAGCTCACGGTACCCATAGAAACGGTTGGAAGAAAGTGTTTAAATCTCCGTTTTTCTCTCTGCCCTGAAACCTTCCTCACTTTCTGTAACGTATCGGACTAAGAGCCAACGTGTGGTAGACTGAACAAAACTTTATTGTCTAATGCAGGTGCCTAATAAAACAACATATGCCCAGTGTTACAGCATCAGGTAACCTCCAGTACTGCACAGATACATGAAACTTTCTTTTTAAGTCCTTTGGGATTTGCTGTTTTTTCACTGATTTTCTTGTTTTGGATAGCATTGATCCAGCTGGTAAACTATTCTTCAGTTGCTATGGAAACTCATCATTACAAGTCTTTAAAGAGTGAAAGTACCTGGAGAAATTCCTTGAACAGCATACCCTCCAAACCAACGAGAAAAGATTTCTTTAAAAATATAACTTTATTTTGGTGATTGACTTAGTACGGTTGGACCTACTACAGTCTCCTGCCACCATGTGGCGCAGTGTGGAATGAATGAATACCACAATCTTGGTACAAACTGTGTTACTAGGAGCAAATTTAAGAGTAAATTTGTTCAAGTCTGGTTTGATCAGATGCAGCTTTGCAAATCTAAGCTGTTCCTTTTAGAGAGAAAAGCTGTATACCTGCAGCCCTTCCCAACAAGCCTCCCTTGTTCAGTCTTTTTCTAATTTTACTGTCATGAACTTTAACACTTAACTTGCTAACTGAGGCCTGGAGAGTCTGAGATGTATCTTTTGGGTTTTTTGCATTTCCTCCAAGTATTACATGGTTTGACCTTGAGTTTAACTTGCTGGGACGTCCACTCCCGGGAAGACTGGCTGCTATCTTGAATGTTTTCCACTTCCACCTTAGAGTGATGGACTCCAAATAGCTTGCAAATGAACTTTTAACCCTTCCCAGTTTACTGGGTAGCAACAATTGCCTCTTGTGGATCATAGCAGATGTCTTTCCTCTGTAGAAGCCTAAAGAATAGAAAAGTGACAAGAAACAGATAAAAAATCCATGTCTGTCCAGAGTCTGAGCTCAGCAGGGAGTGGCGTGTCTTTCCTAGTTAGAGTTCTCTTCACTGTCCATCAGCCTAATGCCCCCTGAGTTGGCCTTTTCAGAAATCCAGTGTAATGTCAAAATATCCTGCCTGCTGAGGATCAGGATGGGATTTACAGTTTCACTGCACCATAAGTGGGTTGACAGATTAAGTGATGCCCTTTTGTTGATGTTTGATTTGAACTTGAAAGAGGAAATCCACCATGGTCTGTGCTGAGAAACCTCAAATGACTGTGTTGTCATATTATTTTAGACTTCACGCCGAATCGATTGGCCAAGCAGACGAGGCGCTGAGGAGTGAGAATATGGTTGAAGTGTGGAGGAATAAAAGAGAGACTTATACTGAGTGTCTGTATTGTAGTGTTAAAGCTGTAATGTTGGCTTTATCAGCAGTAGACTGAGGAGGTGGTGCAGTCGGAGTGAATTAATCAGACTGAAGACATTTCCTCGGGGCTTTGTCATAGAAGAAGACAACACAATAACTGCCTCACCTCCATTTTTTAATTACAAACATCTTCCACTTTGGTTCTGTTAAACTATTTAACCCTTGCTGAAAATATAAGAGCCAGCTGTGGAGTTGTAAAGCTCCCTCTTTCCTTCATGTGACGTTTCAAAGACATTAAAAACAGCGTAATGTTTCAGTAGCTGACATGTTTTCCTCCAAATACATTTCTCTTTGTGCTGCATTGAACTAAGCTGTTGGTTAGGCTGAAATATATTTTAGCAGCAATTAAGAGAGACGAAATTGCTCTGATTCATTTTCTAAACTGTTGCAGTTCGGTTTAATTTTGTGACATCTCCATGCCAAATATATGCTGCATAATCATTTATGCTACTCAGTTGTCATCAAAGCACAAAAAAGTCCCCTTTCAAAATTTTTTCCACTTCTTTTTTGTTCAGATCTTTCAATCACCTTCAGTCCTAATCAAAAATATCAAATCAAATGATTTGTAACCCTTCCAATGCCAATTTTCTAACACAAAGTCAGTATTTTATGAAACAAAAAACACAAAAATCTGTTTTTTGAGAGGAGTAAATCATTAATCTGACTAACGATCCAGCAAAACCAATTTCATTAGTAGACTGGCTGAGTAGACATTCATGTTAATTAGTAAGTGAAGTGGTGGACCTAATAAAATGGACGGTGAGCATAGAAAGACAGTCTGTGGACGCCTTTTTTCATTTTTAGCCATGTTTAATTCTGGTTTCCTGTTTATTTTGTAGGTTAATTCCCCTTTTGTATTGTGCTCTGTTTTGCTTCCAGTTCATTGGCTTTGATTTTCTCTTTTACTTCACCTGTTACTTATTAGTCCCTCGGTGTATTTATTCCCCTTGGTTTTCAGTATCCTTTGTCAGATCCTTGAGGTTTTTCCCTGCCATGTGGTTCTTGAGTTTCTTGGTTCTTTCATTTAAACTTGTTCCTGCACCAGTCTGCCTCCTACCAGCCTGAGTCCTGCTATTGGGTCTTCACCTGCGCCACAACAAACCCAATGATACACTCATATAGCGGAGAAACATTTATGCTAACATGTTTTTTCATTTTGCTGAGAGACGGCAGAAATATCGTTTCATGATCTCTCATTGATAATTTAGTGACAACAGCAGCTAATTTATGTGATATTAATAGAAATTACGTGTTTACAATGGAAAATCTATTATGATGATGTTGACAACCAGTTTTTGAATTTTCTCTTAATTATATTTTACTGAGATACACATGGAATCATCCTATAAGTGAGAGATACACACCCAAAGAAGCTGAGGTTATCACTGGTTCCATTAAACTAAAAAAAGTATTTAATGGATTTACAAAATCCATTAAATACCTTTTTTTCTGCTTCTTTTTGCTGAGCTTAATGTTTTTAGTACACATCCTGTCAGTATCTGCTCTCAGTAATGGAAATTTAATGTTATTTCATGTTAATACAAAAATACAGCATTTTTTAATTATTTTGTTAGACTGCCATTATCATTGCAAAGAAAACAGGACCACCTTGATATTGTGGCCACATTTTGTGAGAAAACATTAAAGGTTGCTCAAGAACTATTGTGAAGGTTAAAATTTCCTACAAATTCCGAGTGAGTCATCTTCAGAGAAACGTGCTCGGTGGTGACTGTCTGTCCTGGCAGCTATTGTTAAAGGCTGCATTGCTCTGGTCTTCCGGTCCTCTTGTAATCACTTAGTGGATTTGTAGTGCTCAAAGAGCCACTGAAAGGCAGGAGGTTTATGGCAGAGAGTCTTACGCAGAAGGAAATAACTTCAGGCTGGGTCACGACTTGGCAGAGAAACAGAGAAGAGGGATCCAGTGGTAAACTCTTCTCCTCACAGCCTGCTCTTTACAAACTGTACATGCAATGGAACAACAGCGAGTATTTAACATGTGGAGGCTGTTGTCTTGTGACATGTGTTGTATGGTTGTAATCATGATGTCTTCAAGGTAGCCCTGGAAAAATACAAGATGCACACACAAGCACTTTGTTTTGGTTGTCACTACTGTTTTTCCTCAGAATTGTGTTTATTTATGTTGCTTATGGCATTGTCCCTTACACTTATCTTATTCTTGCTCTATTTTATTTTGTTTTTGTATAAATATATATGCATAGCTTTGATATTTTCTCAGTGGACTGCATTCATACTTTCTCTGCATGCTTCACACGGAGTGTCGCCCCATGTCATTATTAATTTAGACTTAACACAAGCGAAACCAAAACACAGAATCGATGTGTGAAAGTCCACCCCATGACCCAGCAGTTCGTAGAACATCCTTTAGCAGCAATAAGTAGAATTATGCTCCACTTTTTTTTTCCACCCTTGATTCAGTTGACTGGTTTCTGCCCAGTTCTTCTGTGCTGCTTTGGTATACAGAGGAGTTCATGGTCCACTCAATGTCTGCAACGTGTCCAGAACCTGTAGGCGCAGAATAAGCCCAAATCATCAACCCTCCGCCACCGTGCTTGACAGCTGGTATGAGGTGTTTTGTGGTTTGTTTAGATGCAATTTAGACCCTTCCAAACAAGCCATACTTGCTCAGTCTTTTTCTAATTTTGCTGTCACAAATTTAACATTTTTTTCCAGTTTCTCTGAGCATAACACAGTCTGACCTTGAGCTGAAATTGCTGGGACGTCCACTCTTGGGAAGACTAGCAATTCCACTGAAGTTTGATTGACTCAAAATCGTTTGGAAATTCTCTTATAACCCTTCCCAGACTGACGGGTAGCAACAGAAGCATCTCCAAGATCACTGCTGATGTCTTTCCTCCTTGACATTGTGTTGACAGACCCCTGAATTCTGCAGAGTAGAAAATAGACTAAATCTATGAATTCATAGAGAATTTCAGGCTCATGATAAATTGATCAGCAGGATCTGGCTGCTACGGCTCACCTAACTTGGAAGCAGTAAGGGTGGACCAGAAGATTTTTTCTTCGTGTTTTTTTGCATTATGTGAAACAGTTTGTAAATTAATTTTTGGCTTCCTCTAATATGTGGTTGGGTTGTAATGGTTGATTCCTAATGACATCAATCAATATTTTGTTTTACAAAAGAACTGGGGTACCATCATAAGAATATTTTTTAAAGTTTTGTTATTCTTTGCTGTCACTTGGTATTAGTTAGTTACCATAGGTAACAAATGGGTAATAAATATTGACGGTAATGATTAGAAACGGATTGATTCATCTTCAAAATGTAATTAATTCAACTGTAATTCCAACACTCCTGGGAAACACAGAAGCCTAAGCTCTTAAATATCCTCCAGATTGTTCCCCAACATGTTATTGCAGGCTTTACTTTTTAGTATTGGAAGGTGTAAAATTATATTTTTTCCTCCTAGCTTTTTTTTCTTTTTCTTTTTCAAAACATTTCCCCCCCTTATTCTACATTTCTCCCCAACACCAGGGGCCATCCCAAAAAGGCAAGCCACAGATATCAACAGCAAAGATGGCAGTGATACAGGTATTTTCCTCTCTTTTTTCTCTTTTTGACCAAAAAAGATTTACTTACCTCTGCATGAATGCCCCCTCCCCAAAACTCTAACACACCAACGTAGACAGCTATGACCTACAAGATGAAGGTTATGCGACTAAAAATTTATTATCTATATATAGACAGATTAATTAATTGATATTCACACACATAGACCAACTGATAATCTGCCTCTATTCAACTTGTAACTCTCCACTGATAATATATCAGAGTACGTACCAGTGAATGGAATTAGCTAATGAATCAGCTCACCAGAGGGATAATTCACCAGCTAGAGAAAGCAATCAATCAAGACTAAAACTTGGCAGGTTAACCTGAAAATTGCCCGGAAAACAATTGTGAGTCAGTGCTTGACCCTGTGTAAAGCTTCCAACAACCGATAACTCACAGAGAAGTCACTATGGCTGTGGAGAATTGCGTAAGTCATCAAGAAGTGAGACATGTACAAAGGCTATGCACTGCTGATCTGAGAAGGCTGTATAATCACAAAGAGTGGATATTGACACAGATACAGAAGTGGAATGACCTCTTCCTCGAAGAAACATGCTGTGACTCATGGATAAATATCATTCATTCAAAATAAATGGTGGCAAAGAAACAGAAGATGATCAGAAATAAAGCAGTTGATTGGCCAGAAGGCAGAGAAGTAGACATACTGGACAGTTACTGGTAATCTAACAAATAGACAGAGACACACAATGGAGTCTATAGAAGGTTGAAAAGAAATAAACCCAAACCAAATGGAACCCTACATGAGGAGACGAGACACTTGGTCCAGCACCCTTAAGGCCCATTTTTGCACCCTTTGTGAACATAATTAAGTACGTCTGTTTTAATGTCACTGCCCTCATATTTCCATGCGTCCGTTACATTGGCTTGGTTGCTAGGCAAGATTTCCACTAAAGGGCAGTGCAGAGGTCAGCATTCTGATGTCATTTTCAGGCAATAGCAAACATGGTGACAATGGAGGAGATCCTGATAATGTACATTCTCAGAAATAGACATAAGAGAAAACGCAGTAGGCGGTGGTCTGTACAGCCATTAAAAGTCCCATATTATAAATTTTTTCAACAATTTCTTATGGGTGTCAGAGATCCAACAACATCGTTTTCAAAGTGGATTACCCCAAATTCAGCCTTGGTCCTTAATTATGGGCGGCTGTAGCTCAGGAGGAAGAGCAGTTGCCTTTCACTCAGAAGGAAGGTAGAGGGATTGATTCCAGGCTTCCACTGACTACATGTCGAAGTGTCCTTGGGCAAGACACCTTTCCTCCCGATGTGCCTATTAGGGTATAATTGTGTGAAGGGGTGAATGTGATATGTAGTGTGAAGCGCTTTGAGGGGTCAAACTGATCCCATTCTTTCATTTCAGCCCTTCCAAAAGTAGCTCTAGTGAGCTCTATGGAGAATGGGCTGTTTGTGTGTCTAAACCTTTAAATGTTCATGAGTGGTGCCTGTCCATGCCCACTCTACACCCCTCTCTGGCAGAGGATCTGGCTTTCGATGGTGCCCGCTCTATGATTTCAGAGGACAGCCTTAGCTAACCAGGGGGACAGATCAATGGCAGTATCCACTAGCATGTGTAGTAGTTATTTCCCTTTGTGAGGTCACAAAGTATGAGTATTTACTGGGATTTTCACAGACAACCATCTCTAGGGTTTACAGAGAATGGTCTGAAGAAGAGAAAATATCCAGTGAGCAGCAGTTGTCTGGACCAGCATGTCTTGTTGATGTCAGAGGTAAGAGGAGAATGGGCAGACTGGTTGGAGATGATAGAAATAAGCACTGGTTCCAATCAAGGTCTGCAGAAGAGCATCTCTGAACACACAACATGTCCAACCTTGAAGAGGAGGGCTACAGCAGCAGAAGACCACACTGGGTGCTTCCTGTCAGGAAACTGAGGCAATTCACACAGACTTACCAAACCTGGACAACAGAAGACGGAGAAATGTTGCTGATCTGATGAGTCTCTATTTCAGCTTATTCAGATGCTAGGCTCAGAATTTGGTGGAAACATAATGAAAACATGGATCCAGTGTGCTTTGGATCAATGGTTCAGGCTGCTGGTAGTGTAATGGTGGGGGTGACCTGGTTTAACCACCACAGTCTAACCTGAGTATTGTTGCTGACCATGTCCATCCCTTTATGATCACAGTGTAGCATCTTCTGATGCTACTTCCAGCAGGATAATGCACCATGTCACAAAGCTCAGATCATCTCCACCTGCTTTCTAGAACATGACAATGAGTTCACTGGACTCCAACGTCCTCCACAGTCACCAGGGGCCTCATTTATCAAGCTGGTATAAGACCAGAAACTGGGGTACGCCAAATATAGACAACTTTTACGATTTATTAAAAACTAAACGTGATGAGAAAATGTTCCTATGGACAAATGTAGAAACGCACTGCATAAATGAAAACTGCAAGAAGAAAATTCTGCAAATAGAAACATACTACAAATACAGAAAAAGCGCTGCATAAACGAAAATAACTGCAAGAAGAAAACACTGCAAATTCTCATTGTGCTCTGCTCAGTCTTCCCACCAGTTCTGTTCTTCTCAACGTTGTCTGTCTCTTGGGTGAAAACGCACCGCTGGCCCTAGAAACCCAGAGCACTTCCGTTGTGTCAGTGAATTCTAGTGTTTTCTTCTTGCAGTTGTTTTTGTTTATGCAGCGCGTTTCTGTATTTGCAGCTTGTTTGCACCTGTTGGCCACCGTATCTCTGACCCAGGTGTACAGAATATGGGAAAACGGTGACACCAGCGGTACAGAATAAAATCAAGGAAATTATGTGAAATGTGAGACATTTGTGCACAATCCATTATTACCTTTCACACCACATGTTAGATATTAAAGCTGTTTGTAGAAATGAATAAAGACACACATTCGAAATTAATTCTCCTAAGAGAATCCTTTTTCCTAAAAATAAAAAGGATTTTCAGGAAAAAGGGATATGATATTAATAAGAACCTCAACCACTAAAATATGTTCTGTCATTGTGAAACAAAACTTAAATGTTATTATATACATCCAGCTAAATAAGGTGGACAGTCTGCTGACAGCCTGTCAGAAAGTCATTCCAGCAGAGCAGAAAACAGACTGGAGGCTGGAGTGTCTAGAAATGATGCAACGCTAACAAAACACACAAGAGGTGGATTTCTTTTTATTTATTTATTCATACACAATGCTTTTTTAATTGTTGTCCCAATTTCTTTCAAGATAGACTTTACTTCCCATAACTCCTTGTCCACCTCATTAATAGCAGTGATTGTGTCCCACCCAGCTAGAACACCCAGCAACTAGAAAGAAATATTATTTAACACTAAATAAACTGCGACCAATCTCAGATGTATCTGTACATATTTATTTTCTAAATTAAAACTAATTACTGACATTATTACTGTCATTTAGCAGACGGATGCTATATCCATCCTAATGTTCCAAAGCCTCTGGTGTGTCTTCCCTTCTGACTCTGCGATGACAGCATCTTCCACCTGCCATCACATTTCTGCCTTTCTGACACAAGTTATGCTGAAGCCGTGCCCATCAATTAAACATTTTTACGTTTTTCAGCATGGTCTATCAGGATGTCGGTCTCACACCCCGAAAAATTCTTAACACTTTTTTCCCTCCTGAGCCATCATGGAAATGATGTGATGAATGTGTCACATAGGCATTCACCTGACCATTTATAGCCACCATGTGGGAAGACTTTCCCTCACCTGCGCCCGCTTTAGAGTTCATTCTGATTTCTAAACGGAAACAGGTGTAGGAGGCGTGTGCGCCCGCTTTGATAAACCTGAAAGTAGAATTGCGCAGCAAACGCCACCTGTAGTTTGTTTTGCTACACACAGTTTAATAAATAAGGCCCCAGATCTCAGTCCAGTAGAGCAGCTTTGGGATGTGGTGGAACGGGAGATTTTCATCACGGATGTGTGACTCTTTGTGACTCTGTCATGTCAATATGGAACAAAACCTCTGAGGAATGTTTCCAGCACCTTGTTGGATCTATGACACCAAGAATTAATGCTGTTCTGAAGGAAAAATAGAGTTCAACCTCATACGATCAAGATGGACCTGATAAATTAGCCGGTGGAAGTTGATCTTGGTGAATCTGTGCTCTCTAATAGTTGAATTTCTGATTAACAGTCACAACCTGACAGAGACAGTGATCCAGCTCAAACACTGATTTCCAACCAAAAGAACAAGGAGTCCCATGACCCGTCTCTAATAGGTCATCGTTATTTGATAAAAGACTTCCTTTGTATGTTAATCCGTTTGTAACTGAGGGTGCTGCTGTTACATCTTCAGCTTTTGTGACTAACCTTTTTCATTGGCATCAGTAAATTAGAGGATACATCCTGAAACAAAACAGCACTATAACTCATTTACTGTTTTAGTTTTTCACTTTTTTTTTCTTGCTCTGTCCCTCGTTGCTCGATGCAGCATGAGCACTAACACTTCCTGTTTTGACAGTAATAATTTGTTCATCAGTGACTCTGAGATAATACCTGCCACATCTTCTGTTTTTTCTCCTATTAACACCTATTGCATGATAACAACGGCACAGTGCTGCATTTTTCTACTCTGTGCTGGTTAATCTGTGGGGACAAGCAGATGACTGGAGGTGGAAAAATACCACAGGAGATGTCTCAGGTAAAGGGCACCATTTCTTTTCAGGGAATAGACGTGAAAGTGCCAGAAAAAGCAGTGACATTTGTGAATCATATTATTCTGGGCAGATTTTATGGCTGTTTCAAGGAAAGGTGATATTTAGAACAATCCTTACTGTTAAAGGTATAGATCATAGATTAGGAACACCTCCTAATGACCAGGATATAGATGTGAAATTGGTTTTGCCAGAAACATCACAAACAACTGAATGTTTATTTTTTTTTTATTACTTAACCCTTTAACAGCCTGCTCTAGTGTTTTATAGCCTGACTATAACGAATTTTATTTAAAAATATGTGGAAATAATCGTACCTGAGCCATGTCTATGAATTGGTTTGGCCATGTAGTAAATGTTTGTTATCCAAGTACTGTTTGAAATTTCACGATTTAACCATTGTTACTATTATAAAGTTCACGCTAAAAAATGCATGAAAAATAACAAATTGTCAGTTATAATCCATCCAGTTAGAAGTTACTGCTTTGTTATGATATGCTATGAGGAACTATGTGAAAACTACAGAGATGCAAATATTAGCCAATCTTTTCATTAAAAACTGAAGGTGTAATTACATCAGTGCATGGATTTCTGGATTGAATGGCGTGCCATTAACCAGTTGTTGGCCATGTTTAAAGTTAAAAACTAGTTTAAAGTCAAACATTATAGCAAAATTCTAGGTGCAGATTTTTGTCCTCTTTACAATTTGGACTCATGTATCCACCGGAGCTCATAACTGGACCTCAAGGTAACTGTGAACCTTTGAAGGCTTAAAAGGTACAAACATGTTCCCAATTAGTAAATGATACAGTACGCACTGTTATTTTTAAATGCTTGTGCTTTGCACGTCTTTCAGATGGCATGTAGTCATAAATACAGACGCTTATTGTTGCCAAGCATCAGGGAAAAGAAGAAAAAGAAAAAACTGGACCTCATCATGGTATAGTGTGATAGTTTTATTATAAAAATGGGAAGCGTTTGACGTTATCACATGACAGTTTATTGTAAAAAATTATTCTGTTTCAATGTGACACAATTTATTTTTAGAGCATGAAACATAACATATGCCAAGTATGTTGAAACCTGGACATACTGGGGCACAGTTTTATATAATTTAATGGTGTAAATTTTATCAGCTTACTTTCTCTGTTAAGAACTTGTTGAGAAGTGTCTGTGAAAAGTGCTGTATAAATATGCTGTACTTACTTACACAATACCTTCATGGTGATGGAGAGATATCCTTGTCAAGGAGAAACATTTCAGCTGTTCTTGTGTTTATTTTTGGTTGAGTTATTGTCACGGCGCTGCAACAGGTGAGCGCAGGAAGGTTCACACAAGGAGGAAAACAGGTTCTTTGTCACAGAGTCGTGGACATGATCGACTGATCCAGCTTTATCCCCTTGTTTATAGCTCGTCATTGGACAATTTTCATTTTGTGTCTTCAGTTTGCTCATTTAAGTGATTTATTAAAGTAATTTGTTAATGGTTAATTTCTGAGTTATTGTTGCACTCACATTACGGTGCCCACATGCAGAGGTGGCAAGTGTGTTTTTTTGGTTAACGTGGACCAGGGGTCACACCGTATGTCATAGCTGTTCTCAGAAAACTAGAATAATAATTATAAATATGCACTGCAGCAGAATCTGGCCAAATCTCAGCCCAGCATGAAGTACAACTTCACTGTTTCTCTGATCTGCTGCCTGCACTCTGTTTCCTCATTCAAACATTAATATACATTTTATGATTAATGATTTTCCAATAGTACTTATCGTGTTATAATGTCATAAGGTCTTTTTCCTTGTGTGGCAGCTCTACACTTCCTCTACATAATAACCTAATAACATAACAAATTATGATAATAACATAATATATCTGCATAACTTTACATAAAGAATAATCCCCTAAAAACTGTTTTCCTTAACATACATTAAAATTGATCTCGACAGGAAAATATGGATTTATTAGCCAAATCAAATCAATTAAAAGACCAGTTTTGCATGATTTGCAATTTATTAGTGAGAGTGTGCAATAACTAGGAGCATGAATTCTTTAAAACTTGTTAGAAAGTCAGAGGGTAAACCAAAGGGCACTGGATATGCATGCTACACTCACTTTATTTCCAGTCTTGAACTGAAAAGAATCCAAGTTGAGGAGAATATTTTCAGAGAAGAGGTCTCACAGCTGCCAAAAAACCATGTTTCTAAGAGGATTTCAAGCATTTGACTGCAGAATCTCTGAACTTCTACCAAAATGTACATATTTTTAACAAAAGCAATTCCTTTTCCATATAGTACGTTGTAAATATGTTAAAATTATCCACAATTCTCTTCTGATATATAGATTATTCACATGATTAATCACATGAAATTTTCCAGTCTGGATAATTTTATGACAAAAAAAAAAATGTTAATAGAAATTCCTGCAGTTTTACAGTGTTTGAACTGTACAATTATCATTGTATGACCACGTTATCATTATTAGAATATTATTTATTTGGCTTAAATAACTGCCTCAGTTTTCTAACAGCCAGTCCAGGCAGCGTGGCTCATTTTCTCAGTTCTTCTGACTCCCTCTTTCTGGTTTTTCCTGTTTGTGTGAGCTCTGCTTTCACATTTCCCCTGACATTCTTGCTAACAGGAACTCTGAGAAGTGTAGGTTTGAAGATTATCAGAGTCAGGCAGTTTGGAGAAACATGGTTTAGGATCTTCTAAAAGCTTAATTTTCCTCTGGAGTCTTCATGACTGGTTAGCAAACACTAATATAAATTGGATTTGCATCCAACAGATGTATCAGAGTTTACTTCAAATTACCAAGGCCATATTGTTGGAAGGTTGTTAAAAACAATTAAAAACAAACCATCTGCTCAGAGCAGGTGTGGCAGAAAGACAATATTCACCTTGGAGTTATGAGGGGAAAAAAAAGCTTTGCACTGTGGGAGAAATTATGGCTGGATGGCGAGAAGCCTGGTCAGTTAGCATCTTCAGAAACTACCACAGCTTTACCTGTTTTCAGGGAAGCAAACAGGATCGATGTTCCCTGACTGTCTGTACATCTGCACTGGTGATGAATTACTTCTTTATCTCCCCTGTGGTTCCCCCTGGACCTCAGCAGGTGCTGCAGAGAAACCTCACAGCACTGCAGACACTTCTAATGTGCTGTTCTCTTCCACATCTTCTATATGGGAACATTTTTTTACACTACATAATTAAATCAAACTTACTCTCTGTAGTAATGATTATAAACCCAATTCCAGGACGCTGTGTAAAATGTAAAAAAAAAACAGAATGCAATTACTTCCAAATCTCATCAACTCATATTTTATTCCCTGTAGAACATAA
Source organism: Melanotaenia boesemani (assembly GCF_017639745.1). Lineage (NCBI taxonomy): Eukaryota > Metazoa > Chordata > Actinopteri > Atheriniformes > Melanotaeniidae > Melanotaenia > Melanotaenia boesemani. Next base: position 8,380,094 of record NC_055705.1, on the reverse strand, counting down.
ACAACACATCAGATGAGTCATTTTACCGTTGCATGGAAAATATGATCTGATAGTGAATTTGATGGCAGCAACAAGTCTGTAAAAAGTAGTTCCAGGGTGGTGTTTTGCATCGTGTAGCATCTCCTCTTCTTTTAACAACTAGCTGGAAATGTCTGGGAAGTGAGGAGACCAGTTGCTGGAGTTTTAGGAGAAGAATGTTGTTCTGGTCTGATGCAGGATTCTAGCTGCTCTACAGTTCTGGACCTTGGTTGCTGTATTTTTGCCTTCATTAAACTCCAGATGTTATAATGCAGTTTTCTAAGCAGAGCGTTGCATAGCAGATTACTCATTACAACTAAAAGTGGCTTGCGACTTTACTTGGTCTGTGGATAACAGAATGTACACAAGGAGAAGAACTCTACAAAATAAAACAGGAAACAAGATAACCAAAACCACAAAAATAGGAATCCAAAAAGAATCAAACGGAAACCCCTTAAACCCTGACAGTGCTGTTTGTTAGTAGGTGGTTAAACATCGTCTGATTGCAAACAGTGATTTCTGGAAGTGTTTCTTAGTCCATGCAGTGATTTTAAATAAACAACATGTGGTTTAAATGCAGTGCTGCCTGAGGACCCGAAGATCATCACCATTCAAATTTAACCCTCTGCCTTGTCCTGATGTTTCTCTGAATCTGGTATTAAACACTCTAGATGGTGTGATCTGCAAAATTAGGAATCTGGAAACATTCAGTAACATTTTTTTCTGAAATTGTTTCACAATATTTAGATGCAGTTATTCTCAGATTGGTGAAACTCTGTCCATCTGAGAGACTCTGCCTCTCTGAAATGCTCCTTGTAAACCCAGTCATGTTACTGACCTGTTGCCAGTTAAACTGATTATTTCTGAAATTTTCCTCCAGTTGTTTTTTTTTTTTTGTATGTTTTGTTTGTTTTTTTGCCTTTTGTTGCTCCTGTTTCTACTTGGTAAAGATGTGTTGCAGCTATCGGTATCAAAATGAGCTCATATTTTTCATGAAATGGTTAAATGTTTTTTAACACTTTACACATAGTTTCAACATTTTTGGAATTGGAGTTGTACAACAAGGTGTCTAAAAGGAAAATCATCAGTGTGTTGTAATGGTCCAGTTTGAGTCCAGATTTTAATCTGATTGAAATGCTGGGGTGAGACCTTAAGAAAGACACAAACTTCAATGAATTGAAGCATCGTTTTAAAGAAGAGTGGACCAAAATTCTTCCTCAACCGTATGAGAATGATACTTGTGGTCCGCTCAGGGTTGGATAAAGGCTTTCTGTTTGAGTGGACTTAGGTCAGGGTCGGCACAGGGATGAACCTGAATGTGGTTTCTCTAACAGTCCAAAATACTAAAAGCAATAGAAAATTCACATAGTTCCCCCTTGAGCAAGCATCATGCACCCCCTATACCCCACCACCGCCTCCTTTCCCCACCCCCCGTCGTCCATATGAGGATGAGTAATGTAGGTAACATGCGTAACCACTGGAGGAATGTAATATCCCCCCCGGCCGGGTGGCAGTGATGAATGTCCAGGATGAACTCACTGCACAGTCACCGAGATGGCTCTGCACACTCCAGAGACCCCAGAGCGACTCAAAGCAGTCGGATTCTTGAGTTTTTAAGTGCACTTCTCTCTGACAGGATGGGAACACTCAGACCACCATTGCTTCCACATCCGGTTGTCATGGTAACAAAAAATCTGTGTTTAACAAAAGATTTAAATCCTGGACACAAATCAACAAGTATCTTCCTGAAAGAGTTTAAAACAACTTTCCAGCCAAGTGGGATTCTCAGTCGAATCACACTCCCATCCCTCGCCGGACGTCTGACTCCACCTTAAACGAGATGGGTGGTAACATTCGCTTTGCCTGTTTGTTTGATGGACGGCCAGAAAATGGTTTTTGTCTGAGCCCAGAGCGGCCTGCAGCCACCATCAGATGCATATCGGTTAGAGACTATGACAACTTAATGGTGCAGCTCTTGTTTAATGTCATCTGCCTCTTCAAGATTGTTACTGCCTCCCACGCTGCTAAACGGAGCCTCTGCTAATGAGGAACTGAATGACAAACAGGAAGTTATTGACACCACCCTGCTGCCCAGCCTCTGTAATTAGCAGTCCTGTTTTTAATGAGAGTAATTTGCCTAGCAGTGGTTCAGATCCCCAGATGCTGCCCAGGCTCACCATCAGGACAACCCTCTCCTCCCTTCCCTCCCTTCCCGTCATGGTTACAGGTGAGAAGTTGTGAAATAGATGCAGAGGCATCATCAGACCTGAGGCTCCCACTCAGAGAACAGCAGAGATTAATAACCTCTCACTGTGGGTTGCTTCCTCTCCTCAGCTTCACTGTTTTCTTCTGCGGAGGAGGAGAATGATGCACTCCTCTTGCCTCATGCCGGCTGTGCTGCTTTGTGCTGAGCCTACTGAGGTGCATCATATAAATACAGCCAGCTTTCCATTTACACACCATTCGCAGCACAGTCGACAGCAACTGGAGGAAAAACCAGCAGTCAGTGAAGAGCACAAGGCATCCTCCTTCAGCCAGTCACACAGAGCATTCATATTTATTTACCCCTGTGAGGCACCAGATGTAGTTTGGTCCTCTCTAAAAATAATAAATTAAATTGGATTGCACAAATAATATGAACAAATAAATATTAGAAAAGTAATAAATTAGGTTTAATAAGGATAATGAATGATTAACGAATGAATGAAAATATTTTATTAATCCCTGGAGTGAAATTATAAAGGAAAATATTCAAAATCATGATTAAACCAAGCCTCGTCTATGTTCATAAATCACAGTATCTGCATGAATCCTTTAAAATGTTTGCTTTACATGTCAGTCTGTTTACATCTGCACACAGCGCTTTTAATGTACACGAGGATGTGACAGCTTGTACAAAATTATATGTGTACACACTGAGTTTGTGCTGAAAAGACAACAGATGATGACATGCAGCCTGTAAGATTACATGTCGCTTGTTTAAAGCGCTTTAAGCTGGTACATGGAGAGTTCAATCATCATCAGCTGTGATGATTTATCTGTAGTTACCTCTGATTATATGGTTGCAGCAGATGTATTCTTTCAACGAGCAAGGAGTCGATGTCAGGAGAAGTGTCCACGCCGTGGTGGAAACAGTACGTTGGTGAATTTAACTGCATGGAGATACTGCAATTAAGGGAGTAGGTTTTTACTGAGTCAGACTTAAAAACGCGTAGCATTAATTGGTAAAGATTGTTATAGAAAGAAATCTATGGGCGAAAATGAAATAATTCTGGGAGGAACAACATAGTATTTCTAGTACCAGGTTGGTCTATTTTTCCTTCAGAACCTTCCTCAGAGGTTTTGCTCCATATTGGCATGACAGCATCACACAGTTGCTGCAGATTTGTTGGCTGCATCCATGATGAGAATCTACTGTTTCACCACATCCCAAAGCTGCTCCATTGGATTGAGATCTGGTGACTGTGGTAAACTAGGCCACGTTGGTATGAGGAGGCCCTGAGTTGACCAAGAAAATTTCCCACTCACCATTACACCAGCAGCAGCCTGAAGCGTTGATCCAAGGCAGGATGGATCCATGTTCTCATGATGTTTCCATCAAATTCTGACCCTAGCATCTGAATGTGGAGCTGAAATGGAGACTCATCAGACCAGCAACGTTTCTCCATCTTCTATTGTCCAGTGTTGGTGAGTGTGTGTGAATTGTAGCCTCAGTTTCCTTTTCTTAGCTGGCAGGAGGCACCCGGTGTGTCTTCTGCTGCTGTAGCCCATCTGCTTCAAGGTTGGACTTGTTGTGTGTTCAGAGATGCTGTTCTGCAGACCTTGGTTGGAACCAGTGCTTCCTGTTGTCTTTCTATCATCTCCAACCAGTCTGCCCATTCTCCTCTGACCTCTGACATCAACAAGGCATTCTGGTCCAGACACCTGCTGCTCACTGGATATTTTCTCTTCTTCAGACCATTCTCTGTAAACCCTAGAGATAGTTGTGTGTGAAAATCCCAGTAAATACTCAGACCAACAACCATGCTACGTTCAAAGTTGCTTAAATCCCCTGTCCTTTAAGTCATCTAGACCAAGTATACATGACTAAATGTATGAAATTGCTGCAGTTGGCTGATTGGCTATTTGTATTAACAAGTAATTGAACATGTGGAACTCATAACAATTCCACCTCCACTTGATTTATAAAGCACTTTTAAAAAAAACACAGTTAACCACACTGCTTCACACCAAAATAAAACAGTAAAAAGTATAAAAAACATATGGTCATCCAATAAAACAGTATATAAAAAAGTATAAAAAGAAAATCACAAAAACTAACATCTTAACAAGTGTTAAAAGCCAAAGAGAAAAAGCAGTGATTTAGAAACAGGAAGTGAAGAGACCTCCTTAAACTGGCTGCACAACTGGTTACCTTGATCGCAGCTGATCAAGGGAGGTCTGACTGAGCCCAGCGGAAAGTGTGTTGCATTAGTCAGAGCGATTAGAAATAAAAACATGGAATAAAATCTCGAGATGATGCAGAGAAAGAAATTCTTTAACTTTTGATAGTTGTTGTAGCTGAAAGAAACTAGAGTTGACCACTGAGCTTATTTGTGACTCTGAGGTTACCGTCTAAGCCAGGCATGTCAAACTGGTCCAGCAAAGGGCCGTGTGGCTGCAGGTTTTTGTTCCAGCCAGCCAAGAGCACACAGTTTGACCAATCAGCTGTCTGAAGACTGAGATCAGTTGATTGAATCAGTCAAATCTGGTGTGCTGCTGCTTGGTTGGAACAAAAACCTGCAGCCACACGGCCCTTTGCTGGACCAGTTTGACATGCCTGGTCTAAGCGCACCCCAAGGTTTGTTGCTGCGGGTTTTAAATAATCAGGTCAACTGGAGCCTTTTTGGCATCCCTGGGCCAATGAGTATAATTTTGAAGTTTCGACGGCTGCTTAGCTCAATACTATGATCTGTCTACACCACAGAAGAAACATCTCCACTGAAAGAGGGAGGAGACCACGGGTTTGGAGGCATGTGGTGGATATCCAGGTTAACGGGGGTTAATGTTCTGAGATGCTGCAGGACACTGAACACTGGAACTCTTTATTTTTTACAAGGCACACTGCTGGGAATGAGTCCTTCAGCCTGGAAAAAGTAGGGAAATCCAGCTTTGTGCGGTGGTTATTGAGGCCCTGACTAAGGAGGGTGGTTTGACCCTGGGGAACCCTCTCACATTGGTGATTGGCTGCAGCTAAGAAGCCAGCGGCCATCTGGTACCTCTACATCAACGATGGATTGGGTGTGAGAGATCGAGGGCAACAGCTGACCATCCAGCTTGGGGCAGATGGGGCAGGATAGGCACAGATGATTCAGAGCTAAAACCGGGACCCTCAATGCATTTTCATTATCTATTTGACCCGGCACTCACAGATGCTACTTCTGTTTAGCACAGTATTTCTATAGATTTTTTTTTTTTTTACTTGGTCTTCTTCCCACCTATACCATTATTTCTAAGACAGTGAGCAAAATTTATCTTCGTGTCCTTTGCTGACATTCAACCTTCATCAAAAGACTTCAATGTAGCAGCTCACCAAAACTAACTTGGCCTGTAATTTGAACTTGGGACTGGTGGAACCAGGCTTTAAAAAACGTTGTCCATGAGTTCTCATCTTTTATTGATACACTTTTCCAAAATACATCTGTCAAATATTCCTTCAAACCAGTCTAGTATCTGTGAGAAATGCCGCTCCTCTCTGTAGTCCAATTTTTCCCAACAATGTCCAAATTTAGTTTTAACTGTATTGGGCAATGGTGGAAACTAGTTTAGTTGTTAGTCATTATTACAAAGTTTCCAAGGACAGTTATTAAATTTCAATGGCATTTTTAATGAAAGACATTAATCAAGGAGCACCAGAAAGAAGAACTTAACTAAAGCCAATCACTCAGGGGTTTGTTGGTCTATGACAGACTCTGCGAATATGACACAAACAATAGAGTTAAGTCCAAGGACTGACCGCTTCAACACATACACAACAATCATGAACAATTTTCCATTAAAATATGAAAAAAATTATTCTTTGATAAATACTTTTTACTTTTCTACTTTCTTTCCTGCTTTTTCTGCTATTATAAAGACAAACCTGTACAAGTCTGCAGTGTGTCTGTTTGTGTGTGTGTGTGTGTGTGTGTGTGTATGCTTACCCCCCAACAATCAATTTACAACTTAATTCCTCTCATACTTACATATAAAATAGAATTTTAAGTAAAACATTTACCTTATGAAACCACCAGATCAGGGGCGTATCCTGGACCTGGGAGTATTGGGGGCTGAGCCCACACCCTCGTAAAGAAATCTCAGTGAACCAACACATGAAAAACCGCTTTTTATCTAAGCTTTCTTGAGGATTGTGTCACCTTGTTTAAAGCCAAATACTGTAAAATGTGCTTCGATATGTATTTATTTTCAATCTTAAACGTGACAATGTAAACAAGATCTCTAAAATCAGTATTAAACTTTTACTTTTCCAGACATCTGGACAAAATGATGAACGTGAACTGTTTTTAGTCACTTGTAATTTTCAGAATAAAGATCATGCTGTAGTATTTACTGTACCTCTCTATCATCTCATCTGTCTCTTCCTTCTTTCCCTACAGCCTTCATCACTTGTTTTCCTTCCATCATTTCCCTTCTTTCCTTCTTTCACTTGCTGTTTTCTATCTCTACCATTACTACTTTTTCAGTAGTACAGCTTAGTTTAAACTAGTGGTATACTCTGATTTTTCCTCCCAGTCTCGAACACCCCTGTCCTGGAGCAACACACACATACAAGAACCACCAACCTCATTAATACATAAACACCCACACAAAGGTGAGACCATGAGAGACTGGTTTTGTATTCCAAATATAATTATATTTTATAATTATAAGTAATGTGATTTTACATGAAATGTAAAACACTCTTTAAAAATCTTTAACTACTGACCAGCCAGTGACCTGGAGGTGAACAAAAACATCAGTAAATAAATATATAATAAAGCTGTTCTTTATTTATTTATATTTAAACTAAAACAGCATCTAGAAACCAAACCTCCAACACTAATGGGAAAGTCGTTTCCATCTACTACAACACAAACACATGCATGCACGCGTGCACACACACTCACAGCAGTGGGTAAACCAGCGAATCACGTAGACTTCACCACTGGATTTAATGCAAATGTGTAGAACAGAAAAGGGCAGCGCTAACGGTTTAGTACAGCTTAACCTTCGAAGTATCAAGTACTGTCTCGAATGATCTGCCTGATGTTCATTTAATTTTAAGACATACAGGGTTTAAATTATTTGTGGTTTACCTGTTTCGTGTGTTGGCCAGAGTCTTGCTGCCCATCGGCAGCGACCACATATGAAGAGTTGTCTCTCTTCTCTAAATATAAAACCGTCTGATGTCCATTTTTGACCGCTAATAATGACGCTCGAAATAACACCAGAGTTCAGATTAGGGATAAAACGCCGGGCTGTTAGCCAACACGGAGGATTCCCCGCTTCCAGAAAATTCCTCTGTGATTGGTCATATTGTACCTGTGTTGCATTCACATAAGCCAGGAAATTACAAAACTACCATCTTCTTTAATGTCATAAGGCGGCTGAGAGAATGTAAACTTATTCTTTCTGGGGTGAAAAAACATTCGGGGCTTGATGTGAAATGTTCGGGGCTAGAGCCGGGAACGCCCAGGCCAGGCACCAGATGTAACTGGAGCCTGCTTGTGTACACAATTAAGTCTTGTGGTGCTGAAAATGAGATGACTGTGTTTGTGGATGCCAGGTCGCAGGAGGTTAAAATAACCTGGAGATTTACAATAATGGCTTTAATTAAAAGCAGATTTCATATTATAATTCCATAAAAGAGGAATTCCTGTTCCTATCAAAGTTCTGGAGCATTATGGGAGCGATGGAGCCTTCTTACAGTAATAAAGTTCTCTTTAGCTCTGAATTTAGGGTCAAATATGCAGATAAGGCAGACAAAAATGTCTTTAATACATACTGACCATGTTCATTTTTATCATCTGGCCTCTATATTTCAGTTCTAAGATCAGAGGTATCAAACAATCCACTGGGATTAAACGGGAGATTTCCAGACAGACTGAGGCCAGCAGAAGAGCATCAGTCTTCTTCACTGACTGCTTTTCTGAGCTACAATTTAATTTAAACACTTCTAACAAGCATTTTCTTTGCAAATGGGCTTTTAATTTATTCCCAGAGGCTTTTTAAAGACTTTAGAAATAAAAGGGTAGGCTGGATATAGAGTCTTAGATGGATAAAACGTTCGGCCTGAATAGTTTTTTAGAATTAAAGTGAAATTTTACCTTAAAAGAAACAGCAAACTTAAAAGCCAGAGAGGTATACAACCTGTCAGCGGTAATCAGATCTTGTATGAAGCTTTTACACATGGGAAGAAAAGGGTCTGAGAAATAGAAATTGTGTGAGAAATAGCAGCTTTAAAGATCTGAACCACTGTGAATGTTGGAGATGTGATCGCCACCAGCTGTCGCTGCTTCAAAAGACTTGTTAAGAGCTCTTAGTACCCCCTTAATACCATCTGAGTATTGTTACTGACCATGTCCATGCCTTTATGACCACAGTGTAGCATCGTCTGATGGCTATTTCCAGCAGGATAATGTACCATGTTACAAAGCTCAGAATATCTCCACCTACTTTCTAGAACATGACCATGAGTTCACGGTACTCCAATGGAATATTTCCAACGGCTTGTCGAATCTGACACGAAGAATTAAGGCAGTTCTGGAGGTAAAAGGTCTGACCCACTACTAGAAATGTGGACCTAGGAAAGTAATTTCTACATGTATCACTGGACAAAAAGACCTAATATCCGGAGAGATGCAAGGGTATACAAGTTTACGTATCTGTCTGGGATGTACAGGAAGATCTGATCTGTAACAGATCCTAGTATAGGATACCCTCCGAATACACATCTGTGACAGATCCCGTAATATATCCTACTCATAGACAACTTAACCTTTTTCCCTCTCTGGTGACTCTCATCGACACAAGTGTCCACACTCAAAAAATCATCATATTTCAATTTCTTTCTTTCTTCTGTCCTGCTGAAAAATACCAAACATTCAATCATTTTTACGATTTTAACCCTTTACATGACAGATAAGCAGTGATTTAAAAACAAATAAATGATAGATATTACATGGATGTGCCTTTGATGGTAATTGGAGTCTTGGATTTGTCAAAGAGTAGCAAAAAATGTGTTTGATTTCATAGTATTTTTAATGTAGTATCCAATAATTCCTCTTTTTAAATTTCATGGGCAAAACCGTCCCATTGACTTTCGTTAAAACTAAATATTTTAATCTCACTGTTATTACTGTTTAAAACAATTAATTTTTAATGTCAGCATTTCATTTGTAAGAAAATTGGTGATATTTGACTTTTTAACTTGATTTTACCAGATTCAGTTGTTTTAATATTGTAAGCAGATGCAGAAATCTAAAGAAATTATAGGATTTTCTAACAACAACTAACAGGGAAGCCTCATTCGGATTGTAAGTAACATCACATTCATTAACCTTTCATATATATTATGAGCTTGTCTTAGAAAAAAGACAGTTTCAATGCAATGCCATCCATAAACATAGAGGACTCTATGTTGCGCCACATCGTCTTCTGTCCATCCTACTGTACTGCTCTACCGGTTTTTATGAACCTAAATAAACTTACACACATGACCAGTATTGCTGCAGAAATCACTGGTCTGCCTGCATCCAATCTAACTGAACTCAACAATAAGGTCACTGCACACATTGCAGTCTCAATAGCACAGGACTCTACACATCCACTCCATGAATAAATCACCTCATTGCCCTCAGGTTGTAGATATAAGACATTACATTGGAGGACGGCTTGTTTAGAAAAAGCCTGATGCCCACAGTCTTAGCTGCCCTGAACAGGTCCCGCTGAGTTGTCATGTTGTGTTCAGCGCAATACGGCCTACTTGATGATGGGAGTGCAGGGGCTCGGTTTGTGGAAAAAAATCTCCCCTCGGGGTCACTAAAGTCTAAGTCTGAAAAAATATCTTAACTTTAAATCCGCTATATGCTAACAACTCACCCTCACTTCTCAGATCAGAATTTTCCTCTGCAGCAGCTTCCATCCAAAATTACATTTAAAAGCTTTCCAAGCGGCCCAGCTTGCAGGTTGTGGGGAAATGGATTCATTCAGCTCTTATTTCCAGGCTGACATAACTGGTTATAGTGCAGGAATGTGACCACAGCACTGATGTTTCAGTTTTCCTCTGAAGGGTTAAAAATAATTTAAAAAAGTCTCCAAATAACATTTCTGTGTCAATTCTTTAGAGCTCCCAGAATTTCAGGTTAAAGTCAGCTGAGAGCTCCAGATGCTGCAGGCTCATTTAATGCAAACCTTCTTCAAAAGATCCTTTTTTTTTCTTCCATCTTATTTCATGCGAAGGACCCAGTGTTATTTTATAATCACCACCTACGCATGTACTAATCACCCTGCTTAATCACTACTGGAGAGCTTCATAAACAAGGCATTCATCTGCCCTAATTGCCATTTTCCTCGATGCATTACACAAAGATTACATGGAGGAGGTGACAGAGCAAACATAAGTAACGATTACAGGAATAAGCCGTAAAATTCTCATCAGGGTCTGCAGGAGAAGCTCAAATTATACCTTAAACACCACCTACCTTTCCCGTATGTGTTACAGTGTTTGATCTTTTTATGACAATGCATACAGGGGAAAACTGCAAAATAAAGCTTTTTCTGTTTAAATAGACATGACAATATTTCTTTTGTCACCACAGACAAATGGACTTGTGCTCCCGAGGCACCAAAGTCATCCAATTTTCTCCCAAAGCCTTCGTGTTTCTAAGAATCAGTCGAGATTTAACTTGGCTCTCTACCTGTACGTTTCTAAAACACCTGAGGTCTTTATTCTCACAATGCCTCATCAGTTACATCATTAAAACCTTTTGAATAAAACATTTTTGATATACAATATATTTAATGGTTTTCCTTACACTGTAAAACACAAATTACCCCTTAGCCATCTTAACATTTCTTTCTCCATCCATCCATCCATTCTCTTCCGCTTATCCGGAGTCGGGTCGCGGGGGCAGCTGCCTAAGCAGGGAAACCCAGACTTCCCTCTCCCCGGCCACATTCACCAGCTCATCCGAAGGGATCCCGAGGCGTTCCCAGGCCAGCCGAGAGATGTAGTCTGTCCAGCGTGTCCTGGGTCTGCCCCGGGGCCTCCTTCCGGTGGGACGTGCCCGGAACACCTCACCAGGGAGGCGTCCAGGAGGCATCCTAACCAGATGCCCGAGCCACCTCATCTGGCTCCTCTCGATGTGGAGGAGAAGCGGCTCTACTCTGAGCCCCTCCCGGATCACCAAGCTTCTCACCCTATCTCTAAGGGAGAGCCCGGCCACCCTGCGGAGGAAACTCATTTCGGCCGCTTGTATTCGAGATCTCGTTCTTTCGGTCATTACCCACAGCTCATGACCATAGGTGAGGGTAGGAACGTAGATCGACCGGTAAATCGAGAGCTTTGCCTTTCGGCTCAGCTCTCTCTTCACCACAACAGACTGATGCAGAGCCCGCATCACTGCGGACGCCGCACCGATCCGCCTGTCGATCTCTCGCTCCATCCTTCCCTCACTCGTGAACAAGACCCCGAGATATGTAAACTCCTCCACTTGGGGCAGGACCCCATCGCAGACCCGGAGAGAGCACTCCACCCTTTTCCGGCTGAGGACCATGGTCTCGGATTTGGAGGTGCTGATTCTCATCCCAGCCGCTTCACACTCGGCTGCGAATCGCTCCAGTGCGAGCTGAAGATCACGTCCCGATGAAGCCAACAGAACCACGTCATCCGCAAAGAGCAGAGACCCAATCCTGAGGCCACCGAACCGGATCCCCTCAACACCTCGGCTGCGCCTAGAAATTCTGTCCATAAAAGTTATGAACAGAATCGGTGACAAAGGACAGCCTTGGCGGAGTCCAACCCGCACTGGAAACGATTCTGATTTACTGCCGGCAATGCGGACCAAGCTCTGACACCGGTCGTACAGGGACCGGACAGCTCTTACAAGCGAGTCCGGCACTCCATACTCCCGGAGTACCCCCCACAGGAGTCCCCGGGGAACACGGTCAAATGCCTTCTCCAAAACCACAAAACACATGTAGATTGGTTGGGCAAACTCCCATGCCCCCTCGAGGACCCCAAAGAGGGTGTAGAGCTGATCCACTGTTCCACGACCGGGACGAAAACCACACTGCTCCTCCTCAATTCGAGGTTCGACTATCTGACGGACCCTCCTCTGCAGCACCCCTGAATAGACCTTACCGGGGAGGCTGAGGAGTGTGATCCCCCTGTAGTTGGAGCACACCCTCCGGTCCCCCTTTTTGAAGAGGGGGACTACCACCCCAGTCTGCCAGTCCAGGGGGACTGTCCCCGATGTCCACGCGATGCCGCAGAGGCGTGTCAACCAAGACAGCCCTACGGCATCCAGAGCCTTAAGGAACTCCGGGCGGACCTCATCCACCCCCGGGGCCTTGCCACCAAGGAGATTTTTAACCACCTCAGCGACCTCAGCCCCAGAGATAGGCGAGCCAGCACCAGCTACCCCAGACTCTGCTTCCTCATCAGAAGACGTGTTGGTGGGATTGAGGAGGTCTTCGAAGTATTCCCCCCACCGCCTCACAACGTCTCGAGTCGAGGTCAGCAGCCCCCCATCCCCACTGTACACAGTGTTGACGGAGCACTGCTTTCCCCTCCTGAGCCGCCGGATGGTGGACCAGAATCTCCTCGAAGCCGTCCGGAAGTCATTCTCCATGGCCTCTCCAAACTCCTCCCACGCCCGAGCTTTTGCCTTAGCAACCGCCGAAGCAGCGCTCCGCTTAGCCCACCGATACCCATCAGCTGCCTCTGGAGTCCCACAGGCCAAAAAGGCCCGATAGGACTCCTTCTTCAGCTTGACGGCATCCCTTACTGTCGGTGTCCACCAACAAGTTCGGGGGTTACCGCCACGACAGGCACCGACGACCTTACGGCCACAGCTGCGGCTGGCCGCCTCGACAGTAGAGGCACGGAACACAGCCCATTCAGACTCAATGTCCCCCGCCTCACCCGGGACTTGGTTGAAGCTCTGCCGGAGATGGGAGTTGAAACTCCTTCTGACAGGGGACTCTGCCAGACGTTCCCAGCAGACCCTCACAACACGCTTGGGCCTGCCAGGCCTGACCGGCATCCTCCCCCACCATCTGAGCCAACTCACCACCAGGTGGTGATCAGTTGACAGCTCCGCCCCTCTCTTCACCCGAGTGTCCATGACATGCGGCCGCAAGTCCGACGACACGACTACAAAGTCGATCATCGAACTGCGGCCTAGAGTGTCCTGGTGCCAAGTGCACATGTGGACACTCTTATGTCTGAACAAGGTGTTCGTTATGGACAATCCATGACGAGCACAGAAGTCCAACAAAAAAACACCACTCGGATTCAGATCAGGGGGGCCGTTCCTCCCAATCACGCCCCTCCAGGTCTCGCTGTCATTGCCCACGTGAGCATTGAAGTCCCCCAGCAGAACGAGGGAGTCCCCAGAAGGAGTGCTCTCCAACACCCCCCCCAAGGACTCCAAAAAGGGTGGGTACTCTGAACTGCTATTTGGTGCATAGGCACAAACAACAGTCAGGACCCGTCCCCCCACCCGAAGGCGGAGGGAGGCTACCCTTTCGTCCACCGGGGTAAACCCCAACGTACAGGCGCCAAGTTGGGGGGCAATGAGCAGGCCTACACCTGCTCGGTGCCTCTCACCGGGAGCAACTCCAGAATGGAAGAGGGTCCAGCCCCTCTCGAGGGCAGTTGTTCCAGAGCCCAAGCTATGCGTCGAGGTGAGTCCAACTATATCTAGCCGGAACCGCTCAACCTCGCGCACCAGCTCAGGCTCCTTACCCGCCAGAGAGGTGACATTCCACATCCCTAGAGCTAGCTTTTGCAGCCGAGGATCAGACCGCCAGGGTCCCCGCCTCTGGCAGCCGCTCAGCTCACAATGCACCCGACCCCTATGGCCCCTCCCGTAGGTGGTGAGCCCACGAGAGGAGAGGCCCATGTCTCCCTTTCGGGCTGAGCCCGACCGGGCCCCATGGGCAAAGGCCCGGCCACCAGGCGCTCGCCTCCGTGCCCCACCTCCAGGCCCGGCTCCAGAGGGGGGCCCCGGTGACCCACGTCCGGGCAATGGAAACCTTGGTCCTTGTTTTTTCATCATCATAAGGGTTTTGTGAGCCACACTTCGTCTGGTCCCTCCCCTAGACACCTGTTTGCCATGGGTGACCCTACCAGGGGCATACGCCCCCGACAACATAGCTGCTAGGATCGTCAGGACACACAAACTCCTCCACCACGATAAGGTGGTGGCTCATTTCTTTCTAAGTTTACAAATTAGCTGTGCAATAAGATAAAATAAAATCTTTAGTTTAGACAACTTCATATGATTTTTGCCTCCATAAAAGCAACTAAGTTCACTGTACAGGTAAAATGGTTGCTCAAGTCTTGATAATAACTCTCACCTTGAAGATACTATGGATCTGTTTACACGTTTCCACACAAAATGCAAAACTTTTTCTTTTGTGTTTGAAAAAAAAATGCAGCAACAGTCGAATGAAAACTATGTCTGTGCAGGAGAAAAAGTAAATAGGATGTAGTGTAGTGTGCATGCCAGGCCTCTAGTGGGCAGCGACACACCCAGGTGTGCACGGCATCCTCATTAGTCTGCAAAACAGCAATAGAAGTGTTACGTGCCAACCTCCATACTGGCTCGTCAACAACGCTATTATCGAAAATGTCGTACCAGTGACGTCCTCCCAGGTCTCATCCAGAGATGTTTCCATCAACAGACCAAAAAATTTAAAAAGATGCAGCAGCACAAACATGACACTGAGGTCCGCCATTGTTGTGCTTTTTGTGGGTTAAGCAGGGTGCAGGATGACAGAAAAGACGTCATTGTCACTCACAGATTTCAGTTCCAGTTTATAGAACTTGCCAAGAAAATATCATTTTGGAAGCCGTCGTCCAATCACTGCGATTTTATCCACCCAAAACTCTGTTACCATGTAAACGAGAGGCCAGAACGCCTCATGGTGTAAACAGGCCTAAGGAATTATTTTAGTTGCTTAGACATGCTACAGTAATGTATATTTGAGTGTTAGTGTGTGTATTAGTGTATATGGTTTATATAAATACATATATTCTCTTTACTGGATATGAATATATTTGCATGCAGGCGCATATTAGACATTCCTGCAACTTCAGTGTGTAAAATGTTAATTGGAAATGTTTATAACTGAGATCATTTTATAAAGGAGTGGCATCCGGTGTGGTCTTCTGCTGCTGTAGCCCATCTTCTTCAAGGTTGGACATGTTGTTTGTTCACAGATGATATATGTACCTAATAAAAGTGGTTGGTGAGTGTAAGTGTTCATTCCAGCAAGTCGTCCTGTTGATCAGTCCCATGGGTCATTTGTTTGAACCCTTAAACACAATTTATAAAGATGCCCTGTAACTTAACACCCCTACAAGCGACATCAGGGGGATATGACCCATATAATCTTTAGTGTATCAGAGCGGACGTGATTCTGAAAGGTTTCCTTTAACAAGCCATATTTTTCTCATAAATAGGCTTAGATGCAACAGTAAGATACAGTGCTTTCAATCATTCGCAAGCTGAGAATATTCAGGTAAAAAAACAATGTCAACACAAAACTGTTTTACTCTTTTTAAGCGTTAATGTTAATTCACTTTTACAATAAAGCTTTCATTTGATATTGTAATAGCAGACATATCCAGATATAACTATACTTATATTTATATGGAACGTCTGCCTTCAGGTAGACGTTTCAGATCCTTAAAAATGAAGACTAGTAGATAAAAGGACAGTTTTATCCTATAGCCATTAGGATACTACTCAGCAGTCAATTAAATAGCAGGCAAGTTCACATTTACTTTAAACCTCATGTCTCCAGCCTGTAAGGGACCAACTATATATATATATATATATATATATATATATATATATAGTTATATATATATATATATATAAATTTTACTTATGTCTCCTTTTTTTTATTTTACCCTTAACTTGTGTTTTTTTTTTTTTATTGCATTTTATTATCATTTTTATACCTTCATTTTGACACTAAAAGAACTGCACCTTATACTTTTATAGATTTAACTAACTAACTAACTAACTTGGGCATCCTGGTTTTAACCAAAATACCTTCTTTTTACAATGCAGCTGCAACTGTCACCTTTATGGATGCCTTTTTCTTTATTTCTTTTTTTCTTTTTTAACAATTCATTAGCAGTCTGTCACTATTACAGGTCTACTGATAGAATTATAGGCCTTTTGTGATCAGTATGAAACACACTTTATTTCTTTGTCAAGTATTTGGTGATACGTTTATTCAGTGATCAGTAAATAAAATCTCTCTTTGAGGATTATTCCACTGTTTTCCTTGGCCAGAGAGCCTTTCATTAATTTTTAGTATGTAGATACAATTATCATGATTTGGTCTGAAATGAATTGGACTGAACAGGGTCACATCCAGTTGGAATATATTGAACCATATACTTTTTTAATTACTCATTGCAGTGATTTTTACTCCACCTCTCACCTGATAGCAGCTGGGATAGTTTCCAGCCCTTTGAATTGGAATATGTGGGTATAGAAAATGGATGGATGAAAATAAAACAAACTGTCTTAAAACATTTATTCCGTGTTTCGTTTTCCCCCTCAAATGTAAAATAATGCAGGTTTAACTGCTCTAGAGTCATACATGATTTATTTTTGAGTTTCTTAATATTTCACAGAAATTTGCAAATCTGTATTCATTATGTAAATATGGTGTATGTGGTGCCATAATTTCCATTTTCAGTCTTTCTGTGTATCATAAATGATCATACGCAGAGCTAAATAATGAACTCACAAGGATCTGGGAGAAGAGATAACCCCTGGGCTTCATATACCCCACAGTTTCCAAGTTAGAGCTGATTAAATGCTAAATAATGTAAAGTGCGTGGTACATATATAATACTGAAACCTTTAAAAGATCTGTTTATTTCATACTTTGATATTGCTTAATGCAAATAAATGAACAATTAACTGAATGTTTCATAGTGGACCTCTGGTGCTCTGTGCTAATTGATTTGCATTTAGGTTACTTAACTTATCTATGAATGAATCAGCTGCATGTTTCTTGTTCTTCTTTCTTCTGCTTCTTTCTTTTTACTTCTTTGCAGCCTATCATCTAAACTGTGTAATTGAAACAAAAGTTTTGTTTTAATTTTTGCCTGTTTTTCTCTGCAGATATCCACGATGAGAATGGGTTAAAGCCAGTCATGGTGTACATCCACGGAGGTTCATACATGGAGGGAACTGGCAACATGATTGACGGCAGCATCCTGGCCAGCTACGGGAATGTCATCGTCATCACAATCAACTACCGGCTCGGAGTTCTGGGTGAGTCTGGAATCGGCTGATCTCACCACAAAATGTAAAATATTCACATAGTTTATCTGCTGAATTCCATCCACACACACAATTTTCATTTTACCAGACCCAAAAATAACCACACAGAAGATACGAGAGGCAGAAAACTGCTGCTTTAGGATCATTGTCTGCCAAGTCTGAGGGTTTTTACATTACACTTACATTCACACAGAGATATCTGATGGATCTTTCTCACTCCTGATCACCACCGTGCCTCCAGCTATCATGCATTTAGCTCCCAAAGCCAATCAGATGCTCATGGCTCTGTAGGCACTAGAGGTTTACTTTCCACATGCTTCTCTTTATTTCAGCTGCTTGTATTTCAGTTTAGTCACAAATAACCCACATCACAGGATAAACACGTCAGAATTAAGCAGACTCCATTCATCATGCAGCAGCATCGAGGAAAATCCGTGCTGGTAAAACTGATTTCCAGTGATCCTCACTGTGCGTCTCATTGTGCTTGTCTTGGAAACGTGCCTGAAAGGAGGCTGAAGGCATTAAATGTTTTAAATGAGTTAGTTAGTTTAACTTTTTGTTGCTCTACATCAAAATCCTTTCAGGTGGATCACGGTTGTGGCCATTTTACTTTAATCTGAAAATTTCCCTTTTTCTGTTTAGTTAAAGCAAAACATGCTGTTGAAGTGGTGGCTGAGAATTCCCATGTTTCTTATATGAGGTATTTTATCACATTCAGTCCGTCACATCTAATTAGCTACCAAAAAAAAAAAATACTGCAGGTCTTATGAAGTGTTACCTCCCTTTAACAGCTTGTAGAACCTAAATGGTGTCTGCAAGTGAAGTTCACTTGCAGACACCATTTAGGTTGCAGAAGTTCAACCATTTCTTGAATTTCATGAATATATCAGCTCCTTTTTGTGTAGCTGTTTTTTAATCACACTGAATAAAATGGGAACACTGCAGATCCTGAAAAAGGCTGTTTGTGCTGCTCTGCGTGGGCTGAAGCCCTGCTCTACTTTTAGATATGCATGAATATTACTCATGTTTTTAGAGTTTTTTTTTATAATCAATTCACCATCTCTGGTAGAGTTTTGGCCATGTTTGCCATTAGGCCAGCTCCAGGGTCATCAGCTGGAAGCCATTGTTCACAGACTTTTCGCTCCCTAACCCAGTACATCTCTCAGGGGGGTTGCAACACTGGAGATGTCTCCCCACCACCCCTGCATCTGCTTTCATTGGGTTGTTGACCCCAAGCTAATATCTCCTCTCCATGGGCAGAGTGTTACGGCCACTGCTAATTGCAGGCAGCTGTGGCCAGTATTATCACTGATTGGAAATTTCAGAACGCTGTCTGGAATGGCTGGAGCCAGCACACCTCCGTCCCCGCCCCTGTTTGGCTTCACTATGGACCAATCAGGCTGCAGCTTGCTAGAGGCTGAGGCTGAAAAGGCTGCAGCCGAAGCCAGTCAGGAGGGGAAGCTGGATTGGCACAGGCTGCTTCCCCTCGCTTAGTCACTATGTGTGCGTGTTGTAGGAATGTGGCTGGTTAGCACAGGTGGCCTCATTCCAAGTTGTGGTGGATTTTGAGGTAGCAAAGCTTACTGAGTGCTCGCTGTGCTTCGTGTGGGTGAACCATGTGAGGGGCAGACCATTGTTTGGGCACAGCAGGAGAATTCCTGGCTGTGGTGCGCCCCATGTGGGGACTTCGAATGGTTCTGTGTTAAGTTTGGATTCACCTTTGTTTTCTTACTCAGTTGGGTTCAGGCTTTGGCTACACCTTTAGTTGTTCTGCCACAGTGGGTGCTTTGTGTTTAGTTACAGTGTTGGGCTAGATTAGTGTTTGGTTTTGGTTGTGACTTCCGTCACTTTAGTTTATGGATCTGCTGCTCTTTGGTTTTAGTTTCTTCACTGAGTTTCGTCACTTCTTCGTTTGCACTCGGTGGGTTTTGGTATATGTTTTATGTATTTCTTTCAGCAGGTCCTCGAACCCCAACACTTATTTTGTGTATTTTCGTTACAGATTTTATTTGTCGTTTCATGGGTGTTTAATAAAATGTGCTAATTATTATTTTATAACTGTGTCCCAACGTATTTTTTGTTGTGTCCTAGCATACCCCTAAAGTAACACAGAGCCAGTAGCTTCCTTTCTCCGCTTCCTCTCCTAGGACCTTCATGTCTTTCTTCAGACTTGACCCTGTTACTCTTGCACCTTGCATCAGTTTGACTGTTGACTGACCCACAAAGCCCCAACCTCCACGGGGTAAACCTCAGCTTAACAGCCAGCCTCTTGGCACTCAACTGCCAGTTTAGACAGCTTAAGATGTTTCTTTTGATGGGCTGCTGCCATACCCTCCTCCCAAGGAATGGTTAGCTCTATCAGCAGAACCTCATCTCCACCCCAGACCACATGTCGATGTGTTGCTGGAGAGTAGTTGTCACAATCTCTCTTTGCAAGGCCTACTGATTCCTGAGGTCTGCCAACATTCACAACTCTTTCCCTGGTGTGAACATGCTGGTCCTCTTGCAAAGAGGTTGGTTTGTGCTTCTGGGCTTCACGACCTCACACATGCTTAAATGCCATCAGTCCGTGGTTTGGTGCCACCCTACAGGTCTCCAAGACCTCAGCCAGCTCTGTAAGGACTAAAATGTCCCTGGGCCAGTGTCATTACATCCTGACAGTATATCCTGGAGGCTTGCCTTGGAGCTTCCACAGAGGGGACAGCCTTCATCCTCAATATACAACTGTGTGATGTTCAAAGGGCATAGTCGTGGGTTTCCCTCAGTAGGAAGCTGAGCCCTGATTGTGACATCCTCCAAATGTCTGCCTAGGTCAAGCATCTGTTAATGGTAGCATCCCAGCCCCTTGGCTGCCCTAGAATATTGCACCAGGCAAGCCTTTTCCTGTCTGTACCCTAAGCTGACAATAATAATATCATCAGATATAATAAAAAAACAACAACAAAAAAAAAAAAAACACAACATGAGTTTCATTTATGTAGAAATTACCCTTAAAAATCACTCAAACCTGCCTGCACAGCACAAATCCTGTTGTTTGGACAAAAGCTCAATATAGTTTGATTCCTGACAAAATGGATTCTGCGGTAACCTTTTTGAACCCCGCAATCCATCTCTAATGTGACCAGCATACACTCACTGGCCACAGTATTGGGTCCACTTTACTTGTACCAGGCTGCTTATATTAACAAGCAGCTAAACATGTAGACCTTAAATGAACGTATATGTTGGAGATTAGAATAAGAAAAACATTGTTCTGACCTACAGAGCATGAGAGAGGTCCCACATACCTTTACACCAGTCTACCACATGAATTAACCAAGATTAGTTTGTGTTGCCAAGTCCAACAATGTGGTGATTTTCTTCAGGAACATTACAGCTGTGATCAGCTTAATCCTCACACTCAGACCCTTTGTGGAGGTTCAGATATTCAGTGTGTCCTTTGAACAGATACAGCATTTTTATTACAGCAAAAGCTGTAAGAGTGTTAACTGACAATTAACTAATAAATACTGATTGTGTTTGAAGAGGAAACTTCTGTACATGAAATAATTTCTGTGCTTCCCTGTTGTTAAAGACTTAATTTCCATAGTTATCAAACATTCACATGGCATCTCGTGTCCTATAAAAGATGGTTTCATCATCATGGAACAGCCCACTGTCATCAGATTAATGTTTTTATCACTTAGAACAACTTTGTATTGATTTGCAGTCTATTTGTCTGAGGGGACATGTAACCCAGATGCACCTAGAACACAGTAATGGCCACAAATTCCCCAACAATGTCTTTTTCCTGCAGTTTATTACTTGTTTGATCCACCTTTTCTGGTATCAAATACAAATCTCCATTGTTTTCTTAGCTGAATAATGAGTCTGCTGTGTATTTCCTCAGCTGTTAGTATGTGCTTCACTGTCTCCAGCACATCCTCATGAACATGCCTCTGCAGAGCCTCTGCTCCGCTCTGCTCTGCTTACCATTTGTTATAAGGCCGAGCTGTCTTCACCAGTCACTATATTTAGTTGCCTGAGAGCCAAGGGGAAAAGGTGTTCTGGAAAAGTGTGCACTGCGGAGAGGGGATAAAAAGACATGAGAAGACAGAGAGAATGCAGATGAGAACACTAGATAAAGATCAATTGAGAGGACAGAGAAGACTTTAGCAGATACTTTAGATTTGATGCAAAAATCCACATTTTTTAATGAAATCTGACCACAGAACAGTTTTTCACTTTGCCTCAGACTATAAGCTTTGTTCAAGACATGACAGCGTTATTTTGGTTTATATTCACATATTGCTTCTTCTTTGCATGATTGAGCTGTAACCTGCACTTACAGATCAGGAGTACGGTGATTTCTAGAAGAGTTCCTGCAGCTGACTTTCTGTTTGTTTACTTTTTATGTCATCAACTGTGGCAAAGTCACTGGCGAGTATCTGGGGTATTTTAACCCGACGGGCCAGATGCTAATAGATGCAAAGTAAAACAGGCTGGAGGGATGAGTTTGCGTTTGCGTCAACATTTTCGCTTCCTTCGTTGTGTGATTGATTTACTATCAGTGAAACTGAGCTTTAAACTTTAAATGCATCAATCTGGAAGCACAGAAATAATTAGTGAATGAATAGTCTTTATAATAAGGCCTCATATTTGATTGCTTATGTATATGAATATTCATAAATGTTTGCTCCATCGTCATCTTCAGAGAATTAAAGATGAATGGATGAAGGATGGATGGGTGAAGGAAGGGAGGAAGGATATTAAGTGGAAGAAATAAGGGAGACGGAGAATGGATGGTTAATTTAGCTCAGATGTACTGGGATGGATAAGGGTTAAAAAACCGGTTCTAACTAGGCAAGGCAAGTTTTATGTACAGCACATTTCTTGCACAAGACAATTCAACGGGCTTTATATAAACATTCAAATCATTACAGCTGAAGAACTAGAAGAGAAGAACTTCAAAATTTAATCTTGCTTTATCAGGTAGCTAATATTTTAGAGCATGTTTGAAACACCCCAAGAAAATATATGCATGGAAGAAAGAAATGCAGGGGCTAGTACTTGGAAGCACTTCTCAACGTGTGTGGGTGTTGTACTCCAAGTGATTTAAATAGATGTGTCCAGCTGCTGCTGAGGAGGAGCTGACATGGAGCGGTGGCCGGCGTGGAGCAGATGTCTGCTGTGAAGGGACAGCGAGCTCTGCAGGCTGAGCAGCTCTCTGCTGGATAAGAGCCGGGAGGCTGATAGAAGAGGAGTGTGAGAAGCTATCAACCACTCTTCAGCCCTCACACATGATGCTGGACAGCTGTCAGAAGCTGTATGACTTTCAGGTTTATCTTCATATTTAAACATGCAGCAGTAGGAAAGATATCATAGAAAGCTTAATGTCAGTGGGGGTACAGGTGTGCAAGCCTGCTGTTTAGTTCAGGAAACCAGTGGACAGAGGGGAAACAATCCATTAGCTCACCCATCTTTCTACTTCCTGTGTTTTTTATGTGTTGAAGATTGGACCACAAGGAGCCATGTCTTGATATCTGGGCTGGGAAGAGGAGACTCATGGTGGGGGTCAGTGACCCAGGTTGATTTAATATCCCCAGATGGGATGAAATGAATGAATGATATGAAGAGGGAGAAGAAAGAAACAAGATGAGGTGAAGGTTGAGAGGTGAAGAGGAGAATGTGAGGATGGATGGGTGAGGAGGGCCGATGGCTGGATGGATGAATGAGAAAAGGAAGAATAAAAGAATAAATAGATGAAGGAGGGAAAGATGTATCAGCAAAGGGATAGAAGAGAGGATGGGAAAAATAATAGAGAATGGATGAATGGCGAGAGAGGAAGGATGAATGGATGAGATGGGTGAGGAGGAAGGATGAAGATAAATGAATGATGCAGGAAGGCAAAAAAAGGATAAATGGATGGAGGAGGGAAGGGCAGACGGGTGAAGGAAAACGGGGAAGACTAAAGAATGAATAAATGAGGGACGGTTTAGGATGGATGACAGATAATGGATGAGGGAGGAAAGATAAAAGGATGAATGGGTGAGGCAAGGGAGGGAGGACAGAAGGATTAATGAATGAGGAAGACGGATGGATTGTGGATAGGTGAGGTAAGGAGGATAAAAGAATGAGAAAACAAATGATTATTGGGCGAGATGATGGGCGGATGAGGGTGGGAAAAGAGGGAAGATGGAGGTATGAATCAGTAAGGTACGGGGAGGATGGATAGATGGATTAGAGAAGTACCAGGATAGAAGGATAAATGATGGAGGAAAAGATGGATGGGTGGAGGAAGGATAGATGATAAATTAATTAGGAAGGCGGAAGATGGATGGATGGATGGATGGATGGATGGATGGATGGATGGATGGATGAATGGATGGATGGATGGATGGATGGATGGATGGATGGAGTAAAGGGTGAATAAATGATAGAGAAAATGAAAGAATAAGTAGATAAATGTGGGAAGGATGTATGGGCAGGAGGATGGAAAGATGAGTGAATAAGAGAAGTTAAGGATGAATGAATGATTGGGATGGAACGACGGACGAAAGAGGAAAGGATAAATAGGTGAAATGATATAAGGATGAATGAATTAGGAAGGCAGAGGATGGATGGGTTGATAAAGAAGAATGACAGGATGAAAGAGTAATGAATGAGTAGTGTATATATGGATAGAGGAGGGAAGGATGGAGGAAAAGGGAGAAAGATGAATGGATAAGGGAAGGTAGATGAAAGGATGAATACATGAAGGAGGGAAAGATGGATGGGTGAGGAGGGTGAATAGATGGATAAAGGACAAATATGTAAAAACAACCCAAAGACAGTAACAGAAGCTGAGCTGTTAGAGGAACGCTTGTTTCACACATCAACCCTTCTTCATTAGACGCCCCCTCGGCCCCCCAGGTCGTCTCCTGCACTGCAGTGGTTACATAGCACAGCATGTCCTCCAAGTCAAGGCTGGAGATGTCACAGTGAAGTCTGTTGGATCACATCGAGTTCTATCTGGCCTCAGGAAGCTGTCACATGAACCAGAGTGATGACAAGCTTTCCTTACTCTTAGAGGACATGGACAACACAGCAACACCAAACCAGATCCGGAGCTGGATCTAATTAAAGCTTCAACTTTAGGGAGGACCTTTTAGGTGATTTTTGAGTTCGACTAGTCAGGCCTTTCAAAAATTAGTCGATTAGTCTTAACGTCATCATGGTGTCAACAATAATTAAATAAAATTTAAAAATTCTTTATCAACAAATGGAAACTGTAAAATGTGTATGAGATGTTATTTGTATATTGTGTGTGTTCCATAAACACATTTTTTTTTTACATTGTCATACTTTGTGGACTCTAGTGTCCTTGATTGTTCAGCAAGTAGATGAGAAAGCGGGTCAGGGAGACAGGGCTTGCTTTTAGGGCCGCCTTCTATGCTACGTGAGATAAACACCACACCCACAGGAGCATTCAGCAAACACAAAACCTGTTATTTTCCTTGTTATTCTACCTGGTCGTTTTGCTGCTGAAGCAACATCTCTGAGGTTTTAGTAACCATGCTGTTCTGGTCTGTTGCCTCCACTAATGGTGAAACCTAAGATAGAAACAGCTGCTAAACTGGAGGAGGAGAGGTAATTCCTCCTGGGTGAAGCTGCAACTAGTTTCAGACGTAGCTCCCTTCACTTTATCCAGCAGTGGTGCAGCAGACACGAGACTGCTGGAACTAGAAGAGCTTTGTGGTGTTTATTGCTAAAGCTTGTAGCAAAATATTCACCGCTAAACAGGAAGTTTCTAACTTTCTAAGTCAGAGAAAGTCGCTGACAAAAAATCCACTTTTTTTTTAAAAAAAAGGATGCAAGCCATTTCGACTAATTGATTAATCGACTAGTTGAGCACATCCCTGCTTCACATTAATCATGCTGACATTAATCACGATAGTGGATATGAAGGTAATTAGCTTTCTTTATTTAGATGATAAAATCTCAAACACAGTTTCTGCACAAAAAATTGTCAAAAAAGGAGTCGTATATTTAGAGGAAAAAAGTGACTGACATAATTGAAGCAGGTGAGCTTAATCAGGAGCAACATGCACAAGACAAACAAGTGTGTGACTCTAAAATAAAGACAAGAAACCAAAACACAGAAGACTCAAGAACAAAAGAAACTAATGAACAGAACTAGCAATAACACAAACACCTTGACACACTCTGAGCTATAGTCATTTTTGTTATACTCTCTTTATTCATAGGGGGCAGAGCCTATCCTCCTAAGAGCAAGAGGTGGGACACATCCTGGACAGGTTAGCTGTCCATGACAGAGCCAACGCAGAGACACACAATACAAACAACATGCAAACTGTATTACTTCAAAGACAGGGACTACTTTGTGTCAAGTGGTAACTGCAGATCTTTTCAAATAAAAATGACGTGGAGTTCCTTAAGTGTTCTTACTTGCTCAGATCAAGGAAATAAACAAATATCTCACCATAAAAATGTTGTAGGCACTCAACTCCCTGTCTCACCAGTGGTCTCTGGTCTCATACTTCTTGTCCTTGGAACCAAAGATTAGTCCTCAGCTTCAGTCAGTAATATTTAAGATAGATTAAGCCGAAAAGTTTGGCCCCATTTTGGACCACCTGAAGAATATATGTAGAATAAGGGGACTAATGGCTCAACACGAATGAATCAAAAAGTCTGGTGACCCAAACACAGCATTTCTGTATAACTGGAAAAAAATATTTGCCTAAACTATTTTACAATAAGAAACATAGGGATGAATCAAACTATAATAAAGAGTGAGGAGACATGTTGTGGAGATTAGGTGGCTGACCATCTTTATTATCCCAGCTGATTTATTAACTAAAAACTAGCCTCTAACACAGTTTTCCCAGCTTAAATTCTCATTAACAATGACTCCTAAAAATATACTTAATGATACTTGAGTGAGTTAAATAAATCCAAGTTTAATTTGAAGTACATCTCTTAAATAAAGTTATCTTTTTTGCCATATAAAATCATCTAATTTGATTTTTCAACACTCAAAAAATATGTACAAAGTTTATTTTAAACCATGTTGCATATTTAGTACTTCTGGCATCTGTTATTAAAGTGACAATGAGATAATTAGTGTTGCATCATCAGCAAACATAATCAGAGAGATTTGTTTATACATTGAAGAGATAATTATTGTAGAAAATAAATAATAATTGTCCCAAATTATAACTGTGAGGAAAACCAGAGCAATATAGCCATGTTAGAGTCACACAAGTGAACTATAAGAAATATAATTACCTAAACATTTAAATATAGGATCAATAAAACTGATCTTAAAATGTTGCTGCTTGTGGACAAGGCAATAAATGTTGCTAACACCATATCAGCCACAGAGACTTCTTCGATCATCTGGGTCCAGTTTGTTCTCCATAACAAGAGTTCAAGCAGGACATTTAGTTTTAGCCTCCCAGCAGCCTTCCCTGCTACCTTTCCCCACCTCCTTCATCTCTACAAGGACAGCCATAGCTGGGGGAGGTCATTTCCACCACAAAATCTCTTCCCTGTTGTGGCGTAATGACAGCACGTGAGGAGGGCAGGAGAAAATGTGCCGTCACTTCAGCCATCTGACAAGGATGGTCAGCAGTGAATATGCAGTGTGGTTGTGAGTCAGAGTGTGAGGTGATGTCTTCTGACACGGCACCGAAAGGCAGAGAGCTGCAGCTGCAGTTCATACAGCGCTGCAAGAAAAAAAGCCCTGCAGAACAAGCTTTTTGTCGTGGCCAGAACCATGACTCTGGCCGAGGGGAGGAGGATGAGCGGAGTCATCTGTCGCTTTGGCAAAACAGTCATTTGCATGACAAATGGTGCTCTGTGTGAGCTCTCGACAATGTGCTCTGTTGCCTTGGTGCTAATAAGCATCGTCTACTAGCTCGCCCAGTAAATATATCTCCTCGTTTTCCTTAATGTGAGAGGGCTCTTCAAAGTGATTGAGGTTATTGGGTTACAGAGATACATGTCCCACATTTAGTGTGTATTTGCTTGGTTTCTAACCAGTCTTTTCTCATGGAAAATGAATCAGCTGACAAAACAAACTGCATAAAATAAAACAGAACTATTATAATAAAATCCATATTTTGGAGCTTAATTGTGTGTCTGATCCTTTCTTTTTATGAATATCTTACTGAGAAATGTTTAGATTAGCTTAAAATCCTTTGGTTTGCATCTTTTATTTTAATCAATGTTATCTGTGACACCTTTAAATCTCACATATATCTCGCTCAACTTTCTTATTTACCCCAAGTATCAGAGTTTCCTGACCAAACCTGGCTTTTAAAGGTCAGCGTTGTCACAGCCCAAACAAAAAGCAGCCTACATTCGCATTTGGTGGTGAAGTTATGTATAGCGTGTATGGAGATGCTTTCCAAACAGACTGTGAGCTGCAAAGTGTAACAGATGCACTGCTGGGATTTGTGAGATTTAAATATTTTCACCTTTTTTTTTTTTTTTTAGAAGAGATGAACATTTCAACCTGCTCTGTGCAGACGAAATGACAGCAGGGAGATTTCAACACTCAAAAACTGTTTGAATTAGCTACTGTTCTGATGCTGATCTAGGTCTTTAAAGGTTAAACATTTTGTTTTATTTGTGTTTTTTATTATGATATTTATGATTTTAGTTGACAGCTGACTGAGTCTCCATGATTCAGGACTGATCTGGTCTCTGTGACCAGCTCTCCGGAGGTGGATGATGGCTGCAGCAGCGTCTCTCACAAAATGTGTTAGATGAGTGTGATGTGCTTTGTTCTGAATAAAATGTTATTATAAGCAAAAGATAGTCAAGATAATTGCATGCTGCAAATGAATTTTCTGCAATTTGGGGAGATGACAGGCTCATTTTGTTTGAATGGAAGAGCAGTGTAGTAGGTCTGCAGGATAATAAAAAAGGGACCAGTAAATAGCTCCTCATAATGGATGTGTACAAAATATAACCCCAACACATCAAAAGGAGAGATGGCTACAAAACGCCACATTATTCTGTAATCTCTTGCAGCCATGTGTCAGTTTATTCGTTATTTTGGCGCAATGAAAGCTGATGCCATTTTCACCCAAGGAAAGAACTTTCTATAATCTCAGTCCAGAGCTTCAAATACTAAATATCATGCAGACGTTTCTATTGTAACCTTTTATTTATCAGTACTTTGTGAAAAAAAAAACCCATATCTGCTTTCACCGAGTAAAAATTAGGTGTATATTCCTACAGATGTACAGAACCCGCCTGGTGACATTGGAAGAAAATGTGTTTTATAAGTGCAATTCCCAAAAAGTTGGGACCCTGTGTAAAATGTACATAAAATCAGAATGCAATTTTTTTTTTAAATCTCACATTTTATTCCCATTAGAACATAAACAACATATCAGATGTTGAAACTGAGACATTTTACCATTTTATGCTCATTTTGAATTTTAATGGCAGCAACACATCTTAAAAATGTGTGAACAGAAGCAACAAAATGATGGTAAAATAACCGGTAAAAAAAAACAAAAAACAACTGGAGGAGCATTTGACAACCAATTACCTTAACTGGCAACAGGTCAGTAACATGACTGGGTATAAAAAGAGCATTTCAGAGAGACAGAGTCTCTCAGATGGAAAGATAGGCAGAGGCTCATTATTCTAATTTAGTTTTAACCTAAAATAGATCAAATGAAAAGAAAAGAAAAAAAACAATCATAAGAGGCAAATCTCCATATCCTATTTATGTTTATCTTATTAATTCATTTTGATTACATGGCAGATTAAAAAGAATGGCTGTGGTTTTAAAGATAATTTCAGAATATGTTCATGTTACATCATAAGCATCTAAATCTAGTTGTAGATAAGATAAGATTGATTCATTTCCTAAAATATCTATAAACTAGTTAATAGACTGATCCTCCACTTAAAGTGTGAATCCCTGAGCCAAACAAAAATGCACATTTGGGCCATATTTAGGCCAAACATCATTTGCTATCCAGGCCGGCTTGTTACGTGGTGGTTGAGTCGGCCAGAATGCTGTTATTTTTTATATTCTAAAATCTTATCTGTCCTCTTTTGCTTCTCTCCCAGCAATTAGATCATCAGTAGCATGAAATTATAGATTAATGTAAAGACAGTAAAGTCACCAATAGATCAACAAATTACAGATTTAAGTTATTGTATTTTAGTATTTTAGAAAACAAATGTGATTTGTTTCTGAACTGGGGGGCTTCAACTGTGTGTTGATGCACACTAACAAACTGTTTATAAATGCCTACTCATCTTTTATATACTTGCTGGTGTATAAAGAAGACAATCAGCATATTCACAACGGCTGTTGGTCTTTCTCTAAACATCAGCAAGTGCATAAAAACTACTACCTTCAATTTTGGATGAGTTTCTACTACCTTCCACACATGGACCTTGGGAAAATAACTGTACCTCTAATTAAGGTAGACTCCATGTTGGATTATTCTAATTGTTAATAACTCTAAATAAGAAGGAGCTTTACCTTAACATGATGAGGTTGGGATTTATGCAGCCTAGCCATGAGGCAGCTCCAGATGTAGGAGCAGCTGCTTTGCAGAATCTTTCCTCTAAGTTATTGCAGACTATATATCATATTATCTGTTTTTAATGCCCATTTATCTTCCTAGTGTAAGGTACCACAGAGACAAGGCCATAGAGTCTGTTTGACTAAAATAACCACTGCATAAGACATTGAACAGCATTTGGCGATACGTTGCTGGTTTGACTGCTTTGTTCTACGTGACTCAAAGGTGTCACTATACAGCCATCACTGTGCTATTTATACTCTCTCTTGCGCACAGTAATGGCTCAAGAGCAGGTTGTCTGCACAAAGGCTGAGTACATTCAGCTCCTGCAGTACATTAAAGACTTCCTTACTGTTGTAGAAAAGCTGCCATCAGATATTATTACTTTAGTTGTCTTATCTAGAGGCTGTCAAATCCTGCATTAGAATAGAAGAGGAATGGAAATGAAAGCAATATGGATGGGCATTCATTTTCAGAGCAGCTTTAAGGGGAAATTATCAGCAACTGAGCACAGCCAGGATCCGGAATATTTTCATCGTTGGTATCGGTGCAGCATAAATTCATTCATCCATTTTTTTCGTTTTGACAGTTTTTTGCAGCTGAATGAAAAGTTGTTGATAATGTGTTATCAACTGTATAACAGCTGTCTTCATCAGCAGTTAAAGACATAAAAAAGAAGATGTCAGAGCCAAAGAGTTGGATTTATATAAAGCTGTCGAACTGTTAAGTTTGCACTCAAATTTAACACATTCAGCTCCTGAATCAAAATATTTAGCAAATACAAAAAGTACTCACCAGTCCGAGATGCAGCAAGCTGAGAATTGACATACACTGTCTGGCTACTTCATCAGGTCTACTAAATGATGCCATGTGATTGGCTGGTCAGATGTGTGTGTTAACAAAAAAATGAAAAGGTGAACCTAAGAAAGTTATTCTAATGCAGTTTGATCATATTTTATTTTTTGGTGAGCTTAATATTTAGACCTAAGGCTCATCCATTCA
Source organism: Melanotaenia boesemani (assembly GCF_017639745.1). Lineage (NCBI taxonomy): Eukaryota > Metazoa > Chordata > Actinopteri > Atheriniformes > Melanotaeniidae > Melanotaenia > Melanotaenia boesemani. The sequence continues at coordinate 8,348,974 of NC_055705.1, read as the reverse complement.
GTGTCTCTCTATTAACATGAAAAGGAGCCACATATCAGGGCTTTATAATTAAAGACTTTATATCCATCCAGCCTGAAGAGAGCAAACATCAGTCCTGATGAATTTACTGCTCTTTTTTCCACATGAAGGAACATTTTGGGCTCCATTCCTTCAATAAAAATGAAAAGTATTGAAGTATCCTTGATGTCATAGTTAAGGTTTCAGCGTTTAATAATTGTTTTACATCCCAGATTGTTGACACTCTTGACCCTGCAGCACCTTATATTCATCCATCTGTGGAAAGGATATTTTAATTCTGATGATGTTTGGACATCTTTTAGGTGGAATGTGTAAGAGACTCGTGGCCAAAGTAAAGACTTATACTTCCATAAACATTTAGAAAAGGCGGTAACACAGTAGTGACAAATGTAATTATATATATTATAGTAGAAATCATTAGTGAGTCAACATTGTAGATATTCGTATGTGTACAGTATCATTTTCCCTGTGTATAAAAATAAATCCACTCTGACTCAGGACTGATTTCATTACTGACTTCTGAAGCATCTTTTCCTGCTGGAAGCAACACCAGCAGCCTTCTTATCATGAACTTTAAACATCATGATGAGCTCCAGAGTTCTGCAGTCGGGGTCAAAGTGGAGGGGAGGTGTCTTACCCCAGGAGGGGGGACAGGGTTGGCTGACTCAGGACGGAGGTCTGTCTTAACACAGCTGACAGGCTTGTAATGGAAACAGCAAGACATACAAATACAGGGTTTGTTTTTGATTCGTAAAATGTCCAAATTACCAGAAAATGAAATTATCCTCTGTGGAAAATCACATCTTATATGATAGAAATTTAGTGAAATGTTTTTTTTTTCTTTTTTCAATTCAGCCAATCAAAAAGCTCTAAAATGTCTCAATGAGTTGTGAGTTATAAACAGTTGGTATGATTTTACTCAGCAGTTAGAATGAAAAATTTATTATATTTAAAAATGAAATTATATACTAATATTTATAATAGGTTTAGTATTAAATTATAAATGCTTACATTGATTCATTTATTTATTCATTTAATTAATTTCTTCTTTTTTTTTTTATTATCATTTTCACTAATTTATGAATTAGTTGCATTTCTTTTAGTGTTGGACAACAATTACATTTTTTAATTCCAATTAATTAGAGGAGCTCTTCCTGTGACCGGAAATTATTTGTATAGTTTGATATAAAATTAGTTTTCATGTCTTTTCAAATACTTTAAACAAATAAGTTGTTTTTAATTACGTTATAGTAGAAGTTCAGCTACTTCTAGTAAAGCTCAACCGAATCAATAACATCATAAATATGTGACACTGAAAAATTTTATGCTGAGGCAATAATATCTGATAGTTAACCCTTTAAAGCCTGACCCTAGAAAAAATGGAGATAAAAGTTAAATTCCAGTAACCCAAAGTCCCTTTTTTGGCCCTTTTAACAAAACAGTATTTAACTAAAATATTTTTGTATATTAACCATTTATTTATTATTTATTTGATATGTAAAAAATATTGTAGTAGATCACAAATATGAAAATGTGTAAAACCAGATTTTGAACAGTTTCTTTATTATTATTTTTTTTAACATGAAGTGATGCAAAAAGTCTCAGAAACTGAATAAATCAAACATGATGCATAATTAATTTAAAAAGGTTAAAACATCAGGTGTGTTTTTCTATGCTACACTTGCAATAAATGTAAATAGAAATCAGTTGGTATGGTTAAAATATGTTTGTTGGATTCCTGAAAATGTAACAACTGTTCTTAACCCATAAGAGCCTAATGTGACATATTTGTCACAAAAAGAGACATTTTGCTTTAATTTATGGTATAAACTTTGTTTAAAATCCTGTTGACCACAATCTGATACTTGTCTTCTGTCCCCTAATAGATACCCAGAAGCAGAAAAATACATTATAATATTTTTAAAGTATCACATGGTAATAAATGGTAGATATCCCCTCAAAAAAAAAGTATTTTTTTTTGTTACATTTAGTTAAAATTTTGAGGTCTTAAAGACCTCATATTAAAAAAATTGACTTCTCTTACCATTTTTTCATTGGTCGGGCCTTAAACGGTTTAAAAGAGCTGAGTTTTGTGCATGTTTGGCAAACTGACTGTTCCCATTGACACCTCGAGTCAGAGACAAAATCACCTTCCAGTTTCATCCTTGTGGAACCCACACAAACAGAAGTGAACTTTGGGTTAAGAGGTGCATTTATTTTGTACCTGTGTGACTGTTGGGAGATCACAGATGCTTCGGTTCAGGCCCCTGGTACTCCAGTCTTACGTAATGCCAAAGTAGTGCAGTGCCAACCGCATAGCAGCAGACCACCAGCATGCATCAGGCCTCCATCTAAAGGGGGCTGGGCTGATTTGCATGATATCTGTGGGGCAGAGCACTCCCCAGATGCAAAACTGATTAAAGAGTAATGTCACTCAACAACTTGAGGGCAGAGAAAAAAAAGATGGCCGACCACCAAGCGGGCCGATGCTGCTTTGATGTTCTGAAGACACAAGTGTGGAGGCGGCGGCTGCTGCTCCTTTTCTTAATTACCCCGTCTGAATCCTAATGAATGTGCATGAATATGAGCCTCTTCACTCTTATAGCACAAAGTCTCAAGTCTCCAACAGCTGCACTTTTCTACTTTGCATCGTGCCGTTCATGCATCAGCACACATGGTAATTAAATCTACGTAAGTACAGTCATATGAAAAGGAAAACACCCCAGGTCTTAAAATAAAGGAGGAAAGACATCAGCAATGATCTTGGAAAAGGAATTGTTGCTACCCATCATTCTGGGATGCGTTAGAGGGTCTTAATTTAAAGAAAGGAAGTGGAAAGCATTCAAGACAGCTGCCAGTCTTCCCAAGAGTGGATATTCAAGCAAGTTCAGCCAAAGGTCAGACTGTGTAGTGCTCAGAGACAACACCGTTTTATAGAAAATGTTAACATGCACAGTGTTGAGCAATATTGCTGCATCATGACAAGCACTTCATTTTAGCCTCAGAGGTTCTTCATTCATCATATAATGCAATCTGGACCTCGCCCTACAAGAGAAGGCAAGAACACTGTAAGTATACTGCAGTGATCAAGAAGCTAAACTACTTAACCCATAAAGCAATGACAGCCTAAATATTCTGGAGTGATCATCCATGGCTCGGCCAAGGCCAGGTCATGGGGGTAAAAGCTTAACTAGGGAAGCCCAGGCTTTTATCACCCTGCCCACTTCTTCCAACTCTTCCAGGGTGATTCTGAGGCATTCCCAGGCCAGCCAAAAGCCTCGGTCTTCCCCAGGGCATCATCCCAGTAAAACATGCCTGCAACACCTCACCCTGTAGGCGTCTAGGAACCACCGTATAACCAGACTGAGCTTCCCACTCTATCTCTAAGGGACAGCCCAGACACCCTGCAGAGGCAACTCATTTTGGCCTCTTGTATCTGCAATCTCCTTTATTTTGGTTACTACCGAAAGCTCGTGTCAATAGGTGAGGGTAAGAGCAACAATTGACCAGTAAATCGAGAACTTCACTTTTTGGCGCAGCTCTGTTTTTACCAAGGAGCCTCGCTGGCTGGTGGTCAAAAAGAGTTCATTTTTAGCCCCCATTTCAACAACTTCCATTGCAGATAAACTGTAAATGCATTTTATGGTGATTCACTCAGCATATCAACATGATTTGTGAGGAAATTAAGTCCTGTTTCCCTGATTCTGACTCATACTTGAAGGAATCTTGGTGATAGACATAGGCTTCTCCATCTGTGAGGGAAGTGAATACATACAAGTAACAAAACACAACATGTTTCCCCTAGTAAAACCATAAAAACCAAAACAAGCTGACATATCTGCTCTAACCAGAGGTATATCAGCCCAAGGTGGACTTTCATATGGACGGGTGGTCGATACAATAGGTTCTGCAATAACACATACTACATCATTTCAGACTGCCTCATGTGAGTGATGTTGAAGTGCATCTGAATCATCTCTTCTAAAATTGATCTAGCATCGGTAAAAAGCTCCATGATTCCTTCACTCTTCTCCACTATTTAGAACGCTGACTTCTGCAGACTTGGCAACAAGCAGGAGGTGATGGAACGCTGCCCACCGAACAGTGAAGTCAGGGCTTCAACAAGGTGTCATCACCATATCCGTGGCCTCGGGAGTCAATTTCATCCTATCACAGATATTGATTGTTTATTATACGGAATTTCTTCACTCCCAGTCCACACGGATCTGTCAGGACTTGAACACTACATGGATTAAATTAGCTGTGGGCGCCCCAGAACTGTTCTGCTAGTGTTAAAAAGGGGTCTGTGGCTCAGGATAACCAATAAAAGCAGGCTAATGCTTGGTTGAGCAAAACATCTGTGGGTGCTCTTTGCCTCTTGTTTAGCTGTGAAGGTCAGATTTCTCATTTCCCTTGATTGATTTTTTGAAGTGAAGGTTAACATCAGAGTAGCTGATGCATTTCATGCTGGAGCTGACAGTAGATAGTAGCTGGAAAAGCACCAGCTGTTGAGGTTTTCTCTTCTAATCCCACAAGCGTGATGATTCTGCTTCCTCCTGATCTCTACTAATCTTGTTTTGCTTGCTGGACAAGCTCTATTTCCTGATTTGGGAGGAAATGTATGTTTGAAAACCTGTTTGCACGCCTTGTTTATGGTCACTTCCAATAGTTCACACACAAACTCTGCAGGAAGGATGTAAATTTATTTAAATATGTGTCTGTGTTTATGCAAAAGTCCTGGGCCACCGCTCATTTCTTTCTATAAATTATCTAGACCAGAGGTTCCCAACCTATTTTCCCTTAGGACCCCCCTTCATGCAGATATCACAAAGCTGTGGACCCACCCTCCCCGTGATAAAACCACGCTTGGTTTTATGCATTCATTAGCTGCTTCTCATCATAAAAGAGGCATAAAAGGCCAAAGTTAAGGTAATTACCAACATACAGCCTAACTTTTTATTTCATATCGTGTCTTGAATGAAAAGGTGCAAAGTTTGTGTTTTCTGGCTTCCAAAACACTGCTTCCATGTGAATAAAATACCCAAATAATAATAAAAAAAATCCTATTTACCTAAACTTGTCTCTGTGTGGACATGGCCTTAATTTAAATCACATTGGTTCTACAGTAGAGTCAAAGCCTGGTGGACCCCCTGTGCTCTTTGCGGGACCCCCTTGGGAGTCCAGGTACCCCAGGTTGGGAACTACTGATCTAAACAGTGGAAATCTACAGTGATTTTGTGAAGCATGTGCAAACATAACTGTAAATGCAGCATTTGAGGGAGGAACATAGTTGATATTTGGTCTGCAAAACTTATTCAACAGACCCTGAACCTTCGTAGACAAGCATTCGTGTTCCATCTATAAGTAGCACTGCAATTAATTAGTTTGAGTCATATTTAAAAGACGGGGACTACTTTATGTCTATAGGTAACTATGAATCTGAGTGACCCAAAATAACCTATTCTACAGTCATTTAGCCTGTGGGGTTTCCCAATGCTCTATCCTGGGGCCACTGCTGTTCAACATCTACATGCTGCGACTCGCTGAAATTATGAAAAACAACAAAATATGTTAACATAACTATGCTGATGACACACAAATCTACATAACCATCTCACCAGGAGACTCCAGTCCGACCCAAACTCTGATCAACTGCATCGATCAAATTAATGATTGTATGTGCCAAAACGTCCTTCAGTTAAATGAAGACAAAACTGAAATAATAGTTTTTGGAGCCATGGAAGAAAGATTAAATGTCAGTACTCAGCTTCAGTCCTCAGATCTGTACACTGTCTTCCTGCCTCTCAAAGAACTGACTTCAAAATCCTGCTGTTAGTTTACAAAGCACTCAATGGTTTAGGCCCAAAAGACATCCAGGATCTTCTGGTTCGTCATGAACCAACCAGATCCCCCAGGTCATCAGGGTCAGGTCTACTTTCTGTTCCCAGAGTCAGAATTAAACGTGGAGAGGCAGCGTTCAGCTTTTATGCTCCTCACATGTGGAACAAACTCCCAGAAAACAGCAGGTCTGCTGACTCAGCAGTTTTAAATCAGGTTTAAAAACTTTTCATTTGCTGCCTTTTATCAGAAGAATTGTTAATTCCTCACACTGGAACTTTACTTTGTGCTTTTTATCTATTTTATTTCCTACATTTCTGTTTTTATTTAATTTCTTTTTTCTGGTGACATCACCATGCACGTATGTACTTTAAAATAAATCCGATATGGTCATTTAAAGTCACATTTCCTCTAGACCAGGTTTATACTTTGTCCTTTCATCAAAAATAAACAGTCTGATGGTATTTATCTGATTTACATGACAGCATGTCATTGCTGCTCTCTGTGTCCACGGCAGTGAGCTCACAGGTGACCCCACTTCCGTCAGAAGACAGAGCCTATTTCGTTTTTAATGTAAATAACTTTCAACTGGATCTCAGTGTACAAAAAAGTGCTCCATGGAAGAATGATTGATGGATCATTCAATCATTCTTCCATGGAGACACTTTCTGAGGAGGCTTCAGCCAAGATGGATAAACTGAAGGTCCAGGTGCATGTCTCAGGTCCTGTGTCAGGTTTTTGAGGGATAATCTTCATATTTCCTTGGTTTTAGGCATAAAACTGCCTCCACTTGTCCAGTTTCTTCAGAGCTTTTATGGACACATTGCACACCATAGTGAGATATTCCAAGTTCCCGGCTAATAGCTCTTTGAGCATCACCTTGTTGCTGAGACAAATCCTATTTTTGGTTTGTCACACCGCGTTATCTTTGCCTCATACAAACATACAGCCTAAGAAATGGGAACAAATGATGTGTCGTGTGTTAAAACGACTGTTATCAGTTGTCTGTTATGTGTCGGCACAGCAGTGGTTCATCCCTTTAGTTATGATAAAAGAATTTCCTTTAGATTTTTCAGCCTTGACAGAGGTATTCAGTCTTAAACTGTAGGTGTAATCAAATTGATAGAAATCAGCTTATTAATTGTTAACTTGCAGTAAAATATTAGTTTCTCACCTCAATCAGCATCTGCGGGGAGGAAAACTGAGGCTGGGTGAATGTAAAGTGGGTGGCAAGCAAAACCGGGAGCTGAGACGTTTCCCCGGCATTATAGACTGATCATAGACGGCTAAGGATTAAATCTAACTTATCCCTGTTATATGAATGCTACAGTCATAAAGGAGCCTGCCCATAAACTCATTCTCACATACTGGTAATCTATGGCTATGAATTATTGTTTTCCTGCCTCTCTTACCAAAAAGTAGCTGCATAAATCTGTAATTAGATTTAATAATTATTAAAGTATTTCACAATTTGCTAACATTTATTAATTTGATCCATCATGTTTTAGTGCCTTTAGTTATTTATCGTCCTTTCGTTCTTTTTTGTTTGTTTTTTGGTTTGTTTTATGTCTCTGTTGTGTAGGGATATCACGTTGGTAGATCAGCTGGTATTTGGTCCAACATCAGAGGATATTTAAACTTCCAAACAGAATAGGTAGAACTTTCCTCAGATGAATCTGTAGATCAAGCTGCCTCCTGCTGCAGCCTGTTTTCAACATGCAGTGTGTGTGTGAGTGTGTGTTAGTGGCCTCACTGCATCGTCAGCTGGCCACTTCACGTGCGTCTGGCAGCTCTGTGGGGGTTGACTGGTTAGACCCTGATGGATTTAGTAGCCAGGAATTTGGAGGACAGATGGTTTGTGGTGAGGTGACGGTAGCAGACTGCAGTGTGTTTGCGTGTGTGTGTGTGTGTGTGTGTAAGTGTGGCTGATGAACAAGTGGATTTAATGCCTTGTGACCCAGATCCAGCCTGTGCAGTGATGTGTGTCCACTGTTCAGAGCTGTAGTAGAGGCTTCATGCATAGCACAGCATGTACACATACTTTCAGCGGCTTCCGCTGCCCAAATATGTAAACACTGAGAGTATAAACATATAAAAAGTCAACAAGACTGCAGAGAACCATCGCAGTCTCCCAGCTGTTCCCCATTTGGATGAACTGTCACTCTGATGGACACCTCACCACAAACCTTGCCACAGTAGGTGAATTTACCACACACAGGCTTGATACTTGTGCTGTCACACATTATACACTCCTGAAATATGTATTCCATCCCTGGCGGAGGAGTCTGGGGAAGGGCAGAGCAGAAAGCTTGTTAAGCCTCACAGATCCACTGTGGCTCCCGCAGCTTCAAATTTTCACCAATTTTCTTTTTTTTTTTTCCTTTTTCCCTGTCTGCCATTCCTCTAAAAGACAGCTGTGAAGTGTTCTGACAACACCCAGGATGCATCTCACATCTAAACACGTGGAGATAAGTGCTGTGTTCGGATCCTTTATCAGGGTTAAAGGAGCAAAAATGATTTATCTGCTTTGCAAAGTAACAGCTGCAGGAGAAAGACGAGGAACGGTGGAGAAAAAAGGCAAATCAAAGGAGACAAGGACAGAAGAAGATGGTGCTACTGATTATTTATTCACATTTTCAAACTCACCTTGTCAAGCATCATGGATGTAAAATTATGGTCAAACTAATATATTTTACAAAGAGCTGAGCTTAATGGATATTAAGGGAATTGTGGGCGTCAGGCTCCATTTCACACTTGGGTATTGTCCTTTGTTTTTAATTTGTTTTATATCTCTTTAAAAGCGCTGACAGGGGAACAAGGAAAGAGAAAGTGTGAGGAGAATAGAGAAGGAAAGAATGAAGACAAGTAAAAAGAAAGAAAGATGGAAAAGAAAGACAGCAACCTGAACAGAGAAACCAGAAAACCACCTGCTACACCTGTAAATAAACTGAGCTGAAAACTCATCGAAAAAAAAAAAAAAAAAAAGACAAAGCAGACAATCATCAGGAGCACCTATAAGTAAGCAAACTTAGAAAAACATGACAAATAACAATAACCAACAACAAGTTAAATTTTAAATTTGTTGGACAGGAATTGAATTGATATGATGGAGACATCTCTAACATTAAAGGTCCCATATTATACACTTTATTCCCAATCTGAGACCATTCATTAATATCTAAATGAAATATTTCCGCCATGGTATGGACAAATCGACCCTCAGTTTGAGTGCAGCGGCTTCTCTTCACCTCCCTCTTTTTAGCAGCTTCAGAAATGTGCCGTTTATGGTGGGCGGAACCCTGGTGGAGCAGCTCAGCTGTTGGCTCCGCCCATCGCATCGCCCGTCATGAGGTGATTGACAGGTTAGGCCTTAGCGGTTACTAGACGCTGATTACAGCGTAGTGAAGGATAAACAAACGCCGGAACACCGGAACCCATTCCTGAAGCCCCCATTACCGACCCAAACCGCGACGCACGGAGAACACAGCCAGCTACGCTCATCAATCTGATGCACAATGGCACCGGATACAAACAGTAGAAACAGTGACTTGGCTACATTTACAACAGTGCTAATATATTTTCAAGCTATCAGACTAATAAGGCCGAAACGATAAAATAACTGCCAGCTATTACCTCTCCAGCTGTGTCACGGACAGTTGGTATTGAACCTGGCTTCAGCTTCAAACGGTTGGCGAAGCCTGCTTTCCATGCCCCCATGTTGTGGAAACAGTCCTCTTTGAAATGCTGGCCACAGACATGCAAAACCTTTGGAAGTTTTCCGGGTACATTTCCTCCCAAAATAAAATTAATCCACTCAGTCCTCGTGGGTTCAGTGGATGGAAGTAAAAAAACGTTTTGGTGTTCATTTATGCAGCCACAAACAGAACAGTGCTTCTGTCGCTTAGCCATGTCCGCTAACGAGGGTTGCCGAAAAGGATAAACACTGTGCGCTAGGTGATTTTTAGAGGGCGGGCTTTGAGAGCCGGTAGGCGGGTCCATCGCTCTGTGGGGAGTGGTTATTGTCCCTTATGACGTCTTAACGTACACGCTTTCAAACAAGCTCAATTCAGCGCTTACTTCCCTAGAGGTGGAGCAGGGGGGAGAGAGAGCGCCTGAAAGAGTTTCACACTAACGGGTCTCCTACACATGCGGGGGGACCAGTATGACTGTTCCAAAACCATTAAAAAGTGAATTTTGCATAATATGGGACCTTTAAAGCTAGTATGGAATTAAAGACAAAGACACTCAGCTAAGATGCATTGGTGTATTTTTATCTGTGATGTGAGCTGAATTAAAGACTCAAATGTGTGTACTTCTGTTCTTCTTTATTCGGATACTGAGGTGTGCTTCCTTTAATAAAATTTTTGTAAGGGATTTAAAACATTAGAACCTGACAGCATCAGGACATTAGAACACGTTTGCCAAAGGAAACTTAATAGATTAAAAATCAAATTATAACATTGTTATTATTATTAATTACATTTTTATCATTATCAGTAAAAGTTAATGATTATTATGATTATGATTTATATTTTCCTTTATCTGTTTATTTCTCATTATTAAAAGGGAGTTTGTTCACTATCGTCTGGTGCCCAGGAATGAATTAAAGAGAAAAGTTGATGCAATGCATTAGTTTCTCCACAGTTATTAAAAATAGAGCTAATGTGGATCATATAATTGATTATATTTGGACAAAGAATTGGATTGAATTGGACTATCTGTAAAATGTGCCCTGAAATGACTGGATCATGAATTTGTGCTAGTCAAATAAAGCTGAATTGGTATGAATGGAAGATAATGGGATAAATATCGTATAAGATAGCTGTCAAAAAGACGTATGCATGATTCTAAGATTTGTAGTCGTATTTTTGTGTTAATAAAAGTTTTGTGCACAAATCAAGGCTGTCATATATGTGCGTCTGGTCAATTTTGTGGATTAGGAGTTGTTTTATGTGAGTATGAATCTTAAAGCTGTGAGTGCAAAATCTTGTGAATACAACTCCAATTTCTACGAAGACAAAGTCTCCTATTCTGTGTGGACACGAATTCACGTTTTTGGGTACGAGTAGAAAAGTATTCAGATGAAGTCACAAGGGAGGAGTAATCGATCTGCCGATTGTACAAAACACAACAAGCTCCAACTTCAAAGATGGCTGAAGAAATTGCAGCGGGAGGAGCTACCGGCTCAAGTGAAGCATCACAGGTAAGATGTTCAAGCGGTCTTTATTTATATATTAAAGAAAAACATACTATTTTCAATAATATTCTTTGATTTAAAGACGTACTGCTATAGTTTGCCATGTCGGGTAGTGCTAGCATTAGAAGCTGGCTTGTGCTATTAGCATTGATGTAGCGTGGAAACTATAAAATGTTTATTCTTAGACAATGTCGATTGAAATGCGACTTTTATGGATTTATTAATTACGCTATTTAGTCGATCAGTCTGTCCTCGCCAATCCTCTTTTCCATTTACCCCACTCCCTTCGCCCGCCGAAGCTGAGGATAAATCAATCCATGTACCGGTGAATAACCGTATTTATTATATATGTCATGATATGCATATTTATGTAATCTTCTCTGCCATAAACACGATATTGCGGGGGTTGCGGGGGCGTTTGGGTGACGTGACCTGGGACGCCGATGGAGTGAAGAGACTTAATTCCTCCCAGTAGAAAGTTGCAATGGATTTCTTTAACCATCACTATTACTCTGAAGTTGGTTAAGTACCGCGTAAAACCTCATAGGGCAAATATCTGGCATATTTCCTCCCTGAGCATCATCTTTGTCATCTGATCAATCAGCGGAGCACCGTTGCTAGGGACGCCAATGCCCCTAGCAACGGTGCTCCGCTGGTTGAGGAATTAAGTCTCTTCACTCCATCGGCGTCCCAGGTCACGTCACTCAAACGCCCCCGCAACCCCCGCAATATCGTGTTTATGGCAGAGAAGATTACATAAATATGCATATCATGACATATATAATAAATACGGTTATTCACCGGTACATGGATTGATTTATCCTCAGCTTCGGCGGGCGAAGGGAGTGGGGTAAATGGAAAAGAGGATTGGCGAGGACAGACTGATCGACTAAATAGCGTAATTAATAAATCCATAAAAGTCGCATTTCAATCGACATTGTCTAAGAATAAACATTTTATAGTTTCCACGCTACATCAATGCTAATAGCACAAGCCAGCTTCTAATGCTAGCACTACCCGACATGGCAAACTATAGCAGTATGTCTTTAAATCAAAGAATATTATTGAAAATAGTATGTTTTTCTTTAATATATAAATAAAGACCGCTTGAACATCTTACCTGTGATGCTTCACTTGAGCCGGTAGCTCCTCCCGCTGCAATTTCTTCAGCCATCTTTGAAATTGGAGCTTGTTGTGTTTTGTACAATCGGCAGATCGATTACTCCTCCCTTGTGACGTCATCTGAATACTTTTCTACTCGTACCCAAAAACGTGAATTCGTGTCCACACAGAATAGGAGACTTTGTCTTCGTAGAAATTGGAGTTGTATTCACAAGATTTTGCACTCACAGCTTTAAGATTCATACTCACATAAAACAACTCCTAATCCACAAAATTGACCAGACGCACATATATGACAGCCTTGATTTGTGTACAAAACTTTTATTAACACAAAAATACGACTACAAATCTTAGAATCATGCATACGTCTTTTTGACAGCTATCTTATACGATAGATAAAGCATGGTGTGATATTGGTCACAGTATCCTCAATCCCAATTGTTTAGCGGAAGAATTTATGATATCGGAAAACTTCGAATCCACCAAATCTATATAACATATATGACTATACGTGTTGATTGGAACATATTCCTGTGGTATCCTGTGTGACTGTAGATATGCGGGTTATTTTAGCTGTGACATTGTGGTCAGTGCAGTATTTGAGTGATGCAGGGGTGTTTCCTTTAATATCCAGCAGCTGAATTTACAGCAGGACAGAGTCGTTGATATGATGGATGTAGTCGAGGAGATTTTAGTTTGAGGCTTGTGGAAAACAACAAAAAAAAAAACTGCTGTCTTACTTGCACTATATTGTCGAAAGTATTGTGATGTTTGTCTTTGCATGCACATGAATTTTAATCGCGTCTCATTCTTAATCTGTAGGGTTTAATATGGAATTGGCCCACGCTTTGCAGCTATAACAGCTTCAGCTCTTCTGGGAAGGCTTTTCGCAAGGTTAAGGAGTGTGTGCATGGAAATTTTATGGGAATTAACCATTCTCAGAAGCATATATGTGAGGTGAAGCACTGATGCTGGATGAGTAGGCCTGCTTGCATTCTCCACTCAAATTCATCCCAAAGGTGTCCTATTGGGTTGAGGTGATGACTCTGTGCAGGCCAGTCAGATTCCTCCACACCAACTCCACCCACCTATGTCTTTATGGACCTTACTTAGAACACCAATGATTTGCAGAGTTGTCCCAGTACATTATATGAAATAGTGCAGTTCATTCCTGCACTACAGCAGCACTGCCAAGAGCACAGATGGAAGTTAAGGAGAGGTGGTGGGAATAAGTAAGTAGACTTGACTAAGACTGACAGACCGAGTCTGACATTCAAAACATGACAAACACCCTGGGTGAGCCGTACGCTGACGTCTGTGATGGAATATGATCAAACAAATTTAAGATTTGTGTTTGAAGGTGTGTTTTTTTTCTCCACTCTCTGCTCACTGAAGCACATTTTCCAAATAAAGGCTGACACTGTAGCTTAAAGGGCAACAAAGCCTGTGTCGAGGTCTTTATCAGATAGAGCAAGTTAAACTAGAAATGGATGATTATGATCGTATAAAGCAACAAAAAGTTGTTTTTATTGGATAATGACAGCTTTTTCTTTAGATTACAAGAAGGTATATGTAGTGTTCTCGTGAAGTGTGTCGAAACGCTGACTAAACACCAAGTTAAACCGCGTTGAATGGAGACAGAGTCATTGTAAGATTCATCATTTACTTCCACACTTCTTCATTACTGTTCGGTGAAAACTGAAACAGTATATAATCATCAAATGCATTATCAAGATTTTCCTGGCTGCAAGAAAACATGAAGTTTTTACTTTTAGTTGTTTACTTAAGATTATCCTTCATTGTATGACTTTAATCACAGGTGCATATTTACAGTATGCATACACTCAACACTTTTTAGGTCCATCATTCAACCAAATTGGATCCCCTTTTAACTGGCTTATTTCTTGTAGATTCAACAAGATGTTGGAAACCTTCCTCAGAGGTTTTGCTTCATATTGACATGACAGCATCACACAGTTGCTGCAGGTTTGTCAGCTGCATTCATGATGAGAATCTCCTGTTCCACCACATCCCAAACCTGCTCTGTTGGATTGAGATGTGGTGACTGTTGGAGTCCAGTGAACTCAATGTCATGTTCTAGAAAGCAGGTGGAGATGATCTGGAAGTAGCATCAGAAGATGCTACACTGTGGTCATAAAGGGATGGACATGGTCAGCAACAATACTCAGGTAGGCTGTGGTGGTTAAACTTGGCCACGTTGGTACTAAGGGGCCCAAAGTGGCCCAGGAAAAGTCTCGTTTTCACCAAGGTGTCCGGACCAACTCTATTGTTTCCACAGCCAACTGCACCCTCAGCAGGTAGGCGATGTATCAGCAGGATAGCGATAGATGCGTCAGCTATGTAAGAGTGTGATGTTTTAGTGGCATACCACCTTCATGGAATTATATCAAGGAAGAACACGACACCGAAACAAAGGAGGAGAATCTTGTCCATCCAGCAGCTGTGTTCTTTCTTCTTGGCATCTGGCTTTGAACAACAAAAGAATCCACCTTATATTTAAACATGGTGCGGTTCTCACTTTGTTCTTATTGCTAAGTCACACAGGAATGGACTATTTTTTTCCTCAACCAATCAGTGGATTGCAGTGTAAAGTTCCACCTTTTAAGGCCAGATCAGTAAGACAGATATAGCATGTATTAAGATTGCTGTGGAAAAAGATAATGTCTAGGCTAGCAGGTTAAAGGGGAAAAACATGTTCACAAGATTCAATTCCAAGAGTTGACCTATTGCATCCAAATGATTCACAACATGTATTCAGCCAGTATGCAAACTCAACCCAGTTGAAATTGCTCCATCATCATCACCAAGTTAGGTCACAATCATTCTGTTCACCTTTCACAATGCAGTATGTATGAGTTGTCTAAAAATAAACAGAGTCCATGAAAATTGAATAAATGTCCATATGCACGCTATTCAGCTGGTTTGGATGTGAGCGGTGAGCAGGGCAAAAGAAATAAAGATGGGAGTGGGCTGGCTTGCAAACAGCCCCTACCAGACTGCAGAGGGTGTGTTACAGGGTTCAGACTCTTGCGTCTAGCTCACCATCCGGAAGGTTCTGTACCCAAAAGGGCACATCTGGCCTGCATCAGATAAACAAGGCCAACATTCAGTCATTCAAGTTCATACCCACTAGCTAGTTTTGTCTTGGTCTACACCCATTAAATAATTAAATACCATTAAATTAGAAATCATCGACCATCAAACATTTAAAGTCATTTCCATGTGCATACAAAAATGCAAATACAATTCAAATGATGAAACACTCTGAAATCAAAGTGCATTGACAGAAACACTACTAAAACCAAAAGTAAATTTAAAATACATGCTAGGCCAACATAGTTTTTTTTTTTTTTTTAAACCCCTAGCCTAACAATGAACATAACTTATTCAACATAAAGCCAATGTAGTGTAATGCTACATTAGCATTATGCTAGTGGGCCAAGGCCCAAGCATGCTATTGCTGACAGCATGTAGCAAACAAACAGACTCACCAATCCTCTTAAAAATTCGTCCCACACGAGAGCCCTGGCATCAGCAGTGGGTTCACAGCATCTACAACGTACGACAGAGTTTTAAACAATAATCAACCACACAAAATGAAAAGCATTTGGACTCACCTGTTGCAGCCTTCCCATTCCCATACTCCCACACATCTGTTGGTGGAGTAACACAGATGGCTTGTATAGAGACTACCAGGAAGTGGGACTGGCTGAACAGATGTCATGTGACCAAATGATGCCTTCACGGACAACCAGGAAAACCCAATAACGATATCTCACATGACCTTTAAGAGGAATTTTCATATGGGTTACACAGTGAACCTAAAGGAAGGATCCCCCCAAAAAATAGAACTTCTTGAGCTTCTGGCACCTATCCCAGTTTTTGCCTTGGGAAACAAATAAAGGCATACCATCCCATCCTGTCACAACAGCAGCTTGAACTGTTGTTATTCTGATCCTAGCATCTGAATGTGGAGCTGAAATGGAGACTCAGACCAGCCACATTTCTACATCTTCGATTGTCCAGTGTTGGTTTGTAGCCTCAGTTTCCTGTTCTTAGCTGGCAGGAGGCACCTGGTGTGGTCTTCTGCTGCTGTAGCCCATCTGCTTCAAGGTTGGATGTGTTGTGTGTTCAGAGATGCTATTCTGCAGACCTTGGTTGGAACTACTCTCTGTAAACCATAGATACCATGGATAAAAGTGTCTGCTAAATGACTGTAGAATAGAGATGGTTGAGGGTGAAAATCCCAGTACAACAGCTCAGGAGCCCTTGTGTCAGTTACATTGAAGTCATTGTGTTAATTGTGGTTTAATGTTTTCGATATGCACAAGCAAAAAAAAAAAAAAAAAAAAAAAAAAAGTTCTGGTAATGAAGCAAATCAGAGAACAAATGAAGAATGACAATGTGGGCTGATAAACCTGTTTATATTCTTTAAGGGGGAGAAATAGTCAAAACAGCTTTCATTATATGCAGAGGTGCAGTGAATGAAACATTTCAAGTTGAGTTAAGTCTCTTGCTTTATTTACCTACTGTGCAATACCTAGCCTGCTGTAACAGCATCTTTTCCTATTTGCAATGCCTGTAGTCTGTACGGTTGCTTGTGCCTGTGAATTGTTGTGCAGTCCTGCAAGCTGAGCAGATGTCTCCCTACGGATGTCAAATAGATGTTAATTAGCTCTGCAGAATTTAATGAACATACGCTGGTGGATGAGTGAGGTAGCGCCTCGGCTGGGTGCATGTGAAACCAATCTTCCTTTTCTACAGCTGAGTGGGGTGCACTGCAGCCAAATATCTCTCCCATATTCTCATTTTTCTACCTGGCATGCTGATGGCTTTTAGTCTGCGTATGCATCTCTGGAAGTGTTTTGCTATAAAATGAGCTGAAAGGTTATTTCATTGTTGTAAATCTGGGAGCACACTTATATTTGCCATCTTAAACTGAGCCAGATGAGTAAATGGCCATCTAAGTCAGTCTAATGATTCTAGTACAGAGGTCCAGATGCAGCAGAGGGTTATCTGAGCTTAGGCTGGAATAAAAACAAGGAAGTGATCTTGCATTTTAAAAAAAACTGCTTTTATTTCCACATTTTCTTAAATGTTTAGACAAGGCAACTTTATTTATAAAGCCCATTTCGTACAGAAAAACTAACTCAATGTGCCTTACAAAAAATACACATATTAACAACATCTAACATTTTAAGATTATAATCAAATGGTGCAATAATAAAACAAATAAATCCTAAATTAGTCTCTCTAAGTCAAATTGGGATGCTTTTTCTTTGATTTTGGCAACATTTTATAGGTTGTAAGGCTACTGATGTTATTGATTCCGTTACTACCCCCAGATTTCTAACCTGATTTTTGGGTTTTAGAAAAAGAGCCTCGAGATGACTTATAACACTTTCTCTTTGTTTCTGTGTGCCAAAAACAATGATTTTGGTTTTGCCTGAGTTCAGCTAGAGGAAGTTGTTTTGCATCCACTCACTGATCTGTTCTGATCTGACTCCTCCTTTATACCGGGTGCGTGTGCGACACGTTTCGGCTGCGCCATGGTTTTGTTCCGACCTGCGTGGCACGGCATTCTGTACCGGGAGCGTGTCAGGTGTGGAGCTCCCACGAGTGCAGTACACCTAGCAGGATCTGCAAGATCCCAAAATCACAGGAGAATGGATAAACATCTCGTCGTCTATGTTATATATATATATATATATATATATATATATATATATAACAAGACTGAGACTCCTTGACCGGTTAAACACGAAATGTTTTCATGGTTCAGCAGCTCAAATCTGCACATGGGCTTTTATTTTGAAAAATACTGAAAGCTTTTACACTGCTCTCATCTGCCCTATCTGAACTGCGGAATTGATGCATTGTGGGTGCATGAAGCGTCAAAAATAGACTCGCCGTGTAAATTCAGCGGAACGCCGCGACAACACACTGCTGGGACACTTCTGATACGTGCGGCGGCGCATCCGGTATAAAAGAAACCATTGACTAAAATGGCGCAGCCGTAACGTGCCACACAAACACACGGTATAAAACAGCCTTGAGCATCATCTGAGCATCTAAGGTATATGTCAGATGCTTAAAAGGGAAGTGCACCCAAAAATGTGTTTTTTGAGTTATAAACAGCTCACTATTACTTAATTGTGATGACAACTACATATACTGTTGATATAATATGCATTTTTTTTATTTAGTTAAAAAAATGGATTTTGTGGGTAAAAAAAATGGCTCACAATGCCCTCTACAGGGTTTTTCGTGACAAAGAGAGGTTATCTACGTCACGAGAAATTTAAAAAAAACCCACAGCCCCTCCCTCCAGATGCAAACAGGTAGGCCTTCACCTTGCAGGCATAAAAAACCACGCCCACCAATGCATATGACGGGACGTGAGCTTATATGGTGTAGATTTGCTAGTTTCAGACTTCTTTCTTTCAATAGGACGGATTTGTGCTTTTGAGGGATGTAAAAGTAACACTGGACTTTATTCTTTACCTGCTGATCCTCATCTGCCGCGAGTCTCCACAGCTTTCCAGAGCTGCTGGAGCTGCTGACAGGCCAGAGTAACAGTGCTAACGGCTCAGACTGATACGTTCAGGACCATCTTGTTCATGTGTAGCTGAGGAGATTCAGGAAGGGAAAAGTCTTCCCCATTAAAGACGCTCTGTGGTGTAGCTGCTTTGTGAACTCCACTTTGCATCTTACCAGTGAGCTGAGCTGCTGTTTGTCAATCATTTCTGCTTGCGCGTCTCAACCCGCCCACTCTCCGCCAAGGTTATTATAGTTAATGAAAACTAACTAAAAAAATGAAAACTAGCATTAAAAAAAAATTCTCGTTAACTGAAACAAAAATTAAAGAGTTTCTTAAAAAGCAAAAACTAACTGAAACTGTATTGTGTGTTTACAAAATGAACTAAAACGAACTAAAATGAAAGCAAAAATATCCTTTGCTTTCGTTTTTTATAAATTTATTTCAAACATAAGCCCTCTGGGTTGATATGAAATCTGTTTACTTCGCTCTGCCGGATTTACAGCAGGTGTCTGCTTGAAGGTTTGTGACGTCGCGTGTCAACAGCGTGTCCGCCCGCGCAGGCTAGCGTGATGCTACGGAGAAAGTGAGGAGAAAGCGAGGACAGACCTGTTTGGGATTTCTTTTGTTATGACCATGCCAAAGATAAAAGTGCCGTGTAGAAGAAGCAGGTGGTTCAATATGTGGAAGAGAAAAAACCCACGAATCTGAAAGTCCATTTGAAAAGCTGCACAAGAAGCTAACCAGGAGTACCTGGACCAGGTAGCCTCTCTGTCCCCTCCCTGGAAAGAGAAGCTTCAGCCAGGCTGAGCAGGATGGGGGAGGAACGCGAGTCACAGACACACTGTCAGTTACACACGCACACAGTCTC
The DNA here is from genome assembly GCF_017639745.1 of Melanotaenia boesemani. Classification (NCBI taxonomy): domain Eukaryota; kingdom Metazoa; phylum Chordata; class Actinopteri; order Atheriniformes; family Melanotaeniidae; genus Melanotaenia; species Melanotaenia boesemani. The sequence continues at coordinate 8,329,369 of NC_055705.1, read as the reverse complement.
TCTCTCTCACACACACACAAACAGACCTACACACACAGTTTTTGTTTACAATGTTGTACAGCAGGTTATGTACGCTTAGCATAGAAGGCAAGGCAGTTTATTTGTACAGCACATTTCATGTACAAAACAATTCAAAGTGCTTTACATAAAACAAAATGACACTTTCAGTGTCTAAAATATTCTCTGCATTATGTCCCGTATAACATGAGGTCCTGTACTGTTAATCAGCTGCAGTGATTTGTACTAAAGCTGCTGCACCTCTACTTCAGTTCTTTATGTAGTTAATTATGATTATAAGTATGAATATAGAGTTTGTTGGGTTGTTGAGGTTGTTCATGATGAGTCAGATTGAGCTTCTTTAGACTCCTGGGACTGTGAACTGTCTCTTGAATTGATTCATGTTGTTATGTTGATGTGTGTCTTTAGTATGTTGGCTATGTTGATTTTTACATAGCACACTATCTCAGAAGCAGCATTGCATATATTTTTTTTACTTAAGGCTGCTATCTTATGGGCTGTTGTGTTTTGATTTGTCGATGGCTGTTCACGTTTCCTCCTGATACAGTTTATAAAAATGGTATCTTTTGAGTTTTTATTATACAGTGCTTATTCTGATTATTTAAAGATTTTCACCTGATAAATAACCAAATTTAGAAACAACAAACAAAAAACTAAAACTAATAAAAGGTAAACTAAAACTAAGCATTTTTAAAAAACGAAAACTAATAAAAACTAGAAAATCTGCTCTAATAACTAATTAAAACTAACTGAATTTGAAAACAAAAGGTGAAAATGAAATAAAAACTAAAACTAATGAAAAATCCAAAACTATTATAACCTTGCTCTCCACCCTCTGATCACCCCACATCTCAAAAAGTAGGGGTAGAGTTAAACTTTAAGGTCTGTACAGTTTAAATAAACGGGTCTGGACAATGTGCCTGATTAAAATAATAATCTTTAGGCCCTGGTCCAAACTGCTGTAAAGACATACTCTATGTCTGTTTTTGAGTATTTTTCAAAATTTGGCTCTTGTACGAATTCAAAGCTTTGTTTTGAATTCAAAACTTAGATTTACAATACAAAGACTTGAAAGGTTCTCACATCTGAACACAAACAGCTAATTAGCTAATCACATGCCTTCAACTCAATGCATTTTCTCACGTAGAAATGGTGTGGAGGATATTTTCTTGCACACTTTTAACTCCTTCCCATTCTGATGTTCAATTTGAACTTCAGCAAGCTATATGGACCATGTCTATAAGTCTAAATGCATTGAGCTGTTATATGATTGGCTGATTAATTACCTAATAAAGCTGTCGGTGGCTGTAATTTTAAAACTTTTTTAAATGCTTTTGACCACAGTTGACAAACACAAGGGACAACAACCTCTCTTGCAAAACTAATAAAAGAATTTTCAGTGAGAGTGGACAAAAGCCACAAAGGTGATTATATCAGCACCTCATATACAGTACATAAACAACTCCTGCCTCCAGCTATATCTTATTGCTGCCAGCAGTAAGTGCACGGTAATGAATAAAGTTGTGCCAATAAACAGCTAATTAGCCACAGCAGTACAAAACTTGAAAAGCATGTGTTGTTACCTGATCAATGACATTACTTGGTGCTTTTGTGAGATGGATTTAATAGATCGTAGAGACTTATGGGAGGTAAGGAGAGGACAACATACAACTTTAAGAGTTTCCTACAAATATGGCTGATCTGTGGAGACAGACTGCAGCTCAGATGACCACAGCAGCCCAAGTGGAAAAGTAGAAGATGTAGAATAATAGTGACATTTGTCTTTTACAGTCATTATCACACAGTTATTCAAAGTTTGACTCATTACTGTGTTTTCCTCCACAATCTGCCACATGATGTGACCCTTCGATGCACCAGCTGATGCGTTCTGACAGCTGTGGTGTGTTAGCTTCATTTCTACACCATCACTAAAGGGAGGTCATTACCAAGCTTGCCCTATGTGCCTATTAATGCCTCCTTTCTAATTCCAGATCTCAGTTTGTGACTTTGATGGAATTCTTATTACCTTCCTTCAAACTGGTTTGGCTGGTTCTGTTATCTGAGAAACAAGAAGTCTAGGCTTAGATAATTCCCTATGATGTCTAACATTTTTTTTTAATTGAACTCTTTTTTTGTGAATTCTTTATTCTGCTTGGGCAAAACATTGCTGGGGATTTTCTTCCCTATAAAGGAGCATTGTTTTTTTATGTGCAGTAAAAATAAATAATTTCAATAAAATCTAAATCAAAACACTCATTTTCAGTAAAATTCTGTTCATATACAATCATTATAAACTACATTTTTCTGGTTTAAGACATATTTATCTGATAGATTCAAGGTCTTTCATGTAAATGATGAGTCTTCACACACCATAGTCATGGAGTTCCTCAGGGTTCTGTACTTAGGCCAATACTTTTCCCATTGTACATGTTCCCATTACATAATATAATAGACAACATTGCATAAGTTTTCATTGCCATACAGATGATATGCAGAAATAATTATTCATTAAGTCTGATGAAACCAAATAGTCAGCTGAGGTGTCAAAAATATTCACACTGATTACTCAGGTAGGAGTATAGATACTAGTTTAAAAAGACTTCTGTAGAAGTTGATGTATCAACTCAAGCTTTTTACTCAAGTAAAAATGCAAATGTACTGGTTTCAAAACTACTAAAAGTATAAAAGTAAAAGTAATGTAATGGTAAAAATGCCATTAGGGACAAAAGCTTAGGCACATGGGCCTATAGTGCACAACACCACCTCCCCAAAAATTATTCTAAAGGCCATTTTGACTATAATTGTATATCAGAATATTGATGTTGGGATGGTATAGGCTACCTGTTCTCTTGTGACTTTGCTATGGACATCTTTGTATTAGGATTTATCTGCTATGTCCTTGTTAGACTGTGAGATGATTTGTATCATGTAACAGCGTGACGGATCATACAAACCAATAGGGTGTCGGAATGATATTTTTCATACCATACCCATTCAACCATAATCAAAACTAAATCTAGATGTCTCGATTTATCTGAAATTTTTTTGTGCGTGTGTTTTTGAAAAGGTGACATGCGGAATGAAAACAGGCCAGAATGAAATAGAAGAAACAAAGCTATTTTAAAAATGTGAGTAAGAAGTACAGATAATTGCATAAAAATGTGAGGAGTAGAAGTAAAAAGTCAGCTGAAAGTGAAAAGTATTGTAAGGCAGCAGCAGCTAAGTTTGACCCTCCCCTGTTCTGTGCATGGTATCCAGTATAGCGTTCGGATTGGTTGGCAGGAGCAGCATTCATATGCATGAGAAGTTAGCGAGGTCCCCTCACGGAAGTAGTTTTTTCAGTTTTCTAGTTGGATGTAAAACAGTGCTCACGGCTTGGTGCATGGACAGCTCAGCTTGCTGAGCTAGAGACCACAATCCAACACAGCAGCGATACAGATGCTGATGTAGATGCCAAATGTCTGTACTTACCATCTGTGTTCAGTAACGTTGCCAAAACGGACATCCCTTGTTGTGTGAAGTCTTTCCCATGCACGCACGGTCAGAAGGAGGAGTATAGCCCTCGTCAGAGGTCCAAAAGCACAACAGTATTTGTTCTCTGTTACTTGATACCTCTGTCAGTTGGTCAGAATTAAGTCGTCTTGTCTTGAGTATGGATGGAGTGGCAGGCTACATCACGGGAAAAAAACTTCTTAACAGGAGGAGACCAGCAGAGCCAGAGTCATGAATGGTCTGTCTGAGTGAATGTCGACTGGGCAGCTGTTTCTCGTGGGTGACATTAAATTCAAAGGCCTTTTACATACTTGTCTGATTGTGTGTTGGTGCTCAGAACTTCTGTATACTTTAACTTTATTTCCTTCATTTCCACTGGAGATGAATTCAGATGACATCTTTGCTGCAAAGAGGAAGATACAACAAAGGGTTCATTGTTGGTGTAAATATGGCGGAAAGATGAGAAGATCTACTGTCTTTGAAGAAAATGACTCCTGCAGCTGTATTACATAAGGCAAGGGAACTCTACAAGTCAGTTAGCCTCCCTTTCTTATACTATATTATAAAAGTCTTCTGTAATAGAGTTTGAGTCTTGTGAAAAATTTTGACATAGTTCCGTTCGATTCAGCTTTATTTGTACAATAGCAGTTCATAACAAAGGCACTCGAGGCACTTCAACAAAATCAGTCCAGTCCAATTCATTGCAATTATAACCCAGTTAAAGTAAATCTAGTAAAATGGCTCCAGCTCTGCGGAAGGTGTATGACCAGATGCCTGAACCCAGATACTTCATCTCCATGGGAAGCTGTGCTAACGGAGGAGGTTACTACCACTACTCCTACGCTGTGGTCAGAGGCTGCAACCAAATCATACCAGTGGACATTTACGTTCCAGGTTGTCCTCCTACTGCAGAAGCTCTCCTCTATGGGACTTTACAGCTGCAGAGGAAGATCAAGCAAGAAAAAAAGATAAGGATCTGGTATAGGAAGTGAAGGTGTAATGTATATCTGTGTGTAAATGGTGTATTTCTGGTTGCATGGAGCGTTGCTCCTCCTCCATGTAGAGCTGCAATATAAAGTCATTATTGTAATTTATACCCTCCCACTTGTTTTCAACCAACCACTCTGCAGCCACTCAGTTTAGGTTTATGTTGCTTTAAATCAGCATCATTATTCTGACAGTGTTGCTTGTTTCTTCTGCAAGAATTTAAAACAGCAGTTTTAAATATGATTCAGGTTTAGGTAGTCATAAATGATTTGTTTGCTAATTATGATAACTCAATTAAACATAATCACTACATGAGTGGCTAACCACGGTGTTATGTTATTTTCAATAAACTTGGCTTTTTGAAAACAAAAAAAGAAGAAAAAAAAAAAAAAAAAGTAAATCTAGTATACTATCCCAATACTCAGGCTTCGTCCTGCGATCCAAAGACATGCATGTTAGGTTTATTGGTCACTCAATTCTGTCTAGGAGTAAATGTGAGCATGGTTGGTTGTTTTTCCATCGGTGTTGGACTTAGGAGGGACTGGAGACCTTTTCAAGGTGTATCCATCCTCTCGCCTGCTTATTGTTGGGATAGACCCCAGCTTTCCCACAATGTTGAATGGGAAAACAACACATAAACAACACTAAGCAAGCTAATGAAATCGATAGATTTCATGAAATCCTCTTTTTAATTCAGTACTTGATCCTGAGCTGCATGAGGCGACAGTGGGGTGAACTGGAAAGAGGGTAAAGAGAGTAGAGAGGAGCATCATGGGATGTCCCCCAGTAGTCTAGGTCTACAGTAACTTAGGCCTGGTACACAAATAAGGATTTATGGGCTGTTTTTGTCCCGATTTTGCCTCTTCCTGACAAAGAATGGCAAACGTCCAATTATCTTGAGTCTTTTAAGATTTCCCTGTACAATTACCATTTGCTCTGAGGTGTGTTACGGGCAGATTTTTCCCCATAATCCGCTCCGAAACGGGTTGTAGCCAAGAATCGGAAATATTGAACATGCTCAATATCTTCATATGTGTGAGGAAAGCCAACGACTTATGAATTTTGACAATGTGGATGGTGGCGTGAGCTGGATTGTAGCCAGTCTGGCTGGAGAACAAGGAAGTATGTGAGGTCTGTGTTCATGCTGTCTCCAGTCTTTTATTTTTTTCAGTTCTGGCTTTTTCTGTTAACAATAGTCCCAAGACCACCATCATTTGCTCGTCCTCCATGCTGTGTGTTGTGTTTTCCAGTTGTTACTATGTTTCTTTTTCTTTTTTTTTTTTTTTTTTGCCGGTTGTTGCTATTGTTCTTTTTCTACGTTTTTGTTAGATGATGTTTGGTCATGTGAGATGCTTGGAGGACTAGATTGTAGATCACCAACAGCATTGTTACGTGTGTGTTGTTTTGTGATTAGATTATCGGAGCACACCACATACAGTCCCATCAAAACTGTTTAATGCCTGAATTTTTTATCTTCACATGTGAGGTCTCAACCAGATAAAAAATTGCATAAGATTAAAAAAATCCATATGTGTGTACCAGGCCTTAACTACAGGAATGGATAAGGGTCACCAAGCAAGCCCTAAATATATTATTTACCAGAAAAGAAAGTTTGAAGTCTGATCTTAAAGGTAGTGAGAGTGTCTGCTTCCTGAAACCAAACTGGGAGCTGGTTCCACAAAGAGCGGATGGATAACTGAAGGTTCTGCCTCCCATTCCACTTTTAGATCCTCTAGTAACCCCAAGTAAACCTGCATAGGTAAAAAAATATATATGTAAGAGAGAGATATATTTAATATATGATTTACAGAACATGCCCGGGTCAAAAGTTTACAGTACTGGTATAAGCTGAGGTGATGGCAACAAGCATAACTATTTGGTCAGATGGGTTTTTTCCCTCTTTTTTTTTATAATTTCTCGCTCTTACCAAACAGGAAATCTTTTATCTTGTCCGAAAATCATCCAGATATTTGTGTCTTAGAAAGAGTTTAATTGGTTACCTTGTTTTAATGGACTTCATAGACATGTAAAACTGGGTGTCATCTGCATAACAAGGAAATTTAAAGGCACAGAAACCTGTCTACTGGGTGAATAATATCTCATTGACAGTTACTATCTCACACCATCAACTGAAGTTTCCTTAATCCTAATGAAAAATTCCAGTTTCTTAAGAAAAACATCCACTCATTCTTGAATATTTTTGTCCACAACATGAAAAATATTCCAAATTGACCAAATAACAAACCTTAATATCTCAATCCAGATGGAGGCCTAAAAAGTACATATAATGATAAGGAGATATTTCTCATCTGTGGTGTGAATAATTTAATCATACTGAAGACATGCACTGACTCACAGCTCTTGGAACATTTTGTGCTCTAAGCTCGGATACTTGGCATTCATCCAGGTGTTTGCTTGGTCATTTTTCTGTATCATACGTGTCAGACATGCTGCTCAGCTGTCTGCTGACATTAAACTGTCTCTAGTAACATGATGTGGCATTTTGATAATACTCTGAAAGGATCTTCAAGACTTTCTGAAATTCACTTTTAGTTTTAGGTTAGATGTTTTGTTTTGATTAAGTCCAGCTGTGTGGAGAAGCATATTTCTGTTAGAAGGTGGAATTTTCTTCTCTTTCTATAACTTAGCTTTGAGTTCTTATGCATTAGAAATTAAAGGGTTCTGTTGCAGAAGTTGAGGAAATTATAGTTTTTTTTCCAACACTTGATCCAGACACAGACTCAGAGAATCCGACTCCGTCCTCACCCATGTATTGTGCACATTTCTGGATTTTATGCAAATTTCCTTTAATATTTTAGTTTGGAAATTTTGTGTTTTGCATTTGCTCTATTTCCAATTCTATGAAGGACCACGAGGCATGTGCACAGGCATGTTCCAATTATTTGTACAAAAAACAAAAGAAGTTACATGGGAACAGTTTTAAAATGGTTTGTCAGATTAAATAGTTTCTAATACTTTTTCTCAGCTTATTTCCATTGGGCATCATGACAGGAAAGTTTGAATATTTTAATCCAACCATCGGCAGGTCTGACAGGTTGTGCTCTACAAAAAACTGCTGAAATCAATCAGAAAAGCTTTTCATTAGATGTCCTGCCTCAGTGCTGTTGAGTCCCTGTGGCTCTTTCCACTCTGCTTTGTCATGACTGACCTACATTGAGCTCCCTGTCAGTGAAAGCAGCATTTATACAGAGAGGGGAGGGAAGAGATTTAATGCTTTACCCCCCCTAGAAAAGAGACTGCTGCTGCTGATGGGTCATTGACAGCCCTGCAAAAACCTCACAACAACAAAAGAATACAGAAAAAAATCTTCCACTCACCAGCCACTTTATCAGGTCCACCTTACTAGTACAGGCTTTGACTGCTTTTTCCCCCAAAACTGCCGTCATTCTTGGTGTCATAGATCCAACAAGCTGTTGGAAACCTTCCTTAGAGGTTTTGGTCCAAATTGACATGACAGCATCACACAGTTGCTGCGGATTCAATGGCTGCATCCATGATGAGAATCTCTAAATATATTGAGTTGCTACGAAGTGATTGGCTGATCAGGTATCTGAGTTAATAAGCAGTTGAACAGGTGGACTCAATAAAGTAGACGGTGAGCGTATATTTTTCTATTTACTTCATGTTAACGGGTGCAGGTGTGGGAACATATAAGCTGAGGCAGAGAACATCTGTCACATTCATTTGCTTCATAGAACTCCATATTACTAACAGTTTTACGTGATTTCCTCCCAAAAATATATAAAATTTTATGTATATTACAAGCAGACTGAAATTTCCTTAAACCTATTAAAAAACAAGATGTCCACAAATATTACAGGCAGGCTTTTCATGTTAAAAATAAGAAATTAAAACTTGTTGTAAATCAAGTTTAAATTTAAAGAAACTTTTATTTAAAGATGGTATCACACTGTAAAAAATTGAGTAGGCCATAGTGTGTATGTTAAAATGTTAGTTTCAGTCTCAGCTGTAAAAAAAATAAATAAACAAATGACGTGCAGAAAATAAAGATGTGCATTGTGACAAGTATTGGATCAACACATCACAGCAGGGGGATATTTCTGAGTTTTCTACCCCAGATTCAGCGGATCACCTACCCACCTTTATGCAAAACCCAGTTTGTTTCCCACAGTGAACAAAAACATGTCAGACATTTTCACCAAGGGTGACTTCCCGGGTGACAGAAATGGCTAAGAATGATACGCTGCCTGCATCTGCACCCTTATGTTCCCTCATTTAACTGATCAGAGCAGGATGTAAAGAGTTGTTGGCAGATTGACCTACCTGGAGCTAAGATCTATGGAAAAGCATCAGAAAAGAAGGAACCATCAGCTGAAGAAAGGCTGCCTCCATTTTTTAACCTGCTGCTTCCATCAGAGAGACACAACTGGAATTAGAGCCAGAGGAGAGCTTTCAATACTCAAAGGGAAAAACACATTTAAAAACACCGCTTTGGGTGAAACGCATGGAGAAAGTGGTTTTTTTAACCTTTCAGCTCAACTGCTCAAACAAAACTCAAACATATTATGTAAATTTTCAGCTTCGCTTGACAAGGCCCTCTTGGTAACTGCTTCTTTAATAGTGTAATACAACGTTGGACACAGAATTAAATTCAGTTCAATGCTTACTGTCACTGTAGGAAACAAGATATTAGTTATGCTGCATAAGGGGCTATTCATCACAAAATGGACATTTTTGAAGGAAAATGGCTCTACTGTAAAAGTCCAGTTACAGATCTATACAAATAATCACACCGTCTATAAACAACAATACCGCAAAGCAGTCGCATCAATATTTAGCGTGAGTAACATTTGTCTCTGAGGAATGTCTGTTTATCACAGAGACAATTGTTTGTCCTACTGTTGGTGCTGAAGAAAAAGACAGCTCTTTGCATCTTGGAGTTCCTGCCACAGTTCGTTTGTGGAAAATATCCAGTGAGCAGCAGTTGTGTGGACCAGAATGTCTGATTGATGTCAGAGGTCAGAGGAGAATGGGCAAACTGGTTGGAGATTATAGAAAGAAAACTGGAAGTCAGATAAACACTGGTTCCAACCAAGCTATGCAGAACAAGCATCTCTAAACACACAACACGTCCAACCTTGAAGCAGATGGGCTACAGCAGCAGAAGACCACACTGGGTGCCTCCTGTCAGCTAAGAACAGGAAACTGAGACTTCAGGCTGCTGCTGGTATAATGGTGTAATGATATTTTCTTGGCCCACTTTAGGACCCTCAGTACCAACATGGCCATTCCTTGATGACCACAGCGTAGCATCTTCTTACTTCCACCAGGATGATGCACCATGTCACAAAGCTCAGATCATCTCCACCTGCTTTCAAGAACATGACAATGAGTTCACTGGACTCCAACGGCCTCCACAGTCACCAGATCTCAATCCAGTAGAGCAGCTTTAGGATGTGGTGGAACGGGAGATTCTCATCATGGATGCAGCCGACAAACCTGCAGCAACTGTGTGATGCTGTCATGTCAATATGGAGAAAACCTCTGAGGAAGGTTTCCAACACCTTGTTGAATCTATAACACCACAAGGTATTAAAAGGTCCAACCTGGTACTAGTAAATTCGACATGAGAAAGTGGCCAATGAGTCTGGTTGGTGGTGATAGACAAGTGTGTAAATGTTTAACTTTTGACTAATTAATCCTTTATTGACACCACTGTTCTCAGACTTTATGAGAGTTCAACATCAGTGTTTCTTTTTAAATTTTGGATTTGAATAATTCTGATTAAATCTAAATATTAGATGCATAACTGCTTTATTTAACCAAGTACTGATACTCAGGTTTACATGATGCAAACATTCTGCTTGTTTTTCAAGTATTTTGGTTCTGTTAAGTCTATTAATGTTTTCTTTTATTATTGAAGCTTCTATCCAAGTTATTTTGGGGAGGTAATTCTTTGAAATCAAACTTTGACTCATCTTCTCACATCTTGAGAAGCGCCTGGTAGGCATTGCTTCTTTTTGTAGAGATGATGGATGTGAGGGGAGAGGAAAAGTAGTGAGGGAGGGGTAAAAGGATGGGTAAAAAAGAGGGGAGCATTGCCAGGGCTTCTGGTCTTCCTACAGGGTCTGTGAAGCTGCCATTGGCCTTGTAATCCTCCTCACCCCTGCCCTCCATCCCCTCTCTATCATCCCCTCCACCCCACCATGACCAACCGGATCTGCACTGTATCAAACAGCCACAGGCTACCTCTTCCTTTCTCTCTCTCTCTCTTCTCTTACCCAGTGGTCTTCATCCCATTTGTCATTTACACCGCCTGGGCCTCAGTGAGCTTGCAGAGAAAGATTGTCGTTGCCAGGCTTGGCTGCAGAGTTCTCAGCCCTGGCAAGGAGGTGCAACCAGTTACCCCAGCGGCAGCATTTAGAAAGCCACTTAATGGGTTTAGGCGTATTGACCAATTTGTCAACAAGTTTCAGAAAAATGGAGCTTGCAGCCAGGCTGCTCTGTCTGAGTGTAATGTCTACTGGGCAGCCATTTCTGGAGCCATGGGTGAAATCAAATTCAAAGGCCTTTTACATACTTGACCAATTGTGTGTTGGCGCTCGGAGCTTCTGTGTTCTTTAACTCTCCTGCCTTCATTCTAGTGAAGATGAATTCAGATGACATCTTTGCTGTAGAGAGGAAGATACAACTAAGGGTTCATTGTTGTAAATATGGCGGAAAGATGAGAAGATCTACTGTCTCTGAAGACCCTGACTCTTGCAGCTGTATTACATAAGCCATGGGAACTCTGCAACTCAGTCAGCTTCCCTTTCTATATTTAAAAGTCTTCTGTAAAAATTCTTGCACAAAATTTAGATTAAAATCAGTCCAGCTTCATTCATACATCAGTCCACTTATAATCACCTAAAACAAATGTCCATGCAGCATTAAAGGTAGAGAGGGTGTCTGCTTCCTGAAGCCAAACTGGGAGCTGGTTCCACAGAGAGGAAAACCTTTCAGGGCTCTTTTTGGGTAGAACAATAATCATGAGTTGCTCAAGTTTAAATACATGGATTAGTTTTCCTGCATCACTCTGAGACAAAAATCCTCATGTTACCTAAATGAAAGAAGGTGGTCCTAGAAACCTGTTTTATAAGTTAGTCAAAGCACAAACGCTGGTCCAAAGAAACCTTACTGTTGCACTGGGAGTCAAGTTAATGTCATCCTAAGTGATGGAGAGATGGTAGGATAACAGAAAGAGAGACAAATATAGATTTGCATAACTAGACTCAGTAATTTTACGATGTCCAACACAGCTGCACCTGCTGGCTTTAACCTCGTCTCAGAGACCGGAAAACACATCTAGGTGGTCCTTGTCTGTTTGTCCATTTTGTTCTTATCACAAATCAGAGAATGGATCATGTTTCATTATCTGATTTGTTTAATTTTGTTTTAGGAAAGCAAAATACGAAAAATCAAGTTTGTATTTTTATTTTTGTTTCGATGACTAGATCAGACTGCCTGGAAGTACACAGACTGGTTTGGATCACATTTATTATCCTTCACTGATACCATCTGTAAGGTTTCCACATGACCTTCATGTCTCACAGCTTTTTCTTCCACCTCACTTTCTGTCTATGATGGGTGTGAATGAGAATTGTTTTCATGTAGAACCAAGTGAAGACAGTTCCAGGTTTTTATCCGATGAAGAAACCACATTCTGGGGTTGAAGAGGTTCAGTTTTTCTCTAAATGTCTGGTTGAAACGTGAACCTTTTATGTCCGTTTGAATGGTTGCAAAATGTCAAAATACATTTTATTCATGTGTGTGTTCGGGTTGAATGACGTGTGTTTGGGTGAATGTTATTCCAGAGCAGTGGGGCAGTTACACAGTTTGAAGCCAAACATGGTTCCAGACCAAAGCTGACGTCCATTTTCTCTTGTTCAGGTTTTCTGAGCACAGGAGACCAGGCGGCCAAGGGCAACTACGGTCTGCTGGATCAGATTCAGGCTCTCAGGTGGATCAAAGAAAACATCCAGGCCTTCAAAGGAGACCCAAAGAGAGTGACCATTTTTGGCTCTGGCGCCGGAGCATCGTGCGTCAGCCTGCTCACCCTCTCGCATTACTCAGAAGGTACGTACGTCTTCCTGCTGACAGCCAGGCTGGCTTTTCATCTGCAGAGAGAGGGAGAAATATCTCCAAGCTTATCTCTAAGTCAGGAACATTTTGTACATGAAAGGTCAGAGGCTGAGATATTCTCAGAAGGACAAATAAAATAAAATAAAGTAAATTTTTTTTTTTTTGATGCAGAACTCATGGGCTGAATTAAATACTTATTGAAAAAATCACCTTCCCACTTATATATATTTAAAAGTATTGGCTAAATTAAATTAAATTAAATTAATTTAAATTAAATTAAATTAAATTAAATTAAATTAAATTAAATTAAATTAAATTAAATTAAATTCCTTATAAACAATCATTTTTATTTATTTATTTTAATGTTAGCTTTGTTTAAATTTTCTGTGAGCTTATCAGAAATCTGTTGGGTTGTTTAAATTAAACTGAATTAAATAAGATTAAATGAAATAAAGTGAAATAAATGGGAAAAGAAGAACAGATGAAAGGAAAAGAAAAGACGTACTAATGCAAAGAATTTTTTGAGGGGCAGCACAATACTTTACATTATCCAAATAAATTTATTAAATTAAGTGATCAAAATGAGATAAACTAAATCAAAATAAAATAAAATACTCCTGCAAGCAATGTTTCCTTCATCTCAGACTTGGTGAATATTTACCTTCACACCAAATCACCATTTTGATCAAGCTGCCAGGAGTCTGTTGGATGTATTTTATAGGCAATCAAGGAGAACAGGAGTTTTTTTAGAGGGAGTTTAAAGAGAACAATACTCTTTTGGTCCATTGTTGCAGTCTTCTCTCTTCTGTTTCATTTTTCAGCATCATGTAGTTGCAGGCGCACAAATAGCTTACTTTACATTTAGATAAAAGTCCTGTTGTTTTGAAGGAGCAGCAATCATGGCTGAGATAGTAAACAAACACCCGCGTCCTGCCAAGAATCCTTTATTTGGTGGGTAATACATCACCAGTAAAGGTGATGTGGCTTGCCTCTGACGGTAGGAGCTGCGTTGTAAATCTGCCATGAAAACAGCAGCATCATCAGCTTGCAGGCTCATAAAACCTCTCCGTCACTCTCTCCGTTCGGGTTTGAAATGAACATGTGAGCTTTAACTGATGCTCCACATCCGACTGAGAGCAGCTGCAGGAAAATCTCAGATGCAGATAACTTGTGGGAGACAAAGCCTGCTGTGTGCTGAAAACATACTTTTCAAGTCGTCCTGGTTGAGTCACCACCGCTGCGTGTTTGCAGCAGTATAAATAGAGCTCGCTGGAAGAAAAAAATAAATAAGCAAATACAAATAATTCCAATGTTCCTTGTGTATTGTGACCTACTTGCTGATTGGCAGCTCATGAAGCTGTACTAACAATATTCCAGCATGAGGAAAGAGCCTGCAGTGTTGTTGATATAAACAGAAAGCCGCGTTGTTTATCTTCCAGTTTGTCCTTCAATTATTCACTCAGTCATTCATCAGGGACATGAAACGTAGTTAATACTCATAGAAACGTACCGTCTATATTTGCTCATATTGACCGTGTTAAGTTCATTTAACTAAACATTAGCACCACTTACTTTACACACAGTCACTTTCTGTGATGAGTTAATGTATAAAGATGCTTTGCAGAGTAAAATATGATAAAAAAAAAATATGTATTTTAATGATGTTAAAGATTTGGATCTGAAATCTGATATTATTTGTATAATAATAATAATAATTTTATTTTTAATATTATAATTTACTTTCACTTGTTAGTCTCAGTTTACCATTCTTTTCCTATATATATATTTTTATTTTCATGTAATTTAACCTACATTATTTTTAATATAAATTATTTGTGTTATTTTAATGGACATGATGCCCTGCGATGGACTGGTAACCTGTCCAGGTGTACCTGCCACTCACCTGTTAAATGCTGGGTTAGGCTCCAGCATACCCGTGACCCTTATTGGACAAAGCAGTGTAGATAATGGATGGATGGATGAATAATTTACATTATTAGATAGTATTATACAATTTTAATATTTAACTTTTTCATTGATTTAATTCTGTAATATCCACTAAAAATACTTAATTTATTTGTTTTACACTCCCAGATATATATTTTTTCCTTTTTCCCCCAATGGTAATAGTACGTTAAATCACATCTACAAACCTCATGAGCTGCCCAATGTGGTTCAGAAGAGTCTTTTAGTAACTGATTTTTAGAAAATGAATATAATATGTACATATATGTACACTTGTACATCAGATTAGATTAGATGGCATCTGCAGAGTTCAAACTGAACTCAGCATAAAGAAACTGCATGTTAACCTTCTCCAGAGTCTCCAGATTGATCGGTATTCCTGATCTTTGTTGGATGACAATTAAAACCTGAAACATTTCCAATGTGTGGCTAAATAGTTGTTCATGACAAAGTGTGGTTTTTCTTTTACTAATACCAGTTCTAATCTCAGATCTGTTCCAGAAAGCCATCATTCAGAGTGGTACGGCTCTGTCCAGCTGGGCCGTCAATTACCAACCGGCAAAGTACACCCGGTCTCTGGCTGAGAAGGTGGGCTGCAACATGCTGGACACCATCGACCTGGTGGAATGCCTGCAGAAGAAGAACTACAAGGAGCTGATCGAGCAGTACATCACACCTGCAAAGTACCACATCGCCTTTGGGCCTGTGATTGATGGTGATGTAATCCCAGACGACCCTCAGATCCTCATGGAGCAAGGGGAGTTCCTGAATTATGACATTATGTTGGGGGTCAATCAGGGCGAAGGCTTTAAGTTTGTAGATGGCATTGTGGACAGTGAGGATGGAGTGTCTGCTAATGATTTTGATTTTGCTGTATCAGACTTTGTGGACCATCTCTATGGTTACCCAGAGGGCAAGGACACCTTGCGTGAGACCATCAAGTTCATGTACACTGATTGGGCAGACAAGGAGAACCCAGAAACCCGACGCAAGACCCTGGTGGCGCTTTTTACTGACCACCAGTGGGTGGCGCCAGCAGTGGCCACCGCTGACCTTCACGCCCAGTATGGCTCACCTACCTACTTCTATGCTTTCTACCATCACTGTCAAAGCGACATGAAGCCCAGCTGGGCTGATTCTGCTCACGGCGATGAGGTACCATACGTGTTTGGGATCCCGATGATTGGACCCACAGATCTATTCAACTGCAACTTCTCTAAGAACGATGTGATGCTGAGTGCCGTTGTCATGACCTACTGGACTAATTTTGCCAAAACAGGGTAAGTTTTCTATACATGTTATTTATTCTTAAGAAGAATCTGAATGACTGCAGGAGAAAAATCAGATTTACACTTTAGGACTTCTTTCTAACCTCGTTAGCATATCTGTAAAATGTTCTTCTGAGTTACAGGACACACTACTAGAAAAATAGTAGACCAATGAAATTAGTGTTCCACATAAAAAGTTGTAGAAACTAATCTTGGCTACTTTAAGGGGGCGTACAACTAAATTCAGTGGACACATTCTTTGATACACTATTCTAGTACCAAGTTGCAGCCCTTTTTGCCTCTTTTGAATATCCTGTTCCACCACATCCCTGGAAGTAGCATCAGAAGATGCTACACTGTGGTCATTAAGGGATGGACATGGTCAGCAACAATACTCAGGTAGGCTGTGGTGGTTAAACCAGGCCACGCTGGTACTAAGGTGCCCAAAGTGGACCAAGAAAATATCCTCCACATCATTACACCACCAGCAGCCTGAAGTGTTGAAGTCCACCAAATTCTGAGCCTAGCATCTAAATGTGGAGCTGAAATGGAGACTCATCAGACCAGCAACGTTTCTCCATCTTCTATTGTCCAGTGTTGGTGAGTGTGTGTGAATTGTAGCCTCAGTTTCCTGTTCTTAGCTGACAGGAGGCACCCGGTG
Organism: Melanotaenia boesemani; assembly: GCF_017639745.1. NCBI lineage: Eukaryota > Metazoa > Chordata > Actinopteri > Atheriniformes > Melanotaeniidae > Melanotaenia > Melanotaenia boesemani. The sequence goes on along the minus strand of NC_055705.1, from coordinate 8,312,875 downwards.
TGGTCTTCTGCTGCTGTAGCCCATCTGCTTCAAGGCTGGACGTGTTGTGTGTTCAGCGATGCTGTTCTGCAGACCTTGGTTGGAACCAGTGCTTATCTGACTTCCTGTTGTCTTTCTATCATCTCCAACCAGTCTGCCCATTCTCCTCTTACCTTTGACATTAACAAGACATTCTGGTCCAGACAACTGCTGCTCACTGGATATTTTCTCTTCTTCAGACCATTCTCTATAAACCCGAGAGATGGCTGTGTATGAAAATCCCAGTAGATCAGCAGTTTCTGAAATACTTAAATTCCTTTTCTTCCTCATTCTGATGCTCAGTTTAAACTTCAGCAAGTCGTCTCCACCATGTCTACATGATTAGATGTATTTAGTTGCTGCCCTGCGATTGGCTGATTAGATATTTGTGTTAACAAACAACTGAACAGGTGGAGCTGATGGGTGGCTGCTGAATGTGTAATAGCACTGATAAGGCAAAGGGAATTAAAAACCCATTATAAATATAATAATGTTTAGCTTTAGTCCTTTAAGTCTCTTTCTTTCAGTGGAGTTTGACATTAATGTTTGCAGAACAATAGATTTGAAGTATCAACAAAAGTTTTGCTGTGAATAGCAATTCCCCGATAAACCTGCAAGTCAAAGAGATGAAGCAGAGGTTAATAATCCCCCCCTGGTGCTGCTGCAGTGCAGGCTTTGATGAAAGGATTTGCTTGATGTTTATATTTGGATCACGTTTTTTTTTTTTTTTTTTTTTTTTGCTTCACACACCTTGAGACTAGGTATCAGGGTGTTTGCAGACCAGTCACACTGAAAATTCACTTAAGGAGGATAAATAAAGTCTTGATCAGTATCAGAGGCTGCAGCGTTTACTCCCTCGCCCGCTGCTTGGCTTCCATTCAGATGACGCCTGCTCAGCAGGGGCTTGGCTTCCTTACAGATATTTTGGGAAAGCTTGTTTTTCTGTTGCTGCTTTCTCAGTGTTTTTCCAATAAAGCTTCAACTGAAAGCAAATTCATCACTTGGACTCAGCAAGACGAACTTTCCTATAGTGAGTCACAGCAGATTGATTCAGTGTGCACACCACACTGTGAGTTTATGATAATGTACAGTATGAGCTAGTCTGCTTTAGAAGTGATCTCAGCAGTGTTTTTTTTTTTTTTTTTTTTAGAAAACTGAAAGACAGGGAGGAACGTTATGGTGTTCTTCAAGCTAGCGTTTGGTGGATTGGGACTCTTTTTTCTCATACTAAATGATTACATTGTCTCAAAAATCACACAGTCATTACACAAATTGGAGAAATCAAGACTTCTGAATATGTTACAAAATGATTTGCTTTGTTTTACACCTCCTTAAGCACAACACCTTAACATTGTGGAGGGGTTTGTGTGTCCCAGTGGTCCAAGGAGCTCAGTTGTTTGAGGATTTGTGCCTGATGCCACCCCTGTGGCATCAGGCCTCGGGTTGAGGCTCATTCTATGGCCTGGTCGGGCACAGCTCAAAGGGGCAACATGGGTCCCCCATGGACTCACCACCCGTTGAAGGGGCCAAGAAGGTCAAGCACAGTGTGAGCTGGGTGGTGGTGGGGCCTTGGCAGTCTGATCCTCAGCTAAAGAGGCTGGTTCTAAGAATGCCTGGTGAGTACCAAGACTATGGTCCTCAGCTGGACAAGGGTGTAGTGTCCTCTCAGGGTCCTCCCCAAAGAGGAAGGAATTTTAGTATCACTTAGTCCTGTTCATGAGTGTGGAACAAATGGAGCAGAAGATCAGCAGGTGAATCGATGTGGCGTGTCATGATGGTGATAAAGGAGCTGTGCTGAAAGACAAAGCTTTGGTTTGCCTATCAGTCCAGGTTACTACCCTCACCTGTCGTCACAAGCTGTGGGTAGTGACCAAAAGAAGATACAAACGGCCTCCATAGGCTGTCTAGGCTGTCCCTTAGAGATGTTGATGTATGTTTCTCAGTGTTCCACATATGCTCCTCATGTACATGCACATGTGAACCACAAGTACAAACATGGGGTTTTGGAACATTTTTATGTGATCCAGATGTGAAGACCAGTTGAAGCTCATGTGGCTCACATGTTTGTGAACCACATGTGTAGCACATGTTCATGCACATGTGAACCATGTGCAAACATTGTTTTGGAACATTGTCAGGTGATCCTTATGTGAAGAACATGTTTGCACATGCGGACCACAAGTTATTGCACATGTGAAGCACACGTGGTCCACATGTGCAGACATGGGGTTTTGAAATGTTTTCATTGGATCGACATGTGAAGACCATGTGATGTTTATGTGGATCATATGTTTGTGGACTGCATGTGCTTCACATGTTCATGCACATGTGGTTTTGTAACATTTTTCATATGATTCAGATGTGAACAACATATAAAAACATGTGAAACACATATTTGGTTTCGTTTCTCCTATGTAGAGGTCTGTACACTCCTCACTGCACTGGACTTCATGTGAAACATGTGCAAGTCATATGTGAAAATCGTATGATCCCTTCAGTGACGCTCAAGTGTAAGGATCAAACTACAGCTGATAAGCCTGGAACTCCTCACCAGTCAGTTTAGAACTGAGGGGACCTTTTTGATGAATGGAGTCATGTTTTAAAGTGCCAAAAGGAAGGCCAGTCGCCTTTACTCAAGCTCTTTCCTTTATGTTCCACTGAATGTGGAAGCAGCACAGAGGTGTGACGTAGTTCCAGGCAAAAAGCTTGGTGATGCCCCCCCACAGTGCTTCCACATTCAGTGGAACAGAGGGGTTAGAATTCCCTTAGAGATAGAACAAGAAGTTCAGTCATCCAGAAAGGGTTCATAAGGATTCTCCTTCACATCAAGAGGAGCCAGAGGAAGTGGCGTCAAGGAAGATTTCCTCCTTGATGCCCATATCCTACCGGGAGGATGCCTCAAGCATGGATATGTCTCTCAGCTGACCCGGGCAAAAGGAAGTCTGGGTTTCATTTCTTAAGCTGCTCGCCCTGTGACCCGACCTCAGCTAAACAGCAGAAGATGGATGGATGAAAGAGGATGAATGGATATAATCAGTTCAGATCAGATGATACCAAGTTTAAGCGTAAATGAACAAAGTTCTTTTCTGAGCTGGATATTTGACTCTAAGTAGTCATTAGAATCTGCTTTATTCATTAAAAGCTGCTCAGCTGTCATAATTTACAGCTCAGCTGATGGTATAAAACATGTGTGTTGCACCACTTTAAATTCTCAGTTTATATGCACCTGCCAAACCAAGATTTATGTAATTATCCAACCTGTGGCAAAAGTGACTGTTCTTAGCAACAGGCTGCATGCATGATGAAAACATATGGAACTAAAGCAGGTATTTAACAGTTTGGGCATGGAAGGCCTTCATCCTTCTTTCTTTTTATAACTGTAGCAGATTCAGTGTTGGATGAGTGCGCTCTTCCAACATATGTTAGAACTAAGATGACAGACCTTAAGTAAAATCCCACCACATGCACAGCGATGCTCCATATGTAGCCACCAGCTGGAGGGCAAACCTCCCTCTTATGCTGTTTCCAGATTCTCTAACAAGAGGACTTGTTAAGGTGGAGCTGTTGACATGTTAAAATGTAGAAAAAGCTAATAAAGTCATCTGAAAACAGTCAATATAATACAATAAATTGGAAGTCTTTGTAACAGACTGCAGCAGGCTGCAGGGCTGTGAAGATTTGTAGCTTTAAATCAACTGTTTGGCCTCATTTGCTCTGAACAATTAGTGCAACAGCTAAATGCTTTGTTTCCAAACTCGTGGGTCAGCTCCGTCTCCCAGCAGACTTCTTTTTCTTGGGTTTGCTCCTCTTTTGTGCCTCGTTAAGAGCTCACTAACAATAACAGCAAAAGTGTGGCCTCTGCAGGAGTTTTAGCTAATCTGATTCCTTTGACATCCTGCAAGTGCTGCACGCTCAATGATTAAACCCAAGAAAGAGAACCAGTGGTTTGGCTTGGGTTTGTCTGATTTACAGATCTGCTGTTTGCTGACTTGCAGCCTTATATTTGCTTAGAGTGAGAGGGATGTGAATATACTGGAACAAACAAAAACAAAGAATGAACACAATATTAACATTACAGCTGAGCATATCATTGCACAAGATCCAGTAGAGGTCTTGTCCAATACTCATGGCTCTGTTTTGGTTTTACATCAGATAAATGTGCACAACTGGCCAGACTTCAATAAACCTTAGTAAGCCTTATATAAAGTCAGGAAAGACTGCAGCTCAAGAGGATCTTGAAGAAATGTTTATTTATTCAAGGTTTTGCCTCACAGTTCAGTTCATGCAGCTACCAGTTCTGCCTTTGGGCCTATTCAGCACTGATTTTGTACAGTTTTGAATATATTAAAAAAGGAAAACATAATCCTTCTGAGCTGCAGAGATGATGTCGTCATCCTCCACCAACAGTTTGTGGAGTAAATGGTTTTCATTTAATAAAGCCCTTTACACCTTGTTTTTTTTTTTTCCTGTGGTGGTGTCCTCTGGTCATGAGTGGGGTGACTTCTGGTGTGCTTCATGCATATTAGTGTGTGAAATATAATAAATGATTAGGTGTGTGTTTTGAATTTTAAATTTGAATTAAAATTTTATATGAATTTTTATTTTGATGTTGAAATTATTTTAATTTAATATTTAAGTACTGCCATTATTTGAAGCGCTCTGTACTGCTGTTTGAAATGAAAAGTGCAATATAAATAAAATTATATTTGATTTTGATTTTAATAAAGGGCAATAAAAAGGATTATATATTCCACTCTAAATTTCACAGGGAGCTGTGAAGGGAGGCTAAAACCAGAGATAAATGATCAAACTTGACTGTGCTAGTATGACTTTTTTTAGATAAACTGAAAGGTTTTCAGGGGAAGTATTTGGACAACAAACTAAAATGGGATTACAGTAATCAAGCTTCTATGAGAGAATTTCATTGACAAGTTTTTCACTATTCCAGATCTTGGCAATATCCAATGAATGACAGAAACCTGCTCTAGACACTTGTTTAATATGGACAAAAAGCTATGTCCTAGTCAATGATGGATCATATGACAATCCAATGTAATGTCATCCAAAGGAAGTACACATGCTGATAAAAAAGCTCTAATGCTTATAGAATCAGATTCTGTTGAATTTAGAAGAAAATTCCAGCTCACTCAGATCTTCATGTCTCAGAGACAAGCCTGTAATTTAAATAACTGATTTGTTTCTTCAGATCTTATTGATAAAGTGAGTTGGGTATCATCAGCATAACAGTGAAATGGTTGTCATGTTTTCTGATGATGTTGCCCTAAGGCGGTGACAACAAAGGTGTACGAAGATCAAAACCCTGTTAAATACCATAACTGAGATGGGTTCATGTAAAGGACATGGCAGTTACAAACTGGAATAAACATGATCTAAACCAGTCCAAAACAGAGCCCTTCATCCTGATTAGATATTTTCTGGTCAGTAGTGTCAAATACAACACTTAGGCTGCATTCACACTAAACCGAGGGATTGGTTCGACTGGGCGGAGAATTCCCAAAAAATTTTGCACCTTTGTTTGGTTTGGTTTGCTTTCACAGTGCGCTTTACTCAAACAAACCAAACTGCATGAACAATGTTACACAGCTACAACACTAGGGGGCACTATTGCTCTGTAGCGGGCAATATTCCATGAAGAAGAAGAAATAAGAACAAGACCAGACTCACTGATTGGCCATGACCAAAAACAGCTAATTCATCACAAATAAACAACAGAGCAACAATAAATGTATGCAGTCTTGGTGTTTCCTTTTCATAGTTTGGTGTTCAGTATAAACAACAGGAGATAGTAAGCTACTTAGCATGTTGTGCAAGGACACATTCTTCATCTCATTGCTTCACCCGATGGTCTTGGAAGTGAACCAAGACCTGTGGTTGTCAAGCAGAGCATATTTTAACTTTTTAGTTCCACCAGAGTGCAAATGCATGTTCACACAGCTCCAAGCAAACCGTACTAGCTGTGGAAACAGACCAGCGCTTGTTTAAAGCAGAACAACAGCTCCAGTGTGAATGTGTCCTAAGATTTTGTACAAACAAAACAGATGTCACAGAATGTTTTCACACACCTACAGAGGTCATTTGTTCCATAAAAAAGCATGCCTTCATTTTTATCTTTATAACTTTGATTGTATTTTCTTTTTTCAGGGATCCAAATCAGCCGGTTCCACAAGATACAAAGTTCATCCACACAAAGCCTAACCGCTTCGAGGAAGTAGCCTGGACCAAGTACAACCCTAAAGACCAGCTCTATCTCCACATTGGCCTAAAGCCTCGAGTCCGAGACCACTACCGAGCTACAAAAGTTGCGTTCTGGCTGGAATTAGTTCCACATCTTCACAACATAAATGAGTTTTTTCAGTATGTATCCACCACTACCAAGATACCACCACAAGACACCACACCCTACCCTTACACCAAACGCTTCCCAGGTAAAAACTGGCCATCCACCACACGCCACCCGGGGGTTTCCTCCGTCAACACCAAACAAACCACAGATCAGCGCAAGAGTGGCGACCTGACCGACGAGTCAACCGTGATGATTGAGACCAAGCGAGACTACTCCACAGAGCTCAGCGTCACCATAGCTGTGGGAGCATCATTGCTCTTTCTGAACATCCTGGCATTCGCAGCACTCTACTACAAGAAAGACAAACGGCGGCACGAGTCCAACCGCCGCATCCCAACCCCGCAACGCAACTCCACTCCGGCTAATGCTCCGTCCACAGCCAATGATGTGGCCCACCTGCAGAGCGAGGAGCTGATGTCACTGCAGATGAAGCAACAGCAGCTGGAACATGAGCACCACCACGAGTGCGAGTCGCTCCAGACCCATGACACGCTGCGACTCACCTGCCCCCCTGACTACACCCTTACTTTGCGCCGGTCGCCCGACGACATACCCCTGATGACTCCCAGCACCATCACCATGATCCCCAATTCTCTGGCTGGCATGCAGCCTCTGCACAACTTCAACACTTTTGGTGGCAGTCAGAACAGTACCAACCTGCCCCACGGCCACTCCACCACACGGGTATAGCTCAGCTGGGACAGGGCAGCGCTGGGTTCAGTTGCGACCAACACCAGGCAAATTTAAGAGACTGACTGTGTAAAGCACAGACTCCAAAGTCAAAGCAGATGTTATTTTGTTACCATGCCTTCTTGAAAAGTATAAAAAGTATAAATGGAACATAAACTTGTGGATAAAGATTCTAAATGAATGTTACTTTAGTAATAACTCTTTTTGAAGCAGCGCTTCATGGAAGGTTTTACCAAAAGCGGAAGCAAACAGTGAACGACTGTTAATAGTCTTTTATTACAACATGGGCAAATGCGCCTTTGTGGAGGCTTTTGTGCCATAAAAACACGACTGGAAAACAGAAGCAACAATGGAACTTGATCTTTTCATGATCCTTCCTATATCTCCTGGCCTAACTGGGGCACAGAAATCGACACCCCAGCCTGAAATGTATTTATGAACAAGAGAAAAAAAGGAAGAGGAAAGTTAAAAAAAAAAAAAAAAAAAAAGGTATATAGTTGTGCGTGGAAATTTAAACTATTTTAAAAAAGAAAAATGAGCCTCTTCTATTGTTTTCATTTTGGCTGATACATTTGTTTTTTTGTTTTTTTTTCAGCTTGTGCTTTTGGTTGATGTGTGTGTAAATATATCCAAACGATTTGCATTATTTTCTCCCAAGTCCAACCCGTGTTTCATTAGTTTTCTCCAAAAAGACCAAAATGCGAACACAATCCCATCTGAGGAGAGTTGCACACTGTGTGTCTGCAGGCCATCACATCACAGGCCAGTCCTGTCCTTGTGCATCGCTTTACGTCCACTTTTTCCACCTTGCATGTCCGGTAAGAGCTTTACGTTGTGGTTTCAGACAACGAGGACTGACTGGATCTCATCAGCTGCCGTCATCCTGTTACGCTTCTGATAGTTTTCATTGTGGGCTTTTCCTGTCTTGCGATCTCAGCACTGCCTGAGCTTACAACGTGACCAGCAATGTATTATTTAGAAATAAAAAAAAAATAAATGAAAAAGGCAGTGATTTTTTGTATCAATATTAGTTGGATATGTTTGTAAAGAAATATATGTTAGATATTTCAAACTGTCATATGCTAGCAATATGTAAAAATATTGTGCCAGACTTGTGATATTTTGGGTTACAAAAGCAAGTGAATGAGTGTAAATATTAATTATATTAATTGCTACAAAATGACAACATAAGTAACCATTAACTCTCCTTCCATTTTGCATCCTATTACAAAAAAAAAAGGAAAAAATCATCCAGAAACTTTTAAGCTACATTTATAAAGTTATTAAAAGATATATTCTTGTCATTTGGTTATTAAACCAGTCGAGATAAGAATTTTTAATGTAGACTTTTAAAATCCTTAGTTTGTCTTATCTTTGTTTGCAGTTTTGCCTTAAGTGATATTAAACATATTTCTGGCTGGACACATGTATAAACTTTTTCTGCAACATTTTTAATAAAGTATCACAGTATTTTCTAAAAAAATTTAAAAAGAAGAAAAGAAAAGAAAGAAACAAAAAATAAAATGGAAGGTCATTGGAGTCAGCTGGGTGCTTTGTGGTGTGTGTGTCGTGTAAACTTATTATAAATAGTAAGTAACTTTGTGTTGGGTGGATTATGCTGGGCTTACATCAGAAGACTTTGAAAAGATTCTAGAAAACTATCAACTCACACCTGCTCACATCTAACGACAAGTGCCTAGTCTCAGGCCGAGATTTTACAAAGACTGTGAATCTTGCAGGGGTCACTATTTACAAGCCTACAATTTGTTTCTTTTAGCATTTTTTATATGTTAAAATGTTGATATCAAACAGGCAGGGCTCATCTGCCACAAGCTCCATCCTCCTCTCCTCTGGACGGCCCACCTACACCAGTTCTTGTTCATCATGTTTTATTTATTTATATTTTATTTTATTTACGTTTTTATCATTGTTCTGATGGTCGGGATTCCTGTTTCTGCATTTGTCAGAGCTCATCTATTGGTTGTTGATTGCGTTACATCACTGCGACTTGCGATAATATCAAAAACACGTTTGATATTGTCACAGACCCAAGACAAAGGAAAGACTGACAATAAACAGTGCAGATTACCATCTTAAACCTAATGATCGAGATTACGGGAGCCAGGGGTGTAGTAGTCCCTCGAGAAGTGGGTATACTCTTAATTTTTCCCCCCCTTTTTTAGTAGCACAGAAAAACAGCTTTTAAGAAAAAGTGACATGCAAGACTAGTCTAATTACTCTTTACCCCAAAAGTATTTGCTTCTTGTCACATGACTTCTGTTGGTCATGGAGGAGGGGTTACAAAATTGCAAAACCAATACTGGCCCAGAGACTAGAGACAATAATGCATGTAGAGTAAACTATTTCTTACTTTTGATGGAATAATGTTGTCTGTTTGTGTGGGTGTGTCCATTTGGATGTACTGTATGTGGGAGAAATGGACCAAGCTCAGTGTCCACTGTTTTAGAAGTCACCCAAACTAGCAATCTATCTAAGCTTAATCAAATTTTTGTTTTGGATCCCAACCAAGTGTTCTTGGATTTAAATCTTTTTATTTATTTATCTGCCCAGTCAGTACTAATGTCTACAGCAAAAATGACTGAATTACAGGCTATAAATGTAATGAGAGAAACAATGACAACCCATTCAACCTATTTTTCATTCTAAACAATCAGTTACGCACAATGTAACTGTAGCTACTGTATAACCAGTGGTGTAGTCTACGTGATACGCAGGTATATGCCGTATACCCACTAGAAAAGGTCACAAATTTCTGTATAACCACTAAAAAATGCTCAAAGATCCGTATCAACATGTTTCGTGACGTAACTTTCACGGTTATAAATTAGCCATTAAGCCGGCTCGTTTAGACCATGAGGAATTCCGTCAAAAGTGACGTTGAGCCGCCGCAGAGAGAAAGCAGCTTGGCCGTCTGTCCTGATCCTGACCTGCGTTCCTATCAGCTGGTGGCTGGTTGCTAGACAACCGCGAATTAAAGAGTGGCGGATGAGAGGAAGAAGATGCAGCAGCAGCAGAAAAAGAAGAGGGAGAAGATTTTTTGGGTGGTATGAGTAGTTAGTGGAGAGGGAACGCAGAGAAAAAACATCAAAAGAAAACAAAGTCAAATCACACTGTTTCAGTGTGTCAGTGAGTGTGTTGCTACTGGTGCTGTTTCCACTGTCAATTCGGGGGACACTACAGTTTCACACTTACGGGCAGGGAGGAGAGCCTGACGCTGTCGTCCAACCTGGGCTGCGTTTCAGAAAGCGGGTTTAGTGAAAACTCTGAGTCGGTCAACCCAGAGTTGCACTTTAAAAGTTTGTTTAACCCGCTTTCTGAAACGGGGCCCCGGTGGGTGGTATTCGTGTGTTAAACAGCAGGTGATTGGCATATTAAATTATATAAAATTAGCTAACTAAAGTGGTGGTTTCATACTGCTGTTCTCTCTCTGTGTGTGTGTGTGTGTGTGTGTGCGCGTGCTCGTAGAAGAGACTTCGACCTGGACGGTCTTGTGGAGTGAGAGTCAGGTAGGGGAATTTAAAAACAGGCATCTTTGATTAGAGTGGAGAAATGGAAAGTTAGGTAAATGTTGGACATTTAAAGCTGGTAGAAACTATTTAAATGTACGAAGTTAACGCTATATTAGCATGTTATTATAGATAAATAAAAATGAAGACAATTCATAGTCATCTTAAATGTCCATTAATAAAGACACCTTGTACACCATCAAATAAATAACTTACGTGTGTTATGTGTAGTTGTCTCATTATTCAAGCTATTCCAAGAGTGGAATGTTTGCCTCTATATTTTTCATGAATTTTTATTTATTGAAAATGGATTTGTCTTGTTCTGTCAGTGGCTGTTCAGTGTTTAATTAAAGTGCAGCTGTTAATCAATTCACATCAAACTTCATTTATAAAGCGTTTTTCTTGCCAAAGGCAACACAAAGTGCTTTACATGATGAAAAAAAATGTATGCAAATTAAAGTAAAACAAGCCTTCACACACTATATGACATAGCAATTTAAAAACACACCCATCATTGTCTCTCTCACAGTCACAGAGATGTCCACATATATGCACAAACAGAACCGTCCCCCCTCCCTACATTATACACAAACACGAACTCCCTCATTTCTGTTTCTTAGTACAAAAATAATAAAAGTAATAAACATACAATATCTTGGGGATCCGATCTCACCAAGAGCCAGCCCACCTATTTCCACAGAGGCCAGAACAGTAACCACCCAGATCAGGGCAGGACAGAGTCCACATCACAGCTGTAGGACTGCAGTGCAGGACCCCCAGCCACTGTGACAAGGGCGATCACCATGGCAACAACCCTCAGTCCAAGCAGGCAAAGCTCCTGGGGCGAAGGATCCCCATGAGGAAAGAAATGGCTATTCTAGTGGGTCAGAGCATACCCACTAGAATATACTAGACTACACCACTGTGTATAACCATCATTGTCGACTTCTGACATGGTTTTAACAGCATTTACAAGGTCTAGCAAAAAAAAAAAAAAAAAATGTTTTCAGCAGCGTCTCCTTCCCCGCGAGCATCCCTACAGGGGTGGGGGATGTAGCGGGCGTGGGTGTCGGATTTCTGTTTACATAGCTGCTGGCTAACTTCACTGGTGTAGCATTGCAAACATTAGCTGAGCTACTGGTTCATGTTCATTCACGTGGATGTTTATAACTGTGAAAGCTAATTTTAGTTTGAATTGCTCTGTTCATCATGTATTCCAAAGGTGAAATTTTAAAGTAAACTTATAAACGGTTCATAGAGTTTTCCTCGGCTAAAGTTAACCAATTAAATCAGTGAAGCAGCCAATTGGAGGCAGAGCAGGGTGGGTCATGGCCCAACTATCTCTGGGGGAAGAAATGACAATTAAGTTTGCAGGTATAACTAAATGGTTCGCATCACTGGCATTTAGAAGGGGGTATATGCAATGCTGACTTAAGAAAAGGCGGGTATACGCCGTAGACCCATGTATACCCTAGACTACACCACTGATGGGAGCACGCTGTGACTACAGTAAGACTCCTAAGTGTTACTAAAGACTTTCAGTTTCACTTTCAGGCTGCGACTGTGAAAATTGTTTGGTGTAAGCCCAGCATTAATTGTAACAATGTTTCTTTGAGAGAAATATCCAACTGTTGATTTCCCTTTTAAATTGAGCAATTTTTGGAAGGAATGTGTGTTTGTGGGATGAGCAGCAGAGCTGAGTATGTGGATTGTGCCAATGAAAACTTGTCAAATATTATCAATGCCAATACCAAACAGCATATTCTGCTATTGACTCTTTTTTGGGGTTGTATATTGGATTGGATGATTGAAGTCTGAAGAAACAAGACATACTGGCACTTTAACATTTTATTAATATAACAAAGTTCTCAGAGGCATGCTGAAGAACAACATACAGCCATAAGAGGACCCAACTTTGACACAACTTGAGTGTGCTGTTGACACTAACATGACCAACACAACCATAGTGGCTGACTTGTTACAAATGCTAGTTGAAGAATGGGAACCATTCTACAGCAGTGTATGACCAAGCTTGTGACCAGCATGAGGAGGTGCCAGGCTGTCTGGGAAGGTGTTCATGGACACATACTCAACTATGCTGCTTGTCCCACAAACGCAAATGTGGCTTAATTTAAAATGGAAATAAACAGATTTTCTCGCAGAATTAGATTGTAGCCAAGAAGTATTGTTACAACAAAGACATAATTTACCTAACACTAATTTCCTTATTTGGTTGTCATTGCACATCCATTTGACAGCATACGAAATTGTCCGATATTTTTTCCTTCTCCCAAAAAATACAACTCAGAAATTTTTTTAATAGAATTTCTTTTTGTGATTATTTTAAAATAGAGGAAATTATTATTCATAATCTGTTCATAACCATAATAATGGTTGTAGCTATGTGGTTTATGAATATCTGCTTTTCCTTGTGCTGACACAATATGTTGCCAAGAGTCCCATTCTCAATCCACAGGATTTAAAATGACTTTGGCCCATTGTTTGCTGCTAAGAACAGCTTCAACTCTTCTGTGAAGGCTTTCCACATGGTTTAGTAACATGTTTATGGGAAGTTTTGACCATTTTTCCAGAAACATATTTCTGAGGTCAGACAATGTGATGCTGGACAAGAAGGCCCTAAAGTTGTTCTAACTGGTTGAGGTCAGGACTCTGTGTAGGTTGGTCATGTTCTGGCAAATGAAACTTGCACATCTATGTCGTGCTGGACCTTGCTTTGTGCAGTCATGTTGGACCAGAAACGGGTCATCCTTATATTGTTCCCACAAAGTTGGGAGCATGAAATTGTCCAAAATGTCTTGGTATGCTATTAGTTCTATTCAATGCAACTGAGGAACTGAGGCCAACTCCTGTAAAACATTTCTATACTATAATTCCCCTCCACCAAACTTTACACTTGGCACAATGCAATCAGACAAGTACCGTTCTCCTGACTGCCATACTCAGACTCTTCCATCAGATTGCCAGATGGTGAAGCATGATTCGTCATTGCTCTAGTGTCCAGTGGTGGCAGGTTACACATTACTGCATCCAGTGCCTTGCGCTGCATTTGGTGATGTAAGGATTGGATGCAGCTGCTCAGCCATTGAAACCGATACCGTGAAGCTTAAAATGCAGTGTTTTTGAGCTAATCTGAAAGCTACATGAAGTTTTGAGGTCTGTAGCTATTGACTGCACGGAGTTTGCTACCTCTGCGAACTATGCACCTCAGCATCTGCTAACTTCGCTCTGTGATTTTATATGATCTACCACTCTGTAGCTGAGTTACTGTTGTTCCCAATCGCTTCCACTTAGTTATACCACTAACAGTTGACTGTGCAATATTTAATAGAGGGGAAATGTTATGACTGGATTTATTGCACATTTGGCATCTTATCACGGTACCATCTGGAATTCACTGAGCTCGTGTGAGCCACTCTCTCTTTCACAAATGTTTGTAGAAGAAGTCTGCATCCTAGGTTCTTGATTTTATACACCTGTAGACAAGTAAGAGATTGGATTATGGATTCAGTTATTTAGATTGCTATATACTGCCTTTAACTGTTAAACAGGATGTGAAGGATCGAGCTGGTACAAGGCAAGGACACAGTTTGTTTCAAAACAAGAGCGGGTTTTATTTACCCAAAAGAATACTCACACAAAAAGTTTGGGCCCTTAAAAGAGGTCAAATGAACAAAACTAAACAAAAGTATAACAATAACTCAGAAAACTTTAAACTCACTGTTTAACATTTAACTCAAAAGAAACCAAACTAACACAAGAACCAAACTGACCTAACAAACATGAAACAAAGGGACACTTAAATACTGGCTGATCAGACCAGTCTACAACACATGAGGGGTTAACAAATACTAACAACTACATTAAACAATGACACAAAACCTAAACAGTTAGCTCATTATTACTTAACACAAGAATTACTCAAATATAATCCAAGAAATCAAACTAATCAAAATCCTAACAACAAAACTAAATGTTTAACGATATGAAGGCCATTAATCTCCCCTCCGGAAGGAGCTGACTTGGTCTGGGCCCATGGCACTTCCTGCTCCCTGGCTTCTGCCTGTTGAGCTCACTGCCGCCCCCAAGCGTTCATCATGCTCCCCCCAGCACCATTAAGAGAAAAACACATGTTAAATACACAAACTTAAACATAATTGAAAATACAATAGTGCTCCAATGTGCGCGCTAACAAAAGGGAACTAAAGCATTTCAACCTAATTTAAACCAAATATAAACAGTGTTAACTCAAACTAACATAACTGAAATGTGTTGGTGTAGTGGGGGTTACCGCCTTTAAATGTGGGGCTGTAGGTACGGCCATCACACAGGATGAGAAAAATATGCCTTTACTTGAGCTTCAGTCCATATATTTAGGGGCAAAACATCAGCCCCTTTGTTTGGAATGCCTGAGGTTTGAAACTTTCTCACTGAGCGAGCAGTTTGGATGTGAAGTAGATTTCTGCCCGTTCATCTCGATTTCCATCCAACTTCAACTTCAAATCATAATGCACTCACTGTACCTCAGAAATGGAAACCCCAACTTTCTGCTTTGCTGTAGGATTGGGATGCATTTCATAAAAAAAAAAATGGAGTATTCTGATCCCAGGAGAAGGGAGGATTCAGTGTGGATTCCATGAGCAAAATGTATTAAAACTAACTTAAAATCTTTTGAACACATGATCAATTCAGCTTGTCTCAGTACAAGCTCTACAAACTGGAAGGTATGTTTAAAATGATGCTGACCAAAATTCAAGTTAGTTTTACTTTATCTGGAGCTGCTGATCCTTAGAGTAAAGTCTGCTCCAGCTTGTTCTCCCGTCTCAGCTGCACTCTGCAGGGATTCAGTAGTAGTAGATCCTATTTTCAGCAGTCTCTCTATGTTTGATATCTCACTATGTAGCCTGAATGCACTGATCAACTGATCCTGGAGAAACATGGCTATGTCCAGCAGACCTGACTGGGCTTGCCAACTAAACTACCACAAAGTCCACAAACTATAAGAATCTATTTACACGACTTAGAGACAAGATATCTTCCGCTGCATGAAACTGAATGAAATTCAACAACTTGGAGAAAACATAAGTGTCTCTAGTTTAGAAGTAGCCAGTCAATAATGCTGACAAGCAGAACACATTGTCTCATAAAAACAAGTCTTTTTTTTTCCTATTATCAGTTTTTCTTTTAATACTCAGAAGGACAAAGATTTTTTTTAGTGAATGAAATAAAATATCAGACTGTTTAGTTTTTTTCATAAAAGGACTGAGTACAAATGGTCTGTATTTATATAGCGTTTTACTGTACCTGGAATGATGCCCAAAGTGCTTTACATCATACATCACATTTACCCATTCACACACACATTCACACACTGATGGTGGAAGCTGCCATTTAAGGCGCTAACCCCGATCCATCAGGAGCAATTTGGGGTTCGGTGTCTTGCACAGGGACACCTCAACAGGCCGAGGATCGAACCGGCATCCCTCAGGTTACAAGATGACCACTCCCACTGAGCCACGCCTCCCCTGTTCTTTAGGGTCTAAAGGTATAAATCAATGGTTCCCAGTCTATCTTCCTTGAGGACCTCCTTCATGTAAATACTAAAAAGCCATGGACCGCCTGCCAAACTTCGTGCTGAAACCATACTTGGTTTTATGCTTTCAAAAGTGAGATTCTCACCATAAATAATGCATTCTGGCTGAGCCCTGTTCTTCAATAAAGCCAAAGTTAAATCAGCAACATATAGCCCTACTTTTCTTATTTAAATACGGATAATGTGTGGGTGGCTCTGAATGTTCAAAGCCTCGGGGTCCCCCTGTGCTTTTTGGGTGACCCACTTGGGGGATTCCAGACCCCAGGTTGGGAACCACTGCCCTTAATAACTTGACCAACTATTCATCTGTCCATGTTGGCAGGAGGTCGCAGGTATGAGGTAATTGGAAATTATATTAAATGATTAAAAGCAAGATAAGTTAAAAAGTTATTGCGCAGATTTCATGCATAGGCGCATGAGAAAATAAATGTTTTTGACCTGGATTTAAAAATGTCTACATTTGGTGAAAGTTTAATCGTCACTGGCAGTTTGTTCCACTTGTTTGCAGCTTAACAGCTAAATGCTGCTTCTCCAAGTTTAATGATTTTTTAACTACTGAGGAGACTAAAGAAGTTTGTTTGACTGTAAATTTGGGGGCAAAATGTATATCATCACACTCCAGGGTGCAAATTATGTGGCAGAAGCTCAAATTTATAGAAAATTAAACTGTGATTGTGTCAAAACCATTAAAGATACCAAAATGCCCATTCAGAAATTATGTTGGATGTTTCATCACACATTTAGGCTTTGAATAGTTTCCATATGAAAATATACATGAGTTATTGGGCGTCAAAATGTGCTTTGATTTTCAGCTATTTCTGCAGAATCCAGTCATTTTTATGGACCACGTTTAGTAATTTCTTGTAATTTCCTTAGATATCGTACAATGAATCACTTCTAAAAGTCACAACACTATTTCTGACTGAGCAACACATACACACAAGGTAGCACACCAAACTTTCACATTGTAGACTGGTATGTATGAGTTTATTAGATTACTGGTTTCACTTGTAGCTTTGTCAGTTTCATGCACCTAAACCAGCATATTTAGGTTTATGTATGGGAAATCTGGCTCATTTCAGACATCTAGCCAACATTTTTGGTTGGTGTCATCAACATATCGGGGCTTATCGTAAACTAAACCCTCTTAAAATGTCTGCAAAATGTTTGAAATCACAAAATATACAATATGCAACATAATGACCAAATGGTACAATCTCTGTTCATTTATATAAATTAAGCAACAGTATTTACCATGAGAAATAATGTTCAAAAAGCAGGATTTTAAGTTTTATGTATTATTTATTGTAGATCACAACCACTTGTTGAAACTTCTGTAGAGTTAAAAAAGTATTGATGTTACATTAGATGTACTTTAACATATGACATACTCTATTATTTCCAATGTTAAAACTTCCGCTTTCAAAGTAGGTGAATTGACTCCTGTTGGAGTAATGCAGCCTTACGGTGCTTATTGAGTTAGAATCAATCAATACAAGCAATTTAGCACTTGAAACTTTAGAAACATTGAGTTGCATCTGCAAACAGTCTGAGCTCTGCAGGCTAGGCTGTGTTCTCTGACTGTTTCGGCATTGGTGAATTGCAGTTGTGGTCCGTAAGGGAAAACAAGGATGCACTTCTGAGCTGAATAGCAAAAAGTGCTTCATCCACGGTTACAAGGCCTCCCTTGACACCCGAACTTGTACTCTGTGCATCCTTTATACGGTCTGAGTTGAAAACACCCTCCTCTGCCACCACCGTCACGACCTTTCCTTCACTCTCACCATTCAGTCTATTGATCCGCTTTGCTACAAGGCAAGCAAATTAGCTTTTGACTTAAAACTGAAGTGACAGGGGGAAAATTGAAATCTTTAATAGTAATCTGCAGTTACTGAGGTGCATTGGATGTCTCCATAAAATTTGCCATGCAACCATATCAGAAAACCAGGATGTGTAAAATTCTCCTTAGCATGCAGGGAAACTGTCTTTCGTTAGCAAAAAATGTTTGATCCATAATATATGATCCTGCAAACAAGTCTTATAGATACCCAGATGAATATGTATAATGAGACTTGTGTACAAACAAAGGCAGCATGAATGCACAGGCACCCTGTTAATTGGCGTGTTGTTTATGCTTGAGGTAGCGGGGTGGAGGTGGGGATGGGAAACAGAAAGCCTGCCGGAGAGAGGCAATAGATGGCCGTGGGGTGCTGAATGCGAATACCTCAACTGGAAGTTAATTAAGCCGGCAACAGCGCTCCATCACTCAGCTGTGGTCCCAGAACTGTCATTCAAGAGTTCTGCTCTCCAGGCAGCCATTACCAGGCCACATCGATCGCCATGGTGACAAGGTAGCGCACCAAATTGGAGGGGGCAGCAATAAGGGATGTGGGTGTATATAGTTTGGGTTAAAGAATAGAAGTATAAGGTATTTTCTTGCATAAAACCCTACCTTGATGATGCTGCGGTGGAAAGCTCTGTTGTGTTCCTAAACAAGAATTAAAATGCAGGTGTGAACCTCAGCAGCAACGGCGGCTGATTGCATTTCCCTCCCTGGGTAGCTGGAGCCTAAACAGATAAATATGAGATCTTCAGAGTCAATATATATGCAGTTAACTGACGAGGAACCGAGGTGCATTAATGGTCCGCTGAAATGAAAGTCTTTTACTTTCAAGTCACAGTCAGGCTTCTCAGTGGTTTTTCTCATCAGCTGCAGCACGCAGTGACCTGAGGAGTTTTCCACATTGCTTTTTGTCCATGTAAATGAATGACTCTGAGGTGATGGAAGGAAAGGATCATTGGATTCATGCCAGCAGAATTTTTATAGCCTCTGCCACAGCATTTTCTAAAAATGGATGCCAGGTATTCAATCAAAATTTTGTGTGTGGGTGTGTGTACAGAGTTCGGTTTTTGTCAGGAAAAGCTATTAAGGTTGTTTCCTCATGAAGCATCATGAACACCTCCTTCCTTGTTATCTACCAGTGACCAGGGATTAACATGGTGGAAGATCTGAGACTTTAATAAGGTCCTGGATCCAGATGATCACTCAATGATCCTTCACTGATCCTCCTTGAGTGTTTTGAAAGGCACATTCAGAGAAAATACAACCTCACTTACAAAAATGTTGGGACAATGTATAAAATGTAAATAAAAATAGAATTAAATGATTTGTTGATCTCATAAACCCATATTTTATTCCCAGTAGAACACAAACAACATATCAGATGGAGACATGTTACCATTTAATGGAAAAATTGAGGTAATTTTGAATCTGATGACAGCATGTAAAAAGTAGTTCCAGGATGATGTTCAGCATCGTGTAGCATCTCCTCTTCTTTTAACATCTCTCTGTAAACGTCTGGGAAGTGAGGAGACCAGTTGCTGGAGTTTCAGGAGAGGAATGTTGTCCCATTCTGGTCTGATGCAGGATTCCAGCTGCTCTACAGTCCTGGACCTTGGTTGCTGAATTTCTGTTTCCATGATGCTCCAGATGTTGTGTATTGGTGAAAGGTCTGGACTGCAGGCAGGCCAGTTCAGCAGCCAGACTCTTCTCCTGTGAAGCCATGCTGCTGTGATGGATGCAGGATGTGGTTCAGCATCGTCTTGCTGAAACCTGCAAGGTCTTCCCTGAAAGAAACGTTGTCTGGATGGGAGCAGATGTTGCTCTAAAACCTCCATGTACTTTTCAGCATTGATGGAGCTTCACAGATGTGGAAGCTGCCCACACCATAGGCACTAATGCAGCCCCATCCCATCAGAGATGCAGCTTTTCACCTGTCCACTGATAACAAGCTGGATGCTCCTTCTCATCTTTAGTCTGCAGGACACTCCGTCTATGCTTTCCAGAAACAATTTCACATCTTCATCCATCTGACGACAAAGCAGTTTTCCACTTTGCCTCAGAACTATTTAAATGAGCTTTAGTCCAGGGAAGATGGTGCTGGTTCTGGATCCTGTTCACATCTGGCTTCTTCATTGCATGATAGAGCTTTAACCTGCATTTGTTGATTAAAGCTATCTAATTTATGGAAGTCCATGCAGTGGTTTGCAGCAGAATCATGTCTGGTTTTAATGCAATGCTGCCTGACAACCCCTAGATCACCAACATCCAGTTTGACATTCAGTCTTGTCCCATGCGCACAGAGATCCCTCCTAAATCTCTGATCTTGTTTGATGACATTATACACCGTAGATGATGGAATCTTCAAAATGTTCATGACTTTCAGGAACATTTCTCTGAAAGTGTTCCACAAATTTTGGACAGTTTGTCTCAGACTGGTGAACCTCTGTCCATTAATCCATCTGAGAGACTCTGCCTCTCTGAAATGCTCCTTTTATACCCAGTCATGTTACTGACCTGTGCCAATTAACTTAATTAGATCTCAAAACCTCATTTGGTTGTGCATTTGTGCAAATTACTGTTCTAACCTTTTGTTTCAATCTCTGATATGTTGCTTCTGTTCTACTAGTAATAAAATTTGGGTTGATGAGATTTTTTGGAACTGGGATTGTATTATTATTATTATTATTATTTTCATTATTATTATTATTATTATTATTATTATTATTATTATTATTTTCATTATTATTATTATTATTATTATTATTATTATTATTATTATTATTTTCATTATTATTATTATTATTATTATTATTATTGTTTTCATTATTATTATTATTATTATTATTATTATTATTATTTTCATTATTTTCATTATTATTATTATTATTATTTTCATTATTATTATTATTATTTTCATTATTATTATTATTATTATTATTATTATTATTATTATTATCATTATTATTATTATATGAAATATTCAGAGAATCTGTAGAAACCTGCTGTAATTTTGTGGTTCTCAAACTAACACAGTTCTGAAGTGGCGAACACTGCATGGATTCAGTAACACTTCTAAAGAGAAAAAAAAATCCATACAATTAAATTTGTTCTTGTTGTTGCAAATAAACCTCTTCATTTCATGGGTTAGACTAGACCAGATGGAAATTATATATATGTATATATATATATATATATATATATATATATATATATACACACCCAATCATTGAAGTAACAGAGGGAAAAGCAAAATAAGAGGAAGAAAGATAAAAAGTGTCATTACAGATTTTCCAACACATTTTTTCATCAGCACCTTTATTCCATTCCTGGTTATTGGAGCTGATGACTGTTTCCCAGTTTTATTTATCTATTCTGCCTTTCTTGATATTATTCCAACTTCCCGTTTAATATTTTCTTCTGGATAGTTTGGCTGACTCCAGCCCAAGCAAAAAGAGAGAAAGAAAAATAAATGCCTCCACCCATTATTTTCGTCCATTAGGGGAAAGGGGAAGCTGGAGCCTAACCCAGCATTTAGCAGGGGAGAGGTAGGGTACACCCTGGATAGTACCTCAAGCAAACCCACGCATACACGGGGAGAAAATACAAACTCCACAGAGAAAGACCACGGTTCACACCTCCCCTCAGCTGAGGCTCGAACCAGCGACCGTCTTGCTGTGTTAACCACCGTGCAGCCCAAAATTCCTAAATAAATTCTTTTTTTTACATTTTTTTAAAAACATTGGGATTGTCTGTGAAAACAGTGACATACATGTTGTATCAGGCATGAAGAATCAGGAACTTTTTCTAAGAAGGCGCGTTTACCAGCCACCATCTTCCTTTACCCACTCAGTAGGTCCTCCAATCAGAACACACTCTCGTTTTCTCTTATTTTAGGAGAAGAGGAGGTGAGGAAAACATTCCCCATCATTCTGAAAAACTACAACCTGTGTTGAGTTGTGATGGCTGTAAAGTTAAGCTATAGAATTGTAAGATTCACAATGTAGTGTTCAATCAAACTACTCCAAAATACTCATTAGTACACCACACAAACCCACAAAAAAAAAAAAAAAAATAATCTTGGGCATCTAACAACTATAACACAGCAGGGTGCTCGATCAGAGGTTAAAGAGATAACTACAGGTTGATTCACTTTAATTCAGATTACTTCACAACCTCATCAAGTAAAGGCACTTTTAAAGGCACAGTCCAATTCAATCCACTTCACTGTAGTCCAATTATAATCCCATTAACCCTCGCACACACATCATGATGCTAGTTAGAAGGACAATGTTTAGAGTGCTTTTATGTCTTAAAATGGACTAAATTAAAATGATCTAAAAATATTTTATATCATAACTGTGTAAAATGTTCAATAGCTTTAAACAATTACAATAAATACATATTTTATATGTAGGAGTTTTATGAAAGTTAATCTTTTGAAGGGTTTCTTGAATGTTGCGTGGAGAAAACACTGGGCCGTTGTGGATCAACCCACTGAAATGAATGTGTGAAAGGTCTAAGTGTAATTCCTCCTGACTTCATTTGTGGTGTTGCAGCTTGATGCTGATGGAGCTCCATGAAGCAGTTTTTTCCAGGTGGGTGACAGACTTTGTGCTCCGCACCTCATTACACCATGACAACCTCATTTTTTCCATCCAACAAAGCCAGTGGTCAGTGTTTTCCAGACAAGCAGGTGAATCACAGCCTACTAGGGAGGGCAGTAATAGCTTGAATTTCACTATACAGCAACCAACAGCAAATTAGTTAAAAATGTTCAGTTTTAAAAATCAAAACATTATGATGACTGCCATGTTTTTCAGAATTATATATATATATGTATATATATATATATATATATATATATATATATATATATATATATATATATATATATATATATAGCACTTATAGATATTCCATGATGGTTTGCTGTTGCCTTGAGGCAACATGTGCAAATTTCCATGATGGTATGTTGGTGCCTCAGGGCTACAGTTGCATTTTCAATCCTTTTATTACAAAAAGTCATTAGAATATTAACTAATAAACCTTATTGTGAAACAACAAATCTATTATTCGTTCAGTTACACATAATCAAATTTTAGTAAATTAGTAGATCACAAATTAAACCAAATAATGTACAAAGCTGAGAGCAAACAGTTACCTCCTGATACCCAGAAGCTGTGTACAATGAGAGAAAATAAATATGATCTGAGAGGTCATTTTATTTTTTAAACCCAAAAATAACCAACATTAAATGTCACTGTGTTTCTGTTACTGGTGTACAATTTTGGAATATTTGTCTTAAAAGTATTAAAATGAGTGATTCTGTGAAAGTGTTTAAAAAGATGGATCGAAAGGAAAAGATTGTTCTTTACTCTGATGCCAGAGACACGTTGAGAAGGTGATAAGCTGACTTTGGTTTAAATCGTTTGTTTATTTCCCTGTAAAATATTTACATTTTCCTTTCTTTGTTACACAAGCCTTTGCTCCAGCCTACACAGCTTTTGGTTCATTTAGTTGATCTTGTTTATTTTGTCTGCAACGTTTTGTACTTGCCACCTTCGGAGGACCCAACTAACCAACCCATAAACTCAGTTCACTTTAAAAACCAAACATATAAACAAAAGAAAATAAAACTGTTTTTTTTATTGGTCATTGGTTTTATTGGTCATTTTTGGCTGTGTTATGTAGAAATTGAAGATACACAGCTAAAAAAAATAAAGGGAAGACTAAAATAGGATCCTAGATCTGAATGAATGAAATATTCTTATTAAACACTTTATTCTTTACATAGTTGAATGTGCTGACAACAAAATTACACAAAAATTATTCATGGAAATCAAATTTATTAACCCATGGAGGTCTGGATATGGAGTCACAGTCAAAATTAAAGCGGAAAAACACACTGCTGGCTGATCCAACTTTGACGAAATGTCCTTAAAAAGTCAAAATGAGGCTCAGTAGTGTGTGTGGCCTCCACATGTCTGTATGACCTCCCTACAACGCCTGGGCATGCTCCTGATGAGGTGGCGGATGGTCTCCTGAGGGATCTCCTCCCAAACCTGGACTAAAGCATCCACCAGCTCCTGGACAGTCTGTGGTGCAACGTGGCGTTGGTGGATGGAGTGAGACATGATGTCCCAGATGTGCTCAACTGGATTCAGGTCTGGGGAACAGGTGGGCCAGTCCATACCATAAATGCCTTCGTCTTGCAGGAACTGCTGACACACTCCAGCCACATGAGGTCTAGCACTGACTTGCGGAGGAACCCAGGGCCAACCGCACCAGCATATGGTCTCACAAGGGGTCTGAGGATCTCATCTCGGTACATAATGGCAGTCAGGCTACCTCTGGCGAGCACATGGAGGGCTATGTGCCCCCCTTCCCCCCAAAGAAATGCCACCCCCCACCATTACTGACCCACTGCCAAACCAGTCATGCTGGAGGATGTTGCAGGCAGCAGAACGTTCTCCACGGCGTCTCCAGACTCTGTCATGTCTGTCACATGTGCTCAGTGTGAACCTGCTTTCATCTGCGCAGAGCACAGGGCGACAGTGGCGAATTTGCCAATCTTGGTGTTCTCTGACAAATGCTAGATGTCCTGCACGGTGTTGGGCTATAAGCACAACCCCCACCTGTTTCTGACCATTTGAGCAGACACATGCACATTTGTGGCCTGCTGGAGGTCATGTTGCAGGCTCTGGCAGTGCTCCTCCTCTTAGGTAGCGGTCCTGCTGCTGGGTTGTTGCCCTCCTACGGCCTCCTCCACGTCTCCTGATGTACTGGCCTGTCTCCTGGTAGCATCTCCTTTCTATGGACACTACACTGAAAGACACAACAAACCTTCTTGCCACAGTTCGCATTGATGTGCCATCCTGGATGAGCTGTACTACCTGAGCCACCTGTATGGGTTGTAGATTCCATCTCATGCTACCACTAGAGTGAAAGCATTCAAAATGACCAAAACATCAGCCAAAAGCAGGAACTGAGAAGTGGTCTGTGGTCACCACCTGCAGAACAACTCCTTTATTGGGGGTGTCTTGCTAATTACCTATAATTTCCACCTGTTGTCTATTCCATTTGCACAACAGGATGTGAAATTGATTGTCAGTCAGTGTTGCTTCCTAAGTGGACAGTTTGATTTCAGAGAAGTGTGATTGACTTGGAGTTACATTGTGTTGTCTAAGTGTTCCCTTTTTTTTGAGCAGAATCCAGAGTGATGCTCTTGACCTTTACAACAGGGCCCTTCATTTAAAACTTAACAAGGTCCAGTCAGAGAAAATATGTTGAAGCAAAGGTCCACAAGATCACAATGTCCAACTATTTAGTGTGATATATGATGAAGTAGCCTAAACGTTGTGTCATCTGCATATAATCAATACTTCACTGTTTAATCAAATGAAAATATAAATAATATAAACAGTTAACTATATTTATTTACACATAACATAGAACTGAACATAAAATCATGACAACTGATATAAATAATGTTCTCTTATTGTGTATGTTTCAATACACAGCCTAACGTTAAAATTGGTTTTAACAGAATATATGTAGTGGAAAAAAGGTCATTTTAATGTAGTTATTAATACTAATAAGTCCTATGATCGTTGGAGTGTAAAAGGTTGAATAAATGAATGTAGTTTAATCAGTGTAATGAAGGTGAGTAGATGAAAACTGATGATGGGCAAGTTAAGTTTATCTGTTTAGCACATTTCATGTTCAAGACAAGTCAAAGTGCTTTACATCAGGGGTGCCCAGCTCCAGTCCTCAAGGGCCACAATCCTCCAGGTTTTTGACGTGTTCCTGCTCCAAAACCACCTGACTAAAATTGATGAGTTATTGTACAAAATTAACAGGCTGTTGGATCTAGTTAATATGAGTCAGGTGTGTTGAAGCAGGAAACTTTGGAAAATCTGCGGGACAGTGGCCATCGAGGACTGACTTTGGGCGTCCCCGCTTTACATAAAACATTAACAGCATTACAGATGGTGCAAAGAAAGCATTCAGAAGTAGTAAAAGCAGCAACAAATAGCAAAAATCACAATAAAATAATAAATGAAATTTAAATTATTAAAAGCAAGATAAACTAAATGTTACAGATTTCATGCATAGGCGCATGAAAAAAAGAAATGTTTTTAATCTGGATTTAAAAATGTCTACATTTGGTGAAAGTTTAATCTCCACTGGTAGTTTGTTCCACTTGTTTGCAGCATAACAGCTAAATGCTGCTTCTCCATGTTTAGTCTGGACTCTGGTCTGGACTAGTTGACCAGAGTCTTTGGATCTAAGAGCTCTGCTAGGTTTATATTTTCTGAACATGTCACAGATGGATTCTGGGCCTAAATCGTTCTAGTTTAAGCCCAGATTACATCTGGGGCCGGCAGGGTTTCCCACAGTGCTGTTCACTCCTACTAAAGTCCCACTACGTAACTTACCCACCTTAAAACTACACACGGCTTCATATGCTAGTAAGTGGATATAAACACACCGTTTTGAACGTACACCGTGTCCACCAGCAATGGAGCACAGCAGGACATTATCGGAGGAAGAGAGAAAGAGGTTGAGGAAAAAATAAGACAAGAGTCAAGATAAGTTGATGTTTTACTGGCTGGAGTGAGTTCCCAGTACAGGTAGGATGCAAGATGGATGCTGAATGAGTCGGTGATAGGGATTATTCCACAGTCTAAATGGAGTTTAAATAAAGACTTCAGTGTTGCTGTCCATCCTCTGACTGGCCTGACATCCTCTGAATGTTGCATAATTTCCTTCTATATTTTGAAGCTTCCATCGCTGTGTTAGCGGCCTGGCTCTGACAAATAAATTGAATGCACATCCATCTCAGTAATGACACAGAAAAAAAATAAAAAAAACCTCTTCTACTGGCAGCAGCAGCTCATGGTACTGGTGTGTTTTAGAAACACCGGTGCAGATCCAGCTTTACAAAGCTGAGACCCAAGTTTCATAAGTCAGGGATCTCTAATTCTGGTCTCGAAGGCCACTGTCCTGCAGGTTTTAGATGTTTCCCTGCTTCAACACACCCAACACAAATTAAAGGCTCATTCTGCAGAACTTGACAACTAGCTTGATCAGGGGAGCATCTGTAACCTGCAGCACACTTGCCCCCTGAGGACTGGATTTACAAGCCCTCTTTTCTTTACTGGCTCTCCTCACATCACAAATTTGATTCTCCGTGATGGTCATATTATTTTCTGACCTGGTACCTCTTACCTTGCAGGCAGGGATACAAAACAGCGGTCTTTCGTGTGTTTTGAAATCTCCAACTCCAGATCCAAAATGTTGCTTTTCTTATGCTGCTAAAAACTGAGAACTGCCTGCATGGGCCCAACCCACATACTCAACTCTGCTGCTCATCCCACAAAGAAAAAAGGAAAAAAAAAAAACAGACTTTACATACTTATTAAAAATGAATCATTTGGGGGTAATTTTCTACTAATTTTGAAGTGAATTTTGTGAGAATTTGGGTCTTATTTTGTTGTGTCCATTTAAATTTCAATGCAAAAGCTAACTATACATACAGGGGCCATGTGGGAAATGCTTATCTGTGTATGTTCAGACCACTAGTCGTTACAGTCCAAGTTCAAATGATGAAAAGCACAGATTTTTAGGAATTATATGTCTGTTACAGCTGCAGGTTATAAGAAGATGGTGCCTTTAGTGCAACAGGAGCTGCAGGATTTGCTGTCGATGAAGTGGGTCAGGAGTTCTGTCAACTCTTGATGATTTCCCCTAGGAGAAATGTTACCTGGCTGGTGATGGTTAAATCTGGTCTCCAGTGTGACAGCAGTGTGGGAGTTCAGCCTTCAGAACAAAATTAAAACGGCCATGAATAATCGTCTGTCTGAGGGAAAAACCATCAAACTTGTAGTATCATATCGGCAGCAGTCTTACTTGACGAGTTGGAATATACTCCTCCTAGTACACACTTTGTGTCCATCAATGCCTATAAAACCTTAAAATATGACTTCTACAATTATGTTATGAGGCTAACAATATGTAGGCTATATTTCATAGAAAAATATCAAGTTAAAATGTCCTTTTTTCAAGTTTTGGGGCACTATACTGAAAATATTTAAAGGTACATTTCACTTCCAGCTTTACATCTGAGAGACTTTGCATCTCTGAAATGTTCCTTTTAAACCAGTCATGTGACTGACTTGTTTCTAATTAACCTAATCAGCTGTCAAATGCTCTTCCAGTTTCTATCTTTATTTGTGCCAATTACTTTTCAGCCTTTCCTTGCTGCTGTTCCAACTTCATATGTTCTTTATGTTCTATTGGGAATAAACGGTCATGAGAGTTGGAAATTATTGCATTCTGTTGTATTTACATTTTGCACAACATCCAATCATTTTTGCATATTTTACATATTAGGAACATCTGCAGAGAGTTTCTTTTTTAATTAAATTTAGTGTAGTGTGTGCATCACCAAAGAACACACCAGACTGTACAGTGGAACTTGTACACATGAGGGGAATTAACCCTCAGATTTATTATAAAATCATAATAAAATATAGTGTTGTAAATATTATGTTGTTTTGTCTCCTGTTCATTTCTACAGCCTGCACATTGCTGTTAATCAGCAAGCAGCTGGGAAACAGTAAAGATTCAGATCTATAGTGTAGAGCGTGGTGAGAGAAGCATGGGGAGGGATTGTGTCTCTGATGGAAACCGCAGCATGTAGGACGTGGAGGTCAGAGCCAGATGATATTTTGCCCTGCTGCCCCGTCGCCAGACGAAACAGCAAAGATGATTTATGATGGCGGGCTGTACGGCAGCAGTGGAGGGAGTGATGGCCCCAGCAGACCCAGACGAAATTGGGTTACTAACAAAATGTAAAGGCTGTGTCGCAGACTAACAAATTTAATCACAGCCATCCTCCCCTGCAGGTTGTTTTAATACCGCTGGATTACGGAAGTCTCTTGTCTCCGTCTGTCTCTTTCCAGCAGACACAGACGTGTTTGTGTCAGTATGGCTGCAGCACAAACAAACAGCAGAAGGTTGGGATTGTTTTCCTGCTCAGTTTGGAACATAAATCATATATTTTAAAGCAGTAACTTGTAAGAAAAAGAACAGGATTTAGTATAATAAGTAATAATCAATGCCTGTGATTTTCTTTTTTACCAAAAAACATTAGAGCATAGGCGAGGTTAAAGATGACCATGCTGTTTAACAACCATAGATTATACATAAAAGATGGACAGAGCCTCCGTGACGTCACCCATAGGTTTCTGGAGAGATGAACTGAAGCTCATTGGGCGTTCCCACCATCGCCATCTTGGCAACGCCAACAGCTAACCGAGCTAACCCGGAGCTAATGGTAGCTAACCAGCTAACGGAGGTAGGTGGGCTAAAGCTAAGGCATGCTGTTAGCCGGCTAAAAACCGTGTTTGTGCTACACTCGCCCTTCTTGCCGTGGATATTGGATACCTGTCAATCAAAAGGACACGCCCCTAATTATGCCGAATTTCAAGATTAAATAACATCCAAACAGATGAGTTAGAAAAAATTCACCCCCCTCAAAGTTGTCATGAAGGTAAACTTGACCTTTTAATCCTAAAATGGATTTTTGAACCAGGCTTTAAACATGTTTATTTCTGCTGTGAAGTTGTTTTTTATACATGGGAGTCTATGGGGATTTGCTCTGTTTTGGAGCCAGCCCCTAGTAGATGAGGGGTGAAATGCAAATCTTTGCACTTCTGCATGGGCTTCACATTTTACCGCCAGAGGTTACCACTTGTTAATAACAGTTTAATTATCGAGTCTGACAGTTTCTGTCTGGAAGTGGTGCTGGACGTGATCATCTCTCTGCTCTGGAAGGTACCAGTCGGTAAAAATGAACTGTGGATAAATCTCTTATATGGTGAGCAGATATGCCACTTCTTTAGAAATCACATTATACTTGTTTACTTCTTACAGAACCATAAACTGCATCTTATTTACATCCATTTATTTAATCTATGTTAAACTCAGTCTGTTTAAATGACCAGAAGTCACCAGCGATCAGACACAATAAACTTCTATTTAGTTTTTATTACATTTATTGATTAGGTTTTAAACAGTTTATATGGCAGCATGAACAAAGCCCTGCAGAGATGAGCCAGAGAAGTTTAAAAAATCTCATAAACAAAGCCAAAGCTCCACTTTTGGTTGGTCTGTATGTCTGAAACTGTTTTATGTCAACGTGGTAAAAAAAATTATTTAATAAGATGGAGACTGATGCAGAACATTTTCTGTTAAATGTGGATTTTTTTTTCCTTTTTTACATGAGCTGGATAAACTGTATGCAATAAAGATTACTGCTGATGTTTAATTAACTATATGCATACAAACTGAGCATGGTGGCTTTACAGGCTGCTGTGATGTAACAGAGTGAAATATGAGGAAACTACATGGAAAAAAAGACAGTTCAATGCATCTATAGACACTGACACGTATGTGGCGTTGGTTTTAACAGGATCAAACTAACTGCGAGGAGCAGAATATGAGCCAGCTTGCTTCAGATTTAAATTAAGCTGAATAAATAGAATAAAATTTATAATGTTTTCCAGGCATCCAGGTCAGACAGGTAGCGGCTAGGTCAAAGCAATCCAGGAGCTTCCTGAGAATAAGATGCTACTGGAGACAGTGGGGGAGAGGATATACTGGTTGTAAGGCTTGGTCAAACAGACACATTAATAAGCAAAAACCTTGACCTGAGTGTGTTACCACAACAATGTGGCTCTGTGAAGGATGAAGCTCGTCCTTAACCTGTTCAATCCCACCGACTATTGTTGAAACATTTTAACTCTTTAACATCTTGTAGCTCTTAAAGTGTTGTTTTAGTTCTGAGCAGCTAATGAAAGTTTGAAAATAAAAGAATAAGTTATTATAGATTCTTCACTGAGTTTCTTTGTGTTTTTTTCAGGTCGCTGGTTATTGCAGACTTGGAGAAGTGCCTCACTGGCGTTGTGGGGATGACGCTCTCCACACACAAGCTGATATACTTTTCAGTTAATGCAACCAAGCTGTCACCTCCCAACATTGCAATGTGTATAAATAGTGCTTCATTTTAGATACTTTTTGTCATTTGCAGTCATTTTAAGCTCTTGAAATCTCATTTTATATGGTTGGAATGGCACATTAAATGTTTAAATGTTGGGGTTAGATTTTCTCGATGATTTCCTTCACTGCCGAATGGCATCATGGGGTTTGAGGGAAGGTCAGCAATTCAAGATTAATAAAAAACCTGGACACCATGGCTCTTACCAGGGCGGCCTCTATGTGTGGGGGTGTGCAGTAATGAGCTGGCTCATGCTTACATGGCTGTGTTGGTGGCAGTTCCTTATGGTTAAAGGGTCTAGAGATGGGGTTTTTGTGGAGCACAAAATGCCGGACACCACAGTTTTGGTGGTTGAAGTGCAACAGTACAAATAAATTTTGGATGGAATATAGTTCCTTTTTTTTTTTTTTTGCTATATTAAGGGAGGACTACTGCCAACAAAACTGCATTATTTTGTAATAAGGAAGGCCACATGCGGTAGTCTGTTTGTTTGTTGAAGAAGTCCTGGTGTAAAAAAACAAAAAGGTGGCTTTGGATAGGGAAAACTTTAGGATTGGAACACTACCTTGCACTTCTTCAGAGTTTCTTCAGCTTTCTGAGACCACATCCTCAAAGTCCTTTTGGTCAAAGGCTGCTGCGTAACAATAGGTGTACCAGATAATGGACTGTGAGTTGAGCGTTATGCATCTCTTGCATCTTAATAGAATAAATCCAATAGTTTATTTCATCTGGCTGAGCGGCTGATGATGTATGTAAGCGAAATGTGGCTGAAATATATTTGGGTGAATTCTTTCTATATTATTATGGATAGAAATGCACAGCTAGCGGTTTAGTTCAGTGTTCGAGGCACAGATTCTGCCCTTCACAGTTACATATCCAGGATTATGTAACCACTTTTTCAACAAGTCTAGCAATATGTCAACCTTGTGCCACTACACTGAATGTCTCTGGCTGCTTGTACAGCCAGGCAGATAGAGGCAATGCTGATATGTCCTCCTGCAGTTGTGTCTCAAAACACTGAATACTGCATTCCTTATATCCCTGCTGTGCTCTTGATATATCTCTAAGCTTTGCTTCTTTATTTCCAAGT
This sequence comes from Melanotaenia boesemani, assembly GCF_017639745.1. Taxonomy (NCBI): domain Eukaryota; kingdom Metazoa; phylum Chordata; class Actinopteri; order Atheriniformes; family Melanotaeniidae; genus Melanotaenia; species Melanotaenia boesemani. The sequence goes on along the minus strand of NC_055705.1, from coordinate 8,280,669 downwards.
GATCTCTCATTCCTCCATGATGATAGAGAGAAGTTATTGTTTAAACTTCCTCCACCTCTCCCTACGCCTTGCTTCTTTTCAACATCTACAGAATTTCTTCAACTTGTCAGGGATTTGGCATCATATTTCAGGCATTAGCTGGGTCTTGGGAAGCTCAAAAACTCTCCTATTGGTATGGTAGTTTATTATAACAGATGTTATAAAATGTAGTATAAAGTATAAGAGAAATCATTAAAGCAGCACAGCTTCCAAACCAGCAGAGAAAAGTCTATAAAAAACTGCTGTAACTTTATGCCATCGTGGTTTGGAACATATAACAGTTTGCACCAGATACTAGAAAGTAGTATTAATGACAATCATGGACATATTTACTTTCACTTGTTTCACTAAACAATAGTTGGTGATGTTTACCTGCTTCTCACATCTTTAGTGAGAGTTTTAGTTTAAAAAACATGTCTGCAGGCTTCATTAGGGACCCAGTGCTTTCCTTGTCATTTCACAGCTTTCTAAAGACAAGATAGAAGTTTTATAACATAAGACACGACGCTGGTGGTATTTTCTTTCATTTCCTGTGAAATTCACTAAGTTGTTGATCCTATAAGTCTCTGCCACTGTTACACTGGCTCTTGTCGCAACAAATACCATAATAATCCAATTTCAAAGTCGAGCAGTGACTTTAACGGCACAAAAACACGGAGTGAATAGCTGAGGAATACTTTGATGGTGTCTCCTATTTGGTATTTCATCTGCGTAAGCTGCTTGGAAAAATCAATACATCACTGTTCACCAGCATAACTGGTTTCTGTTTAAATTAAAGCCTGGTCTTAGATACAACTCCTCTGTAGTGTTAGGCATGATCATGCTCTGCATTATGTATTTAACCACAACCCCACCTTTTGTCTTTCCACATAGCACTGTACTAGCTTTCAGATTTTAAAATAAAATTATAAATGACTCATTACCGATGAGACTTCTAGTATTCAGCTGCAATATGAAAAACCACCATGCAGTAATAACTATGAAGCCAAACCTTTAACACCAACATGTTTTTCTGCTGCTGTTTCTTTAATCTGAATCCTCTTTGTATTCTTGTTTGTGCTGAATAGTTTATCACATTCACCATGAATAAAATAGAAAACCTTTATCTTTATCATGGCACACCCCTCACATTTTTGCTCTCTACGGTTCTTTGCTTCATTATCTCTGATTGAACAGACACTCTCCTTCTTGTTTCAGTATAGAGTATAATCCCTTCCAGCATTGTCCTATCTTGAACTCTTTATGCTCTCTCTCTGGCTACAGATCCATGATCTGCTGAACTCATACAGGAAAAATTTGAGCAAATTTCACAACTTACTTAAACTTACTTGTCAAGCTTCCTACAAAAATTTCAGTTTTTATGTACCCCATGTTGCTTTAGTACTCACTCCTAATGCATTTCCTTCGTTTATGAAACTTTCACAGTTGTACCATGTGAAAGAAGGTTCTCATTCATCCAGGTCATGCCATCTTAGAAGGACAAGGAGTTAAGTCAGCTGGGTGTTTTGAATCCATTTCACTCTCATTCAAAAATAGCTTTTTGAGTTCTGACTAAGGCCTGAAGAAGGAGGGAGACTGTTGTTTGTATAGTCTAGGATCATTGTTGAGAGTCATGACACACCTGAGCTCTTGTTAAGGCTTGTTAAGGTGGCTGGCATCAATGCCATCAATGTCGCATGAGGCTGAGCATTGTTGTGCATCAGAAGGAACACAGGTCTATTACTATTGTTGTCGGTACATTAATGTTGTATGATTTTTCTCTCCTTCTTTTTCTTCTTAAAATTGTCATTATGTATACAGGTTCCTGCTTATAAGCTTTAGGTAGCTTCCTAAGGAGACCTGATTTATACACGATCCTGGCTAAGCCATATGAAAAGGTGTAGAACATGTGAATGTGAATATGGATGTGTATGAATAAATGAAATGAAAATGAAATGAAAGGTCCCACTGCAGCAGCATGCGACCCAATGGGTCTGACGATCTCTTCCAGGTACCTAATGGGAGTCAGTGTACCTCTGGTCAGCACAAAAAGGTGGATGTTGCAGGCAGCAGAATGTTCTCCATGACTTGTAGAGCACCGGTCTCCAATGGCCAATCTGCCAATCTGCCAATCCAATCCCTCATGCCACCTCATGGAGTCTGCTTCTGACAGTGTGAGCAAAAACAAACATTACTGGCTGCTGGAGGTTTTTTTGTAGGGTTCGGGCATTGCTCCTCCTTGCAGAAAGGAGCAGATAGCGGTCCTGCTGCTGGGTTGCTATGTACCCTATGTTTTGTGTGTGTGTTTCCCCAGCACAAGTAGTTTGTTATGCTTTACCCTACACAACAGTATAACACCAAAATCTTTGTATTTTCCATCATGTTGTCATGACAGAGAAGGTAGGAGGCAGACGGGTGCAGGAACAATAGAATTTAATAAAGAATCACTAGAGAACTCACATGAACGAAACAGAGGAGACACAACAAGGAAACACGACGGATGATCTGACAATGAGTAACAGAAGGTGAGGGGTATATTGAGGATAACTAACGAGGAGCAGGTGAAGCAGATGAGCAAATCAGCCCAGGTGTACTAACGGACAGGAAGCAGAACAGCAAACAGTACGCAAGGGGAATGAACAAAACAAAACAGGAACCCAGACAAGACAATGAACCTACAGGAACGTAAAACCAAGCTAAAAACACACAGATCATAACAAGTTTACCCCAATCATTACCTTTAAATATCTCTTTTCTTCAGCTGAAACCATTACATTTTTCAGTGCTGCTCAGGATAGACTGAATCAAAGACAAGAGCCGATGCAATCTGTAGGGTTCCTTAACTAGGTCATTATTTTAGTTAATTGCGTTATGTGAACAATTATTGTGAATCAAACTAATATGGATCATATCGGTTTTATATATATATATATATATATATATATATATGCATCTCCACTGATCCGGAGTCCAGTGGTGGCGTTGTCTTCACCACTGCTTCCGAAGCTTTGCTTTGCTTCTGGTGATGTATGGCTTGGATGCAGCTGCTCGGCCTTGGAAACCCAATCCATGAAGTGGTCTTCGTACTGTTCTTGAGCTGACCTGAAGGCCACATTAAGTTTGAAGGTTTGTAGCGATTGACTCTGCAGAAAGTTGCCTACCTTCATCTGTTTCTTTGTAAGCATTGGGCTGCGGGATCAGGGGAGGGTGGACATTGATGTTGTCAATAAAAATGGGGGGCACTGTGCTAACCCTAACATAATGCTCATTGTTTTGCAGTCCTTTATCTTCTAGCCATTAAATGTAGATTCATACAGAAGAATATATATATTGTGTCTTTAGTTATGGCTTCATTTCCTTCTGCAGTTCTTCTCCTCACTATATCTTTGCTGTGTTACATGTCAGGTTATCTTCATGTACACAATCATGTTTCTCTGCCTCTTTATGTTGCCCCTGTGGACATAATGGAGGGCAGAGCTGAGTAGTTTTACCCTGTAAACAGAGCATCAAGGTCAGCGTTTGCTCAGGAAATGAGCTCTAACAAAGCTCCCGCAGCTGATGCAATGGCTGTAATTCAGACAGGGTTCAAAACTGATCTCACCTTGTAAAGCCAGCCGGCTGGGCGAGTATTTTCTGTCTTATTAAATAATGTCAGTGTGAATAAAAGCTTTTATACATGCTGTGAACAATAACAATGACCTTACACTTGCTCCAGGGCCCTGTTCTAGAAAGGAGGTTCAGCTAACTCTAGTCAGAAACTTTGGGTTAACTCACTCTGACCTGAGCAACTCCAGGTGTTCGGCTCCAGACCAGCTGAGTATCTTTACCCAGAGTTAGGAACCACAACATAAAGCCATCACCAACAGAGCCCCAAACCTTGGAGTCACCATGGCAACCCCTTACAAAAACCTAGTTATTTTACGCGACTATAGCGAAAGGTTCTTATTGAAGCATTCGGGCAATACGAAGGTACTCCGTTAAGAAGGGAACCCTGCTGTTGCTAAGGAGAGAAACATCATTGAGTAAAAAAACTGCGTCCTGAGTCAGCGTGTAATATTTAACTTCATCATAACGGTAATATGTAGGCTAAAATATTGGTGATAAGAAATAAATCTTGATTTTATGTTTAATCCCACTGTGGAAAAACACACTTGGGGATAACTGAAAAGTGGTGCTGACAATTGGTGGCAGTGGTGGGATCATCCAGTAGAGGACACAGTTTTTCATTTTCTTTTCTTTTCTTTTCTCCATTTGTGGCTTATTTTTGGAGTTTTCTTCCTCTGTCAGTGAAGACAACATGCAGGGTGGAGGGAAAAGAGAAAGCAGCTTTCCAGGAGAAGCAAGCTGATGAAGAGGAGAAAGAGAATGGGGTTGCTGGAGTGGTTGAGAGGACTGAGGGTGAAGATGATAAGGAGCCAACGATGTCAGACATAGTTTCAATCCTTCAGGCTAATACCTATAGCTCAACAGGAGGCCCAAGAGGTAAGGCAAAAGAAGGTAACTGAACACCAGAAGCAGAGATTTAAGGCACTTCAACACCAGTTCCAGCTTCTCCAGTTGGCGGTCCAAGCTTGAACATCCCCACTTCAGCATGCTGTACCAGGGAAGTACGACATCCTACTGAGCTGGTTGGAACCAGTGCTTATTTGACTTCCTGTTGTCTTTCTATCATCTCCAACCAGTCTGCCCATTCTCCTCTGACCTCTGATATCAACAAAACATGCTGGTCCAGAAAACTGCTGCTCACTGGATATTTTCTCTTCTTCTGACCATTCTCTGTAAACCCTAGAGATGGTTGTGTGTGAAAATCCCAGTAAATACTCAACAACAACCATGTCACATTCAAAGTCACTTAAATCCTCTTCATCATTCTGATCTTCAGTTTGAACTTCAACAAGTTGTCTTCACCATGTCTACATGGCTAAATGTAATAAGCTGCTGCCTTGGCTGATTGGAGTGATTGGCTGATTATATATTTGTGTAAATAAGGAATTTAACAGGGGACACTGAGTGTTTTTGAACCTTCAGAGACCTGGAAATAAATAGCCTATGTGAAGCAGAATATCACTTAGTTGGAAGTTATTTGTGTTAGCCTGATATTATTAATGACAGATTGTCATCTGAAGTTGCCAAATTTTTATTTTATTATTATTTTTTTAACTTTACTGGACCCCTTAGATACCAGAGTCAGATAAATAAACGGGATATCGATTTTCATTTTACATGAACAGAAAATGCATAAACACAAAGATACTAATCTAGAAATTACATTAAAGATTTTAGCAACCATGTTAAATAACTACAGTAGTTCCTGTGTTTCAAAACTCAGAAATTCACAATAAATGGTCTGCAGAGAGCTTTGTGTGGGATTTTCTAAATATAAACATGATATTATGTGATTGGAGAGAACATGTAATTTTACTGAGCTAAAGAGGTGGAATGATGAATCTGCTCAAAGTTCACACAGACAATTAAAGAGGACATGAAGAAGATGACTTGAAAGGTCAAATATGAGGGCAGTGAGGCTATCAAAGTCAAAGACTCAGAGAAATGCTTTGGCCTGGCATTTTATCTGTCTGCAGCAACTGTGGTCCAGCACACACCTCCCAGCACCTTTAATTTCCTACGTTTAAATCTCATTCTTCCAATTTGCGCACTGAAATGACCTGATCACATGTTTTATTCATCATGCTTTGGACACCAAGTCTGAGCATAACCAGTCAGAACCCAGCTTGTTCACAGGGGAACAGTGGATACCAGAGAGAGCTGGTTACTTTGCAACTCTTCAGTCTTACTGCCAGTTGTAGCAGTGGCCAATAGCTGGGAAAAACATCCCCTGCAGCCATAACAGAGCTTCTCCCTGAGAGCAGCTCTTATAAAAGAGACATCTGTGAAACTACTGACTCCAATGCAAAGTCATTTTTTCTGATTCAGTTTTTTTCTTTTTTTTAATCCCATTTAGCTTCTTTAGAGAGCAGCAGCAGAGTGATGATGAGGAGGAGAAAGATCAACAAGCTGATTCTCTTGTGAAATTCTGGTATTGACTTTGGGAGAATGACATGGTTTGATGGTTAAAAATACTCTGAGGTTTTATTTAATGCACATTTACTCTGTTTAGTGTTACAGACTTTAAAGTTTTAGTTTAGCTGCTGCATCCTTCTCAGGATGGGGTCTTTGAAGTAATGGTATGAGGATCAATACTGGAATATCAATCCTTTAATACCATATTTTTACAATGATCAATTTTCTCAATGTGGGGTAAAATGTACTTTATCATTAACAGGAACACAGTGGAAAGTAACTTTACTGTTTGAAACTGGTCTAAATGATACCCAGTTGATAGGAACTACTTTTTCTTCCGCCTGCCATGGTCATATGTGTTAGGGTGAAGAACACGTCACTCTTGAGTTTTTGATGCTGCAGGCAGGTGCTGTCCAGGTATAGAAGGAAAAATGTGGAGATGTTAAGATAGCACTGTCAATGAGGTTTGGGCAAGAGATTTAAGTCTGTCTACTTGGCTGAAGGTTTTCTATTAATGTTCAAACGACATGATTTCTCTGCATTTTTACAACTACACATCCCATTTGGTTCAGTTTTACTATCATAAATAGGTATGAAATAAGTAATGGTATTATTATTGTTACTATAAAATAATGGATGAATTCATATATCTTTCAGTAAAAGTCCTGCAGAGTACTGTTATGTAGAGTAGGCACCATTAAAATATTCAGTACTTGGAAGAAAAAATGGTCACTGGGGAATTTTAGATATTAAAAATTGACAGAATGATATAACATAGATAAGGTAGATAGAAAATAACATCTCTCAGTCTAATTAGTTTTAGTTAATGGTTAACTGAATAATTATTAATGTACGCATTGACAAACGCATGAATTTATTAATTTAACAATGAATTTTCTACTGTGATGGCATTGCATCATATTGCATAGTATTGCATCATATTGCATAGTATTGCATCATATCGCATAGTATTGCACCATATTGCTTTATATCATAATTCATGGAGGTAATTAATAGTTGAAGTTCAGGAACACCTTGTGTCTGGTAGGGTATTAGTTTAAACCCTTACTGTCCAGTATTTTGACAAGTCTAGATTAACTGCCCGACATCTCCGGTCCGTGTAACTGCAACATTCTTGTGATTGAAAAACACGTCTCCTTCTGGTCTGCATTGTGTATGAATGGTTTGCCTCTCAAGGGGATGGGTCTTTGTTGTGTAGATAGAATAATGAGTGCATTCACTTTACTCCAGTAACGACAAATTGATGAGAAGGGAATAACATAATTCATTCAGAATAAGAAAGTATTTCTTGGTTAGATTTCAATGAAATGTCATGAAGAGCAAGGCAGGCAGGCAGGGACAGGACTGGACCCCCAGAGTCTAGATGGTGGTGGAGGATTCAGAATAAAGAAACTTTGGATTATGCCCTCTTGGGCATCAAGTGGAGGTGAAGTAGAAAGGTGGGTTCTGCACAACCTGATTTGGATTATGGGTGACTGGGAAAGGATTTAAAGAATCAGAGACTGAATGACTCAAGAAGATTATTGAACAGCAGGGACAACAACTGAAGAATGAGATGAATTTGATTTCGTGGGAACATGGGAGTGATTAAAGTAGAGAATCATGAACATCAGGGACTAAGGGCAGGTGACAGAAAAAAGAGCTTCCTTACTGAACTTTCACAAAAGTCAAGTTTGTGAAACTTTTGACGTTTCAGAGAAGATGTAGGTTGAATTGTACAGCTGTTTAAATTGAACTTGCTACGTTTTGTGTAAATTTCTCCACATTTCTCCTGTAATTCTGTTGTGAAAGCATCCACTCAAAACAAACCCTCAGCTTTCCCAGCTCTGGGATAAAAAGTCATTTAGGTGAACGGTAAAGTATTATGTTGTGTATCCAAATATTCACAGAACTTTAACCCCTTAAGGCCCAACCCATGAAAAAATTGTAAGAAAAGTCCAACATTTTGAATATGCGTTCTTTATTTCTATTTAAATAGTAGAAAAATTAACATTTCTTTGGGGGGATATTTACCATTTATTACCATGTGATATTTAAAAAAATATTATAGTGGGGTTTTCTGCTTCCGGGTATCTATTAGGGGGCAGAAGACAAGTATTAAATTGTGTTCAACAGGATTTTGAGCAACTTTTTTTGTAATAAAATGATGCAAAATGTCTCAAAAACTTTACGTATCAAATAGGTCATGTTGGACTTCTCTATATTCTGTTCAGTTTAGCTTTATTTATCTAGAGCTCATTCACAAGTAAGTCATCTAAAGGAACTTTTAAAGAAAGATTAGATTTCTGCTGTGATTAGAGATGTGTGTTGCATAGTTAAGTCTAGAGAAAATATTCCAATTCATATCCAAGTGAAACAGAATAAAATAGGAGACATTTCCCAACCATCCTTGAGCTGGATTATACCGTCTTTAGTGGATGCTGTCATTAGGTCCAGAATATCTCTTGTTCCTCTGAACAAATCAAAACCAGCTTAAATCAAATAGGAGATATTAGCAGAGATGCTGGGAATGTGTTTCCAAAGATGGAAGCTTTGTTGGGTTCTTTCCTCCTCCAGTTACAGACATGATTTTTTGGTAGAGTTTGATTTCAAACCATTTCATATCTGGACAGTTGAGGGTGTTTCTGGATGTAAATGATCATGAATGAGCTGCAACATGTTTGATAATGCTGGAAATGCTTCATTATCAATGTAGAAAACAACAACAAATTCCCTGATAACATTTTAAAGAATATATTATCACAGCAAAGTAAAAAAAAATAAATAAAAAAATCTTAGAGGTACCAATGGGTATATAAATGAGCATTTAACAAAAAAGAATGGGGTCATTGCCAGAGGGGCCAGGATGCTAAGGAAACAGAAAAAAATCATAGCTATGGACTCGAAACAGAAATGTTTGGATTAAAGAACAAGAAGGGTCTCAGGCGAAGATGATAAGAGACCTGAAAGAACTGGAAACGTACAAAGTATAGATTAATTAATGGAAGAGGAAATGGTGTTATTGATCAGCTTAGAGTGGAAACAAAAAAAGTTACATACCGGCTCATGGACACAGTTTTACAACATGAAATCAATGCAAAATATATGACTGAAAAGGAATTAGATAAAAACTTACTTCTAAATAATGGATGCAAGTATTATACTGAGCGACAATTTAATGATGAGGTAATTTTGGAAGCATGATCAGTCATACATTTCAACAGCAGGAGTCTAAAATTTATATAAAATAAAGGATCACTCAATGCATAGCAAAAAAAAAGATTTAGTGTAATTGCAGTAACATCAGTGTGTGAATGTATGTGTGAAGGGTGAATGCGATGTATAATGTAAAGTGCTTTGGGTATCATTCCAGGTACAGTAAAGCGCTATATAGATACCATTTAACTGGAACATGGTTAAAAGATGAAGAAATGGATGAAGTTCAGAAAGAGGGATATGGGATGTATTAATTAAATAGAAAAATAAAAGGGATGGAGAGGTTGCTGTTTCTATGTGCAAATTTAAAATGTAATATTGTTGGCAGTATGAACACAGTTGTCAACAATATTATGGAAATTACAGCAGTGGAAATCATTAGTAAAAAAAAAATGAAAACATAATAATCAGTTTTGTTTCTGGAGCTCTAGGCTCCTGTGTTCAGTCATTTACTGATAAAGTCACTGAGTTGTTGGACAGGATCTGTAATAAGTGTGTATTTTTTTTTATGGGAAAACACTCTAATTCCAGATTAGTTGAGTTTACTAGAAATTTTCATGGAAACCCGTTGACTTAAACCATTCTCGTCTTTACAAATGCTGAAACTAAACATGTCAAGATGCACTGACATGGGCAACCATTAGAATTTACTCAAACCAAAGTTCACTTAATAGTTCATTTAATTTAATGTATAACCCCTAGTCCAGATCAAGGGGCAACTCTGCCTATAAAATGTTAAGCCTTTGCGGAAGTGCAAAAAAACTGCAGTTCCTCCCTCATCCACTAGGGGCTTGCTCCAAAACAGAATCAATCCCCATTGACTCTAAGGCCAACTTCACAGCAGATATAAACATGTTTAAAGCCTGGTACAAAAAAAACATTTTAGGATTAAAAGCTTAAGTTTAGCTTCATGACAACTGTGAGGGGGGTGAATTTTTTTCTAACTCATCCATTTGGATGTAAATTAATCTTGAAATACGGCTTAATTAACGGCGTGTCATTTTGATTGGCAAGTATCCAATATCCGCGGAAAGAAGGGAGCATGCAGCACAAACGCGGTTTTTAGCCAGCTAACAGCGCGCCTTAGCTTTAGCCCGCCTACCTCTGTTAGCTGGTTAGCTATCGTTTCTCGGGGTTAGCTCGGTTAGCTCTTAGCTACAGGTAGCTCAGAGTTTGATGGTTGTCAATCATCAACCTTCACATTCTCCTTCTCAGCTCGACCTCTTTACTCATTTTTGGATTTTCGGGGACTCACAACACGAGTGACACAATCAAGATAGCGATGGTGGGAACTTCAAACAGGGCAGAACTTTCTAACATTGTCTAATTGTAAATATAACACAGGAATTAAAGCACAGAACTCAAATTCATAGAACAGCAATCAAAAACGGTCAAATTTCAGCTGACTCTGCATTTCCCATGAGCCTTTGCAGTCCAGATATGTTGAGTTTTGAAAGTAGCCCCGCCCCCTCAGACAGAAATGTAACACGTTCAGTTTTCTTTGCTAATCATTATTATTACACTCCACAATGTAGAAAACTATTAGAAACAACTTGTTTTAGTAATGAGACACTGTTTATATAAAACATAAAATGATAATTAGTCACTACTAAAAAGTAAAATCTGGGCTAAGACTGTAGGGTTAGATAATAATACAGAAGGAATAATATAAAGGCCACATGGGAAAAAACAAATAGTGCAGTAAAGAAGGTTAAAGTAGTATTAACTCTCCCTAACTACTTTGTCAAAGAAAATCTGGACATTTAAGATACAAAAAAAAAAAAGTTCAATAATGTTTTTGTAAATGTAGGTCCAAATCTGGAAATGATTTAACAACAGAGTTTGGTACGTTATATTAGGCTGGACACCTTCATGTCTGAAATAAGCACATTTGCAAAAGTTTTGTTTGGTCTTAATGCTTGAAGCATGCAGTTGTCATGACAAATCCTCAGATTTTTTAGTTCTTTTGTTTCATTAGTATTATATTTCACTAAACCACTGAAATGACTGCGGGTATTATTTTAGGTTAGATTACTTTCATTGTCCCTGAAAGGAAATTTGGCTGCAGGAAGTGCTGCACAAAGCTGCATCCCAGTCAGCCACATTTATCTCAATATGTCACAAAAATGATAAGAGACACCGATCACAACCCAGAAAGGAACCTTTCTGATGCAGAGGTGAACTGAGCACAATGGGCTGACTTGTACTGCATTTATTCAGGTGTGTTTCTGTTTGCCTCTGAAGATGTAACAGCACAGATCATACGCCACTTTGCAGACTCCAGAACCTCACTGTTGTCAGGGCAACCACCAAAGTGGGAACTTGCATGCAAAGCACTGCAGATTCCTGCACATGTAGATGGAGACAATAACACAATGAACCAGATACAGGCTCTTGACACACCAACACAGACACTTACTCTTCTCAAATGTTGTTAGCCGTCTGGTGGATTTTATTAGCCACCTGTTGCTGGCCTGGATTTAGACTACGCCTCCCAATAAAATTGCCTCTAATATAAAGCTTAGAATCGTGTCACCTGGGCCAGAGAAAAGAAATGAGCAATAAGAAGATTAATTCAAAAGATCAATCACACGGGCTGCTCCTGTTTTTTACTCCATGTCAAAAGCAATCCATCAAATAACACATTCTTCTGAACGTGAGTTATTAATGATGCATTAACTGATAATCATTGTTCCAACAACACACCAACACAACATTCATTTGAATAACTAAGTCCAGATCAGTGTGATGTGTTAAAGCTCCAAACTTTATGGTAACCATCGAGAAATTAAACATTAAAATCATCCATATATGGCAGGGTCTATTAGTGGGAGGATGATAGATGGATTAATTGTAGCAAGTGTGCTTCAGACATCTCTTCCTGGCGGTGCAGAGCGATGCACTCCAACTGAAGTCTTATTAATCCTGCTGGGTGAGCGCACAGCCCACTCTGCTGGTGTCCCAGTGGGACTAATTTACTACTGCGTCATTTACAAGCATGCCCCCCCCCTCCCAAGGCAGCACAGCAGCCAGCTCTAACCAGCTTATAGCTGAGGTGCCATGCCCTCCGTTGCTGGGTCAGTCAGATCAATGATTGATTGACAGACTGATTGATTATAATTTATGTGTTTTCCTGCTGTGTTTCAGGTCCAGTGTCTACAAAGGCTGACAGCTCATTTGTTAACATTACAGTCTGTGCCAGGTAAAGTTGCTTTGCATGATAAGTGAACAGCAGCTCCCAGATTTAGCAGCAGGAATATTTGTGCTTTACACCAACAAACGTGTCATTGGGCTGCAATGTTTCTACACAATGTAAATGGGAGTTAAAATAATGTTGGAATCATGTAAAAAACATGTGGGTAATAAAATTTGATATAAACTCTGTTGCGTCTAGAGTTCTGAAAAAGAAAGGCAAATTTCTTTCGCTCAGACGTATTGGGGCATGAAAAAAACAGTGAATACAGCAGGTAACAGCACTGCTCATCTTCTTGAGCATGACTTTAATGAAATGTAGCTCTCAGATATATTTCAGCTGCTCCAAAGGTAAAGATACAAGCTAACACTGCAGAGTCCACAGAGCTGACGCTACATTTTGACTGAATGCTGATTAGCTGAAAGTGAACCTGAGCTGGGAAAACCCAAGTACAGCAGACATAAAACCAATTTCTTAACAAACATGTTCAGGTAAATTTGTATTACAGTGTGAAGACATCTATCACCATTCACTTTGTCTGGTCCACCTTGCTAGTGCCATGTTGGACACCTTTTATCTCTGTTATTTAACTCTTGCTGTCATAGATGGAACCACGTGTTGGAAACCTTCCTCAGAGGTTTTGCTCCATTTAGCCATGATAGCATCACACAGTTGCTGCAGATTTGTCGGCTGCATCCATGATGAGAATCTCCCGTCCCACCACATCCCAAAGGTGTCAGGAAGGACCTGAATGCAGGACTAGGCCAGCAGCAGGTGGACAAGATTATTTATTTCCCCAGAACTAAAGGCACTGCTTAAGCAGGATAAAGAAATACATAACACAACCCCACCAAGAAATACAATTCAGAATTAAATGATAGAGGAACAAAGGCAAGCAGCAAACGGTTTGCTGGGACGTGGAAGACGATAAACAAGAAGAAATGACAAAACAGTGACTATGATCTAGCAGGAAGCAAAAGACAGCAGGAGATATATGTGCACCGAGGAAACTATAAGAGAACAAGGAGCAGATAAAGCAAATAAAACCAGATGTGTATAGAATAGTAGTTAACAGAATGTAAGAAGTGGATGAACTTTACTAAAAAAAAATGTAAAAATGTCCAGTGAACTCATTGTCATGTTCTAGAAAGCAGGTGGAGATGATCTGAGTTTTGTGACATGATGCATTATCCTGCTGGAAGTAGCATTAGAAGATGCTACACTGTGGTCATGAAGGGATGGACATGGTCAGCAACAATACTCAGGTAGGCTGTGGTGGTTAAACCAGGCCACTGTAACAGTTGTAATTGTGGAATGGCCCTTTAAGACTTCTCTTGGTCGTCTTCTAATGATGACGTCATCAAGATACTTCGAGAAGACAGGAGATCGCCTTGCGAACGCTTGGACTGCAGACGGACATTTTTGGGAGCTCGGCTCTTTTCCTTTCTTTTTCCCATTTGTTGTGACGGACGTGTTGTGTGGCGCTGTTTTATTTATGTATGATGAGACAGTAGCTGTCCAACCAGGCTTTATATGGTTGACGAATGTCCTTTTATTAAAGAGCACGCACTGTGGAATCTTCAGTACCAGTGTCGCTGTGAGTTTGTCAACTTTGTGGCAGCTTTATCCGGCTAACTGAGCTAATTCCCCGTACCACAACACGTCCTCCCGTTACACCACGCTGGTACTAAGGGACCCAAAGTGGGCCAAGAAAAGCCCCGTTTTCACCAAGGTGTCCAGCCCAACTCTATTGTGTTTCCACAGCCAACTGCATCCTCAGCAGGTAGGCGATGTATCAGCTGGATAGCGATAGTTGTGTCAGCTACATAAAAGTGTGATATTTTAGTGGCATACCGCCTTCATGGAATTATAATGGAGAAAATGACACAGAAATAAAGGAGGAGAATCCACCTAAAGTTCCACCTTTTAAGGTCAGATCAGTAAGACTAAGGCCCGAACGGAAGGATCCCACAAAAGTAGAAGTGCTCGGATTGGATATTCTGGCACCATTCTCAGTTTTTGCTTTGGGAAACACAAATAAGGACATACCGTCACATCGTGTCACATACCGAGCCAGCCTCGTTGGTGGAAACAAGGCTAAAATATCTCCCACACCATAACAGCAACAGCAGCTTGAACTGTTGTTATTCTGAGCCTAGCAATGTAGACTCAGACCAGCAACGTTTCTCCATCTTCTATTGTCCAGTGTTGGTGAGTCTGTGTGAATTGTAGCCTCCGTTTCCTGTTCTTAGCTGACAGGAGGCACCTGGTGTGGTCTTCTGCTGCTGTAGTCCACCTGCTTCAAAGTGAGATGGTATTCTGCACATCTTGGTTGGAACCAGTTGAGTTCTTGTTGCCTTTGTATTATCTCCATCTAGTCTTATAATTTCCCTCTGACACCAACAAAGATGTTTGTGATGGTTTTACATGACAATCCCAGTAGATCAACAGTTTCTGAATCACTTCTGAAATATTCTTCCTCATTCTGACGCTCAGTTTGAACTTCTGCGTGTCGTCTTGACCGTCAAACTCATTGAGTTGCTATCATGTGATTGGCTGATTAGCTGCTTGCGTTAACAAGTAATTCAGCAGGTGAAAATGGCCGCTGAGTGTATGTGCTGCTAACTCACTGCTTTGTCACTTAGAGTGATTATGCAGAACCATTAAATCAATTTCCACTCTGCTATCAAAAGTTTGATAAGAAGATTAATGCCTATCTGAAATCTGTCTGGAGCCAGCTGCCAACTAGTTTAATATAACATAAAAACTGGACTACTCCAGTCTTTTTATGTGCTGATATTTACTGCTCCAATCTAAGAACCTCCCATAGCTCCATGGTGAATGCTTGCACACGTTTCTGTATGGATTATATCTATGTACCTTAAAACTGTAAGGTGAGGAGTTGGGCTATGTTACACGTAGAAAGTTGGGCCTTCTATTTACTATTGTTTGGTGTCATATGATGCTAACGTAATGCTGCTGCATTGAAATTATATCCATGCGTTGGTAAAGCAGCTTGTGTGTTCTCATTCAGCTGTTTTTTTCTGTTCAGCACTGCGGGCTGTGGAAATGACACTAAAGCTCAAAGTATTCAAACCTGTACTGTGTTCTTGCAGCTGAGTTTACAACAGATATAATTCAGATTGCATCAATGTTTTCATGAGGAAAATAACTGGAATTAAAGGTTTTAAGAAAACAAACCAGCTGTGGGTTCAGAGGTCACCATAAGTACTCTGCAGAACCAGAAGCCTGAAGCGTTGATCCAAGGCAGGACAGATCCATGTTTTCATGATGTTTCCACTAAATTCTGAGCCTAGCATCTGAATGTGGTGCTGAAATTGAGAATCAAGTGAAATTCCGTCAAGTGAATGCATATGACCCATAGTTGCTGTCGTAATTGCTTAGACATTGGATGTCCAAGCTGACATGCAGGCACACTAATCTCTCGTGTTACTGGAAATCCATAGGGAATCCTACACAAAATGAAATGTGTAACACCCGCACCAGATCCTGCCACGCTCCACCGAAGCCGCTCCCCTGAGTATTAACTACCCACACCTCTTGCCCATCACAATCCTGCCTTCTTAATCAACAGCTGCTGGATCACTCGCCGTCGGACCTCGTTTGGATGCGGATGGACGTTCTGCCTTTCCTTTCCTGGTCTTGAAATACCTGGCTGATCCCTGAACCCTGGACTCTCATTCAGTAAGGCTGATTCCTGAAAATACTGGTTCTGAAATACAGTTGACGTTGGTGTCAATAAATCTGCATTCACCACGATCTGTCTCTGTGAGGTCCATTCCATAACAAAATGGAGACTCATCAGACCAGCAACGTTTCTCCATCTTCTATTGTCTAGTGTTGGTAAGTCTGTGTGAATTGTAGCCTCAGTTTCCTGTTCTTAGCTGACAGGAGGCACCAAGTGTGGTCTTCTGCTGCTGCAGCCCATCTGCTTCAAGGTTAGACATGTTGTGTGTTTAGAAATGCTGTTCTGCAGACCTTGGTTGGAACCAGTGTTTATCTGACGTCCTGTTGTCTTTTTATCATCTCCAACCAGTCTGTCCATTCTCCTCTGACCTCTGACATCAACAAAACATTCTGGTCCAGACATCTGCTGCTCACTGGATATTTTCTCTTCTTCAGACCATTCTCTGTAAACCATAGAGATGGTTGAGTGTGAAAATCCCGGTAGATCTGCAGTTTTTGAAAGTTTTTAAGGCATGCTGTTAATGAGGAACAATATATATCTGTTTGTTCTTTATTTACATTTTACAACCAACATTTTTTTATATTGAGGCTGTACTTGCAAAAAAGAATAAAAATCTGTCAACAGTGCAGATCCTATTATTATTGTCTGAAGATGACAATGCTTTTGGGTCACACATCTTGTTTTTCTTGTAATGGCATCAAATAGATTTAATCTTGAGGTGTTTACATAATGGAGTTTATTGGAAAAATCAAAGCAATGTCAGGGTAAGGTGGAGGTGAGGACCCAAATGAGGACTAAGAAGCAGGAGGCAGATGGAATGCAGGAAATAATGTTTTAATCCAAAACTCAGGAATGATAAGAACCACACAACAGGGGAAAAGACCACAAGGATCTGACAAATAAAACTGAAACCCAGGTGTATAAATACATTGATGGACTAATCAGGAACAGGTGAAGTGAATCAGCTAAATCAAACCAGGTGCACTAATGACAGGAAGCACACAGACACAGCAAGGGAAGGAACCACAAAAAACTGAAGAAACCCAGCATGACCCAACATGACCATGACCGAAAACCTACTTAAACAATAATCAACAAAAAAACTACTGAACCAACAAACCATGATCATGACAACAAAGGAGAGAAAAATTTATTTTATCTGTTAAGACTTTTGGAACAAGTTAACAAGTCATTTGCAGCGACTGACAGCTCTGACAGCATATGTGATAATTGGCTAATGTTAAAGCAGTAAAATATATGCATGAGTGTAAGAATAGGCAGTAAGGACTTCCAGTGAGGTGCGACACCAACTTGGCTGCTTAGCTTCTGACTCCACTCGGCTAGGCATCCCCTAGTAGTAGGTGGGAACTTTAACAATGTCAGGGATCCTAAGGTTAATAAAACCTATTCAAGGGGCATTACACGGCTCACAGGCAAAAAAGCAATTGATACATGGGAACAAAAATAGGTCTAGTAGATGTGTGGAGATTTTTCCATCCCTAAGACAAGGAATTCACCTTTTACCATACACATGCTTTTTATTTAAGAATAGATTATTTTCCTATCTCGAACTCATGGCTCTCTGTCACTGAACATAAAATGATAGGTACCATTCGAATGCCCATGCGCCAGTAGGGATGGCTCTATATCTAGACCAGCTAGCAAAATTTCAGCCCACTAGGTGGAGATTTAACTCATCCCTGCTTAAGGAGGACCATTCAGCAGAATTTGTTAAGAGACATATTGGATTATTGGCTGAACAAAGGGCTCAGTATCAGATCCAGCCGTGAAGTGGGATGCATTTAGGGCAATTTTTAGAGACTGACTTATTCAACACTTCATATCTGAAAAGAAAACTGTTTAACATCTCCATGAACAGATGGACATAAAGAAAATGGAAAATATGCATTGTACCAGAACTGACCACCCCATTCTACTTGAACTTACCAAACTAAAAACAGAATATAATTCTATATTACAGGAAAAAGTTGAATACATATTATTCAGAACCACGCATAAATATTATGAACAGGGGGAAAGAACAGAGCGGTTTCTCGCACAGAGCACAGCGGCAGTATACTTAATGAATTATACCAGGAATATACAGAGGTGAGCTGAAAACAAATGATTTGGATATACATGTTAAATTTACCAAATTTTATCAAAATCAGACAACCCTAAAATGCAAGATATTAGTTCTTTTTTACCCAGAATAAACTGCCCAACCCTTTTACACAGGGAAGAAGACCAATTTGGCGTGAACAATTACACATGATTAGGTTAAAAAAGCCTAAACAGGACCTTCAGAGTGGGAAATCTCCAGGGGAGGACGGCCTCCCAGCTCAGTTTTATAAGGTCTTTTCAGATGTCTTTGCCCCAAAACTGCTTAGAGTCGACAAGAATGCCATAGTAGGAGGTTCACTTCCACATAGTATGCAGACAGCTATGATAACTCTGATTCATAAGAAAAACAGGAAACAGTGTGTCAACTACCTGACTACTTATCAATGTTGATGCAAAGCTACTGGCCAAGATCTTAGCAACTAGCCTGGAGGTTTGCTTACCAAAACTTATACAGCCCGATCAAGTGGGTATTAAGATTAGGACATCGTAGGCTGCTCCATCTCATGTGGCAAGCAGGAAATGAGACTGATATAAGTGTGGCCCTTTCTCTGGTTGCTGAAAAAGCCTTCAATATGGTGGAATGGATGTACATTTTTTCAATTGTTTGAAAATTTGGTTTCAGTCTCCCTTTCAATAAATGGGTTAGATTATTATATTACAATCCCAATGCATCTGTAGTAACAAATGGTAGAAACCCCCCCCCCCAACTTCATACAGTAGAGAAACAAGGCAGAGCTGCCCCCTGTCACCTTTACTATTTGTGCTGTTTCTTGAACTGCTAGCAATAGCCATTAGGCAAAATGTTATTATAAAGAGGCTTAAAAGCTGGTGGGACAGAGCATAAATTGTTTCTGTATGCAGACAATGTTTTGTTACTGTGTAAACACTCCTCAACAACTGTATCTCACATTCTCACACTGACTGATTCTTTTTCATGTGTCTTTGGTAACAAAATAAACTGGTCAAAATTTGAAATGATGCCAGTATCAAAAGTTTGTCCACCAAATGGACAAACTTTATTCTCTAATAAAACTGGCACATCATGCTTGAAGTCACCAGTGAGTTTCACCTCTGAGTGTCAGATCCAGTCATACTGTCTGTAACTTTGTCTACATGACATGTGGGCCATCCTCACACCACCAGTGACAAGTGATGTGCTTTTTAGCTCTTTAGCTTGCCGTGCAGGTGACGGCGACTAATGAAACAAAAAAGAATTATTCAGGGAGGAACTGCAGAAATATTTCGCTCAGTTAATGATCTGCAGTGGCACACAAATCCACATGAGTCTACTGCACTAAAAGATGCTGTTTGTAGAGGGGCTTCAAAAAAAAAAGAAAAATCCAGAAAGCTCTTTGACTTTCTTTGAAATTATTCCACAGTATTAAATGCCCACTAGTCTGGGTAGATAATCTAATTCTGAAAAAATGGTTGTGTACATAACTACAGTTTTCATCAAGGTGTGGAGGGTAATAAGAACAATGCGTTAGTGGTTAGCAAACTCGTTACAGTAAGTGATCAACCTAAAAGTCATTGTGCATCTTCCTGCCAAGACTTTTATCAGAACAAGAAAGACTAATTAATTTCCTTGAATTGAAAATATCAATCCAGCATTAGATTGACAAGTATGTTTAATATGTCATCCATACAGGAGTTAGATAACATGTCATGGTGAAGCACTTCAACTCCATTCAACCCTGGTGAGTCCCATAGCTCCATGGTGAATGCTTGCACACGTTTCTGTATGGATTATATCTATGTACCTTAAAACTGTAAGGTGAGGAGTTGGGTTATGTTACACGTAGAAAGTTGGGCCTACTATTTACTATTGTTTGGTGTCATATGATGCTAACGTAATGCTGTTGCATTGAAATTATATCCATGCGTTGGTAAAGCAGCTTGTGTGTTCTCATTCAGCTGTTTTTTTCTGTTCAGCACTGTGGGCTGTGGAAATGACCCTAAAGCTCAAAATATTCAAACCTGTACTGTCTTCTTGCAGCTGAGTTTAGAACAGATATAATTCAGATTGCATCAATGTGTTCATGAGGCCAGTGTTTAATGTGCTGACTGCAGGATACAGAATATTGTTCATATTGAGTTGTAAGATCATTAAAGATAAAATATGTAACAAACAAAGCATAAAACATCTTTAAATGATGTAGAAACTCAAAATGTGTAAATTAAAACATCTGAAAATAACTGGTATTAAAGGTTTTGAGAAACCAATGGACTGCATCAAAACTTCAACTCAACCCTCCATCCTTAGATGCATGAGCAGAGAGTGGAGAGGAAAAAAATTCCTCTTAAAAGGAAGAAAAACCTCCAGCAGAACCAGAACCAGGAGCTGTAGTGGGTGGAGAGGGCAGGGAAGAGAAGTCTGTAAGCTCAATAACTGTTAACCAGTGATACCTGCTGAGAAAGAAGAGAAAAAACACAAATTACTGACAACAGCAATGCCCAGAGCATCACCACAGCAGGACTAACGGGATGGATAAGGGTCGCCCCATGGATCTATTTTCATGGGATTGTATGAACACAGTTATAATAAACTGGACAAATGTGGATCATAGAAATGGATTAGTTTTAATTGGATTATGGATAATTGGACTACAATGAGCTGGACTGAATAAAACTGTATCTGTAAAAAGATGGCTGTTGTTAATTAGTGCCATGCAAATAAAGCTTAATTGAAGTCAAATGAATTCTTGAAGTTAAATTAACTAGAAATAAACAGAACGTGTAAAGTCATGTGTAAACTTTTGCTTTTTCACAGCCACAGATAATTTTGGTTAATAATAACCACAGATAAACACAGATAATGAAAATTTAATTGCATTCCCGTTTTCACATTATCGTGTTTCCATTAACAGCTGCTGTTTGTGCTAAAAATCACTCAAGATGTCCACTATTCATGGAATATTGCTTAGCTAGCTGCTAAATCACTGATCAGTTCACCACATTTTAAGATTCAAACCTTTACAAAATGCCAACAAATATACATTTAAATGACAGTTTGCTGACCTAAAAGGAATAAAGATTATCTTCAAATGGCATATACAGCACAGAAAATTACATAAACATAAAAACTGCCAAAAACAGACATGATTTATTTATCCTGAATAAAAATCAACATTATTCAAATTTTCCCCTGACATGGTCATTTTTTAGCTCAGCTAAACAACCCAAAGTAATGTCTGTTCGCTTACTGCTCTATGTTAGCTTGATATGAAACTGTAACTCTAAAGTTTCTTGTTTTATTCTGTGATGCTTTCTCCTGACAGGCAGCAGTGGTATGTAGGTGTTATCAGGTGAAGTGAAGTTGATGACAGCTGCAGTATGCTGGAACTGCATCGAGACTAAACCCCCACAGTATAACACTGTTTAGTAAACCTCAGCATGAGGGACATGGATATTTTCAGATTTGATGTTTTACACATCCTCTGTGTGCTTGAGGTATGTATAGGTATGCGATCTTATGGAAAAAAAGGACTGTTTGCAGGTGAATCACACAGTAATTTGGTTACATTGTGAGTACTTTCAGAAGTATGAACACTAACAGAAAAATACCTTGTCAGTGTGTGCATGACTAGATAACTTTAACAGGTTAGTGCAGTCATTTATTTTGCATATCTTTAGTGAAAAAAGTTGTTTTACAAGCTGAGAAGCAGCTGACCCCACAGCTTCTAGAGGGGTTTCAAATACAGCAGAAAAACAGAATATCTCATAAAAAACCGTGTTTTTCTATTGGTATCTGATCACTTTACTAAAATAACTTGTGTTCTTATTCTCTTATAATGAACCATCTATAGATCATTCTCAGTGATGTCATATTGTTTCTTTACGCTGCCATGATGGGCGACAGCTAGCTGTTTCTCATCAAGGGTGGCGCTAGCAGACTTCTCACTTTCCAAGCCAGTTCAGACAGCTATTCTTTGAAAAATGAGCACTTGCTGGTGCTCAAGCCCTGTATGATTAAATCCCGGTTTACAAACCTCCAAAACTGCCAACTGACAGAGATATAGCTTACTACGACACCTAAAGCTACTTACAGTCATATTTCACCAGGGGCAGAAGCATACAAGCATACAAGTCATTAGAAGTTTATTAACATGTCATTGCAGGATACGTATCAGACCTTCAGCTGTAGAAAGTGTCCCGAAAAAAGCGTTTCCTGTTCATGTCCAAGACAGACGGTGGCCACTTGAGGGTGAAACTGCTAAATGCCCCAAACCTACTGAAATCATTAGCCAGCAGCACAAGTTCATGTCAATGTCAGCAGCATCCAAGAAGTGAATGGGGACATATGTGAGGATGATCGTTGTGGCCGGACAGGTCAAAATCACCTGCAAAATCAAGGACTGCATTTGAGTCCCAGTCCATCCCTGCTTACATGTAAATATCTAGAGAGGTGATTTAAAAGTTTCTTGGGGGCCTCGGCAAGATTTCCCAGGGGCTTCTCCAACCAGCGCTCATCAACCTTTTATTATCATTTTTTTATATTAATAACAATAACATGTTTATAATATAATGTTTAGAATTCATTCATTCATAAATAGTGTCTTTTGAGGTACACTCGGAAGCACAGCAGGGAGGATTTGGCCAGCCTGACAGATTTTATAGATTGTTGTTTCGACAGAATCGCCACAGGAAAACCAAACAACATGTCAACCCCCTCCACCTCATCTAAGGCCAAGAGACAGAGAAATGAGGACTCACCTGGAGCTATTTCATCCCCGGGGAACAACTCAACGGACGCTCCTATCTCTATAGATAAGAAACTTAATAGTTTTGACGCGCGTTTGAGCCTGGTAGAAATTCTCCACAGGGAGTTCCAGCCGTTACGTGAATCACTAGAATTCAGCCAAAAGCAGGTGGAAACTCTGGCTGTAAAAAAACGACGGTCTCAGAGAGTCGGTAAAATCCCTCACTGAGAGCTTGACCGGTCTCTCTGAAGAAAATAAGAAGACACAGGAAACGGTGATTGATCTGCAGGCGCGGAGCTTGAGAGAGAACCTGGTATTTAAAGGGATTCCAGAGCAGATGGAGGAGGACCACTAGACCACAGTAAAAAAAACTTCCATCAAAACCCACCTGAAACTCCCGGAGGAAACAGTGAAAAACATCTCCTTTCACAGAGTTCATCATCGGGGCAGGAGGAAACCCGGGTCAAACAGACCAAGACCCATTGTAGCGTAGTTTGTCAGCTTCAAACAGAAGGAGCAGGTGAAGAACAAGGGTCCTGAATTGAAGGGGACAAACTACGGAGTAAACAACTAATATCCGAGAGAGTTTCTGGACTGACGAAGAGTCATGTATCCTATCAGGAGAAAATCTATTGCCGAAGGTGCTCGCGCTGTCATCATAGTGGATAAATGATTTATTAATGGGGAGCTGTACCGTGACCCAAACATCACTCTGTGGCGCTACTGACTTTGTATGTGTTGTATTCTCACTAGATCATGTTATATCCATAAAACTGCCATAAAAGTTCATTTAGTTAACAGTGAATCCACTGCCCGTCTCCACTATACTGCTTTCAACACAGGTGCATGTTTTTAAATTACATTTTTCCCGCGGCACTGTCGCTCTTTTCACTTTTCACACTTCTTCTTTCCAACCCTTTAACGGTTAAAGGTAATCCAAATGTTATTATTTTATATACACATCGGCACTTTTCATGACTTACACAAACGGAACAGCACAAGCGCTCATACATCCCTGTCACAACCAGCTAGCAGATACACATGCACGCAGGCGGAGGCGCAGTGGAATGCATGCAAGCACGCTTCAGTAATAACACTATGTACATCACAACTAACTACAATGGATGACAATATTGATGAATTTCTTAGTAACATCAATCTTCCTAAATTAAAACATGAAAATAAAATGGCCTTGGATTCACCTTTTTCAGTCAGTGAACTCCATGAAGATCTCCAGCATATGCCCAACAATAAAGCCCCAGGTCCAGAATTCTGGAGAACACTGCACCCACTTTCTACAATATGATATAAGAAATAAATGAAAAACAAAAAATACCTTCAAATATGAACCTTGCTAATGTTGTTTTATACTATTAAAACCAGGAAAAGACCAGATACTTCCTTCCAGTGACCGTCCAATTTCATTAATAAATGTAGATTTAAAATAATCAGCAAAGCTCTTGCCAGAAGGATTGAAAAAATACCCCTCTAATTATACTTCCTGACTAAATGAGCTTTATTAAAGGTAGACATTCCTCTACTAATATGTGCAGATACTCTACATAATGTGGAATCCACAGTAATTTCTATAGATGCAAAAAAAGCATTTGACCGAGTAAACTGGAAATTTTTATTTGCAACGTTAAACAAATTTGGGTTTGGGTCATCTTTCATAGACTGGATAAAAATATTATATAACAACCCAAATACACATGTGAAGACCTTCTGTTTGCAGAGAGGAACCAGACAGGGCTGCTCACTTTCTCCTTCACATTTTGCTATTTTTATTGAACCCCTAGCTGCTGGCATGAGACAAAATAAAGAGATTAAAGGAATCCATGCCAAAAATATAGAACATAAGTCTGTATGCTGATGATGTATTACTTTTCCTCCAGAACGCACGACATCTCTCCCCCAGAAAATTACATTCATTAACACATTCTCTGACTACTCTATTGACTGGTCTAAGACTATAGTTATGCCCATTAACTGTGGCCTACAAAACAAACCAATACTACAATAGAGTCTGGAAACGTTAGATATTTAGGCAGAAACATTTCCCCCAGGTTGTCAGAACTAACAAAGCTAAATTATGACTAGCTACTTAAAACAATAGAGGATGATCTCTCACGGTGGAGGTGCTTACCCATATCACTCATGGGGATGGTGGCGCAATTAAAATGATGGTTCTACCTAAACTCAACTACCTGTTTTCAATGATACCCACTAAACCATTCTCCAGCTGGTTTAAGTCACTGGACTCACATATATCTAAATTTCTATGGAAAAACAAGCCATCACATATCAGTCTAAAAACTTTACAACAGACTAAAGACAGAGGTCAATTGGAGCTACCCAAATTTAATCATTATTTCTTAGCTAACAACCTGCAATATATCTCTAAATGGCTTAAACCTAGCGGTCTAGATGAACCATGCTTAAATGTAGAGCAAGCATTGTGTAAGGATCTGGTTATCTCTGACATGCCTTTCATCAGCCCAGCCATCAAAACATGTAAATGTTTTAAAAGCACCAACATCAGTTCCTCTTTAATGGCTTGGTGGGAGTTTCTAAAAATAACCAAGTCTTCACTTTTTCCATGTAAGCTTACACCTCTCTGGAACAATCCTGAAATCCTGCAAAACAAAAAGCTGATTAATTTCACTCAATGGAAAAATAAAGCAACAAAACAGTTAGAACATATAATAGGAAATGGAAACTTTTCTCACTATTCTCACTTCACAATATGGAATCAGCAGCAAACTTATTTTAGAATATCACCAGCTTAAACCTATTATATGTAAAAAATATACCATTAATCAATTAAATTTACAGCTACCTATCAGGGTGGCAGAATTCATGAATCTCAATGCCCCAAAGCAATTATAAAAACTATAAAGACTATTATCTAGACCAGAAGACTCAATCTGTCTTCCAACTTCAAAATGGGAGGCTGACTTATCCAGTAACTTTAATAAAGATGAATGGTCACAAATATGTTTAAACACCTTTAAAATGACTGAGAATTCAAATATGCAACTAATACAATTCAAAATTCTGTATATTATACTTTATACAGGACAAAGGATGTTCAGGATGGGTCTCTCACAATCAAACATCTGCTCACACTGCAATGACAACACGAATGACAACTATTTCCATGCCTTGTGGTCCTGCACACCTGTCTGCAGGTTCTGGCTTTAGGTATGTGAAGACATGTCAACATGTTTTAAATGTAATATTCCTGCAAACCCCACACTGTGTCTACTTTGTGACTTGGGTGACATTAATATGGCAATTAACTCTGCACACATGATATGCACAGCATTATGCATTGCAAAGAAAAATATCCTTGTGAACTGGAAAACCAAAAATAATCAGCAGTTTAGGAATCTCTTAGTAGACTACATCAGTAGTGGGACAATGTCTGCCTCCTCAAAGAACCATTTAGCTGAATCTCATTCTCTCTGGTCCCCTGTGATTAGCTCCATCGCTTAGTGTAGGTGGAGGACTGTGACCTTGTTGCTTTGGGGGTTGGATAATGGCCAGAAGTGGCTGGTGGTTGCTGGCTCTTGGTGGTTTCTCATGGTGCAGGACTGGGCTGGTGGGGGCGGCTCTGGGCCCGGGCCTGTTGGGGGCTGTGGGGGCCAGCGGTTGGGGTCACCTCATTGTGGGGGGTGAGGCCAGGCCAGGCTGTTCTGGGGTGGGCTGGGTGGCGGTTCTGGGCGTGCACTTGTGTTAGAGGGGGCCTTAGTGGGCCTGGGGGTGGTGTGCCATGGGTCTGTCCTCCTCCCCTTCTCCTCATTCCCCACTAGGCATTTGGGGGGTGGGTGCCTTCTGGGGTTGGTGGTAGCTTATTGGCTGCAGTCCCTGTATGGCCCGGTCATGGGGGACGGTCTCTCCTGGCCTGTCTTGCCCTACGGGACCTCCCAGGGAGCGGGTGTGCCTAATGTC
This sequence comes from Melanotaenia boesemani, assembly GCF_017639745.1. NCBI lineage: Eukaryota > Metazoa > Chordata > Actinopteri > Atheriniformes > Melanotaeniidae > Melanotaenia > Melanotaenia boesemani. Next base: position 8,253,734 of record NC_055705.1, on the reverse strand, counting down.
ACCACAGGCTCAACATCCAGAGGTAAGTTTGCTTCCCTCTGGAATTACATCCCCAGACCTCTCTTCCTTCTCGCTCTCTCTCTTTCTGTCTCACACACACACACACGTAGGGACTTGGGAGGCGTGCATGCCATGCGGGGTGGAGTGGAGGGGGCCATTTAGTGGCCTCCTTGGCTGCACCCTGGGGCGACTCGCCTCTCAGTTTTAATTGCACTTAGACACCAAAACACAAGAAACACAACACAAAAACAACATCTGGGGAGCGTGTCGTGCAGTGCATGTCGGGTGGGGCCACTTAGTTGGCTTGGCTCCCAGCAAAATGATGTCACTGCCCCTCAATTTTAATTGCAAACAACACACACTTCATAAACAGTCAGGAGCGGGGAGGGAGAGGGTAATGGGGACAGGGGTGTACAACTTAAGAACAAATTTAAGAAAACTTGCAAGGTAATACTGGTGAATGAGGCCCATTCTTCCGACACAGCAGAACAATTCAGGATTGGTTATTGTCTCTTTTGTGGGAACATATTAAGAATACGGCTCCTTTTTGTTTTCATCAACAATCAACAACATCATCTGTTTAAAACAGATTTCTGACATATAAACTTTTCATTTGGTTCATCATCGACTGTTCCTTCATCTGACTGGCTTTCAGCAACAGAAGACTAAGTGTCACAAGAAACAAGGAAACCACATGCACCAGAACTGCAGAGCCGTAGAGTGTTTGTGCTTTGTGGGTACGTGGGACAAAGATGATTTCACTGAAAAGGAGTGGTCACAGTTTTTGAATGGACAATGCACTACCTGAAGAGATCATTAAGATCAATTAGCTGTTTCTGACAGTAAGGGAGTTTACATGCAAAGATCCCTCCAAAGTTTCACTCATGATGATGGTACACGTGACACTTAAAAGCATTGCAAGTTTTAAATTGAAACTTAGAATCTGCCATCCAGCATAATGAGCCTCATTTCCATGTTAGCCTTAATTATGTACCTAACTTTTGAGAGTTTTCAAAGAACTACCACAAACAAGACAGCTGTAATCTTTTTAACATCCTATATTATGATACAGCTTTAATAGCTCACACAATCATACGGCTAAGAGAAATACAGAAAAACGTTTGTGTCTGCATGAGATATTCAGACTAAGAGAGACTAAATATTTGAAATACTTACCTCTGCTGAAACAATTCACAGGTAAAGCAAAGGCTTTAAGTTGCCGGTGGGTTTGAATGAGAGTGTGAATGGTTGTCTGCCAGTCCCTTAATAGAACAGTGACCTGTTCACAGCGTTCCTGGCTACATGTCAGCACCCTGCAACCTTGCAAAGGCTAAGTAGATAATGAAAACTGAAAGGAGGCTGGAATCCCGAAAGCCAAGAAAAGAAAGGGTTTAATGCCCAAGAGGTAGAAGAAGAGGACAGAGGCGGCATCACCATGACAACACATAGTATGTCTCATTTAAGCACACAAGACAAAGTGGTTATCACAAAGGATGGAGGACAAATTATTCTTTTCTTCGTGGATTGTGCCATCAGTTCTGGTCCATTAAAGATGAACTGATTGGTTGATGTAAAAGTCATGAATGCTGATCCGACTTTAGAGAGGAAGAGTGGGGTAGAAGAGGTGTGATTGCAAGAGGTAGTCTGGAAGCTGTTAGTGGTGTATAAAATTGGAGGAAAACATTTATTCCCACTGGTTTCTGACTGTGTCATAGATATTTTGTTTGTTTATTCACATACACATGCACACAAAGAACAATTTGATGTGTACATTTTTACAGTGGTAGGAGTGTGAATGGGTCATCCCAAGGAAGCTACTTAAAGCTTATAATAGGGGGCCCAATTTTCTATAAACAAAAGGTGATGGATAGAATGTGGACCAGTTATTCTGTGGTTATATCAACTTAACAAGTAGGCATGCAACCAGAACACAAAAAAATAGCCCCAGTATTATCCAGCCATCCATTTTCTATACTGCTTTGTCCAATTCAGGGTCGCAGGGAAGCTGGAGCCTATCCAAGAGGCAGGGTGCACCCTGGACAGGTTGTCAGTTATTACCAGTATTATAGGACGTTAAAGACATTTTTATGGTCAAGACATAATAGAACAATACACCATAACAGAGAGAAATCACAACAACACAGGTTAACGTAACCTTGGGGTGGAAATCAGTAAATCTATAGACGAGTTTTTAATCAAATTAGGAATTTGCCTAAGATTAACTGTATGATGGTAAAAGTGGCATTTTTAGTTTAGATAGAGATGGAGTTAGACATTTTTAGTTTCTCATCAAGCTCATTCCAAATCTGCAGTCCCCCGCACACAAAGCTAAAGTTTAGTCTTCTATTTTCCCAGTAATTCTTTTTTTTTATTATTATTATTCTTGGTGGCATAGGTGTGCATAGGAAGGAAGATTGGAATTAGATTGCACAATTTATTTAGTTAAGTTTATGGACAACCTGGTACATTACACAGGCATTTTGAAGATAAATGATAAAAAGGGATCTCGTGAGAGAATTAAACTTGGACCATGACAAACGCGACTTTATTTTGAAGGATTTATAGCTTTTTTAAGTGGTTGAAAATGTGTTACACCAGATGATATTGAAGCAATGTTTGTGAGGCTCAAACAGAGTTTTATATAGTGCAGGGGTGCCCAGCTTCTTCAAGGTCTTCAAAGGCCACAATCCTGTAGGTTTTTGATGTGTCCCTGCTCCAAAACCACCTGACTAAAAGTGATGAGTTATTGTGCAAAACGTAATAGGTTGTTGGATCTATTTCATTTGAGTCAGGTGTGTTGAAGCAGACAACATTGGAAAATCTGCAGGACAGCGGCTCCAGGACCGACTTTGCGCAACCCTGATATTGTGTGAGAAGTGCCAAATGTCTGTTTTTACAAGCTCACAAGCTATGATTTTTTTTAGGATACTCATAAACATTTAGGATTTTTATGAGCAAAAACAAGTTTGTGTCATCAGCAAATGATATTTTATGTAATACAAGCAAGAAATTCCCAAAGTCATTAGTAGAAAAAATTAAGAGAAATGGCTCTAAGAAAGAACCATGGAGGATCCCATGGTTGATGGGTTTATATGATGATGTGTGGTTATTTATAAAAACACAATGGCATCATCCAGGCAAATAACTAGTATACCAGTAAAGTGTGGCAATTTGTCAAATAAGATGTCAAAGTTGATGGTTTCAAATGCCAATACCATAGCTGCCTTGTATAAGTGCCTCATTGATCCTTTCAGTTAGGTCACATACCATATGTCAGTAGTGTTTTTCTTTCTGAAGCCATACTGGGACTCAAGTGTTTAGCTTGTTAAGATAGCAGCATAGCATCTATTCCAAACTACTAGAAAGCAGTTTTAGGATTAATCATGTTTGAAAAGTGACACAACCTGAGCCTAAAGCCATGTTTTTCATTTGATTTATTTGGGGGAGATTTTACTAGAAAAGCTCCAGCTGAGTTTAAACTTTTCATCCATAATTATTTTACAGACTTCTTCACTATCAGTTGGCTTTAGGAAAAAAAAGATTTTGGATAATTACCTGTCAGGTAGTGTTTAAAAGAGGCACCCTGGTGTTGGCTGATTATATCAGGTAGGCTTTTTCCACTGGTGACAATAATTATTAATTTTTATGAAGATTGGTGTTGCCTACAGCGTTATCTTTGTCAGGAAGCATAGGCTGTGTTTTTTTGTTTGTTTTTTCTACTGACATTATTTGTATTCTTTAAGATTTTTTAGAATCACCCTGGGATGCACTTAAGAGTTCTGCATGATAAGTGCTCTCACTTTTTCTAATAATCTTAGAGAGTTTCTTTCTATAATTGATGTAGTTATTTTCATTGTTGGCATTTGGAATGTTTATGAAACATTTATGTAATTTATTTTTGTGCTTGACAGATTTCAGTATGTCCTTGGAAAGCCATGGATTGTGTGTGCATGGGCTTCATATGAGTCTTTACAGTAATGATCTTCTGAATGGAGTCTGTCATTTCTTTAGTGAGAGTGTCAAAAGCATCATCAGCATTGCTACAGTTGTAGATTATATTCCAAGTTTTAGCCTGGAGATTCTCATTCAGGAGTCATGTGGTTTCTTTGTTGAGGTTTTTTTATTTTCACTTTATGATGGATACGTTAAGGCCTAATTTGACCATTGTGTTTAATTAGGTGCTTATTTTGTGTCATTTTTAGTCTGATGTGTTTTATAAGCCACAGCTTTCAGCTAATACTAGTGGGTGTTAAGGGGACAGATGTTTTCTGTACATTCACTTAGCTCACATAACAGTAGCAAGAACCAGCATACATCACTGATAAAGTATGTAATTTATCATTTATCTCGCCATAAGATCATGTTTAAGAAAACAGAGTGAAGCAGAGCCAGAAGGCAAGAGAAAGAGAAAATGAATTCAGAAACTTTATTTGCTCTACAGTTGAAGCAAAAACCACCAGAGACACATCAGTCATTAGACTTTATAAGAATCAATCATTTTATGAGGTTCATCCGCAGCTGCATTGTCTTTTCTTGAATTGTCCATGTGTACCTTGAGCAGATTCATTATTCCACCTCCTTAGTTTTTACACATTTTCTCAATCACATAATATCATGTTTATATTCAAAATATCCCACACAAAGCTTTCTGCAGACCATCGATTGTTCAGTTCTGAGTTTTGAAACACAGAGAATTCTGTGGTTATTTAACATGGTTGTTAATAATTTAAATTTATAGATTTGTATCTATACTGTTTATGGGTGTACTCTACATGTAAATTCAAACTGATCCATTCTTATGTCTGATGCTGGTATCTCAGGAGTAAAATTCAGACATGAACAACAGTATCAGGCAAATACAAATGAGTAATATTCCACACATCTTCCACAAATATTATTTATTACCAAGTCTCTCACTAGTTTAAATGTTAAAATACACTCAGTAGTCCTTTATTGGTCCACACATTCAATCTTGAAGCAGATGGGCTACAGCAGCAGAAGACCACTCCGGGGGCCTCCTGTCAGCTAAGAACTGGAAACTGATGCTACAGTTCACACAGACTCACCAACACTGGACAACAGAAAATAAACGTTGCTGGTCTGATGAGTCTCCATTTCAGCTCCACATTCAGATGGTATAGGCTCAGAATTTGGTAGAAACATCATGAAAACATGGATCCATCCTGACTTGGATTAGTGTTTCAAGCTGCAATGGTGTGGGGGACATTTTCTTGGCCTACTTTGGGCCTCTTAGGACCAGTGGGGCCTGGTTTAACCACCACAGCTTACCTGAGTCTTGTAGCTGTCCATCCCTTTATGACCACATTGTAGCATCTTCTGAGCTTGGTGACATGCATCATGTCATGTTTGTTTTTTTTTTTTTGTTTTTTTTTTCATCTTTTAGCTATTTTTAATACTGAAAAACTGAACTGTTTAGGATGTGGGAATAGATAAAGACCTGAGGCCTCATTTCTAAAACTGTGGCATAGCTGACTACACGTGGCGTATGTAGGGAAACAGGAAATGTGGCACACAAAAACTTCCAGATTTATAAAAGAGTGCACACACGCATCCCACGGCTGTTTCCGTTTATAAATATAAATGGTGCATGAGAGGGAGCACCTTGTCCCGCCCACATGGTGGCTATAAAAGGTTAGGTGAATGCCTATAATAAATATTCATCTTATCATTTCCATGATGGAAGAAGAGGATTTCTTCTGAATGTGTGACTGATGGCATAGTCATCACCAGGGTCAGAAAGGCAGAGGAGGGCAGCAGGTGGCAGATGCTGTCGACACCGTGTCCGAGGGAAGACACGCCACAGAGGATGCAGGTCATTTATTCCTTTGTTTTCATTTAGAAAGTGAACATGTACAAATACAACTGAGATTGGTAGCAGTTTATTTAATGTTAAATCATATTTCGTTATAGTTCCTAGGTATTTCAGCTGGGTGGGTGGTTCTACAGCTGTAGTTGGAGGGGGCGAGGCCAGAGACTTCACACAGCACTGCGGCAGCCATGTCCTCAGAGGAAGTCCTGCAGGTGCAGAGGGACACAATCATCGCTATTAACCAGGTGGACAAGGAGTTGCAGCAGATAAACACCATGTGGATGGACACTGTGACAAGACAAAAAAATCATTGTGAGAAACATAATAACCAAATCCACCTGTTGTGTGCTTCCTAAGCATTGCATCGCTTCTAGACCTCCAGTCTGCATCCCACTCTACTGGGTCTTAGAATGAATGACTGAAGCTACTTTTCACATGTTCTTTTACTGACTGGCACATGTTGGGATGACTTCTTCAGAAAAACATTTGTGAGACACCATAACATAGTGTGGTTCCGTTACTTTCATTAGCCGCCTAAAGGCCTTGTTTTCAACAACGGAATATCCTTGCAAATAAAGTTGCAGTCGCCAAGTGTCATGGTTGAGAAGTAATGGAATGAATTGGAAAAATCAAAGAAATGTCAGGGTGCGGTGGAGGTGAGGACCCAAATGCTGGACAAAGAGGCAGGAGGCAGATGCCTCCTCGACGCCTCCCTGGTGAGGTGTCCTACTGGGAGGAGATCCCAGGGTAGACTGAGGCCACGCTAGATGGGCTACATCTTTCGGCTGGCCTAGGAGTGCCTCGGGTTTCCTCCGGATTAGCTGGTGAATGTGGCTGGGAAGAAGGATGTCTGGGCTTCTCTGCTTAGGCAGTCACCCTCTCCAACCTTGGATAAGTGGAAGAAAATGGATGGATGGATTTAATTTACAATTTACAATTTCCCTCTGGGATTAATTATTATTATTTAATTTCATTCTCACTTGGTGCTCCTATTGCACCTTTAATGCATCAATAGCAACAGTTACATCGGGGAAACCAGACATTGCTGCAAACTGCATTGTTTTTTTTTTTTGCCTGTTCTCCCCTAGTGTAGGAAAGTTAATATAACGTTGGGGCAAAACAGTGATGTTGTCTAACACGTCTGGCAAAACACGGCTTAAGGTTAAACTGTGATATCCTCAGCCTGTCAGCCGGTTCCCTCTGGAAGGTGCCGGTTGCCAGAAAACCCAGTGTTGGCAGCACTTGCAGAGCGACTGGTACGACGGGTTTCTTCTTTTGTAATGCCCAAAGCATCACAGAGGTCCGAGACCATCACAGAGTTTAAACAGGCCAGCACAGTCAGAACTGATTCATGAGCTACGCAGTAAGTCTTGCTGGTCTTCAAAAATCTGCTCACTCTACATTTAGCAGAGCCAGATAACCCGTTGTATGTCTTGGGGTGCCTTTTGATATCCAGTCATCAGTGTTCTGAATAGCCACAGTTGGGAAGTAACCTGATTGTAGTCTGACTGACAAGCATGTTTCCATGGTCACCATGTCATTTTAATTGTAATTATTAATCTGTCTGGCACATGTTGGCAGCAGAATGTCGCCTTATTTAACTGAATGAATGTTATAACATGTAAGTTTTGCTTCACAATGACAGAACAAATTTTACTGGTTGAGCTTCTTATTAATATCAAACATCTGTTTCGCTTGTCAATACTGTTTTTTTTTTTTTTTTCTGAGCATACACTCAGAGTGTTAACATCAAATGTGCCTCTTTATTCATTTTTGCAAATAGCTTTAATATATAACATGTGGTGTGAAAGGTAATATTTAATTTTGCACAAATATCTCACATTTCACATAATTTCTTTGATTTAATTCTGTGCAATTGATGTCACTGAACCCCATTTCTCCAGATTTTGTGCATACGTCTGGGTCAGAGTTGCCATGGAGGTAGGAACATTCTCCCGCTAAGTCTGGTTGTTATAAATCCTAAAAGTTGACTATAATTGGCGTACGCTGGTTTTTGTACCTACGGCAGCTTTAGAAATGAGGTCCCAGGAACGTATTCAGCACAGCGTGTGGAACCATTTAATAGAAAATGAGTAACGGAATCAGGACTGGCTGTAAGTTTACTAAAACATATCTTTGTAATTTCATTGCACTGTTGTTGCAATAACAGTAAAGTTCTATTCTATATAATTGGATCTTATGCTGAGAAGAATTTAACCCTGAATCCCCGGAGTGAGGATTGTATTGTCTATAAATAAATAAATTGTATGAAATGCATCAAGTCATACAGCCATAAAGACCCAGAGGAAGATAGTTGATTTTCCTCTGGTCATGCTCTAACAACAATGGATTTCTAAGTGTCAGAGCAGGGCATGCTCAAATATTTCAGCATAGTGGGAAATTTTTTTGCAAGATCTGCTGTTGTTATTTTTAAAGTTTCTATATATAATATTAAGATATATATCTTAAAATTATATATAGAAACTTTATACCAACTGTAACTCATATGTGCTTATATTTAACTCTGACTGAGCTAAATCCTTAAAAAAATGTCCATTATTTTATTCATTATGTATTTTTATTGTTTTAATTTTCAATACCATCTTAAATTTCCTAGATATTCATACTTATTTATTTTTAGTAGTATTTTTATGTATCTTAAATATTTTATATGTTTGTATTAAAACTATTTTTGACATGTATGTATTTTGTATGTATTTATTTATTTATTAATTTATTTGTTTGTTTGTTTGTTTTCAATTATTGTGTAACCTGTAAAAATCTGTTTTTACTTTTTATAAAATGCTGTGGTTGTAAAAGAGAGCCCAGTCTGACCTGGTTTTATGTTTCTGTGCCTCCTTCATTGAGACTGAAGCTTTTCTTATAGTTTTTTGCATGTTTCAAGCTGCCCCCTGATGAACAGGCTGCAATTATCTCCAGATCTGTTGAACCATCAGCAGCCTCCATCTGCCCTTCAGGGAGCTGAGGGTGCCGCGGCGTCTACGCTGGTCCGACTGTCAACTCAAATATCCATTAGCTGCCTGTTGTATTTATAGTGCATTTGGAGGTTTGCGACTCTCTGCATGGATGGATAATGGAATATTTCTCATGTTTTGACTGACACAAAGAGTTTCTATAAAAAGGCAGTAATATGCATGTAGGGACATCACATCACTTTCACACCACTGGATCTTAAAGGAAGCAGCTCCAAAAAATGATCATTTTAATTTGTGTTTGTTTGTTGCTGGTACATCCAAAAACATTTTAATGGAACTTGTTAATATAATTCATTACTCCATGAAATAAATGGATTGTTTATTGTTGCTGTACGGTGTAAAATCTTCATCTGAATTTCTAAGTTTTATGTTAGTTTAAAATAATGATGAATCTGACTCAATGGTTTTATTTTATTTACTTTGTTCAGTGGAAGCAAACACTGAAATAAAACAATTAAAAACACAGTAAATATTAATATATATGTTTTGTCTGTAACCTAAAAATGCGTTTGTCCTCACTTTAAGTAATTTTTTTATAAGATTTCTTTTTTTATTATTATTATTGATACAGTCATTGATGTTATACTAAATTCCAGCTGGAATAAGCAGGAAGAAATCATAAGTGTATATACAATTTATAGTGCTATAACTCTAACTTTTTACAAGAAGTAGTTTGTAACTATTATTATAAATAATCACGTCTTTAAAGTAACTTTCCCAACACTGATTAAAAGTAATGATTATGAGAAAAAACTTCAAATTATTAAAGGTATAAGTTTAAAATGTCAAATTATGAGGTTTAACGCTGTTGACATGATTATGGGAATCAAAGCCACAGGTATCAATTAAAAGGTGATTTTTATGATAAAGAGTGTAAACTATTAGATCTAGGTCATAATTATGACATAAAAAGTCAAAGTTACTAAATAAAAAGTAATAATTATGACATTCTGATAAAGTCATGAATACAAAATTTAGTCGTATTTAAAGTTTGTTTAAAATTATGCAATAAAAAATAATTTTAAGTTGAAGGTAGATAGATAAAAAGTTATGGGTGACTATAAGATTGAAGTCATAATTTTGAACCAAAGTAAAAACTTAATTTATAAGATAAAACATTGTGATTCATGAGATAAAACAATTATGACATTTTTCTTAAATGTCAATATAAGGATCAAAGTAAAAAAATAATGAGATTCCGAGTCATTATCATGACATTTAAAGTTATACTTCTGAGATGAAACCCTCTCTTTCTACCTTTAAGACCACCTTCAAACTTTCCTTCCAGATAAATCTTATAGTAGGTCTGACTTGGTGACCCTTATCCTTCCTCTTACTTCTGCAGGGGGACATCCCATGATGCACTGGGCTCCTCTCTTTACTCTCCATGTGGGAATATCTGTCATTGTTGTTGCATAAGTTTGTGTTTCTCTTCTCTTCTCCTGGCAGGTATCCCTGTCTTAGAGTTACGCTCTTTGTTGACCCCTCTTTCCGGTCTGAGTACTGAATCGAAGAGAAGATTAGATTAAATCAATTAATTTCCTTAGCTAGCTAATTATTTAAATTAATTACACTACTGTTCAAAAGTTTGGGGTCACTTCCCTATTGAATCCCATGGCAAAGTGACCCCAAACTTTTTAACGGTAGTGTATAATTATAACATTATACTATAATTAGTATTATTATAATAAATTAAACTAAAATAAACCATAAACCATTTTTTAAAACTGGATTATAATTGCAATACTGTCTGTAAATGTACCTTGAAATGTGAAATAATGCTATATAAATGAAGCTGAATTTATTTTAATTCTAGACCTATGGGCGATATAAAACAGTACTGTCTCACTCTGTTAAATGAAAGGAACGGAGACACCATGAACTCTGTGGGTCTACCAGGATATCCCCCTTCTCCAACCTTGGCTGTGGCTGTACTGGGATGATAAAAGGGGATGGGTGGAGAATGTCATGCCTTAACAAGCCACTGGAGCTGTTAGCAGATCAATATGATTTCCACTGAGTATTACAGGTTGGAGGACAGAGGTCAGACCTAATTTCCTCCACCCTCTTACTGTCCACTGTCTGTGGCTGTTCAGCTCCAGCCTATGATCATAGTTGGGTTCCAATTACAATTTGTCCGCTGCTGTTCAGTGTTGAGAAACTGCCGTGAGGATTTATCTTTTCAAAAAAACAAACAAACATAAAAAAAACACTCAAACATTTTGGTTGAAGCTTCCACTGAGAGGTTCACGAAGGTGCAGCAACACAAATACTGCCATCAATTATTCAGCAAAAGGTGAACATTGTACATGCAGAGGGAATACGGGTCATGCACCGTATATGTTTGCAGGATTTGAACATCCATATTTTATGGGTCTGAAAGACAGCAGGGTGACCTCAGGGAACAGAGAAGAGCAGAATAAATAGACTTTTATGGGAATCAAATTACACGTAGTTTCATAAATTCTGTAGCAGACACAACAGTGTTTTCTGCTCCTGAATTAAACATCTTTAAAGACATGAAACAGAGATAGCTTCTTCAGCTCAGTTTGTTTTGTTTTTTTTTTTCTTTTTTGTTTTTTCTTTACAGGAATCATCGCCTCCGTGTTTTATTGATGATTCAGTTGTCTTTTCAAAGCAACTTAAAACAGGTTGAGGCTTATTAGCCAAAACCTGTAAGAATAATTATATTAATGAATTGCATTTCTATAGCCCTTTTCAAGGCACCCAAAGCTCTTTACATTGTCTCCATTATTGATTCACTCCTCATTCATACCTGGTGATAGTAAACTACATGTGCAGCCACAGTTGTCTGGGGCAGACTCACAGAAACGCGGCAGCCAAGTTCCTCCAAGGCTACGACCTCTCCGACCACCACCCGAGGTTCATCCAAGCCTACGACCTCTCCGACCACCACCCGAGGTTCATCCAAGCCTACGACCTCTCCAACCACCACCCGAGGTTCATCCAAGCCTACTATCTCTCCAACCACCACCCAAAGTTCATCCAAGCCTACGACCTCTCCGACCACCACTCGAGGTTCATCCAAGCCTACGACCTCTCCGACCACCACCCAAGGTTCATCCAAGCCTACGGCCCCTCCAACCACCACCCGAGGTTCATCCAAGCCTACGACCTCTCCGACCACCACCCAAGGTTCATCCAAGTCTACGGCCCCTCCAACCACCACCCGAGGTTCATCCAAGCCTACGACCTCTCCGACCACCACCCAAGGTTCATCCAAGCCTACGGCCTCTCTGACCACCACCCGAGGTTCATCCAAGCCTACGACCTCTCCAACCACCACCCGAGGTTCAACCAAGCCTATGACCTCTCCAACCACCACCCGAGGTTCAACCAAGCCTACGGCCTCTCCGAACATCACCCAAAGTTCACCCAAGCCTACGGCCTCTCTGACCACCACCAAAGGTTCATCTATGCCTACGGCCTCTCTGAACACCACCCAACATTCAGTGTGAAGACTCTTTCCCAAGAACACAACAGATGACTGGGGAGTGAGAACTGAACCACTTCCTTCCAATTAAAGTGTAACTACACCCCCTACTTTTCGCACAACTCCACCCAGTGCTGAATTTGAAAAATACCAGAAACTGCAAGGGTTGGGGCGGGAGGTGTGGGGTGATCAGGGAGTGGAGAGTGGGCGGGATGGGATACACAGCCGGAAATGATTGACAGACAGCAACTCAGCTCACCAGATAGATGGAAATTGAGATTCACAAAGCAGAGACCATCACATAACCTGGCTTTGCCCTGTAGAGGGTGTTATGAGCCATTTTTGATCCACAATATCCCGTTTTTAAAATAAACTAAACAAACAGTATCAATTGGTTTTCATCACAATTAAGTAATTCCGTGTTGTTTACAGCTCAAAAAACACATTTTTGGTTACACTACCCCTTTAATGGACAACCCGTTTTGCCACCTGAACCACTGCCACCTCAGAACCAGAAGAAGGGGGAACCGTCTCTCTTTCCACCTGCCTTGTTTGGCTTTGTCTCAGCATGTGTGTCATTTGATATTGGACAGGTGCTGAGAGGTTTATCCACACAAAGACGGGCAGATCCTCACCTTCAGATTTAATTAAAAATCAAATCGATTGGATCAAGAGCAGATGTGCATGTTGAGCTGGAGCTAATCTGAATAGACACACTGTTTGATGGGTAATTTGTTTAATTTTCACTTCGTCTCATGTTCCCTAATCCACTTCCTCTTCTAATTTCACATTAAACACCTGTTGTTCAGGTTTTTGTTTGAATGGTCAGTATGTACTTCTGGCATTTTACCCTTAAATTCAAGCAGGTGGGATTTTTTCAGGTTGTTTAATTAAATCACAAACATAACGTTGCAAACAGTTAAATATCAATAAAGACTAACAATAAAGTTTGTGCAGGTTCACTTAGCACAGTTGTCTTCCATCAGAGCTTGTTATCTTATTGCATATGTACCCTGGTTTCACCTCCACAGCAGGGATGGTGAAACCAAAGCTTTATAAAAACACAGAGTCACTTTGACAAGACTACCCTGAGATCAACTCAATGCGTTGAAATATTGATCTGTTCTAAAAGATCTCCTTCTGCTGGCTGTGATGCATTTGAAAGGAAGCATCAATAGTCATTACCTCATTATTCTCATGTGACTCATTCATCTGTGTTTAAATCATTATTAAAGTCTCCAACTCTGTGCTTTTAAACAGAAAAAGTAGGACAAAAGCTATGTATGTTTTTGCCACTGGGACAGAATACGTTTCTGTATTTATAAAGTTGTAATAAAAATAAAACATTGGACAAATGCTTGTGCGCCTTTTTTAAAAGTCTCTCTGATGATGTTTGGCTTCACTCTGGTAATTTTCTGGCACGTTATCTCTCTAAGGTTCACCTGAAAGAAACACAAGAATTAAACGACCACTAAACTCTAAAAGAATTAAAAATTAATGCTGATGGGGATTTAAGACCCATTTAGGCTCCTTCACATGCATATAAGTTTGTTAAGTCAGTTTGTCCACTAGTGGGCAGCAAGGAGTTCAGAGTTCACTTCAGTGTTCTGACATCAGTTTTGGACACTGGTTGATGGCGGTAACGCACCACTATGAAGTTGTTTTCATCCACACAGCACACCCTAAACACTCTGTCATGATCTTAGTTTATGATCTTAGTTTTTGGTTTATGATCTTGATTAGTTGTTTCCTGTTTTATTTTGTAGTTCCTTCCCTTGTGTATTCTGTTTTGCTTTCTGTTTCTTGTTCATTAGTTCACCTGGTTTGATTTGTTCGTTTACTTCACCTGTTCCTCAGTAGCCCTCTGTGTATAAATACCCCTCGGTTTCATTTATTCTCTGCCAATCCATCCGTAGTCTTCACGCCATGTTTCCTTGTCACTTTGCCATGTTTTATAGTCTTTTTTTGTAGTATTCATGCCAAGTTTAGTCCATGTACTCTAGTTTTGTTTAATAAAATCTATTCTGTATCCATCTGCCTCCTGCCTCGTAAAACCTTCCACGCCATGCAACCATGACATGCATAACCTTTCTTTAAAAGTTTGCACAATTTCTACAATTGTTGTCCTTGTCTTTATTCTTCTTTTCTGGTTTGTTTCTTTCGCTGGTGGAATATCAGCTATTCTGCTCAGCCCGCCCCTGCAATTTCCGGTGGTATTGCTCAATTTTCTGCGTCAACAGACAAATGGCTAAGATCCGTGGAAACGACGAAAACATAATTACGTGCGTAACCGACGCAGGAGACAGACAAAACTTACATTCCGTCTGTGTATTCTTCTTCTCTGTCGAGCATAAAAGGGCATTAAGAGGCTAATTCAACTGTTGAGAAGGTCCCACAGGATGCTGTGGTCTTCTGCAGCTGCAGACCCAGATGTTTCCTCTGATGTCTCCTGATACGGTTTCTGTGATTAACTTTTAAAGTATGCTTTTTGCAAACCTACATAAAAGGCAGCAATAAATGAGAAAAGGAAATGTAGCCTACCTGTGATATTGACGGCACCACTCACCCATTTTCATACAGCAAGCATACAGCAGTTACCCTTGCAACAGCATCTCACGCAGGTGTTTGATTCCCAAAAGCAAATATTCTAATCTGTTTTTCAAAATAAAGAATGAGAGGTCACTAGAAAACCACCTCTACAATGCATACAGAATTAATCACAAGCACTGACAGATTAACAAGCTCAGCCCCTTTGAAATTCCTGGGAGCAGCTTAACATGCATAGATGATGTAACGAGGCCTCGTTTGGTGTGATCACGTGACTTTTGGCATGCTGAAGCAACATATCAAAACAGTGCTTGAAACCTTTCCGGTTCATAAGATTGAGTTAGAGTCGAGCAGATGGGCTCAAGCATGAACCCGTCTCTGTGCACCTGATTGAGGTTTCTGGAGATCCTGCTCACTGCCATCTCACAGAGCTTCCTCCTGGAAGACTGAGAGTGACCCATCCCAGATCTCTGGACCCATAACTGCCACTCATCTGGATACCTACCTTTCTGTCCACTCGCCAGCATACAACCCCAGTTCCTCTGCACCAGACCAAGACCTGGATAAAAAGACTGCGTGGCTCAGTCTTTAGAAATTCAAATATCTGTCTTGTTCTATAACTTTTGCTCCACAGTTTGTTGTTCTGCATTTTTGGGTCCATCTCAGCTCTGTGACAACTTCAATACTTCCAAGATGCACATGAATTTAAATCCTTACAACAACAAAGTCTACATTTCCCAACTTTAAGGGATCACTTGAAAGATTTGGGGTTCAGGTGACCTACAGTATCTAAAAGTTTGACCAACATTTTCCACCTGAAACAGGATTACACTGAAAGCATGAGAAAGAATAAGAAAACCTTAATCAGCCCCTCAGTGGGGAAATTGCTTCCTTGTACTTTTGGCCATGATCAATCAAAATAATAAGTAAAGACAAGGACAGACACTTGTAGAGTGTATTAATGACTGTACATTTAAAATAAGAATAAAATATGACAAATGCAAGGCAGTGGAAGAATGACAGGCACTATGTTGGGGTGAAGAGATCCATCCATTGAATTACAGTGAGGAAGTTGTTATTATGCAACAGGCTTGCTGCTTAAAAGTTCTTGAAAAGTCCCCTTGTCAGCAATGTGTTGAATAAATGACGGTTGGCGGATGATGCTGTACATTTGTTTCTAGCTGGAGGCGACTGAATTGTATAGACCTGTTGAGGAAAATGTGACAATATGCAGTGTTATGTTGAAATGATTGAATAGAGGGCTACCCTGTTACCAGAAATAATACTATATGTGAATAATCTGGGTACTTGGGGTTCAATATTAGATTTTTTTTATCTTTTTTGTATGTTTTTCCTTAACAGACGGTAGGATTTCATCATTGTGTCCTCACTCTTTGGAGTTTTATTGACTCATATAGGACTTTTCTAGTATTGTTGATACTCAAAGCAATTTTACACAGGCGCATTCACCTATTCACACACACTCAAACACTGCCTAGTCTGCAATTTAACAGACCACATAAAGCTTTTTCCTCTATTGTACATAAACACACCAGTGAAAGCAACAAAGGTAACAAAATGCAGCAAAGGGCATTACTCATTTTACACTAAATAAGACACTAAATCATATATTATAGCATATAAACACACATTTAGCTTTTCTTTAACCATAACAGTGAAACAGGGAAAAAAAAAAAAATCTAATCTGTAAAAAAGCTTGTAAAATATCAATCATATTAATTCAAATTTTACAACTAGACTATGAAAGGAATTGTAAATGGTAGATTTCCAAAATATTTAAGTTCTAAAGTATGTTGAAATACTTTATTGGTTAAAAATTAAAGGATTAATAAATATAATTTATAAACCCTTTACCCTTCCAGTATATGTGCCCTGCACCTGAATTCTTGTACAAATTTTTACCCTAAAGGATTTCTGCCGTGGGGCGGATGGTTGTTTGTAAATTACAGTGGACTATTATTGTGCCGTGTGGTGTAATGATCTTTTCATTGCAGCTAATTTAACAGCACTTTAGACCAAATTACCCCAAGGGGACAAAAAAGTGTCTTCATATTTGTATGGTATTGTGGCGTATCGTATTGTGTAGTGTATCGTAGAGTATCATATGGTTTAGTATTGTATCGCTGTGTATTGTTTTATCATATCATTTAGTATCGTAACATAGAAAATAATATTGTGCATCATATCATTCCACGACATAGAGTAGCATGTCATATCATATCGTATTGTATTTATCTCTAAAGAGAAAATTATAACTATTTGCATAGTGCTTAACAATTATAATCAATCAATCAATCAATCAAAATTTTATTTATATAGCACTCTTCATACTTAAGAGCAGCCCAAAGAGTTTTGTACAAGAATATCAAACAGAACAAAATGGAATTAAAAATAAGGCTTCACATACACAAGCATATAACTCAACCAAATTAAAAACAAAAACACACTCCCAATCAATATCTCACACACTCACACATGTAAAGCATAACCCCCCTGGTTGTTTATGGTTTTCTTGTGCTCTCTGTATGAGTGTATTTACCATCAACCTGCAATACAGGCAGCCCTGTAGAAGGTGGATCAATGGTTTATTGGACATTATGGAAGCGTAATGAGAGTCCAGCACAGGAGCTGTCACAATCAGGTGGGTAGTGATGGAAAATCATAAGGATCATTTAGCTTTGCCTGTCCTGTGACACTCAAGGACCCTCATTTACATGCTGCAAGGTGATCCTGAGCTCTCTATTGACCGGCCGGGCGAACAACTGATGTGTATAAATTGCATCTGTAACAGGTATGGACATTTGGTTTCAGGCTTAGTTATAGGACTGAATATATGAGCACAAACGTGCGGCTGGTCGATCATAGATTCATTTTGCTATTTAAAAAGGGTCTCTTCCTATTATACGTCGAAATGAGAGTCCCTTTTCATTCTGTCAGCTCAACTTAAAGTTGGCTAAATATGGGCGAAAGTAAATTTTAAAAGGTAACTGCGTGAGTGGGACACAAATTGAGACTGATGCTAGAAGGACAGAGAAGCTGACGGCAGCTGTGGCGTTGTGGGAAGTTTCTCAATTCAGGTTTCTGGGATCATTTCAGGGCTCTGGTCTTCTTACAAAACCCATCAGTGAAGTCTTCTATCTTTAAGCCCAGCTGTCTCATGTCCACTTATGTCCACTCAGGATCCTTCTGAGGCATTTCTAATGAATCTTTAACAGAAGCAAGAAATGAAAAATGCCTTTCTCTTCATAGTTGTTTATAAAGCTTTAACACGAAGTGACGAGACCAATGACAAACGAGGCCTTGCATAGTCCGGCACACCTTACTATCACTGTTTAAATGTGGATTTATTTATTTATTTATTTTAAGAACCATGACTTTTCTCTAAATCAAAAAGAAAAAAATAATTTGAGTTTTTTTTCCGTCTATATTTAAGCTATTTGGCTCTTGATTTTAAAAAGGCGCCTTTTGCTCTTTCAAGGTCAAGAGTGTCAACCTTCTCTTGTAAAGCATGAAGTGTTTTTAATTAATCTTGTTTGTTGTATTAATATGTACTTTCAAATTAGCCTGATCTTTTCCATATTTAACTGAGTAACTGGTAGCTGCTGGATAGTTCAGTTAGCAGAGCATTTTTTTGCCATGCGGAAGACCAAAGTTCGAATCCCAAAGAGCTGAATATTACCTTAAGGCTACCGCCTACTTTCAGATGCACGTCACTTTGTAGAAAAGTGTCTGCTAAATGACTGTAATGTAACTTATACATTCATTTTTTAATAACTCCCATTTTAGGCATATACTGTAGACAAGTCACTAATTTCTTTGTATTTGTCTCGTATTGCCTCAATATGTGGGTCATTTCCCATACCCTGAGTTACTCTTATTTATGTTCTTTACATTAGAAAGTAGCAATAAAATGCCCTCATGGTCTGTTAAAGGAGCTGCAGAGATTTCACAAGAGCAAATGAGCAAGAGAACTCCTAGAGCGGGGCATCTAGAGGTGGCACCAGCGACAGGCAGCAGTAGCATTACAGGTGTGCATGTTCTTTGTATTTTTGCTTCTTTTTTTTTTTACCACTTATCATTTCTACCAACCCCCCCCATTCCCAGCTAGGATGTGTACGGTAGGAAGCGAGAATCATGACAATCAATATTAAAGGAATACACTTGACGGATGAAAAAAAGTGCAAAATCTTAAGATAAATCAGTGATGTTGATTACTATGCTGCATGAATGTACCAATCAAGGCTTTTCACCTCTATCCTCCCATCTTGTTTTAAATGTACAACTCCAACAGCAAATTATTTGAAACCACTTGAAAAAAAAACAGCAATGCTTAGGTCAACATATGGCAGTGTATTATCTTTAACTGCACAGAGGAACTTACTACATAAGAAGTGAAATACTGTCACCTTCACTCAGGTCATCTACTGAAAAGCCTTCTATCATCTTCTTGTGTCGTCTAGCTTCTTCCAGCAGTGGCTATAATTTGGCTCTTGATTCTTTAGTGAATTGGGTCAAGTCCTTGGTTATTTTAATGTTCTTTTGTTTGTTTGAGCACTTCTGAACTTTTGGCATTGCTCCAGATGCAGTCTTATGTCGTGTGCACTAAGAACTGCACAATGATGTGGCGTGGTTGTGAAGAAACAACTTTGTTTTTGGTCTGGGACCCAAAAGGTGAGCGACATCCACCAAGACAGAATATATGTGTCAATTACCGTCATTTGGACATTCTTGTAGTCCTGTTCCAGAATTCCAGATATTCTTAAATTCCAGCGCCTTTGGTAGGATTCCAGTTCATTCACCCTGTTTCACAACATCTTGTTTCTGCCATCAGCGTAGATACTTTCTCCTCCGCCACTGCCAGTCTGCCATTAATCGTACTTGCATGTGCTTTTATATCATTCATGGTTCTCTTGGCACTCTCCAGTTTCTCCAGAAAAGAATGTTAAGTATCTCCAGTTTGGTGTTGTTTGAAACATATTTGGGGATTTCCATTCTTATTGCTTCATTGCTGGGCTGGAAACTCTCTACCTTCTTCAGGCCCAAGGTTGGATGGTTTAAACCGTTAATTCTGTTTAGTTTCCATCAATATTTCTAGATTCTCCCTCGTGTTTCTGCCACTTGCCTTCATCATTTTTTCCAAAAAGCAATTTGACAAAACTAGTTTTCTCAAATTTACTAGGAGACTGGAAGAACCTTGTCTTTTTCACACCGTATTCAATAGGCCATTATAAACGTGTACTTTGGCAACAAATAAAATCTGAGGTGCCAAAAGTTAGACTTTGCACAAAGAAAAATGTGCAAACTCATAAAATCCAGCACCTTTGATGTCATAACAGGAGCTCCCTCTTTGTAAAATGGCTGCCACACTGAGGTGTGGGCAGTAGCTGCAGTGGCACCGAAGTTTCTTCTGAATTTTTCTAGTCTTTATGTATATTATTTATTTGCTGTATTTATATTCTTAGCCATAAGTTGTGTCATTTCTATCACACTTTTCTGTACAGTAGGTGAAATTTTTGGTGTGTGACAGAGAGCTTGTGTAAAACAGTACCTTGTCAAGGCTTAGGCTTAGGCCTTATCGAGCAGTACACTTTAATTCACAGCCTGCAAACAGATCAGACACCAGCCAAGATATTAACTCTATTTTTCATCATTTAAATAATACTATTATCCCATAAAATTAACCTGCATTTGTCTAGATTATCATTAAATAATTATTGACATAAATGTCAGACACTGGGACACTTTGATGTTTGTATTAAAATGCGTGTCGTATGTTTTCTGATGACCCTGATGAAGGGCGTTCAGGATCAGCTGTGGGCTGAATCCAGATTTAAAACCTTCCCACTGCCCACAGAGCCAGATGTTAAAAGGTTTTTTTGACCAGCGGATGGATGCTTTAGAGACGCCAGTGATACACGCCTATACTGGTAGACAGTCAGTGTGCACACTACTTAACTTTTTCTGATTTATCAATCTTTTGTAACATTTCTTTTATAGTTTAAGATTAACACTATCAATATTTTTAATTATGATTAGATACTTACTCAAATAGTGGATTTTTCTTCTTTGTTAACTCACAACTTGGGGCCTCCTTTTTGGAAAAGGCTGGACATGTTTCCAAAATAAACAAATAACTGAAAATTAAACTTTAAGTCTTATTTTAAAAAAGCAGTGACATGACATGGTTGTGAGATGCTCACACCTGGATGTGATCATCTCCTTAGTCGGATTGTTAAACTATC
This sequence comes from Melanotaenia boesemani, assembly GCF_017639745.1. Classification (NCBI taxonomy): domain Eukaryota; kingdom Metazoa; phylum Chordata; class Actinopteri; order Atheriniformes; family Melanotaeniidae; genus Melanotaenia; species Melanotaenia boesemani. The sequence goes on along the minus strand of NC_055705.1, from coordinate 8,232,644 downwards.
AAAATGCCTTCCTGACTGTGTGTTTAAAAGACAAGCAAAGGAGAAGTGAAGGGGAAAGAGGCAATGGTCATTTCTTAACAGCATCCAGCCTCCCTGCCACGGATGACCCCTGAGTATTGGACCTGGCAGCCCCCAACAATTATCATTCAGCAGGAGTGAAGGACTCAGTTTGATATGTGCCAAGGTAATTCAGTGGGAAAGATTGAACAGAGGTTTTTATTTCTCTTTTTTTCCTCTCAGATTGTGACTGACCCCTCTGAATAAGCAGCTGCCTTATCTCAGCTGGAATGTGAATGCTGGAGAATTTGTGCAAGCATATGAAAAAACACAAATACTCAAACCTTTACTTGATTCAACATCGGCATGACATCAGCTAAGTTAATAGATGAAAGCAGTGAGACATTCCTGAGCTGCTATAGCTGTGTTATGTTATTTTAAATTTGATTGTAAATATCTGAACAGGTTATTGCAGAACTGTGAATGAAACCATCCATCATTATTCTTCTGTGGGAACCTGTGGAGCTCTGTTCACAAGAGACAAAGTTTTATCTAAAATCATGCTTTAAATCGCTTTCTACTGCTGACTGAGTCAGAGCAGGGGCTCATTTATAAAATTCTTTGATTCTGGAAGACCTCCAACCAACCATTTCTCTTCTTGTCCTAGTTTTCTGGACCCCCCCACTGGAGGGGCCCAGATATTATGTTAGCGCAAACATAAACACAAACCACTCAGCTTCTGCTGAAGTCAAACTTTGACTTAATTTTCATCTCTTTCTGATTAACTCTATCAGACCAAAGACTTATTTATGCTCCCGGTACAGAAATAGGAACATCGTTGTCAATGTTACTGCACCTAAGCTTGTTACATACTCAGCGAGAAGCCAGAACTTTATTTTTATTCTCGAGGCCACAAGAACATTTACAAAGTTTGTTGTGGTTTTGTCAATTCATACTCCAAGAGAAGTTTAGTCGGTAATGGGGCGGCGATTACTGCGAGTGGTGGGTATGTGTTCTTATGCGTAATAAACATTATAGGTTACTATATGTATTTTAAAGAAAATTAACGAAAAAAGCGAAAACTAGAATTAAAAAAACATTCTTGTTAACTGAAATAAAAATAAAAATGAGAGTTTTAAAATAAACAATAACTAATGAACTGTATTGTGTGTTGACAAAACTAACTAAAAATATAGCAAAAACGTCCTTCGTTTTCATTTTTCTAAATTTATTTCATTGGAGGTTTGCTTTAAAATTCCAGCATAATAAAAGTCATATAGTCAGACTTTACTCATATCTATTTATAATTATAGAAAGACATTATTATAAGTGATTGTTGGAATTTTGCTCCAACAAATATGTTTAAAATGATTATGCTGAAATTTATTCTCCTGTAATTGTCACTGAGTCATCCAACTGAGATTTATCAGTATCTTAACCAGCTGTCTGGCTCTGCGGTCTACTAGACACGTGCACTTTCAGTGTCTCAAATATTCACTGCATTCACTTTAACATGTCCAATATAACATGTGAGTTCCTGTACTGTTAATCAGCTGCAGTGATTTGCACTAAAGTTGCTGCACCTCTAGTGCAGTTCTTTATGTAGTTAATTATGAGCTGTTTTATCTGAATGAATTAAAGTGTTTATTTTAATTATTTTGAATTTTGCACCTGACAAATACCCTAATTTACAAAAAAACTAAAACACTAAAACTAATAAAAACTAAACGAAAGCAAACCATTTTCAAAAAAACAAAAAGTAATAAAAACTAGAAAATCTGCTCTTAAAACTAATTAAAACTAACTGAATTTGAAAACAAAAAGTCAAAACAAAATAAAAACTTAAACTAATACAAAATCCAAAACTATTATAACCTTGGAAATGAGAGGGTGAGCATGCTGCAGTGTCCGTGTCTTCAAGGCCCACGTGTTGCATTATTTTTCGTACTTTCTCACCACCTCAGTCAGCTGTTAATTAAAGCCATCTTTTCATCCTTGCACCAGCAGAAATGCAGGCGTGATCATTTTCTGCTTCACATTTTTCTGCGTTAACCACGCCCACCTCCAATGTCCAACCAATCACATTAGACCTCTCGGAGCCCCACAAGAAAAAAAATTCTGTTCAGCTGCATCGAGAATAAGCAATAAGATATCCCCCACCATGTCTGTGACCCAGAAAACAAGGAAAAAGATTTTTCTGTAACAGGCTTTATACTTCCCTGCATCCTTTACGTTGGCATGGTTGTTCGGTACTAATTCCACCAGAGGGCAGTTCATAGTTTTCCTCCCAGTTCCAACGTCAGTTTCAGACTCCAGCAAACATGGCGATGAAAGAGATCATGATAAAGTACATTCTCAGAAAGAGACATTGAAAAAGGCAACACAGTAGATGGCGGTAGTAGGTGAAGCCATTAAATGCATCGCAGTTGCTTCTTCTTCTTTTGTTTGCTCGGTTACACAACAGCTAGTTGTACTACCGCTGGTACAACTTGTTATGCATCTACAAGCTCTCTGAGAATGAACTGAAATGTACACATAAAAAAAGGCTACATTAATGTCCATATGCATATTTAGTAAAGACCATAATTGGCTCATATTCTTGTTTATTATGTCAAGGGACCTATAGAATGCATTCCCAGTGTCAGAAAAGTTGTATTTAACTATGCCTGACTAACAATAAAACTCAAGAAATGTCTCTTTTGCTTGTCTCTTTAGTTTAGTTATTTTTTTATTTATTTATTTTTTTCTAAAAATACGGCCAAGACTTATAAGGTAAATCAGGCACATTGTCTTCTTGCCCACTAGCTTACCTCCATAGTACTTAATAAAAACTATGGAGCTAATGGCACATCTTACTTAAGGTAGTTCTTTAAAGTAGAATTACCAGACTCAAATCTCCATTTGTGTCTGAATTGCAGCTGTGGTTCAAGAATTAAAGTGGTTGACTTTTATGTGAAAGATTTCTTTTTCAATTAACAGCTTCCCCAGTTTAGTTGTGTTTTCTCTGTCAGCTAGTTTATTGGAAGCTCTGAGCTTCTTTGGGTTTAATATTGCCATAACACACACCCCATTGCCTCATCAGGTACATCCCTGTTTCTCTGCGCTCTTGGCTAGAAGACATCCGTGTTGTCCACATAGAAACAAAAGGCTGAATTTACCCACTCGCCCTGTCCAAGTGCATCTACCTTGATGTGTCACAATGCTCTGTGGGCATCTTCACATCAGCCCTTCTGATTCGAATCATAAATATGCTCAGAAAGGTTTGTTTTGGGTGGTGTGAATGTGCAAACGATCTCTGATGCCATTCAAAGAAGTGAACTTTGGTTGGCCTATAAACATAGTCCCCGGTCTGCTTCAAGTGAACCAAATGCAGGAAATGGACGACAATGCAAAGTGCACTGTAGGTAGGTAAAAAAATCAAAACATATGCATGTGGGGCAATGGCTGAGCTCGTAGTCAGACATGGAAAAACAAGATAAAAGCTCTGATAGAAATATATGGTCCACCAAGCTGAACTGAGTCTCTAATTGTACTAAGTCTAGTGGATTCTTAGGTCTGAATCCAACCTAAGACCAGATCAAAAACCAAGCCAATTACAAGACCTTTATGTTCAGTTCTAAAGACGATACTCTTAAAGTAGAATCAAAGAAATTACTTCCTAACTTTATAGATTATTTTTAAACTGCTTCGTCATTAACCAGATTTTATATGGCTTAAGCTCCTACTTGAAAACTATGCTATTTTCCACGTTTTCCAGATTTAACTAGTTTCCACAAGTCCTTTGACCTTCCCTGTGAACCCTAATCCTAGACTTCTCTGCCACAACATTCAGACACACACCTTAAATACTACAACTCACACCCTGCTCAACAAGAGCACTGCATTTCATCTGCTTCTACCCACAACTCATCAATAAACCTTTTACATTTCTCCACTCTTTCCCATATTCGTATTTACTGCTTCCCCAGCCTGCTCATGACAGGTGACATTATGATTTTGGCACTTATATGAAAACCATACATGAACCAGATAATAAAAAAAAGTCAGCAAATTCTGTCAGGGTCCAGCAGCAAGGTCATAAATCCTGATGAGTTTGATGAGGTGCTCTGCTAGTCACAGTCCACTGGTGTTGTAGGATTCTGGGGGCAAAGATTTCCTGCATGAGTGCCACCACAAAAGAAATGATGGATGGAGCTTCTCTGGTCTTACTGACCACAGATTCAGTCACCAGGGTTCAGATTCTCAAGGACACTTCAACATGCGGTCTGGGGAAGTCAAGGATCAAACCACTGACCTTCCAGCTAGCAGGTGACCTTTCTTCCCCCTGAGTTAGATGGATTTTTGAACATCTTTGTAACAGTCTGTATTTCCTTGTATTTTATATAAGCCTTTTTAGTATCATTATGTTCAAATTTTCCAGTTAAAAAGGTTAATTGTGGATTGCCTTAAGGCAGGCATTCAACACCAGCCATTATCCACATCTGTTTGAATTTTGAAATTAGAAATACTTGCTCATTCATCCAAATTTCTTTTCAGCTTTCAGTAAAGTAGCTTTACTCTTTGTTGTGTGCCTCACCTAAAGAATCAATCCCAATGCCTTTGATTCTCTCTTTTAAAGTTTAGATAGATTAGATTCACCAACAACTAAAGACTCATTTTATGTTTTCAATTTCTGAAAAACTTTCCCTGTTGTCACTGTATCTTCCTCTCCTCCATGCATCAGGTTTGTCAGTAAGGACGCATCATAATTAGTGTTCCTCCTTCCGAAGACAAATCTTATTGCCTTGTTTCTAAGCATCAACCTGAACTCTGTCTCCTTCCAGGCATTACTTTTCTTTAAGAAATACAGTATATTATATTATAGTTCCCCCATCAAAATGGGGGTGTGTGTGTGGGGGGGGGGGGGGGGGGGGGGGGTTGGGGGTATTGCTCTGCCCCACGCTCTGCCCATTTTGGTCGGCGCCTGTCAGGGTCGGTGGTGGCCATCCTTGCCTCAAGGGGTCTGTGCTTTGTAGCCACGGGGTGCTCTGGCAAGAGCCGTCCAGTGCCGCCCTCTGGGTGGACGCATGGTCATCCCGGCAGTGAGCTGGCTGGGATATGTGGATATGAGCTCTTGGGGGCGGCTGGTCTTCTGGGTCCTGGAGCCCCCTGGGCTGATTGTGATATTTGTAGTGGCCTGGATTCATTTGCGCAATCACTGATCGCTATTCATTCCTGTTATTTAATAACTTGCATGCTGGTCAGGTCACTGTTGTCCTGAGGGCTCAGTCACCAACAGCTTTAGTTAAGTTTGTGTTTTTCTTTGTGTTGTTGATGTTTTTGTTGTTGTAATTAATGTGTTTTTTTCCAACAGCTTGTCTGCCTTTTTATAGAAGCTTCTGATGATTGTCATTTGTTTTCTTAAAGATGTTGCAGGTGTTTTCTTTGTTATGTTTGTTTGCTTACAGGTGTAGCAGCTAGTTGTCTGGTTTTTTGTTTTTAATTTTTCACTCTCTAATTCTCTGTCATTTACTTTTCCTTCATTTCATGTGTGGGCGGCTGTAGCTCAGGAGGAAGCGCAGTCGTCGTCCGACCGGAAAGTAGGCGGCTCGATTCCAAGCTTCCACTGACTACATGCCAAGTGTCCTTGGGCAAGACACTTAACCCCACGTTACCTCCCGATGTGCCTATCGGGGTGTGAATGGGTGAATGTGATAAGTAGTGTAAAGCGCTTTGAGTGGTCAAACTGACTGAAAAAGCGCTATATAAGTACAAGTCCATTTACTTTCTCCTTTCTTCAACCCCAAACCTCTTGTAAGGTCCAGCTTAAGTATGTGAAATCAGCGATAGACAAATTGAGTTATAAAGAATAATACTTAAATTATCAAGAGGGTGTCATGGTTCTTGCTCTGCCTCTTCTGTGCTCATCAGTTTGATTCAGCCCACCTGGGTTTTCCTTATTGCTACGCTGTTTCACTTATTCACAGCACTACTTAAACACTATCCAGTCTCTTCCCCTCTGCCAGATTATCAACAGCCCCTTTACCAAGCATTCGTTCTACAGTTTTCTAAGGTTGCCTACTAGTAGGACCTACATGTCCCTGGACTTGTGATATCTCAACACTGACCCACGCTTTGTTTTTTCTTTTCAGCTCTTTTCTTCCCCCAAGACCATGGTGCTACTCCAAAGCCCTTCACCTTCATCCTCCCTCACAATGAACCTGGTTCCTGTAGCTGGTGTCTCTTCCAAACCTTTGTTGTTGCCAGGCTCATGCAGGTTCCTCCTACAGATGCAGTTTTGACTTTAGTTCTCCTTGAATTCCATTTCTGAAACACTTAGACATCTGAGGTGCTTATGCAAAACATTTCCTCTTCCACAAGGATTCCTGGGCCCATCTCTATCATGTTAATCCTCTGTCTCTAATCAGCAGTGCTCTGTGTTCTACTGTTGCACCTTTCTCTAGTGCACATTAATCATCTCTGCATCCCTCAATCTGACAGCTGCTGTATTTGGATCAAAAGCTGAGCCTTACATTGATAAGATGGGACCAAATCTGAGTCTACTGGATCAAAATTACACTTCACATGGTATGAATAATTCAGATGAAATGTTTATTAAAAGAAGCTGTTTAAAATATGAAATTCATCCTCCATACATAAATGTCAAAAAGTTAATGTGAATTACAGCAAAATTAGATTTTTTTTTAGGTTTACAGTAACTCTTATCTTTTTAATAATTTTCTTCAAGTCTGTATGAATTATTTTGGTCTTTGAAAGATGATAATTGTGTAAAAATGAACTAACATAAAGGAGTTACAGACATGTACAAACATGTGTACTCTGACTGTTACTTAACAAATTCACACTTTGCTCCTTATCTTTCTTTATGGGGGTATTTTTCTATCTTTAATCAAGAGCATCATTGTTTGCTTTGAGAGCAAGATTTCTGGTTTTCACGCTCAAATATCATCTTGCTGTCTCTCAAAACTCTGCTCTCACACTCAGAAAGTCCCTCTTGCTTTCAAATATATCGTTCTTCCTTTCAAAACTCTGCGCTCAGACTTGGTCTCTTTCCCTCACATTCAGACATTTTCTCTGCGCACTCAAAACTTCTGCTCTTGGATATTTTTTCCTCTCTCTTGGGTTGCAGAAAGAGCTGTCTGTCAAACCTCCTCCAGCCAATAGAATACGAGCTAATTCGAGCAAGTCGTCCTCACCTTCTTCAGGGTGCGCTTGTTTTACTTGACACAGTGACCCCACACTCTTAGCCCACATTTTGTTTGAACATTAACTTTTTTAGTAGTGACTAATTATCATTTTATGTTTTGTATAACAGTGTCTCATTAACAAAACAACTAAGTTGTTTCTGATAGTTTTCTACGTTGTGCAGTGTAATAATAATGATTAGCAAAGAAAACTCAACATGTTACATTTCTGTCAGAGGGGGCGGGGCTATTTTCAAAACTCAACATTTCCCGACCGCAAAGGCTCATTGGAGATGCAGATTCAGCTGAAATTTAACCCTTTTTTTAATTGCTGTGCTATAAATTTGAGTTTTCTGCTTCAATTCATGTGTCAAGTTAACAAGTAGACAATGTTATAAAGTTCTGCCCTCTTTGAATTTTAATTTTGGTACCGTGACTGCAAAGGACAGAACAGGAAAAGAAACCACCACCAGAATCTCGTTATAGACACTGTGTATTTCTAAAAATAAGTTATAACCAATAACACATGCTACTGTTTAATTCATATCTCTGCTGGTTGTGGTTCTGAATCTATCAGTGAGAATAAGTATCTACAAGCTATTGTTCTGGAGATTGGGTTTATAGCTCTTTGAAGGGAGCTGGATCTCGAGGAGCTGTTACTTTCAAAGACCCATTCAAAAGACTGGCTCGTTCTCACAATCTCTTACAAAATTCCATAATATATAAGAATGACAGACAATCAAAATATGTACCTATATAAAATCCACTATACAAGATTAAATAATTATAGGAAAAATGAAGATAAAAAGGATAAACCTACGCAGTCAGTGCAAATTCTGGTAAATGTTTTGGATAGAACTCAGTATTTGTTTCCAAACAATACTCTCTGTCCATAGATGCTTCACATGAATGGAGCGTGTTGGACATCAGACTTCTATTATGTCACGTTATTTATTTTATTTTCATTTTACTCAATTTATTTATTTACTCATTCTTATTTACTTGTTCATTAATTTATTTATTCATTCAGTCATTTTTAGCTGGGGGGGGGCTTGGTGTGTGTGTGTGTGTGTGTATACCTGTGTGCGTGTGACTGTGTGAAAGATTTCATTGAGTGTTTTTATTCTTATGTTTTTAATCATGTAAAGAACTTTGTCTTGCCTATGGCATGAAAAGTGTTTTATAAATAAAGTTTGATTTTATTTGATGAAGGCAGTGTCAAAAATTTGTATATAAAAAGAATGGTTTACAAATGAACGGCTCACCGCTGTGAATCGGTTCCCATCGTTCATTTAAAACAGTCGTTCAAAAGAATCGATTCGTTCATGAACACCACATCTCCACATTGTTCTATGTGTGTCAAAGGTCAGTGAAAATACTGAACAACATGCGTAAATCTAATATAAGAGAATTCAGTTAAAAGTACTAGAGGCTTTAAAGGGATTTAGATAAGTGAACTAATGGGTGTTAAATTCTAATGGTTGGTCGTGCTGATACAACTTGATATGTTTCAGCATTTGTAAAAACTAGAATGGTTTAAGGCAACGGGTTTCCACGAAAATTTCTAGTAAGCTTTGACTTACATGAAGTCAAAGCAGATAAAGCATTGTTTAGCAACTGGCGGTCTGCAGGCTGCCAATAATATCTAGCCTACCAGATTAAATTGATTAAATAAAAAAATTAAGAAATTCACTTACTTGCACTCTAATCCTGGATTAGTTGAGTTTAAAAGAAATTTCGTGGAAACCCGTTGCCTTAAACCATTCTAGATTTTACAAATGCTGAAACATGTCAAGTTATATCAACATGACCAACCATTAGAATTTGACACTCATTAGTTCACTTACCTAAATTTCTTTAAAGCTCCTAGTAGTTTTAACTGAATTTTCTTATATTTGATTTACGCATGCTGCTCAATACTTTCACAGAACTTTAAAACACATATAATAATAACTTGTAGATGCTTACTCTCCCTGACATGACCAAAATCCACAATATTTTAGTTTTTGTATTTAACAATAGCATGTGTTATTAGAAAAAACTTATTTTTTATCATTACACAGCAACTATAAGTAGATTCTGGTGGTGGTTTCTTTTCCTGTTCTGTCCTTTGCATTCACAGTACCAAAATTAAAATTCAAAGAGGGCAGAAATTTATAACATTGTCTACTTGTTAACTTGACACATGAACTGAAGCAGAAAACTCAAATTTATAGCACAGCAAATGAAAAAAAGGTTAAATTTCAGCTAAATCTGCATCTCCCATGAGCCTTTGCGGTCGGGATATGTTGAGTTTTGAAAATAGCCCCGCCCCCTCTGACAGAAATGTAAAATGTTGAGTTTTCTTTGCTAATCATTATTATTACACTGCACAATGTAGAAAACTATCAGAAACAACTTATTTGTTTTATTAATGAGACACTGTTATACAAAACATAAAATGATAATTAGTCACTACTAAAAAAGTTTATGTTCAAACAAAATGTGGACTAAGAGTGTGGAGTCACTGTGTGAAGTAAAACAAGCGCACCCTGAAGAAGGTGGGAACGATTTGCTCGAATTAGCTCGTATTCTATTGGCTGGAGGAGGTTTGACAGACAGCTCTTTCTGCAACCCAAGAGAGAGGAAAAAATATCCAAGATCAGGAGTTTTGAGTGCGCAGAGAAAGTGTCTGAGTGTGAGGGAAAGAGACCAAGTCTGAGCGCAGAGTTTTGAAAGGAAGAACGATATATTTGAAAGCAAGAGGGACTTTCTGAGTGTGAGAGCAGAGTTTTGAGAGAGAGCAAGATGATATTTGAGCGTGAAAACCAGAAATCTTGCTCTCAAAACTAACAATTACGCTCTTGATTAAAGATACCCCCATATTTCTTGCTTTAAAGCTCTTTTCCAGTAAAAGCAGATGCCAGTGGACTGGCTTAATGTTGTGTATTCTTGCTTGCAGTGAAGCAAAGCAACACAGGCCTGTACTGAAGAGTAGAGCTGCAACCCAAGGACTTTATCACGTTGTAACGCAATCAATGTTTTGGTCTTTGAATGAGAAAACAATGTGACAGCTGCTCGAATGTATAATATACAAAAAGATACATAATGTTCCCAAAATTAAGAAAGTCTCAGAGATGCAGAGAAACTAGTCCATGTATTTGTTAATTCAGACTAAGTGCTGCAGGGAGGGCTGTGATATATGTGTCATATTTCATCCCATTTCATCTTCTCTTCATTGACTCCCTGTTAAATCTTGAATAGAATGTGAAAATTTTCTTCTCACATATAAAGCTCTTAGTGAGATTGAATCTTAAAGACCTCATAAAGTTCCATATTTTCCCATCAGAGCTTCACCCCCAGACTGCAGGTTTACTGGTGGTTCCTAGAGGTTCTTAAAGTAAAATGGGAGGCAGAACCTTCAGTTATCAGACCCCTCTGGAACCTGCTGCCATTACGGCTTCTGGAAGCAGACACCCTCTCTACCTTTAAGAGGAGAATTTAAACTTTCCTTTCTGATAAATCTTATAGTAGGTCTGGCCTGGTGACCCTTATCCATCTCTTTAGTCCTGCTGCTAAAGGCCGAGGCTGCTGGAAACATCCCATGATGCACTGGGCTGCTCTCTGCTCTCTTTATTTTATCTAGAAATGTCTGACATTGTTGTTGTTATTAATTTGTGTTTCTTTTTTTCTTTCGTAACAGGTATCTGTGGCTTAAAGTTATGGTGCTTGTTAACTCTCCTTTCCTGTCTTGTCAAGCCTGAACTGATTCCTGGTTCTGGTTCTGATAAGTAAGCACGTTATTTATATAGCACCTTTAAAGATAAAAATCAAATCACAAAGTGCTTCACAAAAAAAAAAAAAAAAAAAAAAAACATGAAACAACATAAGGAGACATAAAAACAAATTAAACTAAGTAAAAGCAAGTTTTAAAATATGCTTTTTTAGCTGCTTTTTAAGAGAGATCACTGAGTCTGCAGATCTCAGGCTGAGAAGAAAGGAGTTCCAGATGGAGGAAGCCACTGCTGCACAGGCTCTGTCACTCTGCTTTTTAGCCGTGTTTGCTTCACAATCAGCAGACCCTGATCAGGTCATCTCAGGGACCTGCTGGGAACATAAAGCTGCAAAAAGTCACTTATATGCTTGATCATTTAAAGCTCTATAAAACCAGAATGTTAAAACTCACGTTGTAATGAACAGGGAGCGAATGCAGCTGGATTAGTATAAGGGTGAGGTGAATACTTGGAAGATTCTGTTATTAGCATGGCAGCAACGTTCTGAACAACCTGTAGATGTTCAAGAGATTTTACTTAAACATGTGGAAACATTGTGTTACAATAGTCAAGACATAAAGAAATTCAGTCATGAATGATCATCTTCATCAACACTGTGTACAGTGGGGATGGGGGCTGCTGACGTTGACTTGGGACGTTGTGAGTCAGTGGAGGGAATACGTTGAAGACCTCCTCAATCCCACCGACACATCTTCTGACAAGGAAGCAGAGTCGGGTGACCCTGACGTGGGCTCTCCTTTCTCTGGGGCTGAGGTTCCTGAGGTGGTTAAAAAGCTCCTCTTTCTTTAAAAAGCTCTTTCTTAAGGCTCTGGATGCTGTAGGGCTGTCTTGGCTGACACGCCTCTGTAGCATCGCATGGACATGGGGACAATTCCCCTGGACTAGCAGACTGGGGTGGTGCTCCCCGCCTTCAAATAGGGGGACCTGAGGGTGTGCTCCAACTACAGGGGGATCACACTCCTTCGCCTCCCTGGTAAGGTCTATTCAGAGGTTCTGGAGAGGAGGGTCTGTTGAGTAGTTGAATCTCGGATTGAGGAGGAGTGTGGTTTTCGTTCATGTCTGAGACAGATGTTCTGTTGTGGAACAGTATACCAGCGCTACACTCTCATCAGGGTCTTGGAGGGGGCATGGGAGTTTGTTCAACATGTGCTTTGCGGACTTGGAGAATGTGTTCAGCTGTGTCCCCCCGGGGACGGGAGTATGGAGTGCCGGACACCCTTGTACGAGCTGTCCAGACCCTTTATGACCAGCGTCAGAGCCTGGTCTGCATTGCTGGCAGTAAATCAGAGTCGTTTCCAGTGAGGGTTGGACTCCTTCAAGGCTGTCCTTTCTCTCCTATTCTGTTCATAACTTTAATGGACAGAATTTCTAGGTGTAGCTGATGCGTTGAGGGGATCCGGTTTGGTGGCCTCAGGATTGAGTCTCTGCTTTTTGCAGATGATGTGGTTCTGTTGGCTTCATTGGGCCGTGGTCTTCAGCTCTCACTGGAGCAATTCACAGCCGAGTGTGAAGCGACTGGGATAAGAATCAGCACCTCCAAATCCAAGACCATGGTCCTCAGCCAGAAAAGAGTGGATTGCTTTCTCCGGGTCTGGGATGAAGTCCTGCTCCAAGTGGAGGAGTTCACGTATCTCGGGGTTTTGTTCATGAGTAAGAGAAAGATGGAGTGGGAGATCGGCAGGCGGAATGGTGCGGTGTCTGCAGGCTCTCCCTTAGAGATAGGGTGAGAAGCTTGGCAATCCCAGAGGGGCTCAGAGAAGAGTCGCTGCTCCTCCGCATCAAGAGGAGCAAGATGTGGTGGCTCAGGCATTTGGTCAGGATGCCTCCTGGACGCCTCCCTAGTGAGGTGTTCCAGGCACATCCCACCGAGAGGAGGCCATGTGGAAGACCTAGGACACTCTGGAACGACTACATCTCACAGCTGGCCTGAGAACACCTCGGGATCCCCATGGATGAGCTTATGAAGGTATGCAGGTAGAGGGAAATCTGGTCTTCCCTGCTTAGGCAGCTGCCCCCTGCAACCCAACCCTGGATAAGCAGCAGAAAATGGATGGATGGATGGATGGATGGATGGATGATCATCTTACTCAGATCGTGACCAGGTGGACTAAGCTTGGCAATATTTTTAAATTAAAAAAAGCAAGAATGAGCCAGTGATTTAATGAGCTTCCAAAGATAGTGCAGGTCAAGAGTTACCCCAAGATTACCCCAAGGTAAGTGGTCCAAAACTCTCAACCATCTTAAAGAGAAATCTGTCACGGGCTCAAACAAGAACTTTTTTTTTGCATAGTTTAGTTGAAGAAAGTTGCCATTCGTCCAACTTCTGACAGCATCCAAATATCTAAAGCAAGGTCTGTATCTTAAAAACACCCTGAGGTTTAAAAGAAATATATAGCTGAATATCATCAGCAGAAAAATGATAAAAGATGTCGTAGCCACACACAAGCACCATCTTACCTGAGGAGGAACTTTTCTCTCCACTGTCACCTCATGTAACTCAGGATGGAGGACCGAATCAAAAATGGTTGATGTAATGCATTGATAATTATTTTTAATGAATTGGTTTATTTCAATTCTGTTTTAAAAAATGTATCTAATGGGGCTAAAATTATGGATATGTCTTATTTGGTTGCTGTAAAAATAAAGTTGAATTGAATTAAACTGATTTTGTCTTCATGCACATATTTTATGCCCCATGGTCATGTAGAACAAAAAAAAGAACAAAAAAAAGAATGAAATGAATGAAAATGATAATTTTTATTCTTTGCATTTGTGTAAAAATGAATTAATAAATAAAAAAATTCCTTTATCAGCTTAGATGAAGCAATATATGAACTTACTTAACACAGCAATATATATATATATATATATAAGTGATATATCTGTATACATATATACATGCACGAAATCTGACATTTGCTCAGATTAACACTTTTTCCTGCCTGGACTGGGCCATTATGTAGCGAGCCAAACTCATACATAACCAGATGATGCAGCATTCAAGCATCATTGATTTATAAATACAGAGAAAAGCAATTGTTGCTGTGGGATCATTGCAAGCATCAAGCTAATTCTCTGTAGCAAACAGGCTCAAGATTTATGTACACACTCGCTTTCTCTTATGGTGTGACAAGGAGAGGGATGACCTAGTGCATATCTGCTTTACTGTTAGCACTTGATAGATGGAGCCATCCAAACATGACTGTACTCAGCTTAATCCACAGCTACAGCGGAGACTATGTGAACTTTATATACCCTCTGTATTGACAGTGGTGACTTATTGGGAATGCTGAAAATATCTGTCCTCTCTCCCATGCCTGGCGCCACGCAGCATAGGCTTTACAATGACCTTTGGTTGCTACTTAATCAGGTAAAATGATCTATGAAGCTGAGATATTATTCACATTCTCGAGACTTTTGTGTCACATCTGTTTGCTATTTGTTTCTTTAAAGATAGTCTTGGCTGTTTGATCATGTCTAAAGCTCGTCTCATTGCTTTGATGCAGGGCTTTCTGAGAGTATGTGTGATATTGTTCCTTGTGTCCTGTGACCAATAAAGCCATCAGCAAATCTGGTGGCTAATCCAACAAATTCGTAAATAATATCTAAACAAAATGCAATGCTTGTGAAATCTCAAAAACACACATTTTGTTGTCAGTAGAACATAAACAACATATCAGATGTTAAAACCAAGACATTTTTCCCATTCATGGACAATATGAGCTCATTTTAAATCTGATGGCAGCAACACGTCTGTAAAATCTTGGAAGAGGGGCAACAAAAGACTGGAAACGTATTTGGTACAAATAAAAAAAAGACAACTGGAGGAGCATTTGACAACTTTTTAGGTTAATTGGCAACAGGTCAATAACATGACTAGGTATAAAAGGAAGAGGCAGAGTCTCTCAGACAGAAAGATGGACAGAGTTTTGCTAATTTGAGATAAACTGAGTCTAAAGATTTTGGAACAACTTCAGAGAAAAAGACTGAACATCCTACCATGTACATTGTTTAATATAATCAAAATAATCAGAGAATCAGGAGTGTAGATGGGACGACAAAGGTCATAGTGGAGGCTGGTGATCTTGGGGTCCTCAGACAGCACTGCATTAAAAGCAGACATGATTCTCTCCTGGAAATCACTGAATGGGCTCAGAAAATTCCAGAAATGACTGTCTGTGAACACAGTTCACACTTTGGTCATGCAAAAAAGCCAGATGTGAACAGGATCCATAAACAGCATTGTCTTCTCTGGGCCAAAGCTCATCTAAAATGGTCTTAAGCAAAGTGGAAAATAAGTAAGGACCAGAATTTTTAAATTAATTCTAAAATGGAGGGGTAAACAGTGGAGAGATGCTAAAACCGGGCCAATACA
The DNA here is from genome assembly GCF_017639745.1 of Melanotaenia boesemani. Classification (NCBI taxonomy): domain Eukaryota; kingdom Metazoa; phylum Chordata; class Actinopteri; order Atheriniformes; family Melanotaeniidae; genus Melanotaenia; species Melanotaenia boesemani. Next base: position 8,217,315 of record NC_055705.1, on the reverse strand, counting down.
TGCTCTTTTATGAGAGTGATTTAAAAGCTGTGCAGCAGCTTTCTGTACAGCTTTAAACAAGTAAAAAAGCTGTTACAGTACTCTAAGCAATAAAATGATGAATCACCATCTCAAGTGCAGCCTTTGTTATGAGAGTAGGTGTCTAGAATGATTTTCCAGGGACATTGCTGAATCAAAAATGACCTTTAAATTCCTGAAGCTTGGCTGGACGAATGAGTTTAAAGCTCGAATATACAGTTTAATCTTTGAGATTTTTATTATCAGGTGCAATTATCAAAGTTTCTAATAAAGCAGAATTCAGCTGAAGGTCACTTGGCCATTATTTGATGTTAGTCAAGCAGTCAGTTTGGGAGATTAGTTTATGGAGTTCAGATGGTTAAAATGAACAATACAACTGAATATCATCAGCAAAGAAAGGATATGATACACTGGTAAATTTTCTTAATATAGGCAAGGGGCAGATTAGAGGAACAAGATGGGCCCAAACACTGAACCCTGTGGTACCCAACAGGACAGTTCAACAGTATTTGACAAATCTTATTCACGTGAACACTAAATGTTCTACTTAACAGGTAAGATGAAAAACACTTTAAAACTGAACCAAACATCCCAACCAGATCCTGGAGTCTGTTAATTAGAATGTTACAATCTGCTGTGTCAAAGGCCGAAGACAAATGTAAAACTAAGACTGAACATGCTCCAGAGTCCGCTGATATCCTGTCACTGAAGACCTTAACGGGGCCAAAAGGTAAATTGCTTCACAACAAAGTTTACTTTTGTGTTCTGCCTGTAGACCAAGACAAAGTGTGTTATGAGCCATACCTCCCTCTACCTCTTCCCTCAACTCCCCTTGTCTGTGAACAAATTTAAAATGTCCAAACACACCAAACAAAACAATATCACCAGTTTGTGGACCATGTCAAAGTAACTTATAATGTTTATTTTATTACTTACTGTCCAGGAGACGAAGAGCTATCTCCAAGTCAAGTTGTAGCCTCTCTAGCTCTTTCAGTAGCTCTTTGGAAATACAAGGCCAGTGTTAATCCAGGTTTTGTTGCCTAATAAGTTCTTTACCAACGACCATAGTTGTTTTAGAGGGAATGTCAGATCCTGGTTGTCTGCAGGTGAATGTTTCATTCCGCTCTCGATCATTTTGCTTTGAAAAAATGAGCTGCCCTTGCTCGCTTGCTTCAGCCTTTTGAAGGAAGGGAAGGTCAAGGGCTCCGAGGAGGGGGTCATTCACATACATTCATATGACTGTGTGGCCGGACCGGTTAGTAAAAACAAAGGTGAAGAAAGGGAACCTACATCTCCACTTCTTCACATAAACATATTTTTTATTCTTTTAATCTAGAAATGATGAATTATTGCCCCCTTATGTAACGTTCCTGTCAAATGATTTTTTACAAAAGCCTGACTTAAAAACAGTCAGTTGTTCTGCAACCACTTTTTACAATACACTCAAAAACTCCTTTAAATAACACAGCTGGGAGAATGTCAGTGGGATAGAGGGTGTAGTTTTATCAAGCAAGACAGAGATATTGTTTAATGTCATAGGTTCAAAGGAGACAAAACACTGGCAGAGATTTAAAAAATTGATGGTGAGATATTTGATCTGATATCTCTGACTTTATCAACAAAATAACTAAGAAAGGTGTCGCTGTCTGATTGAGAAAACACAGGGATTTGGGGTATCATTTGAGACACTAAAGAGTTAATAGTGTTCAACAAAGTTTCTGGAAATTATCTGAGATAAATTAACTAATTTTAACAGTTTTTGTAATTTTATTGAAAGAAGCCTTTGATGCCGTAAGGTGAAGTCTGGACCTCAGGTTTATTTTTCATTCATTCATTTCCTGTGTAAACCTTTTTTATCCAGTTTAGAGTCACTGTCCCACCTTTCGTGGTTACAGGTTACAGCCTGGACAGGTGGCCAGCTAACACCAAGACAAGCAAGACAACCAGGCATGCTAACATCTACGATTGGTTTATAATCATTGATGCACTTCTGGTAAAAGGTACGTCATTACTGTAAAAATCCAGTCTTAAAGTAATCTTGTGCATTATTTGACTTTTACTTCAGTTTTAGACAAGCTTTTCACTTCATTTTTACTGAATTAAGCATCTTTTAAACAACTTGAGCCAGAGTGGGGTACTTGAATTTCTGCAAGACAAACACACCTTTAGTGGAGATGTTATTCCCTTTGCTGGTGTAAATCGAATGCAGCTTAGGTTGAGTGATGGACCGCGGCAGGACAAATCTCAGTCTTCTGAAAAGTGCTGACTTTAAGCTAAAAAATGGTAATAGATTTTCAAAGTGAGGGGGGGCATCACAGGGACAGCATGCAAATGATGGGTGAAGAAATAATCTACAAGGTGTTATTGAGCCCTTGGTTTAAGGAGAAAGGGAAGGCCTCTCTCCATTCCCCATAATGTGGAGCTTGTAATTAGATATTGATTCGCTTTGTTGATGAGTATTTCAAGCTAGTGTCCTCCTCCTGAAGAGAGGGGAATGCATAAAAGTCTGAATACATCTTGTTAGGACTAAAATGTAATATCTTCATGCAGGTGTTAAGTTGCTACTGTGCCAAGTTGATAATTGAAAGAACAACCAAATGGAAATGTGCTGGCTGGGGAATAGTAGTCTCATCGACCTTGGAAAATACCATTACATTCAATGTATTGAGCATCTGAAATATTTTCATTCAACAATATTTTCCAGGCTTTGCTGCTTCATGTCATTTAAGTACTAAATCAATAATTTCAAACCAGTAAGTGTGAAGTGTAAAAAAGAACATGATTTCAGTTGATTGCATTTTCTTTACACTATGATGCATAGCTAAGAATGAAAGGTATGTTTTCCATTTCACTAAGTAGTTTATGCACTTGACCAGGTTAGTTGGAAAAGCAGTTTGAATTTGAAGGACCTTCTCTTAAAGCACAGGACTTAAAGTTTAAGTTTTACTGAAATGAACATTAGTCTAATAATAAAGGGGTCATCAGCTCTGATTCTCGAGGGCTACCATCCTTCAGGTTTTAGATGTTTTTCCTGCTGCTATACACCTGATTCAAACCAGAGGAGCGGAGTTGGTGACCTCGAGTCTAATACATCCAGTTCAGTTGATTCTTAGTGTTTCGTGCAAAAATTCTAGTCCCACCATGCCACAAAGCTCAGATCATCTCCAACTGCTTTCTTGAACATGACAATTAGTTCACTGGACTCCAACGGCTTCCGGAGTCACCAGATCTCAGTCCAGTAGAGCAGCTATGGGATGTGGTGGAACGGGAGATTCTCATCATGGATGCAACCGACAAACCTTCAGCTACTGTGTGATGCTGTCATGTCAATATGAAACAAAATCTCTGAGGAAGGTTTTCACCACCTTGTTCAATCTATGTCACCAAGAATTAAGGCAGTTCTGGAGGAAAAATGGGTCCAACCAATACTATCAAGGTGGACCTTATAAAGTGGTTGTTGAGTGTAACTTTAATTGAATGTGCAGAATTTAAGTGCTTTTCAAAATTTAAGAGAGAAGAGGCCTGAAAAGAAACTCAAAACCATGAGAATATATATCATTAAATAGAAATTAACCAAAACTAATCAAATGATCAGCTGGTAAAATCCAACTCGTGTTATGAAGTCTTTGACTAGAGAAGAGAGCCTTCAGAGAATTTGTTTCCACCATCACAAATGTTCTCATTTTGTGTTTACTTCTGAGTATAATTTTAGTGCATTAAGTGTCAGTATGACATGTGTTGTTAAATTGGTCACGTTTATTTCACAAATCTCTGTAGGATCATGTTGACCCAGTTAAACTGCTAAATCTCTGAGGCTACCTGGACCCTCTGCACGCCACCTGGCAATGAAAAATGGAAATATTACATTACATGTAATCATTTATTTGCCTGACTGAAAAAGTCTCAACATCTGCAACATTTGTTGGATTGTTTTAAAGCCTTCAAAACAGAGCTAAAAACATTTAGATATTTTTAAAAATTGTGTTTTTATTTGTATTATTATAATTGTAAGGCTACTTGTAATATTTAAGCTTAATCTTTAACTTTCAATTTGTAAGTTTTGCATTGCAGATATCTAACAGAAAGCATGGAGTTATACAGTAGTAGATTTATTTAAAGGATACTTCACTTAAGTCACTACAGGATCCGAGTTTTGCTCGCGGTGACGAAAACATCATGAAACTAGTGTGTGAAGAAGAGATAAATCATGCTAAACTGCTCCATTACCAGCTTTGCATGCTGATCTGAGGAAACCAGTTCTGTTGATGGGAGTTGTGGACAAATAATCTGAGGCTGATGTGAAAGTGTTGAATATTAACTCTCAGACTGGTGTGCCGATCATGATCAGGGATCTGCCCCTGTCAGCACTTTTCGCTGCTTGGACTTATCTGTCAGTAGTTTGATTGGTCTGTACTTGCTTAAACTGATGTATCTGTCCTCTAAAACGAAACAGACGGCCAAGGCTTTACCTGGGTGATTTAGGTAGGCACTGACTCAGCAACCTGTCTCTCTTAATGGCTTTCAGTTAGAGCATATAGCTTCAACTAAGGAAATGAGACCTGTTTTACACATACAATGGGTTTTTTAAAATGCTAAATAATCTTTTTTCTGTTTTGTTTTGTTTGTTTTTTGTTTTAATTTTTTAATTCTTGTTATTACCAGCATTATCAGCATGCTGGTCTACATGGTGTGCAAAGAGGTGTGACTGATTGGGGTGCTCCTCTGGTGTATCAACTCATATTCTAGTTTCTGAGAATAGTTTATTAAGTTTGACATTTTTGACAATTTGACATTAATTTGAAGTGTGAGAGACTGCAATGGACTGGCAACCTGTCCAGGTTATACCCTGCCTTGCACCCTTCTGGGAAAGGCTCCAGCCCCCCACGACCCTGTGTTGGAATAAGCGGGTAAACTTTCAGAACTATTTGCTGAGTCATGGGACTAAATTGTATTTCCACCTACTCAACAGATGCCCATCTGCAGCATTAGACTGTACGTCAGATTCGATCGTTTAACCAGATGGACCACTCTCACTCTTTAGGAACTGTGATGGACAAACATCTTTCTTTTATGTTCTGACCAAAGCCTGGAACAGCATTCCACATCACATCAGAACTATAAAATCACCAGGACTGTTTAAAACCACTCACAACTGCCATTTGGTGAACAGTTACCGTGGTGACTACTGATGTGGCCCCACAGCCTCCTCCAACCACTGCTTTGTCCCTCTGTAAGACTGTGTAGTAGTTCTGTCTATGAAGATATGACATATGCCTGTCTATGTTTCTGCAGAGCAGGAACCAGCTGAAAATCAGTTTTGCTGAGTCAGGCCCGATTGCTTTTAATCCTTTCCTACATTAAATAAATAAATAAATTGATGGATAAAAGTATGAAAGACCAAATATTTTGTATTCTGTGAGAAAACTTGCCAAAAGAAGCTGGCTGAAAATATGATTCCTTAAAACATTTTAACAAAAAAGTACATTTTTGTAATGTTTTTTAGTATTTTTGCTAAACCTCTTATTCTAAGCATGTTTTCTTGTAAATATTCCTCTCATCTTTCATGTTTCCTTCATCCCTCTTCCTTTATCTTCTCTGTCTCCCCTCCCCCAGCCAGGATTTTGCTTCTCAGTCACACCTCCTACATGTCCACATCAGTACCTAGCCTTTGTTGGGTCAATGATGCTGCCCAGGCTGAGGTTCCTCCTGGTCAAATAAGATATTGAGGGGGGCAAATTTAAATGCTGCTGTGATTGTCTATAGACTAAAAGGATAAATGCACTAAAGGAGCTGAAATGGAAAAAAAAAAACTATCTATGACTGTAGAATCTACATGGAGAGATTTTGCCTTGAAAATGTCTGTTTTATGCTGCAAATGAATGAAAAGTATATCTAAAAGTAACTTCCTTTAGAAGGTGGCTGGGCTTAGCCTGAAAGATGGGGTCAGGAGTTTACAACACAACCAAAGAGAGATAGGAATAGAGCTGCTGTTCTACCAGCTGAGGTGGTTCAGACATCTGATTAAGATGGCTCTAGATCATCTCATTTCCACTCCTGGTCGCCTCCCCTTGGAGGTTATCTGGGCACATTCTACTAGTAGGAGACCCAAGAGAAGACCCAGGACTCCCTGGAAGGATTATATCTTCCTTCTGGCCTGAAAACATCTCAAGATCTCCCAGGAGGACCAGATGAGTGTCTCTGGGGAGATGGGTGTCCCTCTTGAACATGTTACCTCTGTGAGTTAATGTTGGATAAGCAGCAGAAAACGGACGGATCCAACTTTTATATACTCTACACTCTGGACTAAAAGATATTTATGATTTATCAGCTTCAATCACGAGCTGAACTATAGCATCCAATTTCTTCTACATCAAACCAGTCTCACAGTAAAACAGGAAATTTTCTCAGTTAACCTCTGGAACCTTGTCTTCAGCATTGAGATCCCACAAGGCATTGTACTTGTAAACATCTCATAGTGTCCAGGTCCAAAAAGAAACACTTTGTTTCTTGGCCACATTAAAAACAGGAAATGTTCTGAGGAGGAGGAGCCATCAACACCACTGGTATCTCATCCTTTCCACATATGTTTCTTAAGCTGGATACAATGTGCCTTTGTTAGGGATTGAGGCAGATCCTTATGGGGGTATTTTCCTATCTTTAATCAAAAGCATAATTGCTCGATTTTAAAACAAGATTTCTACTTTCATGCTCAGATATCATATTGCTCTCTCAAAACTCTGCTCTCACACTCAGAAAGGTCTATCTTGCTCTCAGATGTATCATTCTTTTCAAATCTCTGCTGAATGAGCTGTCCGTCAAACGTCCTTCAGCCAATAGACAACTAGATAAATGGTGGCCAAGCATCGTCACCGCCATGAGTTTTGGGATTAGTTTGAGGTAACCCTCCACTGATTGCTTCTGTGCCACATTAACAGAAGCAATAGAGGCTTTGTGTTTAAGGACTAGTTAGCACCACAGAACTAACCACTCTGACCAATGATGGTGGCTGCTTGATGTAAGGCAAACATCAATGCCGGGCTGATCCTTTGTATGACATTTGGAAAAATAGGTTAATAAAGACGTCGTTCTATTGCCATTAAGCTGCAGCTGATATGTGGAAAGGACTTGAAATAATCAAACTTGTATTGTTCATAATGCCGAGTGTATATACTTATTGTATCTACCAAAATGCTTATGCATATTTGGTTATGAAGGGTAGAAATGGATTGGGATATGACTGGACCTAAGAGACACATCCAAAGTAAATTAAGAATTGTTCCTAAGCAAGAAGGTTCAAATGCATGTTTTTTGTATCTACAAACATAGTGAGCACAGAGAATGGATGTCCTCATTTATGGTACATAATCTCATTAAAACATGTATAGTGTCTGGAGAAACTCCTGTATACATGAGGACAAGGATGGAGTCAACATTGGTGATTAAGGTCCTTCAGCTGGGATGCATCATGATTTTATCATGGAAATAAATGTATGGAAACTATTCTGACAAACAGAAATCACTGCATCTACAACTGCAAGTTAAACCTCTACCATAAAAAGAAAAAAAAAAAAGATCGACAAACATTTGTCTGTATTTTCATTCAGTCAGGTCAATGCATGCTCTTTATATTGATGAAAACAGAGACAAGGTTAAAGATTTATTTGACAGTTTAACCTCTAGTTTCTACAGAGGAAGAAAAATAACAGGTTTGTGTGGAGGAAATTCTCTTTCAAACAACGCTCGCACTGTAAGTGAAAAGGGACTGAGGTAAAGTGGAGTATGAATCACACTCTGACATCCCTATTGGATAACTTAGGCTCTGTCCCAGGTAAATGAGTACAGAAAACATCTAACAAATGCCTCAAAAACAGTATCTGGTATCATCTTAGTGAATTTGTTCACATGACGTGAGTGTCCTAATAATCTCTCAAGGAACTATTATTGCAGATCCAAGTATACTAAAACTGAATTATATTGTTGTAAAATTTTAAACTATGTAATGTATCTTACATGATGCTCCCTTTTTACTTTAGCATTTACTCCTTTTAGACTACATTTTGACAAGCCTCTAGATCGATACATGAACATTTAATACTGAGATATCCATCCATCCATCCATTTTCTTCCGCTTATCCGGAGCCTGGGTCGTGGGGGCAGCTGCCTGAGCAGGGAAACCCAGACTTCCCTCTCCCCGGCCACATTCACCAGCTCATCCGGAGGGATACCGAGGTGCTCAAAGGCCAGCCGAGAGATGTAGTCCATCCAGCGTGTCCTGGGTTTTCCCCGGGGCCTCTTTCCAGTGGATCGTGCCTGGAAGACCTCACCAGGGAGGCGTCCAGGAAGCATCCTAACCAGATGCCAGAGCCACCTCATCTGGCTCCTCTCGATGTGAAGGAGAAGCGGCTCTACTCTGAGCCCCTCCTGGATCACCGAGCTTCTCACCCTATCTCCAAGGGAGAGCCCGGCCAACCTGCGGAGAATAAACTTTACCGGGGAGGCTGAGGAGTGTGATCCCACTGAGTTGGAGCACACCCTCCAGTCCCCCTTTTGTAAGAGGGGGGACCACCACCTCACTCTGGCAGTCCAAGGGAACTGTCCCTGATGTCCACGCGATGCTGCAGAGGTGTGTCAGCCAAGACAGCCCTACATCCAGAGCCTCAAGGAACTATGGGCGGACCTCATCCACCGCCAGGGCCTTGCCACTGAGGAGCTTTTTAACCACCTTAGCGACCTCAGCCCCAGGAGAGCCAGCATCATCTACCCCAGACTCTGCTTCCTCGTCGGAAGATGTGTTGATGGGATTGAGAAGGTCCTCAAAGTATTCTCTCCGCCGCTTCACAACTTCCCGAGTTGAGGTCAGCAGCCCCCCATCGCTACTGTACACAGCTTTGACGGAGCTCTGCTTTCCCGCCCCTCCTGAGCCGCTGAATGGTGGACCAGAATCTCCTCGAAGTCGTCCGGAAGTCATTCTCCATGGCCTCTCCAAACTCCTCCCATACCCGAGTTTTTGCCTTAGCGACTGCCGAAGCTGCGCTCCGCTTAGCCCGCCGATACCCATCAGCTGCCTCTGGAGTCCCACAGGCCAAAAAGGCCAAATAGGACTCCTTCTTCAGCTTGACGACATCCCTTACTGCCGGTGTCCACCAACGAATTTTGGGGGTGACCACCACAACAGGCACAGACAACCTTATGGCCACAGCTGCGGCTGGCCGCCTCAACAATAGAGGAATGGAACACAGCCCATTCGGACTCAATGTCCCCCGCCTCACCCGGGACATGATTGAAGCTCTACCGGAGATGGGAGATGAAACTCTTTCTGACAGGGGACTCTGCCAGATGTTCCCAGCAGACCCTCACAACACGCTTGAGTCTGCCAGGCCTGACCGGCATCCTCCCCCACCATCTGAGCCAACTCACCACCAGGTGGTGATCAGTTGACAGCTCCGCCCCTATCTACACCCGAGTGTCCAGAACATGCGGCCGCAAGTCCGACGACACGACTACAAAGTCGATCATCGAACTGCGGCCTAGCGTGTCCTGGTGCCAAGTGCACATGTGGGCCCTCTTATGTCTGAACAAGGTGTTTGTTATGGACAGTCCATGACGGGCACAGAAGTCCAACAACAAAACCCCATCCAGATTCAGATTAGGGGGGCCGTTCCTCCCAATCACGCCCCTCCTGGTCTTGCTGTCATTGCCCAAATGTGCACTGAAGTCCCCCAGCAGAACGAGGGAGTCCTCGGAAGGAGTGCTCTCCAACACCCCCTCCAAGGACTTCAAAAAGGGTGGGTACTCTGAACTGCTATTCGGTGCATAAGCACAAACAACAGTCAGGACCCATCCCCCTACCCGAAGGCGGAGGGAGGCTACCCTTTCGTCCACTGGGGTAAATCCCAACGTACAGGCGCCAAGTCAGGGTGCAATGAGCATGCCTACACCTGCTCGGCGCCTCTCACCAGGAGCAACTCCAGAATGGAAGAGGGTCCAGCCCCTCTCAAGGACAGTGGTTCCAGAGCCCAAGCCGTTCATTGAGGTGAGTCCAACTATATCTAGCCGAAACTGCTCAACCTCGCACACCAGCTCAGGCTCCTTCCCCACCAGAGAGGTGACATTCCACATCCCTAGAGCTAGCTTTTGCAGCCGAGGATCAGGGTCCCCGCCTCTGGCAGCCGCCTAGCTCACACTGCACCCTACCCCTATGGCCCCTCCTGCAGGTGTTAGATTATTGACAGATTGTTGTTGTCATTTTAATGTTAAATCTATGTAACTCTCCTCCATCTCAGTCTGTCATGTTCTGTGTGGTTTTGCTTCTGTTTGGTTAGTTTTTGGTTTTCTTTTAGATTTGAGATTTTGTGTTAGTTTGGTTTAGTCCTAGTTAGATTTCTGGATAAAGTCTTTATTGTCCCTTTGTTTTCCTTCAATTAAATTCAGCTTTATTTATACGATGCCAATTCACGACAAAGTCATTTCAAGGCACTTTACAGATACAGTCCAATTCAATCCAGTTCATTGTAATACAATTATAATCCAATTAAAACAAGTCCATTTCATGATCTTCATAATAACAAATAATAGCAAAAATAAAGTCTCAGGAAGCAACTGGTCAATGAAAACTGAGAAAAAAAGTCTTGATCGTCAAGTTGACAGTCCCATGGGAAGGACCAATTCAGGAAGGGTACGAAAGGAAGAAGTCACGGTAATGCAGAGCTTGTGGCTGAGTGTTAGCAGAGTGGCTGGAGAGCAACAACCTTTCCAGTGGAAATTGGTTGCTGTGGCTTTATGGGGTTTTCAACTAAGCACTTCCTGAAAGACATCGGCTTCTCAGAAACAAAAGCTCAGAAAGACCTGAAAGATCTCTCTGAATAAGCAGAGAAAGGGAGTTTTTGGCTTTGTTATGGAGAAGAGGTCAAGAGATGGCGGACCAGAACAGCCTCATAGTAGGACCTGAGTATCAAAATCCAGCTGCTGGAAGCTGCAAGGAGTGGCAGGGAGACGTTTGTCCGCCTTCCCCTCCATCCCGAGATGTACTGGAAGTAAAGGGGTGAAACACGAGTGAAGGATGGCATCCAGCTGAAGACCCTGCACCTAGCATTTAGGCACTGGTGGAGATGCAACAAGCAAAAATGCTAAGCAGGTACTACCACCAACCTGTAAAATTAATGTACGTAAATAGTGACGTCCATTTCAAAGATTGTCACATGTCACCGTCCTTGTACTGCCATGTGTGTTTTGCGTTGTCATGGTTGTTGAGTGACGTCTTCCACTAGTGGGCGGTGCTAGGTTCAAAGTTCACTCCCACAAGCCGACTCAGTTTCAGATACCATTTGGCAGCAGTAATGCATCACTGTAAAGTATTTTTCCAACCGCCCAACACGCCCTAAACATTTACATATAATTATTTGTGTTAAGCATTAATGGGCCTTTAAAACGTTTTACTCTAACGTGTCAACAAAATTAAAAAAGAACTTAACCTGGCCTCATCCAGTGTTCAGTGTTTAAAGAATCTTCCTAGATGACAATGAGCTTGGGGTTCTTTTCTATAAACCTCCTTCAGACCTAGAAGACCTTATACAACTGATGATGAAAACAATGGTCATATTACTCTCTATTTTCTGTAATAAATTATTTATCATAACTCAAGCAGTAGAGCAACTTTGTGTGTTGAAGAGTTATTGAGGTAGTCAATAAGTGGCCTCCCACAGGCCAGGCTGTTTCCATGCATGACCAGTATGAAAAATTCTTGTACATCCAAATATTAATTTGGCTGTGGCAGCACTTTACTTTTGTCTGGGAACCATAGTCCCCGGTGACAAAGTAATAGAGAGCTGAGTGACATCAGCATAATTATGATCAGATAATTTGTTTTACTTTATGATGCAAGCTAGTGGGAGCATGTAGATGCTGAACAATAGGGGGCCCAGAATGGAGCCCTGGGGAACTCCGTATGTCACTTTTGGTTGAATAGGTCTACGGTGTAATTTATTTTACATAAATATTTTACATTACTGGCTCTGGTGTGAACTTCCATGCAAATGATGGCACAAGAAAGAACAAACAAAAATTGATTAAAAAAATGTATTTACATCTGATTAACAGGGTTAACCAGTGTTAACACACTCCCTGGCCAATTTATAATGTACACATTGCGAGTATGTGGTTGGACCCATTTTTATCTTTAGACCTGCCTTAATTTTGAGTGTCATAGATTCAACAAGGTGTTGGAAGCATTCCTCAGAGATTTTGCTCCATATTGACATGATAGCATCACACAGTTGCTGCAGATTTGTTGGCTGCACATCCTTGATGCAAATCTCCCATTCCACCACATCCTCTCTATTGGATTTAGATCTGGTGACTGTGGAGGCCACTGAAGTATAGTGAAGTCATAGTCATGTTCAAGAAAACAGTTGGATAGGATTAGAGCTTTGTGAAATGGTGTATTATCCTGCTGGAAGTAGCCATCAGAAGGTGGCTTCCACATGGTTACTGTGCCAGACTTTATTATTTAATTAAAAATACCTACAGATGCAACCCTAGTTGCTAAAACAAACTTGAGAACAAGTCAAAAACAAGTCAATAACATACTTTAAAGTGGTCAATGACAAGGCTTTATTTCTTCACACTGTCTCTGTCACACTGTTGTATGAATTAAATCACAGGAAATTATTTCATATTGTTTGCAGTCCATCAGTTAACAAATGTAATGCAGCCCATCTGATGAATTTGTACCTTTCCTGTAGGATGTCATCTGGGACAACCAAAGGATGCATTTATCCCTATAAACGCTTTCTCTCCTAAGTGCTCGTTTCATAATCTGCGCACCAATGTGGACAAGATGTTATAAGAATGTGCAGGCCATTTTCCAAGAGAACTCATTGGTCGGGAGGTGTTTTTATATTTGATCTCTTTTCCAAAGCAGATTAGCTATTCAGTGTAAGTTACCATGGTGAGTTACTCCAGTAAGAAGTAAACTAGCACTGTAAGATGGAAACCCAGGGTGAACCCTGAAGTTACCTCAATAGGAGAAAATCCAGCATTGTAGTACAAACAAAAAAACAAAACAAAACAAAAAAAAACATCAGAAGTTTAAAACCTAAAGCAGTTCTCTCTGATGAAGTCTGTGCTGTTATAATGGACTGTAATATATTACTGGCCCCTCTAATGCCACATTCAGATGTGCTTGGCCAACTGGTGAGCTCATAAAACAGATTAAGGAAATGGATGCATTGAAGTGAGAGAACCAGTTGAGCGACGAACACTCCAACCTGGGGGACGCTCTGTAGCTGCAACACTTTTATTTTCCTAGCACGTCTTTTCATTCCTGTAGGTCTCATTTTAATTTTTTTTTTTTTTTTTTTTGATTGGCTTATTCCATATCTCCCTTCATTACATTTCTTCTTATTTCATTCATTTTACATCTTCACTAAGCATGTAATTATCCATGAATCCAGAGGGAAAATAGCCTCCATCCAATTTTGAGTATCTCACATGTGAATATTCATCTGATCCGTTTTTCTAACTGAAGGTCAAAGACCTCTTTAGAATTCAGACTTTATGTCTCCCTTCCCTTCACAAGCACTTTTTTCCTATTTTTTTTTTCTTTCTATTTCCCATTAGTTTTTGGCTTTATTTTTATAAGAAGGGAGTGAAACCAGAGGACGGTCATGCGAAATGCCAAAAGGCAAAAATAAAGATTAATGACCTCTTGGAATTGCACAGGAGGACAGAAATATATATAAAAAAAGTTTCTCAGACTGAAAAATTTTGTCTAAATGAACTGAGACAGTCAAATATCAGGTATTAAGCTGACAGATAATGTATCCAGCTTTCACTTGCAAGAGATTAATATGCAACATAATTAATTATGTAAACATTGTTATCAGTGTGAGATACTAAAAGATTGCTACAGAGGGACATTAGGATTCCATAAGCTTTGACTTGTTTACTCTCGTCCACCAACAAGATGTTTCAAGGTTGGATCACCCCAGTGGGCTCTGACTGGGAGACCTGCTCTATCCATGTGGCTGGAGTGGGGATGGGGGGGTGTCAGCCTCGTCCAAATCCCTTATTTTATCAATACACAGAGTCATTAAGTGTAACCTTGTATGTTTAGAATGGTAATGAGAGTCACCTGTGAGATGGAAATATAAAGCTAATTTTGAAGCCGTAAGCATCGATGAACGGCCCTCAAACTCCATCGCTGACTCGCTACGGCCAGTGATGACATGTAACTATGATGACGCACTTCTAATCTTGTTTTCAACACACCGTCTTAATTTCATATCAATGGAAAGACATCAGGGTGACTGTACATGGACACTAGATGGTGCAGGGATGGTACATATTGACATACAAATGTGGCGAGTATGGGAGAAATAGCAGCGGCACTGATAAGAGCAACTTCCTGTTTCTTAGTCAAGGATTGACCTTTGACAGGAAGCCATTGGAATCATTAAAATGAGTAATTGTGTAATTATATTCTGACCAGGGTAGAAATGAATGTGTGGGATTGGCTTGTAATGGTAATTTAGTCTGTAAAATATGTAACTTCCTGTCATCTGGGGGTCAAAGTGTGGCACTGACAGCATACTGTAGATGTTTTCAGGGTGAGATTACCATCTAACATAAAATTTGGTACAAACTGGTTAATGTATGCGGGAGTCAGTTATCCTTACGTTTCATGGTGTATAATCAGACTTAGAGGGAAACCCTTACTGAACTGAGCTTCCCATTAGTTTTTTTTTTTTTTTTATATATAACTTTTAACCACACAACCCATCAGAGTGTACTGACTAACATTGAGGGCAGTATTATCAAATCTGTTGTCATTTATTAAAATTTAATGTATGTAAAATCCAAAAATGCTGTCTTTGACTAAAATGTCCAACTTCCTGTTATTTAAAACAAAGTTTTTGGTGTGTTCTACGTGTGCCAAATGTCAAAAAGATCAGTGAGGTGCAGTTTCCAGGCTGCCACAATAGGTGGTGCTGTCGAGTCAAACCATCCAGTGAGACGTTAACTGTCCATTATGTCTTTTATTTTGTTTACAAAGATTTATCACTTTGTATAAACCCATCAACAGTAATGATACTACAGACTATGAATCTATCAGAGATGCCCTAGAAACTGATTCTCTCACAGTATTATCTTAATGACTGATCCATCATCAAATGTTTCACACATCCACCCCTTCAGTGAAGAGGAGGCCTGGGAACCGTGACAACCACATGACACAAAGACAATAATATCATCATCACCCGCTCCATCTATATGAGCACGCTGCCACTCATCTGCAGCAACGCATCATCTGTCAGGTGTCAGAGTTTCAGAGGACAGGTGGTTGTCATGCTGCACGGCGCTGCTGACTGCAGCACTTCAGGCTGCATGTTCACATGTCAGCTCGGCATCCACACTGACTGAAACACTGAATGATGAACCAAAACTGTGAGTCTAGCTTTCTTCTATTCATTCATTTATTTCTTAGCTACATTTCTTACTACAATTTAAGACAAAATGAAAATTAAATTTAATTAAATAAAAAAGAAAGATGTAAAAGACATTTAATCAGTCATCTGAGGGGAAAATATAATGTTTTAATTGGTTTTTGCATTATTAATATTGGATTTACAATGACTTAAACATGATCTTAGTCTTGTGTTTCTTTGTTCCCTAAATTAGTTTATATATATTAAGGCTGTCAAAAACAACACATTAACAGCGGTAACTAAGTTATGTAATTAATTGTGTTAAAATTTTAACACATTTAACACATGTGCAGCATCTGTTGTTTATGAAGGCGAGACGTGGAGGTGTCTAAAGGTGGGCTGGTTCACTCTATGGATAGATGTGAGGGCATCACACCGGTGGGGGTTTTCTGGTTTCCTGCGTTTAAAAAAAAACTTTTGACATTGTTTGGTCTCTGTAGCTGTGCAGCCCATCATGGCAGCCTCCTCCTCCCCCCTCCCCTCCTGTTGTGAATCATGACGGCTGTCGGTGATCAGCTGATCGGCTTTTCTCTCTGATTGCGTTTGTTTATCGTTCAGCTAAGAAAGAGGAAACTAGCTGTTCATGGTTCACACCGCCACACTTATATCCAAAAGTATTGTTTTCGAATGCAGTAATGATAGTAAGCTACATCTATCAGATAAAGAATGAAGCATGTTGATAACAGCAGCCTGTTTCAGTTAGATAATATTTACCTTTATTTCATGTAACTTTTCAGTATTAATGAGGTTTGCTAGTAAAACAGTAAAGTAAAGTAAAATCTACTCATCATCAGACAGCCATGTGCACAGCTATGAAGACAGATCAGGTTCAGATATGAGAGTTTTTAGAGGTACAAGCAAAAACACTCTCTTTCACACACACATACACACACACACACACACATATATACATGTCCTTGATTTAGTTTGTTTTAAAAAGATTGTGAAGTCAGCAGCAAGGAGCCTGACAATATGTCTTTCTTTTATCAGAGACTACATTTGAGTCAGTATTAGTCCGTTCGAAAGAATTGCAAACCCAGACCTGAGGTGTGAGGCTGTGTGTGCGCTGGAAGGAAATGTGTGGTAAACAGTGTGTGTTGTGGATCAGTGGTCAGAGGCAGCAGCTGTGATGGGGTTCTGCTCTTGTAGTGTTTAACATCAGCAGCGACCGACTCTTAGTAACATACTGATCCTCCTCACAGATGTGGCTAACAGCCCAACATATCCTTTGTATCCTCAGGGTACTCTATCTAACCCTCTTCAATACACACTTTAACTCAACACACATCTGCTCCAGCTCTTATTTTGTAGGTTCCCAGTCTAACTTTAGCTGATCTTCCTGTTAGATTTTCCATCCTCTCACTGTTGCCTCCTTGTTCTAACCTCAGCAGGTTTGTTCCTGTATGGAGTTTTCATCTTCTCCTGGTACATGTGTGGGTTCTCACCAGGTTCTCCAGCTTGCTCCACCAGTCCAAAAATATGATGCTGGGTTTACTGGTTGCAATTCTTGCGTGATAGCATGAGCTGAAGAACCGGGGAGTAAGGGCTGAATCCATGTACTACGTTGTATAGAAACATAATAAAACAGGAGGATGATGTTAATCTTTAACTTCTGCTCAAATATATATATTTTGTAATTATTATTGTTTTGTAACCTGTCCAGTCCAGCATCATGACAGCAGAATGTTGCTTATTTTACCAAGAGAAGCCTTTTGGATAAGGAGCTCCCCTTGAATTTTTAATATCATTATTTTATTTTATTTATTTGTTTTTTTTTTATTGCCCCAGTTATGACTGGGCTGGAAGAAGAACAGAAAGGAGAGGGTGGACAGAAGAAGAGAAGAGTAAAGATAGGGAAAAGGACAGAGAAAAATAAAAGCTAAAAAAAAAATCATACCCAAACAGAAAAACCAGCTGCTACATCTGTAAAACTACACCTGGAATGAAACAGTCAACATACTGAAGTCTCTTAAGAAAACACAGCAGACAATCATCAGGAGCACCTGTGGAAGGCCCAAGCCCGGACATGTATTTTAATCCAGATATTAATGTTGAGCCTTATTTTTGTTGCTGGAGGGGATCAGTAGCAGCATTTACATGGAGCCTTTTTTATCTAACAAAACGTCCAATAACCCCATCCGCAACAGACTTAAAGAAAATATGAAAATATGCAACATCTTGTTGCAGACGTTAACCCGTTAATGCCTGGTGTCGCAAATTTCCGTAAAACCACTTCTGACCTTTGTTTATTTTATTTCTTTTTATCTAAATAATTTATTTTACGTGTTCCTTTGCTTTCATTAACTTATATTTATATACAATTTTTTTTATAATAATAATTTATTAATTATCCGTATTTATTAATTGTCATTAATTTAATTGTGTTTTATTCACATATTTTCTTTTTTATCTTTTTCCAGATTTTTTTTTTCCTTTATTTTGTTGTTATATCACTGTATAAAAATTCAGGCGTTAGGGCTTAAATGGTGTCAGCTTCTGCTTTGTTCCTTCTTGTAGATGCTTCCCAGTCCCATCTGTTGTCCAGCTAAGGTCCAAAGTACTTGTACTCCTCCACCACCTCCACCTCTTCTGGTATGTAATCAGTGTTTTGTTTACTCCTGTTCCTCCTGAAGTCAACAATCATCTATTTTGATTGTGTTCAAGATGAGGCTGATTGTTTCTGCACCATCTCACAAATTGACTGGCCAGTTCTTTGTTCCCTCAGCTGAAGAGTAATCAGAGTATTTCTGCAGTATGGTGAGGCCTACTACATTACTACCAGCTCACATTGTACAGCAGAAGGAAAGGTAAAATAAAACATGAAGAGTTTAATTAAAAAAAAAAAACAAAACAACAAAAAAACATCATTTCTATGATTAGTACACATAATTTAACCTCACAGAATTTTGTTATTGGACATTCAAAGGTTTTTAAAATTCAAAATCTGGTAAGATTGTTTCCTCCCACAGTCCTACTGGATTTGCTTTAACAAATCCAGAGTCCAGTTGAGTTTGTAGTATGTGCACGTCTGTGTGATGAATTTCACTTATCATGTTTATCTTTTCAACATTAGGTCAAGCAGTTTAGAGATTGATGCTAACATGTTTGTATTACTTTAATTTTAATATCTGAATCATAAATTTCCTTTTAGCTTTCTGAGAAATGTCTCCACAAGCTAACTTGTTATCAGAAAACCTTCCATTTTACAGCACAGACATTAATCTGTCACCACTGATTGTCACTTAGAGAGGACATGGCAGACTATAACACTCTATAATAACTGCTACTTTAATTTTAATCTGAAGTTATTGAGTCTTAGATGAGGTTAAGTCAAGTGAAAAATGCTGCAGACGTAACAATCACCATCAGAACATTCTGTCTTTCAGACTCCAGGGAGGGACAAAGGGCTAACAATGACAATAATGGCTTCATTTTGTGATGCCAAGGTAAAGATTGAAAGCTGGGCTTGGCTATCTATTGATGCAATCACCTGAATGGCTACATCATTCAGGTTGTACACTCTGCAAGCTTCAATGTTTGCCTGGAGAGCTCAGTGAATTGAGCCCATCAAACGGAAATAAAGAGGGGAAAGATCATCAGGGCTGAAATTGGCTGCTGTCATTCACAGTTTTCCCAGCACACATTAGACTTTATACGTGTCCAGACACATGAGTTTGTCAGTAAAATCTGAAGATTTTAGAGCAAAAAAAAAAAAACAAGCGTCCCAAAGATTTCCCTTCAGTTGACGCAGATGATTTTTAAATTAAAACATTTGGGATGTTTTTGCAGGTTTATGCAGGTAAAAAATAGCCAACAGCAACCAGGATTTGCTAAATTCAAAGCAGTTTGTGTGAATGAGAAGAAAAAAACAAAACAAAACAACAACAAATAAAAAAACAATTATTGATTGTTATGCAGCCCTGCATCCTTTCCCAGGCCGGGTGCAAGCCGGTCTCCACCCACATCAATCTATGGTGAAACCCAAAGGCAGATGGTCACAGGCACAAGGCCAGGCCTTCCCCCGCTCCACAGATCCTCCATCCAGGCCCCCACAGCTACACCATGTTTAGGCCAACCTCATGATTATGTTGCATATGTTAACACAGAGGAGTATAAATGTCCCAGCTAAGTGCATTTAAAAGACTGAGGTGTACTATGTAGGTAAGATTGTGTGTGCGTGTTTTTTTTTTTTTTTTTCTTTCCATGAAGTGTCTAAATGATCTAACCTAGATGCATTTACAGAATGAAGACTGCAGTGTGAGCACCACCCACACGCTTTACTTAACCCCGTGAATATTGTGTATTCAGCTGGTTTGTGATGCATTAAAATAAGCACGGTGTAGTGAACAGAAGCAGTCCTGGGTAAAGGATCCATGCCAAAGTTTAGCCAAAAAGACCCGAGCCAACGAGCCCCAAAAAGATCCGATCACAGCTGCCCCATCCAACGGCCAACAGGCCACAACGAACCCAAACCCATGCCAGGACACGGAGCCGCCAAAGAAAAACATGAAAGGAAATATGACATATACTATGCAAATTATTAATAATGCTATCAACCTATTATTATTAATTGTGTGCAATATTTACAAATTATACATGTGACTATCATTCCACCTTCCCCAATGCCATATAGGTGCACGAGTCCATAATGGGGTACCCCACCTCTTGTACAGGAGCAGCTGGACTGGATCAACACATAGATGGACGGAAGTTTTACTTTAAGTGTTTGCAGCTTCATGAATTGAAAGATTCTGATTGATCTGCTGGAAAACCAAAGTGTTTTAGTTAATCTCCTTATCCTTTAAAAAACAATGGTTTAATGGACATTTCCAGACTACTCTGAGACGTGGGAGTCCGAGGGAAGAAAGATAAGGGTAGTCAGTGGCTCTGGGTAAAGAGGAAGGACTCTAACTGGTCCCTCAGGTCAGTTGATGGCATCTAGGGGTTAACTAGGGGTTCACTGCTAAACCCTCTGGCTAAACCCTATCAGTGAAAAATGTAGGAAGGAGAACATCTATTTGATAACACAGAGTGCATCATCACTCACCTGACCATTCCACAGAGTCCTTATCCATCAAGTCCTAGATCCAGACCATCTCATAGAGTGTCAGTGGTGACTCAGGTATGTAATAGGATAACTAGTCCTACACAACAGAACGGATTCCCATCAATTCCATATTTCAGCTCCACCCCTATAAAGTCCCACTCAGTGTTATTTCATCTGAACACATCCAGAAAAATCACATTTTAGAATAACAGACATGCAGTTTCTGAGCATCGTATGACTAATTTCTGAACACTGCAGCAGCTATGTTGATCAGAGTTTCAGGGGACAGAAAAATAACCCAAAATCAAAATCACTGAAAGCCTGACATATCTCATATGCTAATTTTATGGTAAAAATAATCTCCCTGAACTATGCAACCCAATAAGGATGCTTATTTACCAGCAATTTTTACCCTAAATGCAAAGTCAAACTAAGGCTGTGTGTGTAGAATAAATACCAGCACAATCCCAAACGGTAGGGAATACTCCGTCCCACTGCTCCTCATCTATCATGCAAAATGTGCTGACCATCAGGAACTAGTCTTCCTCACAGAGACCCCCTCCAGCCCTACAGCCGTTCATTCATCTCATCCTCCAGCCTTGGGGAAATAAAGTAACAATAAAGAAATTAGGTTGAACCAGGGAAGCAGCTGGGACCGTCCAAACACTCATAAATAAATGACAGAGCAGGACATACAGTTTGTGGTCTCTCCATCACAGCCCACATCTGATTTTATTGCTGTAAATGCCCATCGCAGCAGCAGCTGCTTTTACTGCTGTTTGGTGCTGCTCCCATGTGCCTGAAGCATCAGTCCCTTCCCTTCCCTGAGGACATATAGTGACTGCACAGAAACCTGCTATAATGACTCACAGAGCTCACATGAGCAGAGGTAAACGACCATGAAATGGAGACATTAAGCTGCTGGTAAAACAGAGGAGAAGACGGTGTCATCGTCACAGAAGACATTTAGCCAAACCGTGCTGTCACAGATCTGATCTACAGTCTGCACATTAAAGGAAAAAAGCATGCCATATGGTCAGTTTGTACATGCTGAGCTAATTGATGTAGAAGTTTGTCCTACTAATGTCATTCCTACGCTGATGAGTCGAACAACTGGGACCATTAATGAATAATAAATAATTATGATTGGAACGCTGAAGCATATTTTGGCATTTATAAAGAAAAATGAACAAAGGCGAAGGAGTGCTAAAAGAGAGCAGTGTCCAGTATCAGAGGCCACTCAGATGTCATTGTTCATTGTTGCTTGGGCAGGCTGGGGAAAGAGAAGTCTGGCCTTCTCTGCCCAAGCTGCTGCCCCCACGACACCACCTTGAATAAGTGGCTGGGACAGAAAGGTGGATGGACGGGGTGACTAATTCAGACCAACACCAGAAGCTGACCCTCCTCCATTGCTGAGGTGGCATTTCTCTGCATGTGTAAGTGGAACAGATGAGAATCGGACTATTATTTTTAGGTCAAGAAAAAAAATGTAATTGTGGTAAAAAGAGGATGAAACGATCATGAACACTTACTTAATAAAGATTGCTGCTGTCTGGATGATTATAGGGGGGGTAGTGGTAGAGACTGTTTGTCCACTGATGGCAGTTTGTTTGCATCAGAGAGGAACACCAGCCAGTCAGAGAGCAGAGGATAAATGACATGCTGTCACAGCAGAGGAAACACGGCATTTTATTCCCAACGGGAATGTTTGTTAAAATAAACAAGGGGCTGCGGTGTTGCTTAGAGTTAATGGCAGATTGTTAAATGGTTTTAGCTCTTATCAGGTCAACATTGTGACCAGAAAATATAAATCATTCAGTCAGTAACACAAACAGATCACATGCACGGTGTGGTTCACTTGCAGTGTGAAAGCAAATGGACTATCCAGTAAACCAAAGAGAGGAAGTCACGTTTGATGTGTCATAGAACAATATGCTGGATTCAATCCGCTTTATTTATATAGCACATTATAAACACACATGGTTGCTAATGCCCTGCACATATGAAATATAACTGATAAATACAGACGTTCCACACACAGCCAGAACTTCTGTGCTCCAAAAGATATTAAAAGACATGAGAAACTAAAAACACTAATTTGTTGGAAATATAGTAAAGAAGTCTCAGGTTATCTGGCTGCCTCTCCTGCTGCTCATACTGGACATATTCTTCAAAAGACCGTGGTAGGTTTGAACATCAAAGTAAAAGCAGAAAGCTCAAAAATTAATTGTTGCTCCATTGTTTACCAAGCTGTTTTCTGTCCTGGCCAAACTATGAGGCGGATTTTCTTCTTCTTTCTTCTTAATCAATGATCGTTTCTAGGATTATCATACAGTGTTTATACAGTAACTGATCGTCCGTTTGGTCTGCTTAAATACAGTACAGAGTGAAAACATGCCAAACCAAAGGAAGTTACAGAATTTTTCCCAGACTATCCTGGTGTAAATATGCCCTTAGTCCAATAACATTAACTAGCATAACAAATGCTACCTGTTTCATGCTAAGCCAGGTTTATACTTGCGTGTCATCTGCATACGGTAGGATAGGTGTAACTGATGCTGGTGAAATGTACTCTCGCCCTTGAGTGTAGGGTTATGGCGTTGTTTTGTTTTGTTTCTCTCCCGAACCTGAAGGTGCCAGTAGGGCTGGTATCAGCTGGTAAACTCTGCAGGGTGGAGTTCTTTTGATGGGTTACTTACTCCTGCAGGCATTTCCTGCTATAGAACAAAAATGGTGCCCAAAATGGTTTACTGTCTTTATGAGGTTGTTGAAGCAAACGAAGAAAGAATTTGTGTGTTTAAAATTTTAAAATATATTTGTTTTAAAGTAATGGCAGTTGGGCAACAGATGAGAATCGGACTATTTATTTATTGATCTGACTTATTTTAGGTCAAAAACAGATAAATTTATAATAAATTCATCGAATTTATGAAATCCGGGAACACATAGGCTCAAACTGGCCAATCACCAATCACAACTGTGCTGCATAGCAGGGTGCAGCAACATGCAGAATTTAGTGTCAGACTGACAACTGTCAACCAAAATATACCCTGCTGTTGTTGCTGGGAATAAAAAACCATCATTCTGCTCTCTGTTTGGGTGGTGTTCCACCCCGATGTACAAACACTGTACAAGGGGCTGTAGAGACAGTAGTGACCCACAGGTCCTGCAAATGTAACATAATCTTGCTCGCCCCAGCCCACCTCCCCACAACCAAACCAATTTTCACAGCCCGCCCCACCGCTATTAAATACACACTAAATATGGAAGTGATGGCTGATTTTAACTGAATGGAACTGGAAAATAGCAACAACACATGAAGTAAGATTACAGGTTTACATGCATTACACCAGCACAGTTAATGACCCACAATTAAATTTTTTGGACCCGACCAACAACAAACTTGGAGGCCCCTGTACTATGCATCACTTATTTTTAACAACTGATGTTTTCTACTAGCTTTCTAACAACTAAAATCTCCTTCCAGATTCCCTGAACATCCTGATATGCACAGATATGCCACCATGGTGCAAGGTCTACTAGCAGTCTTTATATTAAGCCATTGATTGATTGGAAAATATGTGTTTGTAGGTGCTCTATTTAATTTTAAATTGAATATTATGTTTTTGTTTTTGTGTGCTTATTGCCTCAATCTTAGCACAGCACAAGTCTGTTGCATATCATGCACAATGACAATGAAGTTTTTATATTTGAACTTCTACATGAAAACAAAGAAATTAAGAATTTCTAATGATACCGTTATAGAAAGCAATGTTTTGTTTCATAGAACACTGCAGATGCTCCACTACACCCCCACTTCCCTTTAATTTCATGCTAACTCTGGATCACAGTGAAATGAGTTGCAGCTCCAGGCAGCTGCAACATCCAGGTGATATTATGCAGCAGGGCAGATGTCACAGATAAGATTTTGAATCTGACGGTGAAGATGCTGCCCACGGTTTCCACCCCACCACGACTCCATTAGGGGCCTGATGTCATTTATGTGTAGCTGCTTGTTTACAGCAGTAAACAGGTGCTGTGATTGTTTCTGCTGGCTGTTTGCCATTAAACCTTCACTGTGCTCGGTTATCCCATCGTTGGTAGGCAGATGTTTCTCCTTTCACACAGGTACGTTTATTTCTGGCTATGCTGACGTCTTTTGATTAAAGTCATCGTTTTCAAGTTTGTTTGTTTGTTGTTTTTTTATAAGACTATTTTAGACTATAAAATCTGCACACACAAACACAATCTGAAGTAAGTTAATAAATAAATTTTTAAACGTTTTATATTTATCGTGTTGTGGAAAACATTTTTCTAATGCATTACATCAGAAAAAAAAGAAAAACAGAATTTTGTCTTATAATTTTGTCACTGATAAATTTTCTGTTGCACTTAGGATTGATGTTTATTCAGGTGTTGTATGAATGCGTAGATTAAAACATCTGAACAAGCAGAACTTTATAATTCAAAATAATCCAGAGATTTATAGTGAGACTTTTTTTTGTTTGTTTTTTTAGTTTAAACTGAATACAGGTTTATTTTTATTAAGACTTGACTTCTTCAGTTCATAAATCTGAAAACATCTGTTGGCACATTTGTTTCAATATTGCTCAGACGAGAATCCAATATCTAAATTTATCAACTTAATAAAACCTTAATGGAAAATGTGACCATTAACAGAAAGAATTACAAACCAAGTGTTACCAGGTACATAATTTTCATAGAGTAATAATAATTTAAAAAAGAAAATTTATATGTGATCACTTAGAATAATTGCAGTTGTACAGAATTTGTAACATAATTAATAATTTGCAAAATTATTTTTCTCATTTTAGTTTAAAAACATACATTTTTCATGGTAATTTTATTTTTCAAGGATCTGTACGAAACAAAGTTTTTTTTATATATGCATATGTATAAATATATATATATATATATATATATATATATATATATATATATATATATATATATATATATAGTGTTTTCTATTTTTCTCTTTAGCTGACTCTACACTCAAAGTAAAGGATAACTGAAACAAAAGTAGCAGTATGAGTAGAAAGGAACTGGATTCTACTCTAAATGAGATTCTGCATACTTCAGAAGAAGACAACAGCCTCTTATGAAGATGCTTTAGGACATGGGTCTGATAATAAATTCACCCCCACCTCCTCCACTGCTTCCTCATAATTACAGAGGCCCACACACATCGTCAGCAAATATATAGCACAGGCTACAGTCAGGAAAAAAAAATGATCAATTCGCTCATCTAATCCGGCTTTGTACTATGACATTATGTTCATAATTAAAAAGAAGATTAATGGCATCTTTAAAAAGTGACCTACACTGGCAACAGAGGATGGAGCAGGATCTGTAAACACAGAACTGGACTCCTTCAGCGTCTGTTCATGCAAAGGCCTTGGAAATAATGAAGAGGGTTTCACCTGCACGTGACCTTGTGGAGGTATGATGTTAACTGGGGTAATGTTTCTCTTTGAGGGGTAAAAGAATTTTCTAACAGGCGCCTATAACCTCTTTGGCATCATGAATAATCAGATTAATGCAAGAAATCATGAATATGCATAAGATTGCTGATAGATGTAAGCAATATGTACATACAGGGAAAGTACACAAAGCTGCTTTGTCATGGATGCTGAACCCATTCTGACATTTAAGCTGAGCATCAGAATGAGGAAGAAAGGGGATTTAAGTGACTTTAAACGTGGCATGGTTGTTGGTCTGAGTATTTACTGGGATTTTCACACACAACCATCTCTAGGGTTTACAGAGAATGGTCTGAAGAAGAGAAAATATCCAGTGAGCAGCAGCTGTCTGGACCAGCATATCTTGTTGATGTCAGAGGAAAATGGACAGATTGATTGGAGATGATAGAAAGCACTGGTTCCAGCCAAGGTATGCAGAATTTTCTCATCATGGATGCATCAAACAAATTTGCAGCAACTGTTTGACGCTGTCATGTCAATATGGAGCAAAATCTCTGAGGAAGTTTTCCACCACGTTGTATGACACCCAGAATTAAAGCAGTTCTGAAGGCAGAAGAGGGTTAGGCTGACCGAATAACATGGGTACCGAGAGCATATACAGGACAAGACATGGTGCAAAGAGAAATTAAATAAAGTGCACAACAAATGTCTTTACCTGAACAAATCCAAGTAAAAAAAAAGGGTACAATCAAAAATGTTTTTTGAGTTGAAGAAGAGTTTCATCTACTTTATTAGAAATGTTGAAAAAATGGACTTATATCCCTTAGAGCCGAAATCTCCAAGAAACCTTCTAGATGACGCTCATCAACCTGTTGGAACACTTCTTGTCCATCAAATTAACATTAACAGCTTTTAGGGAACTAAGTCCAATACAGAGATACTGTCTCAGTGAATGGGACCCAATTGCAGGACGAAGAGGAAGACGGGTGCAGAAACAAAGTTTAATGATAAACACACAGACGAAACGGGAAACATGATAGATGATCTGACAAACATGGAGTGAAATCAAGGGGTATATAACTGGAAGGCAACTAAGCATGAAGCAGGTGGAGTGAGTTAACAATTAAAACCAGGTGAGCTAATGAGCTGGATAGAAAAACAGAATGCAACACACCAGGGGAGGAACTACAAAATAAAACAGGAAAGGGAACTTAAAGTGAGAAGACTAAAAGAACCCCAATCCCAGATCAACAGACCATGACAGATACTACAACAAATCTCATTACGTCATTAATGTAAACTGCACTAAAGAAACCATGTGGTACAACTGCTTTGGCAGTGACAATGAACTTAGTTTCCTTTGGTTGTTGCTTAAATATCAGTTTTTATTTATTTATTTTCATTTGAGTAGAGATGTGGCAGAAAAAAATATCATGAATTTTCCAGCCTCGTCTGACTCAAGATCCTGTAATGTGGCTTCTTTATGGAAGCTAGGAAACTGCAAGATAAGAACAGTCAGGATTCAAGCTTCCTATACAGCTTTTACAGATGAACTAAGCTGACAGTCGTTAGGAGCTTCTAAAAAAATAAAAATAAAAATAACCAAGACAGCAACAGCCAGATGTATCACAACAACAATCAAGGTACCAAAGACACACACACACAAAAAAAGAAAAAGAAAACCAATTAGGAATGAGGCACGAGCAGAGGTGAGTGAGCGCATGCCTCTACAGAGGCTAGAGGCAGACTAGGGTTGCACTGAGACCCGCGCAATCAGTGGCAATCCTGGAGCATAAACCCTGGGCACCCCACCACAAAGACAACCAAGGACCTACCCCGAAGGCAGGAGAGGAAGGCCCCAGCCACACCCCGGCAGGCCAAGATTGGCAGCTACCCCCCAAAGGCAGAGGGCCCACACTACAGCATTGAGGACTAGGCCACCCCAGACAGCCACCCGGTGCAGGCCAGCATTCACCCCAATGTTCCAGCCACACACCCTGGGAACCAGGGCACCATCTACTGCTCCCCACATTATCCTACATCCCACCCCCACCCACATGTAGCGAGTTTTCAGACCCCGCTAGCTATTCTATTTTTATAAAAGCAATTAGCAACAAATATAGAGACTTTTTCCAGTGATATTGGAGACTTTTGGAGACTGACGTGAAAGCATGTAACGTTTACGCTTCTCAAAGAGCAGTGATGCTGACTCAGGCTCCTCCCCTGTTCAAAAACACTCAACAGCCTTGGTCCTTTGTAGCATCAGTCCCAGCTTCCAGCTCCACAACAGAAGGTGTTCAACTCTGCTCCATTACCAGACTGAAAGCTGCTGCTGGCTGATCCGTCCTGGCTCACTGTCAGATAATTCTCCAACTCTTTATTATATATTTTTTTTATTTACATATTTTCTTAGTTATTTGTGGGCATTGTCACTGTCTCTCTGTCAGGTGAAGTTGTGCTAATGTGTGGATAGGATGTTCAAGGCAAGGCAGGTTTATTAGTTTCTGGGTATAGAGCATTTTGAACATAAAAGCAATTTTATGTGCTTTGCATAGTCTAAGATAACTTACAAACCGAGCAGAAACTACTACTATCACGTTAAGACATAGAATAATAAAATCTTTATTAGTCTCTCAGTGGGAAAACTGCTTTGTTGCAACAGTACAGTTGCAGTAAGCAGAAGCACAAAGGTGCTATGAAATAAGAACACACACACACAACAAGTTATAATATGTACAGTATATGGTCTGACAGGGTGAGTATGTACAGCATATAAACACGTATATAAACCTGTAAAGACAGGTTCCACGCGTTCATTGTTAAAGGTCCCATATTATACATTTTTTCAGCAATTTCATATGGGTGTCAGCGGTCCAAAAACATTTTTTTCAAAGTGTATTACCCTAAATTCAGCCTTGGTCCTTCATTTCAGCCATTCCAAATGGGGCTCTAGTGAACTCTACTGAGAACGGGCTGTTTCTGTGCCTGAACCTTTAAATGTTCATGAGTGGTGACTGTCCACGCCCCCCTTTGGGAGATCCGGCTATTGCAGACGCCCGCTCAGTGATTTTAAGGCAGACTCAGCTATTTAGGGGGCAGGTCAATGACAGTATTCACTACCGCAGGCAGTGGTTATTTCCCTTTGTGAGGTCACAAAGGGAAATACTCACCTGTTTGAGCACACATTCGCTAAAAAGTGGAGTAAGCAAGTGAAAGAGGTGACAGAATTTTCTCATTTTTGGGCCACAGAGGTTATGAGGACACATATGACTGTTAGAAAACCTTTAATAAGTAAGTTTTGCATAATATGGGACTTTTAACTCTGACAGCAGCAGGGCGGAAAGACCTGCGGTATCTTTCCTTCACAGCAAGGATGGATCAGTCTGTCACTGAAGCTGCTCTCCAGAGCAGACAGGGCGTCCTGCAGGGGTGAGACTCATGGTCCAGCATGGATAGCAGTTTTATCAGGACCCTTTTGTCACCTACCTCCTGCATTAAGTCCAGAGAACAGCCCAGGACTGAGCTGGACTTCCTGATGACTTTGTCCAGCTTCGTCCTCCCCCTCGCTGTGATGCTGCTGCTCCAGCAGATCACACCATACAGAATGGCTGATGCCACCACAGAATCATAGAAGGTCCTCAGGAGTGCCCACTTCACTCCAAAAGACTGCAGTCTCCTCAGAAGATAAACCTGCTCTGATCCTTTCTGTACAGTGCATCTGTGTTGTGAGTCCAGTCCAGTTAATGTTTAGCTGAACACCCAGGTACAAGAGTCCACTCTCTCAATGTCTGTTCCCCGGATGTTCACCAGTGAGGGGACAGGAGACGATATCTGACAAAATCCACCATCTTTTTCTTGGCTTTTCCCGCATTAATCAGGAGGTGGTTTTGCTGACACCAGTTCACAAAGTTCTGCATCAAAGTTCTCCTCGTCATTGTCCTCAATGATCAGTCCAACAATCGCAGAACCATTTGAGAACTTCTGAGGATGCAGCTGTCTGAGTTGTGTCTGAAGCCTGCAGTGTAAAACTGTCCCCTGGGGGACACTTGCGCTGCAGGTCAGCAGGTCAGACACACAGTCCCAGTCAGTATATGAAATCATATGAAATAACAAAAAGTCTATTAAAAGCGACAAGCAAACTATTTCACTGTTTTTTTTTTTAGCACGTTATTCATTTTTTATTACAGTGGAAATTAACTTACGTCCATGTTGTAATCCAAGAAATAGCACTCTAGTACGTAATGTTATAATGAAATATAGTATATAATAATAGTGTTTAAGATCCGGTGGATAGAGGAATCATTTTGGGTTCCAGCAGAATAATAATAATAATAATAATAATACATTTTATTTTAAAAAAAGCGCCTTATCAAAGCACCCAAGGACACTGTACAAACATAAGACATTAAAAGTAAGCAAAACATTAAAAGCACAAAACAGAATAAGTGATAGGGGAAGGAAACACTGTGGAAAGATGTATATGGACTTAGGGGGGATAAGACTGTCTGAACAGATGAGTTTTGAGTCTGGATTTGAAGAGAAGGAAGGAGTCCACTGTACGGAGATCAGGAGGGAGGGAATTCCAGAGATGAGGAGCCGAGCGACTAAACGCCCTGCTCCCCATTGTTGCCAGACGTGCCGGGGGAACGGAAAGCTGATGGGTATGGGAGGAACGCAGTGTGCGGGAAGGGGTGTGTGGATGAAGGAGATCAGAGATGTAAGATGGAGCCAAGTTATGGAGTGCCTTAAAAGTGATGATCAGTATTTTGTAGATGATCCTTTGTTTGATGGGGAGCCAGTGGAGTTGTTGCAAGATGGGAGTGATATGATGAGCAATGGGGGTCCGAGTGATAACACGTGCGGCAGAGTTTTGGAGGAGCTGCAGCTTCTGGAGGGACTTATTGGGGAGGCCAAAAAGAAGTGAATTGCAGTAGTCAATGCGGGATGTGATCAGGCTGTGAACTAGAATGGCAGTAGTTTGGGAAGTGAGGGAAGGACGGAGACGAGAAATATTACGTAGGTGGAAATAGGCGGACCGGGTGATGTTATTAATGTGAGACTGGAAGGACAATGTGCTGTCGAGGACGACACCCAAGCTCTTAACCTGAGGGGAGGGGAGGACAGTTGAGTTATCAAGAGTAATGAAACATTTATTGGCTTTGGATAGGGTGTGAGGTGTGCCTACCAAGAGGACTTCCGTTTTAGAGCTGTTTAGTTTTAGAAAGTTGGATGAGAACCAAGACTGGATTTCTTCAAGACAGAGGGTGAGGGCGGTTGGCGGGAGCGAGGCAGATGGTTGAGTTGAGAGGTAGAGCTGGGTGTCGTCCGCGTAGCAGTGGAAATTGATATTATATTTACGAAGGATGTGGCCGAGTGGGAGTATGTAGATGATAAAAAGGAGGGGGCCCAGTACAGAACCTTGGGGCACTCCAGCGGAAACGGGGTAGGAAATAGATTTATGAGATTTGAGTTGTATGAACTGTGTTCGATCAGAGAGATATGAAGTAAACCAGGCTATTGGGGTGTGAGTGATGCCAAGAAATGAGAGTCGACTTAGAAGAGTAGCGTGAGAAATGGTATCAAAGGCTGCTGTGAGGTCCAGGAGAATGAGGATGGAAAGCAGTCCAGAGTCGGAAGCCATGAGTAGGTCATCAGAAATTTTGATAAGTGCAGTCTCGGTGCTGTGGAGGGGACGGAAGCCAGATTGAAACTGCTCATAAATATTGTTGGACAGCAGATGATTATGGAGTTGAAAGGCAACAGATTTTTCTAAAATTTTGGAAATGAAGGGGAGATTGGATATGGGACGAAGGTTGATGAAGTTAGTTGGGTCCAGGCCAGGTTTCTTCAGAATGGGCGTGACTGAGGCAGATTTGAGTGAAGAAGGGACCAAACCAGAACTCAATGAAGAGTGGATGATTTTGGTAATGAGAGGCGCAAGTGAGGAGCAGCAGGATTTAACCAGGATGGAGGGAAGTGGATCAAGGTGACATGTGGAAGGTTTGGATTTATGGATAATGTCAGAGATGGTTTGGACTGAGGGAAGGTCAAAACTAGAAAAAGTGGTTGTAAGAGATGGGAAGGAGGTAGTGGGGTCACCTCCAGCGACTGCAGCTCCAGTTGAAGTGAGGTGTGTATGGATATCTGTGATTTTGGAAATGAAAAAAGACATGAGTTTGTTGCAGAAATCGTGAGATTGCATATGGTGGGGAAGAGAATCAGGAGGTTTAGTGATGGAAGTGAGAAGAGAGAAGAGGGTTTTAGAGTTATGACTGTTTGAATGGATTAAATTGGAGTAGTATGCAGATTTGGCTGAGTAGAGAGCGGCCTTGTACACAGTGATGTGGTCCTTGTACATATTATTATGAATAGTGAGTCCAGTTTTGTTGGCAAGGCGTTCCAGCTGACGGCCGCGGGATTTCAGTTGACGTAGGGCAGGAGTAAACCAGGGTGCTGAGCGGGTGAAGGAGACTGATCTAGATCGCAGAGGAGCATGGATGTCCAGGAGAGTGTGAAGACTTTTGTCATAAAAAGAAACCAGGTCATCAGGTGAGCAACAGGAAGATACACTGGGAAAATTATTGATATCAGATGTGAAAGTTTCGATGTTTATGTCCTTTATATTACGAAAGGAGATGATGCGAGGGAGTATAATTTTAGACAGCTGCACCTTGATGTTAAAAGTGATGAGCTGGTGATCAGAAAAAGCAACAGAATGAGATTTACAACCAGTAGGGGCGATACCAGAGCAGCAGACTAAATCCAAAATATGTTTTTTACAGTGGGTTGGAAAATTAATGTATTGATGAAGACCAAAGCTGTCCAGGCAGGACGAGAAGTCCCTGGAAAGAGGAGCACTGTCATTGTCCAAATGAATATTGAAGTCACCTAGAATGATCAAGTTGTGGGAGAGGGAAGAAAGATGGGTAAGGAGGAGGGAGAAATCATTCAAAAAATCCTTGTTATATTTTGGAGGACGGTAGACGGTGGTAACGACTGTGGGAGAGGGACCGGGCAGCAGTGATGCAGAATACTCAAAGGAGGAGAAGACCGGAGCAGCAGGAATCGGCACAACTTTCCAGCTCTCACGATGGAGCAATGCAAGACCTCCACCGCGTCCAGAAGCACGAGGCAGGCAGACGTAAACAAAGCCCGGCGGGACGGACTCATTTAGAGAAATAAAATCATCAGGCAGCTGCCAAGTCTCTGTCAGGCATAAAAAGTCAAGATTATGATCTACAATAAGATCTCTTATTAAAAGGCCCTTATTGTTGAGAGAGCGTATGTTCAGAAGACCAAAGGTGGCGGTCGCGTGGCTGCTTTTGCAGGCAGAGTTACCTGCCCTTGGCAAACTAGCCAGGGTGGCGCAGTTAGCATCCCGGCGAATGATCGGAGAGCGTCGGCGTGAGGTGAGTAAGGTCGGTATTGAGGACCCGGAGATGTTGTAAAGCTGCTTGCCACGCGATCCACGGTGGACGTACCTCCGGCAGGGCTGGAAGAAGATCTCCGGAGGAATGGGGAGACCAGAAGGAGGCTGGAAAACGTCGACATGGCGTCGGAGCTTCAGAAGTTCAGCAACTGAGTACTGGAACAGTGCGTCAGCTTGGAGTTGGACAAGTGACAGCAGGAGCCAGCCAGCTGCAAACCACAGCAACACACGGAGAATCCACGTCATCCTTCTCGGGAGTGAGGCTGGAAAGCCAGGGATCCGCGGGTAAGCTGTAGATCAGTGGGCTGTTTGACAGGTCAGCAGTTTGACAGGTGGGCAGCTGACAATAGAACGCCGTCGCTGTCAAGAGAAAGCGTTGAGGCTACTGGCCAGGTATACA
Source organism: Melanotaenia boesemani (assembly GCF_017639745.1). Classification (NCBI taxonomy): domain Eukaryota; kingdom Metazoa; phylum Chordata; class Actinopteri; order Atheriniformes; family Melanotaeniidae; genus Melanotaenia; species Melanotaenia boesemani. The sequence goes on along the minus strand of NC_055705.1, from coordinate 8,183,492 downwards.
GCAGGTGATGTTTCAAATTTTTTTTTTGTTTTTCTTTGCCGGTGAGCAGCGGCGACAGCTACGCCAGCGTTCACTCAGACCGGAAGTCCACCATGATAATCATATTTACAGACATAATTTTTTATAGTTTTTACAAACACCTCCTTCCAAAATTTCTTTATCTTAACACATTCCCAAATACAATGTATAAATGTACATTTTGCTTCACTGCATTTGAACCATGCGTCAGGTATCATTGTTGTATGTGTGCAGTTTGGCAGGGATTATATACATCCACAATAACCAATTATACTTTTAAATTTGTGTTGGCTGTTTGGGGTTGTGTCTCCTTACAGGCTGTGACCCACTCATCATTTGAGATATCTGATTTTATTTCTACCCTCCATAACTCTAGTTTGTGTATGGATGTTCCATCAGAGCCAGAAATCAAGTAGTGTTATAGTAAAGAGATCCATCCTCCACTGTCACCTTTGTTAGTAATGATTTAAGTGTAGGAATTTCTAATTACTTATTTTAAATTGAGGAGCTACGTAACTGTAAATATTTTTAAAAACTGTTTCTTTGGGATATTATATTTATGAAGCATTTCCTCAAAACACATTAAGACATCCTCCTACAGATCAGATTTCTTGCCAAGCCCCTTCTTTGCCCGCAGCATCCTGGTTGCCTGGTTTAAATAAGGCATTACCTGCGGACATGTTCTTGCACCTGGGGTGCCTAGCCTTGGTGTTGGGTTGCCGTGGCTGGCGGTGGTTTTGCCTGGTTTTGCCTGGGGCGGTCAGGCCCCGTCGGGTTCCTGGGCGGGGCTCTGCTGGAGGGAATGGGTGACCCTTGGGCCTGTGGAGTGCCTGCACTCCGTGCGGTCCACGCCGTGGTGCCTGGTGCTCACTGGGCCTGCTCACCATCGCCCTGTGCTGCCCGGTGCCCCTGCCCCGTCGCGCCGGGGGGGCTTCGGTCTGGGGGCTTCGGCCTGGGGGCCCCTTTGCTCTGGTCTGAGTGGGCCGCTGCTCTGTCTGCTTTGGCTGTCCTGGGCTTGGTGCTCTGTGGGCCTGCTGGGCCTTTGGGGCCTTGGGCTCCCTCCGTCCCCTGCTGATGCTTCGGGGTGCAGCGTGATCACGGCCCCCTTGCAAGCACACATTTCTTTCTTGTTGCATGGCCACACATGCACGTTCACACGTGCATGCTCAGAAACGTGCTCCTCTCTCCATCCGCTTCTGACTAGATGTTGCTGATGTTTGTGTTGGTACGTTTCTCTGCAGGTACGTTTGATGACTACTGTACTTTTTCATATCATCATTATCCTATTTTCTTTATGTATCATGTAGTACTGTGGTAGTTTATATTGTTTTTTTATGTGTTTTAGGCAGCCTAGACAACTGTTATTTCCACATTTTAATCCTGTCCTTTTCTCCTTTTTTCCCCTCTTCCTCTATCTCCCTGTCAGGTTTGGTACTGACATATAAAGACTAAAGAAAATATGATTACAATAAAAATAATAAAAATATCATGGGTATGTAACATGTCTCCCTTGGTAGAGCAAATCTGTCAAGCAAAATATGGCACACAGACCATCGTTCTGTATGTTAGGATGCTGGACAGGACAGGGATTAAAAACAAACAAATAAATAACTAAATAAATAAATCATTACCTGCAGATCGGACTAAATTGTGACAAAGAGTTAAATAATTTCATGTATTTCTTTACCTTGTGCCATAAGTTTACCATAGTCAGTATAATAGGATGAGTTGTATTCTTTCTCAGGTATTTTAAGTCAGCTGAACACAAATATAAGTGGAGAAGAATCAGAACGTACTGGGACCAATCATGGTATCCTACTGTCATCAGAAAAGTTTTTACTGGACTTTTTAGTGGACTGTTTTTACTGGACCCTTGCTAATGTAACAGGAATGTTTTTGTCTCAGTGTCATTTGCTGCAGGAATACATCACGGCTTCAAAGATTACCTGCATTTGCTGCTGGTCAGAAATAAGTGTTTACTGTATCTACAGATTTGATTGTAGCCTGGAATAGTAAACATCATTCACATCTCAAGTATCTTAGCTTACCAGTAGTGTATAACGTGTAGGTACTTGGAAGGGAGGCTGAGTAAAATACATATTTATTTTTGCTGTCCCACCCACAGGACACCTGGTACTAACAGGTTAATCCCATAGAAAATCTGTGGAAGGAGTTGAAACTTGGAGTTCAGCCCCCAATTCTCTCCAGAGATGTGCACAAACCCGGTGACCAACTCCAAGAACTGTCTGACCTCTGTCTTCTGTAATCGCCAACAAGGGTTTCTCCACCATGTACTAAGTGATGTCTTGTTCAATTCAAAATCAAATCAGTTCAAATCAATCAGCCTTTTGTCAATGTGTTTTTTTCTGGATTTTTGTTGATCTTCTGTCTCGCTTTAGTTTTGGAGGGTTGGAGACAGAATACAACCTTGAAAGGTTGAATTGGAAAGAAGAATATTTCTAAATGTACTCTCTGCAAAACATAATGTATTCATAGATCATCCGCATTGCTCTGCCAGCAACTCCTTCATCTAAACTCCTGACTCACCGCTCATTTTCCTCCTAATAAAGCAACAAAAGAATGGAAGTGATGGTAATTAGCGACCTCCAGCTCTCGCCTCAGAGATGAACGCATACATGAATTGTTTTAAATGTGCTGATAATGATCTTTGTAAACTGCAATGCAGCAGAATGGAAGTGTGTGACCAGGGAAAGGATGATGAAGGCGGGTCTCTGCTCAACAATCTTCAGGGTCGCCTCCTCCATAATGCATGCAGATCCCTCGTGTCTCAGATGTGCTATTTGACAAATATTAGAAAAAAAGTTAATCACTGAAGGAGAGAAACTAAAATCTTTACCTTTACAGAAAGAGTGATTAACATTTACAAAAATGTTATACATCATACGTAAATGTTAGATTTACATAATCTGCTGCTTAATGAGATTCAGACTCTGAGGAAACTTTGACTGTGAGCAGGTCTGACTAAAACTTTAAATCACAGTTTTGTAAATAAACACAATAAAAATGCTTTTTTCACACAGTTTAAATGTTCTGAGTGTTTCCAGCTCTGATACGGTAGCCTGTTTGCTTCATTTTGACCACTGTGACACACATGCCAAGAACGCCCCCCCCCCAGCTAAAAATTACTGAATGAATAAATAAATGAATAAATTAAATAAAATAAATAACATTTGTGACATCATAGAAGTCTGATGTCCAACACGCTCCATTCATGTGAAGCATCTGTGGACATAGAGTATTGTTCGGAAACAAATACTGTGACTTCTATCCAAAACATTTACTAGAATTTGCGCCGACTGCTCAGGTTTATCCTTTTTTATCTATATTTTTCCTATAATTTTTAATCTTGTATAGTAGATTTTATATAGGTACATATTTTTATGTTTGTCATTCTTATATATTGTGAAATTTTGATATTTTGAGAACAGTCTTTTGAATGGTTCTTTGAAAGGAAAGGCTCCTCAAGATCCAGCTCCCTTCAAAGAGCCATAGATCCCATCTATACTTTATGTATCATGTAGTACTGTGGTAGTTTATATTGTTTTTTTTTTTATGTGTTTTAGGCAGCCTAGACAACTGTTATCTCCACATTTTAATCCTGTCCTTTTCTCCTTTTTTCCCCTCTTCCTCTATCTCCTTGTCAGGTTTGGTACTGACATATAAAGACTAAAGAAAATATGATTACAATAAATATAATAAAAATATCATGGGTATGTAACATGTCTCCCTTGGTAGAGCAAATCTGTCAAGCAAATTATGGCACACAGACCATCGTTCTGTATGTTAGGATGCTGGACAGGACAGGGTTAAAAATGAATAAATAAATGAGGCATTACCTGCAGATCGGACTAAATTGTGACAAAGAGTTTAATAATTTCATGTATTCCTTTACCTTGTGCCATAGGTTTACCATAGTCAGTGTAATAGGATGAGTTGTATTCTTTCTCAGGTATTTTAAGTCAGCTGAACACAAATATAAGTGGAGAAGAATCAGAACGTACTGGGACCAATCATGGTATCCTGCTGTCATCAGAAAAGTTTTTACTGGACTTTTTAGTGGACTGTTTTTACTGGACCCTTGCTAATGTAACAGGAATGTTTTTGTCTCAGTGTCATTTGCTGCTGGAACCTGATACGGTAGCCTGTTTGCTTCATTTGGACCACTGTGACACTTTGGTATTTATAGTTCTAATTATTCACTAACAGTGTTGAGTGTGATGTATTTCAAAGTACTCAGATTATCTTATTTTGGTTACTAAAAATGTTTGTAATTACATGTTTTAATTAAGCTTATTCTTGTTCTGCAGGGTTCTATTAATACTTACCTGAAGAAGCCTCTGACTGAACACATTGTGTTGTAGAAGGTGTAAAGAATCTTCCATTCATGTCTTTGATTCATGTTCACTAGGCAAATTAACATAATCTGTTGTTCTGACTCCTCCACTCAACAGTTAGTCAATGCACATACAGCTAACGCTGCTAGCAAGATGACAAGTACAATGTGCACAGTTTCTGGGACATAACATACTCACAGTCACTTTATAAGATCCACCTGTTCAACTGCATATCAACATTAACTAATCAGCCAATCACAGGGCAGCATCTCAGTGCATTTAGTCATCTAGACGTAGTCAAGATGACTTCAAACTGAGCATCAGAATGAGAAAGAAAGAGGATTTAAGTAACTTTTAATGTGGCATGGTTGTTGCTGCCATGTGGGCTGGACTGAGGCTACAAGTCACACAAACACACCAAAACTGGACAATAGAAGATGGAAAAACATTGCTGGTCTGATGCATCTCAATTTCAGCCTCACATTCAAATCAAATCAAATCAAATCGAATTGAATCAAATCAAATCAAATCAAATCAAATCAAATTAAATTAAATTAAATTAAATTAAATTAAATTAAATCAAATCAAATCAAATCAAATTTTATTTATAAAGCACCTTTCATGCACATGGCAACACAAAGTGCTGTACACGATAAAAACAAATCATGCATATTTAGTACAAGATTTAAAAGCCTTCACAACAAAATTATAACAAAAAATAAAAGAAAAAAAAGAAAAAGAAAAAAGAGGCCGACCTCATAATTGTACACACACACAGTCACACACAAACTCACAGACGTACAAACCAAGCTTCATGCACACTCGCCCTGTCCACTCATACCCTATTAAGGAGACATTAGGTGAGAATTGTCAGTGTTAAAACATGGATCCATCCTGTCTTGGATCAAAAGATCATGCTGCTGGTGGTGTAATGGTGTGGGGTATATTTTCTTGGCCCACTTTAGGCCCCTTAGTCCCAACCTGGCCTGGTTTAACCACCACAGCCTACCTGAGTATTGTTGCTGACCATGTCCATCCCTTTATGACCACAGTGTAGCATCTTCTGATGCTACTTCCAGCAGGATAATGCTCCATGTCACAAAGCTCAGATCATCTCCACCTGCTTTCTAGAACATGACAATGAGTTCACTGTAGGCAAGGCAAGTATTTATATAGCATATTTCATGTACAAGACTATTCAAATTGGTTTACATGAAACATTAATAGCATTACAGAGGGGTGCAGAAGAAGACAGAAGAAGAAAACAAAAACAAAATCATATTAAGATGCAATTAGAAGTGTGTTGAAAAAGCAAGCAACAGAGCAGCTTTGGGATGTGGTGGAACAGGAGTCTCATCATGGATGCAGCCGACAGATCTGATGCTGTCATGTCAAGCCCTGTACATACTCTGCAAGAACAGACGAATCTGTTCCTTCTACCTGAAAAAGAATGATGTAATATTGTCTCATAGGTATGATTTGCAGCTTTCCAGCTTTTTCTCGACGTCATCCGGGTGGAATTTTTTCTCATGTGGCATCTGATAACTATTGTGATTTGCCAGACGCTTGAAGTGTTCAACCAAGAATTAAGACAGTTCTGAAGGAAAGGGGGGTCCATCATGTCCACCTAATAAAACAATGAGTGAGTGTAAATGTCATCAGCAGCAAAAGAACTGACTATAGATTAAAGCACTTTCAGCCTAAACAAACCTCCACAACACCGGTGAATCTGTTACAGCCCAAAGCCAGCAAGACCCGCCTGCCAATTCATCTAAAGCTGATGCTATATTGGATATTATTTCAAAGACATACTATCAAGAGCTTCGCAGCCGCCATCTACCTTTGAGATTATTAATAAAATATAACCTGTTAAGCTACATTTATTGAGCCCCACACGCTTGATTTGATTTCATGTCCATTAGTAAACAGAATCTTTAATAAAGCTGTGAGGGGAAGAAGCATCTGTTCTATATTCCTGTTATTAGCCTGCAGATGAACTTCAGCTTATACATCGTAAAACAGACTATGTAATGAAGTCAGTGGATTTAAAGGTAAATGCTGGATGACTTTATAATGAAAGTGCATAATAGATGTTTATATTTAGAGAAGCGACAGTACTGTGATAGTTTCTTTTCTCAGCATGTACTAACACAGTGTGCTGGGGTAATTAAAATAAGCAACTGGAAGTTTTTTCATAAAGAAACTAATGTAGACTCTACAGATTATCTGCTTTAGATCAATCTCTGCCTCACTTTTCTGGGTTGAGAACCCTCTTATCTGCCCTTTTGTTTCCTTTAACAAGGAAATGCTGTGAGCTAGAAATACCACTGCTGATCCCATCGTTTGAATTCTGTATAACGTTTGCTTTATCTGGTCTACTCCTTAAATGACTATTTGTATACTGGCCAATGTCAAAGTTGAACTTGAGCAAATAACCGATCTTAATGGTCTTGTTTCCTCTATCGATTGCGCTGCTAATAACAGTGCTAATATTTGTGTTGTGAAATGATAAGCAGTCATTAATCTTTCTTGCTCTCTGAATTCTGGTCTAATAACTGCTACTCCTGCACGACCTGATGGATTCTTGACAGCATCTGTATAGATGTATATGTAGAAACTGTCAGTGTATTCCTACACAAAACCTGTATTACAAATAAATCCCTTTTCCTTTTTTTCTTCTTTTCTGCGTGGTAAAATATACCACTGCATTCTAGAAGATCCAGGGAGGAATTGCCAATAATGGGACAGTTTGATTGATGTTTAGCTGATCTAGTTTTCTTTCAGTTACCCTGTACTATTATCCATCCAAAGCTATTATTTTCCCTCCATAGGAAATGTTAAGCTGACAAGAATGACTGAAAAGGAAGTCTACCAATCACCGTATTGGTTTGACATTGTTTACTGGCTCATGGGCAAGTTAGCTGGACCTCATCTAGCAAACCTCTACCTCAGAACAAGCATGGCACAGTACATGGAAGAAAAAGCTGGACATACCAGCAGTGATCCACAGATATTCAAGAAAAGGCCTGCACTGAAACATTGCCACCAACCGGTTAGGAGAAGCACATCATCTGCAGCAGCAATCGGCTTATATAGGTTGCCAACTTCGAATGATTGGCTGCTGAGTTCCATGCAGGTAGTGAGCAAAGGTTAACTACATTAAAGCAAGGAAGGGAAAAAACAATTATATCTTTTCACCATCTTTTACTGACTGACTATTTCCTCTGTTCTTGTATTGCTTCATTTTATGACACTAGTTGAGTCAGTGTTAACTAATAGGTCACTATGCACAATTAGCGTGTTTACAATGTGGTGTACCTCAAGGATTCATATTGGCTCCTCTTTTATTTATAATCTCAATTCCAAATAAGTTAAGACTTCTGTTGTTTGTTTTAAATGGTTTGCAGCAATGACAGTAAAAATCAGCTAATATTTTTCATCAGTTGGTAAAATGAAATTTGCAAATGAGTGCATTATGTTTTTATTTGCATTTTCAACACATACCACAAATTTTACTCTCAGATTTACCTGCTGCTGAAATTTAACATTATCTGTTTGAAAAATCCTATCAAATTTTGTTTTGTAGTTCATGCTTCCTGAGTTAATTTTGCTCTTTATACCAGGTTTCTGCCCTTCGCCACACCTTTTCTGCATTAATACATTACGTCCCTCAGTTTGCAAGCTCCTTAGTTCCTCTTATTCAACATTGTCTTAGTTTGTTACCTCAGTCCACTCGTCTGTTCTTGTATAAGCCTGTTTTATTTGTCCCATCATATGAGATTAATTACCCCTGCAGTATGTTTTTCTTTCTTTAACAAAGAACATTTGTTTCCCCTCATTGATATTTGTTTCTGTTGAAGCTCAAGAACCGCTTCCTCTTCAGATTTCTACTAAAAACATATTTCTTCTCACTGCCTTCTTGTAATTAGTTCCCTGTTTTTTTAAAAAAAAGAGAAAATGTTTGTGTTCATTAATGTTTTCCCCGGGGACAATCAGTATTTCTAAGCTGTTTGTATTAAAAACTTAATGATTTAATAATTTAATTGGCTGTATCTGTTTTTTTTATGTTTGTATTTTAATTGTGCTTTTACATTAGTTTAAAGTTGGAAGCTGATTGTTGTGCAGGTTTTTGCTCAGTGTTTGTTTTTTTTAAATGTGCCATTTATATAGAAGCTAACTTGACTGTAGCGATGCTAAGTCAGGACTGTAGTTATTGTTCAGGATTCTCATATACAGAGACTTCAGTATGATGGTGCCATCATACACCAGTCCTACAAAGACAACTGGAACACAGACAACCTGAGACTTGTTAAAATGGAGGGAATCTTTGAAGATAAGAAGGGACTTTAAATAAAATCTGTTTTATAGTGTCTGGCTAACACAGAGTTTGCGTAAAGGATTGCCACACTGATTAAAAAATGGAACCCTGTGAGAATATGAGCAAAATTTAATGAAAACACAAACACTGAAGGGTCAAAGCACCAGTTAGAAAGCACAATCAACCTAACACCAAAGGCGCGTTCTAGTGATGAACGGATCGATCCAAATATTGATGATATTGATACCAATAATGTTGGTGTTGATATCGATCGATACTAGTGTAAAAACATCAATACAATATAATCAGTATTTCCTATCCTCTATGCTGTGTGAGCTGCTGCATTTCATTAAATAAGCGACCTGTCTGGCTATAGACCAGTGTCTGTCTAAAGTGCCTCTTCATCACACATTTCTCCTCCTCCCTCTTGTGTTTTGATATTGTATCAATACGTGACTCAGCTGTATCAAAACAAATCAAATCAAACTTTATTTATAAAGCACTTTTCATACAGTGAAATGTAGCACACTGTGCTTTACAGGTTTTAAGAGAATTAAAAAGAATAGACCACCAACCCCCTTTCACATCATGCCTCCTGCCCCCCATCTCCATCACCACATATATATTATTTTGTTGTTATTTTACCCAATAACTATACCTGAACCTCTTGTTTCATCCATTGATTCTTGTTAGGATTGACCCAGATGCACCTATCCACTGTAACAGTGTCTATTTGAGAACTTTATGTAAACTAGGACAGATTCTGAATTGCCCTCCAGGTCCTGATGTTCATGAACATCCCAGCTGGTACTTTGAAAGAAGTACTGAAGCTAATACAGGGCTCCAGACTGCGACCAAATGGTCGCATTTTGTGACTAAAATGTGAGGCAGTGCGAGTGAATTTTTCATCTACTCGGGCAATGGCGACCAATACGTCTTTTTCTTGTAGTAGTTATAATCAAATTTATTTTGTCGCTAACAAACTTCTGCTCCCCTCTTCTGTCCAGTAGTTCACGGTAATTTCCAAATTAGCTGCTGGTTTGCCGACTCAATCTAACTTCATTGCGAGACTAACACCAACGAAGAAGACGACAGCCAATGCGCGTGTGAGCAGGGGTGAACAACCACTGTCATTGGCTTATGTGTGGAAAGAGGCGGGCCTTGGGGGAATTTATAATTCCTCAGTGTTGCCAACTTAGCGATTTTGTTGCTATATTTAGCGAGTAATCAGCAACTTTTTTTTAAGCGAGTAACGACAAATCTAGCGACTTTTTCTGGTATTATTGGAGACTTTTGGAGACTGACGTGAATGAACGTAGTTTACTCATCCCGAGGCTTGGTCTTCTTGGAGCAGCTTCCAGCTGTATTCAGAGCAGACGACGTTCACCTCTGTTCATGATCAGGCTGAAAATGAAACGTACAAAGCTGCTGCTGGAGGATCCGGTGCTGGTTTACCGTCAGAGTAATGTCTATTAATGAAGAGTGTGGACAAAAATGTTTAAAAAGTTAAAAGTGTTGTGACATGTTCCAGACTCCTAATTAAAAAAGAAAAAAAAATATACTTAAAAAACTTAACTAAAAAATAAAGAAAAATATTGACAGAATTATTATTTTACTTAAATTATTTTTTTTTACTGCTGTTTATTGCCATGGACCAGTCATACCATGTCCTATGGAGGATGATTGTGACCAAGTTGTTGTTCTGCTTCGACTACAAAGTGAAAATCACATCAAATCATCAAATCTGATTTGATTTGACAAGTTCTATGTCTACTTGTTTTGTATTAGTGTGGCCAGTAAGATGTGGTTTTTTTTTATGTCAACTGCAAAAAAAATTTGAATTGTAAACATTGTAATTTCTGAATTTATTGTTCAAGAATTTATTACCAATACAGTGAGATTTGAGAGAAAATGTGAATATTTTCTATGCAAGGCGATTTCAGTGGGCGCCCCTTAATTTTCTGCTTGCGCTCCTAAAAATTTGAGTTAGGGGTCGCTGTGCTCCTCATAAAAAAAGTTAGTCTGGAGCCCTATAATAAGAAGCAGCTTCAGGCTAAAATTTCCAAGGTATCCCGCAGGCAAACAGGAATCATATATCATCTACAGCCAAATACCTCCAGATGTATACATAAATATAGTTTAGCCACAGGAGAAAAGAGATACCACTGTTCGGACAGGAAAAGCCCTCAGAATGCACAGAAGGCTCCAGTCAAACTTCAGCACCCTGAGGCTCAACGTGTAGTAAAAAATAGGGGGTAGCAAGGTCAGAACTGGAGCCACTATCTGGGATGTATGAATAATCTGGTAGATACCATCTCCACCTTTTTCCACTACCTCAAGAATGATTAGACACTGATTAAAGAGTGTAACAAGACAAAGGATGATACAGAGAAGAAGGAGACACTGAGGATAGACTATGATGCATCTTAATGAGTTGTCTCATTCACCGACAGAGAAACTGACATAAACTAATTGAACAATGAATTGTGAATACTTAAGCAATTTTTGACTGCAAGGAACAACAATGGCTATTTTTCATGTAATGTCAGGAATCAATGAAATGAGGGGCTAGCATTAGCCACAAGTAGACACCAGCCAGGCAATAGCAAGCCGCTAGCTGTTAGCCACAACTCACCTAGCTCAGCCTTCATCTGCCAACTTCGCCAGATATCCTGTTGCCTTTCTTTTCATGCTGCATGGGAATTTGGGAAGAATCATGGTAGCTAAGGGAGCTAATAGTACTTATTATTGGTACATTTGTTTACTAGGGTTTACAGTACACATATTGTGGAGGCTCAGGTTAACCAATGAGTAACTAAGCAAACAATGTGGTAAATAACAGTGGTTAGCTAACAGTTAGCTTAATATTGGACTACGGGAATGTCTTATTTATCTTGTTTGTCTTTCTCATTCAGTGTATTTAGTGTTAACCGTTTACTGTACATCCCTTTCGCTTGACTAATTATTTAGCATTCAGGTTAGTACTCAACTTCTGTTCCCAGAAGACTTGTCATCTGGCAACCCAATTTTTTTTCCAAGGTGATGTAGTCAAACACTGTGCCAAGTTTCAGTGCCTCCCAACAGTACAATGTGATTCAGAATGAGCAGTAATTTTAGCTTGACATATAACATTAAGGAGGATTTCACCTCTGCTACATCAATCTTTACTGAGACAAATAACACAGCATCAGAAAATGTCATCCTTGACTGTATCTCGTCGCATCAATCATCAGTCAGTTCTGCTAAATGCTCCAAATACAAACGGTTATTCTCAGCAGTCCCTGACAAGACTCAGGGTGAGCATTGAGTGTTTTCCAGCATGCATCAAGAGGCTGGTGAATAGTAATCTGGCCTTGCCCCCTCCTATGCTTTGTGAGTCTGTTGTGCATAATGGATTGCAGCAGCAGGACAGGCGTAATTACCACAATCAGAAGAGGGAAGCATCAATCTCAGGTGAACCACGGGGAGTAAATGAAGCAGCTAAGGGAAGAAAAAAGAAGGAAAGAAGAGAGGGGGACAGAGAGGAGAGGCTTAGTTGGTTGGTTTCCCTTCAGCTCCACAGTAACGTGTCATAGAATTTTCTCTGAATAATTAATCAAAGCAAGAAAATCAATTCATGTTTCTTCTCTTCTTTTTTAGCTTTTCATCCTTTTGTTCTGAATAATCTGTTGACTGTGTCAGATAATTCTTTCTCGTCGTGTGTCATGCCCTACTTGCTTTCACCTATTCCATCCAAACAAGGACACCTTCAACCCCACAGCAGATGTTTTGTTCAGGAAAATCACAAGTATGCACAGTTTCTAAGGAGGGAGGGAGTGAGTGAGTGAGTGAGTGGTTGGTTGATTGACTGATTGACTGATAGTTTATTTGAACATAATGACAAATATAAAAAAAAAAAATAAAATATATGACCAAAAAAAAAAAAGAAAACACAAAAAATTCAAGAGAAGTGTGTGGAAGCATATGTTTACAGTATATAAGCCCACCCCAGTATTCAGATTTTACAACAATAAAATAACCACTACCAGCCACTAAACAATCCCATAGAGACAGTGGTGCTAAGTAACAACATTCGGTCCATACAATCAGTATCTCCCTATGGAATATGCTTTTATCATGAAACTATGTAATAATAATAATCATCGCACTAACAACAATACAATAATAATAATAATAATAATAATAATGATACCCAAATAGTAATATTGTCCTTATTATGTTACATAATCAATAAGCTTCCCATAATGAATTACAATGATGGAGTTATTTAGTAATAATAAAAATGATAATAATAATAAAATAATAATAACAACAATGACAATACCAACAATTATAAAAATAATTATGAAAGAAATACTTCTTCATACTACTTCATTCCAGAACATTTCTGTACTGTTCAAATACCATATCTTTATATACTGATTTAAATATTTGGATATTTGGAGACCGCCTGTGTTCTTCCCCCATCCTGTTCCACAGTTTGTCCCCACAGACAGACAAAAACTTGGATTGTAAAAACAGAGGGTTTATATGATCCTGATAACCGATTTTATGTACAACTGCTGCCCTTTTTCATAATATTAGTAATGAGTAAAGTGTAATTATTGCCCCAGACTTCTATACAGTATTCTAAGTAAGGTAATATTAGTGAAGGATTGACCCTTGTTGCTCCAGTGACACCACTTTTGGGAACAAACTGCGATTTTAGTGCCATACAAAGTTAGTTTTTATCGGTTCATTAAAGCTCTCCCTTTGCCAAATTCAACAACACGGCTACTTGAATTCCTCACCTTCTAATTTGTAACAAGCAGCTGAGGTCTTAAAGTTAAAATCTGTAAAGGAGACACGTGTTGTCTGCATAGCAACTCACTAGAAAGAATAAATCAATTTATAATTGCAAAAGTTGATCAATCAATCCTTGCATTGCTGCCTATGTTTTCACAGCATAATGCTGCTATGTATAATTTTCATTCTTTATTAAATTTATTTCTCACTTCTGTTACTGTCAATGATTTATCCTTTTTTCTTCTCTGTCCGCCGTTTAAAATTTAATTTCTGTTAGCATCTCTATAGATGGTTCTGTCTAAATCTTCTGCTTGCATCTCTAGTGAATAATGGTTAATTTTTCTCCATTTTATCACATTTAGACTATTTTTTCTGATACTAACTAGCATGCCACCTTCTTTTTTCTACCTTTCATTCCTTTTTACATTTCCTTCAAAATCTTGACTGCTTCTCACCTCCTGTGCAGCCACTTCTGCTAGCTGCTTGTTCTTTCTCCTGTTCACATCTTTCCTATTCCTTGAGACTGTTTTCCTTTCCAAAATGTGTTCATGTGATGTATGTTCACATACATACCTGTCATTTCATTGTCAAATATTCTGTTTTTTTTTTTTTTGTTTGTTTGTTTGTTTTTTTTATCATTATAATTTTTGTGTTGCAGTTGTTGCTGGTGACAGCACAGTTTGGTTACTTCAAGGCACAGCTGGCCGGTTCTGGATGATTTCATCCTTCTCAGTTGTTTCTGTCTGCAGACTTCTGCTCATATCACAGGAAGTCAGATGCTACTCTGCTTGCAGGCTGTGGCTTCATTAAAGTGATCCCATGCTTCCATTGCTGATCCATGATGCATGCATCAAGCTGTCATGCTCTTTCACTTCATCAACCACCTCAGGTGCATGTTGGATGAATGTTTTGCATCATCTCATCATTCTGCTTTCTCTGAGTTCCCAGCTTTTTGTATGACTTCTGCCTCACAATACAGCTTTCAGTTCTGAGTTGCTGGAAGTCTGCTCACCCTTTATTAAAGCCACTTCTTATCAGAACTCAATTAGTTTAACATTGAGCCAAGATGGGTCTAGCACAATCAAACATCTGATCACATTGTACTAATAACCCAGTTATTATGTTATTAGTACTGGGTATGCATGCTGCTGCAGGGGTGGGTCGGCACGCCCTGGTGTCTGATAGGTGTTCTGGGGCCCATGGTGTCTCCCAAGTTGGTGTGAGTTTGGGTAAGGAGGGTGCAGGTTGGGGATGTGGGAGGGAATTTGTTATGTGGAGGCATTGGACGAGTGGGGTGAAGGGGTAGGGTTGCTGGGCGGGATGGTGGATAGGTGGGATTTTGGGCAAATGGGTGGACAGTGGTGAGGCAGTTTAGTGGGTGGAGAGTAGCCTAAGTGGGTGGGAAGGGATGATACCCCTGTCAGGACATGTGGCCATTCCAGCAATGGGCAGTCTCGGTTCTGTTCTCTGTGGTACTTGCTGGTTGCTCCATGCTTAGGGCCCTCTCAGTCGGTCTCTGATCCTTGGAGGGGTGCGGTTGCATTTGCATAGTGACTCAACACAACTCACCCCTAAAGTTTAGTATACTTTGGGGTTCATGAGAAATACAGTGTTGAAATGCTTCTGCTTATCATGTAATAATGTATTCAATGTTTACCCATCAACCATTTAGCATTCGTGGTTTAAAAGAATGCAGTATCTGTATTGACTTATCAATTTGTCTTTAGCATATTCCAGCATATTCATCATGACTTGTTTTTGAGGAACAGTCAATCACATGTAGCATCTCAATACATGTCATGTCAGGAAGACGTGGTGAAGACGACTTAATGAAGTTCAAACTGAGCATCAGAATGAGGAAGAAAGGGGATTTAAGTGACTTAACATAACATGGCTGTTGGTCTGAGTATTTACTGGGTTGGAGATGATGGAAAGGCAACAGGAAGTCAGATAAGCACTGGTTCCAACCAAGGTTTGCAGAATAGCATCTCACCATGTTCAACCTTGAAACAGATGGGCTACAGCAGCAGAAGACCACACCTGGTGCCTCCTGTCAACTAAGAACAGGAATCTGAGGCTACAATTCACACACACTCACCAACACTGGACAATAGAAGATGGAGAAACATTGCTGGTCTGATGAGTCTCCATTTCAGCTCCACATTCAGACGCTAGGCTCAGAATTTGGTGAAATAATAAATCAATGGTTCAGACTGCTAGTGGTGGAATAGTGTGGGGGATATTTTCTTTATATCACAAAGCTCAGATCATCTCCACCTGCTTTCTAGAACATGCCAATGAGTTCACTGGACTCTAACGGCCTCCACAGTCACCAGATCTCAATCCAACAGAGCAGCTTTGGGATGTGGTGGAACGGGAGATTCTCATCATGGATGCAGCCGACAAACCTGCAGCAACTGTGTGATGCTGTCATGTCAATATGGAGAAAACCTCTGAGGAAGGTTTCCACCACCTTGTTCAATCTATGACACCAAGAATTAAAGCAGTTCTGGGGGCATAAACTGGGTAATAGAAGGGTGGAACAGTGAGTGCATATCTTCTTTACAAATGCCACATCAGTTGTCTTCTAGAAGGCCACATTGTTTTGAATGTCAACAGATAACTGATGCAGTTCAATTTAGAAGTTGAAATGAGACCCCAATGGATGTAAAGTTATTGTGTCACTCTGCTGTGTTGTTGTTCGCCCTGCAGCAGTGTTATCTGTTGCTTTTTATTTTCTTTTTGATCAAGAAACACTGTTAGTGGTATGTAAAACCATCATCTGTGTGTAACCACTCATTGGATGCTGTTGAGCTCTGAATTATGCCTAATTTGTGTGATGATTAGCAAGCAGTGTTCAGAAGGAACAGACTTTTGATAAGGAATTTAATTACATATTAAATTGCACTTTTATAAAATAGCTTGAATTAAAATCGCATTGTTACACATCAATTTCCCCAACCCAAATTAAAATAAAGAACTTAGCAGCACAGAACAGGAGAGAAGCAAACAGATGCTCAGACCTGATTCTGACAGCAGGCAGAATGAAATTATTTACTATTCATGCTATTATTAATGTTGTATCATTGTAAGTGATCATAAAAATATTAAGACAGAGGGGGGACGCTGCAGCAGTATCCCGCATGAAGAGGCTAATTCCATCAGCAAAATATTACCTGCTAGTTGGATCATTTTCCCACCCTGCATACTGCCATCTTCAGTAAACGATGCCTCCGGCAGCTTGCATGATGTAAAAGGAAGCAGGACTTCTGAGGTCCAGTTCGGGTGTCCACATGCCCATTGCAAGTTCTTTCAGCAGCTGACGGAGATCAGGACGACCTGCACCAACCTGCAGCTCTGAAATTCTACTGAGGCAAGGAGAGATGCACAGTATATTCAAACAGTAGATGTTCCATTATTTACTGTATGCAGTTACTCTTTTGTTGGATTAGGCCACAGGGGCCAGCCTTGATGCATCTGTGTTACCCTTTTACACACTGAGAATGCATCAAAAAGCTACCACAAGGGCCAAGTTTTCCAGCCTTCACAGCCTGATCATTAACAAAGTGGACCAAATGTCTATTTTTTATCCTTCCACCATATCTGATTTAATGTTTTGGGCACAATAAGTGAATAATATCAGGATTATTTAGACCATTCTCCCCAGGTTTGAGCATACATAGTCTGTAATAAAAACATGAGAACATTATTTAATTATTATTCAGATCTGCATCGACACAAATTTCATGCTGCTCTTTGCACTTTGTTCCTCCATTTTTCATAAAAAAACCTCACAGTGCTCAGCTTGTCATGTCCCTTTACAGATACAGACATGCACCAAAGCTGGAGCCAAACTGACCTGAGATCAACACAACATCAGTTATTGTTGAAAATATGTCACAAGACATTAAAACACAAGCCATCTGCAGTTATCAGGACAGGTCTCACACCCGGTTAAGTTAAATAATAAGCTAGAATTAGCATTAGCATTAGTTAGCTGCTAATGATTAACCAGATGTTCTGTAGAGGAAGGATCCTTTCAAACTTGGTGACATTTTGTAGTTTTATATATGACAAAAAGGGATGAAAATATCAGGATTTATTCACTAAAAGGTAACAAGTCAGCAGTATTAAGCAGGAATACAATCTCTGTACTAATTTTGAAGAAAGTAAGAAAAAGAAACCCTTTAAAAAGAGAGAATTTTAGTGTAAAGATGTAAAGTCTGGAAGGAGTTTTTAGCTAGTGCTTTTTTTCCCATGTGGACAGAGCAGAGCTTGTAGAGGAGGAACACACCTTGACACAACACCGGTTCATGTGCTGACATGCATGATGACAGCCGTCCAGAGCCAGTCCTAACACAGTTTCTAAAATCTGCATCAATGCATTCTAAAATCATTTTAATCACCTAATTATTGTGTTTATAAGATAAAAAAAAATACTTGCCTACAGCCTTAATATAAGATTATTTCATGTACATTATTTACTGTGTTTGATCCCAGTAAGAATAACCACAGCTTTTCGTTGCAGCTAACAGGGAGCCTCATAAAAATATAATGAAATGAGAAGATTTTATTTTATAGACGATGGTTTGAAGAGTTTTACCTTACAAAGAGTTTGAGAAAAACAGAAGGAGAAACCTGATTTAAAGCTGCCTCTTCTATTTAAGTGAGTATATTTTATTCATCTATCGCTGACCTTTGCTCCACAGTAAATACTAAACCAGCAAAGGATTGCATCAGAAAGAAACACAATAGGTGATAACAAGCAGCTAACAGATGGTCCTTCATGACATGGAATAACAACCAGGGTATATCTGTATGTGAAGCAAGTGAATAGAAACAGAAAAAATATCATTTTATCATCACATTTCTTTCAACAGATGGATTATAATTCTTATATATAAACCATATGTACTCTAATATGAAACACTGACTGTTTTTCTGGTGCTGAAATACAGATGTCAGAGAAAGAAACATCAAAAACAACAAAGAGTTCAGACTCTGTGCAGCTCTGTCTGGTGAAAATGGGTTGAGACCAGATAATAAAAATACAGGTTGTAGTCTGTGGATTAGGAACTTCCTGCTGCATCTCATAATTCAGCCGAAGCAGGTGTGCAGCCATTATGAATTCCTCATTATGACAAATAGAAGTACACTTGAAAAAAGACCACTGGAGCACAAACACATTACTGAAGAAAGAAAAAAAGAAAAAAGAAAGAAAGAAAAAGAAAACGGCCGGGGGGGCAAGCTCTCCGAAAGTGATTAATGTAACCAAAGTGCTGCTTTTGGAAATATCTGTGTCACCATGTTTTCTCCCCTTTTACTTGCTTTACACTGCTTCTGATCAGCTTCATGCCAAGCCTGCATCTACAGGGTTAACATATCTATAGAGAAGCTGCAGCATAATCTGTGGGGAAAGTGGGTGGATTTGTCGAGAGGTTGTGAGTGAGGTGGAGAGGGAGCTGGTGGAAGGCATCAGCAACTTGGTAACTTCCAGCAGCTCAGTCAGCAAATTTTGTTCAAGTGGAGGGCACGAGAGTTATGTGTCTGCAGGGTGGAGAGGACTGCACGCACACACACACACACACAACTACCCACAAAAACTAAAAGTAAAATAAATAAAGAAGCAGCGGTTCATTACTTCCTCCAAATGTGTTTCATATACACATTGATAGTCTTTCACCTGCAGAAGCAACTGTGCAATCAAACCAAACTGCTAAATATATAAAAGTTCTATCTAAAGCAGGAAATGTGCTACAGAATTATGTTGTAGTTCATGGAGTCTGGGCCTACCTATGTTTTTTATTAGTTTCTTTTTTTAACCCTGTCCAGCATCATGACAGCAGAATGATGGTCTGGCTGCCATGTTGTGCTTCATATGGGTTTCAGAGGTCCAACAACATTGTTTTCAAAGTGTGTTATTCCTAAATTCAGCCTTGGTGCTTAATATCAGCCATTCCTAAACTAGCTCTTGTGAGCTTTAATGAGACTGGGCTGTTTCTGTGTCTGAACCTTAAAATGTTCATGAGTGGTACCTGTCCACGCCCCTCTCTGGGAGAGGATCCGGCTTTCGCTGGCACCCGCTTGGTGATTTTAGAGGGCAGACTCAACTAGCCAGGGAACGGGTCAATGACAGTTTCCACTACTTGGGGGAGTGGTTATTGGTGAAGTCACAAAGGGAAAGATCTCAGACTCACTCGTTACACATTCACTAAAAGTGGAGCAAGCGAGTGAGAGAGGAGCGGTTATCCCTATTGCTTGTACACTTTTTCTACCCCATCTTTTTCTTCCCTTCGCGTCTCTATTAATGTGCTTGGACACAGAGCTCTGTGAACAGCCAGCCTCTTTAACAATGACCTTTTGTCTTGTCCTCCGTGTGCAAGGTGTCAATGATCGTCTTTTGGACAACTGTCAGGTCAGCAGTCTTCCCCATGATTGTGTAGCTAACAGAACCAGACTGAGACAATTTAAAGGCCTTTGCAGGTGTTTTGAGTTAATTAGCTGATTCAAGTGTGGCCCAGATGTCTTCAATATTGAACCTTTCCACAATATTCTAATTTTCTGGGATACTGAATTTGGGGTTTTCATTAGTTGTCAGTTATAATTATCAAAATGAAAAGAAATAAACATTTGAAATATGTCAGTTTGTGAGGAATAAATGTCTACAATATACAAGTTTCACTTTTTGAATAGAATAACTAATATAAATCAACTTTTTCATAATATTCTATTTTTATGACAAGCACCAGTATATTTAAATGTGGATTGTCAGCCATTAAAAGCAGTTTCTGTAAGATGCACCAGGGTTAATAATAATTAGTAGAGACAGAAGTGATCCAGGTCCTTGGTTCATTTCTACTCTTTTTTATATCTAATTTAGGGTAGCTCATGATTAGCTTTGCACCCCTAAAAAAAGGTTTGAATTATTTAAAACAAAGAGAGAGATTTTTCCAAGGCAATAATGTCTCCTGACTGGTTGGACTGCAGAGTGCATGGAGCTTATCCCAGCTATGAACAGGTGAGAGGCAGGTACACCCTGGACAGGTTGCCAGTCCAGGGCAGGGCAAACACAGAGAGACAAACAAACACTCACTCCTAATTTAGAGTGAACAACTTTTGATTGTCTACACACAATTCCACGTGCTGAACCCACAATGCACTGTGCTTTGTAGTCTGCTTCCTGTATTTGGGCTACTTGAAGCAAACCAGGACCCACATTTGTAGCTGGACCGAGTCTGCTGCTTTGATATTTATGGGAATTTGTTTGCAGTTTGTTTACCCAGAACTAAACTACTGAACTGCCATGTGATTGGCTGATTAAATAGTCGTATTAACAAGTAAGTGAACATGTAGACCTGATAAAATGACCAGTGAGTAGATCTTTCTGTATTCCAATCATATTTTGTTCTGACACTTGTATGATAACCAGATTTGTGGTCTTGTTGGAATTGTGTTCCTGGCCAGTCTGCAGTCAGGAGTCCATCCAGTGTTTAACATTCTCTGCACTGTAATCTCAGCACAATCAGCAGAGGAAACACTTCAACCCCCTTTTTATAAACATGCAAAACAAAGAGCTGTACTCTGGTGAGGGTTGTGTCTAAGGTGATGATGATGACAGTCTACCAGATGGCATCAGCATAAAAATATGTGTTACAAAGCTGAGAAAATAAGCAGCAAGCCCTGCTGCTAATCTTTAATCTGAGGATGAGACAGAACAACAATTTAAACTTTACTCTAGAGGTGATTTTGCCATGTTTACAGAAAGATCCAAACTCATGGTGACTGAATGGATATCAAGTACAACTCTTAGGACATCAAAAGATGCTGCCAGGACGTTGACTGTTGCAGCAGTTAATGTATAATATGAATAAAACAGGCCAACAACCCAAAAGCTGTTTATATTGTTGGCTTATAATTGACCTGTAAACCAATATCAGAAGTAAATTAATCGGATTCTTCAACTGGAGTCTTTGCTTTTTGGTTTCAGGCTTTAAATGGAAGTTATGTACAAAATGCAATATGTGCAACCCTTCTTCAATCCTGTCATCTGCAGAAATACTCTGATTACTATGCAGCTGTGGGGAGTATCAGTGATGGACAAGAAGCTGAGTACAGAGAACTGGTCAGTCAGTTTGTGAGGTGGTGCAGAAACAATCACTTCCTCTTGTATACAAACAAAACAAAAGATGATTGTGAATCTTATGACAAATTAAAATACTGTTTACACCCTGGCAGAAGAGGTGGAGGTGGTGGAGGAATTCAAGCACCTCAGAGCTGAGCTGGACAACAACCTAGACTGGAAATGCAACACAGATGCATCTAGAAGAAAGACAGAGCAGATTCTACTTCTTAATGAAGCTAAGATCATTCAATGTCTTCACAAAGATGTGGCATGTCTTCTATGAGGCTGATGTGGAAAGTTAAATCAGCTTTGCATCATCTGTTGGGGCAGCAGCATCAGGACCAGAGACTTAAAGAACCTGAACAAACTGATCAAGAGGGCTGGTTCTTAGCTGGGAATAATTTTGGAGCCGCTAGTGTGGCACTATGTGTTTTCAGAGACACATAAAGGAGTTTGTTGACAGAAGATCCACTTAAAATCTGACTATTAAAATGTGCAAAGAGACTTTAAAATACAGTGAGAAAACAGAGTCAGTCAGAAGCTTCTTTAAGGCCGCAGAAATATCTACAATTCATTCTGACAGATGTTGTGCAGCTTGAAATACAACAAACATCAGTCTTGTGCAGATCCAGGTTTGTTGTTAGAAAGAGCCCAATTCCCAAACTTAATTTCCAGTAGGAGAGAGAAACTGGGATGCTGCTGGGGGACAGTGAAACCTGAAAAGCTGTAATCGTCCAGTATAAATCTAAACCTAAGCAGTGTTTTGTTCTTGAACGTCTGCCCACCACAATGACCTCAGCTATAAATCATAATGTGAATAATAATATCATCAGCATATTAGATGTCAGGATAAGTTTAAATAAAAATGATAATATCTAATATTTTAAAGGGGCCATTCAGCAAAAATCAGGAGTTTATGACTTTTGATTATCTTTAACTCTGGATCGTTGGTGGTGAAGAATTTCAAATCTTTATACATTTGAAATTAACCCACAGAAAGCATTACAGCCATGGAACATGCAGAACAAAAAGTAAAGCAGGAAATACATGCCTCTCTTGGTTCACTACTATCTACAGATCCCTTTCTAGGAGGCTTTGATAATCCAAACTCAGTGGGGATTTTCAGTGACTGAGTATGACTGAAATAACTATGTACCCTCAGGCTTAAATGAGACTTTTATTAGATATAAAGCTTTTCAGTTTGGCCCTGGGCTAAAAGATTCAAAGAATCTTTTAATATATTATTTTCCAATGGCTGGAGACTTGTGGAATCAGGTTTTCTGATGGCTTTCTAAAAATAACTTCTTGACCTATTTCTGGACCCAACCGATACTTTTGGTCTGACTTAATAAAATGTGCTTAGTAAAATAAAAAAAAAAAACAGTTTCATTGTCCCCTATTTCCCATCTGCAGCATGCCATCTCTTTCAGAGACCTTCTATTTCTTTTCTCCTGCTGTCCTTGTTTTACTTAGTAACAGCTTATGGAGACGTGGCTCCATCTCTTTTTGTACAAATACTAAACCAGTCAATGTGGGCAGGATTATAAGGCCCTTTCCAAACTGTTCATCAATCTACAGAGAGAAAAATTATAAACAAATAGAAAACCTTCAAGCCAGCTGCCAATCTTTCCGGGCGTAGACGTTTTAGCAAGTTCACTCCAACTGTAAAAAACCCAAGATCAGCATTTCAGACTCTCCAGGTCTTAGTTAGCATGTTAAATGTGAAAGTTCATGACAATCCATTTAGAAAAAAGCCTGAACAAATAGAGATTTTTTGAAGGGTTGCAGGAGAAAGCCTATTCTTTCTTTAACAAACCACAAGAATCGTGGGACAATGTGTGACATATGGCAACAGTTTTCAAGAACAGATTTGTTTGAAGTTCTGTGACACTTTTCATGAAGGTAGTGTCATTTTAAAAATGTTTTTCTCACCTAGATAAGAACAATTCTTAGCAGCACTCAAGAGTACTTTTATGGACTTTAGAAAGCTGACATCTTTGATAAATAATAAAACCGTTGTTTGTTGTTGTTTTCAGTTGTTCATTTAATTAAAATACCATAGTAAAATAACAGATTTATTTTACATTTACTGTTGCTGCAACAGACCTCTTGCCTTTCTTGTGGACCTTTGCAACTGTTTAGCCATACACAGCAATTGCCCTTCTCCAGTTAATAACACCATCCACCTTTTCTCTGTCTGAGCCTGCACACAGCCCTTCGGTCTCATGCCCTTTTATGGGTATTTTGGGTTTTTAACCTGGAAATTTCAGTTCACTCCTTTCAATTCATGACAAGACTGGCATTCATTAATCCAAGAGAAAATATGTGTACAAAGAAAATTGTGGAGAAAGAATTTAAGAAAATTCTTGAAAAGATATTGGTGATGACACCTAATGTCCTTTGGACAGATTAGACCAATGTTGAGATTTTAGGTCATAAAAGGAAAAACCAAACAGAGCTCATGTCAGCTCATATTAACTGTCAAGCACGGTGGTGGAGGGATGATGATTTGGGCTTGTTCTGCAACCACAAGATTTGGACACCTTGTAGTTATTGAGTGGCCCATCAACTCCTCTGTATACATAAGTATTCTAGAGTCAAATGTTAGGCCATCTGTCTGAGCAAAAATGGCTAAAATTAGCTCATTCAGCAGGAGAAAGATCCCAAACCCAGCAGCAGATCTACTCAGAATGACGGAAAAAGCAATTAATCTAGATGCTGCAATGGCCCGTTCCTCAACCTGGTTGAAATGCTGTAGTTGCACCTTCAGGGAGCTGCAGATGCCAATGCTGTAAACCTCAATAAACTGAGGCAACACTGGAAAGAAGAGTGGAGAAAAATTCCTCCACAACCACGTGAGACCATTATTTCAACTTATTGCTGCTACAGGTGGTCATTAGTTTGTTCTTACCAATTTCTGATCTGCTTCCTTGTTAGGTACAAACCTACATTTTTTTTTGTTTTTTAATAGCCTAGAAAGTTTTTCTCTTCATTCTTAAGATTTAATCCTGCTGTTTGTTTCCGGATCTCATACTGAACTGGGAAAATTACATGCTGTTGGTGATGCTGAGTTGCCCATTATTCATTTGCAAAATCTGATAATTGATCTCAGGGACCAGATGATTTTTAACTGTCCTGGAAGTTCAAATGTTAGAATTGGTGTGGGTTAACTTTCCTTTCCACATAACTCGTTATCTTCATCATTATATAAAAGATAAAAACTCTGACCTCTGAGTAGTTGATTCTGTGTAAAATCAGTTCCTGTCTCCACTCTGCCTCACGTGTCTGCAGTAATTATACCATAGTCTTAGAATTGATATGGCAATGATTTATTGAAGATGAATGCTAAAAGTAGCAGCTCAGAATGACCTTGACTTATTGGATTGCAGAAGTCTTGCATGAAGTCACAAATGTGAACTCAGTTCAGGAGGTTGAGATAGTAATAGGAGCACTCCCTCCCTTCTCTTCCTCCTCCCGGCTAAAAGGCTCAGGAAATGATCCATCTTATTTTACTGCATGCGAGAGAAAGCAATATGCAAATGTCTGTGCCGATGTTCAGTGCGGCCAGCATTATTGAGGCCTGATTTTTCATATTTCCTCCAACTCCCTCATTTCTGCAAAGCACCATGCCCCAGACCATCCAACCCCTGGGCAAGTGACAATTCTCACTCATTTGTGCTTCTCCCCCGAACCACCCAGCAGACCATGAAATGAGCTCATTTCACCACAGAGAGATGCAAATAACTGGTGCTACAATAATATCACAACCTGTCACAATCGTTTATACATTCTAAAAAAGGAGGAAATGTGTCATTTCTGTCATTTTCTCTGAACTGTTTCCTGCTTGAAAGGACAATGTCTTCTAAAACAAATGCATGACAAGGTTTAGTAACATAAACTCATTGTGCTCGTTTGTTCCTCACTGACTTTACAAGGATTTTCATTTTGCCATCAAATGCTGTTATAGCTATTCAGAAACTGTTCCTCTTTTACTATTCTATTCTTTTCTACAGTCATTTAGCAGATGCTTTTCTCCAAACCAACTTACATTTGAGAGTAAGAACAACACAAGCGAGAATTCAAACAGGATGGGACGTCATCATCTTTAAGTGGTAGTCAGACTGCTGTGAGTCCAGTTGGACCAGGTGCTGTCATGTAGTGTAGTCATTTGTTTAAACACAAGACCATGATTTCATCACACAACATCATCTTAGGGATAAATGCGCGCAGCTTATTTAGTGCTGAGTTGTGCCAAAGAGCTGGACAAATCTTTCTAACTCAGTCCGACGAGTAGAAGAGTTAAGCTAAGTGCGGAAATGCTCCTCAAACAGCTGAGTTTTTAGCTTGCTCTTAAAAGTGGATAAGGACTCTGCGGATCAGAGTTCGGTAGTTCGTTCCACCACTGGTGAACAACAGAGGAAAAGAGTCTAGCTACTGATTTCGCACCACATTGTGGTGGGAGAACTAGGCGTCTTTCTCTGGAAGAGCATAACTGTGGAGAGGGAGTGAAGGTAGAAAGGAGCCGTTTGGGTTATTTTTTTTGTAAGCCAGAAGCAGAGCCATGAATTTGATGCGTGCTGCAACTGGAAGCCAGTGAAGAGCGATTAGCAGCGGAGTGACATGTTGTGTCACAGTCTTTTCTTTTCTCTGAAATTACTACCAAATCTAAGCTGCAGTGATGCTTCCTGGCAGCCAGCCATTCGTCTTACAGGGAGCCAGTGATTTCTGTACCTGTTCAACGTTTAATCAGACATAGGATGTGAAAAAATAACAGTTTACTTTGCAGTAACAGTTTAGCCTGAATAATGTTAAAAACACTTTTGGAACGTTAAGGTTAGTGCACAACAGAGTTATCTACTGGACCCAAAGAGAAACTGAACCAGAGGACATACGTTTCAGCTTTTCTCCAAATCATATGGGTTTACAAAACTGAGCAATGGTGGGCCCTCATACTCCACCCTGGGACCCACCACTCAAAGAGGGACAAACGACATCTGCTGTTTAAGAGCTGCTAATTCATTGGTTGAAAACAGTGATGGTCCTGGCATGTGTCATACCCTTGGCAAAGGTCCTCCTTCTGCCAGTCCTGTTAATGACCCAGTGATTTAAATTAGGTGCTTTGAAGTGAGAAACATCTAAAACCTGCAGGAAAGTGTCCATCAATGACCGAAACTGGACCAATGAATGAGGCTTTCTCAGCAGCACGCTGACATGGAGGCCCCCCCAGCCAGCTTTTCATTATATGAAAGCTAGATGAGTCCAGATGAAGATATACACTGCCCTTCCATGAAACATTGTGCTCTAACATTTTATCAGACTGCCTTTAGCTTTTCTTATAGCAGCATTTGCTGTGGCATCACTTTTATACGTTTCTGCAATTTCAAAACATTTATTTCCATCCAGTTTTCAGTAATTATTATCAAATATTTTGCATTGATGATGGAGAGTCGTACCTCCATCACATCCCAAAGATTCTAAAAGTAATTCATGTCTGCACTTTAGTGGCCAATCCATGTCTGTAAAAGATCACTACCAGGTTCGAAATGGGCTTCTGACAGGCATGTTAGGTTAATTGGTCATCCTAAATTCTCCCTAGGAGTGAGTGTGAAATGTTGTTTGTCTCCCTCATCCACCTGCGATGGACTGGTGACCTGTCCAGGTGTACCCTGCCTCTCACTTGCTAAATGCTGGGTTAGAATCCAGCTTTCCTGCAACCTTTAATGTTGGCTGGTGGCAATTAGGTGTAGTATCGATATATATTTTTCTTGTGTTTCGACTGGTTCTATCCCACAATCCAAAAACATTCATCCATTCATCTATTGTCTGTATTCACTAATTGAAAGTCGGGTCTATTCCAGTTACTACTAGGTTAGGTAGGGTACACCCTGGATAGGTGTGTAAAGTCAGTAAAGTCATTCATGTTATTTTAAAGTTGACCCTACATCCGAAGGTGAGCCTGATGCAGATGTTATTCTGCATACCTTGGTTGAAACCAGTGCTTGTTTGACTGCCTGTTGCCTTTCTATCTTCTCCAACCAGTCTGCCCATTCTCCTCTGACCTCTGACATCAACAAGACATGTTAGTTTGGACAACTGCTGCTTACCTGCTCGACCTCGGCTCCAGTAATGTAAGTGGGACTGTTTATATTTTCTCTATGTTATTTTTCTAATAATCATTGTTTGTAGCACAGCTGATAGTAGAGTTCTCTGCAGTTTCACATTAGGGCCCTCTTTATGTTTTGGGATGCAGTCATGTATGTACAGGGAGAAGTGAAACGTACTGAACCCAAATACCCGGTTTAATCCACAACAGTCAACAGGCTGACTGACTGCAAGAAGATCTAATAATTGAGTTTATCATCAGTTTTTCATCAGTTATCATCAGGGCCTTAAAACCAAAAAGTGCCATATAGGAGGAAATCCCAGGGGGCACAAGGGACTTCACCCATCCCCCCCGTTCTAAAAAGTTGTTCTTCACAAATATCATTGTAAACACAAAAAATTATTTTAATAATATTATAATGATGTTCAGCTCTGTGTTTCAGCGAGTGAGTCTCACATTATGAGGAAATCGCAGCAATGTGTAAAAGCCAGAAAGTCATTTATCACACCACAAATACAATATTTTAACATGGAAACTGGCGTTTCTCCTGCTTTGTCCAAAGAAAGCTTCTTTTTGTTTTTTAATTGGTATCCTCCAGGAGCAGCAGATTATTAAGCAGAAGATTAAGTGCTGATTAACTAACTCGGGCATGTCTGTAATCTGACATCTGTAATGTATCAAATATTTTTAAATGTTTGGCTTTGCAGATTACACTGTTCTCTATGCAGGTGAGAATTTGCAGCACTTGTTAGATGTGGTCATGATAGAACTGAGTCAGCTGAAATTATGGTTTAATAAAAACAAATTATCATTGAATTTGAATAAAACTTCACTTTAGGTGTTCTGTAATCTTAAAACAAAAAAGTGAAAATGGCGATTACTAATGTAATTATAGAAAGAATATATGAAAACTAGTTATGCTATACTTAGCTTATACTTACCATATACTGTGCTGGAAATCTTATTTAAAACTTGTGAGTTCTAAGTTGTCTAAAAGTATCGTTGTTGTAGGTAAAGTTAGACACTTTCTGACCCTCGATGCAGTGTATGTCCTGTATTGTTCATTTACTGTGTGGGGGTAACACTTACAAAAGTAACATACAGTCATTATGCACATAACAAAAGAGAGCATTGAGAAGAGTTCATAATGTAGGCTACTGAGATCATACTAACAAACTCTGAAATTGGCACTGAAATTTGTGGATTTGGTGAAATATAGTATATAAAGTAAAAATAATTTATTACCTAATAATATACAGAAACTGTTTCTGGAGAGAGAGGCTGGAAATGAATTTAACTATTTGAAACAACCTTGTGTGCAAACTACATGTAAAAATGCATTTCTGTATGTGGGGTGACTATGGGATGAATCACATGAAAATATAAGATTTAAAAGCTAATTTTCTTTTGTAATTGCATGAACTTAAGGAAGACGAATATTGTGTTGTCTAAAGGGTTGGTCACGTTAGTCTTTATTTGTCCTTTTTGTGTGTGTGTGTGTGTGTGGGTGTTTGTGTTAAAGTGTTGAATATGAAGAGGTTCAAATGATTAGGTGATATAAAGTTATTAGCTGATTAGAGCAACAAGGATTAGGACTTGAAAAGCTTTTGCTTCTTCCTACACCTTTTCAGACACCATCCATCCATCCATCCATTTTCTGCCGCTTATCCGGAGTCGGGTCGCTGGCACAGCTGCCTAAGCAGGGAAACCCAGACTTCCCTCTCCCTGGCCACGTTCACCAGCTCATCCGGAGGGATCCCGAGGCGTTCCCAGGCCAGCCGAGAGATGTAGTCCGTCCAGAGTGTCCTGGGTCTTCCCCGGGGCCTCTTTCCAGTGGGACGTGCCCGGAACACCTCACCGGGGAGGCGTCCAGGAGGCATCCTAACCAGATGCCCTAGCCACCTCATCTGGTGCCTCTCGATGCGGAGGAGCAGCAACTCTACTCTGAGCCCCTCCCGGATCACCAAGCTTCTCACCCTATCTCTAAGGGAGAGCCCGGCCAACCTGCGAAGAAAATTCATTTTGACAGCCTGTATTCGCAATCTTGTTCTTTCGGTCACTACCCACAGCTCGTGACCATAGGTGAGGGTGGGAACATAGATCGACCGGTAAATCGAGAGCTTTGTCTTTTGGCTCAGCTCCTTCTTCACCACGACAGACCGATGCAGCGTCCACATCACTGCAGATGTGGCACTGATCCGCCTGTCGATCTCCTGCACCATCCTTTCCTCACTCGTGAACATGACCCCGAGATACGTGAACTCCTCCACTTGGGGCAGCACCCTATTGCAGATCCGGAGAGAGCACTCCACCCTTTTTCACCTGAGAACTATGGTCTCGGATTTGGAGATGCTGATTCTCATCCCAGCCGCTTAACACTCGGCTGCGAATAGCTCCAGTGAGAGCTTAAGATCACGGCCCAATGAAGCCAACAGAACCACATCATCCGCAAAAAGCAGAGACCCAATCCTGAGGCCACGAAAATGGATCCTTACAACACCTCGGCTGCGCCTAGAAATTCTGTCCATAAAAGTTATAAACAGAATCGGTGACAAAGGGCAGCCTTGGCGGAGTCCAACCCGCACTGGAAACGATTCTGATTTACCGACCGGTGTCAGACCAAGCTCTGACACCGGTCGTACAGGTATCGGACAGCTCGTACAAGCACTCCATACTCACGGAGTACCCCCCACAGGAGTCCCCGGGGGACACGGTCAAATGCCTTCTCCAAGTCCACAAAGCACATGTAGGTTGGTTGATTAAACTTCCTTGCCCCCTCAAAGACCCTGAAAAGGGTGTAGAGCTGGTCCACTTCGACAGGGACGAAAACCACATTTCTCTTCCTCAATTCAAGGTTCGACTATCCGGCGGACCCTCCTCTTCAGCACCCCTGAATAGACCTTACCAGGGAGGCTAAGGAGTGTGATCCTCCTGTAGTTGGAGCACACCCTCCGGTCCCCCTTTTTGAAGAGGGGGACCACCACCCCAGTCTGCCAGTCCAGGGGAACTGTCCCCGATGTCCATGCGATGCTGCAGAGGCGTGTCAGCCAAAACAGCCCTACAGCATCCAGAGCCTTAAGGAAGTCTGGGCAGACCTCATCCACCCCCGGGGCCTTGCCACCGAGGAGCTTTTTAACCACTTCAGTGACCTCAGCCCCAGAGATGGGAGAGCCAGCACCAGCTACCCCAGACTCTGCTTCCTCATCGGAAGACGTGTTGGTGGGATTGAGAAGGTCTTCAAAGTTGTCACGAATCAGCAAACTGGACCACAAATAAAGTTGGAACTGAGGAATAGGTAAAAACAGTGTTTATTGAGATGATGAGAATTTCTCTGGGGAAATCAGGTCTGGTTTTTGCAGTCAGCTTAGCCTGCAGGTAGGAGAGCTCAGATGAGAATCCAGCCAGAACAAACAGGAATGTGTGAGAGATATTGCTCACGTACCAGCGGAGGGGATGGAAACCAGCAGGGTGGTTTTCAGGGGCCGTGATGTCGTAAGAGAAGCTCCGCCGGGGCTGTGGAAACTGCAGAACCAGAAAGACAATTAGTTTGTTCTGATAGTTACAGAAGTGGAAAATCCAGGATGAATAAGATCTCCAGGAATCCTCCAGAGTTTCCAGATGGCAAGGGGCAAGATCCGTAATCTGAAATCCAAATCCTGAGGGCAGTCCAAGGGTCAGAGTACCGGCAGAATGAATCACAGGCAGAGTCAACAGACAGGGGGCAGGCAGAATCAGGTTTTCCAAGTCGAAACACAGGTCAAGGATCAGAGACAGAGTGGCACGGTTTACCAGACAGGGAGCAGGCTGAGTCGGGATATTCAGGTCCAAAAATGGGTCACAGGTCAGAGATCAGGTTGGCAAGCAGGAGATAATGGCTGGAAGCGTACAGGGATAAACCAAGATGACCTGGCAAAGAAGAGTTGCCACAGACTGGTATATAAGGAGCCCAGACCAGGTGGAGCGCATCAGCAATCAGCAGAGCTGGAGGGAGAATGCTTTCAGGGACTGCTGGGAAAACTCAGGGCCGGCCACGCACTGTGACAGAAGTATTCTCTCCACTGCCTCACAACGTCCCGAGTCGAGGTCAGTAGCCCACTGTACACAGTGTTAACGGAGCACTGCTATCCCCTCCCGAGCCGCCGGATGGTGGACCAGAATCTCCTCAAAGCAGTCCAGAAGTCATTCTCCATGGCCTCTCCAAACTCCTCCCATGCCTTAGCGACCGCCGAAGCTGCGCTTCGCTTAGCCCGCTGATACCCATCAGCTGCCTCTGGAGTCCCACAGGTCAAAAAGGCCCGATAGGACTCCTTCTTCAGCTTGACGGCATCTTTTACGGCTTGACGGCTGGTGTCCACCAACGAGTTTGGGGGTTACTGCCACGACAGGCACCGACGAGCTTACGGCCACAGCTGCGGCTGGCCGCCTCGACAATAGAGGCAGGCAACACAGCCCATTCGGACTCAATGTCGCCCGCCTCACTCGGGACATGGTTGAAGCCCTGAAGATGGGAGTTGAAACTCTTTCTGACAGGGGACTCCGCCAGACGTTTCCAGCAGACCCTCACAACACGCTTGAGTCTGCCAGGTCTGACCGGCATCCTCCCCACCATCTGAGCCAATGCACCACCAGGTGGTGATCAGTTCTCCGCCCCTCTCTTCACCCGAGTGTCCAGAACATGCGGTCGCAAGTCCGACGATACGACTACATAGTCGATCATCGAACTGCAGCCTTGAGTGTCCTGGTGCCAAGTGCACATGTGGGCGCTCTTATGCCTGAACAAGGTGTTCGTTATGGACAGTCCATGACGAGCACAGAAGTCCAGCAACAAAACACCACTCGGATTCAGATCAGGGGGGCCATTCCTACCAATCACGCCCCTCCAAGTCTCGCTGTTTTTACCCACGTGAGCATTGAAGTCCCCCAGCAAAACGAGGGAGTCCCCGGAAGGAGTGCTCTCCAACACCCCCTCCAAGGACTCCAAAAAGGGTGGGTACTCTTAACTGCTGCTTGGTGCATAAGCACAAACAACAGTCAGGACACGTCCCCCCACCTGAAGGCAGAGGGAGGCTACCCTTTCGTCCACCAGGTTAAACCCCAATGTACAGGCGCCAAGTCAGGTGGCAATGAGCATGCCCACACCTGCTCGGCGCCTCTCACCAGGAGCAAGTCCAGAATGGAAGAGGGTCCAGCCCCTCTCAAACCATGCGTTGAGGTGAGTCCAACTATATCTAGCCGGAACCGCTCAACCTCGTGCACCAGCTCAGGCTCCTTCCCCGCCAGAGAGGTGACATTCCTAAAGCTTCTGCCGAGGTCTAGGATCAGACCGCCAGGGTCCCCGCCTCTGGCAGCCGCCCAGCTCACACTGCACCCGACCCCTATGGCCCCTCTTGCAGGTGGTGAGCCCACGGGAGTGGAGGCCCATGTCACCCTTTCGGGCTGAGCCCAACCGGGCCCCATGGGCAAGGGCCCAACCACCAAGCGCTCTCCTCTGTGCCCCACCTCCAGGCCCGGCTCCAGAGGGGGGCCCCGGTGACCCATGTCCGGGCAAGGGAAACCCTGGTCCTTGCTTTGTCATCATTATAGGGGTGATTTGAGCCACACTTCGTCTGGTCCCTCCCCTAGACACCTGTTTATGACCCTACCAGGGGCAAATTCCCTGACAACATAGCCACTAGGATCGTTAGGACGCACAAACTCGGAGGAGTCTTCTAATGTAAATAAAAAAAGTAAAAAAAAAATTTGTTTTTCTTTTGTTTATTATTGTATTTACAGATGATTATATTTGAAATATTTTATGTTAATTATTTTGAAAATTTTACTTTTCTTTGAAATAATCTTTCATTCAATTCAACTCAAAATGTGAAGGGGCCATGCCATTTATTGCGTAAAAAACAAGTAATAGATGCTTTTACTGGCTCTTCAAACTGACAGGGAGCCAGCGTAAATCAGCAACATGAATCAGTGTTTTAGCATGCTTCAGGCAGTCTTTTAAAATGCAGATGGAGACCTGGAGTCTGTCCTTTTTCCACCCTCGATCAGCATGCCTACAAGAGTTTCTGAGGGTGCAGATGGAGTCATTCAGTCATGGTTGGGGTGCAGGTTTGGAGCTCCTAGATGTGAATGGAGCAATAGAGTTAAAGAATAGACTCCAAGGTGCCTGTGCATGTAAAATTAAAAAGATCATAAAAGGCTTCAGCACTGATGGCACAAGAGTCAATCAGGCTAGAAAGTACAGAATGACTGACTGCTGCTGAAAACTAAAGCAATTTCTCAGAGTTTAACATACGCCAGCTGAAGCTGACACTGACATTGAAAAAAGTCTTTGCAAAGTTTTGGTGGCTAATAGATCATTGCACACAATAAGGGAGTGCTGAACTGAATCTCAAAGAGCTTAAGTTCGAAAGTGGAGCACTTGCTTGAGGGGAATCTCCGACAGGGGAAAGTGGACCTCCACACAGAAGCAAGTGCTACCTCTGCCAGAGGTCCGAGGCAAGCCAACGAAAGACCAGTCAGGCAGAAGGAGTTAAGAAAAGGCCAATGACTCACCATCATGAAGCAAGGTCTCAGTAATAAATATAAAATCATACTCCAGATACTCAGAAAAATCTGTCAGCAGGAATGTTTTATTTGTTAACGACTTAGAATTGACAAGTGGAGAAGTTCCTTACTTTACGGCAGACTTGCATAATCCAAAACACCAACACTACGCTTGCAAACCTGGAATTGGTGATGAAGATCAGCATCTACAGCAGAAGCCAAGTAATTCACAGGTGGAAGATCAGTGACAACAGGTAGGATCCAACAGAGCCAGAC
The DNA here is from genome assembly GCF_017639745.1 of Melanotaenia boesemani. Lineage (NCBI taxonomy): Eukaryota > Metazoa > Chordata > Actinopteri > Atheriniformes > Melanotaeniidae > Melanotaenia > Melanotaenia boesemani. The sequence goes on along the minus strand of NC_055705.1, from coordinate 8,148,978 downwards.
TCCTCTGGTTGAGTAGGGATGAAAGATCCAAGAAGAAGCCCAGAAAGCTGCCACGGAAGGACCACAGGTGAGCCCTGAGCCGAGGTAGAACACTGCTGCATTTACCCCTTTTCCTTGAGTGCTTTCTGTGGAACAGGGCGTACGGTATGCTGCAAAAGTACACCTGACAAAAGTGGGGGTGGGGAGAGTGATGGGGATGAGTTCCCTAAAAGAATGCCATTCATGAGCTACAGAGATGGTAAAAAGTGATGGACTCCCAATCATAAAGCAGTCGAGCAGGGACATTCAGACAGCAAACACGGACAAGAAAGAAGGCAAAAAGATGCAGAAAAGTCCGGCAGACAGTGTGCGGTGCACACTGCTGGCACCATCTTGCCTCAATATACCAGTTGATCGATCAAGTTCAAGTTTATTTAAGTTCAAGATCAAATAATTGGAAGAACTTACTGGTTTTTTGAGTCCTTCACAGCCCGCCACTGACTTGAGGATGTAGTTGAAAGCTGATTATATAGAGGTGGAGAAGTTTCTGTCTGTCCCAGCAGCTGCTGAGATGATGAAATAAAGACCTTTTGTAGTTTTTATTTTATTCTTGCCAAGAGAAGAGGGATACGGGGGATTTGTTATACTTAAAGTGAAAGGAAAGGTGGCATGGCAGAGACATCGGACAGACAACCTTTAATACAAATTCCACCTTGCCCCCTTTTGCCACTATTGCTTCTTGTTTGTTCCTAACAACATTTGTTCCATAATTTTAAAGTTTATGAACGCTGTTTTCCAACCACATATCGACTTTAAAATTTGCAGTTTTTCCTTAATGAATTATGAGATGAGTCTAGGTCTGTGCGAACTCATCATATGCATTCTGCGATCTCTTTGAGGTGTGAAATGACAATCATACTTGGAAGAAATGTCAGACTGGAGTTATTAGGCTGCTTTCCCATAAATAGAACACAGCACATTTTCACGGCTGCATTATCATTTGCCAACAGATGCACTGGGAACGAGCCGAAACAGTCCATTAAGTGACGAGGAATAAAACTCTATTTGTTTTAATCATTAAATAAGGGGGGAGTTATTGAACTGAAATATGTGTGGCAATATTACACGGTGCTAAAAAGCAAAGCTGCTCAGTGATGAATTCCAAACAGCCAGAGGTCACACAGAGTCCAATAACAATGAATGTGTAGATATGCAGGGAAAAATCAGAGGGGTGCAAAGGAATGCACACTCATTACAGCTCCCTTGTTTTTCACAAATTAAGGGAGGACCAGACTCCAAATGAAAGTGAAGCAGATGAAAGAGCTTCATGATAAGTCTGCAATTTTATCTTGGAAGCAGAGGCAGGTATGTGCTGCAGAGAAAAACAGGCTCAGCATGCAAGCGTGCATTTTACGATGGAGGTCCATTTGCAGCTGTGTTTGTTTTCTGTGTGAAGGACAATCGCTATCAGGCTATCTGATATACTAATTTAATGCAAAGTAATGACCGAGATTAAGTCACCTAAACTAGTCACTAAGTCACTAAACCCAATCACACACACACTCATACAACACTTGTGTTGTTTGTTATACTAAGTGCTTTTTCCTACCACACTCATTTATACCCTGATAAACACATTGCTCCTTCTGAGCCACTGTTGGGGAGGCTCTGATCTTGAGAGGATAGCAGTTCCACAAAAACAGGTGCCCCGCTGGCTTACCCAGTGGAGCCAGAAACATCAGCCGGGGCACTCCATCTGCGTCTTGACAGGTTTATATTTAAGATTTATTAGAACACAGAAAATAAGGAATTTTTCCTGCAATGCTTGCTAGCTACCTAAACAACTCGCTAGCTAGCTAATCCTGCGCACTTCTTGCTGCAGCCACCGAAGCGTGGGGGATAACTACTGAAAGTGAAGCAAGAAAAAACTGTCACATTCACAAACTTAGTTGAGCATTAATGTTTTAGTACTTTTGATCAAAATTAAGACAGATTCAATTTCTTGAACACAATATTAGTACAAGTTCACGAGCGTTCACACTAACCGTAAGTCAAGTAATGTAATGTCACACTGAGCAAGTCCTTCCACAGGTGAAGATTTTATAAAGCAGTTGGGGATATTAAAAAGCTTGATCAGTATGGGAGGTTTGATATGAACTTGTTGTTCATTATTGATGTGTCCAAACTGTTCTTTTTTAGCTGTGATGTGATCACTGCAGTTTTTAGGAATTATGGGAATCAGCTTGACAAAATAGAGGACTTGACTACATGCAGAATATCACAACATAAAGCTGGAAGCAGTTTTAAAGAAGTTTGTGAGAAGAATATCAAAAGCATCAAGCTGAGCAGTGCAATGAAAATAAATAGTTAATTATTGCCTGAAATTATAAGGATAAGGAAGGTAAATTGTTGCAGTGCATCACATGACTTCAGCAGTTCTTAATCACAACTGTTGCAAAGATAACAAGATGCAATTGTCTTCACGGGATTTGCAGACAATGTGCTCATCTGCAAAACCCAACCAAAGAAGAGAAAGCATGCCAACTGGACCGGCCCTGAAGTCCCTGTGTGCTTTTTGTTTTGGTTGAATGTGTTCTGGAGTGCAGCCATTCACCCAGATTGTCTTTGCTGTTCACCTGCAGTGCACATCATACTGGTGCAAAGCAGCTAATCACATTAGCCCGGTTAGTGAAGAGCTCTCCGGTGAGAGGTAAAGCTCCTCAGTTTTCCCAGATACTGCAGGACATATCTCTCCTCTTCAGTTTCTTCTATGATAAAAGAGAACATGTCATCTTTCATTATATATATGTATATATATATATATATATATAAAAACACCAGTGAACCTGCAGTCTGAGTGAAGCTCTGTTGGGAAAATGTGGAACTATGAGCGAGGACTTTGTTCTTGTGGTAGAAGCAAAATTACATCATTCTGTTGTTTGTTTGGTTTAGGAATTCTTGAAGCTTGTTCTCAACACATTAGAGAATCCAAGGACAATTGTGTGATTGGTCGGAAATTTAAGGTGGGTGTGGTTAACTTGTAAAAGCTTAATGTGGAAAATATTATTTTCCACATTTCTGCTGGTGTAAAAGGTTCAACAAAGTTGGAGAAATAGTTTTAATGAACAGCTGATCAAGGCAGTGAGAAAGTATAAAAATCTACATGTGGCATATGAAGACACAGACTTCTCCGCATACACAACCCCGCCCTGCCACGGAGAAAATTCCTCATTAAGTATGATATAACTGAGCCAAATGTATGTTGCACACAATCCTCCGTACATTCTCCATTTTCATTCTCCAAGCTTCGTGTGATGTATAAAACAAATGAGCCAAAACAAACTTTCTTCCCTTTCTTGTTTTTGCCACCTTGAGAGCAAAGTTTTCTGCTCTTGCGGAGTACTGTATGTAACAAGCTTTATATGTGAGACAAGGCTTCTCAATGATTGATGAATCTCCATTCATCAAGCCGAGGCAGTTGACCTTCATCCTTCATTACTGAAAACTCTCAAATATTTGTTTCTGTGTTTGTTAGTTTAACATTTCATTTTATCTTTAGCTTGCATTTTTTTCTTTGTGCAGATTGTATCTTGTCAGGTAAGTGCCTTTTGTTTAGCCTTCATGGTCAGATCTGAACAGACCGCATATTTCCTTTGAATATTTACTAGAAAGTTTGAAATATATTTTCTCTCTGACTCCGTTTTCTAATTTCACACACAATCTCCACTTGTGTAATGTGAGCATGAAACATGGAGACTGAAAATGAATTCCCTTCCAGTTTTCATCTTTCATACTGGTTTTTCTTGTTTGGACTTGCTTGCTGTTTACTGTTTTTCCATGACATCCACTGGCAACGACATGTTTTTTTCTGTTATAGTGTGAGATGAATTTGACTGACTTCTTATATTTTTCTGAGATGATGTCTGGCACTTTTTTCTACTTCTCTATAATTTTCAGGTAAGTTTTGCAAACCCTCACCACTGAGGCATGAATCAGGGGAAAATTTAGCTTATGAACTGATCTAGCAGGGCCACTGCTTATCTGGGATCGGCTCATAGGGAATCAGAGATCACAGACCTCCCTCTTTTCAGAGACCTCCTTCAGCTCTTCCAGAGGGAAATCAAGGTGTTCCTAAGCCTGTCCAGGAATTTAATCTCTCCACTGGCTCCTGGGTCTGCCCCAAAGTCTCTTTCAGGAAGGAGATGTTCAAAACCCATATCCTGGCCGGAAGCCATCCCGACCAGATAACAAAAACACCACAATCCTGGACAGAAGTAAGTTTTCTACAAAGCCCTCACCCTCTAGGTGAGCCTTGAAACCTTTTGGAGAAAGGGTTCATCAGTTTGTAACTGCAGTTTTAATCTTTAGGCTACACCCAACAGCTTGTGATCCTCATGCAAAAGGGTTGGGATGTAGACTGACAAGTAAACCTGCAACATTGCAAATGCTGCCTGTGTTATGAACCATTGTCCAGAAAAGGAAGGACCCAAACACAACACTACAAGGTAGGAGGGAGGTAGAAGTAGAACCCATGATTTACTTAAAGAAACTAAAGACACAGCATTTGCAGAGTAATCAAAGTGCTAGAACCAGTGGGTTGTGATATACAAAGATCCAGCTCTACATAAAGGAAACCAAGGAATATTAGAGAGTGAAGGTAACTAATGAGCAAACAAGGAGCAGGCAACTAAGAACCAGGTGAAACAAAGGAACAGGAAGTAAATACATTAAGAAAAAGGCTCTACAGCATAAATCAGGGAGCAAGATGAACACAGAAGACTTAACCTTAAATGAAGAAAGCCACAGCTAAGAACCAAAAGACACAACCAAAAATACTGAAATCGAACTAGAACTCAAAGAACAAAAAACCCAAAGACAATTACAGGCTGTCAGTCTCCTGCGCTGATCAACTTCAACTTGTGAACTAAACCCTTAAAAAGATGTAAAACTCCTTGATTTGAGTCAGATATTCAGTCCCGTTTCCTGAGGGGCAATCCACCATTTTCCAGCTGAGAACTGTAGCCTCAGACCTGAAGGCGCCAACAGTAATTGCAGCTGTTTCACACTCAACTGCAAGCCACCCTGTTGCCTGCTGAAGGTCTCAGGTCAATTAAGCCAATGAGACATCATAACTTGCAGAACACAAAGATGCAATCCTAAAGGTCCATCTATGTTCCCTTATGTATGTAATAGGTACGTCCGTTTAAAGTGTTGTCATGCTTCTTTTACGTAGCCATGGTTAGTCCGTTTATCCAGTGGGCAGTGCTGAGTTCAGAGTTTTCTCCCTGTGTTCTGATACAGTTTCAGACACTGGTTGTTGGTGGTAATGCACCGCTATAAACTGCCCAACACATTCACACATACTTTCTTTAAAACCTCTCGCCATCTCTACTGTTGTTGTTGCTATTCTCCTCTTTCTTCTTCTCTGCTTTGTTCCTTTTGTTGGTTGCTTGTCAGCTATACTGTGGTACTGCTCCATTTGCTACACCATGCGACAGATCTGCAAGGCCCCCTGAAAATGGACCAAACAAAGGAGATGGACCAAGAGTCTGCCTGTCTCCATATCTGTCTTCTGTGACAAGCTTAAATGGGCCTTGAGCAAACCAAACAGGAAATCCTCCAACTATCAAGCGAATCTAATCAACAGCCAGCAACACAAAAAATCCTCTCCCTTCACTTGAACTAGGACAAGGTAGACATTAGAAGATGGATGGATGGATGGATGATGGATGGTTGGATGGATAGATGGATGGATGGATGGATGGATGGATGGATATGGATGGATGGATGGATGGATGGATGGATGGATGGATGGATGGGTCGTTAAACCATCTCAGGTTGCTGAGGCAGGACTCCTTGGGCAAATTACAACCTTTTTTCTTTATAAATTTGCTCAAATTTAAAGGAAAAGTAAAAATGACTGAATCCTATTTTCTATCTGAATGAGCAGCATGACAAATTTATCTATTTTTTTGTGTGTTTTTTAAACTAATTGCCATTTGAAATTTGGTACCACCTGTATAACAGAGGTGTCATGGAGCAGCACCACCGCTCTGTCTGATTGTGATCAGCGCATGCACACATGAGCACACATACATCTGTTGCACACACACATAGACAAGTGCCAGCACACATGTCAGTTATGCTCTTTCCCCCTGTCATTGCTAGTAAAATTTTCATCATATTTCCCTTTTTGTATTTTCCCCAGCCTTTTCTGTATGAGTAGCGTAGCCAAGGGTGCACACTTTGTGGCTCTCACCTGGCTTAGTCATACATTTCACTCACTAGTTGTCACAGTGCATGGTACTGTACACCGACGCTTCAAACGTTATTTGGAAAAACCAAACAGAAGGATAGTGCTGTTTTTAAACAGGAAGTCATTGCTTGTTTTCCTGAATCATATCACTTGGGTTTCAAGGTGTTTTGAGTTTGTACTAATTAGGGGGAAATAAATGTTGGTGTATAGCAGAGGTCACTAAGAAGCGGACCGTGGTCCGGATCCGGACCCAGAACCTGTCCGATATGGACCCGGAGCTATAGCCAAAACTGAATATATAAAATCTCATGGGGTGATTTTATTTTAACTAGTGCAAATTTGGTAATCTTTAAGGTAGTGGCGACGAAGCATGCTGACCAATCGTATGTGAGTTAAGTCAGTCCACATGATAACACTCAGCCAATTAGGTCTGTTAGCTTTCTGGTGGTACACTTTGCAACACTAAAATGCAGACAGACAACAGTTTGAGAGGCAAACTACGAAATGCTGGTAGAAGGAGAAAGGCGAGTAAACTAAGGGAGTGATACAGAAAACTGCCCAAGAGAAAGAAAGAGACAAAGATGATTGATCTAGAGTACATGGAGAAAAAGACGGGTGCGACAGAGAGAGGGAGACAAAAATTAGGAAAACATGGCAATCTCCATAAAAAGGAAAGTGGATAGTGAAAGTGGATAGCGTTTAATCCGGAATGGACAGACTCATTTTTATTCATACTTCCCACTAGGAGCACTGAACCAGTATGTGTCATATGTTCAGAAACAGTGGTCCCTGAGACAGCTTTTCCAGGTCTGAGGAAAGAAGCCATATACATCTTTGGCTCTACACACAACTGCGAGGCAGCTTTCTCTACAATGAACATCATCAAAACAAAATCCTGTTCCAGGCTCACCAATGAGCACCTCCACATGTGTATGAGAATGGCTCTGACTTCATTCAAGCCAGGTTCAAAGTCCTGGCAGGGCAAGCTAAAGCTCAATTCTCTCACTAGGCAGAAAAGTGGAGGGAGTTAAATATAAGAGGGGAAGAAAGCAAACCATTAAAACTGTTCAGTTGTTGATTAAATCTACATTTATGAAATTTATTATGTGTGCAACCGGTTGAGACTGTTCAGTGAACATGTGACATAGAACAGGGAAAATTCAAGCTTTACTCCCTTTATTTTATTTTTCTAAAGTTAAGCACTTTATTTGAACACAGTTCTCACATTATATATATTTTTTTTCTTATTTTGACCTTACTTTTTTTTTAGTAAATGAAGAACTCTAATCATATAAGCAGTTATATAAATATATATGTCCAGTGTTATGTTAAGCAACAATAAACACTGTTGCAACATTTTTAATTTGTAGTGAAATGATTAAATACTCACCCACTGATTGCATGATGTAAATCCTATTACTAAGCTTATACAGTGCCTTGCAAAGGTATTCACCCCCTTGGCCTTTTACTGAATTTGTTACATTGCAACCTCTAATTTGAATATTTTCTACAAATCAGAATTTTATTTGATGGATCTGCACAAAATAGTTCAAGTGTTGAAGTGAAATGAGAAATATAAATACAAAAAAGACATTTCAAAAATAAAAAACTGAAAATTGCCATGTGCATATGTATTCACCCCCTTTGTTATGAAGGCCCTAAAATGCTCTGGTCCAACCAATTACCATCAGAAGTCACACTATGAGTGAAACAAAGTTCACCTGTGTCCAATCTAAGTGTCACATGATCCATCAGTATATATAGACCTCTTCTGAAAGGAGGCTGCAACATCTAATGAAGGGGCGCCGCTAACCAAACACCACTATGAAGGCCAAAGAACTCTCCAAACAAGTCAGAGACAAAGTTGTTGAGAAGTACAAGTCTGGGTTAGGTTATAAAAAAATATCTAAATCTTCGATGATCCCCAGGAGCACCATAAAATCCATCATCATCAAATGGAAAGAACATGGCACCACAACAAACCTGCCAAGAGAGGGCCGCCCACCAAAACTGACAGACCGGGCAAGGAGGGCATTAATCAGAGAGGCAGTCCAGAGACCGAAGGTAACCCTGGAGGAGCTGCAGAGTTCCACAGCAGAGGCTGGAGTATCTGTCCATAGGGCCACAATCAGCCGTACACTCCACAGAGCTGGGCTTTATGGAAGGGTTTCCAGAAGAAAGCCATTACTTTCTGCTAAAAATAAGAAGGCGCGTTTTGACTTTGCACAAAGGCACGTGGGAGATTGTCAAAATGTATGGAGAAAGGTGCTCTAGTTAGATGAGACTAAAATTGAGCTTTTTGGGCAACAAGGAAAACGGTATGTCTGGCGCACACCCAACACATCCCATCACCCCAAGAACACCATCCCCACAGTGAAACATGGTGGTGGCAGCATCATGCTGTGGGGATGTTTTTCAGCAGCAGGCACTGGGAAACTGGTCTGAGTCCAGGGAAAGATGGATGGTGCTAAATACAGAAGTATCCTTGAGCAAAACCTCTATCAATCTGTCAGTGATCTGAGACTAGGACGGAGGTTCACCTTCCAGCAGGACAATGACTCCAAGCATACTGCTAAAGCAACACTTGAGTGGCTTAAGGAGAAAAATGTAAATGTGTTGGAATGGCCTAGTCAAAGTCCAGACCTCAATCCAATTGAGGATCTGTGGTCAGACTTAAAGATTGCTGTTCATAAGCGCAAACCATCAAACCTGAAGGAGCTGGAGCAGTTTTCCCTTAAAGAATGGGCAAAAATCCCAGTGGCAAGATGTGGTAAACTCGTAGAGACTTATCAAAAACGACTTGCAGCTGTGATCGCAGCAAAAGGTGGCTCTACAAAGTACTGACATTGGGGGGGTGAATACATATGCACATGGCAATTTTCAGTTTTTTATTTTTGAAATGTCTTTTTTGTATTTATATTTCTCATTTCACTTCAAAACTTGGACTATTTTGTGCAGATCCATCAAATAAAATTCTGATTTGTGAAAAATATTCAAATTAGAGGTTGCAATGTAACAAATTCGGTAAAAGGCCAAGGGGGTGAATACTTTTGCAAGGCACTGTATATATATATATATATATATATATATATATATATATATATATGACCCTGAATAGTTATTATGTTATAATTTTCTCCCGGACCTTGGCTCCAAGGTTTTATTTCTAACTGGACCTCTCAAAGTTTTAGTTGAATACCCCTGGTGTATAGGCATATATCTTTATAATAATGATTGAATTGTGTGAAAGTTACCTTTAGAATTATACTTTTTGCAAAGAGATCTGGTCTTTTTGGTTTCTCAGTTGTTGTTGGATGCTTTATATGTGATATTTATATCTGAGCAATCCTCAGTGTGATGAGGCAGTTCTAGGAAGGATGTCTGTTAAAACTGGAATATGGCCTAATTGAACTGTTGTATTTGGTTATTTTTCATGAGGACATAAACACCACAAGCATTTCACTTCATTGGCTTGCCTGAGGTTTCTTTTGGTACTGTGAGAAAGAAGTGGAAGAATCCCTGTGACAATAGAACAACAGGTAAATGTTCATGATATTTTGTCTTACCTCCTCCATTATCATCTAAATTTTTGAAGTTCAAATAGTTACCCGTTTTATATATATATATTGTATTTCAACTGCTCTTCAAGTCTTTCCTCTTTTCATTTCATTTCCTGATAAACCAAATCTTTTTCAGGAAGATCTATAGTCACTGGAAGTCTTTTTATCTAGAGTTTACTACAGAGCAATGCTTTATCACTATGCAGTCACTGAAAGAGATGTCATCTGCATTGCAGTAAAAGTTACTGCAAACCTGAACATATTTATCAGCAAAGGAGGTGTGTGCACTCATGCAGCCGCATACCATCAAAGAGGCTGACTTTTGAACTGTGTGCATATAACGAGTTGGATGGCATCTCTCCTCTGTGGCCTGAAGGAAGTGTCAGTCATGACTTCCAAAAATACTTTTAAATGATGATTTAGTTTGACCACACAACACTTTGCCTGAGTCCATCTGCACTGAGCAGTGACAGAACACACATTTCTGACAAGGGTGACAATGGCTTGGTGTGAGTTTGACTTACTGGCTCCCAGAAAAATAGAAGTATAAACTAGATGTTATGTCCACTCTGACATCTGTGAGCTACAGAGCTGATCTCTGTTCAGAGGCTTACCTGTTCAAACATTTATTAAGCAAAAAACTTATCAATCAATCACACTGTAGCAACTCAACACATTTAGTCACGTAGACAAGGTCTAGATGAGCTGCGGAAGTTCAAACACATCAAAATGAGGAAACAGGGATTTCCACTGAACGTGGAAGCGGTGCAGAGCGGCTATAAAAACACGCTTACCGCTTAGAAACTGCGTCAATCTAGAGCAGAGAGGATCTTTCAGGCAGGAAGTCAGTCAAAAAAAAGCAAAAGAAGTCTGGTCGATTTTAAAAATAAAACAATATGTGCAGACTTTGGCTCATCTTTTACTCTGAAACATTAACATTACATCATAACTGGTGGCACAGACACCAAGGGAGAGGAGAGGGAGGGTCTCACATGATACCTGACACCAAGGACAACTTATCTTGGAGGTGGAAAATCACACCATTTTGTACAACACCACACATGCCTACTATAAAGAAATAAAGAGCAAGCACCTTAGACCCAGTCAGACTGGCCAAATAACCTTATGCTGGTTCATTGTTCTCTTTAAATGTCCATAAGTGCACCAACTATCGCTCAATGTTGCAATCCTTGCATGATTGAGAGGCGGTCTGCTCTGAAACGCTCCTGGTGTGACAGCCCGTTGCTGCTCCACGACGCTTCCATGTTTGGCGGAACAGAGGAGTAGATGACTTTGAATGTGGTATGGTTGTTGGTACCAGATGGGCTACAGCTAACCACACCGGGTGCCTCTTGTCAACTAAGAACAGGAAACTGAGGATACAATTCAAACAGACTCACCAACACTGGACAATAGAAGATGGAGAAATGTTGCTGGTCTGATGAGTCCTCATTTCAGCTCCACATTCAGATGGTAGGCTCAGAATTTGGTAGAAAAAAACATGAAAGCATGGATCCATTCCATCCATTACATTAACGGTTCAGCATGCTGACGGTGTAAAGGTGCAGGTATATTTTCTTTAGTATTGTTCATGACCACAGTGTAGCATCTTCTGATGCCACTTGCAGCAGGATAATGCACCATGTCACAAAGCTCAAATCATCTCCAACTGCTTTCTAGAACATGGTCACTGTACTTTAATGGCCACAGTCACCAGATCTCAATCCAGTAGAACAGTGGTTCCCAAACCCCTAAGATAACATACACTGGTGTTAGTGCCCCCCATGGGTTTTAATAGGTTGGCAATCTGTGCCCACAATAAGATAATTGTTACAGTTGGCAATAAGTACCCACAGATTTGTCAACAGTATTAAATGTGCTTTAATTGGCTGCTTAACTCAATTGATAGACCATCAGTCTCCCATGTGGAAGACCAGGGTTCAAATACCCTAGGGGATGATTGTTAACACCTTCCAGTTGGGTCCTTAGACAAGACCCTTAATACTACTCCCTAACTATTGTAAGTCGCTTTGGATAAAAGAATCAGCTAAATGACTGTAATGTAATTGAATGTTTTCCAAACAAATTTGGTTGCTTGTGATTACATCAGAAAATACTATAATTGTATGCATTTTTTTCTTTAATAGTTTTCATATCTGAGTTACCATAATACTGATTGAAGTATAAGACAAAGACAGCATTAAACTAGTGTTTAACCAGCTGAGAGATAATAAAACATGGAAATTAAATAGAACTGTATAAAACTGTTGTACAAAGACAGTGTCGAAAGTCAGACCCAACTATGTGGTCCCTGTCTACCCTGAGATGTGATTCATGTTCCTCATATGTATTCATTATCATCATCCCTCAGTCTGGCTCACTCATGAGTCATGCAGAAACACAACCACTGCTGCATCAAACACACCAGCATGTGTTGCCACCAGTTACGTCAAATCATATCTACTGAAGTCCAAGAGAAAGACTTGTTGCCTAATTAGGTTATTTATATATTATTTTTCCAAAGCAGTGCGAAAATGACGCAGTTGTTTATGAAAGAAGTGAGCTTCATAATTAAATGAACTGTAGAGCGGTGAGCATCAAGCTGCCAGGCAGAGACTTCATTATTCTCTGTGTGTACTTGTAAACATTTTTGAAAAGAAACTAATTCAATTACAAAGTATTATCTATGCCCATCAAAGTATTATTACATGAATTCAGTTAATTATATATATATATATATATATATATATATATATATATATATATATATATATATATATATATATATATATATATATACTAAACAACCCAGTGATATAGTGTGTAAAAGGTGTAATTACTGGTACCAGTTCCAGGCTCGTGTTGATAACAACAAAAAAGGGGGGACCACAACCAGTTTGAAAAGAAATAACACAACTTTTCATTTCTAAATAAACTAATTCTTCATACCAAATGAATAAGCCGAGCTTCATACACTGAAGTCTCATGAGACTTTCGTTCATTTTCCACTGTTGACACTAGCGTAAGGTTACATGGAACCAGCTCAGAGTTTAGGTTCAGGAAGCAGACACTTCAAAAAGCTCTTGCTTTTTGAAGGAAATATTGCTATACTCTTTGAGCTGTGGTTGTTTTTAAGTGTTTTATAAATACAGTTGGTATGGTATATCAGATTGTTGTCCACGAATTGCAACTCTGACCCTAACTGGAAAACAGGGTGTGAATATCCAGCCTGGATCTGAATCAGTTTGAATCCTACCTGAAAGATAGTAATTACTTTGTGTAAGTTGGTAATTAGATCTATTTAAAGATGACATGAGGAGCTCCCCAAGGCTCCATTTTGGGCCCCCTATTGTTTAACTTCTACATGCTCGAGTCTTTCAAGCTGTCACCAGTAAAGAAGCGTCATCAGATTGCCTATAGTCATAGTTCATAGTGGAAGCTATGGAATCTAACACAGCTGCCAACCTGTGATGCCACAATACAAAATTAGATAAATAAATTTATTGCTATCATAAACTTTGGTTCATATTCAACATTTTCTCTCATTTTCAGTATGCCTTAAAAACTTTAAAAACTGTAGCACCTAAAGGGTTAAAATGGTTTGAGGCAAAGTGGAAAACTGTTCTGTGGTCAGATGGATCAAAGTGTGAAATTATCTCTGGAAACTATGGCTGCAGACTAAAGAGGAAAGACAGCATCCATCTTTTTATTTTGTATTTGAGTTCATTTTTTGGATTTATTTTCCTTTCATTTCATGGATTCGTGCCATATTCCATTGATATATTCTAGTTTATTTCTATCAGACAGTGAGATCCCAGATCTCTTCCACGCCGGATCAAAAGCTCTTACTTTTTATGCTGAGGTCATGTACAGGGGCTTTACTGTAACATCCATGAAGCTACTCTTGAACTCTCTTAGAATCACAGGCTAAAACAGAAGGAGAGCTCTGACAGACCTGGCAGACGTAGCCGAACACTGGAACGTCTGGCTCTGAAGGATGAACTAACTGTTTGGTAAAAGGTAGGCTGCAGGTAGCAGAAGGAATGAGTCCTCGCTGCTGCTCCACCATCTGGAGATTAATAGATTTCAAATGAGCATAAATAAAAACAAATAAGTTAGAATATCGAATGACAAATGTTTGATGTGGATGTGTTCGTTGTGTTGAGCACCACTACATTTTTATACTAGGGTTAATAGCAGCGTTGGGCTGCATGTCTGTAAAAGAAACATAATAATATTGAGAATAGTGAGAAGTGACAGTTATCATTTCTAGAAAAAAAACTAATTTGTTTCATGATGCTTTATTAGATCCTCTTATAAACACTCTATAAGAGATAAGATAGAAACTACTTGTATAAATTGATTTAAGGTTTCTCAGTCACAGATTGGAGATTGCATAAATGTACAAATTCATATTCTGCTACTTATACCACTTATCTGCCTTCCTTCCTGATAATAATGTGGGATGAGTCTGAAATCAAAGGAATCATGTGCATGTCGAGACAGTCACATCACATCTTCTGCTGCACAAGTTAATTTCCTGACTCTAACCAGAATCAATCTGTATGCTAAGTTTCTCTTTACTGATCCTAAAAGTGACAGCCATTATCCAGATTTACATTTTATCTCCTGCTAAAATAATGACAATAAATCATTTCTGCTGTCGATAATTACACAGTGAACTGCCAACGAGGAGATTGTCCTAGAAAGTGATGCAAAGTAAGGAGAATCTGACAGTGAAAAATGAGGCTGCCTTGCACTCATAGGTGAACAAATATCATGCATCATAAGTGATTTTTTCTTTTGCTCGTGCACTGATGTTGTCCTCATTCGCTGATGGATGTACTTGTGTGTGCTGTGCAGAGACACCACTCCTCCATGTTCTCATCCAGCTTTTAACCCTTTAATGTCCTGCTCAACCATTTGGTAGAGCACATTTTGAGTTACTATATCTTAATGGAAAATGCATTGAACTCGATTCAACCTGTTTGGGTCATCTCTACAACTTGGTTGAGGTATGTAATGCTTAAAACATCCACTAGAGGGCACTCTATTTTTTGGCGTTAGGACTTCTCACTCATCCTGCTACTAGCAAGTTGGAAACTGAAAAATCACTCCTCACATGTGGACTGTTTTGGGCTACAATTTTGAAGGTAATCTTAGTTTTCTAACATATTATATCATCTAACATGTTACTTAAAGAAAATGTGTAACTTGCTGCAACAAGAAAACATCCTATAAGGGTCAAATAATTTTTTAAAAATGTGCTCGACCAGACGGTTGAGTTGTCACTTTATGGTAAACTTTGGCGTGGAGCGACAACTCAACCGTTTGGTAACAGTTTAGTGAAATTATGCTAATTTCAATAAAATGAACTATTTTCTATGGAATAAAAACACTTCTGTTTATACACTGTTATGTTACAATTATAGATTTATTACACGTAAATTTTTTTAATATGGTAAATGGACTTGTACTTATACAGTGCTTTTCCAGTCAGTTTAACCACTCAAAGTGCTTTACATTACTTATCACATTCACCCATTCACACACACACACCCCGATAGGCACATCGGAAGGCAACATGGGGTTAAGTATCTTGTCCAAGGACACTTTGACATGTAGTTAGTGGAAGCCTGGAATCAATCCACCTACCTTCCAGTTGAAAGACGACTGCTCTTCCTCCTGAGCTACAGCAGCCCCAGTATGATTGTTGCATTTATCTAACAAACATGCTGACATTTATATATAATGGTGCATCTTTTCCCCCCTTTTTCTTATTTTGTGTTTTACAAATAAAAGATGGATGCTAAATCATTTTATGGTTCAAGGCCATGGAATTTCCTGGCCCTTGTACCAGAAGATCCTCAGACTCTGAGGCTGATTTGAGTGATAATGATGATGACATAATTGGGGATCCTGATTATCTGCCCAAACAAGCAGAGGTGGTTGGGGATCTTTCCACTGAATCTATAGATAAGGAAGAGATGCCCTCCATGAGCACATCTGCTAAGAGGAAAAAAAAGGTAAAAAATACCCTAAAAATAGTCATGGAAGAGCTGGATGACACGCCTAGGTCACCCCCAGGCTCAAAGAAGAAGAAAATGTAAGAAAAGAAAGAAAAAGATGTCAGGAGAATCTGGAAGCATGTAGATATTGAGGAATTCCAGGTTCCTGATTCCAGTTTTGCATCCCCTGATGCTGTCAAGACACCCTTTCAGTATTTCAAAATGCTCTTTACTGATGAAACAATTCAACATATTGCTCATCAAACCAATCTGTACTCTGCCCAGGAGTTGGGGGATCCAATCAAGATTAACCCTAATGATATTGAAGACTTCCTGGCTATGCTACTTTTGATGGGTGTTTTCGACTTCCCGGCCATGGAGGACTACTGGCACCCTGGATCTCGTTTCTACTTAGTTAGCAGTTTATTTGTATAGCACATTTCATGTACTTGACAATTCAAAGTGCTTTACATAAAACAAAGGCCTTACACATATTTAGAAATAGTATAATAATATTTGTAGGTATTAAAAGATCATATAATGACTAGTATACATTTATAATAATGTTTAAGTTAGCTTTACCATAAAGCTACATCTCAACCATTTGGTAGAGACCTATATTTAAAAAACAGGAGGGTCTATCAAAAATGTTTATTTTAATTTTTGTTATTAGTGACCCAATAACATAAAAAGTACACAAAAGAAAATTTTACAATGTTTTTTTCTTGGAGTGAACATTAAAGGGTTAAAGTGCCAGCAATCAAAGTAATGACCGTTATTCATTGTGATGTTAATGCAGCTTTCTTTCACCTTTCAGGAAACCATTATGGTGGCAATTTGAAAACTACTAAAGATAAATAAGAATTGGACACTGCAATTTTCTAGGTTGATCCTCTGTTCTTGAATTTAAGATATAAATGGATTTGTTCAACCTGTCAAGTCAGATGGTATAGACCAGCAATCCCCCAACCCTGGCCCTCGAGGCCCACTATCCTGCAGGTATTAGATGTCTCCCTGCTGCAACACACCTGATTCAAATCAAGTGGACCGCATGTCTGCTAGTAAACTATTAATTTGAGTCAGGTGTGTTGAAGCAGGGAAATATTGATAGCAGGGCAGTGGGATCCCTGGAATATACCATCTGATCTGTGGTGCTAATAAGAAAATGTACTGATGATTAAAATAATTTTTTGTAAGGTTTAAAGCAGCAGAGGATTTTCCGATCTACATCCAATTCCAAAAACGTTGGGACACGGTGTAAAATGTAAATAAAAACAGAATGCAATGAATTGCAAATCTCATGAATCCATATTTTATTCCCAATAGAACATAAACAACATGTCAGACATTGACACATTTTACCATTTCATATTATACAAATAAACTAGCCTTACAGTGAAAATGTGCTACACAGTGTCAGAAAACAAGGACTGAAAAATGTTTTGTGCCTAGAACAAAGCTACTAGTCAGACATCCCATGAGGTCTGGCAGGGAATGGCTCAAACATGGGATCACCATACGTCCTTATGCCCCAACGGTCCGGTGTTTTGTGTATTGAGCAGCCTGAGTGGTAAGAGAGTCTGGCCACTGTGACATTAACAAAAACTGTCAATGGAGAAAACAAAGCATGTAAGAAGAATGGAAACCATATAACATTGTTATATTTCTGTTATTTGTCACCAGATTAAGAAAGTTATGAAGCTTGATTTGACATTATTAACGCTTGGTGTACTCAGGAAATATGAACGTTTTATAGAGTTATGGCTATTTAGAAAGGAACATGAACTCTGAAGTCAGCTATGAGATGATGTTCAGTGTTATGAGTCCATAATACCTCCAAAGTGCTGCTGCCAATTTCCCAAGTCCTCAGCCAGTAAGTCAAGCAGCAGCAAGCATTGGTGTGGAAACTCAATCACACCTGATGTCAACCAAACAACCCAACCAGGACTGCTTGTAAAAGCTGCTCTCAAGCAGGTTCTCCAGCAAACTGTGGTGTGAAATGAGCGTTAACTTGATTTGAAATGCTAAAACACTAATTAGTCCATTTGTTTGCCTTTGTTCTGGACTAAATGAATCAAATTACAGGTTCAGGCAAAGTTCGAATTTGTTTATATATTTGAACTTCATTTGTATTTCTTTGCAATAAATGAGACATTTTAGATTTTCTTAACATTTGAAACAGTGCCAATAAAACCTGAACATGTGGTTGTTTGTTCAATAAAAACTTTTAACAACCAAAATGTCCTTCTCAGTTAAAGTTGAGTGTATATATGTCATTGTTTAAGTGTGTTTTATTCAGTGTGTGATGTGCACTTCAGTGGAGATGATATTCATACGCTTCCTTAATATGGCACTTCTACCAAGGTTGGTTTTTGTAAGTGATTAATTCTCAGGGAAAGCAGCTACCAAGGTCAGACCTCCATCCTGCTCCATCCATTTTTGCCACAAGATAAGGCCTCACACAGAAATTCACCCCAGCACCCCCACCTCTGAGGTGAATGTCAAGCCTGCTAGCATGTCATCAGGAGTGACATAAATCCTAGCAGCCTTGCAGCTCATCGGTCTTTGGTTTAGATTAACAGGTGCAACCAGGCAAACAGTTTCTGCTCTAAAGGGAGAGAAAAGGAAAGGCTGGAGGATTCTGAAGCTATCAATGTCCAGGTTTAACAGCAGTTACTGGTACATTTACAAAAGAAAGGCAGAGGATGGTAGATAAACACAAATACAAAAACATGGGTAAAACATGAGGGAGGCAGGATGCAAAACAATGCCAGAAAGGCATGAAGAGAAAGTATGGCAATGCTATAGAAAGACAGAAACTTGTGATTGTACTTGCAAACTTATTAAACTTACTGAACTCTAAAAGTAAAACACAAACCCAGATTTTAAAGTTTAGACGCTGCATAAAATGAACAAACAGTGAAGTGTAAATCTCAAAGCAATATTTCATTCACTACAAAGCAAATTTCAAATGTTGAAATGAAACTAATGGTTCATATGAGCTGATCTTAAATCCGATGTGAGCAACATGTCTCGTAAAATAGTGCCAGCGGAACAGATGCAGTCTGTGATGCATGCATGTAGCTAGCTATAATACGGACTTTATCCGCACATCCTGGATCGATGTCTTGGATCAGTGAATGAACTTATTTTTTTTCAAAGCAGCAACACAGTCATATACATTTTAGTTTTTTTTTACCACACTTCATAGACAATGTTTTTTTTTTTGTTTGTTTTTAATAAGGTTTAGTACAACTGTAGCTTGAATGTGGGAGGCTGAAGCTAAAAGTTGAGCTCATGTCACTAAAAAGACACGAGTATTATCCTCGAGAGAGATAAGAGAGCTAACAGAACTTGGTGTTGAAACAGTTGTTTACTGGACAAGTTAAAGTCTTCATTTGTTTTTTATAACTGCTCAGAAACGTGAAGTTACTCGAACAAGATACCACAGTTTGCACTTACCAACCCGGCACTTCATACATTGTGTACAAATAAAAGCAATCAGCAACTTAGCCTTAGGTAACAATGGAGGAGAGCTTAAATACACTGTCCACTTCTGCACCTAAAATTATATATAGTCATAAAACTGAGAGACAACAGCAGGTAAATTAATGAGAATATTTACCAAACGAAGACATCTTGCTTTGTTGTGGTTCATTGTCCTTTTCACTTTCAGATTCTGGACTAAACAGCTATGCCAGCATTTGAGGCTCGAAATTGCAGCTTGTTTGTCAAGGTTTTTCATTTTCTTATAACTCACGGTGGTTTCCTCACTGGTAATTAGAAGATTGCATGTTCATTAGTCACCATCATCCCTTTTATCTACGAGCCACCTGGAATTCAACCAATCAGAAACACTTCATCCACATCCTCACGATGACACTCTCTCTCTCTCTCTCTCTCTATATATATATATAGCTATCGTATTTTTAAATTATGACAGTAAGGTTGGTTGGCCAGGTTATTTACTGTTTTTTGTGTGTGTGTGAGTGTGTGTGTGTTTTGTTGTTTTTGTATCTGTAATTTAAGAAACCCATTAAAAGTGATCAGTGTCCTCATTCTGACACTGAGATGAGCTGCACCGCCTCCATCATCTGTATCAGCATCATCTTTTCCTGCAGCCAGCATCCTTTGCTGTGTTATTAACACTGTGACCCCACCTGGCTTTGGTGGTTAGTAAGAGTCTAATATTGTAAACACTCATGTCAGTCCTGGACTGCCATGGGATTTTAAAACAACCCTATTGCCTCTCAAACAGAATTCCAGCCTGTTGGTAAAGTAAGAATTTTTACAGCATCAGACAATGATGTTCTTATTGACAGCTAAGAGGAAATCTAAATCTGTCAGGGGTAAATGGATCACTTTCTAATAAAGCGCAAAAACACAATTAACCACCAATGGAGCTCTCCCACTTCCATTAAAATGAAAAAAAAAAAAAAAAAAAAAAAAAAGCTTATTATTGATGTGAAAAGGTTATTATTCTAAATACTCTTAAATAAAATAATTCAGCATCAATGAAATGATCCAGATGTACATAGTCATGTATGCTAGTCATCAACTACCCTGTTGGAATAGTGACCTGATCAAAGATTAGACAGAAGCCACCAAAATGAAGAGAATAAGTTTCTAGCAAATGTACCATGAGTTAAAGAAGGCAGGCCAGAGGCTAGTGAGCATCAGAAGTACTATCAAGGTCAAATTAGCAAAGATCCAGGTATGCATCAGGAGGAAGGCGATGACATACTGAGTGAATGTCTCGGCAAGTAGAACTACAAAGGAGTAAAGGAGAAACCATCACTGAAGAATAAACCCGTACAACACAGTCCAGTCCAATCAGTGGCTAAAGATCCAGTGGAACTTCCAGATCTAAAAAAGTCAAAACGTATTAATCTTTAAAATCTATATTAAACAAAAGCAACGTTTCATTTGTGTGTAAGACATAAAGCACCCCCCCCCATGTAATGCCCTCCATGAAACAAATGTAGACTGGTTTTGCAGACTAATACATCTTCCAGCATCCCATAGTTCCAGGACATGTTCAGTGTTTGCTGTATCACACTACATAACTAAGTTTGGTAGGTAACTTGGTAACTCCTATTACTTAAGGTATCCACCAGTTATGGGGTAAGGAGAAGGGCCATGCAGCCCCACGTCCTCTAAATGCCAGAGATGGAGAAGTGGCAACTGAAGATTTACCTGAGTGAAACTTTACCAAACTGAACGGGTCTCTGTCTTGTTCATATTCACTACCAGGGGCAGCGTGACTCAGTAGGGACGGCGTGGCTCAGTGGGTGGAGTGGTCGTCTTGTAGCCTAAGGGTTGCCGGTTTGATCCTTGGCCTGTCGAGCTTATGTCGAGGTGTCCCTGAACATGACATTGAACCCCATATTGTTCCTGATGGGTCGTGGCTGAGCATGACTTGCATGGCAGCTTCCGCCATCAGTGTGTGAATAGCATTTTGGTTAAAACCGCTTTATAATTACAGACCATTTAGGTGGTCAGGTGGTCAGTTTTTCTTTTGGACCAAGGTGCAAACGCAAAGCAGTCACCAAGAAGATTCTCCTCGCGGCCTGGCTCTTATCCCTCCATCACTGGTTTTTTATTCTTTTCCCTACAGGAATCACTGACAATACTGACAATTTCCAGCTTGCTTTGGGAGACCAAGACACCCTCCATGTAGGTGCTGGTAGCTTTGCTGTCATTAAACCAATTCATCACTCAGTATGAATCACTATGGCTGGATATGATGAGTGACCTGTCATCTAAAAATAAATAAATAAATAAATAAAAATAGTGCACAACAAATCATTTCCTGGGTTCATGAGACTTTCATTCTTTTTCCACTGTTGAAGATAGCATAAGGTTACATGGAACTAGCTCTAAGTTTAGGTTCAGGAAGCAGACACATTTTCTACTTATATAATTAGGTTCCACGCATTTCGTTTTAGTGAAGTTTATAGTTAGCACTGGCTTAGTGCCCCTTAGCCATTAGAGATGTGACTTTCATGAATGAATCAGTTCTTTTTAATGGATCCTATAAATAAGGGAGATGAGAATTGAGTAGCAATTCTGAGATATTTATTGGCAAGCCGTTCATTTTTTATTTACAAATTATCCACGCTGCCTTCATGTGACATGTGAGTGCCATCATGGAGGTCTGATGTCCAGCACACGCCATTAGCCTAATGCATCTATGAGCAAGTGTTGTTCGGAAACAAATACTGAGTTCTATCCAAAACGTTTGCTAAAATGAACAAAGTCATAAATTGGACTAATGTGAATCATATAATGGATTTGTTTTAATTTGATTATAACTGGACTACAGTGAATTGGATTGAACTGGACTGCATCTGTAATAGTGCCCTGAGATAACGGTGTGAGTTGGTGCTGTATTAAATCGACCTATAGAGGCTAAAATGTTACTAGGTGTTGGTAAAATTGAATTTTTCTAAATGTAAAACTACCTCTGCTTCGAGCCCAGATTCAGTTTAGTATAATTTCTTCCACCTTTCACTCTTGGTGCACAGGATCGGAGATGAAAACAACAGCAGGCTGTGGAAGTGTTCGAGGCAAAATGAGGCGTAATGCTGTGAAACACACAACACTGCGAGTTATTTAAATTACTGAAGTCCTCCTATCTGAGTCCACTCATGATGCCCAGCTGAGGACCGGCTGCTCTCAGCATGCAGTGACCAGATGTTGCCTCCACTTCAGTTCCGTCTGACCGCTTTCTACAGGTGGCTGTTGTCCATACAGCACATGAGCCGAGCTTAAGCGTGCACATCCTTGCAGCTTTGCTCATTAACAGATGGCCTAAAACAAGGGGCCCTGCCTGGGCACTTTTTTCATCACTGTGATAAATACAGCAGCCACGTAGAGATCCACTCAACTAGGACTGATCCCTTTTTCACACTGGTACTAAACAAGAAAATG
This sequence comes from Melanotaenia boesemani, assembly GCF_017639745.1. Classification (NCBI taxonomy): domain Eukaryota; kingdom Metazoa; phylum Chordata; class Actinopteri; order Atheriniformes; family Melanotaeniidae; genus Melanotaenia; species Melanotaenia boesemani. The sequence continues at coordinate 8,126,242 of NC_055705.1, read as the reverse complement.
TTTTTTTCATTTTCTTCTTTTTAATTTGAGCCTCCCATTTTCATTTGCAGCTGTTTCGAAGTCACTTCGGAGGAAAGTTATGGAGGATGTTTGTTTGTGAGGTGCTGAAGCGGCATGATGTGCTGTTGCTGTCAGCAGTTTGTGGATTGCCGATCTTTTTCGGAGTGCAAGGACAAAGCATAAATAGATTTCTAAAACAATGTTATATGAAATTGCTGGTATGCTTCCCTCACAGTTCCAAAGCTGTGAATTTACTGAATGGCTATAAGAAGCTTACCGAGGCATATGCTTAATGATGTTGGACTTCTAATCTGACTTTTAGTGCTCTTTTTCACATCCAGTTTCCACAGTTTCTGAAGGTTGGGTTTTGTAAACGTGGAACTTTCGGCTCAGTTATTAAGTCACAAGCTTTGATCAAAAATCTTCACCGCTGTGGAAAGAGCTGATCGGGTCAGTGATATCATTTAAATGCAGTTCATGTTGGTTATTTTAAACTTTCATTTATATGTTGTGAGCGAATGTTTTGTGAGTCAAGTCAGGCAATAAAATCTTAAATATTTCAGAGGATTTCTCTGTTTTTTTGAGACAACACAAGAGTTGCTAACTTCAGTACTTTGACACATGCTTGAGATTAAAGAGAGTAAAAATAAAACCCTGTGTACCATTTGAGGACTGCATTTATTTGGAAAGATAATCAAACCAGTAGGTATATATTGGTGTGGAATCTTAAAATAGTGCTCATATGACCTCGTAATATTTGATCTCCCACAACCTTGATGAAGCAAAGTGATCTACTTAACCAGGTTTATTATGTTAAATCCAGGCAAAAGGTGTTTTTGATGAAGTTTTGAGAATGTTTTAGTAGGCAAGAGAAACATTTATAAAATTATTAACCTGTAAGAGTCGCCTGCGCCGCCGAGCGCCGTCATTTATGTCAACGGTTTCTCAGGAACAGTAGTGTGTAACTCTTGGTGAAACTGTGGGTTGCTTGGAAACTTCTTGCTCAGACCCAGAATCCTCTGCTTTGCCACTGAGTGGTTGTTTGGTAAAGTAGCTGCAAGACGATAATTAAACTTTTAATATGAAGGATGTTGTTTACTAGCTTAATGAAGTTTTTGTCAATCTTTGATTGGATTTCACAAGTAAGATGTCTGACCCAGTAACACGTTTGGGATAGAAGGACATTTTTATTGAAAGGAACTTAAGCTCAATGTTTTTTTGCTGCTGCAACGTCACAGAGCATCATGAATGAAAAAGTTGTGGTTTGTCAGCCGTGGGATTCTGCACAACTTAACTTCCTGCAGTGAACTTGACCTGGACTGAAACGATGGAAAACAAACATTGGTCTAGTTAGTTTATATCAACACCCATGTGTCTGTGCTGGAGTTCAAACAAGTTTGATGGGTGGTTGTGAAGGTTGTTCACTGGTTTTATTGATATGAAGCACAGCGGGATGTTGCTGAGCACCGGTTTGACAGTTCAAATGTTTTGTACAGTTGCAACTAATGTGTCCAATACATAAGCATCCGAAACATGTGAGCCCTCTAACATTCGTTTGTCAACAGAGTCAAACAATGGTTTTATAGTTGAGGCAAAGATTCCCTTTACTCCTCCTGAACACTGTTACATAAGTGTGGACGGCCTTAAACTGTTGCTCATTGCTCCATTAATGGGATCTGACAGAATTCCACATCTCTTCAGAAATGCCACCAAGTCATGGAAGTGGGCTCTTCATGATATCATGAGCCTTAGTTCTCCATCCTTCTCTCAACTTCATAGCTTTGAGATAACATTTTTATGTTTGTATATATGTTCACTTCCTCCATATTATCAATAAAATGTTCTTTCAGAAGATGCTTTGCCAAACTGTAGCTAGTTTCAGGAGTCATATGCTGGCAGCTATGAACCGATTTCCTTTGCTGTCCTCTTGGCACATACTGTCAGATTTGTAGGCCTTTTCTTCCACTCCTTGTTCTAATGCCTTGATAATATGGTGATACTGGATAAATGGATCTCCATCAAAGGCATGAAGGTCATGTGAACGAACAGTGTTGTTGATGGTTATTTATTTTATTGTATTCTTCTATGTTTGTAAAATGCTGCTGGATAACATTTAGCCCCGTCTGTGTTTTTTCCTCCCCTATGAGAGCTTTCTAACAGTCCCTGATGCTCATCTTTTGTATCATGTGTCAAACCTAAGCTGGTGTCTAATAATTGCTGTTTGCTTTGCACTGATGACAGATGACAAGTGTCTTTGCTGCCTTCTCCATGCTGTTATCCTCCTTTGCTTTAGGATTGAGTGGGACTGATGTTGACAACCTCTTCTTTTCCTTTTCCAAAAGGGAGTCCATGCTATCTGATTTTGTAGCCAAACGTTCCTCCACCGAATGTGAAACATCAAGTTTGGCTTTTGCTGCAGCAGTGTCCTTTTCAATTTGGAGTTGTTTCTTTTCCTTTTTACCATTACCTCCTCTCCCTTCAGTGCGTTATGCTCCTTTTAAGAGCCCATTCAAGCTAAAAGAGCTTTTCTCTCTGCCATAATTTAGATTTTTTCACAGGAAGTACTTCATCGTAAACTGGTCTTACCTTTATTTATTTACTCTTTACTCTTTTTTGCCAACATTGGAACTGTAATCAGGACCCATATTGTCATGACAACCATCCTTATTTTTCCCGTTACCTTCATTATCAACCTCACCAGTTTGATTTTGTACCACTCACTGTTTTTATGTCATTCAGTTCAGCTTTATTTGTAAAGCACCATTTCATTAAAACATCATCTCAGGGCATTTTGCATACAATCAGTTCCAGCAAATTCATTGTCATCCAGTCAGTTTTCATACAAGCCAGTTCATAAGAAACAACAGCCTAGTTAAGGAAACCAACAGATTGCATCACCTTTGCTTTAAACCAAAACTCATGCTTTTCCTTTTTCACTTGTAGCAAAACCCACAATAAAAATGTGAACACCAATATTTCACCACACTAAATAAAACCACTCAAAGATGTTTCCACTTTAGAAACATCACCCGTTTCCATTAAACCTTTTATAGTTTCTCTTAAATGACCAGCCTCATTTTGTTGAGTTTTTCTAGCATTTTGCAACCTTTCAAAAATTGCAGTGATTGCTTTTGCAGAAACCACTCCAACCACTGTTTAACCAGCTGGGTTCCAGTCTGTTTCCTGTTCACCAGAAACCTGTTCTTCTGCTGCTGTGTCTGCATGCATGTGTGCAACAAAGCTTTCCATAGTCCGCAGCACATCCAGAACCAGTCAAAATAAAGTTGTTGTGTCACAAAGTCAGTTGTCCCAACATCTCACTGCTTAGTCTAAATCTGCACTGGAATTATGCAAAATGTCAAATATCCATTTCATGGCTGTAGCACTAAACCTCAGAGAGATGAAAGCCACGCTGCTGAGGTTCCTCAGCTACAATTCTCCCACTCAAAACACCTTCTGAGCTGATGAGCAGAACCTGAGATTCCTCCCTCTGCTGGCACCAACATGGCAGACGCCGTTCTAAGCAAGGGGCAGTTTGACTGATTAAAATCCTTTTATTTGCATTGCTTGCAAAACATTAAAAGTACCAAAAGCTGTGAACGTACCAAAGGACAAACATCAAGCATTTTGAAAACTAAAAAACAAAAAGACCAAAATTATGACGAGGCATATCTTGTCCTGGGTTTGACCAGTAACAATGCTGGTAATGAAGAGAGAGAATAAAGTAAAATGTCCATTCGAAGACTAAGAAAAGTTTACTGATTACTTGTGAACAGCAGGGTTGTTTTACTCTCATCAAATGTTCAGCTCAGCTCTGACTGGGTGGCTTTCTGACTCGTGACTACTTTATTTCCTAGATAATGATCTGAATAAATAGCAATTCAGTAATAATTATAAGAGCTCTTTTTCAAGGTTAGATATGTTTTATAAGGTATTAGGTCTGACTCAAATGCACTCACAGTTGAGGTTATAATACGACTGTTTTATTCATCATTAATTTTTACTTTAAATTGGAAACTTCTCCAGTTTACTTGATAAAAATGATGGTAATTCATTTATCAACATTACAGTTTGGTAAAATAAAATAAAATGAAGATGTGCTGATATAAAATGGTTTATCAGTGAGTTTATTGTCCCAAGTGGCAAGAAACAGACATGAAGGATGGACGGGTGGTGCTGCCTAAGTCAGTCTGGTAAGAAATGAACTTATGTTCAACACAGAAACATCACTACCTGTTATCCCTATACGAAGCCTAACCTGCTGCCCTCACTCTGAGACACCTGCTATGTTAGTCCAGGTGTGCAGCTCACCTTTCCTCTCACAGAAATAAAGAAGAAGCTGCTTCTCCTCACTTCAATTTATCCCCCTCTGTTTCTTTCTTTCTTTTTCTGTTATCCAGACTTCACTTTCTTAGGAAAATTTTCTCCTCTCGCTGCATGCTGTACTTACGTAAATCGCTTGACTGACTTTCATTATGACATTTATTAATTAGAAATTTAAGAATGAAGCACTAAAAAATGTTTTATTCCAGGATTTTCAAGGGCCTCCACCCTGCAGTGAGACCCCTTTAGTCCAACGCCTTATAAACATATATTTATGCTCATAATTTCAGCAATGAGTTGCTTCGTTATGGAGAAACTCCAGCTGCGGATGCGCTAAGTTCTCAGCACGTTGAGACGTTCACTCACTTGAAGTTGAGGGTTTTGTTCCAGGAAAACAATTCTGGTTTGGTGCTTAAAAAACTCGAGTGGCTCCTTGAAGGTTACAACTAATTGGGGCGATTTATCAACAGACTCCAGCCAATAGTGACAAGTACATGCTCTTTTCCCTGTTTCTCATTATCACTATCTGTAATGAGGAGAGAATGTATCTCCGAATTTACATACAAGGCCAGTCTGGGAGGGAGGAAACAGGAGGAGTTTGGGCAGTCGGTGAGTAACGGTGGGAATAATTTGCTGTACGTTGTTGTTGCCATGCAGGACTGAGGTGAGTTGTTATGAACAAACTCGTGCAGTAGATAAGATTGTCTCATCCCATATGTCTTAGAATCAAGAAGCACTGAACCAATGGAAATCATATTATGTTGTTGTATCACATTAAGCTTCTTCCAGGACATTTTCATACATCCTGGTGCTCCACAGTTACACAGAGGCTTGTTTTAGCAGAACGTTAAACCCCACTATCCTTCAATAAGACATGAGAGAGGTTATTTCTGTCTACATGTTGTTTTTCTTTAGGAATATTCAGTTTTATCTGCTTGTAATATAACAACTAAAAGGGAATACAGAAAGTAAATAAAGGATTGCTCCACAACAATGAGGTTTGTATGCATGTTTGTGGTGTCTGGGGGAATCTAGGGACCTCAGAGAATATATTACCAGTGTCAGAAATGTTGTGTCTATTACTAAGCCTGAGAAAACTGCAACAACACAGAGAAACAGTGTTAAATTTCTAACCGACTTTATATATTTTTTTTTCCTTAATGCTATTTGCTATGATTCCATACACACACACACACACACCATTGATCAGCTTCAGCAACTAAATCATTTCTGATCATTGTTTGCAGATTTTTCCAGCCACTGAGAGGCAGTCTTATCCTGACTCTAGTCTTGCTCTGTCCCTTCCTTATCCTCTCTTGATTCTATAATGTCTCCTTGTGTTTTCTTTGCTGAATCAGCCACGATGTGCCTTCAAAACAGCTGGTGTGTTTATATCCGTTTGCTGGCGGGTGACGCAGTGCATAAAGCGAAACTCAGCCACAAAGTCAGGCGGCTCCCCGGTTCTCAGCCTTAGGACGCTGCTGAACAGCAACGGCTCCAGAAATGTACATAATAGATGTCGCTGTACCATTGGAAAGTTGCATAATAAGACTTTAAAGATGAATTATGTAACTTTCTGACCTTAAAGGCCTGTGTTCCAGTAAGGGTATGCAAAGTTACACATTTAACATTTCTGTCAGTCTCTGGGCTTTGGATTAATTGTAATGGTTTATTTTTTTAATTAATATTATTATTATTACTTTTATTGTTGGTTACAGACTGGTAAAGAAAACTGATAAAGGGTAGAACTACAGTGTTGCTTGTTAAAAGGTTGTTTACTGACAATAAACTGCTGCAAAACAAGCCCAGCTGTTGTTTTACCTGTGGGTTTCCTGGGCTACACAAAGAACTTTCATTGAGATCTATGCTTTGGTTGTTTGAAAAAGCTTTTGATTTTTTCCAAGAGATTTTAAAAACTGAAAGCAGTGGTGACCTTGTGTAAATAAAAATACAGTTCTGGACCAAAGCATTGTGGAAGAAAGCTTGTAATTAGGTACAATAAAGTTAAGCTTCATTTCTTTGGTTCGTGTTTTCTGATCTGAAACAAATAAAATTTCCATCTTCCTTTGAATCCAAATGTGGCGGTACAGTCTGATCTGGAATCTTTTCGAGGAGAAGCAGCAGGATTACTCTGTCTTTTCCTCGTGCAGAGATTACCTGTGCCAGATTGATTTAATCAGCCACATTAGCAAAGCTAATTAAAATTTCTGTGCCTGTGTTGGTGAATTGGCCCTCGGAATAGAATTACCTTGAGATGTTGTTTGTCCTCCAGAATATTGGTATGCAGAGACAGAGCTGCCTCTGCACACGCTTGACAAGTCTTATCTCCAGCAGTCATCCGCAGGTGTTCCCTGTCACAGCAGTGTGATCAAAATGCTGTGCAGATAGCAGGCTCTGCACAGCGAGCTGTTTACCCACCAGATTACAGACAGGTCATCGGGTCTCTGCAAGTAAAACATCACCATATGCATCTCCAATCTTGACAAAGATGATTGTAGCTCACATGGTAAACAACCAAGCTAATAGATCAGTTTTAGGAGATTTAAAGTTGTGTTGATCATATCAATGGATGTTTTGGTGTCCTTTAAGTGTACACTGATGATGGATGAAGCATCATCTCTGCATACTGAGAGTTGTGATGCTTTAAGTAGCCCTGCTCGCTTTAAATAGAAGACACAAATGTCATGACACTACTTGTGAAAATAAAAATATTCGGATCACTTTGTGATTCATATCTGCTGTGGAAGGATTGGACTGGTGTTAGAGTCTAAAGAGGAGAGGGAGCATCCGGCTTGTTATCAGCAGACTTGAAAAGCCTGCATCGCTGCTGGTATTTGGGTGCCATGAAATTTAAAGTTTTATGTCAGTGTTGTGGAAAGAGATGTTAATTATAACAAGTTCTCAACCAAAAACAGCAAAAATATGCCATCCATCAACTCAGATTTTACATGAAAACCACTTAACTGTGAATATTCGGCATATAATTAAGACTTACTGCTGCATTCAAGTCATGTCCAAAATGCACCACCAGCTGGCTACACTTCTCCCTCCTGCAGGGGTGCCTCAAGTTGGTCCTTCAGGGCTGCTGTTCTGCAGGTTTTGCTGTTTCCTGCTGCAACTCAGATTAATGGATCAACATGTTTCGTTAGAACTAGACAACAAGCTGTTGAGGAGCCATGTACTTTGACTCAGGTGTGTTGGATCAGGGAGACATCGAAAACCTGCAGGACTGCAGCCCTCGAGGCCTGGAACTGAACATCCCAGCCCTAGTGAGTCCCTTATGGACACTAGTGTTTGATTTAATGTATGAACAAGTCGACAACCCGGACACAACCCAAAACCTAAGAACAAACAGAAAACGAACAGGAGGGAAGGGCAGGTGGTGCTACTCAAATCAAAGAAACAAACAAAATAGAAAGGACTGACCAGTAATAAATAAACTAATTCACTAAATAATGTGCAAATCAAAGAAACAAAAGATCGCTGACGGAACTACCAATAACCAAACAACAGAAAAACCACTACGTGAGTGAATGCTGGATCTAAATAACCAACCCCAATCCCCAAACAGTTAACAATATGCAGTAATATGCAAGACTGAACAAAAATGCCTTAGAGACACTAATCTACACCTCAGCGCTGACTAAGAGGTCACGGACAAATTAACACTACTAGTCACAAGCAAAGTGGCCGAGCTGTCTGGTGAACACAGCTGCCACTGAATGATGGGATGCCAGGGGTTTTATGCCCGCAATGGAGAAGCGGCAGCACGGATTGGTCCAGAGGAGGGAGAAGAAGTGAACCAGGTAGGTGCTGAGGTTGTTTGAGGGAGAGCTAATTCCAGCCAGGCGATGAAACATTACAATATGCATACACCAGGAGGAAAGCATTAGGACAATGGATGAGAGCCATAATAAGCAATGTTGCTTTGTTGAAGTCCATGTGTTGTGTTGATTGATGCATTTAACATGTTTTCTAAGTCCCTCATTTACTGGGCCTATTTTACTCTTAGGATCTCCCCAACTCAGTCCTTTCTTTGCCTTGGATGCTTACCAGGTAGACTAGCCAGAGACATGCAAAGTAACACCTGAGTTTCCAGAGGAAGTTAGCATGAAGCTTGTACATAAATACTGTATGACAGATGAAGCATCACAGGGGTTCTTCAGGGAGCCTTATTTCTGAGCGCACATTGCTACTCTGCAAGTACACCCAATTATATAAGTGCACAAAAGCGAGGTCAAAAACAGGATTATTCTCAAAAACATTTTGCTCCTACTGTAAGCAACTGACACAGTTTGAAGCATGTAATATAAACACCTAATGTTCTTTTAACAACCACAAAAAGCAGAAAATGAACCCCTGTCCACGGTGAGCAGAGTGGATCACCTGCATTGCTAAACACACAACGCTGACAAGTTAAGGCTATTATTTTCATTTAAGAACCACCAGGAACCTTATGTAAAGTCAAAATAAAAACAACCTCAAAGTGTATTATTTTCAGAGCTCCCCGTTAGTGTTTTAGGTGAATGTTTTCTGGAAAAAGAGCTCCCTTTAGCTCCTCCTTAATTTAAACCCTGACTGTGTGTCACACTGATTTCTGAACATTTAAATCAGGAGTGCATCAAACATCAGTTTCACCTCAGAGAACTGCAGGACTGAACCGGCTGATATTGACGCAGAGGGCTGGGTTTAATGGAGGAACTGTTTATGGGGCATATGACAATTCCACTTTGGCCTGTAAATGCACTTTTAATATTTGTTGTGTGTTTTGCTGGTTTACAAGATTTGGTGAAAGGTGCACACTGCTACTTAAGCGGCTGGTCTACATTGATGCTTTGTCCTTTCCGGTGGGTGCTTGCCATAAACTATACTTTGTGAGATCTAGACCCTGACATGCACCAACGGCTGTAACTTGTGTGTGAATGTGTGTGCAAGTACTGATTCTACAGAGGTTTCTTCCTGCTTCACAAGCAAAGACCAGAGCATCAGTAAGATTCCCACCACCATTATCTGTGGATTATATGCATGACAGTAATCAGAAATAAAAAGGGGAGGTCTGTTGGCAATAAGAAGCATCTTTTGGATGTGCAGGCCTTAAGGAAAGAAGAGAAAGGTAGATTAGAAGCAGGAGGACAGTAAAGGGACTGTGGACCATGGAAAATAAGAAAGCGGCAGGATCTGTGGACATTTGAAGATAAATGACAGAAAGGGAAACGTCTATTTATACTGCTGGGAAAATTTGACTTGACAGATGAAATTTGCATTTTGCACAGCAGGTTGTGTGTGAAGCATTTCTTACTTCACAACTCAGCTTAGATTTAGTTAGACTTTGTAAATTATTCTGTTTACAATGTATTTCATGTTTTAATGCTTTACTCCAGCTTTTATTTGGTTGGAACAACATATAAACCATCCAATCCTTCTGAACACTGCAAGCATTTGCCCATTCCTGCACACATTTTAATAGTAGAAACCTTTATTTATAACCAGGTGAGTCAACTAAGAACCTGTTCTCATTTACAATGACGACGTGGCCAAGAGGCAGCTGAAGGAGGCGACACAATAGCAGAGAGGAGTGCTGTGTGGTATAAATTTAGTCATTTTCACCAGTTCATGAGGGACCACTGGGTCCCTTAGAGCAATGGTTCCCAACCTTATGTCTGGGACCCCTCAAGGGAGTCCCCTAAATAGCACAGGGTGTCCTGGAGGCTATAAACATTCAGAGCCATTGTGATTAATGTCCACACATTTTCCCTATTTTAAGGGACAAAAAGTAAGGCTATATGTTGTTAATTTAACTTTGGCTTTATCAAAAGACAGTACTCAGCCAGAATACATTATTTATGGTGAGAATCTCATTTTTGAAAGCATTAAACTAAGGATGGTTTCAGCACGGGGTGGGGCAGGGGGTCCACAGCTTTAAAGTATTTGCATGAAGGGGGTCCCCAAGCAAAAGAAGTTGGTAACCGCTGCCTTAGAGGCTGATATTATGCAGTCCAAACAGTGCTGTTTTTGGCAGGAATCTCAGTTTTAGTTTTAGTTTTAGTGTTCAGGACAAAAATGCTTATTAGTTTTAGTCACATTTTATTCATTTCTAAGTTTGATAGTTTTAGTCCAGTTTTAGTCGACGAAAACTCAAAAAGGTTTTAGTCGAATAAAAAAAAGTATTGGTCTTTTAACAAATTAATTTAGGTTAATAATACGTATTAAAAAGTGGAATTAAGGTTGACAGGTTATAACAAGTATTGCAATTCATAAAACAAGTTAACCTTAATGCTTTATCATAATAACTAGATCCTTTACCAGACTGATAGCGTTAGCCGAGACTTTCCCATCAACAGGGATGAAATGCTGCCGTTATACTTAACTGCTGTTGGGCAGAAACCTTTTATTTCTAAATTTCACTTTTTCTCATGAATTGATGTCCTACTTCATCATACAAAAAGCACACAGAGCATCAGTCTACATAACATTCCTGGGGAACCTGATAACCAGCCATCCAAGGCCAGTTCAGGGAGCCAGATTAAGAAAACAGCATTGTTTTGGTTCAGGCCAGAGCATATTTTCGTCTGCCTTAAGTCTCTCAGTGGTCTCACTCACTGGCAACTCTAATCATCCGAATCTGGGTCAGTTTCCACCCAGCCGAGCCAACAACTTCTCCAAGTTGGTGTCCACCCCGTGTACGAGCTCTGGAACTGCAACCAGCTTCCAGTTTACAATTAAGCTCCTGCAACACTATAGTCTGATTGTTTGTAGCTCGGCACGCACCTGCACAAAAGTCTGGCAGCTTGCCAGTCGCCGCCAACAGTGCCGGAATTTTGCAAAACACCAGGAAGCCGCTCCAAACCGCAGAAACCCAGGTATCTTGAATCCAAATGTGTAGATGTCCTCCATGTCCTCAACAGAAAGAAGCGACAGACACATGACCTTCCACACCCCTCAGGAGTCCATCACAGATCCAGCCGCGAATGTTCCACCAGGACAAGCGGGCTCCTGGTTTGAATAAATTTGGTCCATTGTATTGAGAGACCAGCTGATCAGATCCATGGTTCTTATTTCAGAACAGAAATGCAGAGAGAGGCTCAAAGATGACAGGACAAGTAGCAGGGCAGAGTGGGGAGAAAAAAAGCATCTGTCTCCATCGAGTGCAGGAAGGAAAAGCCTTCCAATATGCCAAAGAGGCCAAGATGCCAGAAAATGTTCACGCAGCAGATGTTTGCGGTTGTTCTCCAGTCTTGACAAAGGTGATGGTCCTCTTGGAAGTGTTGGAGCACCTAGCCCACTCAACTCCTGCACTGGCTTCCACTAAGATCTTTAAGGATTTGAATAGAATGAAATAAAGAGTATAATAATCTAAATATTTTATTTCTTTTCTTTTTAAAATCAGTGAATTAACACAGTGACAAGTTTTCCCTCTTTTGCTGCCTGTTTCTAGCAGAGCTGCAGAATACCACAGAATCTCTGTTATACTGTTATAATCTCTGTCAGCCCAAATCAGTGAAAAGAAAAAATAAATATTGGAAATGATGGCTTGACGGTTTGATAGAAAAAAAAAATCTAACCCTGGAAACGATTTAGCGCATTTTTCTTCAATGATTTTTGTCTATGTTTCAAGTTGAGTTTATTTTATAAAAGGACTGAGTGTTACTTGAAAAAGAAACCTTTCAGTTTTTCTGTTTTTCATTCTCTCAGAAAATAAGTTTTGTTTTATCCTGCATCCAGCGAGGACTCGGACAAAGAACTGTTAGAACTAGTTTCCTTCAAACTGGCATGGAGCCCCGGAATCAGAGAAGAATTTCATTGGAAGATACATAACAATTAGCTGAAGGAGTACTACCTGACAGAAAAAAAGTTGGTTCTGCAGTGTATCTTTACTGCTGACAGATTAGCATCTTCTCTATTCTGTCGAAGGAAAATGGCTCCTTGGAGTCCACATCACTGATAAAAGTATAAAACACTTGTGTCCAAATGTGTGTCAGAGATAGAAATTGAAAGAGAAAACAGATTAATAAACCATTTTTTCTTGTAATAGAACTATTATGTTGTCTTCAGGAACAAATCACAATACTGATAAGCTGAGTTGTTTTGTTGATGTGAGTGATCTCACAGACTCATGAAGGTACAAACATCTTTGGTTTTAACAGAACAAACATCAGATAACATCAGAAACCATCGTTAAGGTGAGAAGCATCTGTCCTGTACTGTATTCTGCACACAGATTTAAACTCTTCTGTGTGATTATACACAGTCAACGACCACGTCACAGCGATGTGAGTTTAATGATTTAATGAAAGTTTAAGGCACCATTTCCACCAGGGTACCATTTCAGGAAGTCTGTTTAGGTCCCTCTGATAATGACAGGAAACGGGAGGGTCAAATTAATTAATGACACATAGGAAAAGAAGAGGTTAGAGAGGTTGTAAGGGACAAGTAGTAAGAGGGAGGATAAATGGATGAAAGGAAAGACAGAGCGAGGATGGATGATGGTTGATGGCAGGGATGGGTGGGATTGAGAGAATGAGACAGGAAGTGATCCGATTATAAGCAGGTTCATCAGGTGATTAGAGGTGTGGTTGAGGCGTGGCCCTGCCTCCAACCTTAGTTAAGCCATTAACTTTATTTTATCAGTTTCAGATGGTCAGGTACAGAGAATGGTCTGAAGAAGAGAAAATATCCAGTGAGCAGCAGTTGTCTGGACCAGAATGTCTTGTTGATGTCAGAGGTCAGAGGAGAATGGGCAGACTGGTTGGAGATGATAGAAAGACAACAGGAAGTCAGATAAACACTGGTTCCAACCAAGATCTGCAGAACATTATCTCTGAACACACAACACGTCCAACCTTGAAGCAGATGGGCTACAGCAGCAGAAGACCACACTGGGTGCCTCCTGTCAGCCAAGAACAGGAAACTGAGGCTACAATTCACACACACTCACCAACACTGGACAATAGAAGATGGAGAAACATTGCTGGTCTGATGAGTCTCCATTTCAGCTCCACATTCAGATGCTAGTCTCAGAATTTGGTGGAAACATCATGAAAACATGGATCTATCCTGCCGTGGATCAACGCTTCAGACTGCTGCTGGTGTAATGGTGTGGGAGACTTTAGGCTCTTTCCGACTGTAGGAACCTTTTGCAGTTCCTATAACCTTTTCAGGAACCAGGCCGTTTTTTCGCGCATTCCGACATATAGGAACTAGGGACCAAAGCCCCCAGTTCCTATAACCATTTTAGCTCCTACTCCGAGGCAGGGTCTGAACGGGGTTCTATAGGAACCCTCATGACGTAGGTGTTTGGTGACTGGTAGCTACGCCTCTTGCCAGATTTCCGCATTTTGTGTACCCGCCACATTTAAAAAACGCGGTTGCACATACGGACAAAAACAACAACAGAGCAAGCGATAAATGGACCGACGAGGAGGTCGAAGCTCTTCTGACCGTCTACGCCACAGAGGATCTTCAGAGAGGTTTTGAAGGTTCGCAGCGAAATATAAAAATATTCCTGACGATCAGTTCTCAGTCAGAGAAAGCAGGATAACGCGAAGCAGCGCACGTAGAAAACTCACACAAGACTACAAATAAATTAAGGATCATGACAACCGGAGCGGGACGAACCAAAAAAACAGTAAATTGGACAGCTTGTACCACCGACATGTTTACTCCGTCAACGCCGCAGCAAATGACTCCTGCGTGCGGCAGGAAAAGCCAGTGTGATATGCAGAGCATATACACACATGTATACGTTATTTTTACTCTGCTGTATACATTATAAAAAAATAAATGACTTTGTAAAGAGTCTGAAGTATTCAGTTTGTGTCTGTTAGATGTGCTTTGGCCACATCTATAAAATATTAGCTAATAAAAATATTGAGTAGTTATTAACTTATCACAGCTATGAAATATTAAATAATCCATCTTTGGTCGCTACATTTTAAGTCTTATCCTGGGTGTAAATTACATTAGTTTATCAACTTTATGATATGCTCCATATCACAGAACGAAGTTTATCATGTTTAACCAAGATCTGGCATCAAATACACACCTGTAAACATTTCACCACCCTTTTTATATTTTTACCTTCATATACGCTAAATCTGTGTAACTATGTCCTCATAATTCTAAACCATAACTCAGTCACAACCAACCCTTCAGTGATGGATTTCTCCTCCACCTTTCTAGTGATGATTCCATAAAACACACAAAGCTTAATAGCAGATGATGAGATCTTTATTTTGCACATAACACAAAAAAATGAAAAAAAAAAATAAAAATGAAATGATGCATTTTCTATGGAACATTTTCTCTTTAAATGTGTACATCATGTATACATGTATGTTCTATCTGTCGAACTTCCAGAACATGATGCTTATTATGAAGAGGTGTGTTGTGATTAGCTGATTAGCATCAAGGCTTTTCTCCATCTCCTTCAGTATCTGCAGCAGGTGGTTGTGTCCATCCTCTCACACAGATGTATTGAAATGTCTCCCTGGACATACAGAAATTCTCTATTCACTGCTCATCGGTAAAATTGAGAACAACCTTTTCCCACTAGTTATCAGCTTTGCTCCGGACCAGCCGGACGGTGAGGAGGTTCAATGAGCTGCAGCAACGTCTGAAACGCAGAACACGAGTTACAATAAACCCGCCGTCTGAAATATTTACTCATAAGATACCCATACAATTGGTGCATGTTTAATAAGTTAAACTTACACGTCGTCTTCTTTGTCTGCGGCGTATCTCCTGCCGCTGGATTCTTCATCTTCTGACTTTCAGGAGCCTTCCAGCCTTGACGTGAGACGCCTGGTTGTATCGTCCATCAGTAACATCTCCATCAAGCAGAGCATGAACACTACGATCTCTTCGTTCTCCATATTAGCTTGCTGTGTTGTTTTGTTTTTAGCGGGTTTTGTTTTGTTTTGTTGTTATGTGGCGCTAAAGTCACGCATCACTGTCGCAGACGTATGCGTCACATCGGTCCCGCTACCGCCCCCAACTCATGTACGAATGCAACATGAAATAGTTCCCCTGGAGAAGAGCCGTTCTTAGAACTAGGACAGTTATTAGAACTGCGTTCTTAGAACTTCTCTGTCGGAATGCGCCTATTTTTGGTCCACTTTGGGCCCCTTAGTACCAACATGTCCTGGTTTAACCACCACAGCCTACATGAGTATTGTTGCTGACCATGTCCATCCCTTTATGACCACAGTGTAGCATCTTCTGATGCTACTTCCAGCAGGATAATGCACCATGTCACAAAGCTCAGATCATCTTAAACTTCTTGAACATAATTAATTCACTGGCCTCAAACCTGAACCAGAATCTCTGAGGAATGTTTCCAACACCTTGTTGAATCAATGCCACCAAAAAATAAGGCAGTCCTAAAAGACTAATCAAATCAAATCAAACTTTATTTATAAAGTGCTTTTCATGCCAAAGGCAACACAAAATGCTTTCCATGATAAAAAGCAATGCATGCATATTAAAATAAAACAAGCCTTCACATACCAAAATAGATAACAATGCAATAAAATTTATTAGCACTTATTATCAAAATTCTATCATTATTGTCTTTTTCCACATGTGCAAACAAACAAAGCAGTTGCTAAAAAAAAAAAGTTTTATAAAATGAAAATAAAATAACATAAAATAAAATTATATAAAATAATATAAAATAATAATAAATTTCAGTTAAAAGCTAAGCTAAAAAAGGTCTTGAGCCTCTTTTTAAAAACACCAACAGTCTCTGCAGCCCTGAGGTTTTCTGGCAGGCTGTTCCACAGACGAAGGCAGTAATAAAGGAAAGGGGCCATGCAGTAGGTTTTGGTCCTTATTTTAGGAACAACTAAAAGGCTGGTACCAGAGGACCTCAGGGTCCGCGAGGGCTAATAATTTAGAAGCAAGTCAGAAAAATAAGAAGGTCCATTAAGACACTTATAAACCACTAAAAAAACTTTAAAATTAATGCTGAAACACACAGGGAGCCAATGCAGCCATTTTAAAGCTGGTCTGATGTGTTCCCGCCCATTACAAAGGGGGTCCAACCTGGTCCTAGCAAGCCAGACATAGCAAAGTGACTAGTGAGTGTACACAGTTTGGATGAGCAGCACATCAGATTTAGCTAAATAAAGATCAAGGAAATCATGCAGTTCTTGCTCATCAAAGAATAAAGGTTTTCTCTTTCCTGTTTGCTCTGACTCGTGTTGCATTGCTGATATATTTATCAACTATAGTTAGAAAAAGTCTGCACAACTTTTCCTTCAGCAGTAACAACTGTGACCTCTGAATCAGCAGCACTTCTGAACCCATTAGTATTCCTCGCTGCTCCTGAATTAGTTAAGTAAAGCTGGGTGGGTGACTTTGCTCTTTATTTGTTATTTAATGTCTCTCACTGTGTTTTATTTGCTCCAGTACACACTCCTCTGTGAGGCTGCGCAAACAAACACAATGAAGCAAAGGCGTTCATTTCACCACTGCTGCAGGTGTGGAATGTTGAAACTTGATTTAGTCACCTTATGAGCTGTGAAACACCCCCCCCACCCCCCACCCACCCCCCAAATGTCACCAGTAATCCAGCAATCTGATACCTCCTCATGCCTGACTGCTCAGAGCCAAAATCACAAGCAATGCAACACCAACATGCAGAATTTCCCATTATCCTGCCAATGGGCCTTCAAAAGAAGAATAATTTAGGTTCTTATGTTTATTTTTCTGTATTAGCTTTGCTTTTTGGTTAGTGTTGGTGACAGACAATAAAACATGAACCACGTTTTATTCTAGCACCAAAGTAGGTCAACATGTATTTTCAACTGATGACAGAGCAACTAAAAGTCCTCACATGGAACATATTCTCTCAACCATGTGTGCTGCCATGTGTCCCCATCAAGAACCATCAGCCAATGTAAATATGGGTTCAAATTCATTTTGGTGGGTATAAATAAAAAAGTACTGGTCAGTTTGACATTCATGGCGGTGCTATTACTACATTTCCAATTAACACGGTTCCATGGTGAATCTTGCTGCATGCCTTCATGGTGCCTGAACAAAGTGCAGCTGAACAAGGAGCGAAATGTAAACAAAGTGACGTGTAGAACGAAAAACTTGAAAAAATGTGGTAGTGGTTGGACAGTTTCATTAAAAAAAAAAAAAACAGGTGAAATTTAAACTGAAGAAATACTCATAATTTTCAGAACTTTACAAATCCAACAGCTAACTCAGAAACAAACACAAGTAGTTTTAGGTAACGTCCACATCCAGATTGATAAATTTGGTTTTAAAGAAAGGTTTAAGATATGTGTCCTTCCACACCTAACAACTAAAAACACTGTAGCACATACACCAGGCCTGTGGGTGGTGTTGTAACGTTCCACAGAAATGCACATAAACTCGTGCAGCGTAAAAAAAGATGGGGGAGAATCGAGGAGACATTTGTGTGGACAGGTGAAGAGGAAGAACTTCTGCTTCAGGCTTCTGTAGCAAGAATGCAACACTGTAATCCACCACTGTAGGTGTTTGCACGGTTTATGCAAGTTACAGGAGAGATAGAGCTCTGGCATCATCGGTTCAGGAAAGATACGTATGGGTTGTAAATACTGAAACAAAATGGTGGCAGTTTAATTTTTACTTATTCTGGACCTGGTTACAAAACAAGCTGTTAGGGTAGATCCATTTTATCTGAATAAGGTGTGTTGGAGCAGGGAAACATCTGAAACAGGATAGTGGCACCTCAAAGACCACAACAGCACATTCCTGGTAAAAACCCTCCATCTATGACCACACAGATCTTTATAAGACTTCAGATCTTTAGGTATGATCTATAGAACGAGTTAGAGAATAGTGACATAGTGGAAAAAAGACATTAGTATAAGAGCCCAGATTTATCGTACAGTAGCAACATAAAATAGAAACTAATTCTCAAAATTAAAACAAGTTTAAAAAATTAATCATTTTAGCCCAAATTAATTAAATGTAGCCTCTGTCTAAAGTTCACCCTCAGAAACCATCTAATGAAGTCTCAGTCCTTCTGCAGGCTTGTGTTGTTCTTCAGAGATAAAGGAACCAAATAAAAACTCAGTAGCAGCACCACATCACCCACTCTGACTCCAACACTACAACCACCCGATGAAGCAAGAAAAGGTAAAGTTTTTAAACTGAACACACAACATGGCATCAAGTTAGTGACACAAAATGTGAGCTCTATAAACCAAAGGACTGATCAAACAAAGTCCATCAGAAGCGAATCCAACTAAAGGCCAACTATTGTATTATCACCCAGATGTTCCAACAGCTTTAGATGGTTGAACCTCTGCTCCACTGTTCATCTAGAGGACTGAAATCCATCCCCACAGGATGGGAATAAATCTGCAGAATCTGCATCACCACAAAGCAAACAGCACAACGAAGACATCCAGGTCCAGGACAAAGTTCAGACTCAAAGCATCATTAAACCCTTTTATTTTCCTTCGGTCCTGTCACTTTTAACCAGTCTAGACAGATAGCTGTCCTCTCTGAGTCTGTGGCTGTAATCAGCTGGATGAAATTAAAATGATCTAATTAAGTTTGCCCATCAGCAGGCTCGAGCAGACTGACAGTAAAAACATGAGATCTAATCAGAGTTGCCAACGAAATTTAATATTTTGTTTTTATGGCTTAAATTATTGTCGGACATGAAAAAGGTCCAACTTGGCCTTTGATGTGTCCTCATTTAAAATAAACAAGTAAAAATGAGAAAGCATGAAAAACACAGAAAACACTACAGATCAAACTGTGTTAACCAGACAATCTTCATGAAAATCTCTCACTTCTACATGTTTAAGGATCTGGTGGTTGTAGTTCCCTCTGGGAGAAATGGAGTCATTTTCATTCAGTCTTCATTCTGTTGTTAATTTAATTCTTGTTAGATTTCTGTTATAGTCTGTTCTTTGGTTAGGCTTCCTCTACTTTTGTTTTAAGTGTGTCTCCTGGTGTATCCAGTTAAGTTTACTTCCTCCTGCTTGAACCTGATTCAATGAGGGTGCTGCTTATTTGTAATTAATCCATCTGTATATCCTCTACCCGTTTTTTTTTTTTTTTGTATCCTTCTGCTTGTGTCATGCTGTTATCAGTCAGTTTAGCCAGTCCTCTAAGTTTTGCCTCTTGCTTTAGTTTCTGTTACACCCCACTTTTTGCTTGAGCGCCACCAGAGGGCACTGTGGTGCCAGAGTATGCTTTTGTAAGCTGAGTAGAGGCTGAATATCTTTAAAAGAAGCGATCTCAAGAGTAAGAAAAGCATGATTGAAAGCATGGACATTACGCCAAAGGTTTAAGAAACTGTATAAAGATGAGGAAAGAAGAAAACTAAGGCTAATTTCTCTCTTGGTACTCCGCCAACAAAGTATTGTTCTGTCTGTTTAATTTGTAGAAGTAGTTTCATCTGTTAATTGTTCATTTTTCTTTAAGCTAATTATTGTATCATCAGTGCCTTTTAGTTTTCACAGTGTGTTTATGAGACTAACTGAAGATGGACTCAATAAATTCATCAGTTGAGAAAGCCACTTGTGGCTATCAGTACCTGGAGGATTTACAGATTTTAGTTTTGTTTTGCGGAGTAGATTGTTGCTGTTTTCAGTTGCATTGAGGGTTAGTGGAGTTAAGATTAGCTCCCGTGCACTGGACGGTTTACAGTTGCTGCTGGATATAAATATGGTAGTAAAAGTGTTCTTTTTATTACACACGTATTTACATAGGACTACTCCATTAGAGGCAAGCCCTCCAGTACAATGATATTGCTATAGAAGAGATATTAGCATTTCTCGTATAACCCAGCCTCATCTGTGGCATGTGATGGTGGGAGGTTGGTGGGAGGTGATGAAGGACAAACACGTCTCAATTGTACTTCATTTTCCCGACCACTGGATGTTCGACTCAAGCACTGTTTTAAAGACACCTTGAGTAAAGAACCATTTATTTAATCCAGTGTTCTGAAGCTTTAACAAAACCTCGATCAGCCATCACTACATCCTCCTACCTTTCATCCCATAGTCCTGCATTCAGTTCTATTCTGTTACCTTTAACTGTCATCACACAATGTACAACAAAATTATGTTGCTCTAGTGGTCACAATGGACATAAAATTTAAAAAAAATTAACATAAGACCATCATAGTAACAATAAATAAGTACTATTCATAGCCAAGATCTCATCATATTGCACATTTCAAGGGGCTTTAAGCAAAAGTACCTCGACAGGTCTGGAGCTTCAGAGCTAAAAGGTTTCATAAAAGTTCCATTTTTTTAATGCCACTTACAGTCATGGACAAAATTGTTGGTACCCTTCGGTTAATGAAAGAAAATATCACAATGGTCACAGAAATAACTTGAATCTGACAAAAGTAATAATAAATAAAAATTCTATGAAATTTAACCAATGAAAATCAGGCACTGCTTTTCAACCATGTTTCAACAGAATTATTTTAAAAAAATAAACTCATGAAACAGGCCTGGACAAAAATGATGGTACCCTTAACTTAATATTTTGTTGCACAACCTTTTGAGGCAACCACTGCAATCAAACAATTCCTGTAACTGTCAGTGAGACTTCTGCACCTCTCAGCAGGTATTTTGGTCCACTCCTCATAAGCAAACTGCTCCAGTTGTCTCAGGTTTGAAGGAAGCCTTTTCCAGACGGCATGTTTCAGCTCCTCCCAAAGATGCTCAATACGATTTAGGTCAGGGCTCATAGAAGGCCACTTTAGAATAGTCCAATGTTTCGTTCTTAGCCATTCTTGGGTGTTTTTAGCTGTGTTTTGGGTCATTGTCCTGTTGCAAGACCCATAACCTGCGACTGAGACCAAGCTTTCTGACACTGGCCAGCACATTTCTCTCTAGAATCTCTTGATAGTCTTGAGATTTCATTGTACCTGCACAGATTCAAGACACCCTGTACCAGATGTAGCAAAGCAGCCCCAGAACATAACAGAGCCTCCTCCATGTTTCAAAGTAGGGACGGTGTTCTTTTCTTCATATGCTTCATTTTTCCATCTGTAAACATAGAGCTGATGAGCCTTGGCAAAAAGTTCCATTTTTGTCTCATCTGTCCATAGGACATTCTCCCAGAAGCTTTGTGGCTTGTCAACATGTAGTTTGGCTTTTTTATGATTTGTTTTCAACAATGGTGTCCTCCTTGGTCGTCTCCCATTAAGTCCACTTTGGCTCAAACGACGACGGATGGTGCGATCTGACACTGATGTTCCTTGAGCTTGAAGTTGACCTTTAATCTCTTTAGAAGTTTTTCTGGGCTCTTTTGTTACCGTTCGTATTATCCGTCTGTTTGATTTGTCATCAGTTTTCCTCCTGCGGCCACGTCCAGGGAGGTTGGCTACAGTCCCATGGATCTTAAATTTCTGAATAATATGTGCAACTGTAGTCACAGGAACATCAAGCTGCTTAGAGATGGTCTTATAGCCTTTACCTTTAACATGCTGGTCTATAATTTTCTTTCTAATCTCCTGAGACAACTCTTTCCTTTGCTTCCTCTGGTCCATATTGAGTGTGGTACACACCATGTCACCAAACAGCACAGTGACTACCTGTAGCCCCATATATAGGCCCACTGACTGGTTACAAGATCGTAGACACCTGTAATGCTAATTAGTGGACACACCTTGGATTAACACGTCCCTTTGGTCACATTATTTTCAGTCTTTTGTAGGGGTACCATCATTTTTGTCCAGGCCTGTTTCATGAGTTTATTTTTTTAAATAATTCTGTTGAAACATGGTTGAAAAGCAATGTCTGACTTTCATTGGTTAATTTTCATAGAATTTTTATTTATTATTACTTTTGTGAGATTCAAGTTATTTCTGTGACCATTGTGATATTTTCTTTCATTAACCGAAGGGTACCAACAATTTTGTCCATGACTGTATGTGAAAACTGTTTCTGAGTCTGGAGCTTGTGTGGCTCTATCAGTGTTTCAGTCGAAACATGCTGAATATAAACTGCTTTCTGCAGCAACTTCACAGTAGACACTCAAAGTATACTCACGACACAGACTTTCTGGCATGCTGCCACTTTAATTTCCTCTTCTTGGTCCTCTTTGCTGTTATGAGTCATTGCGACGGGTTGACAGGCAGCAGGGTAGATGGTCATATGTAGATAAATGTGATTGTGTAGAAGGCCAGAAGCTTATACAAGCAGATGCTGGAAAATCCAGTTGTCCAATCACTGCAGTTGCTGCATTGATCCATCAACACCACCAGTGTGCCTCTTCACTGAGATGTTGGTTTTTGTGATTTTCTTACTTATTTTAACTGTTTTTATTGACTGATATTTTTTTTATATATATGCTTTTTAACTTTTTACTGTTTTTATTGCTTTTATTTTGGTGTAAAGCACTTTGGTCAACTTTGGTCCTCTTCTGTTTTCTACCCTGCTTTTTACTTCTCTTCACTATCCTCCTTGTTTTCTGTGCCCTCTGGTCAGGTCCAGCAACATTCAGTAAATTCCACAATTCAAAATAAATAAATGTGATAAAAAAAAACAATAATAAAAAAATAAAATCTGATCATCAAGAGGAGCCTTTTATAAATAAAGCTCCCCTTGGCAAAGTAAATGTGTTCGGCACAACACAGCAGCCAGACCATCATTCTGCTGCTACCTTGCTGGACAGGACATAGTAGAAAAAGAAACAAATAAATTCATAAAGTTCTATATAAATAAAGTGGAGTTGTGTAAAAACACCCAGAATAATGCAAGTCTTTGTAATCCTGTTTAAACGAAGACCTGTTTACAGTTTATCCAAAACTCAACATCCTCATGGCTCCAAATTACCTCCAGCTGCAACGTCACAGCATCAAATCACAGCCTCCGATCCAGGCCTGGTTAGGTGCTTCGTAATATTTCCTCCTTTAAGTGTAATTTTCACCTTTTTCCACTGGTGTGTTTATGCGAAGCAGGTTGTTATCCAGCTGTCAAGACTGGAACTTCATAAATATAGAGATGAAAGTCCAAACACAGACAAGACTTTTTGTTCAAAAGAAGGACAAATAAACATAAATAATAATTTATTTTCTACTGAAATGTCAAAATCTTCACGTGGTGCAACATTATTTTTCTTCCTGTAGCACGAACACACTGAGCTGATGCAAGAAGTGTTTTGGTG
This sequence comes from Melanotaenia boesemani, assembly GCF_017639745.1. NCBI lineage: Eukaryota > Metazoa > Chordata > Actinopteri > Atheriniformes > Melanotaeniidae > Melanotaenia > Melanotaenia boesemani. The sequence continues at coordinate 8,102,782 of NC_055705.1, read as the reverse complement.
GCAGAAAAATCATTTTTACATGGGGCATCCCGCGAGGTTTCATTTAGAAACAGGATATCACTTATTGAATTACGAGGTGATATGAAGTGAAAGATTAGATCACTCCATGTTCTTCCTGCCATGATAGTCGAATCAATCTGATAAGCTCGCACCTTGTTAGAAGTGTATGTAAAAATGTTTGTCAAGTTAATGAAGTGTGTTGTGATGTTATCTGTGCCTTTGTGCTGGTCTATTTCCTGAGCAAGACTCATCATGGGGAGCAAATGAGACCCAGTTCTCATACAAATGATTTTCACTCCTCACTGGGTGCAGATAAATAGAGGATTTTACAGATAGAAAGAGATTTCTTTTATTAATTTGTAAATACAAAGAATATTTATACCAGGCGCTTCTTTTTTTCTTTGTTTCATCTAACCTTCCTCTTGTGTTGCGGTCGGCACCGACTTGTTTTTAGAGTTTAAAAGAACCACATAAATAGCTTTTTGACTTTGTCTGAAACCTCTATTTCATCAAAATAAAGCAATTTTTTTTCTCTAAATTATAAAACATGCATGTTGAAATTATAACCTTTGTGTTTTGAGGGTCTGTTTTTACCCAGTTGTAAAAAAAAGATTATAAATTTAGAGCCAAAACTGAAATCAGAAGTGTACTATCATCCAGCACACTGACAGCCTGCTCCCCTCCCAATGATTGGAGCTTTAGAGGATTCTCTTCTTGCTTTGTTTTCCTGTTGACCTGCACACTAACAAAGCAAAGAAAGCCAGGCGTGTCCAGCGTCTAGTGTAGAAATGGTGACTTGCAGAGTGTACATCTCCAATTTGCAGTATGCAAACATGAGAGGAACATTTTCAGTGAGCCAAGTTCTGGATAATATTTTTGGTGAAAATAAGTATCAGGAACAGTATCAAGTATGACGTAAGACGAGTCTGATGAGGAGGTTACTGTTAGTGAAGTTGCTTCCCCTGAAATATTCAAATCCACGATGGTAAAATCTGTCGGTCAGGATAGTAATATTTAGAAAAGGTTTAGTTTCATACTGTTCAAATAAAGACATTACATAACTACTTTATGATGCAGGTCAGCTGCTGCAAATGTCATCAAAATGACCTCTGTACCACCATAGGTGCTCCCGATGATTGTCAGCTCTGTTTTCTTACAGATGTTGCAGGTGGTTTTCTGTCTTCTTAAAGGTGTAGCAGCTGGTTGTCTGCTTTTTATGTTTATATTTAACAGCTGATTTTGTTTGTTTTCTTTCCCATATCTAGCCCTAACCCTTCATTAAAGGAAAAACCACAAGAAAGATACAAGACAGTGAATAACAACAACAACTTTTACAACCCAAAGAAGCGTGAATGTATTATCACTCCACTGGATTCCTGTCCTCTTAGAACAGATTTTGTGGTTTTAAATGGGCTGGTTCCATCACATTTGTGTGAACTTCTGTATCTTTGTACACCAGCCATAGTGTTACTGCCTCACAAGCATATTATAGAAATATGAACACAAATTCCATTTTCACAAATTCTTAGTTGTTTTCTAAAGTTTACATTCTGGTGATTTAATCAAGTTTAATACAGGTTGCTCATCAAGACGATAACTAGAAAAAGTGGAATAATTCACTTAAGTTTGTTTGTCTCAATCTTTCATTTGTTCTTTCCATATTGAACTGTACACCAACCCCTAACAATGCAGTTCAAGCATCCTACAGCCTGCTTTGTTCACTTTAAAGCATCAGAAAAAAGTGACACTTCACCAGTGACTGTTACAGCTGTATAATGAATATCGGATGAATTTCAGCTACAGAACTGGCTCAGTTTTAATTATATTCCATCCAAACTGATGGAGGCGCTTGAGAACGATGGCTCTTTAGTTTGGAGAGCCCTCATTTTCAGGGCCTCTGTAGTGGAGACAATTAACTCAGAAGCATTTTCATGGACAGTTATGGGCTCTTCTTCATCAATGTTTCTTCATCAGATGAGAAGATAAGAGGGATTTGGGTGGTATTTGAGTTTAGAGGCTGTTGTGGATGCACACCATGCACTCAGAAGCAATCCATCATCAACAGAGGTTAGCGAATAATCATGGGATTACACCCAAAATCAGACAAGTAAAGACAGTAAGAGCATCACTAAAACTCTTTGTTGATGACTGTGTGTTGTGGTCTTCCAATGGCCACTATCTGTGAATGATGTTCGGTAAAGTAATAAAAATTAACATTATTATTTATGATTAATACTTATTTTTGTTGCTTTAAAACAAATACATAGCATTAAATGCATAATGAATTAATTAAAAGTAGAAACTAACAAACTGGAACCACTAGTGACAATCAGGATTAGGTTGTTGTGGAAACTGTGTTAGCAAACTGATCCACATCCACTGGGAAGTAGATATAGAGATCCACTGACAAATTTATCAGCACTGACTTATTTATAATAGCTCCAGTTCATCACATTTATAGCTTAAGCAGTCATATGATGGCAGATCCTCTTTTTTTGAAAAGCTGGTGCATCATGGTACCAGTTCTAACTTTGGGCTTGTACCAGAGAAACCAGCAGAACGCTGCCCATGAGAACGAGTTCGACATTTGTAATCTTTTTATTCAGTTTAAGGTTTTAAGCCAAACAAGAAATACAAGTACAAAAAACTTCCAAATTAAGATATTTATTTGTTCATTTTGGTTTAAAATGAAGATATAAAACTTGTGAAATTAGTAGTGAAATTTAGAGTGTAGATGAGTTCAGGCATTTAGCTCAGAGTGAAGTCAAAGATCCCATTATTCAAAAAAGATTTGAGTTGGTGTATTTGTGGAGGTTTATTGGTCCCTCTTATGGAGGAAAGTACAAAACATTACAAATATAAACAAGATAAACCAAAAGGGTGAACACCTTCAAAGAATCACACATAATATTTTCAGGACAAAAATTCCACATTAAAATCCTTCATGACCATCCTGCATTGTTTACACTCTTAAAGTATGTTTCACTCTAACATGGCCTAGATTCTTTATAAAAGCCAAGTCTATGTCGTCTTCATAAAAACTATTGCTAGCACATCCTGGTAAAAGAAGGAATAAAAAAAAAAAGATAAACATATGTTGTTGCTTAGGAAACGCAATACTGGTGAGAATAAAAAATAAAAGTCACAGCTTTTATCCCTCCATGAGCTATAGGCCTGGCACACACACATCAAGATTATGGGGCTGTTTTTGTTCTAAATTTGCCTCTTCCCAACCAAGAACGGCAAACTGCCAATTATCTTGAGTCTTAGAAGATTTTCCTATAAAATTATCATTTGGTCCGAGGTGTGTTAAGAGCAGATTTGTCCAGACAATCAGCTCCAAAACAGGTTGTGGCCGACAATCTAAAATATTAAATGTTCAATATTTACGCCAAAATATCTTCACGTGTGTGCAAAGCCGACGACTCTTGAGTTCTGACAGAGCGAGCTGGCTGGGGAACAACGGAGTAAATAAAGTCCGTCTCCGTCTGTTCACGCCGTCTCCAGTCTGTTATTTTTTTCAGTTCTGGATTTTTCTGTTAACAATGGTCCAAAGACCACCATCATTCCCTCGTCCTATATATCCCCTTCTATGCTGGGTGATGTGTTTTCCGGTTGTTGCCATGTGTCTTCTTCTACGTTTTTGTTAGGTCAGATTTGGTCATGTGAGATGTCCGGCTTGGAGGACTAGATTGTAGATTGGTTGCAGGACAGCATCGTTATGTGTGTGTGTTGTTCTGTGATGAGATTATCGGAGTACACCACACACAGTATGATAAAATACCGGTAAATGCCTGATTTTATATCTTCACGTGTGAGGTCTCGACCAGACAAAAAATCTCATCAGATTATAAAAAGTTGTATGTGTATACCCGGCCTTAATTTAGCCAAGACAGAGCAGAAGCTAACAGAAGGATCCTAACCAACTGAAGTAGTGATTTAAAAAGATTAAACAAAATGATCACTGCAAACTATGAGCTTATTTTTATTGAAACCAAAGGTTCAAAAGGCACTTTTCTTTACATCTTTTCATTAAAATCTTATTTTCCCCCTTTTTTTATTTATTTATTTTTTATTACTTTATAAGAAACACTGAAGTAACTTCAATCTGTTCCTTGGTTTGAAACCATTAGAACAACCAAAACCTCAAACATAAAGCATTTTCCAGAGATCAAGAACATGTTCCCCACACACTCGGGTCTAGAATGAGGTCTGCTGACTACTTCTTCATGTTACATAGAAGTGATGAGGCAGATGTGATGTCATGTGAAACTGAGTCATTATGTAATACAAAAAATTAGGGCACGTTGAAGATCCAGTAATATTCAGTACAACTACACTCAGTGGCCACTTTATAAAGAACACCTTCTAGTTTGGTTCATTTTATCTTCTGAACTGCTTTAGTTCTTGGTGTCATAGATTAAACAAGGTGGTGAAAACCTTCCTCGGATGTTTTCTCCAAACTGACATGACAGCATCACACAGTTGCTGCAGGTTTGTAGGCTGCATCCATGATGAGAATCTTCTGTTCCACCACATCACAAAGCTGCTCTACTGGACTGAGATCTGGTGACTGTGGAGGACGTTGGAGTCCAGTGAACTCATTGTCATGTTCTAGAAAGCAGATGGAGATGATCTGAGCTTTGTGACATGGTGCATTATCCTGCTGGAAGTAGCATCAGAAGATGCTACACTGTGGTCATAAAGGGATGAACATGGTCAGCAACAATACTCAGGTAGGCTGTGCTGGTTAAAACAAGAAAATATCCCCCTCACCATTACACCAGCAGCAGCTTGAAGAGGCATCCAAGGCAGGATGGATCCATGATTCATGATGTTTCCACCAAATTCTGACCCTAACATCTGAATGTGGAGCTGAAATGGAGACTCATCAGACCAGCAACGCTTCTCCATCTTCTATTGTCCAGTGTTGGTGAGTGTGTGTGAATTGTAGCCTCAGTTTCCTGTTCTTAGCTGACAGGAGGAACCCGGTGTGGTCTTCTGCTGCTGGAGCCCATCTGCTTCAAGGTTGGACGTGTTGTGTGTTCAGAGATGCTGTTCTGCAGATTATGGTTGGAACCAGTGCTTCCTGTTGTCTTTCTATCATCTCCAACCAGTCTGCCCATTCTCCTCTGACCTCTGACATCAACAAGACATTCGGTCCAGACAACTGCTGCTCACTGGATATTTTCTCTTCTTCAGACCATTCTCTGTAAACCCTAGAGATGGTTGTGTGTGAGGAGCCAAGTAAATACTGAGACCAACAACCATGCCATGTTCAAAGTCACCTAAATTTCCTTTCTTTCTCATTTCGATGCTCATTTTGAACTTCAGCAAGTCGTCTTCACCATGTCTACATGACTACATGCGTTGAGTTTCTGCCGTGTGATTGGCTGGTTAGATATTTGTGTTAACAACTAATTGAAGAGGTGGACCTGATAAAATAAACTTAATGGCTTAACTAAGGTTGGCGGCAGGGCTACGCCTCAACCACACCTCTAATCACCTGATGAACCTGCTTATAATCGGTTCACTTCCTCAAGCCTGTCTCATTCTCTCGATCCCACCCATCCCTGTCATCAACCATCACCCATCCTCGCTCTGTCTTTCCTTTCGTCCATTTTTCTTCCCTCTTCCTACTTGTCCCTTACAACCTCTCTAACCTCTTCTTTTCCTATGTATCATTAATGAATTTGACCCTCCCGTTTCCTGTCATTATCAGAGGTGCCTACACAATCAGGGTTGCTGACTTCCTGAAACGGTACCCCCATCAACTTCACCTAGCATCATAACAACCCAGATGATTCATCTCATTTTCCTCATGAACCTGATCCTGCCTTAAACTTTCATTAAATCATTAAACTCACATCGCTGTGACGTGGTCGTTGACTGTGTATAATCACACAGAAGAGTTTAAATCTGTGTGCAGAATACACTACAGGACAGATGCTTCTCACCTTAACGATGGTTTCTGATGTTATCTGATGTTTGTTCTGTTAAAACCAAAGATGTTTGTACCTTCATGAGTCTGTGAGATCACTCACATCAACAAAACAACTCAGCTTATCAGTATTGTGATTTGTTCCTGAAGACAACATAATAGTTCTATTACAAGAAAAAATGGTTTATTAATCTGTTTTCTCTTTCAATTTCTATCTCTGACACACATTTGGACACAAGTGTTTTATACTTTTATCAGTGATGTGGACTCCAAGGAGCCATTTTCCTTTGACAGAATAGAGAAGATGCTAATCTGTCAGCAGTAAAGATACACTGCAGAACCAACTTTTTTTCTGTCAGGTAGTACTCCTTCAGCTAATTGTTATGTATCTTCCAATGAAATTCTTCTCTGATTCCGGGGCTCCATGCCAGTTTGAAGGAAACTAGTTCTAACAGTTCTTTGTCCGAGTCCTCGCTGGATGCAGGATAAAACAGAACTTATTTTCTGAGAGAATGAAAAACAGAAAAACTGAAAGGTTTCTTTTTCAAGTTACACTCAGTCCTTTTATAAAATAAACTCAACTTGAAACATCGACAAAAATCATTGAAGAAAAATACGCTAAATCGTTTCCAGGGTTAGATTTTTTTTTTCTATCAACCCATCAAGCCATCATTTCCAATATTTATTTTTTCTTTTCACGGATTTGGGCTGACAGAGATTATAACAGTATAACAGAGATTCTGTGGTATTCTGCAGCTCTGCTAGAAACAGGCAGCAAAAGAGGGAAAACTTGTCACTGTGTTAATTCACTGATTTTAAAAAGAAAAGAAATTAAATATATAGATTATTATACTCTTTCATTCTATTACATTGAGCTGGTGGGAGTTGTAACAAGAAGCAGGGCTTGACTTGGATCCTTTGCAATGTTGCATGCTGACAGCATCAATGGGAAGGTAGTGTCAATTAATCTGGTCATGAAGGGATGGACATGGTCAGCAACAATACTCAGGTGGGCTGTGGAGGTTAAATTAAGAAAATATCCCCCTCATCATTACACCAGCAGCAGCCTGAAGCTTTGATCGAAGGCAGGATGGATCCATAAGCTGACAGGAGGCACCCGGTGTGGTCTTCTGCTGCTGGAGCTCATCTGCTTCAAGGTTGGACATGTTGTGTGTTCAGAGATGCTGTTCTGCAAACCTTGGTTGGAACCAGTGCTCATTTCTATCATCTCCAACCAGTCTGCCCATTCTCCTCTGACCTCTGACATCAACAAGACATTCTGGTCCAGACAACTGCTGCTCACTGGATATTTTCTCTTCTTCAGACCATTCTCTGTAAACCCTAGAGATGGTTGTGTGTGAAAATCCAAGTAAATACTCAGACCAACCATGCCACGTTCAGTCACTTAAATCCTCTTTCTTCCTCATTTTGATGCTCAGTTTGAACTTCAGCAAGTCGTCTTCACCATGTCTTCATGAGTAAATGTGTAAAATTGCTGCCATGTGATTGGCCAGTGAGATATTTGTGTTAACAAGTTATTGAAGCCATGGAGCTGATAAAGTGATCACTGTACAACAGGTTTAAAAATCCTGAGAACACTCATGAAGAATGTTCTATAGCTTTTTCATATAAATATTTTAACCACTAATAAAGAGTTTTAAGTAAAGAGCTTAATCTTTGTAAAAATGTACACAGCTTGGAAGGAAACCATCAGTTGAACTAAATGCCAAACCTCCAGTTTCTCAGCATGAGCTCACGCTGAACCGAAGAACTGATTTTTTCTTTTTGCACACACACACTTCCTTTGTTTTTAACGTGTGTTTGAGCTTTTTGTCTTGTTAGAGCATGAATTCTTCTCCACAGAAACACAAACCAGTGGAATGCCTCTAGCTGTAGAGTGCTGCTGTCCTTGGTCAAAGTGGAGCTACTCAGTGCTCATATTTACTCAGCAGAAGAAAAACTCTCATGCTTGATTTTTTTCACTGTAGACATGATACTGTACACTGTGTATTATGGCATCTCTCTCTCTCTGCTGCCTTTAACAGATTAATTCAGTTTATTTTTACCATCCAGTCAAATCCAATTATTATTTAATCCACTTTTCAGATTTTAGGGACAGCCCAATAATCAGGAATTGCAGTAGCCTGATCTTGGAGTAACAAAAGCATGGACCAGTTTTTCCACATCATTCTGGGACAGGATGCTTTGCATTTTGAGATTTTTGCATAGACTTAAAAAGGTGGTGCTAGAAACCTGTTTATAAATGCTGATCAAAAAAAAGTCCAGGGTTCCTCACTGCCGTACAGGAAGCCAAGATAATGTCATCCAGAGAAGGAACATATCTAGACAGTGTCTTCCTGAGGCAGGCAGGTCCAAACACAACAACCTGAGTTTGTCTGAATTAGAGGAGGAAAGAGGAGGAAAGTCTTTTAGACTTTAAGACTTCAAGGTGAAGTATAGCTGAGCATAAACTAATGCTGTCTTCTAATATAATGGCAGTTAAGTACTTCAAAGTACCAGTACAAGTTCTTAATTGTCGTCTTACTTAAGTATGTTTTCAGGTATCTACTCCACTACATTTCTGCAATATGTTGCATTACTCATTAATGTGACATTGCAGGTTTTATTGTTTGTTTGTCTAAATTATTACACATTTCTTCAGAAAACTGCAGAAATTCCATTGGATTAAATGGTCATTCCCGTATTTCTTCCACTGACCGCTGCCATGAAATCCGTTCACCATACTAACAGAAATTCATGGTAATCTGTATCTATTGAATTTCCCTTTGGGATTAATAAAGTATTTTTCATTCATTTCATTCATTCATTCATCTAAAATGTTGCTAGGCAACACCTGCAACTTTAGTGTTTTGTTTGCTAGAAGGACTATTTTCATTAGTGGAAGCCATGACAGGATGATAAAATAATTTAAATTACATACTGTGTAAAATTTCTTTCATGGTTTTGGTAAGTAACCCTTTAACTCTGCAGGCTGGTTAATATAGAGTCAGCACACTGAATGATAATGTAGACCCCTGCATTGTATTGTACTGCCAATACATTCAGCAAATACTTTTCCTTTTAACACTTTAAATATATTTAAAAGCAAGTACTATTTTTACTCAAGTAAAAAGGTTAATGTGATACTTTTATTTTTACTAGATCACATTTTATGTCTGTTTATTTACATTTTTACTTAAATACAATGTTTGAGTACTTTCTCCACCACTTCCTTTTGGAAGCATGTACCACATAAGTACTGGTCCAAGTACAGAACCCTGAGGAACTCCATGACTTACTCTGGTTTATGCGGAAAACTCACTGTTTATCTGAACTGGAATTTATCAGATAAATATGACTTAAAGCATCTTAATGTGGTTCATTTAATCCCAACAACATGTTTTAGCCTCTGTAACAGAATGTCCTGATTGATGGTAATGAATGCAACACTTAAATCCATGAGGCCCAGTATAGACAGGAGTCTTTACTGGGCCATGAGGAGATCGCTAGTCTCTTTCTTCACTAATCTTTCTATACTGTGATGATAGAATTATTTCATTCTTTTTCTTTTTGGTATTGATCTGACACCAAATAAATCCTGGACACAAATATGTTCTCCTTGAAATTTCACAAACATCTAATGATTTTGACTTAAATTATGATCATAATCAAACACAGTAAAAAGATTTTTGTCAAATAAAACATTTTTAACAAACTAAATGGCAGAACTGAGAAATTTAAATTTAAGCTTTTTTGGTTTGTAAATTATGTAAAATAACAAATATTGTAACAAAATAATAAAATAATTATGTTATTTCGTTTTATAACACACGATTGTTAAAGAAGAAGAAAAAAAAACATACAGTACATCCTCTATACCGCTAAGTCCAATACAGGGTGACATGGAAGCTGGAGCTTATCCAGCCTATCGAACCTTCCCCCAGCCAAGGTTCAAACTAGCAACCTCCTTGCTGTGAGGCCACGGTGCTATCCATCACCCCACAATGCAACCCTAAAAAAATTTAAAAACAAAATAAAGCCAAGATTGCAAATTAGCTAAACAAAAGCAAAACCTACTACTAATTGGCTCTCATTCACATTTTTTGGCTTTTTGCCCCCAAAGCATTCTGTAAGAAAAAGATTGATCTTATCATGCTGGTATCGATCAATACCGATACTATCAATGTCTGGATTGATCTGCCCAGCCTTATATTTGTATCTGTAACCTAAATATGGCAATAAAAAACCAGTAATGGAAACACCTACATTTCGAAAATCCTTATTGCTAAAAAGTTTGTACGCTCTCATCAGGTGGTTTTTTTAGATGCGCTGATCTAGAAGTATGTCGAGTGTTATGGAAACACTTTTTTCACACTTACACGTCCCCGGATGTCACGTAAGGGGTCGCATGGCCACTTCATTTCAAAAAAAGATGGTGTGGTATGAGTAGCTGCAGGAGGAGATGGAAAAGTTTTTACAAACAATTAAAGGAAAGATATAACTGCCATCTTTGATAGCAAACAAGGAAATGCAAGAGTTTTTACAAAGAATTAGAAATCTCCTTCCTCCTCAAAGTGGAGTGTCGCGGGACGAGATTTTACGAGAATAACGCCTAATGCGCTAAACACCGTTCAATGGAAACACCTGCAAATCGCAGCTGCACTTTGCTGAAATTTTAGAAATATTGTTTTTATTTTGTGAAATACTCTAATGGAAACGCAGCTTATGATGAAGTGTTCTTCCTCTCTGCAGACAAATTTTGATGTATTGATCTTTTGAGGATGGAGTCAGTTTGGTTTAATTGATCATCCTTGCAATATGTATGACTGGCTTTCTGCAGTGTGTATGTGTGTTCTTAGAAACACTGGGGAGAATGAGATGGTGACGAATGGTGGAGGAATTTTCGTATATCCAAGACATCACTGTTGCATTTGACTGAGCTACTTCATTTGTACACTGAAGGGCAGGAAACTAGGATAGGATCATTTTTTAGTCCTATAAAAGAAAGTGGCATACACACATGGAAGCAGCTTTTTGTTGGTTAATGACATTTCTATGCAAAGTCATTGGAATAGTTCTGAAATAATGTGACACCATTTTAATATTATTTCTTTCTTTTTGTATAACAAACAACAAGTGGTTATGTAATGTACAAAGACCCTCAAGATTTAACGTTAAACCTTAAGATGTAATTTTTTAGAAGGTCAAAGTTTTTAGAAAAATAAATAAAACAAACCAAAGATTTCCACCAGATCTCAGAGCTGTGCAGGAGATGTTTGAGTGAATAATTTTTCTCCAGCTCTTCATGCTGAATGCTAGACTGTAAAAATAAACATTTTTGGAAAGGGCAATCAAGTACAGTCAGAAATAAATCACATTTCTGCTTCCTGTCTAGACAGGAAGTCAAATAAAGAAAAAAAGCTGCTTTAAAAGACAGCCTGTTGTGTACTTTGGCCTTAATCTGGACAAAACTGAGACTTAAAACAGTTTAATTTGAACAAAAAGTATGCATTCTGGCCTTTATAAATTATAAAATTAAAATACTGTAGGTAGGTATTAAACAAGAGACGATGCCTGTATTCTCAAGGTACAATGCTAATTTCAAGCTAGTTCTCTAAAGTCAGGAAGGAAATTGTCATCTCTCCCTCCTGACACTCACCAAGGACAAGACTGGTTTATAGAAGACTGAGACAGACTGATAATGAGTGCTGGGGCTGGAGACCTTCCTTTAATAACCAAATCTGGCTGATGCCACAGCTTCTGCATTCATGACAGGAACACCTCACCAGCTGTTATCATTCGCTGACTGCATTATGGGCTGCTCGTGAACTCCTTTTTGGCATTGTTACAAACCTGAATCTCAGCCTGATGTTTACAGCGCTGCTGCTATCCTTGTCCTCCTGCATCTCTGTACTTAATATTTGGCAGGAAAACATGTTGCTAGGGCATCATGTTCACAGTCATTTAGCATATTTTGTGTTATTTATAGACAGATGTATATAGCTTCTCCTCTGTGACGCTCACTGAGCGCGACTGAAAGCAGCGACTCAGTGCGAAGTGTCCCAGAACCAATAAAAACCAGCACTTACTGTAGTAACAGCAAGTTAACATCAATTTACACAAACCTAGATTATACAGTCACACATCACTTTAACACCTGTTTAATTACTTGCTTACACAAATAGTCAATCAGCCAATCACATGGCATCAACTCAACGCATTTAGAAAAAATGGCACATTTTATTTCTGCATTTAAAATACAGAATTCTTACCTACTTTAGGTTAAAAGTAACTGAAGTAAAAGCTTCAGATGTTATCATCTACCTGTCATATCGTGTGATTGATTGACTGAATGACTGGGTGGAAATTTCTAGTCTGGCTCTGAGCTGGTTTGAACCCCACTTAAAAGACGGGCTATTTTGTGTCAGTTGCTTTCTATAGATCTACTGAAACATTGATGACATGTGGAGTAGGGATGAACATATCAATACTTTAATATCTGCCACTCAGAATATTGGATTTGATACTATTTTTAATATTGAGATACCACTGGGCTGATTAGTTTTCACTTGGAGAGTTTTAGCCAATAAAATTGCATGCAGAACCAGGCCTTGATGTATTCCTTTCCCTGTTTTCTGGGTCACATGACTATAGTATCCTATCAGATGCCATGATGTCAAGATGATGCTCCTAGTGTTGGTTAGTTATGCTGATATTTTACTGGTTTGATGCAGGTTTTTGAGCATTATGTTTTATTATATTTATTATATCACTCTTTTATATATTAAATTTTATTATGTTCAGTTTAAGAAATTTAAATCATCTTTACTTAATTATTTAAAAAAATATTATTTTGATCTTCATTTAATCTATTCATTAATGTATTTTTTCTGATCATCTTATAAGCATTCCTTTCTAGTATTTATTTTAATGAGTTTTACTCATATTTAAATTGCCCTTGTAAAAAAGATATTAACACACACTGTGCAACCGTGTCATTTTCATTTAGTGGTCAAAAAGTATTGGTATCGATGAAAAAGTACTATAAACTAACGGTATCATATCGACAGGAAAAAATTTGGTATCGTTCATTCTTAATGTGGAGTTCCCCAAGGTTTTGGGCCCCCAGCATTTACATGCATCCATGCATAAGAAACTATAACTAAAATATCTGATCATAATTATGCTGACGACAGTCAACTCTATATTACTGTCTCTACATGGGACTCCGCTCCCATATAAAACTCAAGTGACTGCCTCAGTCTAATCAATATGTTGTTTCAGAATTTGCTTCTGCTAATTAGGACAAAACTGAAACCAAAGTCTTTGGAACCAAAGATGAGTTGTCTAAATAAGTACCCAGTTTCAGTCAGCAATTTTAAAAACGACAGTTCAAATCAGAAATCTTGATGTCATTTTGGATTCTTGAGCTAAATTTTAACAGCCATATTAAAGCAAAACAAAAGCTTTTTACCAGCTGAGGAATGTATCTAGAATAAAAGGACTGAAGGCTCAGTGTAATGTAGAAAAAAATCATGCATTTTTTAAATATCCTTGAGTATTATACTGAATTATATGAATTTGTTTTGCCTGTGACTGGAATACCACACTAGCACACACAGAGACTCTCAGCATAATGTTCTCAGGCCAAGCTTAGGAAACAATAAGGAAGCTTTTACTAATGTGTCATGCAACATGTAAGATCTGCTGCCCTCAACGCCAGTGCACATCCAAACACAAGCGAGAAAGTGCAGCTCGCTTCATAGCTCTGAAACAACAAGCTGCCTGTGTGCAGAGCTCCTCAGAGGCCCGAGCTGTTGTTATAATGATGCAGCAAAAGCAAATGAAAAATGAAAAGCACCTTCTTGCTCTTTCTTTTCCTGCACACATGACTAAATGATTTACCAAGTATCAGCTCAGACACTCAAACAGCATGCATTTTGAATTTCTGTTGCACCGCTTCACACAACACTTAATGTGTGTTTTTTCTTCTTCCTGAACCAGAAGAGATCAGGACCGTCAGTGTTTTTGTTGTCCTGGAAATGCGTTCCCTTCGGAAATCCCCAACACGAGACAAACAAACATCCTCCCCACGATACATCAGCCATTCATTGAAATTTGCATGGTTATGTCTGATGCTGCCAAGACGCGATCTCCGTGCAATGCTAATCAATTCCTGCAGCGGCTGGATAAGACCACTGCACCCTCCCTTTGAGTTAGAGCCAGCACTAATATGAATGACTCATTTGCAATGTAAAACAAGATCAATTAGTAATCCAGCATTGAGAGAGCATGCAAACCACCCCTCAACCTAAAAAAATAAAAAATAAAACCCTGTTTTATGAAATGGTGGGCTGTTGTGATGTGTTTTTGTAACAGGATTACACAGTTCTGTAATGGTTATAGTGGTTTTTCAGGCTGTGAAAGAAATCTGTTTCCCTGTAAGGATGTGACGTACAACGATCAAACGACTGAGTGCTGCTGCAGATTTTCTTCTAACACTCGGTTGAGGTCACTGCAATTGTCTTAACACAGGGCCACGATGCTAGAGATGTTGTCTTGTACTTGTTACCTCTTTCTCTCTTCTTCCACTTTTCTCAAAGTGGTGCAATCAAGCAAGCAGTAGAAAAACATTACAGCATAATTGGGGATTGAGGACCTCATTTGGGGGACAGAGCATCTCTTATCCTCTGCTTGCAGAGGCTTTTTCCTCATCCCCCCTGCTGCGTCACTTAAAGGAAAACACAGCTCACACTTGAGTTTCCGGAATGGTTAATTATCTTGTTTGGGCATGATTAGGATTTTGGTAGCTCAGGATCCAAATGTGAATCACTAAGGGAAAGAGGAGAGATGATTTCAAGCTCCAGGCATGCTACAATAAGAATTTAATGGTAATCTTACTCAGACCAGACTGATGAAGTACCAAGTGAATTCACGTTATTTATACAACACAATTTACAATGTCATCTCAAGTCACTTTTACAGACAGAATCCAGTTCATGTTGCAGTTATAATTAATTTATCTTAGTCCAACTTATGACCTCCAGCTGAGCCAAAACCAGGAACCGGTTGGTATACCTGCTGAGAAAGAAAAGGAGAAACACAAATCAGAGAGCAGAGTTTCCCACATATAAAACATTATGTGTTGCGCAGCGCTACAGAATTAACTGCAAGCGCCACACTCAGTGCTACATGCTCTCACACTGACAGCTGATTGGCCCGTTCCTCGTCTCCACGCACAATACACGAGGCCTATGAAATGAAAGTCCAAAGCAGCAGATATTTGGCACAGAAAAGACAGTCAACGACATCTGGAGTTTACCAAAGATTAGCATGATATTCTGCACTCATACACACCTGGCCAAAAATGATTTTGACTCAGAAAAGGTCAAATTAGCCTTATGAACTAAAAGTTATTAATACTGAACATCCTGCATCCTAAGTCAGCATATAACGTTGGTAACCCAGCAAAATAATGTGATTAAGATGAAATGTGGTAATCGTAGAGATAAAAATAAAGGAGGAGGACATCGGCTTCAACGCTGCTGTAAGACCAGCAGCTGCTGAGGTAACAGGCGAGGTGGAAACAGATTCGTTCTCGCTCTTTAAAAAATTACTTTAAAGAGTTAAGATTGAGCTGAATAATTTCAAATGCTTTAAAAGCTTTAAAACTGTCTCAGCAGGTGACTGAAGAACCAGCGACAAATTCCTACCTGGTCTCTGGGAAACACTGTCGAGGATCCCAGTGCATCGTGGGATGTCCCCCAGCAGCCTCGGCCTATAGCAGCAGAACCAAAGGGATGGACACTAAGCTAGACCTACTGTAAGATTTATCCGACAGGAAAGTTTAAAGCTTGGTAGAGAGGGAGTCTGTTTCCTGAAGCCAACCTGGGAGGTGGTTCCACAGAGAGGGTCTGATAACTGAAGGTTCTGCCTCGTGTTCTACTTTAGATCCTCTAGGAACCACTAATAAACCTGCAGTCTGAGAGTGAAACTCTGATGGAAAAATGTGGAACTCTGACATCTTTGAGATCCAGTGCTAAATGACTGTAGAACAGTGGAGCTTTGAGCTTCCATGGACGAGTATCATGGAGGCAGTTAATAGCCTCGCTGTTGCTGATTCGACGAATAAAATTCTCAACAAGTAGCAGATACATGCTCATGATTAATGTTTTATTAGTTTAATTCATAATTACGATAACAGCCCATGCCTGGTACATGAAAGTCACAATTCCTTATGTTGCACACTTGAAAAAATAAATAATGTTAAGAGATCAATAAAAACATTAAAAACAGTGAATAAATCGTCTTCAAACCGCTAAACGTCTGTTTACCTGCATTAGCGAAGCATCGTTGTGTTCAAGGTTCTGTTATATTAAGCCACTTTTTATAGCCTCCAGAAGAGATACTGGTAGCCTCCAGCATTTCCACCTGTCCAGTAAAGAGCTGCACGTTTTAGTGCACATCATGGCAAACATTAGCCTGCTGGTTAAATAGAGTAGTTGTACAACTTTAAGGTCTAGACTACTAGTTAGAAAGGACTGATCAGCTCACGTCTCCTCTGTATAGCCCCCGTGGAGGCTGAGCTGGGCCCGGTTCCCTGGACATCTTCCTCTGGCTGCGCCGGGGCATCAAAAGGCTCCATTAGCCAGATCATGGTGGATTATGTGGCAGACTTTCTCTGGAGAGTACAGCAGCACCCCCCTCGCTTTCCGAGACACACCCACCTGCTCTGCAGCAACCAGAAGCAGCCACCACCGTGCTCGTGTTGAACCTGCTTTGTGGCCAGGGGGTGATAAGATGCCCCGAGGGTGAATATAGGTACGAGATTGTTTGCAAACACAGATTTTTTTGTATATTATCATTATTTCTAATTGTATATGTACTTATATAGCGCTCCCATTTCAAATCTTCCCTTTCTCTCCAAAATTCTGGAAAAGGTTGTCGCCTCTCAGCTCCACAAACACCTCACTAACAATAACCTTTACGAACAATTCCAGTCTGGCTTCCGTCCTTTTCACAGCACAGAATCTGCTCTGCTAAAAATCACCAACGACCTGCTGATGGCGGCTGACTCCGGTCTTCTCACAATCCTCATCCTCTTAGATCTCAGTGCAGCATTTGACACCATCTCACACAACATCCTCCTCAATAGACTGGCAACCCTTCGTGTTTCTCATACTCCTCTCACTTGGTTCTCCTCCTATCTCTCTAACCGCACACAGTTTATTCAACTCAAGACCCACACTTCAGAGTCACTCCCTGTCTCGGCCGGTGTACCCCAGGGATCAGTCCTGGGCCCTCTTCTGTTCGTCACATATCTTCTCCGTCTTGACTATATTTTCCGTAAACATAATATCAACTTCCACTCCTACGCAGACGACACCCAGCTCTACATCTCCTCCAAACCATACTCCTCTCTTCCTCCTTCCTCTCTCTCCGACTGCCTCCAGGAAATGAAAGCATGGTTCTCCTCCAATTTTCTCAAACTCAACAGCAGTAAAACTGAAGTTCTACTTGTCGGCACGCCCTCCACTCTAACCAAATCTCACAGTTTCTCCATCAACATTTACAGTTCTACCATTTTCCCCTCCCCTCAGGTCAAGAATCTTGGCGTCATTCTCGACAACACCCTATCATTTCAAGCCCACATCAATAGCATTACTTGGTCTGCCTACTTCCACCTTCGTAATATCAATCGTCTACGCTCTTCACTCACTCCACATGCTGCTGCAATCCTTATCCATAGTCTTGTCACATCCCGCATCGACTACTGTAACTCACTCCTCTTCGGTCTTCCCAATAAATCACTTCAGAAACTGCAGCTTCTCCAGAACTCTGTTGCTCGTATCCTGACTCGCACCTCTTCCTTTCAACATATTTCCCCTGTCCTTCAACAACTCCACTGGCTCCCAATAAAATACAGAATTAACTATAAGTTACTGGTCCTCACTTTCAAAGGTATTCACCATCTGGCCCCTCCTTATCTGTCTGATCTCCTCCATATTGCCACTCCGTCCCGTGCTCTCAGGTCATCCTCCTCCGTTCACCTTACTGTTCCCTCTGCCCGTCTCTCTACCATGGGGAGCAGAGCGACTGAAGGCTCTGCTCCCCAGCTCTGGAACTCACTTCCATCCGAGATTAGGAACATCAACTCCCTTCCATCATTCACATCTGCACTCAAAACCCACCTGTTTAAACTGGCATACTCCCTATAACCCATGTATACTGACTGTTTTGTGTAATTTTTATATCAATGTCCGTTATCTCTTTTAACTCTTATGTAATTTATGTTTTTATTGTCTTTTTATTTATTTTTTATTTTGTGTACGGTGACCTTGGGTGTTTGAAAGGCGCCAAGAAATAAAATGCATTATTATTATTATTATTTTATCCAAAGCGCTTTACATATACGTCACATTCACACACTGATGGCGGAAGCTGCCATGCTCAACTACGACCCATCAGGAGCAATTAGAGGTTCGGTGTCTTGCTCAGGGACACCTCTCCAGGCCGGGATCGAACCGGCAACCCTTGGGCTACAGGACGACCACTCTACCCACTGAGCCATGCTGTGTATAATGATTTATGATTAATTGTTATGAGATGTGTGCACTATAAGTAAGCTGTTTTATTTTATTTTACTTTGGAATCCATTTCAGTATGTTCATTCTAAGTACTGAATATGTGGCTGTTTACGCTGAGATTGTTTAATAATTATTTTTAGCACCTGCTGAGCTGCCACACTGATTCACACTGACTCAAACTTACATACGTTTAGTTGCTGGGGGTGGGTTTCTTTTCCTGTACCGTCCATTTTATTCATGGTGCCAAGTTTAAAATTCAAAGAGGGCAGAACTTTATGACATTGTCTAGTTGTTAATATAACTCAGGAATTAAAGCACAAGAAATTTATAGCACAGCAATAAAAAACAGCTCAAATTTCAGCTGAATCTGCATCTCTCATGAGTCTTTGGGGTCCAGATATGTTGAGTTTTGAAAATAGCCCCGCCCCCTCTGACAGAAATGTTGCGTTTTCTTGGCTAATCATTAATATTACACTGCACAATGTAGAAAACTATTAGAAACAACTTGTTTTATTAATGAGACACTGTTTATACAAAACATAAAATGATAATTAGTCACTACTAAAAGTTTATTTATTTTAGTTTAAGATTGTGGAGTCACTGTGTCAAGTAAAACAAGCGCACCCTGAAGAAGGTGAGGACTATTTGCTGGAATTATCTCGTAATCTATTGGCTGGAGGAGGTTTGACAGACAGCTCTTTTAACAACCCAAGAGAGTGGATAAAATATCCAAGAGCAGAAATTTTGAGAGAGCAGAGAAAGTGTCTGAGTGTGAGAGAAAGAGAGTTTTGAAAGGAAGAACAATATATTTGAAAGCAAGAGGGACTTTCTGAGTGTGAGAGCAGAGTTTTGAGGGTGAGTAAGATGATATTTGAGCATGAAAACCAGAAATCTTGCTCTCAAAGCAAACAATTACGCTCTTGATTAAAGATAGAAAAATACCCCCATAGTTTTTTAGTCCACTGAATACATGTGTGGTTGTTATACAACTCCTCTAACTGAAGGACATTTAAGAGATGTGCATAGAAATTCCCTTCAGTCCTGACAAAGGTGTTTGTTATGCTGCTTTATAAGACACCCGTCTTCACCTTTGAGCACACATTCACTAAAAAGTGGAGCAAGTGAGAGAGGTGACAGAATTTTCTCATCTATCTATCTATCTATCTATCTATCTATCTATCTATCTATCTATCTATCTATCTAATTTAATCGAATGAAATGAACATTATTTGGTATCTGTTGTATCAGTATGTTATAAAACTTTGCTTCAGTCAAGATTTTAAAATAATAATGAAAAGACACAACAGACAAAGAGAAAACAGCTCAAGGCAAAATGCTCATAATCCTGTGGGATCAGGATGTCACTGGCATATTATATCACCAGTTTTACACGGTAAACAAACGTAAAATAAAAACTGGTTCATATCTGAACTGAAACACTGAAACAGTGAAATGGTTTGAAATGTTTGATGAGCTGGTCACAAATCATGGAAATCTGCAGAAAAAATGAAGAAATCAAACTTCATCATGACGCCTCGGTTTTATTAAACTACATGTGCGGGTCAAACCGTTCATTACCAGCAAGCTAAACTAACTACTAGCTTAGCCTAGACTGATATCTGACCACTGTTGAGCTAGTTACTGAAAAATTAACTAGTTACAGTCACTAGTTACTCCAATCAAAATGTAACTTAGTTATTTTGTTGATTACTTACACCAAAATGTTACTGTTAAAAGTAACATTTTGGTTACTTTTGTAAAAGAACCTTGATAAAATTTCACCCATTACCATCCTTCTGATTTAATTACGGTGTTGTACCAAATATAAAACAAACTCAAACACAAAGTATTTTTTCAATGATAATTGTTTTAATTCAGGCCAGCAGATTATTTCAAAAGTAAATAAATAAATAGAAATAAAATGGAATATAACAGCTGCTCAAACATGTAATATATGCTGCATGTTGAGCCCTCTATTCTCCTTTCTCCTACTCTCTATTATACATGTTTTTATTTACATATTTCCACAGTTATTCATGGGCATTGCCACCATCTCTCTGTCAAGTAAAGCTGTGCACGTGTTTGTGTGTGTGCGTACCAGTTCGGACGCCTGCGGTAACCAAGGAAACAGGGCTATGTACAGTAGTTCCTGTAAAACGGACTATTATGGTAACGTCTCCGTTCCACATACAGGGGTTATTGCTTTGTGGACAGCTGTAAAAAAAATCAGGAGGGTTTCACAACGGGGGCAGAAGAAGCCTCAACCCACGACAGATGATATTTACAAGCAACTTTGCAGAAAAAGAAGCAAAGCAAGTGGACCTTGTAACCCTTTTCTAAGCTTTTTCGTCTTTACTAGATCCTTTGTTAAACATTTGGGCTTCCCCTGGTAATTTAATGCAGATCAATTCTGTTTGCTAATTAACTAGAGGAGAAGACTCCATGTTGACTAGTTAACATATCAGATTTTGTGCAGCTCACTAGTTAACTAGTGTGTTAGGCCGACTAGTGCATTAAAAAGCTGACCACTTATTAAGCTGATCCTACTATTATAGCAAGTGGCCTCACTAGTTCAGCTTCTGTTTAAACTTCTTGCACAAAGTGTCACCAGTTGCTGAAAAACAGTTACTAATAAGAATTTGTATTCCACTAGTCTAGCAAAATGCCCATAAAATGTGAGCAATTGTTCAACTAGTTTATGCATAGTGCAAACTAGTGAAGGAAACTGATGTCCGATATCAAGGATGTAAAATAAATGCTCAAACGGCTTGCTGTATATGTGTGTGTAAAGGCTTTACATAGCTGCCTCTTTATGCTATTTATAGCAAATCCAATAGAAGTTTAATCTGGCCTGAAGTGTACTCCAGTGAGCATGTGATGGAGTAGTTACACTATGAATGCTCTTACCTCTGCTCAACTGAATATGAAATGAAAATGCAGTAACATGCAGTTGAGGCCCATTTGACAGGAAGACGAGCAATCTTTGCATGAGCACTCCATCACATTAAGGATTATAAAGCACCGAAGGCAGCGTTTAGATCTTAGCGGCACAGCACTGACTGGATTTTGGTTCATCGACTTTTACTGAGCTGAAAGCTGAACACTGAAAAGAACAGATCATATTTGACTCATAGTTTTAAAGAAAAAAAACTCTAATTAGCATGATTACATTCACACGGTTGGTTATAGAGGAAACTGCTCACTTTCCAGACCCCCATTTACATCGGTTGTACCTGCATTCAAAGTTTGCCACATCAATGGAGAAGTTGTTTTTCACCACTTAGCTGAACATGTATGATAAGACCTATCAACAAGTTGAGAAGGCAGAAATAAACTACTCACACAGATGGGTTCATTTAAAGCAAACCAACATGAATAAATATGGTCAGTTCCTCTGGGAGATACTTACTTTGGTTCTTCACTTTATTTGGTGTGTACTTCAATGATTTAAGTACCCTAAAACTACAGTGGAAGAACTTAAACTTAGTTTTTTAGTCCACTGAATACGTCTATGGTTATACAACTCCTCTAACTGAAGGACATTTAAGAGATGTGCATAGAAATTCCCTTCACTCCTGACAAAGGTGAGTTTTTGTAAGAATACTGCCCTATAAGGCAAGGCTAGGCGGTTTATTTGTATAGCAAATTTCATGTACAGGACAATTTGAAGTGCTTTACATAAAACAAAAGCATTACAGATATATAGAAATAGTAAAAGGCAGCAACAAACAGCAAGAATCACAATAAAATAATAAATCACATTAAAATGATTAAAAGCAAGATGAGTTAAAAAAGTTGCCATGCAGATTTCATGCATAGACACATGAGAAAAGAAATGTTTTTAACCTGGATTTAAAAGTGTTAATATTTGGTAAAGTTTAACCTCCACTGGCAGTTTGTTCCACTTGTTTGCAGCATAACAGCTAAATGCTGCTTCTCCATGTTTAGTCTGGACTCTGGTCTGGACTAGTTGACCAGAGTCTTTGGATCTAAGAGCTCTGCTAAGTTTATATTCTCTGAACATATCACAGATGTATTCTGGGCCTAAACCGTTCTGGGATGTAAATGATCAGAAGGGTTTTAAAATCTATTCTGTGACTGACTGGAAACCAGTGTAAAGATTTCAAAACTGGTGTAATGTGTTCAGATCTCTTAGTCCTGGTTAAAACTCTAGCAGCAGCGTTTTGGATGAGCTCCAGATGTTTAATGCTCTTTTTGGAAGTCCTGTTAAAAGACCATTACAGTAATCCAGTGTACTTGAGATGAATGAATGGATGAGTTTCTCTTGGTCTTTTTGAGAGACTAAACTTTTAACTCTGTTGATGTTTCTGAGCTGGTAAAAAGCTTCTTAGTGAAGCTTTGATGTGGCTGCTGAAAGTCAGGTCTGAGTCAATCAATGAACTTGGTTGGTGAGTTTAAGAACTCGAGTCTCCAGGTGTTTACCAATGATGACCCTCTTCTCTTTGCTACCAAACAGAATAGTCTCAGTTTTGTCTTCATTTAATTGTAGAAAATTCTCCCTCATCCAGGTGTTTATTTGCTCCAGACACTGACACAATAAGTCTATTGGGCTGTAGTCGTCCGGTGACAGAGACACATAAAGTTGTGTATCATCTGCATAACTTTAATAATTAATGCTATAGTTCTGTAATATTTGACCCAAAGGGAGCATATACAAGTTGAACAGAGGAGGTCCAAGGACTGACCCCTGGGGGACTCCACAAGTCATGGCCACTCGCTCAGATTCATAGCTGCCGATCGTAACAAAATAACTCCGGCCTTCTAAATAGGACCTGAACCAGTTAAGAACCGCTCCAGAAAGTCCAACCCAGTTTTCCAGCCTATGCAACAGGATTCTGTGATCTGCAGTATCAAATGCAGCACTGAGATCCAACAGAACCATAACTCATATTTGACCAGAATCAGTATTCAACCTAATGTCATTTATAAGACACCAACTTTATTAGCAGGCAACCATTGAACTTTTGCTTCTCCATCCCAGTCACTGGTTTTGTTGCAAGTCAGGTCCAGCGGAGATGGATTTCATCTGATTCAGCTCCCAGACTCATGTCTCCAAAAACTCAGAAATGTGGCTGAGCTCCATTCTTAGCCGGCACCCCTTCACCTGCACTGTGGGCCAAGGCATCCCAGCATCCCAGTGCCCTTTATGGTGCACCTTCCATCCTGTGACTGACCTGCAGCTAAGTCCAGGGTTCTGTGGAGACCTGCAACTCTAATTTCAGAATGCAGACTCTCATTCTGTACATGACACATGCCTGGAAAGTCCCAAATAAAAAGTAAATGTCCACAAGTTAGCTGACATGCAAGCTGAATCTATATACTAACAAAGAAAAAGATGGATGCCATTGATAAGGCAATGAAGCTGTAGTGAAGACAAGTGGTCTCCCAGGACTTGATGTGTAAAGGTGCAGTCTCCTTTATGGGCGTAAAGGGTTCTCTAAAATGTAACTTTGGGTTCAACAGTATATGTTTAGAGGATAAAACTTAATTATTGCCCTTTCAAAGCCTTAAATTTTCTGCCTAAAACAGGTTTTTATTGATAAAAATCTTGTTGTGGACCAACTATTTTACTGGATTACTTTCACTGGACCCTTTCTGATGTAACAGGAGCATTTTTGTTGCTGCATCATCTACTAATGGAGTACAGCATAACATTTGTAGGTACTTAGACAGGAGACTGAGTAAAATACATAATTTGTTGTAAGGCTTTAAACCAGTGTTTCCCAGTTAAAAGTCTTACAGCAGAGTTCTGGATGCCTTGAATATGGTTTAGCAGGTCAAAAGACTATGAATCGTCTTGACCCAAGAATATAAAAGCATGGATAATTTTCTCCAATGCAACCTTGGACACAAGAGGTTTCAATTTAAAATGTTGTAGAGATGAGAGGAACCATTTAGTCATGCTCCAAAGACATTGATGAGTCCAAAATTACAGCTATGTTCTGCAGATAAGGCTGGACGGTGGAAGCTAAAAGTCCCAGGTGCTGTTTTATTAGAGGGATGACACTGTCAGGGGCAACAATTAAGGTTGTTTTTTTTCTCAGAGTTCAGTTTTGAGGAACTATCACTTAACCACTTTACCACACTGTGGCTCCTTCTTCTTTGTTTCTTTCGCTCATGGTACATCAGCTATATTGCTCAACCCTACCCCCATGGTTTCCAGTAGCACTGCTCCATTTGCTGCATCGGGGATGCATTAACGAGAGCCTGGTGAATAGACCAAATTACACAAATAAAGTAAGCAGGAGACGGATGGAAGACTCTATATATGTCTGAAGTCTAGAACAGGACTACTCAATTTGGTCCTACGAGGGCCGCAATCCAGCAGGTTTTCCATGTATTCCTGTACCAACACACCTGAGTCAAATTAATGAGTCATTGTGTAGAACCTGATTGGCTGTTAGAGCCACCTTATTTGACTCAGGTGTGTTGGTGCAGGGATACATGGAAAACCTGCTGGATTGTGGCCCTCGTAGGACCGAATTGAGTAGCCCTGGTCTAGAGCATAAATGGGCCTTAAGTCTGGTTCTGATGCTGTAACCCCAGCACAAAGCTGCAAAGCAGACTGAATTTGGTCCAGACATCAACATACTCTGTCTCTTCTTGTACACAAGTGTTGCATTTCCAGTGCAATCCGTTGTCAGTAAGACTGGCTCACACCAGTCTCATGACTGTGATATTTTGTATCCATCCATCCATCCATCCATCCATCCATCCATCCATCCATCTCTGCTTATCTGGAGTCAGTCTTCCATTTTCTTGCCACTTATCTGGGGTTGGGTTGACGGGAAAGCTGCCTAAGCAGAGAAATTAGACTTTTCTCTCCCCGGCTATATTTGCTAGCTCATCCTACGGGATCCTTCCAGTGTGACCTGGGTCTTCCCCAGGGTCTCCTCCTGGTAGGTGCCTGGAATGACTTATCAGGGAGGTGTCCAGAAAGCATCCTGACCAGATGCCTGAGCCTTCTTATTCGGCTCCTCTCGATGTGGAGGAGCACCAACTCTACTCTGACTCTACTCCCTCTCTAAGGGAAAGCCCGTCCACCTTGAGGAGAAAACCCATTTCAGCCACTTTAATTTGCGATCCCATTCTTTCTGTAACTACCCACAGCTCGTGACCCTAGGTGAGGGTAGGAACAGTAAATTGAGAGGTTCGCCCTTTGGCTCAGCTCCTTCTTCACCAAGGCAGACCGATGCAGAGTTATGTTTTACATAATCCCAGACATCTTTTGTGAATTTAACCAGGTGTACAAAGTACAAGATACAACTGGTCCCGTCCACTCCATAGTGGACCTTGTCTGCTTTAAGCCTGGTACACACATAACGATTTTTGGGCTGTTTTTGTCCCGATTTTGCCTCTTCCTGACCTCGGAATAAGGAAGTAAATAAAGTCCATGTTCACAAAGTCTCCACTCTGTCAGTTTTTTTCAGTTCTGCATTTGTGTATTTGATTTTTTTTATCTTCACGTGTGACCAGATAAAAAATCTCATAAGATTAAAAAAATAGTCATGTGTGTAACAGGCCTTAGAAGCAAAGGACAAACAAGTCCAGCAGCTTGCAGAAGCTTTCTAGTTAGTGAGTATAAAGTCAGAGGATATCAGCTTCAAGACTTTATGTTCTTTTGAAATGATCTCATGGACACAATCTCTGTTTTGCACAAATTTAGAGTGGCATGCAAATATTTGGGCGCCCAAAAAAATGAGAGCTCTAGGCTAAAATTTATCATTTTCTAAGATATTAGTTGACTCATTGTGATTGTGGTTGAGTAAGCACAAGTCATGCACATTTGAAAGCTTGTTATATATCCTGTCTCCACAAACCTTGTCACAATTATCAGCAGCCTTTTGCTCTTTGACGCAACTTTCCAGCACTTTGAAATATGATATAGCTGATTCCCACAATATCAAAGGCTTTCAGGAGATTTTCCTGGGCTGGTAATGTAATTATGAAATGGTACTTGAACAATGGAGGTCTTGTAATGGCCCGAAACAACAATAAAGTGGACGAAAGACAAAACTCCTCATGAATACAGTGACTCAGCAAAAGTGTTTTTGAATTAAGTATTTTTAAGAAAGTGATAAACTTCTTGTAAACAGCAGGTATCCATGATGTGTTTGCTTTTAATTTTATGACCAAACATCTCCACTTTGGACAAATTTTTTCAGAAGTCTTGCTGTCTGTTCAAATGCAGCTTTGCAAACTGAAGCTGTGCTGTCGTGTTCTTTTAATGAAGAAGAGGATTTCTGCTGAAGGCCTTCCAAACAAGTCATACGTTTACATCTTTTTCTAATTGTACTGTCATGAATTTCAACATCAACATTTAACTGAGGCCTGCAGAGCCTGAGATGTAGCTCTTGAGTTTTCTGCAGTCTCTGAGCATTGCAAGGTTTGACATGGAGCTGAAGGTGATGGGACATCCACTTCTAGTAAATTTGTCTGCCTTTAATGTTTTCCACTTGTGAATAATCCTTTCACTGTAGAATAATGGAATCCAAATAGTTTGGAAATGACCTAATAACCCTTCCCAGATTGATTGGCAGCAACAGCTGCTTCTCTAAGATAATTGCTGATGTCTTTCCTCCTTGGCATTGTGTTAACACAAACCTGAACGCTGCAGAGCAGCAAACTAACTAAACTTCTGCTTTTATAGAGGAACTCCCACTGATGATGATCTGTTAATCAAATCTGCCTCCACTCCAAATCTGCAGACCCTGATGGGACCTGGGAAGGTCCCTAAGGACCGTGCACACCAGCTCAGAGGTTCTGATCACTAGAAACTGCATAATCTATCTAATCTGTTTATAAATAGATCTGGATTCAAGTTATATCATACTTCTAATTGAATGTCAGGTTATGTAGGTAAATGGAGTCAGGTAATGTCATTTTGCATTTTGCACTGAATCCCAAGCGTGTGAACAGAGGTGGACCACTGTGGGCCTTTGAACATGGCCCTTAACTCCAGTACATCTAGAGAAGGGTCAAATACAAAGTGCAATTTCCAAGTTGGAATTATTAAAGTAACAATTAGTACTATTATTATAAGACATACCACTTTTAAGATCAAACAGTTCTTAGAAGCAAATCTATATCAAATACTCTAACAGTAGATCATATAATAACCAGACTGTCTTATGCACAAAGTCACTTTAATCCCTTTTCTTCTCCATTCTGATGCTCAGTTTGAACTCAGGAAGTCATCTTGACCATGTCTACTGTACATGTCTAAATGCATTAAGCTGCTGCAGAGCAATCGGCTGATTAATTTTATGAGCAAGTTTGACCTAAGAGAGTGGCAAAGGGGGGTAACGATATCTACAGTATATTTCTATGTACTTATATGTCTATGAAGAAGGAGGTAGATACCAAAGCATGCTTGGCTGATCTTTATCGCTTGCACTTGATAATAAAAATAATCTATGATGATATAGACTATTTTAATACCACACTAAGCTCATGGGTTCAGTTATTAATGCAAGGTTTATATTTGATCCCATTCAGTGAGCCCATCACCTCCCACAATATGGACGAAGTTTTTGAGGAAGAAGTGCAAAGATGCAGAGAAAGAGGGAATCATCCCATCAAAGGCCCTCCACAGGCCCCCTCACTCCCTTGTAAGAAACAGAGCTCTTCCTTAGGAACACCGCTGTGAATCCATCACGTAGGTGTCATGGATGCTGACACGCTTGGATCTATGGCATGCTGCCATGTCAGCGGAGCACAATGATGTGAAAGTTCAAAAGCTTGTTCATATCCGGCCAACTGTGAGGCTCCGTATTTATCTCTTCCCATTTAAATGCAGTCAAATGTGATAAGCACTGTTTTCTTGGGCTCCATTTTGATATTTGCATTTCAAAAGCCAGCATAGCTTGTGTGGTAGGAAGTGGAGTATGTGCTACAATCAGTGGTTTTAATGTTTGGAAATGAGGTCACTACAACACAGTCGCCTTGTAATTGAAGAATGACCAATTGCTTCCCTCTTGTTTCAGTGTCTTTTGTGTCTTACTGTTGGTTTCCATCAGAGAATGCAAAGTTTTCTGAGTTTGCTCAGACAGGAAATCACAGGGTCTAAACGGCTGCTTATCGGGAAGAGCAGAGGATTCAGCATGTCTCCCTGGTTGTTTTCGTGTGGTAAGTTAGCCACTGTCATCGACAGCAGCTAAACACAGATTAAAGGCTCTCCTGCTGTCTAGATGGTTGATTCTGTGTGAAGAAGATGCACAAATATTTGTTCTATACTAGAACAGCAACTTACATCTGAAGGTGGTTATGCAGTAGCCTAACGACCCAACTGGAAGGTGTTAATATTCGTCCCCTGTGGGATTTGATGGATGCCCTGCCAACAGAGCTATCCAGCCACTACTTGCTCCGCAAAGACTTTAGAATGTAGAGAAATGGTTTTCTCTGGGGTTAAACTGGGTCAGTACGCCAGCAGCCTGGTTTTAGAGACAAACATATGAACTGTTTCTTGAAAACCTTTGGAAGGAGGGACATTTTCTTTAAAAAGGTGATAAAACAAATATGTCTGGAGCACCATTTTTAATCTGATTATCTTTTCTTTTGCTTTTTCTATTTTTTACATGATCTGATATTCCCTGAATATGGATCTCTGCCTGTATAAAACTAATTCAAATGTATTGCTGGCATTCACTACAAAACTAGAGAATGTATCATGGAAGAAGAAGCTCAGTCCATCCATCCATCCATCCATCCATCCATCCATCCATCCATCCATCCATCCATCCATCCATCCATCCATCCATCCATCCATCCATCCATCCATCCATCCATTCATTGCTGTTTTTGTTAGCATGTTAACCATGAACAGATACTTTTAATACTAGTTCTGGCTGAATTAATATTATTCTTTATTCATCATCAGCAACAACATTTTCCATATTTTCCATAAATCCTCAGCTCTTTATGGTGCTGTGTCTTGTAGTGGGAAAACATGAAGTGGTTGGGATTTATCTGCTGTATTCAAGTATGAAATTAATCCAAACATTTCTGATGATTCATTTAGTTTGATTTATTTGGCACACAGCAACAAGCCAAACCAACAAACATGCAGCAGGACTCAGCACCAGCTTCCTGATGCCCATGTGTCCCCACCCTGCACCCCATCAGCTTATCTATAATTCAGTGCATGTGAGCTTCTTGACACGGTGCAATTAATTAATCTTTTTGTTCATTAAAGGCACAGCTTTTAGAAGACCATCGTGTTTTATTTTTGTTTTAATTACTTTGTGCTTTGGCAGGATTCTATTTCCAAGATGTATTGAAAGCAGAACCGGGCTGCGATCCAATTAGAAGGAGCTCAGTGTGTTTATCCATCCTCACGATGAGAGCACAATTTCAAGTGTTTTCAAACTCTGACTCCGTGCAAATCCCAGATTCATTTTACATGTCGCGTAATGAGATTTGCATAGCTTTGAAATGATCTACACATCCTCAGGGTCAATTGATTTGCCATTCAGTTTTACTCCATCAACACACTCATAAAGTATGAAGCAGATCTGTGTGCAGTCTGCACAGGGAAATCCAGCAACAGAAAGATAAAAACATGCATTATGTTCTCTATCATGGACTCAGTGATGGATTATAATCCTCTTCTTGGACGTATCAATGTGGAATTAAATGACAGAAAGTAGCTGTTAAGTGACAGCTCAGAAAAAACTGAAGAAGCAAAGGAGTCCTGCAGGAACGGTCAGTGTTAATAGGTATACTCAGGTTTTTGTACAATGCTAGTACTAATGGGCACTTTACTTAGAAACAGTCCAACTCAGTCCAATTCATTCTAGTCAGTTGTTTATTTGAGACTTGTTCTCCACCAGGCCCAGACATGGGGCCTTATTGGCCAACCGTTTTTAAGAACAAATTTGCTCTACAAATGAACTATTTAAGAAGATTCATGTATTTGTTCTTATTTGTTATAAGCTAAGAACAAATCCTACGAAAACCAAAGAGTACTCTTACAAAATACGTCAGTGTTTCAGTGCCAACGTGTTTAAACTATTTCAGTTTTGTGTTGGCAAACATTTAGAAGTCTCCTACATTAAATCTGCCAAGAAATATGTCAGTGAAGCATTCACCAAAGCAGCGTACAGCTGCTTGAACCTGGAGCTCTGTAGCTTCACCACCTTCTGCCCTCATTAACTGGATGTTGACTGCAAGCAACAAAAACTGTTCAGGTGTCTCTATCAACGGGAGGATTCCTCGCTTCACGGGGCCGATTTTAAATATTTGTGCAGTCATTAAGTGTTGATGAACTTCCACAGGGATCAGAGCTGAACATCTGTGGTTCTGCCACATGGAGGCCCAGCAGCCATATTTGATGCGTCCCCACAGATCCGAAGTAAGTGAACAAACAATTCAGCTCTGCTGCAGGATTGCTTCAAACATTTGACTCCATACAAAAAATCAGAATGCAGTCCATGTGGTTAGAAAATACATTTTAGAGCCAGTAAATATCCATTCCATTTAATTTATATAGAATACATAAATAAATTACATTTTAAACATAAAATTATTCACTTTTATAAAAAATTCCCTCTTCTGATGACCTGGAGCCAGTTAACACTCTTTTAAACTGTATTTTATATATTAAGTCATGGATGGCAGAGAATTTCTTACAGCTCAATCAGGACAAAACTGAAGTTTTAATTATCGGTCTTGAAGACAAGAGAGACATTATTTTACCTCAGTGTGTGAGAAATCTGGGCTGGATTTTACTCTACACATCAGAAATATAACAAAAACTGAATTTTACCATCTTAAAACATCACCAGAGTCACCCATTTCTCTCGCTTGCCTGCATGAAGGTGCTGATGCATGCTTTTATTTCTAGAAGAATAGATTATTGTAATGCCCTGCTGTCTGGTCTTCCCAAAAAAGTCAATTTTGAACCTACAGCTACTTCAGAACTCGGTAGCACGAATTCTGACGAGGACCAGAGGGCGGGAACACATTGCACCAGTTTTAAAAATCTCTGCATTGGCTCCCCGTGCATTTCAGGATTGATTTTAAGGTTCTTTTAGTGGTTTATAAATGTCTTGATGGTCTTGGGCCCTCTTATCTACCTTGTTTTAAATGATGAACTATTGCAGACCCTGAGGTTCTTTGGTACCAGCCAGGTGTTCCTAGTTGTTCCAAGAGTGAGGACCAAAACATATGGTAAGACCTCTTTCCATTGTTATGGCCCTCATCTGTGGAACCGCCTGCCAGAGAGCCTCAGGGCTGCAAAGACCTACCTTTTTAGCTTAGCTTTTAACTAAATTTTATTTTAACTCAATTCATTTTATATAATTTTATTTCACGCTATCTAATTTTCATTTTATTAAACTTTATTACTTATTTATTTATCTATCTATTCAGTTATTTATTTAATTTATTTGTTTACCTATTCATTCATTCATTTATTTATAGCTGTTCTTATGGTTTCTTAAGGTCATTTAATCTTTGTTTTAATTCTAGCGTTTTCCTCATGGGAAGCCTCCACCCTTGTCTAGTTGGCTGGGGCCCTGCACTGCAGCCCTATGGCTGTGGTGTGGGCCCCGGTCTGCCCTGATCGGGGTGGTTGCCGTTGTTGGACATGGGTGGACTGGCTCCCGCTGTAGATGGATCCCCATGATATTGTTCACTCACAGTAGCATCAAACCAGATGTTTATCACATTTAATATTTTATACCTACATTCAGTTTGGAGACAGAAGTTAGGGAGTCATGTTTGTGCAAAATGGGTGTGTGTGTGTGTAACTGTGTGAAAGAGTTTGAGGGTTTTTTATTTTTATTATGTAATTCTATTTTGATGTGTGTAAATGCTTGTTTTATTTTTAATACGCATGAATTGAAATAGGCTTGAATTTTTTCATGTAAAGCACTTTGTGTTGCCTTCAACTTGAAAGGTGCTTTATAAATAAAGTTTGAGTTGAGTTGAGTTGATTTGATTTGATTTGATTTGATTTGATTTGACGTGACACAGCAAAAAGAAAAAAAAGAAGAAGATGTATTTAATGGCTGCAGAGACCACCCCCACATACCGTGCTGCCTCTTTTTTTGTGTCTTTTCTGAGAATGTACATTATTATGACTCTACCATCACCATGTTTACTGTGGCCTCAAACAGGTGTCACAACTCTGCACAGCCCACTTGTGAATCTTACCTAGCAACCATGAAAATGTAAAGCCTCATTTCCACCAGTCGGTGTAGGTTGGGACAGGATGGTTAGGGTTAGGGTTTGTAAACTGTACAAACCATCTCGTTAGATGCTTCAGCTATGTAATAGCATGAGGCCATACTTAAAGTAGAACCAAAACAATCCTGCTTAACATTTATCCCGATAATGCAAATATTTCCAAGTTTCTTGATGTTGACTCCACTTGTATCTTCTGTTACAGTGAGCCTGAAACTGTTATGCACTTATTCTGTAATTGCCAGTTTTTGTCTTTATTTTGGTCAGAAATTCAAAGTTTCATATTAGTGAAGAATGGATTTTCTATATAAGTCACACCCAAAGATATTATCTGTGGTTCTGAATGCAGAGCAAAACCTCTCAATCACGTTATCAATCTTATGATAATAATTGGAAATTATATAATAATTTATTGATCCAAATTCCTCAAGACCTATCCAAACTCCACTATATTTCAGAGTGATTTACTTACATAAACACCCTAAAGCTCACAACTAACACAAAAAGTTGTCATGATTCTGGCTTTGTTCTTTAGTTTTCTTGTGTTTCATGTTTTTGGTCTTGTAATGTTTTTGGTTTATGTGTTTCGGAATTCAATGTCATGTTCAGTTTCAGTGTTCTTGGGTTCTGCTCACTAGTCCACCTGGTCTGATTATTCATTCACATCACCTTCGTCTAGTTTGTCTTTCTGTGTATTTTAGTTCACTCTACATAACCTTGACATCACTTCCTTTTAGTAGACCTTGATTAACCAATTTGTCCCCTACCACCATGCCCATGAAATTTTTAATTAGTCCCTTTTAAAATTAGTTTCTGTTATACTTTTCTTTTGCTTTCATATGTTTTCCACGTTCCAAACTTTTGTACTTTGCTGAATAGCTGGCTAATCGTTTGTTCTATTTTATTGTATTGTACATATAAATAAAGGCCAAAACCACGAATAAGAAACAAAGGAGGATGACATTCATCCAACTGTTTGTTCTTTGTTCTTGGTTCCTGCTTTGTTTTTATGCCAGGTCGCATGGGAAGTGATTTTTTTTTCCAACCAATTAACAGACTGCAGTGTGTCAAAATGCAACCCGACCTGACCCCCTTATTCATCGGAAAGAGGCTTAAACGTCACATGGAAGTGTGAGGACAGTGACGTTTGAAACGAATATAGCTATTTACATTTGTAAAGAGGGCATAAAATAGTTTTTAGACTGACTGACAGGTAATGATTTTTCTGGTCGAGCTGCTTTACAGACCCTGAAGTTATGTTAAGCTGGTTATGCTGTTATGCAATGCTGTGAAGGATGAAAGTGAGAGTCACATCTGGTCAACTGCAAATTTCCCTCAGGACCCCCTCGAAGGCTCCCACTGCTCCTTTATGCTGTTAACTAGGCAGGTAGCTGCAGAGCCTCATCTGCCGGCCACTTTCCCTCAAATTGTTTGATCTATGATGGTCAGCAGGGTCCCGAATAAGCACTGCAGCATTACTATGCTAAATTTATCTAGGAATATGATGATTGGCTTGACTTCGTTTACTCTTTAGTTTACATGATCATGCATTGGAACACATCCTGTAGACTATCAAACACATGTCGACCCAGCTGGTCCAGTTACAGTAAGGTAGGACAATAACAGATTAGTGTGTTTTTAGTGTGTAAGAACGTTTTAACACATAATGAGATTTCATCAACTTGTGCTTATACTCAGGAATGTGACTGAGCTGCTACCTGATGATATACAGAACCTGGTTCTGGTAAAACAGAGAAACTGTTCATAGCATTGCTGGTGTCACAGTAGGACGTCTCAACATCCACAGATGAGGTAGGAGACCTTTCCAAACCATCACTGAGCTGGATTATATCATCCATGTTGGATGCTATCATTTCTCTGAGTCCAGAATCCATGAAAAAGGAACTAATGTGATGTATTTAATGGCTGCAGAGACCATCTCTGTATACTGCACCTCCTTTCATGTCTCTTTCTAAGAATGTACATTAGCATTATCTCGTCAGCTGTCATGTTTCCTGTTGTTTAAAACTGACGGAAATCGGAGTTGAACTCTGAAGTCTTAACTTTATTTTATCTTAATTTTTTTAATTGGCCTTATTGTGTTGGATTTTAGTTTTGCTTAAGTCATGACTTTACATATGTCGGATTTTGTCTAGTTTATGTTTTTAATAGTTATGTGCAGCACTTTTGATTCAGCTGTGGTTGTTTTAAAGTGCTTTTCAAATATGGTGGTATGGTGTGGTATGACTTCCACATGAGCATTAGTATAACCTTTATTTCATAAAGTAGTAAATCTGTCATAACTGCTTCACCTTCACATGATAAAAGATACTCATCCTTCTTTTCACAAGCAACTCCCTCGCTCTCTGAGTATGGACAGGACCAACATGTGTAACTGTCGCTTCTCTTGGAATCACTTTGCACCGCAGAGATAAGGCCTGAAAGAACCGGGAAGCTACAAATGAGCTGGATTTTTTTCTGCAATACCTCAATCAATCATTGTAGTCTGAGACTTTAAGCTCTATTCCAGTTATATCACTAATCCAGAGCTACAAGGGCTGCTGCATTAAGAAGAATCCAGTGCAAATTGGATGTTTCAGATGAACAATGCTATCCCGACTCCTGTGTTAGATTGCTTCTCAACTGTTCCTTATTAAGGGACAATCACTTTAGTTTGACTGGACAGGCGAGCCAAGTACAATTCTGTTAGGAGTCGAGGGCCCAGAGAACACAAATTAGAGACCATTCACCACAATCCATCCGAAGGCACATTAGCCTCAGCAAGAAAGAGAAGCAACAAGGAAACAGGACGTTTGAAAGTGGGTGTTTTGTTTAGTCTCCTTTGGAATCAGGTGGAAATCCCTTTAGAGCCCTAAATGATCTAATAGACACAAAGATAGAGCAAATTGGACAGAATGACTCTAAAAAAGTGTGAAACTAGTTTGTTTAAAAGCCCACACAATCAATCAATCAGATAAAACGGGGGCCATTTGGTCTTTTAACTCAAATGTGTTAACTTGAATACTAAACTGGAGGCAAATGAAACAGCTTAAATATAAAATAGTCATTGAGACACAGATCCATCCATCCATCCATCCATCTATAAGCCTGCTTAATCCAATTCAGACAACAATGTACAATAAATTAACTGATGTATATATCTCACAGAGGGATTGATAGCAGATATTTGCTCTTTTCTTGTTGTCTAACTAAAGACGCTTTCTTCGACATTAGATGCAAACAAGACTCGTAGAAGTCTCCATAGCTCACACCACAAGACAAATTAAAGGACCCATTTTATACAGTTTTTCAACAATTTCATATGGGTGTCAGAGGTCCAACAACATTGTTTTCAAAGTGTTTTACTCTAAATTTAATCTTTGATCCTTAATTTCAGCCATTCTAAAAAGGGGCTTTAGTGAGCTCTACTGATAACGGAGTGTTTTTGTGTCCACGGCTCTTTCTGGGAAAGGATCCGGCTTTTGCTGGCACCCTCTCAGTGATTTTCGAGGGTAGGCTCAGCTAGCCGGGAGGGGGTTGGGTCAATGCGAGTATGCACCACCAGGGGGAGTGGTTATTTCCATCATAATGTCACAAAGAGAAAGAACTCAAACTCTCCTGTTTGAGCACACATTTGCTAAATGTTGGGTAAGCCAGTGAAAGAGGTGATAGAAATTTCTCATTTTTGGGCCTCATACACAGAATATGTGGACACATATGACTGTTAGAAAACCTTTAGAAAGTAAATTTAGCATAATATGGGACCTCGTCTTCAAAAAAATGATTAAGTGGTTTCGACTCAAAGAGGTAAATTTAAAAAAATAAGTAAACAAATGACCATTTGTTCTTTAAACTTGATGTTATGAATTCAAATGACATGTTGTCTTTAAAAGAGAACTTGATTTACTTTTAAACTAATGAAAAAATTCAGAAACTTTCAAATACCTCCTTTTCCCCTCTGAACTCAGGAAAAGTTCTGAAGGAAATTTGATTAATTCTTGGTGGCATTAATCCAACAAGGTGTTGGAAACATTCCTCAGAGATTTTGCTTCTGTTATGCTATCTCGAATCATTACTAATTACTAATCAAGCCCC
The DNA here is from genome assembly GCF_017639745.1 of Melanotaenia boesemani. Lineage (NCBI taxonomy): Eukaryota > Metazoa > Chordata > Actinopteri > Atheriniformes > Melanotaeniidae > Melanotaenia > Melanotaenia boesemani. Next base: position 8,065,951 of record NC_055705.1, on the reverse strand, counting down.
AAGCCCCTGGCTTGGATTGGCTCCACATCACCACACCTTCTCTACCTGCTCCCTGGTTTGTTGCCCTCTGGACCAACTGTAGCTGCTGAGGCCTCCTTCCATGGATAAAAGGGTGTTCTCTTAGCTTGCCCGCTTGGTAGAGACTCTTGATTGTTTGTTTATCTTTGTAAAACTTTGTGGAAATGTGTCTGACCTTGTGTGTGCCAATCTGAGACAAGGTCTGTGCCAAGGTTTAATGGTTGAGCTTATAAGTTTTTTGCTTTAGGTTACATGTGATCATTGTGGTTGTGTATTTGTTTGTGTGTTTCCAAATGCCATATATATTCCAGATTACTCCACTTTACCTCTGAGTATTATTCTTTTATGCTGCATCCCCTAGCCAAGCCAGGGTTGTAAAAGCTCCATATTGACATTATTGCATCACACAGTTGCTTCAGATTTGTTGGCCATTGAGCCAGAAGATGCTACACTGTGGTCATAAAGTGATGGACATGGTCAGCAACAATACTCAGGTAGGCTGTGGGGGTTAAACCAGGCCACGTTGGTACTAAGGGGCCCAAAGTGGGCCAAGAAAAATATCCCCCACACCATTACACCAGCAGCAGCCTGACCTATTGATGGAGAACAGGATGGATCCATGCTTCCATGTTTCCACTTAGCTTGGTTGGAACCAGTGTTTATCTGACTTCCTGTTGTCTTTCTATCATCTCCAACCAGTCTGCCCATTCTCCTCTGACATCAACAAGACATTCTGGTCCAGAGAGCTGCTGTTCACTGGATATTTTCCCTTCTTCAGACCATTCTCTGTAAACCCTAGAGATGGTTATGTGATAAAATCCCAGTAGATCAGGAGTTTGGCTGATTTAGATGTTTGTGTGAATAAGGAACTGAACAGGTGGACTGGATAAAGTGGAAGAACGGAAGCACTCTGCATTTACCTGAAACAGGTGAACATGCTTTTCATTCAAACAACCCAGAATTGATGAAATCTGGCCATACTGAAAGACCAATTTAATTTAATTTGAATGAAGTGCATTTTTTGACAATGCTTTGTAGTTATTGGTTGTTTGGTCTGGGTACTTGTAGCCTGCATATCAGTGTCTACGGCTTACTAATGTCTTTCCATTGCGATAGTGATGAGTGGCTTATGGCTGATAATTTCCATCCTTTGCTGTGAGAAAGTTAACATGATTTGTTCATCCAGAAGCTGCTATGCGATAATATGTCTCATACCATAAATTTTACAGCATGTTATTTTCTTTATTGGTTTAATTTCTTAAATATACACGGTTTGTGATGTCAAACAAATACTGTGTAAGAGGCTGAAGTGTTGGTGTGCAGGAAAAGAAGCAGGAGCAGTAGTTTTTACCATATTGCTAAATTAAGCTAGAATCCTTATAATCCTAGAATCCTTACTTTTTCTAGGTGCACGGTCAGAAAAACAGAACTGGTGGGAAGTTTGAGCAGAGCACAGGGAGAGAAACTACATCAAGGTACGTATTTTTATCTATTTATTTATTACATTTGGCCTCAATCTTGTACAATATTAGAAAAAGATCAGCTGTTTTAAGTTATTGACGTAAGCATAGTAAAAACTTTTGGCAATATAGTTTCTCTCCCTGTGTTCTGCTCAGTCTTCCTACCAGTTCTGTTCTTCTCACCGTTGTCTGTCTCTTGGGTGACAACGCACAGCGGGCCCTAGAAACCCGGAGCACTTCCGTTGTGTCAGTGAATTTCTCTTTCTTGCAGTTGTTTTCATTTATGCAGCACGTTTTTGTATTTGCAGCATGTTTGCACCTGTCGGCCACTGTAATCTTGGCATTGAGTGAGGTCTTTGTCATCCCATAAGGAATCTGAGACACACACCACACAAATAAAATGGGATAACATTTTATCCTAATGTAGCTAAAAACTGGACAAAAACACTGAAACAAGAGCCAATAAGTGCTTAATATTTATGCCTGCATATACATGAAAAATTACTTTGCACATGGCTGAATTATAAGCGGCTAACTCCAGCTTCATTCTACCAATCTGCATGATTTGCCACACATCTTTATAGTAGTACCCTGATGTCATCATGTTTACATCGATGTAAACATGATGACATCAGGGTACTACTCACCAATCATCAGCAGTAAGGAGGGAAATATCTGTGACGCTGATTGATTGACACCTGTCTTTGTCCAATCAAATCCATGTTAAAAATAGTGATTTTGGATAGAAAGCTGCTCTTATAGGAGTTTTTTAGTAAGTGCAGATTTATCCTGGTTAATATAGGTTTTTGAAGCCAGACAGCAAAGATAAAGGCCCATTTCTGCTCCCTTATGTACGTAAATAGTGACATGTTTCAAACGTTGTCATATGTTGCCGTCCTGATACGTCTATGCGTCTTTTGCGTTGCCATGGTTAAGTCAGTTCCTCCACTAAGTTCAGAGTTCACTCCCGCGAGCTGACATCAGTTTCAGACACCGTTTAGCAGCGGTAATGCGTCGCTATAAAGTTGTTTTGCACCACCCAACATGCCCTAAACATTTGCATACAGTCTTTATGTAAAAGCTCACGCAATTTCTACAGATGTTGTCCTTGTCTCCATTCTTCTTCTGCTGTTTTGTTCCCTTCCTTCTCTGGTTCCTTCCTTCTCTCTTCTTCTTCTCTGGTTTATTTCTTTTGCTGGTCGCATGTCAGCTATTCTGCTCAGCACTGCCCACACAATTGCGGTAGTATTGCTCCATCTTTTGTGTCAAGCAACGGCTAGCTAAGCTCCCTAAAAACGGACCAAATTGCACGTGTAACCGACACAGAAGACGTACAAAACTGTTCGTCTTCTGTGTCCCGCATAATAATTTGTGTTTACATCTTTTTGTTGACCTTGTTTACCCGCTCTTTTAATCATATGTTGTTCTAACTGTGTTTGGTGTTGATAGAAATTGTTTTAATGAGCATTAAGCTGACATTCTGGACTTTCAGTGGATACCATGCGCATCTATGATTACATACAATAGACCTGACATTACACCCTGTTAAACTTGATGCTCACCCCATTCCCCCTGAGACCAGGGCTATTGGGGCTTAAGAGTTTAAGAGATTTAATAAGTCTGTAAGTTTTACAGTTTACTCAGCTGGTTATTAACCACCTGAATTGTGCATGACAAAGAAGGCCAACAGGAAGATATAGCAGAAACTGATAAGCACTGTGACACATGTACCTGCTGACATTTAATAAATTATCTTAAAATAAATACCCAGGATTTAGTGGTACATACCTTACATGTTCAACGAGCAGTGATACCAGAGAACGACGTCAGGTCTGTTTGTAATGTTGGTTTCTGGTATGTCTGTTTGAACACACGCAGTGAAAAAAGCTCATTATTTTTCAACATGTAGCTCCAGGCCAATAGAACAGCTGTTTCTGGCATAGTACTGATGCAAAATTCAATTAAAAGATTATTTGTTTGTTTCCTGCTAATTAACAAGGCCGACGTTCAGACATTGCTGCATGTAAACCTTCCTGCATCCTCCCCACATATTCCCGCTCTGCTTCTCCCAGACAAGCAGAAAGAGAAATTCCTCTGAACACTGTCCGATTTCACACACCGCATTAGTGAAGTCTTAGAGTGTAAGATTATTTCTCCGCCTCATACAGAGGACAGTGACATGAAAAATGAGGAAGGAAGAGAAAGGGTGACATCGACTAAAGAATCATGAATCACACTCCCATCTCTAACAAGATTAGATGGTGTGCACTTGAGGTTTCAGAGCTATTAGAGCAGCACGCTCCGATGAGGATTATGTTGCATCCTTGAAAACTGATGCAGGATCAGCAGCGCTGCTGTTAGCAGTGCTCTGCAGCCAATTATAGTGAAGGTAATTATTACTGTTGTTGACACTGTATTAGTTGCTGCTGTTGTTCTATACTCTTCATATTCCCAGCTGAACCCACGGTGGTGGTCCATGGTGTTTCTACTGCTGTCAGACTTCTAAAGACACATCCGGGTTTTACTCATTTGCTCCACCTACAGGGATAAATGTAGCCCACTTCTTCTGTAAAACTTTAGCAGTGCACCACATCTCATTCACCCAGAGCTGCAGTCGTCTTCACTGCTGTGAAACTGCAGCTAAATAAAACCTCATGAGATGGTAAATTTGCAACATTGCCAATCCAAATTAATTCATATTGTTGGATATTTTTTTTGTGGTGAAATTATAATGAGGGGAAATTCCCCAAAAGTTTGGACGCTGTGTACAAAGTAAATAAAACAAAACTAAATGATCTGTAAATCTCATCAACTCATATTTTATTCCCAATACAACATAAACTACATATCAGATGTTGAAAGTAAGACATTTTATCATTTCATGGAATATTAGCTCATTGTAAATTTAGACATTTCTGGATCATGTTCACATCTGGCTTCTTCTTTGCATGATGGAGCTTTAACCTGCATTTGTGGATTTCAGGGTGAACTATGTTCACAGACAGTGATTTCTGGAAGTGTTACTGCGTCCATGCAGTGGTTTCCAGTTGATAATCGTGTCTGGTTTTAATGCAGTGCATGAAACAGATCCAATTTGACCTTCTTCCTTGTCTTGTGCGCACAGAGATTCCTTCTGGTTCTCAGAATGTTGGGCGAGTAAACACTGTAGATGGTGAGATCTTTAAAGTTTCCATAATTTTACTTTGAGAAACATTTTTCTAAAATTCTTCCACAATTTTCAGACACAGTTTGTCTCAGATTAGTGAAGCTCTGTCCATCTTTCTACCTGAGAGACTCTGCCTCTCTGAAATGCTCCTTTTATAGCCAGCCATGTTACTGACCTGCCAATTAACCCGATTAGTTGTCAAATGATCCCCAAAATTACTTTAAATGCCTTTTGTTGCTCCTGCTCCTACATTTACAGACGTATTGCTGCCATCAGATTCAATATCATCTCAAATTTTCCATTAAATGATAAAATGTCTCAGTTTCAACATCTGATATGTTGTTTATGTTCTACTGGAATAAAATATGAGTGGATGAGATTTGTAAATCTTTTTTTTTTTGTTTGTTTTATTTACATTTTAAGGAGTATCCAAACTTTTTTGGAGTTGAGGTTTGTGAAATAATGTTTAATAATAACTTGGATTGGTGCGGAGTTATCTGTGGTCTGTCTCCATTTTAACTTTTATTTCTTGGTTTATTTGTTTGGATATTTATGCTTAAATACATTTTTATACATTTATTTTTATACCAATTCTTGCAAGTTTCCTGCCTTTTTATTTCCTTGTGTTATGCCAGTTATTTATTTGGGTCCATTGGTTTTAGCACAAATTGACACAAGTAAACTTAATTGAATTGTATTTAATTTATTCTTATGTTATTTATTTAGCTTTTTTAAATTAATCCATTCTTTTTTATTTCAATTTGCTTTTTTTGTTCCTCTAGCTGTTTTTCTGAGCTGATATCATAAATAGCACACCGTCCCTGCAACAATGAATAAGATTCATAAGGGAAATTAATTGATATTTATCTGAATAAATTAAATATATTTAGATTTTTTTAAAGCAGTCCTTTCCACAGACACATTATTTCCTCTGTGAACAAGGTTTTATAATTCCAAAGTGTTTCATGTGGTTTTATGATTAAATCAAACAATTCCAGCGCAAGAAAATATAGAGCAGAATCAGCTGAGCAGATAAAGCAGGAAAGCGACAGCAGTGGTGAAGTCCACGGTTGAGTGAATGACTGAGTGGCTGTTCAGAGGAAACAGCAGTGTTTGTGCACAGATTTCCTTCACCTCTCCAAACAGCCAGTCTTATCTGGCTTTCACTTGGAGTCGAAAGCTTCAGGAAGTTTTAGAGGAAAGTGGAGCAGGTAGACTTACAAAGACCTATCACTCTCTTTATATAGAACACAGTCTGTCCAGAATATAGATCAGGTTGCGGCACGCTATCAGCTCCCAAATGTTCTGTCCTTGAGAGGTGGAGGGAAGAGAGATGGGGAGTATCACTTCTGTGGTGGACTTCTGGAAAAGTTGGTACTTCTTTAGAATAAGAGCTGGCATCACTCTGAAAGCATCGATTGGGTCCAGATGGTGGAAACTGAATCGCTAGTGGAAAATAGAAAAAGTTACGTCCTTGAAATATTATTTTCATAGAGATTGTTGCTCAGTAAACATGCACAGGCGTTTGAGAAACGTATGACAATTCTTTTTTAGACATCTGGAACAAAGTTTAATCTGGGATGCCATGTTTGTGGTTGGTAGCAGGTCAGGGTAGCTGGAACTTGTGCATGTAGATCCTAACTTTGGTTAGGTTGAGGTTGCTGGAGTCAAAGTGATGGTGACAATCGGTGTTATGGTGCTATTTTTGGTTTCTACAGCAACTTTCTTCCATTTTTCTTCAGACAAGTCCTTTTAAAGTCTTTGGTGAGAGCAATCAGTATTCATTTTTTTGTCTTTGTACTTGGAAAGAGACTGAGAGGTCTGTGTACTTTTTTTTTCTTTGAAACAAAAACTGAAAGAACAACTTGTATTTCTTATTCTCTTTTGATAAACCTAAAAATCTTGGATGAAGTTATCTGTGCTGAGCTCAGAATGGAAATAGAAATGTTTTCTTTGCTCCTTGTACAGTGTATTGACTTCATGTTTATATCTGTATGAAGCTCAATAGATCATCAGGATGAATACACAGAAGGAAATATTTCTTTACTTTTTGTTTTACACAAAAAAGAAAGTTTTAAACCCAGCCTTAAGGGTAGGGAGTCTTATAAACATAAACTGGGAGTCTGTTCCACATTCTTGTCAGAAGTTTGAGACATTTGCTTCCAGAATTAAGAATAAAATCATGCTCAATCTATGCAAGACCCACAGTGTCCACTTTTTTATACTTGTGTGAACCTAGATGGGCTGTACATTCATTGGCCACCTTTCAGCTACACCTGTTCAAATGCTTGTTAACACAAATATCTAATCAGCCAATCACACGGCACCAACTCAATACATTTAGTCATGTAGACATGGTGAAGTCCAAACTGAGCATCAGAATGAGGAATAATTTTTTTTTTTTTTAACTCGTCCTCTCCAGCATCATAGTGAGCAGAATGAAGGGTGAAGTGTTCTGCAGAACAATTTTGCTTTACAAAGTGGAGCTTTATGGCTGTAAGACTTGTCTTGATACCTAAGTGTTAATTACATATTAGTGCTGGACCTGACAGAGGGCATGAAAGAAAAAAAGTAAACAGTGGAGAGAGGAGACAAAGATACGAAAAGATAGAAAACAACTACAAATAGAAAAAAAAAATAGGACAACCAGATGCAACACCTGTAGAGAAACAGAAAATATCAACTGCCTCTAAATGAAAACACAAAAGACAATCATCAGGAGCACCTCCAGGAAGACACACTGTAAAAATCATGAACAACATAAAAAATATTTAAAAATAATTCACCAGATCTCAATCCAAAAGAGCAGCTTTGGGATGTGGTGGAATTGGAGATTTTCATCGTGGATGCAGCCGACAAACCTGTGTGATGCTGTCATGGCAATATGAAGCAAAACCTCTGAGGTTTCCACCACCTGGTTGGATCTATGTCACCAAGAATTAAGACAGTTATGAAAGAAAATAGGAGTACTAACCAGGTACTAGCAAGATGAACCTAATAAAGTGACCAGTGAGTGTACATTATTCGGTATGTGTACTGGGTGCATGTTGAGTACAGAATGATGAGCATTGTTTTTTAACATGTTTGTCTTTTAAAATTAGCTAAAATTAATCACATCTTAAAATAATGACTGGATTTTATTAGTTAATTCAAACCTAAAGACTTCATACAGGTTCCGCCAGAGGAAAACTGCTCATTTACAAAAAAAATGGCAAATTTCCATTATATTTAGACAAATTAATGAGATATTAAATTTTCCATTTCGGATGTTGAACATTAGCTGCTTTCTTTCATTTTTTATAGGTCAGATTTCTTGCGGACAGCGATAAGGAAGCATTCCCCATCAGAGTTTACAAAGGTCTCTGAGAGTGCCTGATAACAGCACACCTACCTTATCTTCTGTGTTAAAATGCCTGGCCTACTTAGCATGTTAAATGATGGATTGTGCTGTTGGAGTGTACCCCTGTAGCTCGGAAACCCCGCTGCCTTGCAGTAAGATGATAGATTACCCCACTTTTATCTCAACTGGCTGATTACTCCTCCTCAATGATGGCAGCTAAGTCTGAGGGAGGATGTGATTAGTAATGTACCCTGAAATAGCTTGATTATGCTCAGGTCCAATTTTACCTTGTTATCAACTTGGATTACAATCCTCTCATTTCAGCAGCAGTCTGTCATTACAGCGATGCAGTACAGCACAGACTTCCTGTTTGAAAGATGTACGGCGAGCGCATAAGATGCATCTCCATCAGCATTAATACCTGGCACGTACGTGTCTTTTTCTGCCAGACTTCAGGTACTGAATATAATCATCATCAAACATGACATGAATTAAGTAGCTCCGTCAATTGGTATCCATAACATCATCAAGGCAGAGCTGCAGGGCAATGACCTTTAAAACATATGTCAAAGGATTATTAAACCAACAATCACTCACTGTAAGATACTAATTATAAGACATATTTTAGGTGGGAGGAGCATTTGACAAGACTGTCTATTATAAAAGTCATTAATGATGAAAGCTGAAGTGTATTATGGCACAAAATCACAGGCTGGTCATAATTCAGTGTGATGGCCGACCTTCAGCTGAGAATGACTGATGCTGAGATATTCTGATAATATGTTTACCTCTCTTCTGATCATCACTGTTTTACTCCCCAACTTCTCAGTCATTTCCACTCCCACCAGAGTGACAGGCTAAAAGACACACTAGACTGAAGTCTGACTTGGTTTTATTTCTGCAAACTGCAGCCAGCAGTAAAGAAATTGAGCATAGGTGTCCATAGGTGTCCATATGTGCTTCAGTCCCATCAGTCCCTGTTTGTGGTGATGGTTGGACATCAGTGTTGTTCTTTGTCACTGATTCTGTTCATTTTTGTATGGACAGGTTTTGTAGGCAGAGCCAGGGTGTCGAGGGGGTCTGGCTTGGTGGACTTAAGATTGGGTCCCTGGAAAGGTGATCCTGTTCCACGCTTCAGCGGCCATTTGAGCAAGAAAACAAACCATAGACAGACATTTCTAGACTCATATGTTTCCACAAATCATTCCCTGGCATTTATAAGCAAGATGCAGTAACATCCAAAAGTTTTGGAGGGGTTGCTCACCAGAAAAAGAGAGTACAAATGATCGCACAGGAGATGTAGTTTATGAGGAAAAATGGGGCACAATCTATCCATAGTCTGCCTGCGCATACTGGCAAAACTATTGTTACTGCAGCTGTTTCAATGAATAAATGCCAGCTATAAATGAAGTATGTTTTACAGAAAATAATATAACATTTCATACAAAACTGAAATTACTTCATTGAAAAAGAGATCTGTGAGTTCAGTGAGACGTTTCTGGTTAAAGGCTGAATAATTAGGATTTTTTCTGTAAAAATAATTTAAATTGTTTTCATTTGCTGCGAGGGATAAAAGGAAGCATCCCTATAAACAATTTGTCTCCAACATCAACAATGTCTTTGTCAAGTTTTTCTCCTTCAAAATAAGAGTTCCGTGCCGGAATAACTTTGGTGGAATATGTTCCTCTTTCCAACTTCCTGGTTCCTTATCCAATCACATGCAACTTCCCACGGTTTCCGAACAACAACAAGGCAGCGTTTGGTATTTTATGTCGGCAAAAGGGGAAGGGAGAAGGGAGGAAGAACGCTCTCTGTGTTTTTTTCTTTTAACTGCAGTTCTGATTTGAAACACTAGGTGTAAATTCTACTTTTTTTGCCTTTAAAGATTGACTAAACATATACTTGTTGCCTAGGCAACCAAGTGTTATTAGTGACCATGACAATAACACTTGGTTGCCTGGGCCACAAGGATATGTTTCCATGGTAACAGGTAATCAGTAACAAATGACTTTGATCTTAGAATGATGTTTCCAGAGTTTATAAATAGAACCCCTTCCTCATTATGACCTCAACAATTTTCTGACAATGGCTAGAGGAAGAAACAGACGCAGACAGGCCTCTCGCCCTGTACGCAGACAGGCCTCCCGCCCTGTACGCAGACGTCGGAGAGTCCAGCAGGCTCACGTCGTCCGCAGACGCAGGAGGGTTGCCCATCGCAGACGCTGATCAACCTCACACACCATGTCAGGCAAGCATTAAAAAAAGTCCCTAATTTGGGGCTTTTCCCTATATAGACCCTTGTATAATCCTGGCTTTGAACAATCATCACATTTTAGAACACATTTTAGGATGACGCGGAGGCATGAACAGTGAAGCGGAGGAAGGTTGTCTCTGCAAAGTCCATTAATTTATGATAATGGACACCTCAAAGGGCATTATCCCGCTTATGCCATGGTCTCTTACGAAAGAAAGAAAATGTTAAATAAATTATTAATGCGTTAAAAATGTTTTTTACCGTTAAAATCGTAAGTTTTTCACAAGAAGCGGCTGAGTGGACTATCTCATTGTGACATGCTGCCAAGGTCACCAGGTCTGACGTATTTATGTTACACATGTCAAAAACATTTCAGGGGGCGAGTGAAGCTCTTACAGCTTGTGTGTGTCCAGAGGATGATGCAACATTTTGTTTCAGTCAAAATCCACAGATAGTTTCCTAAATCATTTTTATTGCAAGAAATATCATCCACCAATCACTCTGATCATTAACTGTGTATCAAGAAAGTCTATCCTAAATCGTTTTTATAATGTTATCTAGCATTCAGTCTGTATCAAGTATGTAAGTAAGGTAATCAAGACAGAAAGACTGGCGACGACCTATTTAAAATTAAATGCAACATTGCCGTTAATCGTGACATTACATAAAGATACTGGCATGTCCATAGTTGCGTTTGATAGACAAAGATGTAACGTATGTGGACCCTGACCACTGCTGGTTGGGACATTGCGGGACAACAAAATGTTGCTCCATTCTCGTCTCTCCTGGACTGACGGAGCCCAATAACCCTGCACCTGCTTTCACAGCAATGCACCTTACAGACATGATCTGGCGCATCTGCAGCCTGGTGTCTGAGTTTCTGTTGCCACGGTTACCAACGCAGTAATTTACAACAATAAGCCTATTTGACTGGAACCTTTTTCATAGGTGTCCATTATCACTTTTTAATGGACATTCTCCAGCTAATCAGAATCGAGTATTCACCTAGACCATGGTATAAAGATAGTTAATGACCTTAGATTTGACTAAGACTAACAGAAACTGTCTGTCCTGGTTCTACTGGAGCTTAGTGCCGCCTTTGATACAGTTGATCACCAGCTTTAACTAGACAGACTCAGAAGTCTGATGGGCCTCTCAGGTACTGTTCTTAAATTATTTTACTCCTATCTCACAGATCGAAAATTCTTTATAAGTATGGATACATGCTCCTCAAGCATCCATGGAGTCAAGTGTGGGGTTCCCCAGGCTGGGGCGCCGAAAAGGGGGGTAAAGGGGAAGGATTCTAAGGGCCCATGATTGACAGGGGCCCAGAAGGGCCCTCAATGCAATTGTAATACTAACAAAATGACCTAATACTCAATGATAAACTATCATGCAAAATAAATCATGCAAACATTCTAGTTACAATGCACTGGTATCACAAAGTTTCTTTGTTTTGGAAACATTTCCGAACACTCACCCCCTCTCTATATTTCCATTAAATGGTTCAGTCCACCTGCTCCTTCAGCTGCAGAGTAGCAACAGAGAGACTGCAATGGATGCTAAGATGGCAGGATCCCTCAAAAATCAGGGAGTTTAAAGAGAAAAGAAAAAAGCTGAGACTGGAGAGAGAACAGAGGGGTCGAAAGTACGTCCCTCACTTCTTTCAGAGACAGGGTGGGTCAGTTAGCTCGTCTGATGGAAAGTTGTGGAACATCAGCTTGTTGTCTCTTCTAAACTTTGTTTACATTAGCTAGCTCACTTTGCTCCGATATTAGCTCATATTTCTGAAGAAAACTGGATTTTATTCATTTAACTGATGTTTTAATCAAATAATTAAGACAGGCAAACGATTAGCAAGCTGCTCTACTAAAATAAAAAATAAAAAAATTACACATGTTTCGAACAGACACGAGCGCAGCCAAAGCAGATACCTGTCAGACCCCTCTTCCCTCCCCACCTGAACCTGTCCAGGTGGCCCCTGAGGAAGGAGGTGAGCAGCTGAGTGTTGAAATAATTGATTATTGTGGAGAAAAAACATTATATAATAGAAAAATCATTCTGAATTGTTAATAGCAAATAAAAAATTGTTTGTATTTATTTTAGACTGTTTGAACAGTTCTCAGCTATCACTGTAATGTAGGTCAGGTCGGTAGTTTGGGACTCATCCTCCTGCTTTGCAGTAGGAACAGAGACATAACCAATAACCACATAGCATCATATATGTTTTCCCCACTAATCTAATGCTTCACCTGTAAGTCTACAGATCTGGAGATAAATTAGACTTCATATGTTGCTACATGAGGGAGACAATGACGTGGAGGTTTGGTAGTCAAATCAATTTCCCTTGATATTGTTGGTGAAATCACTGAAAGCACCTTTAAGTAAAACAAATAGTGGAAGGCCACCAGAAATAATGATTGTGATGCTATTGCAAATGACATTACATGATTGGAGATACTATATAATAGAACAGCTGGATAGAATAGAAAGCTGGACTTGGTAAGTGATCTTGCAAGTAGAAAGCTCCACGTTGGGCTCTTGGTGAAAAAGGCTGACCAAGGGCCAGTGATTGTGAATGAGATTGCAAGAGCTTGACTCAGCAATAGTGAACCTTTACCACTCCTTGATATCTTATTACTAGTGCTGGGCAACGATTAAAACATGCCAGTATCTTTATGCAATGTTGCATTTAATTTTAAATAGGTCGTCGATTGTCTTTCTGTCTCAGCAAGCAAGTAAGGTCACATATCCGTTGATCGTGACATTTCATAAAGATACTGGCATGTCCACCGTGGTGTTTGAAGGACGGAGATTTAACGTTTGTGGACCTGACCACTGCTGGTTGGGACGTTGCGGGACGACCGAATGTTGCTCCATTCTCGTCTCTCCTGGACTGACAGAGCCCAATAAGCCTGCAAGCTGCTTTCACAACGATGCGCCGTCACAGACGTGATCTGGCGTGTCTGCAGCCCGGCGAGTTTCTGTTGCCACAGTTACCAACTAGCATTAAATCAACAATTTACAACAATAAGGCTATTTGACCGGAACTTCCTTTATAGGTGTCCATATGGACACCCTACAGCCAAATAAGAATCGAGTATTCACCCAGACCATTCATATTTTAATCACACAAAACAACTAAATGATGTCGCAAATACAAAACGGACTTAATCTTCCAAGGTTGCGCCCTCCTCTGGCATATGAAGGTCGCAGACAGAAGTACAATGAAGGGGCTTGATTTTCAGCCTACATGATGGTTATTGCATTGATTATTTAATATCAAAATGGAACAGATCTGGAAAGTTACTATATATCTATATATATATATATATATATATATATATATATATATATGTGGCCGGGTGTAGAATAAAGGGCCAGACACAAGCAGCTCCAAAAATAATGTGGGTCTTTATTTCCCGACTGTCCCCTATAGGGGAGCAGCATTAATTTTGGTTAAATTTGGCATTTTCAAAATTATATGTTAACAGGCGTTTTTGAAACATTCAAATAGTATATTCAAAACAAAAAGTATATCTTCAATCTTCTCTCTTTTGTCAGGATACAAAACAATGGCTTTAGTGTCTGTAAACTTCAACCACAACTAGATCAGGACGAGTCTCCGACTTATTCAAGGCTTCGTTCAGAACTACAATTGTGGTTTACAGTACGACTCGATCTACAAGACAACCTACAACAAGACAACTTACAACAAGACAACCTACAACAAGACAACAGCAGTGGACTTATCCTACAACAGAACACAGAATAAGAACCACTGAATATGTATTCAAATTACATTTGTACAATAATATATTGCTTTGAAAATACAATACATTTTGTTTACTATATTAGTGAACTTGAACTCACATTAAAATGGTGGACAGCTTATCCAAACTGGCGCGGACACACACAAAGAACCCTGGACAGTGCTATCTCCTCTCTGAACAAACCAACATGCACATTGGTAGATAAAACAAACTCCGTCTGACATAAGTACAGATAAAATATCATTTTTGTTAAGCACTCACGCCGTCACGTAGCTCTGTATTCCCCTACAATGGTGGTGGGTGGTTGGCAATGTCACGTTTTTCACAAACTCTGGTGAATCTACATCAATCTTCGTCTCTACAAAATTTATCGAACATAAATCTTAGATTGTTAGGCTAATTAAAGCATTGTCTACTAACATCACAGATTATTTTAGTGTCCTATAACAATTTAAACAGTATTTTCCACTGGTACGCACCGTTATTATCAGTCTTGGATCAGGACCATCGGGTTGTTGCACAGCGATGATGTCACACATGGGACTTAATGCGCATTATTACTACAAAATACGACAGTGCCACTCGCTGGTCACTCATAGAACAACACTCTGATGCAAAAAGGATATTTATAACCAGTTCATTTCAAAAAGAGTAGTATTATTACTTGACCCAGCTACATATATATATATATATATATATATATATATATATATATACACATACACATATATATGTAGTATATTTTATGTGTTAAAAAAAATAATGACACGTTTATTGTTATCAATAAGCGATATTACTAAAATGTTTCCAAACCAATGCAAAAAAAAGCTGGCCCATTATAGCTTACATGGTGTATATACGTCACTTGAGGTGCAGATTGATCTGTGCAAACCTACACATATTTTTCTTGTATTAAGTCTGCAACCAGCCCACAGTGGCAAACCGCTGAGACTGTTGAGGAAACGGTAACTACCGCTACAGAAACGGCAAGTGCCGTTGCAGGAACAGTAACTGCCATTGTGGCGAAAGTGGCTGGCATGGATCTTAGCGTCTCTCTCTCTCTCTCTCCCCGCCGCCACCCTCCCCTCGCCCTCCCTCTGCTTGTAGTTGTTGAGAACAACTGCACAAAACTGACGTTACTCCATCTGCGATCGCCTAGTTTTGCCTCACGTCAGGTCCCGGATGTGTGGCACAAAAGTTTGAATTTCAGATCTGAATTTGAATTTCAGATCTGAATTTGAATTTCAGATCTGAATTTGTATTTCAGATCTGAATTTTTCAAATACAAAAGTTTCAACTTTACACATTAAAAAAAAAACAAAGATTCAATATCAAATATGGTCATTTGGATTCAGTTTTTTGAAGCAATTATTCAAACAGGCATATTCAGATTCAAATTGAATGATTCAAATTCAAATATAAAGAAATCAGATTCGCTTCCCAGTGACACAAAGCTTATTCCATAAGGGACTTTCAACCAGTTTTTCAGAGCTCAATAATGGCAGCCACTGACTCAGCGGTACCAATGCAGGTGGAGGGTATTTTCTACTGTTGTAAGTATGAAGTTATTTGATCATAATTCTAATATAAACTGCAGCATCTTATCTCTTCTATCCCTGATGACAGTTTTGGATCTGATCATTTGTTGGAGGCTGCAGTAGAGTTAGCAACGTAAATGTTAGCAGTTTTATAGCCGATTTCGCGGATGTTGATGGGCTATAGTGTTAAAAATGATTAATGCTATAGGTTCCGTATGTTCATTCATGATTGTTGAACCTCCAGATTAAGCACTGCGGGGTCTCTGGCATAAACGAAATGGTCCTTGATCTGAAAACTGATTAGAAAACACTGCTGGTTTAGGGAACCGGCCCGTTTCCATGGTACCGCTGACTAAGCCGTAGCTGATTGTACATCACTTTAGATAAGCGTCTGCAAAGTACCCATAAAGTACATATATATACGTATATATATATAATATTTGTTTGCTTTTATTTTGCTTTTATATAACCTGCTTTTCTGTGTTCACCGTAGGTCACTGTGGCATCAAACCACCGAGCCAGCAGTGGCACTGAGGCATTTACCACCTGCAGGCTAGAACGCTGCTGTGGAGAAGAGGAGGCGGCAAGAGAGAAATGATTTAATTAAAATTTTAAATAAAATGTTTTCTGCATCCCTGCTTTAGAGTCTTCATTACTGCATTTCATATTTTAAATGATGATTTCTAGTATAATTGGTTTCCTGTTGCCAGACGTGAATCAGTGTAAACACCAATGAAAACAGAAGTATAATGTAATGTACTTTAATTCAGTAAAGATATCTTTGCATATTTAAAAGCTGTTTTATTAGTGTTTTAAAGGTCCCATATTATACACTTTATTCCCAATCTGAGACCATTCATTAATATCTAAATGAAATATTTCCGCCATGGTATGGACAAATCGACCCTCAGTTTGAGTGCAGCGGCTTCTCTTCACCTCCCTCTTTTTAGCAGCTTCAGAAATGTGCCGTTTATGGTGGGCGGAACCCTGGTGGAGCAGCTCAGCTGTTGGCTCCGCCCATCGCATCGCCCGTCATGAGGTGATTGACAGGTTAATATATTTTCAAGCTATCAGACTAATAAGGCCGAAACGATAAAATAACTGCCAGCTCTTACCTCTCCAGCTGTGTCACGGACAGTTGGTATTGAACCTGGCTTCAGCTTCAAACGGTTGGCGAAGCCTGCTTTCCATGCCCCCATGTTGTGGAAACAGTCCTCTTTGAAATGCTGGCCACAGACATGCAAAACCTTTGGAAGTTTTCCGGGTACATTTCCTCCAAAAATAAAATTAATCCACTCAGTCCTCGTGGGTTCAGTGGATGGAAGTAAAAAAAACGTTTTCGTGTTCATTTATGCAGCCACAAACAGAACAGTGCTTCTGTCGCTTAGCCATGTCCGCTAACGAGGGTTGCCGAAGAGGGAAAAACACTGGGCGCTAGGTGATTTTTAGAGGGCGGGCTTTGAGAGCCGGTAGACGGGTCCATCGCTCTGTGGGGAGTGGTTATTGTCCCTTATGACGTCATAACGTACACGCTTTCAAACAAGCTCATTTCAGCGCTTACTTCCCTAGAGGTGGAGCAGGGGGGAGAGAGAGCGCCTGAAAGAGTTTCACACTTACGGGTCTCCTACACATGCGGGGGGACCAGTATGACTGTTCCAAAACCATTAAAAAGTGAATTTTGCATAATATGGGACCTTTAAATTGCACTATAAGTATGGGGAAGACACGCAAAGACACATGAACGTGTGCTGATGGTTTCTATTGATATCAACTGAGATAGATGAATACAGTGGAGGCCACGGCCCGAGGAGGATCCTGCTTTGGATGTTTACAGGTGAGGTTAAGTAAGGAGTAAACAAAGTAAAATCAAGAGTTGGAAATTCATTCTGTAAATTAAGGCAGCCGAAGAATCCCCGTCAAAAGCTGGTATGTCACAACCAGTAAGTGCAAAACGTTAGTGCTTAATTTGGATCAGCACTTACCCACGATAGTGTTACTACAGAAGGTAGTGCTTAGTGTGCACTATGCACTACCTTCCAGTGCACTCATGTAAGTGCGCAGTTTGAGACACACTCCATGTCTTACCTTTGCTGTCTTGCATGAATTAAAACACATTTATTATAAAAAATAATAATAAAAAAGTTTCCCGTCCAAAAATTACGATGTTCTGTCCATCTGCATGTAATTTGACAAAGAGAAACGTCGGTTCTTTTTTTCTTCTTCCTGTGCCAGACAGAAAACATCTCTTTATTTTAATAAACCCGCTTTCCCAAAAAGTCCATTTCAACCTACAGCTACTTCAGACCTTGGTGGAACGAGTTCTGACAAGGACCAGAGGGTGGGAACACATCACACCAGTTTTAAAAATCACTGCATTGGCTCTCCGTGCATTTCAGGATTGATTTTAAAGTTCTTTTAGTAGTTTATAAATGTCTTAATGGTCTTGGGCCCTCTTATTTCTGTACAATAATCTACTTAACACATTTGCTCCAATCAAACACAGACATGTTTCCTTTTCCCGTTCTGCTCCATGGTTCACTCCTTCCCTCCGCAAACTCAAAGCTAAAGGGCGCCGGCTTGAACGCCTTGCCAAGAAAACTGGACTCAGTATCCATAAAGAGATGTATAATAATCACATTCTTCTTTACAAAGACTGCATTAGATCAACTAAATCCGCATACTACTCTGCTATTATCTGCACTAATGAAGGAAATTCCAAATCTCTTTTTTCTTTGTTCAATAAAATTACTAGACCCCCGGACTCTTTTCCCTCACATCTCAACTCAACTGACTTCTGTAACTTCCTTCTGTCCTACTTCACCTCAAAAATTGACAATATCCACCAACAACTCACTTCTGAAGGAGCTGCAGCTTCCACTGCGGACTTTCTTTCTCCATCTTTCTCCATCATTCATTCATTCTCAAGCTTCACCCTTCCTTCTCAAACTAACATATCTGAACTGATTCAGAAAGCCAAACCCTCCACCAGCCCACTTGACCCGATCCCAACAGTCTTGGTAAAGTCCTGTCTCTCCTCACTCTCTCCACACATCACTGCCATAATTCACTCCTCCCTCATGACCGGACATGTTCCACTGGCCTTCAAATCAGCTGCCGTCACACCGATCTTAAAAAAACCTGGCGCTGATCCATCTGATCCTAATAACCTCCGTCCAATTTCCAATCTTCCCTTCATCTCCAAAATCCTTGAAAAGGTTGTTGCCTCCCAGCTTCACCAACACCTCTCTATCAATAATCTGTTTGAACACTTCCAGTCCGGCTTTCGTCCACTCCACAGCACAGAATCAGCTCTTCTGAAAATAACAAATGACCTTCTGTTGGCAGCTGATTCTGGCCTCATCACCATCCTTATTCTCCTCGATCTTACTGCAGCATTTGATACTATTTCTCACAGCACCCTCCTTAATAGACTGGCATCCATTGGCGTCTCTCATACTCCTCTTACCTGGTTCACTTCATACCTGTCCGACCGCACACAGTTCATTCACATTAAGGATCATTCATCACAATCACTCCCTGTAACAGCCGGTGTGCCCCAAGGTTCTGTCCTGGGGCCTCTTCTGTTTATCATTTATATCCTCCCGCTTGGTCATATTTTCCGTAAATACAATATCAATTTTCACTCTTATGCTGACGATACACAGCTCTACATCTCATCAAAACCAAACTCTTCTGTTCCGCCTTCATCCCTCTCTGACTGTCTTCTTGAAGTCAAGACATGGTTCTCTTCCAATTTTCTTTAACTCAATAGCAGCAAAACAGAAGTTCTCCTTGTCGGCACACCCACTATTCTAACCAAATCTCACAGTTTCTCTGTTAACATTGACAGCTCCACTATTCTCCCTTCCCCTCAGGTAAAGAGTCTCGGCGTCATTTTCGATAGCACCCTTTCATTTCATTCACACATTAATAGCATCACTCGGTCTGCCTACTTCCACCTCCGAAATATCAACCGCTTGCGTTCATCTCTCACTCCACATGCTGCAGCTATCCTCGTCCACAGTCTGGTCACCTCAAGAATCGATTATTGCAATTCACTTCTTTTTGGTCTCCCCGATAAATCACTTCATAAATTACAGCTTCTTCAGAACTCTGCTGCCCGGATTATCACTTGCACACCTTCTTTTCAACACATCACACCGGTTCTTAAACAACTTCACTGGCTCCCTATAAAATTCAGAGTTAACTACAAGATCCTGCTTTTCACCTTCAAATGTCTCCATAATCTGGCCCCTCCATATCTGTCTGACCTACTCCATATAGCTACTCCCTCCCGCACTCTCAGATCATCTTCCACCATTCACCTTTCTGTGCCCCGTGCCCGTCTCACTACCATGGGGAGCAGCTCTGCTCCCCAGTTATGGAACACACTCCCACCTGAACTCCGTAACATTGACTCACTCCCATCTTTTAAATCACAACTTAAAACTCATCTGTTCAAACTGGCCTTTTCATCTTAATGTTTTTAACTGTTTGTTGCATGATGTTTGTTTTGATGTTTGTTTTATGTTTATAACTGTTTTAATTGTTTTGTTTTTAACTGTTTTAATTGTTTTGTGAGGTGACCTTGGGTCTTGAAAGGCGCCTTGAAATAAAATTTATTATTATTATTATTATTATTATTTATCCGACTTGTCTTTAAATTATGAACCCTCTCGAACTCTAAGGTCCTCTGGTACCAGTCTCTTGGTTGTTTCAATGGTGAGGACCAAAACATATGGCGAGGCCTCTTTCCATTGTTACGGCCCTTGTCTGTGGAATAGCCTGCCAGAGAACCTCAGGGCTGCAGAGACTGTTGATGTTTTTAAAAAGAGGCTTAAGACCTACCTTTTTAGCTTAACTTTTAACTAAATTTTATTTAATCTTAATTTATTCTTAATTTTATGTCTTGTTATTTTATTTTCCTCAACCATATTCATTTATTTTATTTTTATTTATTTATTTACTCTTAGCTTATTGCTTCTTAAGATTATTTAATCTTTGTTTCAGCTCCAGTGTTTTCCTCGTGGGGATTCTCCATGCCGGGAAGTTTTGCCTGCTCAGTCTGGGGGTTGTTGCTGTGGTGATCACCCTTGTGTGGGTGGCTGGGGCCCTACACTGCAGCCTTATGGTTGTGGGCCCCTGGTTTGTGTGTATATATATGCATGTTTGTGCGTGCAACTGTATGAAAAGCTTTAACTTTTTTTTTTTTATGTAGTCTCTTTTAATGTGTGCAAAGACTTGTTTTGTTTTTAATAGGCCTAAATTGATTTTTTCTTGTAAAGCAATTTGTGTCGCCCCAGTGTGAAAAGTGCTTTATAAATAAAGTTGGATTTGATTTGATGGTGGCCTGGTTCAACGGCTGACTCATACATTCTGTGTACCAGCATGGTTGGGAACAGGCTACAAGGTGGCACTGTGAGCGATGGGCAACTTCTTGTTACGTAAATATATTCCTGTAATTGTCCTAAAATGAATCCATTCATGCGCACTGAGTATGCTTCCCCACATTCTGTCCTGTCTTCACATCATCATTGCTGTTTGTTTCTCCTAGTTAAACTACTGTGCATGAAGTGTAAAATGTCTTAAGTAGCCTCACCTTTTCCTGTCACTCATTCTCTTGTAATTTTCTACTTGTGCAAAAAGGGAAATCTCAGGTGCAGCTGATTTAAATAAGATTTGTGTATTTAAATGGGGGCGTGGACAGGGAGGCGTCCATTGTTCCAACATGTGCGCTCTATTCCACATTGACCAGGATGTATGAAGGAAATGTGCTTAGATTCATGAGTACGCACAGATTCATACTCATGGATTTTTTTTGCGCATACAACATTTTCTGGATTTAAGCGTACGCCATGTTTCAGTAGGAAATCCACACAAGTCTTTGTGCATGAGCCTTCTGGTGATGCCATCACTGACCTGTCACTGCTTTTAGTTTCCTCTTATATATGTTGATTTTCTTTGTTTGTTTTCTTTGTGTTTTTATTGTAACTGTTTAATTGTGATTGTCTCTCTTTTGTGGATTGTGATCGTGCTTGTCTCAGCCAAGTCT
This sequence comes from Melanotaenia boesemani, assembly GCF_017639745.1. Lineage (NCBI taxonomy): Eukaryota > Metazoa > Chordata > Actinopteri > Atheriniformes > Melanotaeniidae > Melanotaenia > Melanotaenia boesemani. Next base: position 8,044,350 of record NC_055705.1, on the reverse strand, counting down.
TGACTGAAAAAGAAATGTGTTATGTCAACAAGACATTTCTGGTTAAAGATTGGCTAAATTAAAAAAAAAAAAAAAAAACTAAATGTCAAGAACTCATTTTGTATGAACACAAACCTCTAAAGTGAAGGTGAAAAGCTCACAATGGTGAATGCTTCAGTTACAATAGCAATGACTCAATGGAACTTCAGTTACCATGCCAACAAATATTGGTTAACACTTTGACAAGCCTTGGTTGTCATGCCAACAACCCCTTAGAAGAAAACCTGAGCTGTTGGTGAACATGACAATAACACTTGGTTGCCAGGGCAACAATCATATATTTTCATGGTCACAGGTAATCAGTAACAAATGTGATGTCATCAATGATGACATAATTCTTATGACATCATTCTGTCATGCCATCAATAATGACATCAATGACATCAAAGCAACAGCAACGATGACATCATAGAATGATGTTTCCAGAGTTTATAAATAGAACCCCTTCGTCATTATGATCTCAACAATTTGCTGACAATGCCTAGAGGAAGATACAGACGTAGACAGGCCCCTCGCCTTGCACGCAGACAGCCCTCCCGTCCTGCACGCAGACGCCGGAGAGCCCAGCAGGCTCACGTCGTCCGCAGACGCAGGAGGGTTGCCCATCGCAGACGCTGATCAACCTCAGTTATGGTGTCACGCAAGCTTGGTCTAGGTCCACATGATGCCCCCTGGAAACATGCCCCCCGGAAACATCATCGGGCCAGTGTCCTGCAGGTCCTAGTTGTTGGACCTGGGGTGTAAAAGTAACACCGGACTTTATTCTTTACCTCCTCATCGACAGACAGCAACTCAGATCGTCGATATATATATATATATATATATATATATATATATATATAGATATATATATTAGTGCTGGGCAACAATCAAAAATTTTAATCGCAATTAATCGCATGACATGCTGCGATTAATCGCGATTAATCGCATCGTTACGCGCAAAATGTCTCCTTCCTTTAAAAGAAGGCTTACAGCTATAAAAAGAAAATGCAGTAAGTTTTGGTTTACAAACATGAATTTAAAGCTCTGAAGCTGCTTCCTTCTAAACACAGAAGGAACAATATGTGATGAATATCAGCATAAGTGAACAGACAGAAAGCAGGATGAGAATCTCACAGCTTCTAGATGGTGAGGAGAGAGAAATATTCACAATATGCACAATAACTTCCGTCCATGCACCTTCACTGCTTCATTATCCAGGTTTCTGGCCTATAATTTCTCTAAACTTTAATTTTCAGCCTCCGCTACCAGGAGTTAAGGGTTAACATCTCGTTTCCGGGTGTAGCGTCAGGTCTGTAGATGTAACTATAAACATGTGTGGTATCCACAGAAAGTCCAGAATCTCAGCTACCAGCTCAGTAAAACAATTTCTATCACCAACAAACACAGTTAAGACAACAAATTATTTAAAGAACAGCTACATAAAGTCCTAAAAATACATAAACACAGATGATGTTTCCCCATGAACACGAACAAACGACTTCTCTACTGAAACTCACATCTCACATATTCCACAGCTGGAAGTTTCATCTCGCTATGACCAAGATTCACCGAACCAGAGGTAGAAGAAGACCCGATTTATGCTGCACGTTTGTAAAAGTCAGAAAGCATGTCTTACCTTTGCTGTCTTGCATTAATTAAAACCGCATTTATTAAAAAAAATAATAAAAACGTTTCCCGTCCAAAAATTACGATGTTCTGTCCATCTGTATGTAATTTGACAAAGAGAAACGTCAGTTCTTTTTTTCTTCTTCCTGTTCCAGACAGAAAACATCTCTTTATTTTCATAAACGCGCTCTCTCCCGATCACGTCAGATGCACCGCTGCAGCAGGGAAGAGAGACATGGACGCCATGTTTCTGTCATCAAAGCCAGCAGCCAGAAAAAAAAAAAAAAAAAAAAAAGAAAATTAACGCGCAATTAAAAAAATTAAGGGCGTTAATTAAGCCTTGCATTAACGCGCGATTAACGCGTTAACGTGCCCAGCACTAATATACATATATATATATATATATATATATATATATATATATATATATATATATAAACATAGCTAATTTGCCAAAATACAGGTTACATGTCACTCTCCCCTTACATCTGTCAAGTGTTCCATCTGTTGCTTCAGCTTTTTCCCAATTTGTCCTCCTCTCTTCTGATACAGGGGGAGTAGTTTGTCTGATAAAATGTCCATCTGAGACAGGAAACGTGACTGAAGTGGAAGGGTCGCCAATCTCTTGAATTCAGCATTTTTCTGAAAAACAAAAGTATAAAGTATAAACAAGTATTTAAATATGATTTTAGAACACTAATTTTTTATTCAGACACACGGCATATTTTGCCAGATAATGCGACTTTGGCACTAGGGTATATTAAAATATAATCCGTCGCCATTTTGGAATCTATAATTTTCCATAAAGTTTTTTTTTTTAAATAAAATTCCAATTACCTAAAAGGTTTGCCGCACATGTGGCTGTTGCCTCAGTCTGCTTGATCCTGTTTGTTATGTCTGTCATTTGTCTGCTCTTGGATGGGTTGTACTGGCAGTAAAATTTCATTGTGCTGGGACGCTGGTTCCATGACAAAGTTTTATTCATTCAATTATTCCCCCTCACCCATCTAGGGAAAAATAAATTAATAAATAAACAAACAAACAAACAAACAAACATACCTCATCTACATCAAACAGGGCTGGTCATCTCTCTTTGAAATCTTGGACTATTGGAGCGTCCCGCACCACCTCATATCTTCTATATACGAACGTCTTGTCCATCTTTGCTCTAACTTCTTTGACGTTTCTCTTCTTTATGTCTGCTAGTAGTTCCACTCTAACTTCTTCCAAACTAACTTCACTTTCACCAGTTGGAAATGGGGGGGGATAGTTTACTTCACCGTGCTTTGGTTTTTTGATTCCATAAGCAGGACCTCTGCCTTGTGGCTTGTTGGCCATTGCATTCACTACTACCTCAGGGCACCCAAGCTTCCTCAACTCTGTGCGGTAGTGTGCTAGTTTAGTTTTCAAACTGTTTTTCCATCCTGCATAGCCACTTATTGAGCCTCCCTCTGACAAACAGGGATGTGTTGAGATAAGGGCCTCTCCAACACTGTTGAACTGTTTGTCTGTTACATAAACCCTATAGCGCACTAAGCACCTCAAGGATGTTTGATCGGAGTTTGAGATCTAGATTGAGTCTTTTCCCGGTTTCCCTGTATTCTTTATTTGCTTGCTGAAGCTTCAACTCACTATCGTAGGAAAACTCTGGAACAATAAATGTTGATGGCCAACTTTGCTTTGAGGTAGAAGATTTGGAACTGGGGGAGGAAACAATGTCAGTGTCCACACTCGATGGCGAAGCTTCCTCCAATGGGGTGGCAGCAAAATATGAATGAGATGAGGAAACTGAAGACGATGCTTCTGAAAGAGGGATGACTTTGATAGTGCCTCTCTGCTGGAGCTCACATGTGTTGGTGAGATTTATGAATTCATTGTCAAAAAGTGGGTCCATAAATTGAATTCTCACATTTGACGTCAGCCCACACTGACATTGGACTTCTTTCACAAGTTCCTCAACTGTGTCTGGGCATCCATTTGAAAGGGTTAACCTTTGGCTGGTGTTGTCCAGGACAACTTTCAAGAGAAAAGGCTCGTTCATACATAAACAAGATTTAATTAAAAAACAACTTTTAACAAAACATGCAAGATCTAAACAATAATAACTACAAAGACCTACAGAACACAGACAAATAGGGTTGGGCAATAACTTATTTTTTACAGATATACAAGGATAAATAATTGTACCGACAAGAAATTGTCTTTCACAGGAATGAAGAAAAAGGCTGATTTAAAATGGAAAAAAAGCTGGGGACTCATTTTGTGCAACTGTGCAGCAGACTTTATCAAAACAATACAGTGTCATGTGTGTTAAAGTATAGTCCAGCATGTGACGGAGGAGCAGCAGAGATGACAAAAGACCATTAAAAAAAAACTAGCGGCCTTTGATAATGAATAGTGATAAATGCTTAAGTCTGTATTGCCCAACCCTACTTTTAAAACTTGTGAAACTTGCTGCTTGTGAATTAAAATATAAATGTATACATTTGTCTATGTTACCCCAAAAAATAAGCTCTTTAAAATTACCATCCAACATTTCATACATATGTACTAACTACAGTTTATCTGAAGTAGTTATCTTGATAGAAACCCCCCTCTAATTCAAAGAACAGACCTTTAATAACAATATGCCTTTTTAACGTCACCATGAGTCTCGAGCCAACTGAGTACTCGGCAAGAAGATAAAGGTCAGCCATTTCCTTTAGCTCCAAAAGCTTTAGCTCTCTTGTTGATGATGTGGTTATTTCAAAGGCTCTGTAGTGCTCAGTGTACCACCCGCACAATAGTCTCACTATAAGATGCAGCTCCTTTTTTATGATACACAAGTGAATGATCTCAGCAAACTCTGGCATGCCACTTGTTGACCCATGTACAACTATCATGCCTACATTGTAAGTTATGCCACCTATGGTGGCTACTTTTGCAAGATGGACTACAGTTATATTTAAATATTTTGTTTTCACCGCCAAAGCAATGTCTTGATTCAAAAGATAAACCAGGAACAAAGATGCACTGGGTACTTCAAGACTTGCATTGCCATAAGAATGTGACTTCAAGTGAAATGCAATCATGTATTGGTGCTTTGTAGCAAGAGTCAGTGGAATGTTTTTAAAACAACTAGTATGCTTGACAATCTATTTAAAATAACTATGCTTAGCTTCAAACCTAAGCGTCCATAGCACTACCAGTGGACCAAAACACCTTATCATGTAAGGGTAGTGCTCAATTAGGTGATGCTTGGGCAGCAGTCTGACTGCTGGAAATGATTCCTGGTATTGTTGTCTGTGTTCTGTAATCTTACTTTCAAGGTAAACAATGGTTTCATCAGTATGTGTTGGCGCAACAATGAGTTCAACAATGTTTTTTTAATTTATTAACACCAACCAGGCTGGTTCATTTTGAGCCACCAAGTGACCAACAAGAAAGGGAAGAAGCCTTAGCAAACTCCAGTTCTCATGGGCATTGCCTCCAAGAGTTTTCCGAGCCGAGAAGTTTTGTGGTACAATGTGAGGCTTATTTAATTTGTCTGACATCTTATAGGGAAAGGCCAATGTCGCATTGTTCAAATCACTGATAGTAAAATACTTTTTTGAAATCAGTGAGGACAAACAATAAAATGCCCTCAAATACATCATGAGCCACATAGGGTGGATAACCTGTCAGAACATGGAAATGTGTGAGGTGCTTTGTAAAAACACACTCTCGTTTGACTCCAAAACAATGAGTCCCTATTCCAAGAGCAATTTTTAAATGGTCACTATGTTTCTCTTTGCTACGTAGCTCAAAAGCACCAGAGGCTACACTGTGACAGTCAGCTTCAGATCGCTTTGCTGTGCAAAAACGACAAAAGAAATCAGATGAAAAATTCTCTATAAAACCAGCGATACTGTGTGCTCCCAAGTTATCAGCAATAACAACTTGCACTGTGCCTTTAACAAAAGAGCCCAATAAAGCAACAAACACACCTTCAGTCTCTAGGACTTTAAGATCTTGCAAAAGTGGTTCTAGTAGACGTTCATAGCCATATTCTTTTCCATCAACACTTTTGAAGAGTGCAGCAAAATAAATGGAGGACAATGCTGACTGAGTGGAAGGTTACCAAGAACCCAGTAGACACCACAGAGCTTGTGCTTTTTCCTGGGGGTACCTAAAGGGTTACACACCTCAAAGTCATCTATGTACAGACAAATAGAAATGGTTGGTTGTTCTGCATTCAATAGCTCATTTTCAATGAAAAACTTGCCGTCTTCGGGACGTCTGAATTCATGAGACCAACAATAAACTTGCGTTTTCCTTGATTGACCAGAACTGTGTATCCAAAATTCCTTTGCAATTTAGAACTTGCTGCAATAACTTCAATATTGGAATATACTGAAAACTTTTTTTTTTTATTATCTAGCAAGTAAGTGACTGGCTCAACAATACAGAATCTCTCTTTGTAATACTTTAACCGTCTATGCACAGTACTGAGAGGCCCCCCTTTCTCAATTGCTCGACAAATAAGCAGAGGTGGGTAGTAACGAGTTACATTTACTCCGTTACATTTACTTGAGTACATTTTTGAAAAAAATGTACTTCTGTGAGTAGATTTATTTTGGAATACTTTTACTTTTACTTGAGTACATCTTTGATTATTTTTTTTTACTTTTACTCCGTTACTATCAATATCAATGAATTCGTTACTGTCAGCAGTTTTTTCCCCTTAAAAAATAGCTATATTGTTCTCAGAAAAGTGGTGTACGCACCCATTTTCAAAAGGATCCGTGTCATTGGTTAATAGCTCTCATGTATTATTCCGTAACCCCTACAACCAATCGAGTATTGACCATGAAAGTCGGGTCTTCCGGCCGGGCAATCAGGAAAGATGCGATGCACAGTGCGCACTTGTTTCTCATTGAATGACATGGCGGACACAGATCAACCGGTGGAGGAGGAGGCAGTTCATCCATGGCCTCACATAGAGGCTATGTTTTCTTTTATTTCATTTAAAAACAACAGCTATGTTATGTGCTGCTGCCTCTGCCAGCCAAAAAAGATGGAAATATCTGCCTACAAGAACTCAACATCAAATCTAAAGAAGCATGTCGCGGTAAGTTTTTTTTCCCTCCAACTTCTTAGCTAACCCTGCACTCAGTTTTATGCTAGCTCTATGTTGTTTTATATGTTTTACTTCTTGCATTTATGTTCATCACTTTGAGATTTTTATCTGTGAAAAGCGCTCTATAAATACATTTATTTACTCAGTCAGCAGAAGTTTTTACTTAATTACCGTAAATTCCGGGCTACAAGCCGCTACTTTTTCCACATGCTTGGAACACTAACTTGAACGTCAACAATGCGGCTGTTTGTTACCGGTAGGCTAGATGGCCTTCGTGAAGGTCCTCCGACCATAGTGCTTAAGCCAAACTTATCAAATCTTCGTCATGCATTGCCAACAACAAACTGTGTTAAAATTGCTTCCGTTTGAGGGATCTGGATTTGGTGTTTATGTGTGAGAAATTGTTAAATATATATTAGACGTCATCGTCATTGTGAAACTGCTCCTGTTTCAGCTGCACTGTGACACCGTTTGCTAGTGATGCTGTTTACATTAAATAAATAAATACACCTTATTATATGCCCATCACATAGTAAGCCCCTTTCTGACTTGCCCTGGAAAGCACTGTGGTGCGGACCTATTCTTTTATACCGTTCCGCTTTTATAAACGTCCGCTCGTTGATCTGGAGCTGTAGCAGACATGCACAGCCATAAAAGCTGAGATGTTGCGGCGCGTCGTTCTGGCTGAACGGGCTGAACGCACAAGAAAGCGTTGCGGACATAGTTGAAGGGAGGCTGTGCTGACACTGGACGTGGCCAGAACGAAATAAGTCCGCAAGGCATGTTTGAAAAGATAACTCAGGTTAAAGATCAGATGGACTTACCGCACCTATTCCATAATGCATGTCTGAAAATAGCTCAAAGTATAAACGCTGCAAGAACGTAAAGCAGTCATTCAACTTCAGATTAAACTTTTTTTTTGTAACAAAGAAAATGGAGACGTCTCACTACTGGGACTAAATAATTTAATAGATACAGGCAGTCCAGAAAATAAAAAATGAATGACTTATATAAATGTTTTGAGACAGATCACTGCTCTTTTTTGCAGTATACTTGAAAAGTAATTTAATTTGCATTAAAGTAGCCTACTGACAAGAAGCTAAGTTGTTGTGCCCATTATTTGTGTCTCAGATTATTTATTGTTGGTCCTGATTAAACTTGAATGCCCATTAGAGGTTATTGATGATTAACCTTTTCATCTCAGTCTGCTCTGGACAAATACATTTTCAACAGAAATCGTTTTTAAGAAACTCATTAAAATGTATAAATATGGGTAAAAAGTTATTTAAATGGTAACATTTGAATCCTCTTGATCGGATTGGTGATAGTTTTTTTTTTGTTTAAAACTCCTTGAACGGCCCCTAAATTTTGATCATGTAAAACCTACAAAAACAGTCCTGCCCTCTATTATGGACATGAACTAAGCCTGCAATTTGGTTTGACCAAATATTCTGAACATGTGCAGCAGGCACCAGCATTGGGCACCTATTTGTGTTTTTCTTGGTTTATTGTTGCACATAAAAATCATGGAGTTGAGAATCTATGGTGATTTGATAACAAAATCTCAAAAATTTGTGTTCTATATCAGTCTTGTGCTGTTTACCATTTAGAATGCACAAATTCTAAATGGTAAAAAAAATATATATATATATATATATATTTTCTTTTTTTTTTTTTTTTTTTTTTTTTTTTTATCCAGCAGTCCCCCCCCCCCCCCCCCCCCCCCCCAAAGTTTAGTTTTTTTGTTTTTGGTCTCTCTTGTAATTGCTTAATACTTTTTTTGTCTGTCAACAGAGAGTTCATCCCAACAAGTTAACGGAATACTCAAAGTTGATGGAGTCAAACAAGAAGAGGAAGTCCACTGCCTCTGATGATCAAAAAATGAAGTCTGCCAAGATCAAGCAGTACTTTTCCCCAGGGGGGGTAACACAAGCTACATTTGATAAGCTCCTGCTTGATTTTATTTGTGAGAGTAGCCAAGCTTTTTCTGTTGTTGAGATGGCCTCATTCAAAAGGTTAATGGCAGCAGCCCATCCTCCACGTGTTGTAATGACCAGAAAAACCTTGATTAACCGACTGGAAGAGGCTGTAAAAGAGATGAAGACCGTCATCATCAACAAGCTCCGCGACGTGCCCTTTGTTGCAACCACAACAGACTGCTGGTCTGCCAGGCAGAGGAGTTATTTAGGTGTCACATGTCATTGGATAGACCCTAAAACCTTAGAACGTCACTCAGTGGCACTGGCTTGCAGACGTCTCAAAGGCTCCCACACGTTTGACATCCTTGCTGCTGCCTTGGAGGAAATTCACTCTGAGTACCATATCAGTGAAAAGGTGACCAGAACAACAACAGACAGTGGGTCAAATTTCCTTAAAGCGTTTCGTGAATACGGGGAGAAAGAAGAGGATCCCATTAATGGGCAAGAGCAGGTTGACTCTGGTTCTGACGATGACTCATCTGATGATGCCCCAGAGTACCACAATGTGTCTGCCATTTTGGATGATGACACTGGCCTAGAGTACCACCTTCCAAGACATCAAAAATGTGCTTGCCATCTTCTCAATCTAGTCGCAACCATTGACGCAGAGGCAGCAGGTGCTGGGAATGAGGTGTACAAAAGGCTGTTGCGGTCTTCTATGGCAAAATGTAATGCCCTCTGGAACAAAACTAGCAGGTCAACTGTGGCCTTTGAAACAGTTGAACATGAGTGCAAATTGCAGTTCCTTCGACCGAATCAGACCCGTTGGAGCTCACTGTATCTCGCTGTGGACAGAGTTGTGCGCATCTACAAGGAGCAAGGAGAAGGTGCCATTCGAAATGTGTGCTCAGCATTAAAAATCAAGATGTAAGTTTACAAAATGCTCTGTCAAGATTGCAATAATAATTCAAATATAAACAAATTAATTTGCTTACCAAAATATCCCTTAATTGAAAGTGCAGTTTAAATTAGATACCATGCTGATGACTGGGATGATAACATGCATATAAAATTCAAGATATTTGAGCCTACTTATGTTAACACAAAATGCAGATATTTATGACAGGCCTCGCTACCTACCCTCATCACCCAACAGTTTCTGATCTGTAGCAAAGATGCTGTCACATCAGCTATTTCCCTCTCTCAATGCTAGTTCATAACAGTTGTATTTGGATTTGTATCTTTCTAGTATGTTTTAATGGGGGAGAGGGGGATGGGGGGTAACAAACAAGATATTTGCATGAGAAATAACAGTACTACTGAAAGTACACCTAGATCAAAGACTGGAATATTGTGTGCATGTGTGACCAATTATAATTGATACCAGTTTTATAAATCTACTCCTGTACATCTTTTGCAGGCTCAATCCAGCCGAGATGGGATTGGCTGATTATGCTGCTGTAATGAAGCCTGTTGCTGCAGCCCTCAACATTCTTCAAGGGGAGACATCAGTTCATATGGGGTTCCTTCTTCCTACCCTGTACCAGTTGCAAGATAAGCTGAAGAAGCTGGAAACCATCTGCAAAGTGTGTAAGCCTCTTCTTGATGCCCTGCAGCATGGAATAAGGAGGCGATTTGAGGACAGCATGAAAGATCCTGAGCTCATTGCTGCAGCGGTGCTACTGCCAAGATTCAGGACTTGCTGGACCTCTGATGAGAGCGTCCTAAAATCTGGTAAATGCTTACTGTTTGAAGAATAGATTGACAATAATTTAAATTTGCTGTTCTTGGATATTTGTAAATGTCGCTAACCCTAGCCTGTTTGAGTCTCACCAAATTTAACCAAAAAAAAAAAAAAAAAAAAACTTGGATAATTTGCCTAATATGAAGGTATTATTGGAGAAATTGGAGTACATAGGCAGGGAACTCTAGCGGTTCAATACACATTTGTAATGCCTGTATCTGTAGAGGTAAACAAAGAGTTAAAGTTAATGTTGACTCTGTTTTTTATTTTATCATGCAATAGGACTGGGCTTCATCCAAAACCATCTTGCCAGTGGCTTTACCAACGATGATACAAGTAGCGGCCAATCAGATGAGGAAGACTTTTTTGCATCAATGAAGTCAACCAAGTCACAGGTAGGAGAGGTGGAGGGATACCTCTCAAGTTCAGCAAAGGAAGGTATGGAGTTATTGCATTCATTCCCTCAAGTAAAGCACTTGTCGATGAAGCTTAACACTGCTCTGCCAGCTTCTGCTGCCTGTGAGAGACTTTTCAGTCACGCTGGGATCCTTTTTACTGCAAAAAGGATCACACTGCTGGGAAAAAACCTTGAGAATCAACTCCTGTTGAAATTTAACCGTCACTTCATGATGTGACTCTTTTGGATCAAAAACAATCAGATAACTCACTGAAACATCGAGTTTGTGTTAACAGTTAAGTGTGTTAAGTGTTTGGTAATCGGCATTAGTTCATACAGTTTCAAGTAAAAATGGGAAATTCAGCATCAAGTGGAAAGCTTGACAACAAGTGGGGTGATATAGAGAAGGGAGTGATGGAGCTGTAAAAAGAGAAGAGGGTGAGTGAAAAACAGAAGGGAGAGGGGGGGGGGGGGGGATTGAGCATTAAAGGGAAAGTTGAGCAAAAAATGGATTAATCTAACATTTTTGTTAGATATGTTGAATATTTTCAAACAAATATTTTATTTTGAACTTTTTTCTATAAAAGAAAATTCTGTGTGCAAATGTTCTACACAAGTTGCTATGAACAGAAGCCAACCTGTGTGTCAATTTTCATCTGTTAATTGTTTTTGGCACAAGGTTTCGTTGAGATTGCGGAATACTGTAAAAGCTCAATGCATGTTGATTGTTTAATAAATAAGATGTAACTTGGTACTCAAGTACTTTTTTCACTGTGTACTCTAGTACTCTTACTCAAGTAAGTATTTGGATCATTACTCTTACTTTTACTTGAGTAACTTTTGTTTACATGTAACTGTACTCTTACTTGAGTACAGCTTTTGGCTACTCTACCCACCTCTGCAAATAAGATTGGATGAAGATAATGCAATTGTTATATCCTTAACTAAATTGTCTTCAAGTTGAACCTTATGTCGATTAAGAACCTCTCTTACAACTCCATTGGAAACTGAAAATGAAGCAGAGTTAAGTAAATAGTACAGCTCATGTAGAAACGCATCAACAGCAATACCTGGGACATGCACCAAATATTCCAGCTGTAGCAAGGCTGTGGCAAACTGCTGTTCAACGAGGTCTATCGGCTGTCCTTGTGGATTTAGTGCTGCACTAACAAAGTCCTCATCCACTTCTTCCTCTTCCTGATAATCAACAGATTCCTCAAAAGAAGATGAAGGCAAGGTAGTGTTTATCACAACACCTGGATTAATACTCTCTGTTATATGTGGGGTGTGATGGCGACTTTTATGTGACTTGAAGGTGCCACAAATGCATGTTTGAAAGCTACAACCATTAAACATACAGCTAACATTTTCAAATTTGTGTAAATGGCTGTTAATATGAATAAAGTAAATATACAGAGTTGTTGTTGAGATGGATTTTTGTGTGCTCTGCTATGATGGAGAAGTAAACTATTCAATGTCTTAAATGTGCAAGGACAAGACAAATAAGTGCAGGGAAAGCGATTAGTGCGGCCAAACTGAGGATGTTTAAGCTTGTAATGTTTGAGGAGTGCAGGCCTACTTGATACTTTTACCCAGCACCCTTTACACTGCCACTGTGGATACAAAAACAAAACAGTCACATTTTTCTGTCATTTGTATACAAAAACATAATAGTGATTACATCCAAAACATGCAAGATGACCAACTCCTACTCCTGACTTGACTTGGTTGGACCCAATAAAATATACAAAACAAAAAATATACAATTGTAAGTGTGTCAGTCGACGAGTGCTAATCCGGAGCCCTGCCCACGTTAAGATGATAGTACCTGGTCCTATGAGCTAGCACAAACTTGAAAGCAAAGTAGATCCACAGCAAGCACAGTCATAGTTGGTGGCAGCAGAATATGTGGAAGAAAAAAGAACACTTTTAGATTGTCCAACAAAGATCTACCAATTCTGACTGTTAAGTAACATGGATGTGTCCAATTATTAAATAATACTTACCAGAATATGTATCAAATTTGTAAAAATAAAAGTATTGTCCCCATTATTTTTTAACCAATTTTGTTACTTATAGATCATTGAGACTAAAAAGTTCCAAAGAGAAGATATTAATTTTATGAAATGCATGTCATTTCAGAATCGTTATGTACAACACAGATCTAACGTAAGACAAAAGAGGGAGCTGAACTATCAACTATGAAGCTTATGAAATGGTTACTTATGAAAGTATTGGCAGTCACAAAGTCTCTTTTCAACCATGTTAAGATGAAATTACCTGGTCTGATGGAAACCCTCGGAACCCCTGTATCCACAGCAAGGATTGTTAATGCGAGCAAACTATGTGGAATTCAGAGGAACACATTAAATCCACTATAAACTTTACACTGACAAACACTGACATCTACTAATACTGACAGTTATTTAAAGTGGATATAATCAATTAGAGTATCATTGTCACCAGAACATTTAGGTTTATATTTTGTTTAATTTATTCTGTTGAACCCTGAAAGGACATGTCCTATATTGTGTTTTTCTGCAGTGTCCAAAATAAACATGTAAATCCAATTTAAAAAAAAAAAAAAAAAAAAAGAATAAAAATAAATAAATAAAAAAAATCCTCCCATTATAACACTTTATTATGGATCACTGTGACCAGAAAGTGGGTTTCAAAAAGTATGCGGGGGAGACCAGTTTCCTTCGTGGTCTGGTTCTCCAACAGCACAAACTCCCTAAAAGTTCACACTTGATAAAAGTGTGAAAGAACAGTCCTTTTGCTGAAGAGTTGGGGCTCATTGATAGCCTGATCAATACTACACATATAGCTCGCTACCGTCTTTTTTCTTGCTGGTCATCGTATGCGCGCACATTCCCCATGTTCACGTGCCAAGTTGCAGAGAATGGGCTTTTTGTAGCCTGAGAAGTTCATTTCACGCATCTGTACTGTCTATGTGGTGGAACAAATCCACAATTAACATTTTTACCCCTCTTTTTGTGATGTTAACGACCATTTACAATCATTAACTTTAATCGAGAAACTACCGTTGCTAACTGTTACAAGCTGCCTTTCACTTCCGTGTCTGCTAGATCTCAGCTGCGGCTGTATCTGAACCAAACATCCTCTAAACCCCGCCTTTCTCAACTTGTGATGTGTTCTGATGAGTGCCAAAACGGAAAACTTTAAGCCTAGCATGTTAAAAAAAGAAAAAGAAAAAGAAAAAGTCTGACTAGCAGCAAATAATAAAGCCTCTTCATTTCGGTCAGCATCTGACTGAGGGCGGCTCAAACAGGCACCTGTTTGCAGTGTGGGTCTGTGCCCCGACCACGTTCAGATGAGAATAAAATAAAATACTAATTTGAACGAGGCGCTTAGTTGCTTAGTGCTGCTTGGAGGAAATAACTCGCTCGCTTTTGGCCCATTGATTGGTTTATAGCTACGGCTTTAATGTGAATCCTACCTGTATGAGACCGCGTCACAAAAATCAAGTCACATCCACAGCCACGGAGTCACACCGGAAAAGGAAAGCGATCTAACAATAGGGTTCAGTGATGTTGTCAACGTCCCCAAATTAAAATACAATTAGCAAAACAATGACATTTATATTCCAGACGGCCTGAGTGAAGCTACAAGAATTAAACTGTAAGACATTATTAGCAGCATATACATCAGCTAACTGCGACACCATTTTCAAGACTAGCTAGCAAACGAGCTACGACACATAACTTATTTACAACTTCGCATAGCCTGACTTGAATGTAATGGTTCTCCAGCAGCTTGCTGGCAAGTTCATACAAGATACAAAGATACATACAAGATTATTAAGCATAGGCTTTGATCCACAAAATTATTTTAGAATTTTGAACATTTTAGAATCTCAGCATCGATCTGCGAATAATGGCTTAATGGACAAAGCTGGGTGTCTTCTGTGTGGAAACACAGTGAAGCTGTAATGAAAGAATACAACGTAAGAAGACACTTTGACGTCATAGTCATTTCTTACTGTGATGTTATCGATGACATCACAGTCATTTGTTACTGATTACCTGTGACCATGGAAATATATGCTTGTTGCCCAGGCAACCAAGTCTTATTGGTAACCATGAAGATAACACTTGGTTGCCAGGGCAACAATCATCCTGGGATGTCATCATTGATGGCATGACAGATATCATTGTTGCCCTGGCAACCAAGTGTTATTGGCATGTTCACCAACAGCTCACTTTTTCTTCTAAGGGGTTGTTGGCATGACAACCAAGCCATCATTCAATGATGTCATCGATGACATCACAGTCCTTTCTTGCTGTGATGTCATCGATGTCATCACTGATGGCATGACAGAATGATGTCATAAGAATTATGTCATCATTCATGACATCACGTATGTTACTGATTACCTGTGACCATGAAAATAAATGATTGTTGCCCTGGCAACCAAGTGTTATTGTCATGTTCACCAACAGCTCACTTTTTCTTCTAAGGGGTTGTTGGCATGACAACCAAGGCTTGTCAAAGTGTTAACCAATATTTGTTGGCATGGTAACTGAAGTTCCACTGAGTCATTGCTATTGTAACTGAAGCATTCACCATTGTGAGTGTTTCACCTTCACTTTAGAGGTTTGTGTTCATACAAAATGAGTTCTTGACATTTAGTTTTTTTTTTGTTTTGTTTTTTTTTTAATTTAGCCAATCTTTAACCAGAAATGTCTTATTGACATAACACATTTCTTTTTCAGTCAAGACTTGGCTGAGACAAGCACGATCACAATCCACAAAAGAGAGACAATCACAATTAAACAGTTACAATAAAAACACAAAGAAAACAAACAAAGAAAATCAACATATATAAGAGGAAACTAAAAGCAGTGACAGGTCAGTGATGGCATCACCAGAAGCCTCATGTACATCCACTTGTGTGGATTTCCTACTGAAACATGGCGTACACTCAAATCCAGAAAATGTTGTATGCGCAAAAAAAATCCATGAGTATGAATCTGTGCGTACACATGAATCTAAGCACATTTCCTTCATACATCCTGGTCAATGTGGAATAGAGCGCACATGTTGGAACAATGGACGCCTCCCTGTCCACGCCCCCATTTAAATACACAAATCTTATTTAAATCAGCTGCACCTGAGATTTCCCTATTTGCACGAGTAGAAAATTACAAGAGAATGAGTGACAGGAAAAGGTGAGGTTACTTAAGACATTTTACACTTCATGCACAGTAGTTTAACTAGGAGAAACAAACAGCAATGATGCTGTAAAGATGGAACAGAATGTGGGGAAGCATTAGGACAATTACAGGAATATATTTATGTAACAAGAAGTTGCCCATCGCGCACAGTGCCCCCTTGTAGCCTGTTCCCAACCATGCTGGTACAGAGAATGTATGAGTCATCCGTTGAACCAGGCCACCATGCTACTCAAATCAAATCAAATCAAATCAAATCAAATCAAATCAAATCAAATCAAATCAAACTTTATTTATAAAGCACTTTTCACACTGAGGCAACACAAAGTGCTTTACGTGAAAAAATCAATTTATGCCTATCAAAAACAAAGCAAGCCTTTGCACACATAAAAAAAAAAAAAGTCAAAGTGTTTCATACAGTTGCACGGACAAACATGCATATATATACACACAAACCAGGGGCCCACAACCATAAGGCTGCAGTGTAGGGCCCCAGCCACCCAGACAAGGGTGATCACCGCAGCAGCAACCCCCAGACTGAGCATGCAAAACTTCCCGGCATGGAGAATCCCCATGAGGAAAACACTGGAGTTGAAACAAAGATTAAATAATCTTAAGAAACAATAAGCTAAGAGTAAATAAATAAATAAAATAAAATAAATGAATACAGTTGAGTGAAATAAAAATGAAAATAAAATAACAAGACATAAAATTAAGAATAAATTAAGATTAAATAAAATTTAGTTAAAAGTTAAGCTAAAAAGGTAGGTCTTAAGCCTCTTTTTAAAAACATCAACAGTCTCTGCAGCCCTGATGTCCTCTGGCAGTCTATTCCACAGACGAGGGCCGTAACAATGGAAAGAGGCCTCGCCATATGTTTTGGTCCTCACCATTGAAACAACCAAGAGACTGGTACCAGAGGACCCTAGGGTCCGCGAGTGTTCATGATTTAAAACAAGTCAGATAAATAAGAGGGCCCAAGACCATTAGGACATTTATAAACTACTAAAAG
Organism: Melanotaenia boesemani; assembly: GCF_017639745.1. Classification (NCBI taxonomy): domain Eukaryota; kingdom Metazoa; phylum Chordata; class Actinopteri; order Atheriniformes; family Melanotaeniidae; genus Melanotaenia; species Melanotaenia boesemani. The sequence continues at coordinate 8,027,338 of NC_055705.1, read as the reverse complement.
AACCTTAAAATCAATCCTGAAATGCACAGGATCCAATGCAGTGATTTTAAAACTGGTGTGATGTGATGTGTGTGTGTGATGTATGATTTGTTACAGATCCCCGTTGTAGAATGTAATCAGTTATCAATGTCGAGTTCTAAAATGTGGTCATAGTTCAAAGCCAAGATTATAAAAGGATCTATATAGGGATGTTTTTACATCATAATGGCTGTGAATAGGCGCATATGGCATGTTAGTGCATGGCGCAGTTTCAGGATTATGGATTACTACGCTGTAAGTTTTGGTCAAAGAACAATGTAGATAGACTGAAAATTACCACAAAAAGGTAAGGAAATAAAAAAATGTCGTTGTTTGTGAGAATAGCTTTGGGATTTGGTGCTGTATTTGGTGATAAACATGCTGTCTGATAAGGCTTGCTGTGATATGCGAAGGTTAGCTTTGTGTTTGTTTTGAGACTGATGTAAGGTTCTTGGTGAATATCTTTTTTATGCTTGGTATCATATGAAAGTGCAGCTTTTCTAGTTTCAATTGATACCCAATATGTTGGGGTGGAGTAAACGGATCACGCGTTGTGTTGCCTTTTGTTTCGGATATTACTCGTTATGGTGGCGCTGTTGTTTGTGGCGTACGTATTTTAAAGTTGTTATTAAACAAATCCTTTGTTGACTAAATGCACTTGGAGAGTTGATTTAGTGGCATTGGGTATTATTCTATGAGACACATTATAAATAAAATATCCTTACATCACTAAAGTAACTTTTTTACACACATGAACTTGTGTTTACACCTGTTGGACCCATCGGTGGGTCCGTCGGGCTTAAGAGGTTAATGCTTGCATCACATGGTGAGTGAGGTTGATCAGCGTCTGCGATGGGCAACCCGCCTGCGTCTGCAGACGACGTGAGCCTCTGCAGAAACCACACAAGCATAAATCCGCCTTTACACTACATCTTGATGATGACTATGAGTCTACAGAGGATCCCAGTGCGGTGTAAGATATCATGCCTCGTTCCTGTACCAAAGACCCCGTGTCCCAGTGGCCCCCAGGATTACAGACCCGTGGCACTGACTTCACATGTCAAGTAGACCCTTCTGAGACTCATACTGGATCAACTCCAGCATGGTGGACCACATATGGACCCCCTTCAGTTCGTGTACCAGTCTTGCCTTGGAGTTGAGAATGCCATCATCTACCTGCTTAATTGTGTCTACACCCACCTGGACCAGTCAGCAAGCACTGTGAGGGTTATGTTCTTTTACTTTTCCAGTGCATTCGGTTCCAACAGGCCAACCCCTCTGGATTAAAATCCGAGGGCGATGCAGGTGGATGATTCTCTTGTGTCCTGGATTGTGGACTACCTGACCGGATGACCACAGTATGTGCTCCTGGAGCACTGTGTGTTGGACACGGTGGTCAGCAACACTGGAGCACCACAAGGGACTGTCCTGTCCCCGTTTCTTTTCACCCTCTAAACATCTGACCTCAGCTACTTCACAGAGACCTGCCACCTTTAGAAGCTTTCTGACTCTGCTGTAGTTGGATGTATCAGTGGAGGAGATGAGGTGGAATATCGAGCTGCTGTGGACTCCTTTGTCACATGGTGTGAGACCAAAACACTAGCAACAGGGCGTCAGTGTGGAAGTGGTGAAGGATCACAAATACCTTGAAGTGCATATTGACAATAAACTGGACTGGGTTAAGAACACTACTGCACTTTACAAGAAGGACCAGAGCTGTCTCTATTTTTTGAGGCGACTATGGTCATTTAACATCTGCCAAACACTGCTTAGGATGTTTTATGAGTCTCTTTGCTGCTGCATGCTGGGACAGCAGGCTGAGGGTTGCAGACACAAACACAATGATCCGCAAAGCCAGTAACGTTGTGGGGATGGAGCTGGATTTTCTGACGGTGGTGTCGGAAAGAAGAACGTTATCCATAATAAAGACCATACTGAACAATACCTCCCACCCGTTTCACAACCTGCTGATGAGTCACAGGAGTACGTTCGGTGAGAGACTGATACCACCTAAATGCTCCACAGACAGACACAGGAAATCATTCCTACCTGTGACCATCAAATTGTACAACTCCTCCATATAGCAACATCATCCACTGTTATACACCTGAAACCTTATGCACTGCATTTACATTTTACATTTACATTTTACTGTCTATCATACTGATAATTGTGTGAATGCTTTTAAGCATTCACACTATAGTTTTCCTGTTTCTCTTTATTATTTTCTATTATTCTTCCGCCGTTTTTTGTCGTTCAACATCTTGAGCTAGCTTCAGCCGATTTCAACAATTTTGGTATCAAAACGTTCAGCTCGTTCAGGACATTTATGCTTCTATTCAACTTTTTGATATCTGTTCAACTTTTCAAATTATTGATCAATTTATTGATCTTCAGCTCCCATTGAAATGAATGGCATTTCAGCTCTTCAGCCTTCACCTCCTTCAAAAACTTTCAGCTCTTTCAGCTCTTAGAACTTCAGCATACTTTCAGCTAGAAACACCATTCAAACTTTAAACAACTCACAAGGGATTGGGCTATTAAACTTGTATTCAACTTTTTGATATCTTTCAGCGTTATTGATTTATGGCAGTTTAAAAATCAATAACTTTTAGAATGTTCATTCCACTCTCTCCCACTCTAGCCCCCACTCTAACCTTTCAGCCTGTTCCACTACTCCAAACAAATTCTCATAACTCCCACAACTTTCATCGTAGAGACATAAATTATACATCAAAACGGAGGAATTTAAGTTGGCTTCGAGCAGAACCAAGAATGACAGAGCTGGGATTTACAGATCTCCAGCTATGCCTCTCCAAGCGAGGAAAAGTCTACTTTTGCTCCCATAGACTTCCATTCAAATCTGGATTCTAAGAGGAAAATGCATTTCTCATGTGTTTTTAACTTGTCACCATTTAAATTCTGTTCACATTACAGTAAAATAAACCACATCCCTGCGTTCCCCAGACCCTCCTGGCGCTCACGGTGAAAAAATTATTTGGATAACTCTTATAGTTTTCTTTTAATGAACAGTTGTTCGGGAGGTGCGCAAAGTGATTGGAACAGTGCAGCTCTGCTCTCTGCTTGTCAGCTAAGTGAGGGGCCGTTGTCATGACGACTCACTGACTGCTCTCAGCTGTGAGCAGCCAGCTGACCTTTCACCTAATTCATTCAGTTTTATTGATCCAGATCATGGACTTCTCACCTGGTTTTGGCCTCCTATTGAGTCCAGGCATGTCCCTCTGTCCTCTTCTCCTGTCTCCTCCTTGTCCTTCACATTACAACAGGCCGCATGTCCTCCTCTATCTCTCCTCCTCTGTCTGTCCTCTCATCATGTCCTTTGCTGCTCACTTACATGATGGACTGTGTTTCAGCTGCCAATTCAACTCTGTTTCAGCTCTTTCTGCCTTTTACAATGATTACTTCTACATTCAACCAGTTCAGCACCTTTAATATTCACTTTCAGCTGTAAATCCTTTAACTATTGACTTCAGCTTCATGATTACTTCAGCTGAGGCTTCAACACCCAGACTTCAGCCCTTTTCAGCCATGTTGAACTGTCTTAAGCACATTTCAGTTCAGCTTTCCACCATTTTAACTACATTTAAACACCTGCTTGTGCTTTAAATCCTTCCAACAATTGACTTAAGCTTCATATAAACTGCTTCAACAACCATAATTCAGCCCTTTTCAGCCATGTTGAACTATCTTAAGCACATTTCAGTTCAGCTTTCCACCTTTTTAACTACATTTAAACACCTGATTGTGCTTTAAATCCTTCCAACTATTGACTTCAGCTTCATATATACTGCTTCAACAACCATAATTCAGTCCTTTTCAGCCATGTTGAACTATCTTAAGCACATTTCAGTTCAGCTTTCCACCTTTTTAAGTACATTTAAACACCTGCTTGTGCTTTAAATCCTTTCAACTATTGACTTAAGCTTTATATATACTGCTTCAACAACCATATTTCAGCCCTTTTCAGCCATCTTCAGCAAACTTAAGCACATTTCAGTTCAACCTTTCAGCCTTTCAGCACCTTTTAATTCCACTTTGAGCTTTAAATCCTTCAACTTTTCACGTCAGCTTAATAAATTCTTATTCAACAGACATTTCAGCCTTTTTTAACCATCTTCAGCCACTTTTCAGCATTTTATTTCAATCATTCAGCATGACAGCATTCACACATGCTGTTATGCAATAACAGCTTTTTCTAGTGTTCTAAATGTTATTCACTGGCAGGATTTATCATGTATCTGTTGTTAAGATATTTTAACAAATTTGTGATTTTTCTTATTGTGACTACGATCTTTTCTTATTTGGTATTGAGTGGGATGGCACAAAATTTCCTCCAGGATTTAATAAAGTATTCTGATTTTGATTCTGAAATGGTGCAATACAAGGAGAGCATGTGTTCAGAGTAGAATTAATTTTATCAGACATTTTAAAATTTTGTTTCAGTTTTAGTCCAATTTTAATTGCGCTTATTAGTTTTTATCACATTTAGTTAACCTCATGTCGTTTGTGTTTAGTCAAGTTCTAGTCGACTATAAGTCGAGCATTTAAGTCTTTATTTTAGTCCAAGGAAATGTAATTTTATTTATCTAGTCTGAGTCAACAAAAACTGACAACATTTTAGTCTAGTTTTAGTCAGGACAATCATTTACCCTTTTCCTTTTTTTGTCAGCAGATAATATTAAACATTGTTAGTAGTTAGTAGAACATTGTTAAATAAAGTTTAACATTGTTAAACTATATTTAACAGTCTATTTAAAACTCATACCTAAAACATAACTATGCTATTTTATGTAAAAATAATTGCAGGCATTTTTATGTTTACATGCATTTATTTAGGTTAAAGTAGTTTTGAATTCAGTGTGGCGTGTTATTTTTATTTTATCTAGATGGTTTGTTTTAGTACATTTTAGTTTTTAGTTTACATCCATGTGTAGCTGCTCAGGTGTTTTATGTTCACTATATTTTGCTTGCAGCTCCTAGATTAGCTCATACTTCTGTCTGCTTTAATTAAACTTGCAATCCAACTGTAAACATAGTTACCCGACCAGTGTAACGTATCTAAGTTAGCAGAAATTCAACTTTACACACAATTTTACCAACAAGTTATGGTTGCTACATGCTAAGAAGCTAGTAGGTTAGCCAGCATTAGTTTGCAGTCGGTTTTAGGTTATTGTTGGAACATTACAGCCGTTGGTTTATAAACAACCACCACCAAACTTTTTGTTAACTTACAACAATGTCTTTGTGGTGAACTGCGACGTGTCTCTTCAGGTTTGTTGTGTTTTTGCACCTACCTTGTGCCCACATTCCTTCCCTTTGACTAAAATCAAGCATAACGTTTTTCTCCACTTCAGTGTAGCGAAAATGGCTCCATATATCACGTCTTCTCTCTCTCGGGCCCCGTGCAAAGCATGGTCATTAATGTTTTATGTTTAACTTTTCATCGTGAATCCACCTCCTGTCTGTCCCTTGTGTTTGTGCACCTGCCCGCTGCAGGTTTGAAAGGGTGTGTGTGTGCGTGTGTGTGTGTGTGAGTGGCTGAAGGGCCGAGGAGGAGACAGGGGATTTGACAAAATCATATGATATAATAAAATAATTTTCGTCTCATCTTTGTTCATGAACTAAAATGTCCATAGATTTTAGTCCAGTTTTTATTGAGTGAATGAGTGAACTACATTTTCGTCTCGTCTTTGTCAGTCCACGAGAATGCGTTCTGATTTAGTCCCAGTTCTTGTTTATTAATGGGGCTTTTAGTCTCGTCTAGTTTAGTTTTCATCCAGTGAAAAATGTGTGTTGACGGTGTTATTTTTATTAGTCATTTTTAAATTTAGTCTCAATTTTAGTCCAGTTTCAGTCGTGCTTCTTAGTTTTTGTCACATTTAGTCAACCTCATCCAGTTTATATTTCGTCAAGTTTTAGTCGACTATAAGTCAAGCATTTCAGTCTTTATTTTAGTCCAAGAAAATATCTCTTTAGATTTTTCGTGTTCGTTCTTGCTACCATGTGCCCACATTCCTTCCCTTCCACTAAAATCACATCAACGTTTTTTTTTTCTCCACTTCATTGTATTGAAAGCGGGTCCATATGTCTGGTTTTCTCTTTCTGTCGGGCCCCATTCAAAGCATGGCTATTAGTTTTACTTTTAACCATGAATCCACCTCCTGTCTGTCCCAGGTGTTGGTGCAACTGCCCGCTGCAGGGTGTGTGTGTGTGTGTGTGTGTGTGTGTGTGTGTGTGTGGGTGGGTGGGTGGGTGGCGGAGAGGCTGAGGAGGAGGAGGAGGATGAGGAGACAGGATTTGACAAAATCATATGGTATATCTGCTTTGTGTGTATATATGCATGGTTGTGCATGAAACTGTATGAAAGACTGATTTTTTTTCTTTTGTTTTTTTCTTATTTTTGTTGTGTAATCTCTTTTGATCTGTGCAAAGGCTTGCTTTGTTTTTAATGTGCATAAATTGATTTTTCATGTAAAACACTTTGTGTTGCCCCAGCATGAAAAGTGCTTTATAAATAAAGTTTGATTTGATTTTACATTAAAAGTCAGTCAGAATTTACAGGTACATTTGTGAAAGAGATGGAAAAAGCTGTGATAAAAGTCCTATGTATTCCCCAATAATGGATGAATCCACTAAAACAGCTAAAAGGGTTAAGTAACGTTTGTTACTGATTACCTATCACCATGGAACCATATACTTGTTGCCCAGGCAACCAAATGTTATTGTCATGGTTGCCTGGGCAACAGGAATGTGTTTCCATGGTGATAGGTAATCAGTAACAAATTAAACATAATTCTTTGATGTCATCGATGACATCACAGAATTATGTTTCCAGAGTTTATAAATAGAACCCCTTCCTCATTACGACCTTAACAATTTTCTGACAATGGCTAGAGGAAGATACAGACGCAGACAGGCTTCTCGCCCCGTACGCAGACAGGCCTCCCGCCCTGCACGCAGACGTCGGAGAGTCGATCAGGCTCAAGTCGTCCGCAGACGCAGAAGGGTTGCCCGTCGCAGACGCTGATCAACCTCAGTCACCATGTCACGCAAGCATTTAAAAAAGTCCCTAATCAGGGGCTTTTGTGCATCCTTGATCCAGACAGTCTTATCGGCTCCCTCATGGTGTAGACCTAGGTCTAGGTCATTGTAAATTTTTTATAATGACCTAGACCTATATAACTCACCCGCTGAGATGTAATTTAATCTTGAAATTCAGCTAAATTAGAGGTGTGTCCTTTTGATTGACAGGTGTCCAATATTAGTGGCAAGAAGGGAGAGCGCAGCACAACCGCACTCCCTAGCCGGCTAACAGCGCGCCCTAGCCTTAGCCTGCCCACATCCATGAGCTGGTCAGCCACCATTAGCTCGGGTAGGCATAAAGCTTTAAAGTTTTAAAAAGCCTCAGCGTTTACTCTTCACACTGCAAGGCGCCTCTGAATTGGCCTGATTTCTTTACATCTGTTGTGTAGAAAACAGCTTTGACAAAGCAGAGCTGGTGGTAAAAGACATGAACACTGTACATTAAATTGTGCTGTTCATGTCACCACTGTTATGTTCAAGCCACGCATTTATGTTGAGCCAGTTAGCCCCAAAGTTTTTGTCCCTTCAGATGATGTAAGGTTAGGTGTACATTCTAACCAGCAGTTCATGAATGGATCATCTTCCCGGCAGGGTCTGCCACAGAATCTCCCCGTAAGAATGGGACAAAAACCCAGGCTATTCATTGTTTTTTTTTACTATTGGAGCTGTATTTTTACATGGAAATTGTTTTAGCTATCTATTATAGTTAAATAAAAACTGTTCTTAAACATCTTCTTCTCTTTTCTCAGGTCTCCAATAACCAACATCTCTTTCCTTTTTTACATAAACATTTTACTGGTGAACTGCTCTCCTCGAACCTATAAAGTTGTATTATAAAGCTGTGTCAATACATATGAAGTGGGGGTCTGTAATGACCCTTGGGTTTATATAGACATTGGTTTCAAATAATGTGTGTGGTCACACAATGAATGACTTTAAAGTTGACATATCATGCTTTTAAATCCTTCCTTTTCACATGTAAATCATTCATTTATGGTCTATATAAAGTAGAACCGAAATGCTTTGGTCTGAATTCCTGGTTATTCCAGCTCCATACACCCCTTGTTAACCCCTGTTCTGAGCCTCGTCTTTAGAGAGACTCGTTTTGGTGTGGTCTCTTTAAATTTGAATGAGGCATTTCATGCCCCGCCTCCCTCCAGGTCGCAGAGAGCTCCACTCCCCCCCATTCAGCCATATTTGTAGTTTGATAGCAGCGATACGATTATCTACCGGCAGAGAAACTTTTTATTGGCAAATTTACTAGAGATGTCAACAACGGAAAACATGTCCGTCCAGCCTTACATGTTCGAGTCCTCCTCTCTCCCTTTCTGTTCGTCCCTCACTGATAAGTTCCCCATACACTTCCATGTATTTTTCATTATTACATGCCATCTGTACCAGCTGTTGTCACCACACCCACAACACTACTCAGGTAGGAAGCTAAAAGTTAGCACACAGTACAGTTATATCCTCAGGTAGGAAGCTAAAGGTTAGCACACAGTACAGTTATATCCTCAGGTAGGAAGCTAAAAGTTAGCACACAGCACAGTTATATCCTCAGGTAGGAAGCTAAAAGTTAGCACACAGTACAGTTATATCCTCAGGTAGGAAGCTAAAAGTTAGCACACAGTACAGTTATATCCATTCTATTCTATTCTACAGTCATTTAGCAGACGCTTTTATCCAAAGCGACTTACATTTGAGAGGAAGAACAACACAAGCATGAATTCAAACAAGATGGGACGTCATAATTAAGTGATAGTCAGACCGCTTTTGAGTCCAGTTGGACCCAGGTGCTGTCATGTAGTGCTAGTGCAGTGCATATAATTTTTTTTTTTTTTTTTTTTTTTTTTTTAAGTCATTTTATTTAAATACAGGATCACGATTTCATCACACAATATCAAGTAGGTCATAAGTGCATGATTTCATCACATAATATCAACTTGGGCATAAGTGCATGATATCATCACACAATATCATCTTGGGCATAAGTGCACACAGCTTCTTCAGTACTTGGTTGAGCCAAAAAGCTGGACAAATCTTTCTGACTCATTTAGTTAAGCTAAATGTGGAAATGCTCCTTAAGCAACTGAGTCTTTAGCTTGGTCTTAAAAGTGGATACGGACTCTGCGGATCGGACGGAGTTTGGTAGATCGTTCCACCACCGGGGAACAACAGAGGAGAAGAGTCTAGCTACTGATTTTGCGCCACGTTGTGGTGGGAGCACTAGGCGTCTTTCACTGGTAGAGCGTAAGTTTCGAGAGGGAGTGTAGCTCTGGATTAAGGAGTGAAGGTAGACCGGAGCCGTTTGGGTTATTGTTTTGTAAGCCAGAAGCAGAGCTTTGAATTTGATGCGTGCTGCAACTGGAAGCCAGTGAAGAGCAATTAGCAGTGGAGTGACATGAGCTCTTTTGGGCTGGTTGAAGACCAGACGTGCTGCTGCGTTCTGGATCATCTGCAAAGGTTTAACTGAGCATGCAGGCAGGCCAGCCAGTAAGGAGTTGCAGTAGTCAATGCGTGAAATGACCAGAGCCTGGACCAGGAGCTGGGTCGTGTGTTCAGTCAGGTAGGGTCTGATCCTCCTGATGTTGTAGAGAGCAAATCGGCAAGACCGGGAAACCGAGGCAACATGGTCCTTAAAGGTCAGCTGGTTGTCTACTATGACACCAAGATTCCTGGTAGAAGATGTAGGCACTAGTGTGATTGAGTCAAGCTGCACACTTATCTGTGGTGGTAAAGAAGGACTGGCTGGGAAGACAATAAGCTCAGTCTTGGACAGATTTAGCTGAAGGTGGCGATCCTTCATCCATGCAGAGATGTCAGCAAGGCATGCTGATATTCGCATTGAGACGGTTGTGTCATCAGGTGGGAAAGAAAGGAAAAGCTGAGTGTCATCTGCATAGCAGTGGTAGGAGAAACCATGAGAGCTAATGACTGCACCGAGTGAGGAGGTGTATAGGGAAAAGAGAAGAGGGCCGAGCACCGAGCCCTGAGGCACCCCTGTTGTCAGCCCATGTGATCTGGACACGCCCCCTCGCCAAGATACTTTGAATGATCTCCCTGTGAGGTAGGATGTAAACCACGAGAGGACAGATCCTGAGATGCCAAGCTCTAAGAGTTTGGAGAACAGTATATGATGGTTGACAGTGTCAAAAGCAGCCGACAGGTCCAGCAGTATAAGGACTGAGGATTGACCAGTGGATCTGGCAAGCCGTAGGGAATCAGTAACTGACAGGAGAGCAGTTTCAGTAGAGTGACCTTGCCTATATCCAGATTGATATGGATCTAACAGGTTGTTGTCTTGGAGGAACTGTGAGACCTGACTGAAGACGGCACGCTCTAGTAATTTAGACATGAATGGAAGCAGTGAGACCTGGCCGGTAGTTTTCAACCTGGGCTGGGTTGAGTGTGGGTTTCTTCAGCAGTGGGGTAACCCGAGCTTGCTTGAAGGCAGAAGGAAAGACACCGGACTTTAAGAGAGGAGTTGATAATATGAGTTACTGCAGATTTGACTGTAGGTAAAATGCTCTGCAGGATGTCAGAGGGAACAGGATCAAGAGGACAGGTTGTGGGTTTTGAGCTGACTAGAAGTTTAGAGACTTCGTCCTCATTTAGAGAGCGGAAGGAGCATAGTGAGGCACCAGTAGCTGGTTTGGTAAGGCTGTGTTGGTCAGGCTCAGTGAATTGGTTACTGATGGTAGCAACCTTTTCAGTGAAGTAGGAAGCAAACATTTCTGCAGTCAGCACAGTGGGAGGCTGAGCAGGTGGTGGAGATAGAAGAGAGTTAAATGCCATGAACAGTTGTCGTGTGTTGGGAGCATTGCGGATCTTGTTCTGATAAAAGGCTATCTTGGCCGCCTTTAGGCTGGATGTGAAAGTTACAAGTTTTTGCTGGTACTCAGATAAGTCAGTGTGCTCTTTTGATTTGCGCCACTTTCTTTCAGCTGCCCTGAGTCCGGCTCTGTGATCCCTTAGAGCCTCTGTGAGCCATGGACTGGGAGGGTTTTGTCTGGCTGGTTTTGACACCAGAGGACAGAGTTTGTCCAGAGAGGAGGCGAGAGAGGAGCAGAGTGTTTCTGTAGCCTCATTAACAGACAGTAAGGAGAAGTCTGAGTGGGAAGGGAGGGTAGAGTAAACCTCATCAGACAGCTGTGTAGGTCTGAGGGATCTCAAGTTTCTGCGGTAGGACACCATTTTTGGAGCCGCTTGATTGACATGAGGAAGGAAGACAGAGAATTTAACCAGGAAGTGGTCAGAGAGGTGCAGTGGGGTGACAGACAGGTTGGCTGTGGAGCAGTTTCTGGTCAGCACCAAGTCAAGAGTATTGCCAGCTTTGTGTGTTGGAGGAGTCTGTACCAGTTTGAGATTGAAAGAGTAGATAAGAGCCAGAAAGTCAGTTGCCTGTGGTTTGTCAATGTGAATGTTCATGTCTCCCATGACAATTAGTGGTGTGCCATCATCAGGAATGTCAGAGAGAATCATGTCCATGTCAGAGACAAACTCAGCTATACTGCCACCCGGAGGGCGGTAGATGACCAGAATGTATGCAGCGATGGGTGTAGAGACCTTTACTGCGTGATACTCAAGTGATGAGCAGTTAGCCATAGGACGGACAGAAGTTAAGTTCCACTTTTTAGAAATAAGAATGCCCGTTCCACCTCCTCGTCCAGCTGAGCGAGGTGTTTGGCTAAATTCTGCATTGACAGAAAGGGCAGCTGGTGTAGCTGTGTTTTCTGGACGGATCCAGGTTTCAGTCAGGGCTAGGACCTGAATGTCAGAGAGATGTATCAATGAACTGATAAATTCTGTTTTGTTAACTGCGGACTGACAGTTCCAGAGACCAAAGGTAACAGAGGGTGTGACTGATGTGCATGCTATTGGAAAGGACAGGTTTTGCGGATTGCGGTGTCTATGGGTGACACGCCTTGGTCTGTACCCATATCTGACAGGGATGGGTTTGAAGCACATGGTGCGTTAAGATAGTTGTGAGGAGTTTTAAGCTTGTGCCTTTGCTCGGTGGACTCGCGCAGGTAGACTCGCAGGTCTTTACCCTCAGTGGTCTTAACCCGACGTGGGCTGACACAAAGGCTGACCCCTCGCTGACGCTTCAGCGCACCATGTGTGGAAAAGTACCTGGAGCTGACAAAGCTGAGCACACTTTGCTTGATTGCACCCGGCTGAAACCGCCTCTATCTGCTTTGCCCTGAGCAGTACACAGTGGGTGTGACCCGCGTCACGGCCTCAACTGGTTGAAGAGAGAAGGTGCTAACGACAGAGCCCCACACCAGCAATGTAAACAATAACCCGAAACCAAGACAGAAACTCAAGCAGTAAACTCACCTAACTGACTGTACCAACCCTGACTGAAATCAGTGCTTGTTCTGCTGAAGTTAAACAAATTCTCTCTTTTATACGGGATTTTCCTCAAAATCACCGCCTCTATCTGCTTTGCCCTGAGCAGTACACAGTGGGTGTGACCCGCGTCACGGCCTCAACTGGTTGAAGAGAGAAGGTGCTAACGACAGAGCCCCACACCAGCAATGTAAACAATAACCCGAAACCAAGACAGAAACTCAAGCAGTAAACTCACCTAACTGACTGTACCAACCCTGACTGAAATCAGTGCTTGTTCTGCTGAAGTTAAACAAATTCTCTCTTTTATACGGGATTTTCCTCAAAATCACCGCCTCTATCTGCTTTGCCCTGAGCAGTACACAGTGGGTGTGACCCGCGTCACGGCCTCAACTGGTTGAAGAGAGAAGGTGCTAACGACAGAGCCCCACACCAGCAATGTAAACAATAACCCGAAACCAAGACAGAAACTCAAGCAGTAAACTCACCTAACTGACTGTACCAACCCTGACTAAAATCAGTGCTTGTTCTGCTGAAGTTAAACAAATTCTCTCTTTTATACGGGATTTTCCTCAAAATCACCGCCTCTATCTGCTTTGCCCTGAGCAGTACACAGTGGGTGTGACCCGCGTCACGGCCTCAACTGGTTGAAGAGAGAAGGTGCTAACGACAGAGCCCCACACCAGCAATGTAAACAATAACCCGAACCAAGACAGAAACTCAAGCAGTAAACTCACCTAACTGACTGTACCAACCCTGACTAAAATCAGTGCTTGTTCTGCTGAAGTTAAACAAATTCTCTCTTTTATACGGGATTTTCCTCAAAATCACCGCCTCTATCTGCTTTGCCCTGAGCAGTACACAGTGGGTGTGACCCGCGTCACGGCCTCAACTGGTTGAAGAGAGAAGGTGCTAACGACAGAGCCCCACACCAGCAATGTAAACAATAACCCGAACCCAAGACAGAAACTCAAGCAGTAAACTCACCTAACTGACTGTACCAACCCTGACTGAAATCAGTGCTTGTTCTGCTGAAGTTAAACAAATTCTCTCTTTTATACGGGATATCCTCAGGTAGGAAGCTAAAAGTTAGCACACAGTACAGTTATATCCTCAGGTAGGAAGCTAAAAGTTAGCACACAGTACAGTTATATCCTCATGTAGGAAGCTAAAAGTTAACACACAGTACAGTTATATCCTCAGGTAGGAAGCTAAAAGTTAGCACACAGTACAGTTATATCCTCAGGTAGGAAGCTAAAAGTTAGCACACAGTACAGTTATATCCTCAGGTAGGAAGCTAAAAGTTAGCACACAGCGCAAACAGAAGCAGAACGCACAATGCTAATACTACCAAAACAACGGCCGGTACATCATATCAACACACAAAATGCAGGTCCAAAATAAAACTTGATGTAATTTTAGAGTTATTTGGAGCTAACCGCTTTGCTGTGTCGGTCTTTTCCATAGAGAGAAGGAACTGATTCATTCAGACGAAGTCTTTCTGCAAATCCATCTTAACACTGGCGGAGGTTGCTGAAGTACTCGTCCTTGAAGTGCTTTGCGCAAACAAAAAACCACTTTCCCCACTGATGTCGGTACATTTCAGTGAAAAATTAAATTCAACCAGGCACTTCGAAGAGGCTCTGATGCCGGGGGGCAATGTAAGGAATTGTGTTCGTTGATACACCCAACAACCGCACATTTTGACTTGGCTACTGGTAACTTCAGCATAACTAAACATGGACTACAGAATCGCTTTAAAGGTCCCATATTATACACTTTATTCCCAATCTGAGATCATTCATTAATATCTAAATGAAATATTTCCGCCATGGTATGGACAAATCGACCCTCAGTTTGAGTGCAGCGGCTTCTCTTCACCTCCCTCTTTTTAGCAGCTTCAGAAATGTGCCGTTTATGGTGGGCGGAACCCTGGTGGAGCAGCTCAGCTGTTGGCTCCGCCCATCGCATCGCCCGTCATGAGGTGATTGACAGGTTAATATATTTTCAAGCTATCAGACTAATAAGGCCGAAACAATAAAATAACTGCCAGCTCTTACCTCTCCAGCTGTGTCACGGACAGTTGGTATTGAACCTGGCTTCAGCTTCAAACGGTTGGCGAAGCCTGCTTTCCATGCCCCCATGTTGTGGAAACAGTCCTCTTTGAAATGCTGGCCACAGACATGCAAAACCTTTGGAAGTTTTCCGGGTACATTTCCTCCAAAAATAAAATTAATCCACTCAGTCCTCGTGGGTTCAGTGGATGGAAGTAAAAAAACGTTTTCGTGTTCATTTATGCAGCCACAAACAGAACAGTGCTTCTGTCGCTTAGCCATGTCCGCTAACGAGGGTTGCCGAAGAGGGAAAAACACTGGGCGCTAGGTGATTTTTAGAGGGCGGGCTTTGAGAGCCAGTAGACGGGTCCATCGCTCTGTGGGGAGTGGTTATTGTCCCTTATGACGTCATAACGTACACGCTTTCAAACAAGCTCATTTCAGCGCTTACTTCCCTAGAGGTGGAGCAGGGGGGAGAGAGAGCGCCTGAAAGAGTTTCACACTTACGGGTCTCCTACACATGCGGGGGGACCAGTATGACTGTTCCAAAACCATTAAAAAGTGAATTTTGCATAATATGGGACCTTTAAGAAAAAAAAAAAAAAAAAAAAATTACATTCACAAAACTGGATACCCAGAAGTCCATGACCTTATTTAGCAGACCCACGGCAAATAGCTGTGTGTGTTGGCGGAAATGAGGACCCATACGCAGGCAGGAAAGACAGAGGCAGGTCGGTGCAGGTAAATGAGTTTATTTGACACAAACGCTGGAGCAGGGAACACACAATACAGGGGAATAAACCACAAGGATCTGACACGGCAAACTGAAAACCATAGGGATTTGTAAACAGAGGGAGTAATTAGGCGCAGGTGAAGTGAATGAGAAATTAAACCAAGTAACGAGCCAGGAACAGAAAACGGAGCACATGAGGGAAAACAGGAAAACTGAACTAAATATGACAAAACTGAAAACCTAAAGCATGAACATAACAGAACAAAACAGAAACCTAAACCATAATCAAGACTGAAAAATATGACCCAAAAAGAATATAAAGATATATACACAGCATCAGGAGAGAATGTATTTAAATTTTCTGCATTGATAAACACTAATAGTGCAAAAAAGTGGATTTTTCATAATATGTCCCCTTTAAACTGCCATTTGAGAAGCTGAGTGGCCTCACAACAGATGGAGCACCAGCGATGGTTGGCCTATAAAAGAAGTTGACTGCATCATTAAAAAAATCAATGGGGCACCTTGGTCTCAATCCTGGTGATTTAGTTATATGCTGCTGCATCAGGAGAATCTGTGTGCTCGGTACCCTTTTCGCGTGTGGAAACACAAAAAAATGCGTTCCGACCTGCACCCATCGATGGAAACGAGGCTTTTGTGGTCTTACATGCTACAGCATTGTCTTACACTTAAAGCTGACTGTTCCTGAAGCATAGCCTTTGTGTGTTTTTTATATATTTTGCAAACTTTATCCTCAGGCTCCTTTTAAACTGTACATTTAAAATAGACAAAATAGTACATTTAATAAGATGTTGACCAGCTCGTCTAGTTTGTGTTGTAGACCTAAACTACTGGTAATTGAAGTTTTTTTGTTTAGTATTTTTTGCACTCCAGTTGGGTTTCTTTGCACAAGCTAATAGTGTTAAAATATTACATTTATTCAAAACGCTCTTTTCCTTTCTTTCTTTATATTTATGTCATTGTTTAGATTGTGTTGTGTTTGTGGTGTTTCGATTTAAAAAATAAAAATCCTGTGTTTTTTCTTTCTTTTTTTTCATCTTTGAGTATCGATAATCGTATCGAGCACCATCCTTAGTATCGGTATCGAGTTTAAAATTTCAGTATCCTAGTTGCAGTGTTTTATGATGGTTTGGACATTGCTGCGCTCTAAGCATGGGACTTCTACCGTTATTGAACTTTGCAAGCCGCTGCGTGGTTTTCACAACCTCTATTTTATCCATTTGAATAGACCTGGTCTTAAAACATGACATCTGTGGCAGTGTCATCATATTTGTCATTTAAGCAAGTTGTGACAGTGTTGATGTGTTTGGTGAGGACTGTATCATCTTCTCCTCATACATATGATAGAGTAGCATACTACTCACCAGAGAGGGCATCAGTGAACTCAGGAAGAGGATTCAGGGATTTGTGGACAGTCTCCAGGACCTCTATGTCCTCCCATGCTCACAGAAACTCCTCAACAACGTGGAACATGCTTAACATGCCCTTCATGATTAGTGTCATTAGCATCAGCTATGTGTGCTGTGTGATTGGCTGGAAAACCTCGCCCATATCGAATAGAGATGGTC
The DNA here is from genome assembly GCF_017639745.1 of Melanotaenia boesemani. Taxonomy (NCBI): domain Eukaryota; kingdom Metazoa; phylum Chordata; class Actinopteri; order Atheriniformes; family Melanotaeniidae; genus Melanotaenia; species Melanotaenia boesemani. The sequence goes on along the minus strand of NC_055705.1, from coordinate 8,010,488 downwards.
AAGTCTTATCATTGAGATAGACCATAATTTTATCACGATGCAACAGAAAATTCAATATTTAGCACAGCCCCATGGAGAACTGATGTACCATTGGCTGAGTCGTGCCAACATGATTGAATGGTTCTATGGTCTGAGGGAGGAAGTAAAAAAAATTCCTGGAGATGAAGAGGAAACCTGCTGTGGAGCTCAGTGATAACCAGTGGCTCTGACATGACCAAGCATCTGTCAGAGCTGAATGTCAAGCTACAAGGCCCCAATCAGCTCTCTGCTCTCACAAGTTAAGGCTGTGGCAAAATCAACTTAAAATGGGCAACAATGCACTTTCCTACCTCACTGACCCAACCTGGAAAATCGGCTGCAGGCTGCATCGGCATCGTTTCCAGCTGAAATCAGAGGTGTGGCTAAAGAGAAGCGGTTCCAACCATCACATTAGGTGAACATGATGAATGCAGGTGTGATTTAAAAGATTATTATACGGACTCTTCTTCTGACGTCACCATGGTAATATGGTATACTTCCATGCCTACATTTTTTTCTTATTGTTTTGAGGTTACGTCCATACATGACTTATTGTGTGGAAGTGTGGGGAAATATATACAAAACAAACAAAAGCAATAAGAATAACCACTAAATCTATCAACAAACGGAAATTTGAAGACCTGGTAAATTTTAAAATTGTTCAAAAAGAATCCAAAAGTTTTTCCAATTAAAAGAAAGTAGATATAGTCTGAGAGGAACAAACCAGCTGTGAGAAGAAGCTCTAAACTTTACTGTATCTCTACAAGAGTTAAAAAAAAAACAGCTGCAGTAACGACATGAAATCAGTCGATACGAAAATTTAAGCAAATGATAAAAAAATTATAATGAGACATGTTAGAAGCACTGTATATTGTATATTTTATATGATTTATAATGTTAGGTTAATATTATCATTGTGTATTGAATTTAGAATGGGTTAAACATTAACACAGAATATCTGACTCCAGTAAAACTTTACCTATTCAGCTTACAATTTATTAACAGATCAAAAGCGTCTCTGGGTTCAGAGTTCATAACCAAACAGAACGCGGGTCAGGAAAAGAACTCTGAACACCCGTCCATGTATCTTCTAAGGCTTTTATAGAATATAGGTTGATCTTTGGGGAGGTCCTCCTTCTCCTTCCTCCTTCCAACTGTGAGTCGGTGTAGAAGGGAGTAGTGCAGGAAATACAAAACAAAGGACACAGACTGACTGCCAGACCAACCCGTACTTATCTATCACCCATACGTGTTTTAGTAAAGCTAAGCATTTCTTACTTTTGCATGTAACATCCTGTGTTTACCCAACTTGTTCTGAGAATCTGCTGTCCTACGCATTTCATGTCGACATTTTGTTAGAAAAGATATATTACACGGTAAGATGAACACAAAATATCTCTTCAGTATTAAGGTTTGAATTGTGCTGAAATATTGTGATAAAATGATGTGAAAGTGTCAGTTTTTAAGTTATTATGGATAAAAATAAACCATTTTCAAACTTTGAAAGTTTAGATTTTGTGTATTAAATGTTTCCTTTGTTTTGTTTGAAATTTTAGCTCAAAATAAAAAAGAAAAAGGTTTATTTAATGTTTGTTTTTACCTTTAAAACTTTTGATCCCAGTCAGCTTTGTGTGTGTGTGCTCTATCTGTATGAGTGTGTGGGAGATTATGAATGATTAGCTGTGTGTTTTTCCATTGAATGATTTTAATTTCATATTTAAATATTGTTGTTATATAAAGCACTTTGTGCTGCTCTTTGGTGTGAAAAGTGCTATATAAATTAAATTTTATTAGGTATAAATAATGTAGAACATTGTGATGATGAAACTGCTTTTTCTGCCAGTAAATGATGGTGGTCATTGTCTTCTTTCATTATTCTCTCCAGAAACACTGATTAAAAAGTCAGCGTGGAGTAAATGTCATCTCAACATCAGCAGATTATATTTATTTTTCTCTATGTGAGCGTTCATCATGACACATTCCTGTTAGGAGGGAGATGTGCAAATCACAACCGTTTTCTTTAAATCTGCTGGAAATGATCAATACGAATCCAGATTGTTCCAAACTCTTAAAAGCTGATATTTATTCCAGACTTTATGGTGAAATAGTGAATGCAGTTTCCAGTGGGAAGCAGGTAACGGATGCAGAGAGAAAAGAGATACCATGCAGATTTATTCCAGGTTGGACGGCAGGTGTCAGAACAACTTGTTTTAATTTATTTTTTCACACACAAACATGCAAAGCTGAATGCTTGTGATAAACAGGTACGGCTTGGAGAAAATTTTCTCTTCCACCCTGTGGATGTGGGGGTGGGGGAGGTGGCCGACAGCCCCTCCATGTCTGAACTCAGACTTAACACAGAGCTCGTGTGGCTGCTGACAGTGGCGAGCAACAGCCAGCTGAGTCTGTCAACACAAGGCGGCTGCACAGGCCCAGGAAGTGTGTATGCATGTGTGTGTGTGTGTGTTGTGGCCGTGCACAGTGGGGAGAAATTTTAAGCCATGGCTTTAAATTTCCTGTAAATAAAACAAGCAAAGGGAAAAATCTTGGAATTATTCATAGCATAGTTTTCTTTTTTCCTAAACAGAGAGATGACAGCGTGAAGCAGACGTCGGCCCCGTGCTACATTTCTGAGATGAGAAAATAAACTGAATCAGTATCCCTGCTGTTGATGCCATGTGGCAGAGATTGATACTCTGCCGGTGTGTATGAAATATGCATGCCCTTCTAAATCCAAAAATATTGCTTTTGTGGAGCCAAACCGTTGCGGCAAACTTTAGATTATGTTACAGCCAAGAATACACACTCCTCCGTCCTCCATGGCAACGATCGGTATCTGAAACCCAAACTAACGTCAGGAGCTGGCTGCTGTAGTCACATGATTACCTCCCACAATAACATGAAATGAATATATATATATATGTGTGTGTGTGTATAATGCAGCTTTTGTGATTATTGCTGAAAACGTGCACCTGGAATGATTTAGGATTGGTGGAAACTGAACCCTGCTGCTCGACTAGTTCAGAGTTTGTCTATCAGAGTTGTTCTTGTAAGATGTGTTGAACAGAAAAGCCCATTAGCAGATCACCTGGAAGCTGAATGCTGCCGGTGGGTGTTGTGCTGCCATCACAGTTGGAGCTGCAGCTTGTTATTGGCTGTCTGGTTCAACACTCGTGTGACTGGGAGCAATGTTCTAGGGTTAAGTGCTTCCAAAGTGTCCTGCCAGCACTTTTCTTCTGGAACAAAACAAACAACAAAAGCACAACTCCTGCCTCTGAACTCAGTCACCTAAAGTCTGAGAACCCTGCACTGCTCTCAGAGCTTTGCACAGCATCGTAACCTGCTGGAGAAAAAATGTTTCATTCAGTCATCACATTGGTGTTTATGGCCATTTCAGCTGAGTGTCATGGGCTTTATAAGTAGATGAAATGTAGCTTCACTGTGCCACTAAAAATGTCTCGAAAACTCCAGTAACGGCTATAAATTGCTCAAGACTCACATCTATAAAAATCTAAGTTGTCTTTTTAACTGCTGCACACTCATAAAAATAAGTTTCCAGACAATCAAATGACTTTCTGTCAGCATTAAACGAGTAAGTAATTTCAACTTAATCAAACCAGACCAGCACAATTTTGTATTAAGTTGATCCAATTTGATGTTCTTGGGTAAATTCAACGTAATAATATTATTTGTGCACAACCTGCCTTAAAAAAAAAAAATAAATAAATAACAAAACGATAAACATGTTAATTATTTAGCATTAATATATTATTTCAACTGCTCATTTTATGTCATTTTCCATAAATGTCCTTACTTTGACTTTTTTTCCCACACATAACAGAGATGGGCCTTGCACACAAGCAATAAGAAAAACGACAGCCCTCATTTATTAGAAATGTTGGTTTTTACCAAACAGAAGCTGGTGATCCATCTAAAGTAAAACCAAGAAAATTGCAGGACATATTTACTCAGCTTTGGTTACCAGCTGTCAGGTTCATGTGCAAACAGTTGCTTCCTCTCATGTGTTTTTATAGTTCATTTTTGAGCTTCACAGATGTATGTTGATCCGAGCATGGAGAGCACACGTGTGGCCGAGGTCTTCACCGTGTCACACGCTTGGGGACAAGCTGTCCAAGAGGCGTTGAAGCTTTCAGCATCAAGGAGAGCAGCTTTCATGTCACCAGCGGCCTGGATGTCAGTCAGCTTGCTTTAAATAGACGCTCCGTCTCGCGGCGTCCACTGCGTCATGTTAGCCGAGGATTCTCCACCTGAGCTGAAGCCGAACTGTTCATGCACAAGCCCACAAACATCCTTGGAAATGGCGAAGTCCATGAATCTGGAATTTTCTCTCAGCTTTGTGGAAATTTTTTTTCATCTCCAATTTTTAAATGACGTTTTTCAGTGTGGTTCCCTTTCATATCTAAATGTACATTTTACACGGTTTTACTGTTTTGTGTTTATCACATCTATCTTGGCTAGAAAAGAGATTAAATGTTTTCATTTCCTGGTTAAAGAAAGTTTTATTTGTGTCATTTAATAGTAAGTGTTGTAGCTGCTGATGGTGCTCAGTGAAGCCATCTCACCGTCAGTACCAGACTGCTGGATATCACCAGAAACGTCCTTTACATGGAACAAAGTCCATGGTTTTCTCCACCAACGATGATACATGGCTAATGCGTTGAATATTCAGGACCACAGGACAACCCCCCCCCCAACAAAGGGAAACAAAGACAATGAAACCTACATGATTTTTAAAAGAAAGTCTCAATTTGACATTTTTTCCTTCACAAAGTGAGACAGAAAGTTGAATAAAAAGAATAAAAAAGACACAAAAGGGATCGTCTGCCAAACCAAGCTGGCTTTTGTCCTGTATACAGTGTGTGCAGAATTATTAGGCAAGTTGTATTTTTGAGGATTAATTTTATTATAGAACAACAACTATGTTTACAATGAACACAAAAGACTCATAAATATCAAAGCTGAATATTTTTGGAAGTTGGAGTGGGGCTTTTTTAGTTTTAGTATCTTAGGGGGATATCTGTGTGTGCAGGTGACTATTACTGTGCATAATTATTAGGCAACTTAACAAAAACCAAATATATACCCATTTCATTTATTTATTTTCACCAGGGAAACCAATATAACAACTCAAAATTTACAAATATACATTTCTGGCATTCAAAAACAAAACAAAAACAAATCAGTGACCAATATAACCACCTTTCTTTGCGAGGACACTCAAAAGCCTGCCATCCATAGATTCCGTCAGTGTCTTGATCTGTTCACGATCAACATTGCGTGCAGCAGCAACCACAGCCTCCCAGACTCTGTTCAGAGAGGTGTACTGTTTTCCCTCCCTGTAGATCTCACATTTGATGATGGACCACAGGTTCTCTATAGGGTTAAGATCAGGTGAACAAGGAGGCCATGTCATTATTTTTTCTTCTTTTAGCCCTGTACTGATCCAGCCACGGGCCCTTCCATCTGGCCCATCAAGACTCACTCTCATTTCATCAATCCATAAAACCTTAGAAAAATCAGTCGTATGATATTTCTTGGCCCAGTCTTGACGTTTTATCTTGTGTGTCTTGTTCAGTGGTGGTCGTTTTTCAGCCTTCCTTACCTTGGCCATGTCCCTGAGTATTGCACACCTTGTGCTTCTTGGCACTCCAGTGATGTTGCAGCTCTGAAATATGGCAAAACTGGTGGCCAATGGCATCTTGGCAGCTTCATGCTTGATTTTCCTCAGTTCATGGGCAGTTATTTTGCTCCTTGTTTTTTCAACACGCTTCTTGCGACCCTGTTGACTATTTTGAATGAAACGCTTGATTGTTCGATGATCACGCCTCAAAAGCTTGGCAATTTTAAGAGTGCTGCATCCCTCTGCAAGACATCTCACTATTTTTGACTTTTCAGAGTCCGTCAAATCTCTCTTCTGACCCATTTTGCCAAAGGAATGGAAGTTGCCTAATAATTATGCACACCTGATATAGGGTGTTGATGTCATTAGACCACACCCCTTCTCATTACAGAGATGCACATCACCTGATATGCTTAATTGGTAGTAGGCTTTCAAGGCTGTACTGGTTGGAGTAGAACAATATGCATAAAGAGGATGGTGTGGTCAAAATACTCATTTGCCTAATAATTCTGCACACACTTTAGGCTGAAATGCACTGATGCCTACAAAGCAAATGGGGGAAATAATAAATAAATAAAACATATCAAAGTCCATCTAGTGTGCGATTTCCACCACCTGAAATGTCATACAGAAATGAAAGAGAAGCAATCAGTTCAAAGTGCATGTCTGCAGAAATAAAAAAGGACTGAACAGAAGCGCTGCTTTAAATTTCCTCTACAACACCAAGAATGAGATGGATCCAAATAAAAATGTGCCTGAAAAATACTTAGGAAGCGTGTAACGCAGCAGGGCCGCTGCTAGCCATTTGGGGCCCCTAAGCACAACTGCTAGGCGGTGCCCCTAATTTTTAAATTTTTTTATTTTTTTGTGAGGCTTTCTTACAAAAACATTGTTCCATATGCACTAACACCACCAAAAAAATGGCCAGATTTAGAGGGAAAAATATTCACAATGATGTGTAGTTTAATGTTCTCTTAGTGTTCTTAGAGTTCCAGCTGTAGCTTAAGATCACAAAATCACACCATAGATGAGAAGATAAAATCTTAATTAATTCACCCATGCAGTAATTATCTAAATGGAGGCTCTTATTAGCTTAGTTAAATCCAGTAGTAACTCTTTGTTTTCATGGGTCAGTGTAGCTCATTTTGTGACCGGGACATGTCACATGTAACTGTCATGTCCAAATATTCTGTTACTGTAGTGGTGACATTTACAGAGTGTCATTGAACATATCAGAAGCTCATTCAGCTCAGTGAACAATGACGCATCTCATTTAACATCTCTGATTGGCTGGAGTTAAGCAGACGGTACTTTATGTGTTTAGTGTAGAGATGGGATTTATGGCTCTTTGAAGGGAGCCGGATCTTAAGGAGCCATTCCTTTCAAAGAGCCATTCAAAAGACTGGCTCGTTCTCACAATATCTTACAAAATTTAACAATATATAGGAATGGCAAACAATCAAAATATGTACCTATATGAAATCTACTATACAAGATTAAAAAAATGATAGGAAAAATATGGATAAAAAAGGATAAACCTGAGCAGTCAGTGCAAGTTCTAGTAAATGTTTTGGATAGAACTCAGTATTTGTTTCCAAACAATACTCTCTGCCCATAGATGCTTCACATGAACAGAGCGTGTTGGACATCAGACTTCTATTATGTCACAAATGTTATTAATTTTATTTTCATTTGACTCAACTGTACTACTTCTTATTTACTTATTTATTCATTCATTTATTTATTCATTCAGTCATTTTTAGCTGGAAGGGGGGGTGGGGGGGATTGGGCTTGGGCTTGGCGTGTGTGTGTATACATGTGTGCGTGTGACTGTGTGAAAGATTTCATTGAGTGTTTTTATTATGTTTTTAATCATGTAAAGAACTTTATAAATAAAGTTTGATATGATGGAGGCAGTGTCAAAAATATGTATGTAAAAAGAACGGCTCACAGCTGTGAATCGGTTTCCATTGTTCACTTAAAAGAGTCATTCAAAAGAATCGATTCGTTCATGAACGTCACATCTCTAGTTTAGTGTGTGTAAAGAGGCCGAAGTTAGTACAAGCTCACACTTCACACTTCGCTGTAAAATGTGTTACTTCAGATTTGCTGTGATTATGTTTATGATCGTGAGCCTGTTTTTATTTTATTTTATTTTTTGGACGGGATATAAATGCCTGGAAAACTTCGTTAGATTACGTAAAAGGTAACTATCCATCACAGTTTATCCCTGCAGAGCTACACACTACCGATCCTGAGACACTGGTGACAATATTAGCGATAACACTCAAGGATGTCGTATTAAGTTACATTAATTTTCATTAGCTGCTACAAATTAACACAGCAATAAAATGCTTGTTATAGATTATTACATTTTACTAAATTAAGTAAAGTTTAAGTAAAAGTTTAAGAAGTAAAGAAATGGAAAACAAACAATTCCCCACACTGCAGAAAGATAATGATTCAATTCTCTCTGATGGTTTTTACTGTTTTACTCTCATTTGCTCATATTTCCTTTGTTATGAACTAAAAGGTAAAACATAAAAAACCTTAAATAAGCAGAGGCATTGTTATCACAATGAGAGAATAATTAGAAAGCTTTACAGTCGTCTAGTACAGTAAATCGAAAAAACAGTAAGCAGATGAAACTGAGTCAAACTGGGATCCATAAATTAATTTTATTATTGAAGGTGAAAATGTATTTCTAACATTTAACAAAAATGCTAAGGGTGAGGGGGGGGGGGGGGGGGGGGGGGGGGGGTATTGCGACTGCTGGGAAGCAAATAATGAAATATTTCTGACATTTAAATGTTTGTCAGCCCCGATTAATTAGCCAGCATTGTCCACATGTTGCTAAGCAACAAGGATTGTTTAGACCCAAAGTGAGCTGTGACCAACAGAGAAGCGGTGATATATCCGCTCATCGCTGAGGTGGCAACAGCCTTGAAACATCCGGGTGACATTTTGATTTCTTTTCTGCTGCACTAATAAGTCTGTGTCATTCTGAGTCAAAGGAGGCGGCAGAAAGAAAGCTGACAGGCTCGAGGCGGCAGGAGTGACGGGAACACTGCAGCATGAAAACTGTCACAGCTCTGAATCACAGAGCTGCGCTCGTGTGAAGGACACGAGCTTCGTTCTGGCTTCTTTTCACCAGATAATCTGCTGAATGAGTGTTAACACCAAGCTCTGAAGATCCGTCCATTATCTTCTTAATAAATAAATGATGAATGTTGAAATATTCCATTAAATATATACATTTGCCATAAAATACTGAATAAATCAATAAAATGTACGTTTTCAATGATTAAATTACGTATTTAATGACACATTTATTTATTTATTTATGCTAATCACAATATTTATCTATCTATTAAATAATTTAATTAATCATTTACTAATTTTTCTTATATTTACTTATTTATTCATCAACACATAAATCAATAAAGTTTGATTTATATAGAACTTTTCATACAACAAAATAACAATAATAATAAAAAAAAATTAAGATAATTTCAACATCAAATCAAAAATTTGAAGATAAGCCTTCATAGACCAAAGTATACAACCAAACCAAATTAAAACACACACCTAATCGATTGCTCACACAGATACGGCACACAATGGCCCCTCCACCCATCCACCAATCCCAGTTTCCACACACTCCCTAATATTGATGCTGCTGTGAGGAAGCAACGTCTTGGGGATCTGTCCACACTGGTAGGTCCCCTACCCACAACCGCAGAGGCCACCACCACAGGAACCGCCCACATCTAGGCTGGCTGGGTCCCAGACCACAACCAGTAGGATGCAGTGCAGGACCCGACCACTCAACCGGACAAGGAGGAACCTGCAGCCCCCAGCGTGGAGTTTAAATAAATCCATAAAAAGATCAAATTAACCTAAAATCAACACACAGACATCTTGATGGAAAATAAATATAATACATAAATATATAAATAAATAAAAGTGTTAAATAAAATAATAATTGAATAAATAAAATATAATAAATAAACTCAATAAAATAAAATAAATCAACAAGTGTCGTAAAATAAATAAGTTTTAATAACTATATCATAACTACTGAAAAATTTATATTTCATTCATTTGTTTTGTATTTTTAAAATGGCATATTTATTAATTTTGTGAAATAGTTATTCAGCTATTCATTTTAAATTAATTAATTTTGAATATAACTGCTCTGAAACTTCCTGAGAGGTCCGTGGTGCAGAAACAGACCGACAGGCAGGTAACGGACGAGGTTACAGAGGTGTGTGCACGTCCTGTGGGCAGGAAGCAGCCTGGTTAGTTTAGTAGCTGATGTCCTAACTGGTAAACATCAGCTCAATGCAGACAGCAGAAGATAGTGGTTCCAGTCCAGAACAAGGCACTTCCACTGTTAAAGGGTGCAGGCTGTAATGTTTAACTCCTCAAAAACATTCATTCAATTCAGCTTTATTTACTCAGTGATAATTCACAACAGTCTATCTCAGGTTAACCTACTGCGATCAGGTTTTTTAATTCATTCAATGGTCTTGTATCTTTTAATAGTCTTTTATTCTTATGGTTTCATGCACTCAGAGGAGTACTCTCTTTTTGTGTTTGTGTATTTTATATCATTCTTCTGTGTCTGTTGTTGGTTTTGTTTTGTTTTTGTACAAATGATGGCCTCTTCTATTTTACTGCTAAACAAATCTACCTTCAGGTATCAATAAAGTTACTTTGACCTTGACTAGACACATTCCAGTTCATTGTAGTCCAATTAAAATCCAATTAAAACAAATCCATCACACAATCCAAATGAGTCTAATTTATAATAACTGTGTTCATATAAAGCAGTTAATTTAAAAATAATTAGCTGATACAGTGGATTTCATCAAATCTTCTCCTTGAATCAGTCCTCTATCCTGAGTTTCATAAGGAGACTGTGGAGAGGAAAACCTCCAGCAGAACCAGAACCAGGAACCTGTTGAGGGGTGGAGAGGACATGAAAGAGGGGCAACAAGCAGCATAACTCTAAGCCAGGGACACCTGCAGAGAAAGAAGAAGAGAAACACAAAACAATGACAAAAACAATGACAAATATCCATGCATGGAGAGTAAAGAGAGCAGAGAGGAGCCCAGTGCATCATGGGACGTGCCCCAGCAGCCTCGGCCTACTGCAGCAGGACTAAAGGATGGATCAGGGTCACCAGGCGAGACCTGAATATTTTAAAGGAAATTTTAGACCCTTTTCCAAACCCAGTAATAAGGAGTTGCAGTAGTTTCATCTTGAAGTAACAAATCCATGGACTCATTTTCTGCATTACTCTGAGACTGGATGTTCAATTCACAATTCAATTCATACAACTTTATTTATCTCTGACAGGCAGTCTCCCCACAAAAAAGATAGAAGGATCAAATCAATAACCAGCCCACCAGCAACATTCAAACCCAATCAGGACGTGTCAGCCACAGATCAGAAAAACAAACAATTAGCAAGTCATTAATAATTAATCAGCAGATCATGACATCACTACACGAAATGCAAACATAAATAGATAATGACCTGTAAAAGTGGCTAAGAGCAAGACTGCTGTCAAAGGTTATTAAGAGGCAGAACCCCGGCAAAGCAGCCGGACCTGACTCTGTCTGTCCCTCCTCCACCCTCCCCTCCACAGCTGTCTCCAGTGTTCACATCTTCAACACCTCATTGGAGACATGCCATGTGCCAGCCTGCTTCAAAACCTCCACCATCATCCCCGTCCCCAACAAGCCAAGAACCACAAGACTTAATGACTACAAACCTGTCGCCTTGACCTCTGTGGTAATGAGCGCCTTGTGCTGTCCCACCACAGTTCGCCTACAGAGCCAAAAGGTCTGGGGACGATGCTGTGAACATGGCCCTCTTACAGCACCGAGCCTCCTCAGGAACCTATGCAAGGATCCTGTTTGTGGATTTTAGCTCTGCCTTCAACACCATCATCCCGGCTCTCCTGCAGGACAAGCTCTCTCAGCTGAATGCGCCTGACTCCACCTGCAGGTGAATCACAGACTTCCTGTTGGACAGGAAGCAGCATGTGAAGCTGGGTGTCCATGTTTCTGTCTCTCGGACTATCAGCATCGGTTCCTCTAAAGGCTGTGTCCTTTCCCCCTTTCTCTTCTCCTTGTATAACCAACAACTGCACCTCCAGTCATCAATCTGTCAAGCTCCTGAAGTTTGCGGACGACACCACCCTCATTGGACTCATCTCTGGTGGGGAAGAGTCTGTCTACAGGTGGGAAATTGCCCATCTGGTGTGTTGGTGCAGTCAGAACAACCTGGAGCTCAATGCTCTTAAGACACTGGAGTTGGTTGTGGACTTCAGGAAGAACGCTGCTCCACCCATCCCTATCGCCCTGTGAGACTCCCCAGTCAGCACTGTGGAGTCCTTCCGCTTCCTGGGTACCATCATCAGCTGGGAGCTGAACAACATCTGCCTCACCAAGAAAGCTCAGCAGAGGACGTACAACCTGCAGCAGCTGAAGAAGTTCAACCTGCCAAAGACAATGATGTTGTCCCCCCCCCATCATTGTGAAAATCATTTAAAATGGGCATGACAGCACTAAAAGGAAGTGTTCACACTGAGGGCAATCCGATTTATTAATGAACTTTGCTTTCTGGACCCATTCCTCCCAGAAGGAGGTCAGGTCTGCTAACTGGACTCCACTGATTCTGGATCAGATCCTCACAATATTATTCAGACTGGTCTCATCCCTGACAGATAAACCATGAAACCAACTGAAAAAAAATATTAAAAGACTTTCAATAAAAGAACAATAGAAGATTTAATAAACTCATTGCAGATACATTAAAATATTTCAGTTTTTGAATCAGGTGGATCCTTTGCTGCGATCTCTTTGCGAGTCGAACATGGTTCTCCAGCACTTATAACTGTCTGAAATTTCCACATTCTTGCCATGAATGATGCTGACTGATCTCAGATTTTTCTAAAGTGTGTTTCTTATTTTGGGAATATTACGTTGGTGAAGAGAAACTGGCTCTAGAAACCAGTGTGAGATCCTGGTCTAAAATAAATCCAAGGTTCCTCACTGTAGTACTGGAAGCCTAGTTAGTACAATCCAGAGTAAATGCATAGCTACACAGTCTTCATGAGGTATTCAGGTCCAAAAAACAACAACCTCAGTGTGTCTGAGAAATTAAATATAACATATTGAGGCCAGTAAAGCTGGTGTTACTACCAAGAATTAATTAGTTGATGGATTAGCAGCTCCATTAAATCGATAAGATGAAAATATTGGTTAAAATCTTGCCTGCAGTGTTGGTATTTAGGGGTGCATAAGTGTGTGTGTGTGTGTGTGTGTGTGTGTGTGTGTGTGTGTGTGTGTGTGTGTGTGTATGTGTGTTAACAGTTAAATGCAGACTTTAAATTGCAAATGTCTTTCACAGACTTGTACCTGAAACTAATATCCTGAACACTTCTAATGATCAGTTGAAAAAAAGCTCCCAGTTCTGTCAGCTTTACAAAGTGGAAGAACATTTTTTTCCTGACTCAGCATTTTTTAGGCCATTATCTAACACTGCTGCTGCATTTCTTGGTTCTTGGTTTGACCCATCCTGGTCCAGTTCTGCAGTACTTTCAGCAAAATGTGATCCAACATCCTGCATTTACACTGTTACTCAGTCTGCAGCAGTTTAACTGCCCCCTCAAAATCCAACAATTTCATACTCATGGACATATTTTTAGTTATAATTGCATAGAAAAACATGATGGCCTGTCATGTTTGTTCCAACCCTCGTTGAGCAGGAACATTAAGTGGCCATCTTTTATAATGGAGACAAACATCCATAGTCCTGACTAATACCTGATTCAAGCATAAAAATAAAAAGTAATTTAAATAAATAAAAATAAAAAAAAGTTAAACACAAAAATTACTTCTGCAGATTTCTGCAGACTAGGTCATATTATATATTTTTTTTTATAAATTATGTAAATTTATATGCTATAATATTTATTTAAATAAATTTGTATATTATATGTAATATAGTTAAATTTTACATATTGTTTAAACATAATTTAAACAAATAAATGAATAAATATCAAATAAATGTACATTTATTTGAAGTCAAATTTTGTTTACTATTTTCAGTGTAAATAATGTAAATATTAATCCCTACATAAAATGTATTAATTGTATGTTTAGTATAATAAACCTGCATTAATACAATCATCATCCTCCAAAACAAGGCCATAAATTATTTCATTTGACTAAATATTTTAAAAATATGTATATATGAAGTATAAATCATTATAAATTTCATTTGAGGATTAATAACATATTTTACATTAACTCATGTTATTAAAAGTTAAGAATTTGAAGGACCAATCAGACCTTCAGTTTATCAACAGTGAGAAGCTATGGCATTTAGGAGGATATTTGGGTTTTATTATTATTTTATTTTATTTTATTTTGTTTTATTTATTTTTTCAACCTGTCCTTTCCAGCATCATAGCAAGCAAAAATGATAATCTGGTTGGTGTATCGTGCTGAACAAATTTCTAAAACAAGAGTTCTTAAATAATAACCAAATCAAAAAGACTTATCACAAAAGTAGCACAACAGCGATCAGATACTAACTCACAGGGAAAAAAAAGAATTATCTCTTAGTATATAAACCCACTGGACAACTCAGTAACTGTGTCAGCAGGCAGAGCATGAGGAATAAGGAGTGATCAGTGATGAACAGTGGCGAGTGAGATCGTGCAAATGCGACCACGCCTCTACAGAGGTCAGAGGCAGACCAGGGCCAGAGACCCGGGCCCTCAGCAGTAGCCCCAGTGCACCAATCAAAGCTACCCCACCCCGAAGACAACTCCAGCCCCACTTGAAGGGCGGCAGAGGAGAGCCCAAGCAAGAGCACCCCTGTGGTCTGGGGGCGCAGCTCCGAGTAGGCCAAGATCGGCAGCCGCCGCCCCCCGACAGGGACCGGCCATCCAGGGCAGCCTGAGCGAAGGGCCCAAGGCCCCAGGAGCCCGCATCATGCCTAGGAGGACCAGGCCCTCCCAGACAACCACTCGGCATAGGCCAGCACACACCCCGATGTTCCAGCCGCACACCCCGGACACACCCGCACACCCCCTCCTCCCCCACCCTCCACCTACTCCAATCTCCACCCCCATGTAATAATATACATATTTGGGTTTTATTAGCATGTACAGCTGAGTGTCATCAGCATAATAATTGATCATTAACATAATGGTCTTGAATAAGCTGACCAAAAGGAAGCATGGAAATAGAAAAAAGAAGGGACTGAGTCCTGTGGTACACCATAACTCAGTTGAGCCCTGAAAGTGTAAAATTATTCAGTGAGTTATAATAGAGAGGAATGAGGTTAATAAATTATAAACTAGACTTAAAGCTGTTGAAAACATTGTTTTTTATTGATTTATAAAGCAAAGTTGATTTTTTTCTCTTTTTTTCAGAACCTTAAATAAAAAGGAAAGTTTAGGGATTGATCTATAGTTTAGACACAAGGGGTCTAAATGCAGTCTCTTTAGTAGTTAAAAATATTTTAGATAACAGTTTTGATAGTGGAGAAAACTTCATTAAATATCCAGATTCCATGAAAAGAATTTTCTTGAGGACTCAATTGTAATTATTCAAGAATCAGCATCAATGATTCAAATGGTGTTTCGCTGTGATGTTGTTACAATCTGTCCTGCCACTCCCCTGATTCTCCAGCACTCCCCTGATCCTCCACACCTGTTCCTGATCCGCTCATCGTAATCTAGTCAATCTGCCACACCTGTCTTCCTTTGTTCCCCAGTCCTTTATATACCCCATCAGTTCAGTCTCTCATTGTCGGACCTTAATCCACACATCTCAAGGACTCACTCCCGTTCCGTCTCCAGATTCCTCACGTCCCAGTCGGTAATCGTATGTGTATCTGCAATATTCCATTCTATGAATAAATCTGTTAAACGTCCCCTTGGCTTCCTGGAGTCCATGTGTAACAGAAGGTCCGACCAAAAACCGACGAAATGTGCTGGAGAAAACGCATTCAGGAGGAATTACTGCCAGACCTGGAGGTTTACCTTTCCCCGAAGGACTTCAGTGCGGTCCACACCACATGGGACACCTATGTGGACGCACTGGCTGAGCTCCCCGGACCCCTGGTGAGGCTCCGCTCAGCGATGGACCTGGTCACCCAGTTGGAAGCCAGACCAACCCTTCTCCTTGTGTTTCCGGATCTGGCCGAACTGGTAAAGGAGGCTTGGGAGGTTTATATGGAGGCTCAACTGGAGAGTGTAGGTTTGAGAGCACCACCAGCGTCTCCCCCGGCTTCCACGCCAGCGTCCGCAGCGTCTCCCCCGGCTTCCACGCCAGCGCCTGCAGCGTCTCCCCCGGCTTCCACGCCAGCGCCTGCAGCGTCTCCCCCGGCTTCCACGCCAGCGCCTGCAGCGTCTCCCCCGGCTTCCACGCCAGCGTCTCCCTCGTCGCCTCCAGCTCCCAGGCTCACGTCCCCTGTGTCGCCTCCAGCTCCCAGGTTCACGTCCCCTGTGTCGCCTCCAGCTCCCAGGCTCATGTCCCCTGAGCTGACGTCTGCTCCGGCTCCACAGCGTCCGACGCCCCAGCAACGGTCTACTCTGGCTCCACAGCGTCTGACGCTACAGCCACGGTCAGCACCTGTCCTGCGGCCTCCTGTGCCTGTTCCCCGGTCCTGTCTGGCTCTACAGCATCCGACGCCCCAGCAACGGTCAGTTCCGGCTCCACAGCGTCCGACGCCACAGCCACGATCAGCCCCGGTCCTGCAGCCTCCCATGTCTGCTTCCCAGTCCTGTTCTGCTCCGCAGCTTCCAACGTCTGCTCCCCGGTCAGCCCCGGCTCCACAGCGTCCGACGCCCCAGCCACGATCAGCCCCGGTCCTACAGACTCCCATGTCTGCTTCCCAGTCCTGTTCTGCTCCGCAGCCTCCGACTCCTGCTCCCCGGTCAGTCCCGGCTCTACAGCGTCCTACACCACAGCCCCGGTCTGCACCAGCCCTGCAGCCTTCTCCGCCTGCTTCCCAGTCCGGTCCGGCTCTACAGTGCCAGACGCCACAGCAACGGTCAGTCCCGGCTCTTCTGCGTCTGACACCACAGCCCCGGTCTGTTCCTGTCTTGCAGCCTCCCGTGCCTGCTCCCCGGTCTTCACCGGATCTCCCACATCATACACCGATGCCACGGATTGTTCCTGCTCGGTCTCCGACGTCTGCGCCACGGGCGGCACCATTGTTACCTCCGACACCAGCGCAACGGTCCTGTTCGGCGCTCACCAGTCCGAGGTCAGCTCAAGTCTCCGAGGAGGTCGACTGCTTCGACGCTCCTCTCCCGCCAGTGGGTCCAGTCTCCGAGGGGGTCTCAGAGCGAGACGCTCCTCTCCAGCCCCTGGTTCTGTCCAGCCTGTCAGTTCCTGTCTCCGAGGAGGTAGATGGTTTCTGCGCTCCTCTCCCGCCAGTGGCTCCGGTCTCCGAGGGGGTCTCCAAGTGGGACGCTCCTCTCCAGCCTCTGGGTCCTTCCTGTTTCCCGCTCCTGTCAGTGCGACCTTCCCGTCGCCCACCAGAGACTCAGCTCCAGTCAGTGCGACCTCCCGGTCGCCCGCCAGAGACTCAGCTCCAGTCAGTGCGACCTCCCGGTCGCCCGCCAGAGACTCAGCTCCAGTCAGTGCGACCTCCCGGTCGCCCGCCAGAGACTCAGCTCCAGTCAGTGCGACCTCCCGGTCGCCCGCCAGAGACTCAGTTCCAGTCAGTGCGACCTCCCGGTCGCCCGCCAGAGACTCAGTACCTGTCTGTGCGACCTCCCGGTCGCCCACCAGAATTATTATTAACATGTCTCTGTCTTCCAGAGCTCCTGTCTGCACCCCTCTCTGCGCTCGAGCTTCAGTCTGTGTGCCTCCCTGCATTCCAGCTTCAGTCAGCACACCTCCCAGAGCTCCAGTCAGCGCGCCTGCCAGAGATCCAGCTCCAGTCAGCGCGCCTGCCAGAGATCCAGCTCCAGTCAGCGCATCCCTCAGGCCGTCCGCCTGAGCTCCAGCTCCAGCCAGTGCATCACTCAGGCTGTCCGCCTGAGCTCCAGCTCCAGCCAGTGCATCACTCAGGCCGTCCGCCTGAGCTCCAGCTCCAGCCAGTGCATCACTCAGGCCGTCCGCCTGAGCTCCAGCTCCAGCCAGTGCATCACTCAGGCCGTCCGCCTGAGCTCCAGCCTGCGCAGTCCTCCGGCTGTCCGCCTGAGCTCCAGCTCCAGTCCGAGCGGCCCTCTGGCAGGCCACCGGAGGTCCAGCCTGCTCAGCCGCCGCCAGAGATCCACCTAGCCAGTTCGCCAGAGCCCCGGTGCAAGCCAGCCCGTCCGCCAGGGGTCAGCCACAGGCCCACATGTCCTCCGGGTCGTCCTCCTTCCGTGATCCGGCCCAGGTCTGCTCGTCCTCCGGGTCGTCCTCCTTCCGTGATCCGGCTCTGGTCTGTTCGTCCTCCGGGTCGTCCTCCTTCCGTGACCCGGCCCTGGTCTGCTTGTCCTCCGGGTCGTCCTCCTTCCGTGACCCGGCCCTGGTCTGCTCGTCCTCCGGGTCGTCCTCCGTCCATGACCCGGCCCTGGTCTGCTCGCCCTCCGGGTCGTCCTCCAGAGATCCGGTTCCGGTCAGTCCGGCCTCCCAGGTCCCGGACCTGGCCTGCTCATCCTCCGGGGCGTCCTCCAAGGATCCGGTCCAGGTTTTCCCGTCCTCCTGGATGCCCACCAACGTTTTGGGTGTTTTTGTCTTCCCCTTGTGGTCGTCCGCCAGGACTCCAGCTCCTGTCCTCACAGCCTTCCTGTCGTCCTCCCCGGCCGTCTGGAATCCGGCCTTTTGGAGGGGGGGGTACTGTTACAATCTGTCCTGCCACTCCCCTGATTCTCCAGCACTCCCCTGATCCTCCACACCTGTTCCTGATCCGCTCATCGTAATCTAGTCAACCTGCCACACCTGTCTTCCTTTGTTCCCCAGTCCTTTATATACCCCATCAGTTCAGTCTCTCATTGTCGGACCTTAATCCACACATCTCAAGGACTCACTCCCGTTCCGTCTCCAGATTCCTCACGTCCCAGTCGGTAATCGTATGTGTATCTGCAATATTCCATTCTATGAATAAATCTGTTAAATGTCCCCTTGGCTTCCTGGAGTCCATGTGTAACAGATGTAAGTCAGGAACATAAGACCTGCCCTGCTTCTTTCCTGTTGCATGTTGCAGTGAAACAAAACATTTCATAAAAGAAGAAAACAGAACAAATGGCTAAAACGTGATCTCACAATCTCTCAATGGGCAGCTGCTCTAATATAATCAGAGGGAACATAATGGTTTTTCACCATCACAACTCAGTCTGTTCAGGATAAAAAGGCATTAAGTAAAAACTCTGATCTCTGTGGCTGCTTTTCTCTCTTTTTCCTGAAAAGGAACAGATAAATTAAGTAATTTTCCATTTAACTAGACAAATCGTTGAAGAGGACAAACCCTGTAGTAAGAGTCAACAGGGTTGTATTTTACAGAAAAATGTCCTAAATATTGCTGAACTGTTGAGCAAAATGACTGTTTACTAAAATGTTCATAAATAAACCTGCATATTCATCTGACCACAGCCTTGTCCCGTGAGTACAGAGATTCCTCCAGATTATCTGAATATTTTAATGATAATATACATTGTAGATGGTGGGATCATGAAAGTATTCACAATAGATGCAATTGGTCTCAGAAATTAACGTCTGGCCATGTTTACATCTGAGAGGCTCTGCCTCTCTTTTTATACCAAGTCATCTTATTGACCTGTTGCCAATTAATCTAATTCGTTGTCAAATTAACCTCCACTTAACCCGCCATTATTCAAGGTTTGGTCCTGATACATAAATAGAAGTGTAAGAAATCACAGCTACAGAACTGCTCCTATACACTCATGTACACATCATCTCCCCCTCATCATACGTACCAGCTTGGAGCTGATGGACGAGTTGGGAGTATCACTTTTGTGCTGACTTGTGCTCTTTAATCAGGGCTGAGAGGAAAGGAGGTATCCTGAGAGGGGGGGTAAATTAATGTTTTGCATGCAGCATATTAAGAGCAAGCCGCTTGACATCGAGTCCAAACAGACACGAGGAAAGGAAGAGTAAAGGTTCAGTTCAGGACAAATTGGAGCTCAGAAGTGGTCATTAGTGAGAAGCAGCTTCACTCCTTGAGGTTTTACTGAAGACATCCAACACTCAACAGGTTCACTTCTTTTCTTTTTTATTTTACAGACCATTCTGTTTGCTTGTTTTGTGGAAGATCACCTTTTTCACACACATGGGGAAAAATGATGTAAAGCACAGGTTTTTATGGACTGCTTTTCCACATAGCTTTTCTAATCTTGTTGGTTACTTATACAGACGAAAAGCCTGTTTCGCATTATAATTAAGACTTTTTAAAAGTCTGTTACTGAATCCTAATTTAGAAATACTGTCTTCTACCTTTAAGTCTGCAGCTGTTTGATGTACAGATTTAAGCCGAGGCATCTTCTTCTTGGCAAGACATGCAGTTATCCACAGAGAAAGTTATACTCTTCAACTCCTGAGCTTCCTGCAGGGTTATTTCGTTTTAGGTTTTGACCTTCTAAAATCCTAACTTTGGTTTGGCTTGCAGTATAGATTTCATCTAGAATCTATTTCATTTAGAATAAGAAGTAACCAATACATAAAGTTAGCACAGTAAGTAAGGAAATTTGTGTTTGGTCCATTTTGTTGTGGTTACAATGTGTCTTGGCAATAAAGATTATACTGTTGGAAAATCTGTTTACTTCCCTTTAAAATGTAGCCATATCTGTCAGGAAAATGTATTTGTGGGATGAGCAGCAGAGTTGAGTATGTGAGTTTCTCTGCCAAAGCCAAACAGCTAATTCTGCTGTTGACACTTGTTTGATGTCATTTATTAGAGTGGAGGAATGAAGTCTGAAGAAACAAGGTATTGGTAATTTATTGATTTTGCAACAAGATTTGAATAATTGGTTCCAAACACAATAACTTCTGATTTAATTTTAACTAACTTTTTAAAAATATGTTCTTTCAGGCTTGGTAATAGGGGTGTCAAACTCATTCCAGTTCTCCTGTTAGCTAGTTTCTGGCCAACTCTCCATCCACTGTATTTCTGCAGTGACTTCCACAAGGCTCCATTTTGGTCCCCCTATTGTTCAGCTCCCACTAGCTTGGATCACGGAAACAACATTTATGTCTTTTCATAATTATGCTGATGACACTCAGCTCTATGTTACTGTGTCAACGTGAGACTCATCCTGCCTTGGTCAAATCAATATTTGGAAGTGCTAGAATTGTCTTTAAATTAAGGATTAGTCGCAGGCTGAGACAATAAAAGGCAGTCTAGTCTTCTCTAACTCTAACTGCATTGACCCTAATCATCGCCAGCACATTTTGACCTCTTTTACTTAGATAGTTTTATTCCAATGGGGTGTTGTGAATCCTTTTACAGTGTAGGAACCTGAGTCCTAAGCAAGCACATTCAAAGCGGTGTGATGGGGTGAGGTGGGGGGCTAAAGAGTCTGGAACACCTGCCCCTTTTGCTCCATCTAACCATTTTCTATACCACTTAAGGCCCATTTATGCTCCCATACGTAGATAATAGGTACGTCCATTTCAAATGTTGTCATATCTCACCGCCCTCCAAGCTAGTGGTCAGTGCTGAGTTTAAAGTTTAATCCCATGTCAGTTGGTTGTGATAATGCTCCATTATAAAGTGGTTTACAACTGCCCAACACACTCACACAGCATTTCTTCACAAGCTCTTTCCATCTCTAAAGTTGCTGTCCTCGTTGTTGTCTTCTTCTTCTTCATCTCCGTCTTCTGCGTCGATCATTGATGGGCCTTTGGTCCAATTCAGGGTTGCGGGGAAGCTAGCGTCTATCCCAGCAATTAGCAGGGATCGCACACCAACACAGAGAGACAACCACTCACACTCACTCCTAGAGAGAGTTTAGTAATCAGTTCCCTAACATGCATGTCTTTGGACAGTGGGAGGAAGTCAGAGTACCCAGAGGAAACCCACGTGTACACTGAGAGAACAAACTCCACACAGAAAGACCACTGTTTGAACCCCTTTTTCTCCATGATCCCAAAGTTCCCTTTTCTCACTGGCTGTTTGTTGTTGTTGTTGTTGTTTGTTTTTATGGGCAGCCTTCATGTGGCCTTTCACAATAAGAATTGTTATTAGTAGTAGTTTATAATAAATTACCTGCCACCAGCTGTTTCATCATCACACAATGACTCTTCACCTAAATTCTGCTGTGACATGCAAAGCTGCTGAGCCATGGCGATGCTGGAGGGCCTAATGTAACACACTGGTGGAGTATCCTGCTGTTAATCAAAAGAAGAAGCACAGGGCAAGCTGCAGCAGAGCGGACCAGAGACCAGAGAGCGGTCGTCATCAGTCTATATTTCAGAATAGCCAAATAAATTAGTGAAGTAAATAGTAAGGAAGTGTGAGAAATAAATTAAGTTGTTTCGTGTATTTTGCAAGACAAAGGTATGTTTACATAAGAGCCTGCCCAATGAGACCAAACACTATCATGTGAGTGTTGTTCTTAGGTTCCTGACTTGGGCGCTCCAGCTGTTAATTACTGAATGTGATGTGTCATGTAGCCAGTAAGTGCTTGTCAGTGCATGAATGAAAGGTTAGTGCATATCTGGTTTTCCGAAAACATAACTGAGCTGATTATATCAATGGTTGGACTCTGTGGATTGTGATGTGGAACGGAAGGCAGCCAATCAGAGAGCGAGCTGACTGGGGAGCAAGGAAGCAGGCACTGATCCATGTAGAATAGTGGTAGCAGGCAAAAACAAGATCAAGTATGGTCAATGTGAAACATAAAGGCTAGAGGACTATAAAGCCTGTATTCATCCTGTCTACAGGCTTTTTTTTTCCAAAGTCTTTTCTTTTTTCAAGTTCGAGATTTTTCTCTTAACAATAGTCCCAAAGATCATTTCCTCATCATGTATATCCTCTTCCATGCTTAGTGTTGTGTTTTCCTGTTGTTCTTCTTTTTCGTTTTTGTTAGATCACATTTGATCACGTGAGATTTCTGGCTCGGAGAACTAGATTCTAGATTGGTTGCAAGACAGAATCGTATGTGTTTGCTGTTCTGTGCTAAGATTATCGAAGCCACCACACACAAAATGATCAAGTGTTCAGTGCCTGCTTTTTTTAATCTTTGTGTGTGGGGTCCCTAACTAATAAAAATTTCGTCAGATTTAGAAAATCCTCATGTGTTTACCCAGCTTAAGGTGAAATCTTTTCCTAGTTCTTTTTAATGTCTGTTGTTCCATGTTAGAGTTTGCTGCTACAGCAGTGCTGGACTCTGATCCAGCTCAGATCAGGAGGGGGACAAACTTGTTTCAGGCATGTTGTGGTTAAAGTAGTCTGTCAGAAATCTTTTCTCTTCCCATTTCATATGCAGTAGATTCTGGGAACTGTGCTGGAGAATATAATACATAATCAGAAATGTTACCCGTGAGAGGATTGCAGGTGATTTCTCAAACAGAGAAAAGTCAGATTTGAATTAGCCTCCACTCCTGCTCGGCTGAAGGGACTCTGCCACCGTTCAGGATCAAGATATGGATCACCAAGAGATGTGAGGAGAGTGGAGCGAGCTTGCCTCAAGCTACAGACACGCTGCGACTAACCCTTTCTTCCCTCAGGTCACTCCAGAAGGAGAGGAAAGGGGAAACACTGCATGCATTTCAGAAGAAAACAGCTACAAGCTAAAGCAATGAAAGAACTGAAATCTATTGTGGAAGACTCAACAATAACCCCAAATACCAACATTACCCAGGGGTTCTGCATGCTCAAAAGATCAAACACACTCAATAAATCCAGTGGAGGGAGGTTTGGGGAGATTAGTGTGCTGGCTGAGTGAAAAGTTAACCAGATTTGTGGAGGAGAAAATGAAAGCAGGACTGTAATGAAAAGTATTTGAGAATGAAGTTCAGTGATAACAAGGTTATTTATGAAGAGTTTTTAATCTTATTTCTATTGTTTGCACTGACTTTGGGATGAATTCCTCCACTTTGTCTTATTCATTATTAAATATTCCCCGGTAGTTCTAGGAGCTACAGGATTTGGAATCTGGTGAATGTTAGATTTATGAGTAATATCTTTAAATTTAAAGATTTTAACCGACATCGCAGGCCTTCATTTGGACTCGGTCCCTGGTTTAGCTGCAGCGAGGAGCCACCTGCTACGTATTTTTTTTAAATCTGTCTACTGTTAATGCCTCGGTTTCTCGCAAAACTAAACCCAGTTCAGATTTATTTGAATTTAAGTTATTTTTACACAAAACAAATTTAGTTTGCAGATGGTTTCAGCTTTTTTATACATACTAACACTGTGTTTAAAATTCATTGATGATTTGTTAGTTATAGATTGACTGTCACAGTTCCAATTTCTAATCATTGGTTTACTATGATGAGGATGCAGTTTCATTGTTTGTTTGTTTTTTTTTGTTTTGTTTTGTTTTTTTATGTTATGTTAAAGGGTTAAGATCAAGGAAAATGATCAAGTCAAGACTTTTTCGGGTTAAAACAATATTTTACCTTCCTGCTTCTGTTCCCGCTGACGCTTTTCTGCTTTGCTCCCCCCTCTGCTTGCATTTTACTGCCATAATTCTTATTTTTCTCTTCAAGAAATTTATGGCCAGCAGCTCCTGGATACTTATTAGTCACTGGGACTGTATTTTGTAGTAGATTTGGGTGGATACTACTCTATTTCAAGATGTCTTCTATCTTGTCAGTGTCACATTAGCGTGGCCTAAAAGTAGCTGAAGCCTACAGCTTCTCAGGAGCTAAAGCTAACTAGCTGCAGGACACCTCCTCTCTACAGATGACTATTACAAACTTCTACAGAAGATCAACATGCTGGAAACAAAGATTCAATGACTTGAGGTGAATGTAGAAGTGAATGGATTGTGTGGAAACACAATTTACGATTTACACAACTTTGTCATTGACAAAAAACAGCGGACAAGATCTTGCTAACATGCAGCTAATTAGCACAAACATGACTGGGAAGAAACAGGACAGTGTAGAAGGTAATAACTCTTTCACTGACAGTCCTCCCTGGAAGGCTTTTGGTGCGAAGCCAAAGAGTAAATCATGTCACTGGAAAATGGGAGGATGAGTAACAGGCAGAGCCCAATTTACTGAGATTAGCATTGTGACCGGCTGGCCTGCACAACATGGATGTTGCTTTGTCTAATCATAGAAATCATAGAAAGACAGAGAAGGTGAGACTGACATGGCCAGTGCCACCCTGGCCACCCCTCTAGCACCGCCTCTGTTTTTATACGTTGAAATGGACAAATAAACACAATCGGAAGAAATTTTTATAGATTTTTGGGGTTTGTAGCCTATAAGCAATATTGTACCATTTTGGTGTTTAACTGAAAAAGAACAATTTATTTAATAAATGTGTAAAATACTCAGTAGATTGCATCACATACCATTTGACATGTAAAAGTGTTATAAAAGGAACTGATTCTTGTCTGAATGTTGTGAATGGAGTGGACCACTGTGGGTAAACCCATTGAAATCTCAGAGTCTAAATGTAATTCTCAAGACTTTACGCAAAGATCAGAACCATTTGCATAAGAGAAACTGTTGTCAAATTACATCTTTGCATTCAGGGTATTTGTACCAACTCTTTTTACCATCCAAACAGGCCAATGGTCAGCATTATCCTGACAAACAGATGGTAAATCACAGCATATGGAAAACAGCAATAGCTTGGAATCCAATTTGCTGCAACCAACAAGTTTATCTTCAAATTATGATAAATGCAACGCTTTTGAACATTATATATAAACTCACAGAGCAACATTTCATGCCACTGTGGTGATTCCATTATGGTTCACTGTTGCCTCGAGGCAACATATGCTAATTTCAGTGATAGCATGTTTTTGCCTCAAGGCAACAGTTGCATTTAACAAGTTTTTAGTATTTACTTAGCAAATAAATTACAGTAAATGATCGAAAATTAAGGTTTGCTCACCAATTAGTGTGACTTTTTTATTGTTTATTTCAGGAAACAATGTTTTTAAACTCTTTTTGGGGAAAATAAATGGCAAAGCTGCTTCTTTTGAAAGATTGTTTGGCTTCCTGAAAGTCGTGTGACAAATTGTTATAAGTTTAAAGTATTGCATTATTGAAAGGGATGCATTGTGGGATCTGACAGGCCAAAAATGGGTTTGATGCATAAGGATACCAGAGTGTTAATTTTATTTGCTAACTTTCCATTGAACCTACATCTATGTTACATTCATCATACATGCAGCTGGAGCAGCTGGCTGAGTGACAGATGTTCATGTCTGAAAGCAGAAACTGTTCACAGTCAGGTAAGGCCTCATACACGCATAACAATTTTATTAATCTTATGAGATTTTTTTTATCTGGTCGAGACCTCACACATGAAGATAAAAAAAATCTTTTGATCGTATTGTGTGTTGTGCTCCGAAAATGTAATCACAGAACAACACACGCATAACGATGCTGTCCCGCAAGTGATCTACAATCTAGTCCTCCGAACCGGAAAAACGTCTAAACATAGAAGAAGAACCATAGCAACAACCTGCAAACAACGAAGAAGAAGAAACATAGCAACATTCGGAAACCAACACACAGCAAGGAAGAGGATATATAGGACGAGGGAATGATGGTGGTCTTGGAACTATTGTTAACAGACAAATACAGAAATGAAAAAAATAACAGACTTTATTACTTCCTTGTCCCCTAGCCAGCTTGCTCTCTGATTGGCTACATTCTGTACCACGTCACCATCCACGCAGTCACAATGTATGAGTCGTCGGTGTTCCTCAGAAATCGACTCTGAAATAATGAACATGTTCAATGTTCCCAGTTGTCGGCTACGACCCATTTTGGAGTGGATTATCGGGATAAATTGGCCTGTAACACAATGTTATTGTTATTGTGGATAACCGGGCTTTTTAGCAGCTTAATTGTTTGTGTGTGGGAAAGAGACACTTTTTGGCTTTGCTTTTTTTGTTATTTCTCTAAAGCACTTTGAGTTGCATAACGATATGAAAAGTACCATTTAAATAAAGTCCGATTGTTTTTGGTTTTTTTGTTTTGTTTTTTTTTTTTGTTGTTGTTGTTTTTTTTGTTTTTTTTTATGTGGCGGCTGCTTGTTACTACTTGAATAAACAAAAGTTCTTTTATTTTTTTTAATTTTTTTAATTATGCAACCATTGATCCAAAGCAGGATGAATCTATGCTTTCATGTTGTTTTTAGCTAATTCTGAGCCTACCATCTGAATGTGGAGCTGAAATAGAGACTCATCAGACCAGGTCAAATTTCTCCATTTTCTATTATCTGTTTTAGATTAATGAATGAAAATGAAAATGAAAAATACTTTAGATTAGATTAGATTAAATAGACCTATATTCATCCCTCATTGGGGAAATTTGGTGTTGCAGACAGCTGTATATGGTATACAGGATGCGCAGAACCAAAATAGAAAAGCACACACTCGTCTACATTTACATACAAACCAAAGATAACAGTGCAAAGGAGAAAAAGAGCTGTTATAAATACTGAGCAAAAGAAAAAATGTGCAAAAATGACAGTTACTGACTACACAAATAGGTATAAATGTAGTAATGGAATGTTATTAAGACCAGATTTTGCACAATGATGAGCCTTTCTGTAGGTGCGTGGGATGGTCAGCTCTGCAGGAGGAGGCCTGGTTATGTAGTCTGACAGCAGAGGGAAGGAAGAACCTGCAGTATGTCTCCATCATGCACCGTGGGTGAAGACGCCTGCTGCTGATGGTGCTTTCCAGGGCTCTAACAGTCTCATGTAGGGGATGGGAGGCAGTGTCCATGACTGATGACAGCCTTGCCATCATCCTCCTGTCTCGCCCAACTTGCACAGGCTCAAGACTGCAATCCATAACAGAGCTGGCCTTTTTCACCAGTTTGTTCAGTTTCTTTGTCTCTGCTGTTGTGGTGCCGCTGCTCTACCAGGCTACACCATAAAATATGAAGGGGGCTACAATGGAGTCATAAAAGGTTCTCATGAGGTCCAAAGGACCTCAGTCTTTGCAGCAGGTGGAGTCTGCTTTGGACCTTCTTGTAGAAAGCCTGAGCTTTGGTGATCAAGTCCAGGATTTTGTTCAGGTGAACACCCAGGTACCTGTATGAGTCCACCATCTCCATGTCCATTCTTTGAATGTTCACCAGGGTGGGAGGGGAGATTTTACAACGGTGGAAGTCCTCCACTCTTTGGTTTGTCCTGGATAAATCTGGAGGCAGTTGTCATCACACCAGGCTACAAAGTTCCAGTAAAGTTCCAGGTACTCTCTCATCACCGTTGTTGGTAAGTCCAGCGATGGCCGAGTTGTTCAAGAACTTCTGTAAATGGCAGTTTGTGGTGTAGTGAGTGAAGCTGTGCTTATGGTAAAGAAGAGAGGATCCAGAACGGTCCCTTGTGGTGCCTCAGTGCTGTAGATCACCATGCCAGAGACACAGCCTCTGGCCCTCACACACTGTGAGGTCCTGGAGCCATGCTGCCATCTAGTGGCACATTCCTGTATGGTCCAGCTTGTCCCTTCGGAGTTCTGGCCAGTTGGTGCTGATATTTGGATATTTTCTCTTCTTCAGACTGTTCTCAATAAACCCTAGAGATGGCTGTGTGTGAAAATCCCAGTAAATACTCAGACAAACAACCATGCCATGTTCAAAGTCACTTAAACCTCTTTTCTTCCTCATCCTGATGCTCAGTTTGAACTTCAGCAGGTCGTCTTCACCACGTTTACATGACTACAAGCTGCCATGTGATTGGCAAATTAGATATTTGTGTTCTCAGTTGAACAGATGGACCTAATAAAGTGGACGCTGAGTGTAAGTGAAATTAATTCATGTTTATTGTAGCTTAACTAGTTTTGCCATCAGCAGTTGGGCTTAATTTCCTCTGTACTTCATGAGGGGCAGGATTAAAAAATGTAAAAACAGCCGATGATGCCTATTAACCCTCCTCAACCCACATAGCCGTTGAGTTAAACCCAGACAAATCCACAGTGGAGCAGGAGATAATTAAACTAACAGGAGCCATATTATTTTCAGCAAAGAGAACATTCCCTCAGTTTCAGCCACTCAAACATCAAGAGGCAATTTGCAGCAATTAAGCCACGATGTGTCACTGAATCAGAAAACCACCTTCACCTGGAAATGCTGCTCTTCCCCTAATTGTAGAGTAGAGGCTCAAGACTCACTGAACTAAGAGGAATTTTCCTTTTTTCCACAGTGATTATATTACAGATGGTTATGGTTGCAAATCATTATGCACCATGTCACAAAGCTCAGATCATCTCCAGCTGCTTTCTAGAACATGACGATGAGTTCTCTGGACTCCAACAATCCTCCACAGTCACCAGATCTCGATCCAGTAGAGCAGCTTTGGGATGTGGTGGAACGGGAGATTCTCATCATGGATGCAGCCGACAAACCTGCAGCAACTGTGTGACGCTGTCATGTCAACATGGAGCAAAAGCTCTGAGGAAGGTTTCCAACACCTTGTTGTACCTATCACACCGAGAATTAAGGCAGTTCTTAAGGAAAAAGGGGTTCAACCCCATAGTAGCAAAGTGTCTTTGCTTTGCAAGCGTAGAAAACCACGCCCACCAATGCATATGAAGGGATGTGAAATTATCTGGTGTAGATCTGCTGGTTTTAGACTTCATTCTTTCAATGGGGCGGATTTGTGCTTTTGAGGGGTGTAAAAGTAACACTAGACTTTATTCTTTACCCGCTGATCCTCATTTGGCGACAGACAGCAGCTCAAATCGTAGCAGCAGCAACTTACAGCAGCTGCCACAACCTGCCGCGAGTCTCCACAGCTTCCCAGAGCTGCTGGAGCTGCTGACAGGCAGCGTAACAGCGCAAATGGCTCAGACTGGTTCATGTGTAGCTGAAGAGATTCAGGAGCGGGAAATTCTACCACTTCAAAGACTTCTCTGTGGTGTAGGTGCTTTGTGAATCTCACTTTACATCTTGCCAGTGATCTGAACTGCTGTCTGTCAATCATTTCAGCCTGTGTATCCCAACCCTGATCACCCCACAACTCCCACCCCAACCTTTGCAGTTTCAGGCATTTTTCAAATTCGGCAGTGGGTGGAGTTACTCAAAAAGTAGGGGGTGTAGTTACATTTTAATAAAGCTGGTAAGTGTTAACCTCATCTCCACAGTGTGGCCCCCTACTGTCATTATAGGGAGTTACAGTCAACTGAGAATTATTAGACTTAGCAGAATATTGTATGGCTCCAATTTTTAATACCTCATTCTCTATTTGTTTAGGTGAAAGTAACTAAAACATATCAGTAACTTCTTAGTCTACACAGTAAATAATATTGTAAAGAAATTAACCTGAACCAGTGTGAAAACTCCCAACATCAGTGTCTTTGTTTGTCTTTAAACACTGATGCAGAAGCTCAGAGCTGCTGCTGAGTGACATCGCTTCATGTGTAGTCATGCTGAGAAATGATTTTCCAGAGTTATCTGTAGTCATGCAGTCGGAGACGTTATAATCACAAGCCTGCGCTCAGATGAATACTAATATGAAGACATTGTGTCCCACTGTCTCAGAGTTACATTAAGAGTCAAGTGTAAAATCTCAGAAGGATTTGCATTTAATCAACTCTCAGTCTGCAGATGGAGAGTGTGCATGTGTGAGGGAACATGATACCCAATCCTCTGCTGTTTTCTCACAATAATGAAAAGGATTATTCTCATTATTTAAATAGAATATTTATTTATTTGATCTTTTATAAGCTTCATTGAAAAAGAGGCCTGTTTGTTTAAATTAAAGTCACATTCACGTTGACATGACATACAGGCATCACACACATCTGATCCTTGTTTCCAGATGTTAATCCATCAGTACCCAGGTGTGAAATCAAGAAGTTCAAAGCAACACCTTACTGGAGCCTGTTCATCCCATGTTGCTATAAGAAATAATCAATTTGAGACTCAACAGTGGTTTTAATCAATAACAGAAACACTTCAGTTAGCACGAAGGTCCTGCCTCATGGACTCTAACCCTGGAAACACGAGTTTCACGTTTGACCCCGTATGGTTTTTAAAAGTAGACATATGATAATCACATGTGGTTTTACATTTTACATATTAAGAAACATTAAATATGACCATATAAAACCACAAGCTTCCCATGTGATTATCATGTGAACCCAAATAATTTCCTATATGAAACACATATAATCAAACGTGAAACCAATGTGGGGTTTTCCTATGATTACATTTTACATGTTAAGATAACATGAAATACGACCATACAAAACCACACGGGGTTCACATGTGATTATTTGGGTTTCACTTGGGAATTTGAACAGGAAACCACGTGGTTCAGGACGTTCCTTTACTGCTGCTGCTATTGGCCAAGCCAACCGGAGAATGTGCCATGATGCACTGGCCTCCTCCCTACTTTTACTCGCTTTTGTTCTTATATAAATATATGACATTTTTGTTGTTGTTATTTGTGTTTCTCTTTTCTTTCACAACACCTATCCCTGGCTTAAGGGTTTAAACTCGCACATCTGCGTGCAGTCGGCTACAGCATAGCCAACATTGATGAGTTTGCTCTCACACATGCGCAACGTTTTGGTGTCACGTTACAGTTTCTCCTCCTAATGTAAAGGTGGCAGCAGGGGTGGTATCGGCCAGTAAGCTCACCAAGTCAGAGTTCTTTTGATTATTCACTTCAGTTCAGTAGGTATTTTCTGTTTACAAAGAATACTGGCATCCAGGACTGTTCAGTGTCTGTACAAACAAACAGTGGTTACCACACAAATTCAGCGAGAAATGCCAGATATCTGGCAACATGTGATCCCAAACTGATCAATCACAAGGGAATTCTTCCTCGTAACCGTCTGCATAGCAGGGGTGCATGTCAGGTGTGGAAGAGGTGCGCGTCGGGCCTCCGTGGAGCTACACAGCGCCTACGGCGGTGATGCAGATGCCGCATGAGCCTTTAGGATTACGGTGCTTGTTGACCCCTATTTCCTACCCTTTCCATCCCCCAACCGGGTCCTGGTTCTGCTGCAGGTTTTTCTTTCCCATTAAAAGGGAGTTTTCTTTCTCCACTGTTGCCTGAAATCACCTTTTTCACACATTAATATATCAATACGATGACAGCATCACAGATAAAGAAGCAGCAACAAGCAAAGCACTTTCATGTTGTGGATGGAACTATTTGGTCGCTGCTGAACCATCACAAGATGTAAAAGCTCCTTCCTCATCAGTTTTTTATCCACTGCTGTTGTCTTCCTCTTCTCAGTGCTGCAAATATTAATAAGCTTTTCTGACAGAACAACTAAGAGAGGGATAATGCACACGCTGTTCTCGCCTTTATGAAGGTGTATCATCATCCTACAATGATGTTTTCCTGTGAGCATGCAGTCAGGTGATAAGCAGCTTGCTCACATATTTCTAAAACAGACTATTTTTACTCTCTTCTCTGGGCGATTAGCACCAGAATAACTATGCTAATTGTTTAATAAGTGCACTTTGCTGTGCATCAAAGGAGAGATTTTTGCATAATATTTCCCGCCAGTTCAAAGCTGTCGTTATGCAGAACAAATGGCTCTGACTGCAGAGGCTGCTTTTAAATGCACCAAGAGAGCGGGGTTAGAAGACGGCCATGTAATTGCGTCATTAAAACAAGGTTATCAGAGTGGAAAGCGTTAGAGCTTTGTCATATATTTGCCATTAAAAAGCCACAGGCTCCGTATGCACTCTGCGCTCTAGGCCTCACAGATCTTAATTGGGCACCAGTGTCAAGTGCTTAGGATCTATCTAATGTGATTTAATTTATTCACTTTCTTCTAGATACAACCTCCCCTCAGCTACACAATGAGATCAGTTTTTTCCTGAGACCTCCAATTGTCCCCTAAAGATGGAGTTGGGTCTCTAATCTCGTTTGCTCTCAGTCTCCTTGAAGTTTGCAAAAAAGAGAAAAAAAGTCTATTCGTTCTACCTGCCATGTAGCGTCTCAGGAGGAGGTGGGAAGGAGGATTTTTTTTGCCGTGACAGACACGGAATCAGCCTCGACTAAGGAAGCAGAAACCCTTGGAGGTCTGAGTTGACTGGCAGTTAGTCAACAAGGTCACGATAGAAAAACTGGCAGCATGGCTCAGAGCCACTACATTAATCCTCTCACTCTGCACCCACTCCTGACATTTCAGCCACTTCATTACATCACGTCGGTTCCTCAAACAGGAAGGAAAGCTCAGACGTTAACCCTTTAATCCCACTGGCCCTTATAAGGGCTGAAATAAATTAGACATTATAAGAAATAACAAAACAACTGTTTTGTTGCTGAAGGTGATCAATGGCCTCTGTACCATTGTTAGCATCGTTTGTGAAATAGGGGAGAAAAACACACAAAGACAGGGGTTTCTCATTTGTCTTGTTTTATTGTAATGTATTTAGGCATAGCCACAGCCATAGTGAAGTCCCTACCTAGAACTTACCGTGGAGCAATTCTTCATTTATTTAGAGTTTGTCTTTCTCTGTCTTTTTTAAGTATGCTCAGGGCTTAAGGGATTAAATGCAATCACTTGCTAAACTTTGGTAAACCCTTTTCTGATCATCTAGTAACAGTGATGCTGAACACAACTCACTGTTTAAAACCTATGCAGAGGATGATGATCTGATGAGTTTACCCTTTAATCTATGGAGCACATCCAAAATTACTTTTAGATGCTTATCTTTGGATCCAAAGACAGTCTTTTCAGATTTATCTTTATTTAGCAGAAGAAAACTCTAAATAATCCATCCAAGTCATCAGATTTGTATGTGACCAGAGTCCCCTGGTGAGGCAGTAATATAGAGCCGAGTGTCGTCAGCATAGTTATGATCAGATATTTTGTTTGTTTCCATGAGCTGACCTAGTGGGAGCATGTAGATGCTGGGGGACCCAAAATAGAGCCTTGTCAACTCTGATGTCATCTTTGTTTGAGTATATCTATAGTTATTAACTGATATGAAGAAGTCCTTCTTTTTCAAGTAGGATTTAAACCAATTCAGAAATTCAGATAACACCATGCTAAAGTAAACATACACAGGTGCCATTGTTCATCTCCAGTAAAAAAAAAAAAAAAAAAAAAGTTAATATTTTCACCAAAATACACATTCAGTCTTCTTTCGTTTACTTTGTTCAGCACCTGCTGCTGTAAAGTGCTTTATAAATTAAATTGGCTTGGCTAACTCATTAGCCTTAGACTATTATTAGACTTTTCTATCCAGCAGCTGATTCATGTTACTAATTTTCTATTTAACTCATGTTAAACAGAAAATGTCTCATTTTAAGAATCTGATATGTTGTTTATTTTCTACTGGAATTAAAAGATGGATTTGCAAATCAATGCATTCTATTTTAATTTATATTTAACACAGTCTCCTGTGTTGTATTTCTGCTGTTGCTTCCTCATCATTATGTTTCCTCTCATCATCGAGCCAGCATTTTCTGGTAGAACAAAGATCCAGGTCGGTGCAGCCTTCAGTGTGTTTTCACTTTGTTTTGTTCAGAAAGAACACCTAAAAATATATACCCAAAGTAAATGAAGAATTACTCCATAATAAAAAGGTTGATCTGCATGTTCTTGGTGTCTACGGACCTCAGAGAATGTATTACCAGTTTCAAAGACCTTGTGTCTCCTACTCTGCCTGATTAAGCTGCAATAAAACAGGAACAAATGTCAAATTTCTGTCCTTCTTTTTACCCTGTTTGACAGAGGATAACACCATGCAAACTGATTCCATGCACACAGACAATTTATCACCTCAGCAACAAACATTTCAGGAATAAACTTTTGGTCTTGTTTTCTGAACGTTAGGGTCTAAACCTTCAGCATCTGTTGAAAATAAACACAGTTGTCCTGTTCATTAATAGACATTTATGTCACTTTTTCCAGCCCCTTAAAAGGGCTGACTGGGCTTGAAGGGTTAAAGATGAAGGGTTAAAGATAAAGGGTTGAATCGGTCCCTACAGACGTCTTATATTTACCATGCAATAGGGGTTGTTAGTTAATGGTCTCACAGCACCAAAATATTCATCCTTTGGCAAAGCAGATCGTCCCTCATGAGCAGTGACTCATCCACCCTCTGTATTATTTGAGATTTAGCAAAAAAGAAACATAGACGTTTCTCTACTTTCTGTCATCATCCCAATCCTCTCTTCTCATTTCCCTCAGTGTTTAATGTTTAATTTAAACCTCCAGTGCAGCGAGGAATCAACAAGAGTGTCACACAGTAGCTGATGAAGTTCCACAGCGCCCCCACATGGACGCCAGCGAGACCTCCCTTCCCCCAGCAGCCAGACATGGGAATAAAAGACAAGTCTCCTGTTTGCTAAGGAGGTGTAAGGCACAGCAGGCGCAGTTCAGCCATCACCTGAGGGGCTTTGCTATGTTTAGCCAGGAAGCCATTATGTAAGTTGTCATTACGTTCTCTCCCATCCCTCCTCAGACTCCTCTTGTGATGGACAGCTGGCAGGAGAGGAGGACGAGGGGAGGGAGGTGTCAGAGGTATGATTATAGACGTTCCTGTTGTGCAGACAGATCCACAGACAACCACATGATGGATTTCAAATTTGTTGCATCCTTTCTGATTGATCATTGTCAGCATTAATCTCTATGAGCAGAACTGAACTGACAGTCTTAAATGTGGAGGCAGATTCAGTAATGAACTGATTTTAACCACTCTGAAGGCACTGATGCTGAGGTCAGTGGGACAAGATCCAGCCCAGTGTGACCCACCCCCCCTGTTAATTTTCACTTAGTTCTGTAGTTCCCTCAGGGGGGCCACTGGCCCCTGCTGACATTTGCTGCTGTGTCATGCCTTGCCAAGGGAAGCTTAACAGATATAAAGCAAATAAGGCTTTGTGGATATAAAGCTCACATTATTATTTTTTGATTAGTTTATACCTGACAGTGGGAACCAAAAAGGAAAAGAGTGAAGAGAAGAGAAAGGAGAAAAGATAAAGATAGAAAACAGAAAACCAGGTGCTCCACCTACAGAGACTCAGCAGGAATCACCTAATGGCCTCTGTATGAAAACAAAGCAGACAACCATCAAGAGCACCTACAGGAAGACAAACTGATTAAAACATGAACAAAAATACCACCAGCAAGTAAATGGAAACATTAAAGTAGCCATAATGTCTTGTTATATTTATATATTTATATTCATTGTGTTTTTTTATCATGTTTTTTTATTGGGTATTAAATGGGTGATTGCACGGGCTCAGAACCAGGTCCAACTACTGATTCAAGATTCAAGTATCTTTTGGCGGGAAAACGTGCAGTAAAATGAAGCTCAGTTACATAAACTTAAAAAATTCTCAACTAATGATAAAAAGATTTGTGCAAATTTTAGAAAAAAGGAAAAGAGGTGGTTGTAAAATAGATGACCCAGTTAAACACATGTGAGCAGTGCAAGGATGCATTCAGATGAGTGGACCACTCTTTGCGGTCATGAGCGGCACAGCTCCCGTAAACCAGAAGGTGATGCTACAGTCTCCACAGCTTTAAAGCAGACAGGCAGTAAGAAAACGGTGTCATCTGATTTAGAAGAATTTTTTTAGTCTGGAAAGAAAGTTTAGTGGATTTATTTATTATTTCTTTAACCTGTCCTGTCCAGCACCATGACAGCAGAATGATGGTCTGGCTGCCGTGTTGTGCTGAACACGTTTGGTTTGCCAAGAGGAGCCTTTTGGACATGGACCCAACCAGGTCGCCCCTCCCACCTGGACGAGGGCGGCCCCCAGCACCAGGACCCAGGCTCCGCCGCCCATCCCACGCCGGGCAGTCCAGCTACCAGGCTCAGAGCCAACAGCCCCTGACCCTGGTCCTACCAGCAGCTTCCACCCACCGCCATGAGGAGGCCCCATTGCCTGCCCCTAGTGCCCCCACCCAAGCAGATACACAGCCACCCCCTCAACAGCCAGCACAGCCTCCCTCCCCAGGAGGCAAAGTTTAGTAGTTTTAAAGAAAGCCCTTCATCAATCTAGAACTGCTGATTATTGATCATTGATTGACAGCTGTGGGTGATTCTCTGGCCCTCTGCAGCACCTTCCTGTCTCTGGAAAAGCTGCTCCCAGACCAGGTAGTAATGGAGACAGTGAGAGTACTCCCTACCACACATCTGTACACAGCCTCCAGCATTGAGGTGCCCTGAGAAAATAAAGGTGGTGGGCCTTCTTTAAGATGTTGGAGGTGTTTATGATCCACTTTCAGATCCCTGGAAGTGTGAACTCAAAGGTAGTCAAAGCTGCTGGCCATTTCCCCAGTGAATCCACTGAGGATTCAGAGGTTGTTTTTCTCACACCAGTCCACCCGATCCTTCACCTCCTGCAGGTATGACAACTTGTCTTTGTGGAACATTAAACCCACTGCTGCTGTGTTGTTTGCAAAGCATAATAGCAGCCTGGATGTTCAGGTGGGTAGTCACATGTGAACAGTGTAGGCCTCAGGACATGTCCTTGAGGGTAGTCTGTGTTGAGAATAATGGAACAAGAAATGCCATGGACTCCGTCTGTGGCCGAAGTGTCAAAAAGACCAGGATTTATTTGCAAATCAGAGCCTGCAGAATGATTGTATTTAACACAGAACGGAAGTCCAAGAAAAGCTGCACGACATAAGAAGCATCATTTCAGGCTACACACAGCTGTCACCTTGGTCAGGTCCACCTTGCAAGTACCAGGATGGACCCCCTTTTTTCCTTCAGAACTGCCTTAATTCTTGGTGTCATAGATCCAGAGGTTTTGCTCCATATTGACATGACAGCATCACACAGTTGCTGCAGGTTTGTCGGCTGCATCCATGATGAGAATCTCCCGTTTCACCACATTCCACAAAATCAAAATAAAACAAATACAGCAGAGATACTAAAAAGGGTTAAAACAAAGAAACACCACAACATAAAAAAACCTAATGGCATTCAAGCTGAACTCAAATTTAAAGCCAAGGTTTAAAAAACTGAGTTTTCAAACAGGATTTGAATCCTGTTCGTGGACAATGATGCTGGCTTACCTGTATGTCTGATTTGTGCTGAGAAAGTAGCAAACAACAAAAAAAATAATGTAGCACTGAAAGACATTTTCAGAACAAACACGCAGCATTTGCTGAAAGTACCAAACTGCAGATAAGTGACAAGAAAGTATTTTAGAGCTTAACGCTGCAGTGCATCGTGTCTCTAAAATCAGCTACAGCTGCTGGTTTCATGGCAACATAAGAGATGGTGAAAGCTTTCCACAACTAGAGAACGCAGAAAAGAATCACTCATTTAAACATCAGAGCATCGATACTTGGACTGAAGAAACAAATGAGCAACAGTTCAGAAAATTAGAGATATCTCTCCACAACGGCCGTCAAGAACAGGACCATAGAAATGACAACGTCACCAAACTGAATAAGCTCCAGCAGACTCAGTCCGGGACGAGTCGAGCGAAGTCGACAATGATGAGCAGATAGTGCTGTTGTGTAGATACAGAAACTCCGATGGTGCACAGGTTTGGAGTTTTCTTTTGTGGTGACCCATAAAAAGCAATCAAATGTTAAGAGTTTGAAGGAACTTGTCTGGATCATGTCTACATAACTTGGTGCACTGATTTGCTGCCACCTGATTGGCTGATTAGCTTTGCATTAGCAGGTGGACCTCATAAAGTGGATGGTGAGTGTAAAATGATTATTATGCATGAAGTTGAGATTGACCTTTTCTCTTTAAATGATGCTGCCTTTTATTTCTCACATTCACTAACATTTTTTTGTAGCTTCTTTAAAGTTGTTGGCAGCACTGGATGAAGAATCAGACCTCCACCCAGTAGAGTGGGTGTTGAGTCCTGCAGATGATGACCTAGTTTTAGTTTTGCTTGTCTCGTGGGAGGAGGAAGGAGGAGAAGTGCAGTATTTTTATTTTTTTTTAGCCTTCTTCCAGTTCTTGTATCCAGATGGTGCATTAATGCATTCATTTTGACAGCCCTGATTATTTTAGGCTCATAACAACTAGGAATGCAATGATACCAGCGCTGGGTATCCGATGTTATGTGCATGTATTCATAAAAGTGTTTCGATACTACAGAACCAGATACAAATGTGAAAATACTAGTGCTGTCAGAATGAACATATTAATGCAAAGAGATTAATGTGTGGAATTAATGCATTCCTTTACATAAACATTATAACACATGCCACATTAAAAATCTGAATTTGGCATTATCTCAGTGAGAGAAGCTGACTTTGTTACTACGGAGAACCGAATCCACCAAAAACCACTTTATCCTCCTTATTTATGAGGTTTCTGATATTCATTTAGAATGTCACATATATCTACAAACTACAGTTAAACCCGAGGGACACCAGTGGTGCATCTCTGGAAAACTGAGCCACATGTCATGTCAGGTAAAATTATCGCAAATATTAAATGCCTCCAGCTCTGCCCTCAGCAAGATACAGCAGCATCAGCCTCCATCAGAGCTAAACAAGCTGTATGTTCTCCATCCTGGAGGGCAGAGGGACCACCTGTCTGCTGACCTGAAGCATTTGTCTGCTTCTACTTTAGACAGCCTAACGGATGTAACAGCAGTTTTCTCTGATCTGAATCCTGTCAGCTGCAACTTTTAAAGGTCCCATTTTATACAGTTTTATACAGGGAACCAAAAGTCTAACTACACTGTTTTCATGTGTATTATCCCAAATTCAGCTTTGGTCCTTAA
This sequence comes from Melanotaenia boesemani, assembly GCF_017639745.1. NCBI lineage: Eukaryota > Metazoa > Chordata > Actinopteri > Atheriniformes > Melanotaeniidae > Melanotaenia > Melanotaenia boesemani. The sequence continues at coordinate 7,971,012 of NC_055705.1, read as the reverse complement.
ATTCACCCATTCTAAATGTGGCTCTAGTGATCTCTACTAAGAATGGGCTGTTTCTGTGTCTGAACCTTTAAATGTTGAGGAGTGGTGCCTGTCCATGCCGACTTCACGCCCCTTTCTGGGAAAGGATCCGGCTTTAGAGGGCAGGCTCAGCTAGCCGGGGCAGCAGGAAGTTTCCACTACCAGGGGAAGTGGTTATTTCTCTTTGTGACGTCACAAAGGGAAAGATCTCATACTCACGTGTTTGAGCACACATTCACTTGAAAGGGGAGCAAGCACGTGAGAGGACCTCATACACAGGCTATGAGGACACGTATGACTGTTAGAAAACCTTTAGAAAGTGAATTTTGCATAATATGGGACCTTTAAAGAGTTCAGACTCTATGTGTTGGTGCAGGGAAACATTGAAAACATGCAGGACACCGGTCCTCGTGGACACCAGTCCTCGTGGACCAGAGTTGGTGATCCCTGATCTGTTGGTTACTGTAGAGAACCTTTGGTTTCTAGCACATAACAGCTAAATATGAATCTGCACCAGACTCGCTTATGTTGTGTTTACCCACGATGCCATGTGCTGAACCAACAAAGCACGTTTTTTTGTAGTCTGGGTCCTCTATTTGGTCTGCTTGAAGCAAACAAGACCCGCGTTTGTAGGTGGAACGAGACCACACCTTTGATTCGAATCAGAATTTGTTTGCGTTTTCACAATACCCCAAACTAAGTGGACTTCCCAGGCAAACAGACTTGGATTCAAATCAAAGCTGGTGTGAATGCGTCCCATGTGCCTCGTCTATTTGTGGGAAAGCCTCACGAACTTCAAAGAACCTTCTAAAATACATTTTGTGACTAAAAGCTGCAGACATGTTAGTTTTGACGTTTATTCTGTCTTCTCCCAGTGAACAGAATCCCTTTTATATTCTGAACATTGGACCAGTTGGAGGAACTTTTCTCATAAGAGCCCAAATGTGCAGATATTTAGTTATTTTCTATTTTGTTTCCTCCTCTGACTAGAGGAACCTGGTTTTTGTCTTCAAGAGCAGAGTGATAAAGTTTTCTAAGTGGTCTGTGAGAAAACCAGTTAATTCACTGCAGAGCGTTCAGAGGAGGAAGCTGTCAGAGATGGTGGAGATAAGAAGCTACTGCTGGAAAAGTGTCTTTATCCACTTTTCTGCTTCACATGATAACAGGAGAAATGTGTAGCTGTTAAATGCTTCGTTTTTCTGCAGAAACCAGCTGGTGCAGCTGACTTTTACCTTTTCAATGTGTTTCCTGGAGTTAACAGTGATGAAGTGAATGTTGTCGCTGTGAAGGATTCTCAGGTTCAGGATGAAGCACTTTAAATGCAACCTGATCTCATGGCTGTGAGTATAAATAGAGCGCTGCTTTGGGCTCTTTTTCATGTCGGTTATGGTGTTGAAATAACACACCAAGTGGTTTAAGTTAAAGGCTGGTGCAAGGTGACAACCTCACGCAGCACATACACTCACTGTCTGCTTCATTATGTCCACCTGCTCAGTTGCTTTCTAACACAAATATCTAACCAGCCAATCACGTGGCAGCAAATCAACACATTTCATCCTGTAGATGTGGTGAAGACGACTGAGCATCAGAACGAGGAAGAAAGAGGATTTAAGAAACTTTGAACATGGCATGGTTGTTAGTCTGAGTATTTCAGAAACTGCTGATCTACTATTTTCACACTCAACCATCTTTACGGAGAATGGTCTGAAGAAGAGAAAATATCCAATGATATGGCAAGTACCATCTCTGAACACTCAACTCATCCAACCTTGAAGCAGATGGGCTACAGCAGCAGAAGACCACACCGGGTGCCTCCTGTCAGCTAAGAACAGGAAACTGAGGCTACAATTCACACACACTCACCAACACTGGACAATAGAAGATGGAGAAATGTTGCTGGTCTGATGAGTCCCCATTTCAGCTCCACATTCAGATGCTAGGCTCAGAATTTGGTCGAAACATCATGAAAACATGGATCCATCCTGCCTTGGATCCACGCTTGAGGCTGCTGCTGGTGTAAAGGTTGTAAATTACATTTTCATAGCAAATCTTATGAAAAGTTAGGCACAACTTTGTGTAGGATTTGCTACGAATTTCCAGCAACCCGAGAGATCAGTGCACCTGCACCGCCAGCCCATTTGTTCATTATGTCAGCTTAGGCAGCAGCTTTGGGTCATATGCATTCACTTGACAAAATTTATAAGAAAAAAGTTAAAAGATCTTGGTAAGCTATGAAAGTTTTGCTCTGTGATAATGCCATTCCCTGGCCACTTGTCTGACTATTTCTTTGAGTTTGTCGAGGGGGATCTCGAAGCATTCTCACGCTGGTCGAGAAAAGTAGTCCTTCCAGCGCATCCTGGATCTTTACTGGACCCTCCTCCCAGTTATATATGTCCAGAACACCACACCAGTAAGATGTCCAGGAGGCATTCCAACCAGATGTCACTGCTCCCCCCCATAATAATGTACATTATACAAACTTTACTGTCATAATCAGTGAGACATATGATGCTTCATTGCGTTTTACATGGACGTCTCCGTGCTTCAGGCTCTCCAATTACTTTGTTTTACTTGGCTTCTCTTGGTATCAGTAGATCATTCAGTTACCAAATAATCAGTTTGACTGTACATGAAGCAAGCATATGATTTTATGACTGTTTTAACGAATACACAACCAAAAGATGTGTCAGGCTACACTCATTTTATTTAATAAAAGATTATACATCTCAAATGTATTTACCTTTTTTCACCAAATATTATCGAGTAGTATAACAGCTAGTTTGGCTTTGTTAGGTATTTGATTCACCGAAATAAATATACATTTTCTAGGGGTGGACTCAATTAAAAAAATGATTAAATTAATTAGAGGCTTTGCAATTAAGCTTGATAATCACATTTAATAGCATTAAAACTGTTGCCTCAAAAAGCTAAATTTTTTAATTGAGATTGATCTTAGTGGATGACTGAATTAAATAATAGACACTGACATTAATATTGTGAGCTTGAGCTCTAGTAATGTCTGGAAAATTCATTCAGCTGAATTTAATTCAAAACTGTAGAAAAAGAAAAAGAAAATATCCCAGACCAAAAATTAACCGACCTAAGGTTAAAGTACCATTTTAGGTACTCTAACAGCTCCAGCTGTTCTTTAATTTAGAGTCTAGAACATGTTACATAACTTTAAACTTTCTAAATGTTTTCCTCCACTATCTTCATTAATAGACATTAATATCTGATGGTTAGTCAGGACGGGATCAGCCAGCAGCAGCTTCCAGTCTGGTCCTGGAGCAGAGGCGAACATCTCCTGATCTGGAGTTTGGAGCTGGGACTGATACTGGGAGTTGGGATTGATGCTGGGAGCTGGGACTGATACTGGGAGCTGGGACTGATGCTGGGAGTTGGGACTGATACTGGGAGCTGGGACTGATACTGGGAGTTGGGACTGATGCTGGGAGCTGGGACTGATACTGGGAGCTGGGACTGATGCTGAGAGCTGGGACTGATGCTGGGAGTTGGGACTGATACTGGGAGCTGGGACTGATACTGGGAGCTGGGACTGATGCTGGGAGTTGGGACTGATGCTGGGAGCTGGGACTGATACTGGGAGCTGGGACTGATGCTGGGAGTTGGGATTGATGCTGGGAGCTGGGACTGATACTGGGAGCTGGGACTGATGCTGGGAGTTGGGACTGATGCTGGGAGCTGGGACTGATGCTGAGAGCTGGGACTGATGCTGGGAGTTGGGACTGATACTGGGAGTTGGGACTGATACTGGGAGTTGGGACTGATGCTGAGAGCTGGGACTGATGCTGGGAGTTGAGACTGATGCTGGGAGCTGGGACTGATACTGGGAGCTGGGACTGATGCTGGGAGCTGGGACTGATACTGGGAGTTGGGACTGATGCTGAGAGCTGGGACTGATGCTGGGAGCTGGGACTGGTGCTGGGAGATGGGACTGATACTGGGAGCTGGGACTGGTGCTGGGAGATGGGACTGATACTGGAAGCTGGGACTGATACTGGGAGCAGGGACTGATGCTGGGAGCTTTGGAGAAAAGTGTCAGCTAAATGATTGGAATGTAAAATAAATGTCTGAATGGTTTTGGACTTTCTTATTTATCTGAGCTACTTTTCATTATGAGCCCTTGCGGACCCTGAGGTCCTCAGGTGCCGGTCTTTAAATGTTCTGTCTTCTAAAGAGAGGACTAAACCGTTTGGCGAGACCTCGCTCCACCATTACAGTCCTTGACTGTAGAACAGCCTGCCAGAGAACCCGGGGCTGCAGAGACTTTGTGTTTTAAAAAGAGGCTCAAGACTTACTTTTTAGGATGTTTATTTATTTATTTTTATTCTTAATGCTTTTATCTGTTCTTATTGTTTTTAAGTTTTTTTGATTCTTGTTTTAACATTTTTAAACATTAAACAAAGAGAGCACATGTGTTGAAGTATCCAACTCCTCCCTGTCCATGCCCCCATTTAAATATACAAATCATATTTAAATAATCCCACACCTGAGATTCCCCTCTCTGCAAGAGCAGAAAGAGAGAATGAGTGACAGGAAAAGGTCAGACATTTTACACTTTATGCACGGGGTTATTAACAAGAGTTCTTTGCACATAGAGACAATCAAGGGCTTGTTAGAAAGATCTCAAGCTGTAGTTTAACTAACAGAAACAAACAGCAATGATGCTGTGAAGAATGTGGGGAAGCATACTCAGAACGCATCAATGGGATTCATTTTAGGACAATTACAGGAATATATTTACGTAACAAGAAGTTGCCCATCGCATACAGTGCCACCTTGTAGCCTGTTCCCAACCATGCTGGTACTGGAATGTATGAGTCATGTGCTGAACCAGGCCACCACCATCTGTATATCCATCGAAGGAAAATGTTTCCTGTTGACATACAGATCCATGATGTGACGGCGGTTTTATAGCATTGTGTGTGTAGTCGATAGCTCCGAGTACATCACGAAAACCGGCTGTTGCTGCAAATTGTCGCTCAGTTCAGCTGCATTGTGATTTACCTGACGTAGAGAGTTCTGGCCTGGCTGGGCTCAGGATGGACTGACACAGTCCCGATCGGTCTGCCAGCTCCCTCTGGAATACCCCAGTTGCTAGGAACCCCAGTGTGGTCAGCAGCTGTATGGGTACAGGCAGCGCATGGCTCCTCGCTGTGTTGTGCTCCAAGGCCGGCTGCAGCTCTGCACACAGTGCCAGGAGGATTGGGAACCTAAAGCTGCTGATGAGCCGGTTGTCATCATGTGTCACCAAAGCATCAACAGCTGTAGAAACATGCATACACCAGCCATGACGTTGGCATGAGGTGCCACACGTTTCTACAATCACACACCTGAACTTTGCCGTGACAAAGAGCATACACCACATTTTTGTGCATACGCACACTTTGTACATGAGGCCCCGGATGTTTATTTTTACACTCACATTCAGTTAAGAGACAGAAATTAGCATTTGGAGTTAATGAGTGTGAAGAATTGGGAGAGAGAGAGTGTGTATGTATGTGTGTGTGTGTGTGTGAGATTGGGTGTTAAAGAGATTAGGCTCAGGTGTTGCTATACTTTGGTGTGTGTAGGCTTATTTAATCTTTATTTAATTTTAATATCTATAAATTGTTTTATGTAAAGCACGTTGTGTTGCTCTCTGCATGAAAAGTGCTTTATAAATAAAGTTTGATTTGGTACACAGGCAGCAAAGAAGAGAATTTTCCAATCCTTCCTCTTTCTATCATTTCCTTCATGTGACATGAACCTGTTATGAAGTCAAATTGCAGCTGTCACGTTGCAGCAGAACACCTGGTTTCCTGTCCTTTTTGGACGTGAACTATGATTATGAGACGCTATGCTGGGCTGCGTGAACAGGTGGGTGCTCTCAAATGCCCTTGACCTTTGTGGCTCAGTCTTATTTTATCTTTGAAAGTGCCACCCTGCACGGTGTTTTCATACCACTCAGAGTTCTGCACAGCTTATCAGTCAGAGCGCAGAATAATGGTGCAAAAAGCTCTCTGCTGGAGATCGATGCAGGAAGGGAGGCAGCATTTCCCATCAAACACTCGCGGCTTATCTTCAGCACTCATCTCAAAGAGGTGGTCAGGCTCTGAAGAGTATGCCTGGTCCTGAAGTCTTCATCGCTGACTGATGGACAGAGGATCGGTTAAATATCATGGCCTCATCCATCACACGTTAGAACTGGTGCCTCAAACTCATCAGCAGTTTGGTTTTAAGAGATTTTCTTTGTAAGTTCTTTATAAAACACAGACAGGCCAATCACCCGAGCTGTCACTGACAGCTTTACCTTGGTTACCATGATAAACTTGATAAGCTACCAATCAGATCTGGGATGGCCAATCTCACCATGCACACTAAAGTAAGCATGCAGTTAATGGATTTATTTGCTTCATTCGTCATCGGCCAAACTGAATTTTAACCTTAATTTGGAGGATTAACGAATGAATTTAGAGCCCTGTTTATGTTTTTCCTCCTTTATTCTAAAAATAAATCTCCATTTACTCAGGAACAATTAATTTCTTAACTGGCTCGACATGCAAAACTGGTGAAAGGTCTGGACTGCAGGCAGGCCAGTTCAGCAGCCGGACTCTTCTCCTGTGAAGCCATGCTGCTGTGATGGATGCAGGATGTGGTTCAGCATTGTCTTGCTGAAATCTGCAAGGCCCTCCCTGAAAGAGACGTTGTCTGGATGGGAGCAGATGTTGCTCTAAAACCTCCATGTACTTTTCAGCATTCATGGAGCTTCACAGATGTGGAAGCTGTTCATGCCATAGGCACTAATGCAGCCCCATCCCATCAGAGATGCAGCTTTTCACCTGTCCACTGATAACAAGCTGGATGCTCCCTCTCCTCTTTAGTCTGCAGGACACGCCGTCCATGCTTTTCAGAAATTGTTTCACACCTTTATCTAGTTTTCCACTTTGCCTCAGACCATTTTAGATGAGCTTTGGCCCAGAGAAGACGGCAGTATTTTATGATCCTGTTCATATGTGGCTTCTTCTTTGCATGATGGAGCTTTAACCTGCATTTGTGGATTTCAGGTTGAACTGTGTTCACAGACAGTGATTTCTGGAAGTTTCCTGAGTTCATGCAGTGGTTTCCAGTAGAGAATCGTGTCTGCTTTTAATGCAGTGCCGCCTTAGGGCCCCAAGATCACCAGCATCCAGTTTAGACTTTCAGCCTCGTCCTATGTGTACAGAGATTCCTCCTGATTCTCTGAATCTTTTAATGATATATATCTTTCCATCTGAGAGACTCTGCTTCTCTGAAATGCTGTTTTCATACCCAGTCATGTACTTTTACTGACCAGTTGCCAGTTAACCTGATTAGTTGTCAAATGATCCTCCAGTCGTTGTTCCAACTTTTTTCAGCTGTGTTGCTGCCATCATATTCAAAATAAGCTCATATTTCCCCTGAAATACTAAAATGTCTAAGTTTTAACATTTGATATGTTGTTTATTTTCTATTATGAATAAAATATGGGTCGATGAGATTTACAGATCACTGCATTTTGGTTTTCTTTACATTTGAAACAGCATCCCAACATTTTTTTGGAATTGTGGTTGTAGTTTGCAAAGAGACATTATAATGCAAATGTAAAATGAATGTTTGTTTGTTTTGTGACCTCTTTAGATTCCAGTCAAACAGCTGAATGAGTTTTAAGATGAAGCCAGTGATGAAGATGTGGACCACTCAGACCACCTCTGACCTTAGTTTCCAACAAGCAGCCCGCCAAAGCAGCTAAGCCAGATGTCACTGACAAGAAAAAGACAGAAGAGATGGTACAGAAATCAATACAATCTCCTCCATTAAGGTGGATCTAACATTAGTTACAGTTTATGATGGATGAGACAGATGGTCCTGATGGTCTGACCCGGTCTACAGAAGAACAGATCTGTCTGCTGGATCTGAGTCATAAGAAAACCATGTTGAGATGTTGCTCTAGAAGATTCTGTATGAATGAAGCTCCACACTGTGTTAAATCTCATTTTCTGAATTTTAGAGCCTAATTATTCTGAACAGCTTTACAACCCTGACTGATGCAGTTTAATAAAATCCTGCCTAAGCTTTGATTACACAACTTATTCTAGTCTTAAGTCTGCGTAATGTCTCCTTAATTCCACCTGAACTGAGTTAAAGTTCATGTCAGAACGCAGATAACACTTTCATAAAGGAGACAGCCGATTTATGGGAATGTGGAGCATTAATCCTAAATTTACTTCACTGGTCAGACTGACGGCTGGAACATGACAAGCAGGAGGAACCTTGAGGAGGAGTGAGGGGGGGACTTGCAAAGGTAGATTACAGTTGGATTTTCATACTACAAGACAGCTAACTTCAGCATTTAATGAGACAGAAAACTGAGCTTCACATGACTTCTGGCTCAGAGCTGGACCTCAGGGTACATGTGTGAACCTCTCTAAAAGCCTGAACGGTACATTTATGTCCCCAAGTAGTAAATTCTACACCCCGTCTTCCTGGTTCTGGGTCTGTTGGAGGGAGTTTTTCCTCTCCACTGTCACCTCATGCAACTAAGGATGGAGGATTAAATTAATGAGCCAAGTTTATTTGTACATAACGTTTCATGTACAAGACAATTCAAAGTTCTTTACATAAAACATTAAAGCATTACAGCGCGGTGCAGAAGCATTAAAAAGTCAATTAAAAACTAACTTTAAAAAGAAATAAAAGAAACCAAATAAAGACAAAGCTAAAATATAATAAGATAAAATGCAAAAGATAAACAGTTTTGATAAAAGGTGAAAAGTTTTTAATCTTTCATTCATTCATCCATTTCTATATTACTTTCATTTGTTTATAATAAATGTATTTATTTAATTTTACTCTAGAAAAATATTTCCAAAACAATATATCTATTAAATATATCTAGTCTAAAGAGACTAGAGTTGATGATTTTGGATCTTTAGCTTGTAAATCACATCACACTGAAGAGCATCTTGAGTTTTTTCTCTCCAAGTTCTTCCACTTCTTGGGCTCCCAGCTACAGACCAACAGAGTTTGTCCAGTTTCAGTGTTACAGTCAGATAACCAGTAAGGTTTGTTCTGGTGGATGAAGAGCAGGAACAGTTTGCACATCCTAGATGGTACCGCAAGGTCATCTTGGTGATGACTTCCTCTCGTTGATGAATGAAATGAATGAATGAATGAAATGAATGAATGAAATGAAATGAATGAATGAATGAAATGAATGAATGAAATGAAATGAATGAATGAAATGAAATGAATGAATGAATGAATGAATGAATGAAATGAAAAATACTTTATTAATCCCAAAGGGAAATTCAATATTGTAGTAGTAGTAATTTTTTAGTAAAACAATCACATTAATTAATTAAGGGCTTTGTTCTTCAGCCTGATAGCTGCTGGAAGGAAGGATCTTCTGTATCTCTCTGTCTTGCATCGGACTTGAACAAGCCTCCCACTGAACACACTCTGTTGTTTCGTCACGGCGTTGTGTAGAGGGTGTGAAGGATCTTCCATTATCTTCGTCAGCTTGTACAGAATTCTTTTTTTGATGATCAACTCCAGCGGCTCCAGAGTTACTCCAAGCACAGAACCGGCTTTCTTGATCAGTTTGTTAATTCTTTTCAAGTCTCTGGTTCTGATGCCGCTGCCCCAGCAGATTGCTGCAAAGCTGATTGCACTTTCAACAACAGACCTGTAGAACATTTGCAACATTTTGGTGCAGACGTTAAAAGATCTCAGATTCTGCCCTTTAACCTTTAACTGGCTATGAGAACGTGACACCACCAGGCTGAGAAATCAGATGGAGCCATCACACCACAGACACTGGTTTCACTGGTCAGCCATGTGTTTTACTAGGGTTGTTTTTAGTTTACTGGCTGCTTCTTGTTCCCTGTACCAGTGTCTCCTATTATTTCTGGGTCATGTTCACCCACATTTTCTGGCTGCATTAGTCTTGTTTGTTTTCAGCTGGATTTTAAAACTCTGGCGTTCAATAATTCATAATAATTAAAAAACAAACTTGCTTTAATCCATATAAAAGATCACATTTGATCCAGATTTAAGGAAATCAGAAAAAGAAAATAAGACATATGAATCTTCAGCCGTGCAAAATGAGTTCATCTCATGCTGTCAAGCTGAAAATAAAGTGGATTAAATATAAAGAACTTTTTACAATCACGAAATGTTTGTCAAATTCCTCAGGTGTGGCTGTTTCAGGCTAAATGAGCAGAGACTGAAGTTCAACCTGAGGCTTTTTACTTCATGTCATCCTGTCTGTCTGTGGTAAATGTTATAATTAAGTCTCAGATCTTCCACGGGTGAAAAATGTAAGGCCTCGAGAAGATGGCTGTATTTTTATAATTGAACCAGAAGGAGACAGCTGTCTGATGTCAGACGAAGATCTGAAGAAGACGATCAGACCTCCAGAAAATCAGGAATAAGTCTTCTGACAGGTCCCAGATGGGGCTTAACAGGGCTCTCACTTTGATGTCAGACTCCGGGCTGTGCAACCATGGAAACCGAGCAAAGACCAGCATGTTACATCACAGCAAGGAGTCATTTTGAAGTCATCATCACCGTTGTTATGGTCAGCAGGGTCCTGTGGCACATGCAGCCACTTGCTAAAGAGGTTCATTTCACCAGCATGGGTTTATTTAGTCTGAAATAAAGAAGGACTTGACACAAATGGAGGTTTGAACAAAAACCTAGTACCGGTCTCCTCTGCCGACTGTAATTCAGCAGCTCAGAACCAACATCACATTCATTACTGTTGAAGTAACTGCTTAGAAGATGAGGAGGCTGCAAACTTCTTTTTTTTTATTCATTTTTTTTATCTATTTTCCCACATACAACTGAACAAATTGTGGTGAAATGGTCTCATCAGGTGATGTATATTATAATTAGTGTCTCGCCCAATCACGTTGTGGCTCACATTACTAAAGCAGCCGGGGTTGTGGCTGCATGTCTGGATTTGAGTACAAGCCCAATTCCTGTTTTAGAAAATCTGCAGATAAATCCTGTTGGCCTCCTCCTGCTGTCTCCTGGTAGCAGATGCAAACCACTCTGGGTTTATGAGATTTGCAAATCACTGCATGGTGTTTTTATATACATTTGATACAGCATCCAGTTTCTTCTTTCTCCCTATGACAGTCTCAGCTTCCTCTTTAAAAAAAAGTCCACACAACAAGAAGAGACTTACAATCACTTGGGTTTCTAAAACAATGTTGGTTTGAAATCTGCTGACAATTATTGCAGAACATGTGGTACTCTAGGGCAGGGCTACTTAATTCGGTCCTACGAGGGCCGCAATCCAGCAGGTTTTCCATGTATCCCTGTACCAACACACCTGAGTCAAATTAATGAGTCATTGTGTAGAACCTGATTGGCTGTTAGAGCCACCTAATTTGTGCAGCATTTATTTATCTATTAATTATTCATAAATTAAATTGGAAAATTAATTAGGTATTGTGTAATGAGTTTTATGTCTCTTTTGCTCCATCTTCCTCATTTTCTCCACCTTCATGAGTCCTGTGTGACTCCATCATACCTGTTTTAATGTCCACGCCCCTTCTCACGCCTGATTGGTCAACGCTCCGGGACAGTTATCTCCTGATTGGGTGCATTTTGTCAACATGCCGCTTTGACTTCCCGTTTACGTCAAAGTAGAGTGAGTCAGACAGGAAGTACGGGACGTTTACTAAATTAAGAATACATGCGGTTGTACTTTTGCTTTCAAAATGTTTTTAATCAACATTTACTTTCTTAGAAACTCATTCAAAATATGTTTTGATAAAAGGAAACACTGATACGCTGTCCCCAGTTGTGTTACACTCAGTAAAATGTTTGATGTTCTCTTACTTTGAAAGCCTTGAACGGAAATAAAACACCGGTTGCTACTTAATTGACGTGGAAGGACGGAAGAAGTACTGGGGTGAGGTCAGTTGTTGTGGCAGAGCAAATAATGGAGGAACAATTTAAAGTTAAGCTTTTAAACCGAGTGAATTTATCGGGTTAGGGCAGGTTAGAGAGCCGGACTCTCTGCTTGGACGGACCGCGTCGGAGCGGCTGCTGCTAGCTGCTAACGCCCCATGCTAGCTCACCTGTGCCCAGCTTCTTTGTTTCACCCAGACTGGTTTCGTTTCTAATGGTCTGCTTGTTAAATTAACTTAGCCATATTTCCTTTTTAGTAATTATTCATTCAGTTTAAATCGTCTGTCGCTTGTGTCTGGATTGACAAAAAGCACCGACTGATAGCTCTCCTTCCAGAAATGCATTTTTTTAAGTCTGAAGGCGTCCGCTTGGATATTTATAAACCCGAGTAGTAAAAACTAGTCTTAAAACAAATGGCGTCCTCTAAAGCCAAAGCTGGAGTCAACAGTGACACAGGCTCCCCGAATGATGGGAGAGGCACCAGCAGCAGTCCAGGAGAGGCATCACCAAACAGCCGCATATATAGCCTGGATGACCTGGACACCATGGCCACAGTTGGTGAGTTTACTGCCCTGAAGTTGATGTTTTCACATCCAAGATATTTGGGATTCCCAGGAGTTGCTCATAGCCCGTAAAAGCCAAAACACTGGAATAGAAAAGGGAGCAACAACAGTGAGAAGGTGTTGTGGTGACAAGGCAAAACACAGCTACTGGTGTTATTTCTTGGTAATTAATGTATTATTAGGTGATGTGAGGCAGGACTGGTTTCCAGTCATGAACAGTAAGATGCGTTTTATGACTTTTCACATGACAGATGGACAAAAGTTCCCACAGAAAAAAATGTAACATACAACTCACGTTAAATTATCTAGGCTGATACCTACTGGAGGTATCGTTATTTTATCAGTGTCACCCTCTTAAATCTGACATACTTGTCTTTTATCTGTTTATTTTTGGTACATTTTGTCTGTTTGAACTTCTATCAGCTGATGATTATGAAGAATTTTTAAGGTCAAATATCTGAGCCATAAAGGACAATAGAAGTTTTTATCTTATTTATTAAATCATCAGATGAACCGTCTTGTGATTTGATTTTAGTTGAAACCAAATCTGACTACAGTAAATCAGTGTTATGTCATGTCTTCAGGATTGTGTGTGTGCGTAAAAGAGAAAAAATTAGTGTGCTTTGAAAGGTTTCCACTTAATAGGAAAAGGGAAATGATGATGGTTTTTATGTTATTGTCTGGTGTTCCTGCCTCACCGTCTCATTTCCAGTGACCTCTGACCTTTCAGAGGGGCTTCATTTCTTTAACGTTACCCTGAAAGTCTTCAGCTTTACCATCCACACTGTGTTCTTTCAAAACTGTTCATAAAAATAATTACCTAGCTAAGAAAACCAACAAATTGCCTTAAATCTTCTCTTTGATTCAATCCTCCATCCTGAGCTGCACGAGAAGACACGGGAGAGGAAAATCTCCCTTTTAACGGTGAGCAAACCCTCCATCAGAACCAGAAACCAGTTGGTGGTGGAGCGGGCAGGAAAATAATAATAATGTCATATGGAGAGTAAAGAGAGCAAAGAGGAGCCCAGTGCATCATGGGATGTCCCCCTGCAGCCTCGGCCTGTAGCATGAGCACCTCTAGCGTTAAAGTCAGTATTGCATCTCACACGTGCAACATGTTACCTGTCATCAATGCAAACAGACTACACGCCAAATCAGAGCTAGTAACCCGCGGCAGCCATGATGCGTACACGAATGCGTCGCTAACACCAAGTATAAAAGGAGCATCCAGTAAAGATTTCGTCTTTTTAAAGAACTATTATCACATGGGTCTAAGAGGACATTGGAAAACCATTTTTTTCTAAACAGTCGATTGCTGCATCAGAAATGTCACCTGAAACTGGACAACAGAGAGCAAGTCCTTTAGAAACCTTCCCTACTTTTCTGAAAATGGTTTGAACAATGTATTTAGTTTAAATTGTAAAGGGATAGTAGATAAATCTGCATTAAAGCTGGCTTCAGACCAGCCCTGTGGCATGTGACACCTACCACACTGAAAACCCTCTCTGATGGGGCGCTTGTTGCAGGGACAGAGAGATATTTCTTGGCCAGTTTACTGAGCCTTGGAAAGTTTGGTTCATGGTGCTTCCACCATTGAAGTGGATCAGTTTCTGGGTCTGCCTCAGGTGTCAGCAGGTAGGTTGCCAGGTCTGTCTCTATTTTCACAGCCTCTGATTGTTGAGGCGATGACAGTGGCACACTTTTTTTTAAAGAAGGCAGCCAAAGTCATGGAGCCTGTTCTTCTCTGCACACATGCACAGCTGGACCAGGAAGCTGTCGGGGTAAACTTGTTTCAGCAGGCAGAGACATCAGTTCAGTAAGAGCTCTTTTTCCATGTGTTCAACCTTGTCTGGATTAATGTATGTTGTCCTGGGTCCATCAGTGAGGCCATGTCCAAAAGTTCATCCTTCACATGGTCGCTGTGTTTATCATTAAGGTACCGCTGTATGTTTCTTTTAATTGTTTTGGTAGGAGACTAGTTTTGAACAAATGGAGTACCGGTTTAATATCGGAAACACTGACGTAAGCCTCACCAGACAGGGCATCAGTAAAGTCTTGGCGTGGTCTAACAGCCTTATTTACAGACTCTACAACATCTGTGTCTTGCCAAGTGGGCACAAGATGCCGGCTTTTCTTGTCTGAACCCAGAACACGAGTTACAGCCTTTTCCTGTTCCAGAAATCTCTATCATTTTTTGGCGTGAACCCCATCTAGTTGGGGGTTATTAGTTGATGAGGGGGTAGACCAAGCTCAGCCGGTACTTCACTCGTCTCTCTTCTTTTTGTCCAGCTATAGGAAAATGCAGCAACAGCCTTTTTACGAACCCCAATGGCCCGTTCAATCCGGGGGTCCTTCACACCATTCTCTGTATATTAATGAATTTTATTAGTTTTACTGTAATAATGAGGTGTTTAACATGGTGATCTATATGTCAAAGCATAATTTCTTCAGATTACAGCATTTTACTGACGTAGCCGTTTCATATGTAGGTTACATTTCATTGCTGTCGGGCACAAACCTCTTATATCCGAAGTTTGTGATTTTTGTTTTCCTTCATAAATCAGTACTATTGGTCACCCTCTATGTCTGTCTGTTTTACAAATATTTAACCAAAGATATATGATCTAAAACACAATAACAAGTTTGATGACATTATGTCCAGTTATTACAAAACC
Organism: Melanotaenia boesemani; assembly: GCF_017639745.1. Taxonomy (NCBI): domain Eukaryota; kingdom Metazoa; phylum Chordata; class Actinopteri; order Atheriniformes; family Melanotaeniidae; genus Melanotaenia; species Melanotaenia boesemani. The sequence goes on along the minus strand of NC_055705.1, from coordinate 7,955,813 downwards.
ATACATTTTTCTTTTTTTTTTTAAATTTTTTGGAAAATGACAGTTTTGGAGATCGGAGGTTTGCACCCGACAACAGCGATATGAAAGTATATCACATCCAAAATAGGTATACTACACACAGATTAGACTTTTAGCTATGCATTGTGTAGTTTATGTCCAAAGCACCGAAGATTTGGCCATCCGATGTCTTTCAGAGCTTTGACGATGTTGGTGCCGCTGTCTGTTGTCATACAGACGAGTTCTTTGTCAGTAAGGTTCCCGGAGCTCAGAGCATCTTTTAACCCCTCAGCAACTGCCTCACTTTTGTGATCATCTGGAAAGTAGGCTGTTTGCAGACAGGCACTTCTTAGAGCCCAGTTATCATCAACAAAATGCGCTGTTAAACTCATAAATGGCTCCATTGTGGCAGAATAAAAACGCATTGTCTCTTGGTGGGGTTTTGTAGGCTGTTGCTGTTTTGAGCGTGTTGAGACTGCACGATTTCTCCCCCTCCGCGGAGTGCCTTTGTTTCAGGTGTTGAAATAACGCCTTTGGTAGCAAAAGCCCTTAAACAGATTTTTAACGTGGTGTTTGTTGCTCCAAATCCGAGGTCGCAAAACCATACCAGTTCCAAATAATTGAGGAAAATGCGCCTTTTTTGGGAACAAGCTCTTCTTTGCTAGCTGCCATGTTGATGACTTTATGCGGTTCTGTGGGAAACCAGCGGGAGTGCGCTGACGTCACTATGATGTACGGAAGCCCAAAAGGTGCTGGCGGGGGCAAAAAAAAATCTCGATTTTCATTAAAACAAATGTTCATAAACAGCAAATTCAAATTAATCGATTAAATCGATCAATCGCCCAGCCCTACTACAGCGTGATGAAGGTTGCATCGAAATGAGAATATGAACCATTGTGACCACGCAATAAAAAAAATCTAATTTTTATCAAAAACAGGATTTGAGGATTAAGACCTGCAGTGATAACGTAGCCTTAGAATAAAAAACATATATAATTTTTAATTATTTATTTATGGTTTCTAATGGATACGTTTCATAAACTGACTCTACATCAACATTTATTTAAAATAAATAAATAAATACAGGAGAAAAAAGTATGGAAAAACTAGCTAAAAGAAAAAGACTGGAACAAAATAAAGTACAATTTAATATTAAATGAATCACAATAATTAGATAGAAATGAATAATGAATAAATAATGTGTAAATAAATAAATACATAGATATGAGGGTATATAAGCAAATAAATCGATAAAATAGAATAACTGGATATAAAGAGATAAAATAAAGAAAGGTCAGGTGAAACGTCCTCCTGTGGGTCAGTGAGGTGGGTCGAGGTTTCAGTGTGATCTCCGGTTCGTGAATCATATCCGTATCGAAGCCTGATACTGACATGAATTTTTGATGGTGGGTGTTGGATTGGATGTGTCTTAATTTCTTCCGACCCATCAGGAAGTTAACTCGACTTACATTAATATTGAAAGCACTGCTGTCCTACAGCTTTTATTCTCTGCTAAATACTTCTAATATAAGCTATACGATTATTCCAGAATAATTGACGGGGTGTTTTTATTACATATTCTGTCTTTTTAAACCAAGTTCAGTTATTTTGGATGAATTATTAGACCCTAAAATAACTTCACACTTTATCATTCCACTCATTTATTTCCTATTATAAATTAGCTCTGAAGTACTTTCAGATATTCTCTAAGGTTATTTTTCACACTTTAATACTTTTAACAAAACCACAAGGATACGAGGGAGAAAAGAAATCTTCATTTGAAGAGCCTGGTAGTCACGCCACCACCTACTGCATAAAAGTGTGAAACCAGGACGAGGCTGAACCTGCTTATGTCCTCTGATATTGTTCTTGTTAAACAAGTCATTGAGCAGATTTCCCAGAAGACACGACGACTGTTGAGAAAATAGCCTGAAGTCATGTTGCGTAGTGTGAGGTCTGTACATCATTCGGAGGTTCGCCATGTTTGGACATGTGTCTCTAGCGAAGACACTGATTACTCACCTCTGGGTTAGACATTTCTATCTCATGAGATCACAAATTAACTCATAGCTGAAGGATGTTCTGGGATAAATGTGGGCAGATTTTAGCTGTAAATCCCTACGTCATCAATCCCCAAAGTAAAACATTGTTTTAAAATGATTCAATGGGTTTCCCACACATTTTAGACAAACTGGAGATCCTCTGAGCATCTTGTATCCCTAAAAACTAATGGGCCAAGAATATACCTATTTTTTAATTTTGGTTGTGTAGGCAGCCAGCTCTGTTGCTTGGTGTTGTTACATAAATATCTGTAAATTAATCAAATTTAATCAAAATCCAATCAAGCTGTTGAGAATCAAATTGATTGAGGAGACAGTGGGACTGCTCAGCCATCGTTTACTGCTTGTGCTACCAGAAGGTTCCAGTAGGGGGCACATTAGAGACCTCAGAATAGATGCTGAATTTTTAAGGTGTAAACAAAACGATAAACATGGCGACAGTAGAAGAGGAGTCAGGTGAGGCGCGTGATGAACACCTCATCGGCACCATCCCTCTCCTTCATCTTCCTCAGACTAACTATGGCCCAGCCATAGTTACGTCCTATTATTTTCATATTGTCTAATCTAGATTTTTATCACAATTTTTCCTTTAATACTGCCAGTTTTCAAGAATATGCACTGAACAAATTAGAGGTTAGTTCAACATTTTACTAGCATACAAATTAAATAAGATCACTCTCCAAATTTAATTATGTAAGAAAGTTGTCTAAATAACAAAAGTATGGTTACATTGAGATTTATTTCCAAGACAAGAAGGAAATACTCCACCAAACACAAATTTCCTTACGTTTTGTCCTTAGTTTACTTTCCTGTTTATGATTTCATGCCACAACTATATAACAATCACAGTCAGTAATTTATATTAAAGCACTTTCAGTCAACAGAGCTGAGTGTTTTTATCTGTTAGGTGTGACGGCGTGCAGCAGCTTTCATACTGTGATCTTAGGAGGAAGCTCTGAGCTTATAAGCTCAATAAAAATCCAATTTTCAGACCATTTTGTCTGATGAAGAGGGATTTTCTGCCTGGAACAAAACAGCTAAAAGTCTTTATCTGCCTGCTGTTGGTTAATTGTCATTAAAATCCCGAGACAAGTCTCTTTCACCATTAGATTTATCTGCCGCTGTCACATGCTGCTGTGGCCCAAATGACCCGCAGAACATCCGTGACCCAAATGTGATGTCGGGGGGATTTAGTGGAAATCTGTTATTCAGGAAAACTGCATCAAAGTGGGTCGTTTAGGTCAGGAAATTAAATAATTCCCATTGAGGTGAGCCGGTTTCCAGAGTGAAAAATACCACCTGCAGCAGCCTGTTCTTTGGAGTCAGCTGCTCATTACTGGGTTCGGTCTTGCTGTCCTTTTCCTTTGCTTCTGATAAGAAATCTGCTCGGGAAATACCAAAGAAGCAGCTCTGCGATTTATAACATGACAGAGGGTGCGGAAAGGTAGAAGGACCGGCCTTCTCTTCCATTAGTGAGCACTAACCTGATGTTGAACCTGTGTCCTACCACGGTGACTAAAGTTTCTTGTCTTTTAATGCTTGAATCACAGGTATGAGCTGTTCACCTAAACGTAACGGCTTTATGCTGTTTCCTTGTTGCTGTGGTAACAGCAGTAGGCCTGAGACAAAGGTTCATTGTGGCTGGAGGAGAGGAGAAGGACAGCCAGCATTTTTGTCTGACTTAGAGTGGCTGTTATGTCACATATTGTTATCAGGCATTTCTTGTCTCCCTCACAGCTTATCAACACCGCAGGAACGAAATGCCAAACACTTCTCCTCGTCTTCAGAAAGAAAACAACATGGAATCAAGGCCGACACGAGCCACACAAATTGTAGTCATTCTTCCTCCGGAGGACGCGTTTTCCAGCCTGCTCAAGTTAAATTTCCAGCCATTACTGCCCACTCTCGCTGTATCGCCGCCCCACTATAACCCGAGACCACTCAGTCCGATCACTCCGTACGAAAATAACAGCGCAGTTACCCAACCCATCATCATGAAGTTGCTTCTAAAAGTAAAAGTAAAAGTGGAGGAGGGGAGCTAAACTGGATCCTGAGATGGTGTTATTAACACCTCATGTCAGTGGTATGAACACAAAGGCCATGAAAGAAATTACTCAGCAGTCTATGACGGCAGGTGGAGGCTAAGCTGAAAGTAAAGCACCACATGTGACTGTGCAGGTAGTTGTTTTTCAAGCAGAGTCTGGATGATCTGACGTTTTCATAAAGGACATTTTTCCATTTGCTCAAATATGGGTGTGATTTGTTATGTCAGCCAGTTTAAGGGTTTTTCGTGGTGCTTGAGCCTAATGAAAGAAAACCTAGATGTGAGTTTAATGTATTTACCTGTGTTGGGGGTCAAGTCTCCCAGAAATTTGGCAGTGTCTAAAAGGCCAACAGAAACACTGAAGTTGTCCAAAATATTAAGAAATTCAATGTCAGCAGCTCTGTTTGTGGAGAAGTATCAGGCTGAGAAAATACTGGCTGAAAAACATCACCCGAAAATGAGAGCCACTCCTCCCCGTGTGTTTGAGCTGCACTTACAGGCTGTTTTTTTTTTTTAGAAGAGCCATAGAAGAAAGAAAATCTATTATGACCAAACTACTGGTCCTACCCTAACCCTACCATGTAAATTAAAGAAAGGAAACACTGGTTTACGGCTGGCTCATAGGGCTGAAAGATTTTTAAAAATAATCTAATTGCAATTTGGTTTGAGATTTGATCTTTTGAATTCCTGCTTCTGATCAGTATACACAAAGAAATATATAACATGAGATGTAGGAACGTTTTCCCGTCATGTTTGGTTTTCATAAATCCCAAAAGTTGACTATATTTGGCGTACGCCGGTATTTGTTCCTAAGCAAGCTTGATAAACGAGGCCCCTGGTCATTTAGGCTACGCTGCCTCTGGAGCCAAAAAAAAAATAAATAAAATTAGAAACAAATAGGATGTTTTCCTATTGAAGGTTTGAAATTTCATTTACTCACTACATGATTAGACACAATCCTCTGGGAAGGAACAAGGTCACACAATACAGAAATAATGGAAATTAAAATGGGAAAAACATAACATGGAAAAAACAGATTTCATAGGTTCCTATTTATCCCAAACCTACAATTCCACTAAGGGGTCGGAGTCCTTTTTTGGCCATTTTTAAAAGTTTTTGATTTTGCTTTCATATACAACATAAAAAATGTTCACCATTTCAGTGATTGGTATCTTCTTTTTTTCAGCACATCTTAACCTATACAATCTGATAATTATTTTTTCCCCACTTTAACGCATGTAATTAATATATTATGCCCAACTCCTCTCTAAAAACAAAATCAAATCTGAACTGAAAACAAACCAAATTGAAAATAAATATAGTCGTTTAAGATGATTTGACCAATATGACACCATCACAAAATGACAAAAAAACTTCTGCCCACATGATCCTGTTGTACACAGAGTAAAATGTTGATATTGAATAAATGTATACACTCAGTCTTCGGACTGTTCGGACACACCCACCCCTTAAAATTTAATGGTTAAGTGAGTCTGAGCTTTTGACTGGTTTTATGGATCATATACATCAAATGAAAATAAAATTTCTGGTTTTCTGTGGTCTATCAAAAAAATCTATAAAAACCTTTGGGAACCTTCAGATCAGCACTTTCCAGTGACGTTGACAGCAGCGCTCCAGGCAGCACATTTTTCTGTTACAATGCCTTGAAAAGCGATAGTTACCTGATCCCGCTGGTGTAGTCATAGACCCATAAGGTTTGTTTTTAATGACCAGTTTTGGCTCTTTGTTGAAACTGGTGCATCGTTTCTGTATGACCTCAGGTATCTATGATACTGCATGTTAAATACACGGCAACTGCAAGTCTTTATGACATGGAGCGATAATTTCAAGCTCTTAAAGTATCACTATGTGACTTTCTGACGTTATAAATATGTGTTTTTGACTTGTTTCGATGGCACAGTGGAGCCGTCGTTGCCCAGCAGTGTCCTGAGGCTGAGTGACTGCACTCACAACTTTTCTTTGCCGTGTCGCATTACTGCAGCATTTTGCTTTATCAGCTTTAGCGTTAGCAACAAGATATCAACACACTGCCTGTTTTGAACATCAAAAAAATTCAAGAGGACATCTTTAGAGGAGGAGATAAGATGAAAGAGACAGAGGGACAGAGCAAGAGATAAGACAACATCAGACTGACTTTTACTGACTGGAGAGATCTCAGAGAAGAGACAAGATGGATGTTGAATTAGCTGTTGTTAGGAGGCGCCTTACAGAGAAAATCTGCCAAAGTTAAGAGGTCCTTCTTTTAAGTTTCCTGACTTCACAAATGCCAGTCAACTTTAGACTGATGTAAGTAACTCTGAGCTACATTTCATTGACCATACTTTGTGTAAATTAAGTGTTTTGCAGGGCTAAGGATATTTTTTGAGTACTGGTGGCAGCTGACTCCGGATCACTTTCCATACTCTACCTCTTCTATCTGGTTCCTGCTTTTGACTGAAATTCTCATCCGTTTAGCATCTAATGGTATAACTAATGTACCACTTACTTGGTTTTTATATTACCAGTCTTGTTTCACTTAATTTATACAATTCAAAAATGTTCAGTCACCATTGGTGTTCCTCAGGGTGTCCTCTTGGAGCTCCTCCTCTTCTTTATAGTTTATTTATTTACTCTTAAGGCCCATTTATGCTCAACACAGAAGATGAATGATGGACGGACAATTTCGTCCATCTTCTGCATCGGTTACGTGCATAATTTGGTCCGTTTTCAGGTACCTTAGTTATCTGTCGCTTAACGCAGAAGATGTGGGGGTAATGCTGAGCAGAATAGCTGACATGCAGCCAGTGAATGAAATGAACCAAAGAACAAGAGGATCAGGAAAGGAACAAAAAGCAGAAGAATGAAGACGAGGACGACTGTACAAATTACGCAAGCTTTTGAAGAAAGGATATGCCAGTGTTTAGGGCGTGTTGGGTGGTTGAAAACAACTTCATACTGGTCCATTACTGCCACCAAACGGTGTCTGAAACCGGCGTCGGCTCGTGGGAAGGAACTCTGAACTTAGCCCTGGCCACTAGCAGAGGAATTGACTTGAAAACCATGGCAACAAAAAAGACTCATGGTACTCAGAATACGACGTGTGACAACGTTTGAAATGGACGTTATTTATGTATGTGGGGGAGCATAAATGAGCCTTAAGTTGTTTTTTTTTTTTTTGTTTTTTCTTTAATATAATGCCACTGTTTGCCTGTTTACCATTCCTTGATTCACCACCTTATCACGGTAGCGGGGTTTGACTCAATGATCCTAGGGGCTCATTTGCTGCTTCATCACCCTGGTTAGGGTCTCCCCAGGACAGTAAGGTCCTGGGTGAGGGATAGACAGGAGCAGTTCAAAAAGACCTCCTAAGAAGAACAATAACTTTGGATTCTACTCTGCCTCACCCAGATGTGGGTCACCAAGGCCCCTCTCTAGAGCAAGGCTTGGGGCTGGGGCTTGTCGGTTAGCCCCTGGATTGTTAGGCCTGCATCCTTGGCGCCTGACCAGGCTCAGCCTAAAGAGGTTACGTGGCTTACCCTTCCTGTGGGGTCACCAGCTATAGGTGGGGCTAGAGAGATTGGGTCCAGGTTCACGATGAGAACAAGTTTTTCCTCTGTGGCACCTGCTGTTGTCTGTTTGTGTTTCTGCATGTCGGTAACAGCAGCGACTGTGATGCTGGTTAAACTCCTGAAGCATTAAAACCTCCTGAGGTTTTTGTCGCCACTGCTGTTTCAGTTCGTTTGATTTAAGCAGTTCATTTCCTGAAAGAAGATATTGTAGAAAGTTACAGTATGAATAAAACTGGGACCGGCCTGATCAATATGAAGTTATCAGTATGAGCACAAAAACTGATAAATAATTTAAGCAGTCTGGTGGTTTAGTCCTTACCCTCCCTCCTTCTTTTTTCCCCCCTCCTCAGGCACCGGGACGTTTGGCCGAGTCTTTCTGGTCAAAGACAAGAAGTCAAAGGCCTTCTTCGCCCTGAAACAGATGAAGATCTCAGACGTGATCCGACTGAAGCAGGAGCAGCATGTCCACAATGAGAAGGAGGTTCTGGCAGAGATCAACCACCCCTTCCTGATCCGACTGTGAGTCCATTCCCACAGTCCCACTCTCAAACACTCAGAATGGAAGGGTCAATGTCCTATCATAACTCGTAGACCTGATAGTTTTTATCTAACTATTCCCACATGTTTTATGCAGCCTTTTAGAGCATGTACCCCCTCTCAGTGAGATTCTCTACCACTCTTTTCTTGAAGCATAAAGTCTGAGTCAGCAGTGTTTGTGGCCAGCTTCCAGCAGCTCCTGCAGCTTCATCAGCTGCAGTTCTTGCTGTTAGTTTTCCTCCAAGCTGCCCTCCAGCTGACAGGTGCAGCTCTCTCCTCCATCCACGCAACCCTCATATTAGATCAGACAGCACTTTAAGGCTTTTAGCGCTCCAGTAGACGCCTTTGAAAGCTGAACTAACCGCATGTTCAACCTTGTACTTTTTATCTGGCAGCTTCTGGACTCAACACGATGAGCGTTTCCTCTACATGCTGATGGACTATGTGCCGGGCGGCGAGCTGTTCAGTTACCTGCGGAGCCGTGGGAGATTCAGTAACTCTGCAGGCCTCTTCTATACCTCTGAGATCGTATGTGCTATCGAGTACCTGCACTCTAAAGAAATAGTTTACAGAGACCTGAAGCCGGAGAACATCCTGCTGGACAGCGAGGGCCACATCCGGCTGACCGACTTTGGCTTCGCTAAGAAGCTTTCCGACAGGTGATCCAGTTTATTTTTAATCTAAATTAGATTTTAAACAGCCACCCAACTCATCATCTGCACACTGTTGAGCTGTCAGCTCACAGGATGCCACCAGACTCCAGCAGGGAGAAATCTGCTGGAGCTCAACCAAAAAGCTCCAGAGGGACATCTGAGTGATTTATGGGTCTCGCTCACCTGTAGCAGAACCTGCAGCAGGTGTTCCAGGTTCTGCTTGTGTTTCCGCCGTCCTCTGCCTGCATCTGATTGTTGATCAGATGTCATGTGTCAGAAGATCTGATGGGGTTCAGGTGATGCGAGGCTCCAACATGGAGGTCATAAAGTTTCCATAAATATCCCAGCTTCTCACATTTAACCCGATACACAAGCATGTGGAGGAAGCTTGATAATCTGTAGCCAAAATACAGTAAGATATCATGTCTGATTGGATTTAGAAAGTCTTACCTTTTTCATGACTGTAAATCCAGAGTTAGACCACAGATGAGAGGCTCCTAACCCATGTTTTATTCCCAGTACAACATAAACAACATATCAGACTTTGAAACTGAGCCGTTTTATCATTTCATGGAAAATATGAGCTCATTTTGAGTTTAATGGCAGCAACACATCTGTAAATGTTTACCACTGGATTGCATCCTCTTATCTTTTAATGATATCATGCTCCAGATGTTTTGTATTGGTCAAAGGTCTGGACTGCAGGCAGACCAGTTCAGCACCCTGACTCTGTGAAGCCTTGTGTTTTTTTTCTTAGGAATAAAATATGGGTTGATGAGATTTGTAAATAGCATCCCAGCATTTCTTTTAGAACTGGACGTGTTTGACCTTTTATCCTTTGACACGATTCACTTGTAAAAGCTGAATTTTCTCATTAAACTGTGGAAACTCTGATGTTGGCCAGCAGTTTGAGTTCAGTGTCCTCAGGATGAAGCTGAACTCCTCATCTCTGCCGCTGAAGGGCAAACGGTGGTCATTAGAGCTCCACGTGGGCCTCCCACCCGCCCACCTCATCAGAAAGGGAAGAGATGCAGGTTTTAATATCTGCAGTGCAGCCTCGGTGCTGCAGTGTTTCCCCCGCAGCTGCGCTGACCCCGCTGACATGTAAACATAATGGAGTAAGATTACATTCCTGCCAGACGGGGGGAGGAGAACAGATGGGGACCAGATACCTCTCTGATGTTCAGGTGACCCACTTATAGAAATGGAGGGAGAGGAAGACGATGGCCTCATCCTTGCTCCACCTTCAGGATGGGATGGAGCTCCGCCTCAGCTCAGAGCTGTAGGTGTTACCACAGTGACCCCTGCTGGCCGACACACTTATCAGCACATGAAGAACACACACACACACACACAGTGAAAAGCATCAACTCGTCTTAATTCCACTGTGGCTGCGCCACCACCCGTCCTCCCACCCACACCTTCTTTCCCGAGTCATCAGCAGCCACCTCATCCTTCACCGGGACCAACGTCATTTCCATACAAATTACCATCACCATGGCAACTGTCCAAAGGAGGTCATTACCCAGGTGGTGCTGGTGACAGACGATGGAGGGGCAGAGTGCTCTTCATTGTCAGGCGAATTCCATCTGCTGCTTCACCCTGACCTCCTCATCCTCACACAGGTTCTTCACACAGGCCCCGCCTCCTCATCCTCACCCTCCCTTCCACCTCCCCTCGTAGTACTACAGAACAGGTCAGATCTATTTACACAGCGGAGCAGCTGCAGCGTCTCTCTTTACACACAACTTAGAGTATGGATCAGTTATCAGCAGGTAACAGTGGCTGACGGGTGGAGGAGGGGTGGGGTCTGACAGGAAGCTGATCCTACTGGAAACAAAGTATCTGAGGACGGAGACTGTTTGGACTGGATCACAAAGGCAAAAGAAGTTCTGCAAAACTCTGCAGGAGCCTTTAGACTTGATGTAAACTCACAGAGGTCACAATGACTTAATTTTACCACCACAGTATTAAACACCATCATTAATTAAATGTTAATATGTAGTATTTATTGTTTTTACACAGCAGAGAGGACTTCACTTTTTTTTATATTTTGGCATCAAAAGATATAACGAGTTCAACTTAAAGACCTAAAAGGAATGTTCTTGTGATTTTACACATTTAAAGTGATGTGAAATTAATGACAATGGTCGTTTGAAGAAAATCTATTATTGTGACATCCCTCCTCCATATATAGTGATTTAATGATCTGAGTGTGACCTGCTAACCCCAAATATTACTCCTGAATCCTGCGTTTGAAGTCTGGAGTCCAAAATTCTGCTTCTTCTTTTCTTTTTCTGTCCTTTTGACCTATTGGACCAAATAATAAGGATAATGATGAAGCTAAAATGCATCAACATCATAATTTTTTTCCTTAAATCATTAGAGAAAAATCAGCTGAGATTTGACAGGAACCAAAATAAAACAAAGTGAAGAGCGTTTTGGATCAAACATCTGAACACGAAGCTGGAACGTTAATAAACAGGACACATCTGGAAGGTGGAAGCTGCAGACAGACCTTAAAGAGAAGAGACAGTTGGCAACCTAAAACAATAATAACTGTGTGTTTTATGTATTTGTTTCAGGACCTGGACTCTGTGTGGAACTCCAGAGTACCTGGCGCCTGAAGTGATCCAGAGCAAAGGGCATGGCCGTGCGGTGGACTGGTGGGCTCTGGGCATCCTCATCTTTGAAATGCTGGCTGGGTAAGTTGTGCAGTAACTTCTCTTCACTCGCATCAAACAGCAGGGGCGCTGTCCATCACCAGAGTCACAGAGGTGGAGGAAACGGGAATCATGAATTCATCTTTGCCCTGTTTCTGTCTCAGAGTGGGAAATCCGTTCAGTGTTCTTCATCACCACAGAGCTGCGACTGATTAATCTGTGAATGGGACGAACAATGATGTTGATCCCTGACAGAAATAATTCAGGTTCATTCTGATGTGCTCAGTGAATAATAACAGCTTCAGAGAAAAAGTCTTTACAGCAACCCAGTGGGTGACTCATTAATCATGGGTCGACCTTTTATTGTCTGATATTTAATAATATTTTATCTCCAACGTGCTTCATATCTGAACCAGGAATAAATTGTTTGGAGGGTCTGTTCTGGTAACATACTGTAACATGAACGTAGAGCATCTTTCTCCAGCGCTGCTGGAAGGTCAGCTGTTGGAGAGCCTGCCTTATGCTAACCTCCTCATCCTTCTCCTCTATCCCGATTGGAAAAGCTTTGAGTTGTGAAAGGAATGTGACCTTTTCTCAGTATTAATCACAGCTGGCTTTGAAGTCCTGGCAGATCCTGGACATTACTCTCAGTAGAGTAACAAGCTCTCTTTCACTGGCGGTACTGGGAGGGCGTCTGTCAAAGGTGTCTGGGAAGAGTTGAATCATCCACCTCTGGGGCCAAAGCAAGTTAAATTAAAGACCCTTCAAACTGAAAAAAAGTGTGAAGGGTCAGGGCTCCCAACCCAAAGGAGAAAACCAGTCCTCTGAGTCCTGACCCCTCCAACCCCCCTTCATAATCCCACCTTCAGAATGATTGGTTTCCCGTCATAATGGAAACCAATCATTCTGTGTGTCCTCTGCATTTATATCTATATAAAGTGGTTCAATTTCTTTCAGGATTATCATATACATATAAAAGACTTGCATAACAGACAAGTCCAAGTTAAAATGATAATAATAATGTCTAAAATATTTACAGAAGCGACCCAAAATGTGTCCTAAAACATGTCCAAAATGCGTACAGAAATGACCCAAAATATGTCCTAAAACATGTCCAAAATGTTTACAGAAATGACCCAAAATGCAACCTAAAACATGTCCAAAGTGCATACAAAATGACCCAAATTACATCCTAAAACATGACCAAAATGTGTACAGAAACAACCCAAAATGTGTCCCAAAACATGTCCAAAACGTGTACAGAAACGACCCAAAATGTGTCCTAAAACGTCCAAAATGTGTACAGAACGGGCCCTAAATGCCTCCTAAAAAATTACATAAATGCGTACAGAAACAGCCGACAATGCAAGCTAAAACATGTCCAAAATACGTACAGAAACGGTCCGAAATGCGTCCTAAAACATGTCCAAAGTGTGTACAGAAGCGTCCCAAAATGCCTCCTAAAACATGTCCAAAATGCGTACGGAAGCAACCCAAAATCTGTCCTTAAACATGTCCAAAATGCGTACAGAAATGCCCTAAAATGAGTCCTAAAACATGTCCAAAATGCGTACAGAAGCGACCCAAAATTCATCTTAAAACTTGTACAAAATGTTTACAGAAAAAGCCCAAAATGTGTACTAAAACGTCCATAGTTCGTATTGAAACGGCCTGAAATGCCTAAACAAGTCCAAAATGGGTACAAAATGTATAGAAAAACACACCCAAATTGCATCCGAAGCAAATCCAAAAACAGACCAAAAATAAGTTCAAAACACATCCAACAACAGGCCCACAATAAATCCTCAAAACCTGTCCAAAACACACCCAAAACACACCCAAAACAAATCTAAAAAGCATCAAAAAACAGGACCAGAACATGTCCTAAAACTGTTTCCTCACCTCTTATTGGCTCTTGGATGGAGGTCATGTGATGTTACAGTCTGAACCACGCATCTGCATCAGTGTCCTGCACCGTGGGCAGGAACAGGAAGGAGAGGAGATGTTTGAGCTGGACCCTGTGATGGGATGGGGGTGTCCCGACCTCTTACTCCAGCCCCCAAAACCCTGAACTGGATTAAGTGGGTATAGAACTGAAGTAGATAAACAGCAAGTAAATAAATTAGGAGGAGGGTGGAGTTAAAAGGATTTTATTTAATTACAACTTAAGTCTGTTAAACAGACTGAATTTGAGTGTGAATTCATCCTCTGGTACATTAATTGTTGAGGTGAACCGTGTGATACATCAGGGAGCCCCCTGCTGGCTACTGCTGGAAGTGATGCAGGTCAGTGAAACAAGGTGATGGATGTCAGACAGGTGGATGGTGGACCTGCACATCTTCATCCTGTGAAGACAGTGTTGTGTGTGTGTGTGTGTGTCCAAGTTTTTTAAAGGAATCAGAACCACAGAAGAAATTTCCGTTCAGTGTTGATGGAGGCGGGTACAGTCTGGCTTCAGTGTGTCAGTGTGTGTGTTAACCTGTCACATGGTCACACTGAGGTTTCCATCCTGCTTCTTTGCCTTTAAATAATCAGTCACACACTTACTGACACAGATTCCTCAGCTATTACAGCATCAGTTTTGGGAAAGAATACACACCCACACACACCAGTGGAGTCTGTGGTTCACAGTCAGATCCCAGACGCACTCCCCTTCCCCACAGACTGAGTTTTTCACAGGCGGCGTGTGACGAGCTGCTGCGATTATCCGCCTGTCTGCTCTGTGTGTAATGTGTTTAGAGACTGCTCCCATTATGTAATTTGTGGGTAATGACTTGTCCAGGCCGGAGCGCCGGGAAGAACGGGACAGCTGGGAAAGCATTCAGTGGAGTGCAGCAGCACTGGGCCTGTGGGTGGCGCGTATACACACACACACACACAGACACACACACACACCAGAAAATCTGCTCGGTCTGCAGCAGTTATTGTTCCTACTGTAAACACTGATTTATCCATGTGTTCACTCTGGGATTGTTCAGTGCGTTACCTGCACCTTACATCATGCAGTCTGCAGCAGAGCTCAGGTTGCGTACCATGACCGTGTGTGTGTGTTTGTGTATGTGCAGACTCAGAGGAGTCAGCTGACTTGATTGTGTTTTTTTCTGTCCACAGGTACCCGCCTTTCTTTGATGACAATCCATTTGGAATATATCAGAAGATTCTGTCAGGAAAGCTGGAATTCCCACGCCATCTGGATTTCTATGTCAAGTAAGCGCCACACACACACTCAGATATGTGTGTGTTTTCAGTGTTTGTTTGAACACATTCAGTCCTGGTTTAGTTTATTTAATTTTTTATTGTTTTGTCTTGTGAACAGCTTGCAGTCAAACAGCTGACTGATAAATCTGTGATTTGTAAATCATTTAATATGAAAGCAGCTCTTCCTTTCACAGCATCAGTTTTCCCAGTCTGATCCAGTGTTGGACTGGCAGCCTCACCTGTCTTGGTTTTAAGTTTGACCGTGTGCCAAAGATGAGATGATTTAGTTTCCGTTCACCCCAGGGGTTGTTCTGCTCTCATGGTATCAGTGTTGGCTAAGATGTGTTCAGAAATTCATCAAGGTCATGTCCAAAAAAAAAACGCAAAAACAATAAAAAAAAAAATATACTGAAACATAAGCTCAAAGATGCAGTAAAAACTCATTAACACGTCCAAAATTGCATCAAAAACCCATCCGAAAACACAAATAGATGTCCAAATAACCTGCACGAGACGATCCAAAACAACATGTTTAAAAACAGATCCAAAAAAACATCCGTGACATCCCCAAATCATTCAAACACTTTCACTATCATATACAAAAACATGTCTAAGGCCTAAAATGTGCGAAAACAGAGCTGAAACACATCTGACCCGTGCAAAACACATCTAAAACAGGTGCAAAACATATCCAAAACAGGTGCAACATAAGTGCAAAACACATCCAAAATGAGTGCAAAACACATCTGAAACAAGTGCAAAACTTATCCAAAACGGGTGCAAAATGCATCCAAAACGGATGCAAAGACACAGGATGATTTTCAGTGGCAACTTCAGTGTTTGATCATGTGACACTTTAACCCACACTGACACCCTGAGGGCAAACTGTACCCACCAACCACACATTAAATGATCTGATCTTTGTTCCAGATGTTTGCAGTGGACTGCAGGTAGGAGACTTCAGCACCTTTAGGAATGATGTGTGCATTAACACATTTTCATGTTTGTCACTGATGCAAATAACAGGACATCTTCACCTCAGGCCACAAGAAACCATCTCAACTGATGATGTTTACAGAAATGTTTCAGAGCTCCTGCAGGGATTTCCTTTCGTCTGTTTTCAGTCTAAGCTGATAGTCAGCAGAACAGATTCTGGTTTTGTGCAACGTCCCCTCTGGACAGAAATTTCTTAAAAAATTCTGTAACAAGTTGTACAGAACAACAAACGTAACTAAACACTGGAGAGAAGAATGGATAGAAGACTAGACTCGACCCAGCCCTCCACACTTCTACTGAGTCTTTAATATTTGAAATGGTTGTAAAGACCTTATTTTCTGTGCGTGGGGGTCTTTAAAGTGCCACAACCCCCTGCAGTTAAAGAGGGGCTGCAGCCACTAATGACACACCTGGCTTATTTGGACCGGTCCACTCCCACAGCCTATTAAAGCATCTTAAGGGTGCAAGAATGTGCAGAATTACAGGCTCAGCAGCTCGCTCTACGTGTGCGTGAGTGTGTGTGTGTGTGTGTGTGTGTGTGCACAGTCTCCAGTGGACAGACACACACACACAGCCTCACATTGTTAAGCCATCTATCTTGGAGGCAGCAGAAGGATTTTTATATTTCCACCATTTTTGTCACAGTTCCACAGTTTCATGTCACACACTCCCATCCATCAACCACAGAGAGGCCCCACAGAGTCGACCCGCTTAAGGTTCGGCTCTACTGTTCAGACTGAGCGACCCCGGGAGGAATCACACACCAGGGTTTAACTCATGAACTGAGCTGCTGGTGATGGTGTTGTTATGGACATGTTGACACTGTGATGACCTGACCTGAAGCGTTCTGCTTCAACCTCAACTTCTTCCACTTTTCCAGCTGTCTATTCACCTCTCTTCCTCTAGGACAGACAACAGTGTCACCAAACATTAGGAATAAAAATCTGTTGGTAAAGGTCTTGTTTGACAGAAAAGTCAGCTTTAAAACCCAGAAATTGTTCTTATTCAGTTTAATTCAGTTCCAGTTCACAACTGTCATCTCACCATCCAATTCAATCCAATTAATCTTGGTCTAATTATAATCCAGCCAAAACAAATCTGGTATATGATCCAGATTATCTGTGGGTGTATAAACCAATTCATAAAAAATAATATCCGAGCTAATGAAACCAATTGATCTTCTCTTTGATTAAGTCCTCCATCCTGAGCTGCGTGACATGTACCTGGAACAACCTGGAACTGGTTGTGGGCTGGAGAAGACAGGAAAGAGGGGGTCAACAAGCAGTATAACTCTAAGCCAGAAACACCTGCTGAAACAAATCAACAACAATGTCAGATATTCATACATGGAGAGTAAAGAGAGCAGAGAGGAGCCCAGTGCATCATGGGACACCCCCAGCAGCCTCGGCCTCTAGCAGTCTGACTAAAGAGATGGATAAGGGTCATCAAGCCAGACCTAAACAGAATATTTATCAGAAAGGAAAGTTTTGTGATATGTTCTGGGCAGCAAAAGAATAAAAAAAAAAAAAAAAAAAAAAAGAAAGGAAAGTTTGAAGCCTGATCTTAGGTAGAGAGAAGATGGAGTGTCTGCTTCCTGAAGCCAAACTGAGAGCCTAGAACTTCTAGGCACCACTACTAAGGACCTATTTATGCTCCTTTTACATATGGAAATAGGTATAATGGAGTATCATCTGCGTAGCAATGAAAGTTTCTATTATTCTGTTTTAAGGCCCATTTTTAGGTAACTGACGTGCGTAAATAGCGACGTCCATTTCAAACGTTGTCTTCCTCATACCTCTATGCTTCTTTTGCGTTGCCTTGGTTGTTAAGTCAATTTCTCCAAAAAAAAAAAAAAAAAAAAAAAATAAAAAAAAAGTCAATTTCTCCATGAGTGGGCAGTGCTGAGAGCCCTAAACACTCATAGTCTTTCTTCAAAAGCTTGCGCAATTTCTACAGTTGATGTGCTCGTCTTCATTCTTCTTCTGCCCTTTTTTCCCTTCCCGATCCTCTGTTCAGAAGAAATGGTAAATGGCCCATACTTATATAGTCACATTCACCCATTCACACACTGATGGCGGAAGCTGCCATCCATGGCGCTCAACCAAGACCCATCAGGAGCAAATAGGGGTTCGGTGTCTTGCTCAGGGACACCTCGACATGAGCTCTCTGGGCCGGGATTGAAACGGGAACCTTGGATTACAGGACGGCCACTCTACCCACTGAGCCATGCCACCCCAAGTAAGAATCGGTCCAAGTACAGAATCATGAGGAACTCCATGATTTATTCTGATGTGTGTGGAAGACTCATTGTTTACATGAACAAACTGGAATCTATCAGATAAATATGTCTTAAATCATCCTAATGTGGTTCCTTTAATCCCAAGAACATGTTCAAGCCTCGGTTACAAAATGCTGTTTGGCAGAAGGCTCTTTCGAACATCTCAAGATGATCTCATCCGTGTAAACTATAAGTCGGATAGATTTAACCTCCTACTGCTCAGTAGTCTTAACCTTGGCCCTAATTTATAAAAACAAAAGCAGACTAAACAACATAATTTATTACACTTTGCAGCTTAGAGAATCGAATGTTGCTGTCCATCAGTCTGTGAAGGATTCAAGGTAATTTCGCAACTATCTTGCCAGTCTTTCCAGGAGTGGACATTCTAGCAAGTTCAGCCCAAGGTCACAGAAAAACTGCTAAAAACCTAAGAGCTGCATCTCCAAATCTTCAGGTCTCAGTCAGCATGTTAAATGTTGACGTTCATGACATTATCTTTAGAAAAAGAATAATTTTTGCTTGTTTCCAAGGGTTTAAAAAACAACATGGCAGCACAGCCTAGGTATGCAAAGTTGCATCTGAACAAATCCCAAAACTTCTGGAACAATATGTTTGGACAGACCAGACCAAAGTGGAGATGTTTGGTCATGAAATGAAAAAAACTAAACAGCATATCAGCACAAGTACCTCACACCTACAACTGTCAAGCACGGTGGTGGAGGGCTGATGATCTGGGCTTGTTTAGCAGCTACAAAACCTGTACGCCTTGCAGTCATTAAGTGGACTATAAACTCATCCGTATAGAAAAGTAGTGTAGACCATACTGAGTCCATCTGTCTGACAGCTGAAGCTTGGTTCAAATCGGGACAACGGGTGTAAAATAGGAGAATTCTTCATTGAAACTCAAATAGAAAACGGAATAAAATGGGGTTAATGAACTGTAATAATTTTTTTTATTTTTTTTAATCATTGATCTCCCTTCTGTTTGGATGAAGTGTTATTTATGAAATCAATAGAGATGCAGAAATCCAAGTGTTTTCCACTGAAGCTGATTAGATTGTTTTCCATGGCGTGTCACTGGTACACATTCAGATAAAAGCCTCCAGCTGCTGTATTCATGAAGCTACCAGCAGCTTGTCGGGTGTGTGTTATAGATGTCAGACGTTATCACTTCTCCTCTCGGGTCTTTGACTATTTAGGGCTGTTGTGGATGCGCCTGATTCCCCTCAGAAGGTTGTTGTCCACTTTCTTCAATTAAAATAGTGTCAAAGGAGCACGGTCCACCGCTGTTCACCTCCTGCAGGAAGCCGGGCCGTCTTTGTGAGGATGCATTTGTCATATTGACAGTGGAAGGAGGACCTTGTGACATTTTTCATTGTGTGCAGGAGTCAGAAAAAAACATTTCTGTGCAGCTTTAGATTGACTGGTTTGTGTCTTTTTCTCCCCAGAGACCTCATCAAGAAGTTTCTGGTCATTGACCGAGCCAGACGGCTGGGCAACATGAAGGTGAGTGGTTTGACTTCCTGCCTGCCTGAAACACATGACAGGCCCACCAGTTTGACGTCAGCAATCTGAGGACTGGGATATTTCAGCATGACTGCAGCTCCACCTGGTTTCAGTTAGACACAAATGAGGGGAATTATTGAGAAAGTTTTTCTGGTCGGATAAGCATTCATATGCTGTTTAATACTCTCACCATCCACTTTATTAATCTACCATGTTAGTACCGGGTTGGACCTACTTTTACCTCCGTGTGAAGCAGGTGGTGGAAACCTTCCTCAGAGGTTTTGCTCCTTATTCACATGACAGCATCACATAGTTGCTGCAGATTTAACGGCTGCATCCATGATGAGAATCTCACGTTCCACCACATCCCAAAGCTGCTCTGTTGGATTTAGATCACCTTTAGAGCACCACTTAGAGCACCTTTAGCCCCAACAAGGGCTCTGGTTTGGTTCAGGATGGGTCTGTATGCCTTCTTTTTGTAGTTTCAAAGGCAAATAGGTGTGAAGGGACACCAGAATATCCATTCTAAGCAGTCTTTTTTTTGGGACCCTATTGTTAAGGTTCATGCTCCAGATAACTAGCTATTGATCCATAACGCTTCTGTTGTCGTGTTTTGTGGTCTTATGAGGATGCTGTACACACCTGGGTGTAGTTGCAAAGTTTTACTGCCCACTGGAGGCCTGGCATGCACACTGCATCGTTTCTGGTCCTCTTTGCATGTTCATTGCCATGGACATGGTTTTCATCCTGCTGTTGTGTAAAAGCTTTTTTTTTTTTTTTTTTTCAAAAAACGTAAAAGAATAATATTTGTGTTTTGCGTGGAAACTGTGTTGTGGACACAGGTACTCAGTTTCCTGTTCTTAGCTGACAGGAGGAACCCGGTGTGGTCTTCTGCTGCTGTAGCCCATCTGCTTCAAGGTTGGACGTGTTGTGTGTTCAGAGATGCTGTTCTGCAGACCTTGGTTGGAACCAGTGTTTATCTGACTTCCTGTTGTCTTTCTATCATCTCCAACCAGTCTGCCCATTCTCCTCTGACCTCAGACATCAACAAGACATTCTGGTCCAGACAACTGCTGCTCACTGGATATTTTCTCTTCTTCAGACCATTCTCTGTAAACCCTAGAGATGGTTGTGTGTGAAAATCCCAGTAAATACTCAGACCAACAATCATGCCACGTTCAAAGTCACTTAAATCCTCTTTCTTCCTTGTTCTGATGCTCAGTTTGATCTTCATCAAGTCGTCTTCACCATATCTGTGCGACTACATGTATGAAGTTGCTGCCCTGTGATTTGGCTGATTAGATATTTAGGTTAACAAGGGTGTAGCTAACAGGGTGTAAGAAGTGACAGAATTTTTTCTTCATGTTGTTAAAGCACCAGCAGACCATATTCATTTATTTCCTTCACTTTGAGTGAAATATATTAAATAAAAGTTTATTGAACTTTTATTGCTGAATTTGTTGCAGTTTGAAATCAGTTTCCTTCAGATTTCCTTTTGTTAACTTTTCACTCAGATTTCTTCTGAAATGTGTTGAAAATCTTGTTGTGTGTTTGTGTTGAACTGTTTGTGTTTCAGAACTGTTTGTGTTTCAGAACGGAGTCGACGACGTGAAAAAACACAGATGGTTTAAGACCGTAGACTGGGAAGCGGTTCCTCTGAGGAAACTGAAGGTGGGTTTGTTTGTCAGAAATAAATTATTTTATTGTCTCATCAGAGAAAACTGATTCATGATCATTTTAACCCTTGTTTTCCCTTTTAGATTTCATGTTTTGGAGCTGTTGTGGTTTTATTTCTGTGTGTCTGAGGAGGCTTCTTGAAACTCGATTGACGCTCATAAGCGCTGAACAAAAAGGCAGACATAGTCACCTGCTGTCTTTTTTAAAGAAGTGAAAAGTTCCACTTAAGTCAGGTGGAGAAATCAGTCCATTCAGTTTATTTCATTCAAATCTTTCTTGTCATTTTGTTCTTTTGAGATTGAAACCATCCTCAAGCTGCCACCTTATCAATGTTGTGGGGTTTGCATGTTCCCATGATCCTAGGGGCTCAGTTGTTGGGGGCTTTATGTCCCTGGAAGGGTAACCCTACACAGGCATTTCCTAGGTAAGGGACCAGACAAAGAGCAGTCAGAAGATGTCTTACAAAGACTAAATCTTTTGGATTCCACTCCCTCTCACCCAGACAGAAGCCTGAGCTGTTGTGTAAAGTCAAGAGCTTCAGGCAAGCCATTCTCGGGCTCACGGTTTGGGCTCAGTATCTAGTCTTCTGGAAAGGGGTTGGACCTGGGATCGCCAACTCTGAACCTCTTGGGCCACTGTCCTGCAGATTTTAGATGTTTCCCTTTTTCATGTTACTTTACGGATCGGTGGAGAAGAAACTGGAGAAAATGGACGATCCAATCTACTCCTATAGAGCAAAGAGATTAAAACAACTGAGAAAGAAGGAAACATCGACCCCAACCAAGTCCAGGAAGACAACCAGAGATTGAGTAACTTGTGAAGGGCAGACGACAACTGAGGAAGCAACGAAAAAAAGTCACAGTGGAGGAGAGAACCTCCATCGACCTCCTGCATGCAGATTTTAAGGGTTGGCTGGCAAGCTAGCAGAGAGCTGAAAACCTCAGAGCTCAATGCAAGAGGACAAAAAGGCAAGAACTTCCTTCTACAAAGATCCCTTCAGGTTTGTCAAAGGCCTGTTTAAAGAAGAAGAGTGGGTCACTGAAGGAGCCAAAGCTGGAGGAAAGAAAGAAACATACACAGACACCCAAAGATGTGAACAAAGTGAGATGCCCTCAGACATACCACCATTACCTGAGCCAGAACATCTACTGGATGACATCCCCCATGATGGAGGGAGGTTGAGAAGACAATTAGGAAGGCAAGGACAGCTTCAGCTCCTGAACCAAACAGAGTCCAAAACCAGCTGTACAAGAATGCTCCCGGGGTTTCGTGGTTTCTCTGGAAGCAGATGAAGGTGGTGTGGACAAAGCGAACCATGGCATGGCCATGGTGAAGAGCAGGGGGTGTGATGATACCCAAA
Organism: Melanotaenia boesemani; assembly: GCF_017639745.1. Lineage (NCBI taxonomy): Eukaryota > Metazoa > Chordata > Actinopteri > Atheriniformes > Melanotaeniidae > Melanotaenia > Melanotaenia boesemani. Next base: position 7,933,275 of record NC_055705.1, on the reverse strand, counting down.
GAAAAGGATCAACCAATTCCAGCAGATCGATCTCCTGAATGTGGAAGGGAATCTCGTCTTCAGCATTGTTGCTCAAAGACTGACAAGCTGCCTGAAACAGAATGGCCTGATTGACGTGGCGGTGCAGAAAGCTGGGAAACCTGGATGCTTAGAACAAGTTTAATTCGGCAACAAATCCAATCTGCAAACAGGAAGGAAGAGACCTACAAGTATTATTCCTGGACCTAGCCAACACTTTTGGATCTGTCCCCCATTCTCTCATCTGGTCAGCCTTAAATTTTTTTCATGTGCCTAAGAACATCACAGACCTGGTCAGAAGCTACTTCCAACATTTGCAGCTCTGTAAACAACATCAGAGTACACAACATCATGGCAATCACTGGAAGTGGGTACAATGGCCGGGTGCACCATTAGCCTTCACCCATGGAAGTAATCATTCAGGCTTCCAAGTGAGTTGGCGAGCGTCTTAAGAATGAACAGCGGTTACCACCTGTTGGTGCCTACGTAGGTGATCTGACCACCATCCCATGCACCAAGCGATTGCTGGGAAAGCTTCACAAGAACATAAGTTTAAATTCAGCAAATCCAGGAGCATCTCCATTTTAAGTGGAAAACTCGTAGACCACACATTCGGTGTATGGTGTATCGGTGAAACACCCATACCAATGTGTCAGAGCAGCAACTTTTTATAGATGTGTTGCTATTTCCCATTAAATGTTAAAAAGATTTGCAAACCAATACGCTCTGTTTTTACTTACACTTTACACAGTGTTCCAGCTCTTTCGGATTTGGGTTTGTGGTCATTTTGTGGTAAGAAGCTTCAGTGCTGCTGGTGAGCTGAATCTGAACGTCTCTTCCTGTTTCCACAGCCTCCCATAGTTCCTAAAGTTTCTCATGAGGGTGACACGTCCAACTTCGATGTTTATCCTGAAGACAACTGGAAGAAAGACCCTCCCGTTTCACCGAAGGATCTGGAAATTTTCAAGAACTTTTGATCCGAGTCTTCTATTTATAAATGAGGAGCTGACAGATGTATTTAAAATTCCTGCTTCCTTCTGCCATCACGGAGGAAGGACACGTTCGTCAACTGTTAGAAGACCCTTTTTATCTTTGGGGATGACCCTGAAGTCAAAACCACAGAAATAATTTCTTTTTTATGCCTTTATTTATGAGACTTTTTATTATCTTTCATTTCCTCTGAGCCTTTGCATAAGCAAAACAGAAAAAAAGAAACAACCAAGACTGTTACTTTATAATCAGGTGTTTTTTTTAATATATGTTCTGCCTTCTTAAAATGAAGTCATATCTGACCGGTGCTGAACTGTCAGTTTGACCCGTTGTGACTGGCGGTGCCTTACATCGGCGTGACGAGGATGACGAGTCTTTGGGTTCTGCTGCAGACGCTGTCGCCTCTCTGTTATTTTCACCTGCAGCTCTTTGTTATTACCGTTCAGCCACAGCTGCTCGGCAGACTTTCCCACGACACACTTTGCTCTTTCACTTCACTCTCCATCACCATCATCATCGTCGTCATCCTCATGTTGGTTGAAAGGTGGCTGAGCTATTCCTGAAGTTCACTGTGAGCAGAAACACGTCTGCAGCCTCTGAACACGGCGGTGGTCTCATCATGCTGCAACATCCAATCAGCTGCGGATGAAAAATGCCAGATTTTGACCATGAAAGTTGCATGTTTTCACATCAAGCTTCTGATAAAGAATCAGCTGTTTTTGTTTGTTTTTGCACGAGTTCTTTGTCATAACCCGGTGCTGAATCACTCTCATTGTTATTCTTCATCTTTACGTACATGTTTTTTTTTTTTTTTTGTATTTTCATGTCAGTTTCAGTCAGGATCAAAGAAAATCCAGTTTGACCTCCTGAGGCTGAGAATATATTTGCTTTTAATTACATGGATGCAAGGCAAGAAAATTTATTTGTACAGCACAATTCGTGTACAAGACAATTCATAACATTACATAAAACATTAAAAGCATTACAGCAATAACAAGTGCATTAAAAACAAACTTAAATATAAACCGAAAGGAAAAAGCTCAAATAAAATTGATCAAGTGCAAGAACTAAAGTTCCAGTGTGGTGAATCAACAGTTTTAATAAAAGGCAGCAAATAGAAACATTTTTACCCCGATTTAAAACTGCTGAGTTTCAGCAGACCTGCAGTCGGACTCGTATTTATCATGGCTGCCTCGCGAATTTGCGTTTCTGTGAAGCATCATTTGTTCGCTTCCCCTGAAATTAACGCTACATGTTCACAAGTTGCAATATGCAGGTAACCAGTAGGGGCAGCGTTGCTACAAACATGACTATAAGTAAGGTTACTGGGTCAACAGGGGTTGTTTTCTATCTATGATTACACTTGTCTTTTTTTTTTTTTTTTGTACCATTACGTCAAAATTAACCCTTTAAGTGCTCTAATTATGACATGCAGCTGGACCTTTTTGCACTTTTTTGCCAATAAATGTGTCAGAAAATCTGCTGTGTAAAGAATTTTGCACCTTTCTTCAGGTCAGCTGAAACTTTCATATTCTGACAAGTACTTGACATTATTATTATTATTATTATTATTATTATTATTATTATTATTATTATTATTATTATAAATGCTTTAACAAGTGTGTGACAACGAAAGTCAACAGATTTGAAATTTAATCCAGATTCTCTTTACTAACAATTAAAATATACAAGAAGAAAATTTCTTATTCACATTTTTTAAAGGTCTTGTTTGCCCAGAGCTTTCAGTGTCTGACAGTATCCTGTAAACATCGTACATTATTGGATGCCGCTACTGATTGGGGAGTTTTGGTAATTTTGTTTTAAGTGTGTCATTTTCTGACACTGGCAACAGAAATGGACTTAAGATTCGACTAAATACTAATCGGCATGTTTATAGTCCTGTTAACACCCAAAAAATTGAGGAACTTTATTCTGAGTTTTCGAATGCTCCTAACAGGAATCCTCCAGTAAGCGTAGCACACAAGCTAGTATGTGAACGATTGTGCTTACAACAGCGCTGGTTTCAAACATAAACGCTAAATTAAGCAGCAAGTATATTTTCAGCCTTAGACCTGTTGTTCTCCTGTGATACCACCAGATGGCGGTGTACAGCAGGTTTGCTTTACAAAGAATTAAGTATTATGGTGCAGAAAACCAAAAATGTGATGGACACCAGGTCATAGAAGAGGAAGTTGAAAGAAAGTCGGGTGTTACATTTTCAGTACGAAGTCATCAAACAGTTTTTCATCCCCTCAGCCCGTCTTCTGTCTGCTGTATATGCACATCTGTTACATGTTCCATCGTTCTGTATGTCAGAGACGTCCATGAAACACTTCTACAACCTCATCCATGTTTTAAACTTTCTGTACCAATGTGTACTTTTACTTGACTGACTGATCTTTGCTGGAAAATACTCAAACATCTGTAAAAATGTCCAAATGTTGTAACTTTAACCCCAAAACACATTAAAATCGTGGTTTTCAAAGAATTAATCCAATTTGAGTGAACACAAGTCTGTTTCCAGCTGTTTGGTGTGTATTCAGGGAAAAAAAAGTTTGAAACCCGTCACGACCCAGTCACGAGAGTTTGAGTTGTACCACCATGAGGAGCGCTAACGTTAGCATTGGCTCGGTTCCCTTTTTTTCCAGTAAACCCTGATAATGAGGCATCATTAAACAGGGGGTGGATTTCCTGCTGTGATGTGTCAGGATGGAGATGGAGGAGGAGGGAGGGGGGTTTAATGCTTTTTAATTGCCTACAACCCCACTGGTGTGAAGTTAAATGTGGTTTGACGATGACGGAAGTGAAAGATGAAATGCTACTGTCCTGGTCTCTGCAGCCATCTGTAGGCCGACCATCTGCAAAACCAAACAAAGCTTTTATAGTTGCAGAATGAAGCTTTCAAGGACGTTTAAAGCTCCTGAAATTCAGGTTTTCATGAGAAAAAGCAGCTAATCCTCCAGCTAAACTCATCCTGTTTGTTTCTACTGAATCTGGGCAGACTGGATGAAACCTGGAATATTCCAGTGAAATATCTTGTTCCTCTGAGACGATGTTTCGTCTCTTTAACCACAATCATAGTTCAGCTGCTGTGTTTAGGCCACGCCCCCCCACTGATTACCTGTTCATCTTGTTCTCCTAAACTCATCCCTCTATACCTGTCCTTTTTCACCCGTCTCTCATCTGTTCATCCATCCTCTTCCCTCTCTTCCACCCATTCATCTATCCTTCCATCCTCACCCCCCTTTCTGATCTGTCCATTCTTATCCATTCATCCTTCCCTCCCTCATATGTTCATCTATTTTCGCTCTCATCCATCCTTCCATTTTTCTTCCCCCTCCTTTATCCATTCATTCTCCCTTACCTCATCTGTTCATCTTTTCCTCCTACCCCTCTCGCCCATCCACCCTCCCTCGTTTTCTCCCCTTCCATGCTCCCCTCTCCCTCTCATCCAGCCATCCTTTGCTCTTCTTTTTAATTTATTTTTTAGAATACTTTCAGATCTCTCTATCCTTCATCAAACCAGTAAACCCAGATGGCTGAGGTATGGTATTTACTGGTGAATTCATGTTTCCAGTGGAAAACCGAGTCATGGACCAGGAGCAGCTCTGATTACACTCAGGAGATAAAAGTGTGTTTGTTATTTAAAACATGAATATTAAACCAAAACATGAAACTTTCTGAATGTTTTTCAAGTTTCTGTTTGAGTCTGGGGTGAATCATTTCATATTTAATCATGTTTTCATCAGTTTGAATTTTTTAACTTCCAGTGAGGTGAATCATGATGATTTAGACGTGATGATGGTAGCTGATAAGAATCAGAAAAAAACACTTAATTGGAGCCGGATCACCAGCAGCTCCCTGCAGTCCTGGAGTTCCTTCAGCTCGGAGTAAAAGCTGCTTGATGTCCAGGACTTTTAGACAAACAGCAGTATTAATGCTGCGATTTAGATTTCATCACCAAACAGTAAGAACATCGAGAACACATCTGACATTTTAATGATCCTCTCTGATCACATCTGGGATCATTACCAGCCCCCTTAACAACCAAACCAAAAACACTTTATCAAAGACGGAGAGAAAAGAAGCTGAAAACAGTGATGGGCTGAATTTGGTGTTAGAAACTGGTTTCTGCTTCACTTTCTGGTCCTCATCTCCTCTTTGCTGCCAGAGCTGTACTCAGACATATTTTTTATAAAGACATCAGAAGAAGAAATGATGCACAGAGACTAAAACTAGTTGAGCAGAAAGTAAAAGATTTCCGATTCACCGTAAAGATAAAAATGGAAACATCCTTCTGCCTGATCCAATCTAACAGCAAGACATCTGGGATGGCCTGATGAGAAGAAGGAGGAAAATGAAGGAAAAGAAAGGAAAGGGAAAAGGACAAAGAGAAGAAAAGGAAAATTGGAGGGATGAAAAAAGTGAGGGAATAAAAAGAAAAACGAAGAAAAGGAGAATAACAAGGAAGAGAAAAAAGTAAGCAGAAGAATAAGGAAGAAAGATGGAGGAGGAAAAGAAGAGGCTGTGGAGTAGGAGAAGGAGAAGTATATCTAGGATTTGATTTAGAAAGAATAATGAGAAGGAAGTACAAGTAAAGATGGAGAAGACGAAGTTGAAAAAGAAGATGGGGAGAAGCAGAAGTAGAGGTTAAAGAAGTAGAAGTTGAAGTAGAGGTAAAAGAAGGAACAGGAAGAGTTAAAGTTAGAAGTACAAGATAAAGAAGTAGAAGTAGAAGAAGTAACAGCAGAGAGAGGTAAAAGGTTAAGTAGAAAAAATAAAGGTAGAAGCTGTAGTAGAGGCAAAAATAAAAGTAGTTAAAAGAAGTAGAAGAGTAGTGGTAGAACTTGAAGTAGAGTAGAGGTAAAAGATTAAGTAGAAGTAGCAGAGGTAGAAGCTGTAGAGGCAAAAGTAGAAATAGTTAGACGAAGACGTAGAGGTAAAAGATTAAGTAGAAGTAGAATGTCAAGTATAGGCAGTAGAGAAGCAGAGGGAGAAGTAGAGGTAAATGTATAAGAAGTATGTTTAGAAGTATAAGAAGTAGTAGTAAAAGATGAAGTAGAAGAAGTATAGGTAGAAACTGAAGTAGAAGTAAAAGTGAAAATAAAGTAAAGGTAGAAGTTGAAGTAAAGCAAAAAGATTAAGTAGAAGCAGTAGAGGTAGAAGCTGTAGTAGAGACAAAAGCAGAAGTTGTTAAAAGATAAAGTAGAAGAAGTAGTTGAGGTAGAAGTTAAAGGAGAATAAGAAGAAGCAGAGGAAGTAGAGACAGAAAAAATAGAAGAAACTGACCAGCCAGAATTTTGTATATAACTACTGTTTACATCACCTGACAGAGTCTCTGACCAGGTGAACCTCCACCTAACCAAACAGCAGGGTGGGCTTCTTCACCTACCTGTTGATGTCACTCTAATAACAGGTCATGCCTCTGTCATCAGGTCAGGACTGAACCACACCCTGAAGGGGCAGATAAATACCCTGACCCCCCACCCTGAGCAGCCCCTCCTCTCAGAAACAGAAACATCACTCAGTTCTGTTCAGTGTTCAAGTTCACTGATAACATGCTAAAAAACCTCCACAGACATAATGATCACTGTATAGCACATTCATCACCACAAAGTCAGGGGAGCATCAATGAGACCAGAGGGTTAGACTGATAGCTCAAGTTTCCAGAGCAGGAAGATGGCTCTGTATGAACCTGCCAGTCACCATAGTAACTGATGCTGGACTCAGAGCTGATCACTAAATTTATCTTGACCAGATGGCAGTAACATCTGACCACATTGCTTGTTAGATATTTACATTTATTATTCTGGTTTTTCATTCTTTAGATGAGTCAACTTTACTGGGATGGAGTTTATCTCTGTCATCCCATCAACGACCACATGGGTAGAACAATGTCTCTGCACCACATCTTCCTTCCATGGAGAAGCATGGTGGAGACGTAAAGCAGAAAGATGAATGAAGAGTGTTTGGGGTTTGCCAGGAATCATCATCCTTTATTAGTCCCACAGTGGGGAAATTCTTTCTCTGCATTTAACCCATCCTAGTTGCTGGGAGCAATGGGCTGCCAGATTCCTGCACCCGGGGAGCAGTTGAGGGTTAAGGGCCTGGCTCAGGGACCCACAGTAGTTATTACCTAAGTTGACAGCCTGGGACTTGAACCCAGGTTCTCCAAACCCAAGCCCACCTCTGGAAGTCTTTTTCTCTTAAATACCTTCAACTTTCAGACTCACCAACATAATTAGAAAGAAATTCTTGTTTTTATTTTGGGTAGTTTCCATGAAGGGTTGGGTTTGTTACTGGGATTACTGGGCGTGATGGAGTCATTAGTAACACTGGTGCTTTTACTGCCACACCAAATAAAAAATGTCCAAGGTGGAAAATGTCAGGATCAGAAGTGTTGAGGCCTTTCTGCTTTGGTTTGTTTGGTTTTTCCCTGACTGTGGAAAAAAAAGATGAAAATTCAGGTTTTACTTTCTGTGTCTTCACATGGAGAAAAGCTCTCGTGAGGGTTAGTAAGCAAATCTCACCCCTCTGTCAGAGTGTATTTAAGCCCTAATTATCTAGGTCGTTAGTGACCTGGATAACAATTTACTGCCTTTCTAATCAAAAAGAAGCTCATTTTGTTCCAGTAACTAGTCCTATTTAATTAAAGTAGATCCCACAGCGTTTCTCCTGCACTGACATCTCTACTGTCTACTCCACCCTCATAGAAACTGAGAAACTTCACTAGTTCAAGCTGGTATTTTAAATGGCAGACTTAAACTTTATTTTCATGTCAGATTAAAAAGATCTGCAGCTTCACTGGGAACAGGAAACACAAAGAAACAAAGAACTTCCTGTTTCCTGAGCTGTGCACGAATGACTTCAAAAGAATGTGTTCATTGAACATTGAACGATGAACGTTGAGCTCAACACTTGAACGAGAACTTGTTCAGATTACTTGAGGTGCCGCAACAATCTCTGCCTACATTTACTGGGCATTAGACCTACTTCACAAGACGTTACCCATGATGCACTGTGCACTGAAGCACAACAAACCAGGAACGCTACATGGCAACGCTACATGGCAACGCTACATGGCAACGCTGACGCTGTCCTGCTCTAGAGCAGATGCAGGGGGAAAGAGAGAAGCTGCAGAGGAAATGAGGACATCAGTCTGTTTAGGGTTATTTACAGGAATATTACCTTTGTACTGAAACTAAAATCTAACATTTCTGTGCAAATATTGTCTGCCTGCACTAACCTTTAAGGCCCATTTGTGCTTGACGCAGAAGATGGAGCAATAGCACTGGAAACTGTGGGGGCAGTGCTGAACAGAATAGCTCACATGCAACCGGGGAAAGAAACAAACCAGACAAAAAGAGGATCAGGAAGGAAACAAAAAGCTGGAAGAAGAAGAAAGACGAGGACAACTGTAGAAATCGTTCATGCTTTTGGATAAAGACTATTTGCGAGTGTTTAGGGTGTGCTGTGTGGTTGGAAACAACTTCATGGCGATGCATCACCACGGCTAAATGGTGTCTGAAACTGATGTCGGCTCAGATGTGAAGTCTGAACTCAGCACTGCCCACTAGTGGAGGAACTGACTCAACAACCATGGCAACGTAAAAGTTGCATGGAAGTATGACATCATTTGAAATAGATGTTGCTTTTTATGTACATAAGGGAGCATAAATGGGCTATAAGTATGAACATCAGCTTCATTACTTTAAAGCATCTGTCCAGAGTGAGAAGATTTCTCATAATATTTCGACATTTGCAGCATTTTCTTTTCTTGCATTAAATTTAGGGAGGATATGTAATCTGAAAATAGGTCTTTAAAAAAAACTTCTGCTACACTGAAAAATGTTATTTTTGTCCTCTGTTCACACATCTGTTCTACATGCATTTCTACACTCTCATTCTTTCTCAAGTTGTCTTTCACTCTAACCTCTAACCTAAAAAAATTTAAAATGAGCTGAACTTCGAAGTAGTTCATGAGAAGCAGGAAACTGCTTCACTTCCTGTTTCCTTGTTTCTTGTTTCTTTCTGTTAGTTTCTTGTTTCTTTGTGTTTCCTGTTTCCTTCTGTTTCTTTCTGTTTGTTTCTTGTTTCTTTGTGTTTCCTTTTTCTTTGTGTTTCCTGTGTCATTCTTGGCTCTTCCCTCCATCAGCAGCAGCTGGATGTGATAGAGCCTTTCTGCTCTGCTCTCTGATCTTCTGGAAACACCAGTAGGAGAGAAATCTTCCAGGATTCCCTCACATTCCTCACTTTGCTTCGACATTTCACTTCCAGCTTTATTACCTAGAGTTTTTTCATGTCTTTGATGGGTTTTCACATTAGCTTTTCCATCCTTCCCACAGATGCTACTTAGTCTGGCTTGTTTGCACATGAAGCCCACTTAGCCTGCGGACCCCCTGAGGATTTAGCTGCTGTTTGGTGGGTGCTCTTCTGTCCTGGCTCCTGTAGAAGGAAACATTAAACACAGGCTGATCCATCATCCTCTGCTGTTCTAAATCACATCCCAGCAGTTTCCTGTTCCCTCAGCCAAGTTCAGGTCAGTGAATCATCCTCATTCCTGACAGCTAATGTGTCTTCTTTACAGACCTCCATGCTTGATTGTGAGCAGATGGCCTCACTTTGAGAGACAGTCACAAAGAATACAGCAACACTGTCAGGGAGGTTGTTTGGAGCCTACTTTACAGAAGAACAAAGAATCACATTTATGTCCTGCCAAGTCCTCGTCTGTCTTGCTACAAATCATCAGAAACTCATTCAGCGTGTCCAGGTTCATCACCAATGTGTTATCATGGAAACGCGTCGACATCGCCGTCTGCAAACAGTCCGTTGTTGAAATGACGTGTGTGTAAGTGTGTGTGCTGATGATGCAGACATGTCTACATCTCTGCACCGATCCACCTCTAGATCTCCCCCTCCATCCTTCCTTAAACTTGAACTCCTCCACTTGGGGCAGGACCTCATTCTCAACCTGGAGAGGACACTCCATCCTCTTCCGACTGAGGACAAAAAAATTATTAAGAGCAAATGGACAGAAACAGGAGCTGATGTTTGCAAGTGAACTATGAGAAAGTAGCTAAAGGAAAAGAAGATTTCCATCCAGAAAAGCTTAATGGAAACCATCAATAGCTGCTAAACAGAAGAAAACTAGGATACTGTGGGCTGAAAAGACGCAGTGATGGACTGTGGATGAATGGACGGAAGTGATGAATCACCAAAGACATGATGCTGGGACTTTGGTTTGGTGCGGGTCCAATAAACGTGTGAAGAAAAGCTTAATGATATGATTTAACCCCTCATCATCAAAGATGATGTCTAGCATCCCCTCCTGGTTGGGACATTGATTTAAACCGCACACCACATCACGACTGTCATAACAATAACCGCTGATCAGCAGATGGTACTCATGTAGATATTTGATCAGTTTCAGGTTAAATTGTTGCTGTGCACAGTGGACACCAGAGGAAGACAACTGTGTGGTTTCCCTTCTGACATACAACAGACCAAAAAAATAAAATAAAACTGGTTTCAGATTTTTATGGGCATACAACTTGTTGTTTATTGAAACTAAATCATCTCTTAATAGCAGATGGAAGACGTGATTCACAGACTGATAATTTGAACGTATAAAGACTGGGATTCCGGACTGGGATGTATCTGTATGTGTGGAATTTTCTTCCTGGGGCAAGTGTTGTTGGAGCATGTTTTCCGGCTCACTGCTCCTTCCTGTGGTCCCACCTCCTCTTCTGCTCCTCAAGAGTCATTCATCTTTTACTTAGGAGGAGGCTGTTTTACATCCTCTGTAGGAAAATAAAGCTGACAATCATCGGGAGCACCTATTGGTTTGTATGTACTAAAAAATGTTCAGAGAGAATTACAACCAGACGGAGGCACCGTTTTGAATTTTCATTTGATTTTTATAACTTAGAAAGAAGTGTATGATCTCACCAGCATGACAGATATATAGTTTATGATCTTATAGAGAACAAAAGGGTTGATAAAAACCAACAAATCCCCACTATCTTGTTTATATGCTTAGTTAGCTCCAGCTAGCACCAACAATGTACTTGTGTACATGTGTTTAGCCTGGCTGCTTCAAATATTTTGCATTTGTCTGAAGCATAGGTTGTCCTCATCTTCAGAAAGTAAGGCTATGCCTTCACAAGCTGCATTCTGAAAGGGGGCAGCATCGACCTGAAGTAGAGCAAAATTGTTTGAATTTGCTCCTCAAGGCTAGCTATAGAGATGCACTCATTAAACCATTCAGAAGATTTTAACAGCCCGGTTAATGGTTTCATTTTGTAGTAATAATGCCTGGTGTGGTAGATCTGGGCCTTGATTGCCCTGGTCCTGGTCCTGGTGCTGCCATGATTAGTGTGTGTGTTTGTGTCCTGCTGTGCTAATCATGCACGCTTTCCATCTGGTGCTGTTTGGTCCGCTTCCACGTATGATTTGGCTCGTTTGGAGCCATGTGAACATTCATTTGCACGCTGCTGTAGACCAAATAAATGAACTCTGGTTTGCTCTACTGGTTAGCTTCTTGTTAAAGCCACATGAGTTTGAACACCAAAGTGAAAACAGAAACCCCAAAAATACAGAAACTGGGTGCTGCTCCATTGTTTCAGTCCTGGCCAATCAATGCGTCGGCTTTTCCTTCCTGGTCAGTGGTCATTTCAGGCAGCTGTTGTGGCTGCATGACGTCGTCCAGGAGGTTTGGTCCTCTTCAGTAAAATGCAGTTATGAATGCAAACCAAACAATGGTGTGAACTCTTTCAGTCCCCCTCCCGACTGTTCTGCTGTCAAAGCCCCTCAATCTCTATCAGGCCCTTCCTCTTACATCTAACAGATACATCATGTCATCATTTCAGCAGGAAGTGTGATGGGAGCTGCTGGAGGTGATTCCTTCACATTCCTGAAATGAAAAGACTGCATCTGAGTTCTTGACTCCAAAGTGGATCAAAGGTTAGAGAACAATCAGTAAAACTGACAACATGCGATGCAGACAGTCATATGATCTCCACTGATTAATCCTGGCAAACTGATAAACAGTGACTGCAGCCTCACATCAGACTCTCTGCAGCAGCCAGCAGCTCTGCAGTGGGTTAGTTTGATAACTCAGAGTGTATGAGCTGTTATGGATCGCTGCACATTATTCTCTGCAGACATATCCTTCTGCTGATGGAGATAAATGGCTCTGGCTGAATTTCTCATCCCCAGCTGAGGAAACAGAGGCTGGCTGGTGCCCAGGGGAGCCGGCGCTGTCGGCGGAGAGATGCTCCGGGGAAAGGAGATTTGCCGAATGAGCAGACACGTCTCAGATTTGAAATTATTGTCCCTGAAAGTGATTCTTCCGTGGGGAGCAGGGATGTCACTGCGGAGTCCGATTTATCTCTGTGGACTGATTCTGGATGACTGTGGAAAGTTTGATTCCACACGCAGAGAAAATCCAACCATGAACACGAGGTTGTCATGATCAGATGTGATGAGATGGTTCAGCGATGAGACGAGAAAACATCACAGAAAGATGAGCGTCCTGCTCAGAAACAGCTGTTCCTCCGTGTTTTCATCCCTTTGCATACCTTCCTCATGATCCAGGCGTCTGTCTGGAAATGCTGACAAAAGAGCATGAAATGACCTCCCAGTTAACCACTGTGTGCTGGACTTTTACTAATATTAAATATTAGTATATAGACACACTTTCTCATTATGTTACCTGGTTCTGTCTTTAAATCATCCTTATGTATATATATATATATTATATATATATATATATATATATATATATATATATACATACACACACGTATGTATATATTGTGAATATTTTAAATAATAATTATTAGTAACATTTAAATATAATTTATGTATTTTAATAATATAATTAATTTTATCATTTTATTCTTATATAATTAAATATTATATCTAATATCTAGCAGCTGGGATAGGCTGCAGCTCTGCTGCATAACAGTAAGCTGTTATGGGAAATGCACAGATGGAATATTTAAATAACTAAATACTTTTAAATTATAATAATTATTATCACTTAAATTGTGATATTATTTAATACAACTAAATATTATTTATATATACTTAGATAATGATATTCTAACAACTTGAACGTTTATAAATCATAATAATTTGACGTAGAACCTGTAAACTTTGACGCCTCCTATTGCATCCGTCCTGCATCCTACCTGAACTCGGAGATCTTTCCAGCCACTAAAAGTCAGTCTGATGACTTTCGTTTTCTCTCTTGATCTGTCTCTTTCTCTCTTTTATTTTCCTCTTTTCCTCCACTAATGTCCTCGTGCATCTCTTTGATGAATCAGCCATTCAAAACCTTGATATCCAGTTGCTGGTGTGTAACGCGGCATCGTAAAGCGAAATGCTGCTGTAAGGTGATACAACGGGACAGAAAAATAAAAAAGGTTGTCAGGTTTGTTTGTTTTTTTTTTTTGTTTGTTTTTTCAGCATTGAGCAACAGCCAGGAATGTACAAGATAGAGTTTTAAATAGTGATTACATTATTTAATGCTATAAATGCACATCACTGTATTTAAATGACTAAACATTTTAATAATAATCATTATTAAATAATAATGATTATTATTTCTCTAATTGTAAGATAATCATTTATTAATATAATTATTATTTAAATACTATCTAACACATTTGGGAACTTTTTCCACATAATTCAGATATTAGTTGTTTTTTTTCTTAAAGCCACAACAGCATCTATGTGATGCCTCGCAGGGGTTCCAGCTCCAGTCTTTTTACTGTTTCCTGCTGCTGCACCTGATCCAGATTAATGCATCGACATGTTTGGGCAAAACCTGATGCCACATTGTTGAGGAGAGACATTTAATTTGATTCAGGTGTGTTGAAGCAGGTAAACACCTAAAACCTGCAGGACTGTATATATATATATATATATATATATATATATATATATATATATATATATATATATATATATATATATAAGAAAAACAAATAAAAAGATGGAAATAAAATACAATTAAACATTAAATACATTTATAGCAATAAATAAATTAAAATAAGAGATAGATGATATAAAATAAAGTAAAAAAAAACGAGTGAATTTGACTGGTGGGGATCATTGTGATCAGAAAACATCGTCTGAAGCAGCAGAAAAGTCCTTCTGCCCATCTAGATATAAAATCCTGCTTTTCCTTCACTGTAACTGTGTTTCTGTGAGAAGAACTGAAGTTACTGTTGGAGACAGGAAGCGTCTGTTTGAGTTTAACCTTGTTCCATCATGGGTCTAAGGTCCCTACCTGCTGGTGCGTTTAATGAACTGGAACATTTCACAATCCTGCAGGTCTGGAGGTTTCCAGCACCTGTTCTCCGGCCTGACCTGCAGCTCCTTCAGTTCAGGTAAGCAGACTTACTCTTTTCTCTCTGTTTTCTTTCTGTTTTCTTTCTGTTTTCTTTCTGTTTTCCAGTCATCCAGCCGACTGCATCTACAGAGTCTGAGAACAGCGGCAGAAAAACTGTGTGAAGGTGAGAAACTGGAACGAAACACATTTAAAAACAGCCAGTAGAGGCTGCAGCATCTCTGAGAACTTACAGTCTGCTGGTTCGCTGTTAAAAGTCATGTCTGTCTCATGTTACACGAGTAGTGTTGGATGGATTAACTGAACATATTATTCAGTAATCAGGCAGAAACGCTAAAAACAAACCTGGCAGTTTTCAGCCTTTAAAGTTTGCAGGAGCTTCAGAAGCTGAATATGTGTGGGTCGCTATTAAAAAGCCTGTCGACCCTTTTTAGCCCTTCTTCTGTGCTTGGGGTGGCCGTCCCACAGAGAGGCTGCAGACCTCCACCTCACACCTTGTTTTTCTAACACTCAGTGACATATTTTGCTTTAGTTGTCTTTCTAATTTTGTTCAGAATCTCTAGAATCTGGCAGAATCTCCTCCTAGGCTTCATTTCAAGCTGCTCTGCTTTGGTTTCATTATAGTACACATTTCACACACACACACACACACACACACACACACACACACACACACACACACCTTCACAGATGTTGTTGAAACCTGCTGATCTGAGAAAGAGACAGAATCATTTCATCAGTTCTATTTTGGGATTCTACTTCAGGCTCCTCTTCGTTCTTCTTGTCTCAGTCTTTTAGACGTTTTATTGGTTCATTTGTTATAATTTCTGAACTTTTTATGATTTAAATGTTGAAATTATCTGAGCAACATCACATCTGACTGAAGTTTTCTGCTACAGACTTATTACTAATTAATTCTCTTAATAAAAATGGTCTAAACGTAACACCTGGTAAGGATGCGTCTTGGAAGCTTGCTGGGCTCGTTTCAGTGGGAGGACACACCGGAGCCATGGTCCATTCTGGCCTAAGAAAGTTTTGGGGTCCTCTACAAGGAGCATCTCGGTTTTCCTCCTGGTCCTGTTGCTTCTGTTATCCGGAATCACATAATGGATAGATGCAACCAAAAACACATTCCCCCACAGACCTGTTCAATAAATGCATGTAATAATATTTAATACATAAATAAATAGTTGCATAGATGTCAGTAAATCAGACAGACAGACATGTGGTCATCTGTTCTGGATCAGGGTCTTACATGAGGTCAGTCGGGTCTGCGCTGTGGAACCTGACATATGTTAACGTTGGAAAATCAAAGCTATGGAGGAGTTTCCATCCAGCTCTGAGTTACTTTTTCCTTTCTTCTCCGAGGACAATAAAGCTGCCTTTTATCTGAAAGTGGCTTAAAGTTCCTCCGAGGAATGCTCCGTCTGCAGCAGGTGTGCAGGTAAATCCTGATGAATCCGTTTACCTTCTGCAGCAGCATCAGCCTGCAGATGCTGAGGACTTCACCTGGTTCCCATGCAGGCCTCAGGCTTCCCTCTGTGTTTACGTAACGTCCAAACTGCAGCAGCCTGCTCTGTGGCTGCTGTCCAAGCTCATTATTAGATGGTGGAAAGTCACCATGTGTCGGACTGAGGCCGATTTACAGGAATACTCGCTCATTCAAGCAGATTTATAGTCGGCCTTTCTTCTGTTTATTTTCAGCTGGGTCACGGTAGCTGGCTGGGCACAGAAGGTCTCCTCATCCTCACTTCTTCCTCACATGATTTTGGGCTTTTCAAAGCGGATCTATCAGATTGGATGAACATACAGAGAGTTTTTCCCTTCATTCAACAGTTTTAAGCCAGACTTGCTTAAATCATTCAGTTTTTTTTCCAATAAAAAGTCTGAATCACACTGTTTCCATTTAAATTCAGATTGTTCCACATTAGTACTTTATTTATCCTAAATTAACTAAATAATCACATTATAGCTTTTTTATATTGATGATGGTTTTATTTAGCCTTTATTTTGCCTGTAAGTCCAATTGAAATAAACAGATCTTTTTCAAGGAAGCTCTGGCCAAGACAGCAGCAATCATCTAACCAGCAATAATAACACATAATATAAAACATACATAATATAACATGTAAAATATGATCATTCTAAAAGAATTGAAAAAGCATAATTAGCTGGACAAGCTACAGGCCTACTGAGTCAGCCTCCAACTCTTTAAAGAAGCTATTGAGAGCTCTGAGATCAGCTCCTGCAGTTTTAGGTCTGTAAGCTGTTCCAGGCTGAAGGGGGAGGATTTAAAAGCCTTTTAACAAGGTCAGTTTGAGCTCTGGGGACTGTCAGTAAAAGAAAGTCATTAGAGCTCAGTCAGTATTTACTCGACTTTAATGAAATATATAGTCACAATTGAGAATGGATTTATAGATCAAATAATACCAGTGTGGAAGTCTGTGTATGGATGGGGAAGGCCACTGAACTCTGGCATAAAGGATGCAGCGGTGGGCGGGAGCAGCCCGTCACAAACCTTACGGCACCGTGGTGCACACCGTCCAGAGAGCACCTGAACAGAGGTATGCATACACAGGTCACTGTAGTATCAAAGGAAGGAAAGTAACTTCAGCCAGTTTTTTTTCTGACAAGAGAAACAGGATTTCCAGCCCAACAAGGTTTCAGTGTGAAATCTAAAAGTTAAATGTTTATCCAGTTAAAATACCTAAGTACACACACTGAGCCTCAAACTCAATATGAGGTTTATAAAACAGCATAGCTTTAGTTTTGGTGTCATTCAGCACTAATTTCACATCAAATCAGATGGCAGCAACACATTTCTAATAAGTTGGCAACAAAAGGCTGGAACAGTAACTGGTGCACATAAAACACCCGGAGAAGCGTTTCAGAAAAATGTTCCTTGACGTAAAATTAAGACTTTTTTGAAGATCACACGATCTGCATGTATAATTTATTAAATACGATCAAAGCAAGTAGAATATCTGTGTGCTGGAAAAAATCCTCCAGACAACGTCTCTTTCAGGGAAGACCTTGCAGATTTCAGCAAGACGATGCTGAACCACATCCTGCATCCATCACAGCAGCATGGCTTCACAGGAGAAGAGTCCAGCTGCCGAACTGGCCAGCCTGCAGTCCAGACCTTTCACCAGTACAAAACATCTGGAGAAGGTCCAGAACTGTAGAGCAGCTAGAATCCTGCATCAGACCAGAATGGGAGAACATTCCTCTCCTAAAACTCCAGCAACTGGTCTCCTCACTTCCCAGATGTTTCCAGAAAGATGTTAAAAGAAGAGGAGATGCTACACGATGCTGAACATCACCCTGGAACTACTTTTTACAGACGTGTTGCTGCCATCAGATTCATTATCAGCTCATATTTTCCATCACATGGTAAAATGACTCATTTTCATCATCTGAGATGTTGTTTATGTTCTACTGGAAATAAAATGTGGGTTGATGAGGTTTACAAATCATTGCATTCTGGTTTTATTTACATTTTATACCAGCACGGTGCTTGTTCCTGAAATTCATTTTAAATCATTTTGGTACATTCAGATGAAAAAAGGTGGTTTTCAACCTGAGAAGTTGGTTGTCAAACAGTGGTTCCCAAACCTGAACCATGCAATGGGCAAAGGCCGGATTCCCCTGAACAACAAGCCACTCACTGTATTACTCGTTATGTTTTAATTAAGTTAAAGAAAAGGCCAGCACCAGATGGCTGTATTACTTACGTTTCAATAAAGTTTGGGGAAAAACAAGCGAAAACGGCAAAACGCTGTGTTAGTTAAGAAAAAAAAAGGAAGGTCAGAAATGCTGCCTGAACCAACGTCAGACCAAATAATCAATAAGATTCAGAAAGCCAAGAAAGAAAATCACAACGTGGAGCTCGACGTGGTATCACACGTCCATCTTTCCAGCTGCTGTACAGCCACCGCCTCAGACACCACAGAAGAAGAACCGAGCACCTCCTCCCACCCTGTCTTCCTCAGATGAAGATGGTAGGATGACTACAGACCACACAGTGAAAATAAAGTTCAGATCGACTAACTGAGGTCGGTCAAACACGGGAATCATTCTTTTATGTTTTTATGTTGCCTGGTAACCAATTTAAATTTCAGTAGGCCCGTGTTGACGTCCCGCCATCTTATTATTCCCTCAGTTATCTGAATATTCTTTATTTTGGGAACATGTAGGTTATAATGGAGCCTGATGACTTTAACACCAACTTTCTCCAAAATGTTTATGTTTTACTTTTGAGTAGTAAAGTCCTCCCACTACAGTTCTGGTTAAACTGGTGTGAACATGGCCAGTTCGCCGGCACACACTGAGGTTCTGAGAGTCCAGAACCAGAACTTTATCTGTGTGAAAACCCCATAAGATAACAGTTTTCTTCCACATGTGAAAGAAGATCGTGTGAGCGCAGACCTGACATGATGCTCAGCGTGGAGTCGGGAACGGGGACCCGAACGGAAGCAGCTGGTTTACATCCTGGAAGTTTCACCGCTGCCCAGCAGGAGCATCCCAAATCCCACAGCTGTTCTGACCCATTTCTCAAACCAGGAACTGGTCAAAGTCAATCATGACATAGGACCCCCTCCTTAAGTTTCTGCTACCCACCATCAGAGGCCCTTTAGGACGCAAACGTCAGAAAAACACCGTTAAAGCGATAAAATGTCTGAACTCCTACTTTCAACTTTGAGCTGAGAAAGCCGACATCAGTTTTTCACGCCTGCTAATTCCATCCAGATGTAGAGACTGAATATTTCTGGCTCAGCGCAGCAGAAAGATAAAAAAGAAAGAGAAAACTTCATGGCTGCACGGGGACTTTAATGCGGTAATGGATTCACAGCTGGATGCAGAGTCTTTCCAAAGATGTCCAGCATGTTATTAACACAAGTTCTCACTCCAGGTTCAAACTAAGTGAGGTCATTTTTCTCATCTGAAAGTCTTACCAACTTTTATATTCTGTGTGCCATAGCAGGACAAGTAAGAGTTCCTTCTAAACTGGCTGATGTGGTTGTTTTTTCTAATTTGAGAGCATTTTGCTCCACAACAAACGAGGATATGAGAAAACATCTGTTCTGGCTCATTTTGTGCTGTAAAAGCGACCGCTCTTCCTCTGCTGACACAAAGTCTCTGCAAGAATTTTCCATCCTGACTCTGTTCCTCTGCATTCTCACAGAGATGGTCGGAGAAACGCCTGTGGTCCATGACCTCGTGGAAGGAATCCCTCATTTTAAAGATGAAACAAAATCTCAGAAGAACTAATTAAACAAATCAGCATAATGACTGTAAAAAAAAAAAACAGGGTCCAGAGACAGATGTGGAGCTGAGAACGAGTTGGAAATAGACTTCTTTACAAAAATGCAGCTACATCAGAAACACTCCTTCTCTTTTCACTAGTGATAAGTCAGAATCTGGATATCCTTCATCCCAATTTAACATTTTAAATCACTAAATAATTTAATTGGTACTAAGACAAACTGATGCAAAAAGAAACAAGGACTCAGATTAGATCATTAGAACTGAATATGAATACATCAACATTTGTCTAAATTCAAATACTATTTTATCAGGTTCACACGTTCAAACAACTGTTAGACAAAATATCTAACCAGCCAATCACACGTCAGCAACCTAATACATTAGTCATGTAGACATGATGAAGACGATTTGCTGAAGTTCAAATTGAGCATCAGAATGAGGAAGAAAGGGGAATAAATTGACTGAACGTGGCATGGTTGTTGGTCTGAGTATTTACTGGAATTTTAACAGTCAACCATCTCTAGAGTTTACAGAGAATGGTCTGAAGAAGAGAAAATATCCAGTGAGCAGCAGTTGTCTGGACCAGAATGTCTTGTTGATGTCAGAGGTCAGAGGAGAATGGGCAGACTGGTTGGAGATGATAGAAATAAACACTGGTTCCAACCAAAGTCTGCAGAACAGCATCTCTGAACACACAACACGTCCCACCTTGAAGCAGATGGGCTACAGCAGCAGAAGACCACACCGGGTTCCTCCTGTCAGCTAAGAACAGGAAACTGAGGCTACAATTCACACACACTCACCAACACTGGACAATAGAAGATGGAGAAACGTTGCTGGTCTGATGAGTCTCCATTTCAGCTCCACATTCAGATGCTAGGGTCAGAATTTGATGGAAACATCATGAGAACATGGATCCATCCTTCCTTGGATCAACGCTTCAGGCTGCTGGTGGTGTAATGGTGGGGGGATACTTTCTTGTCCCACTTTGAGCTCCTTAGTCCCAGCGTGGCCTGTTTTAACCACCACAGCCTACCTGAGTCTTGTTGCTGACCATGTCCATCCCTTTATGACCACAGTGTAGCATCTTCTGATGCTACTTCCAGCAGGATAATGCACCATGTCACAAAGCTCAGATCATCTCCACCTGCTTTCTAGAACATGACAATGAGTTCACTGGACTCCAACGTTCTCCACAGTCACCAGATCTCAGTCCAGTAGAGCAGCTGTGGGATGTGGTGGAACGGGAGATTCTCATCATGGATGCAGCCGACAAACCTGCAGCAGTGTATTATGACCACATTTATGATAAAATCCTTCTGTCGTGCAGTCTGTAACATGTTGCAGTTTGTTAAACACAGGAGTGGAAAATATCAACAGCATTCTGAAGACGTCATTGAGAAACCGTCTGAGTGATGTGCTGTAAATCCTGCAGAGATCAGCTCCTTAATGGCAGCTCTCTGGATCCACTCACCACATATGGAAACAAACAGCCTCATCAATCCTGAGAACCATCCATCACTTTGATGCTTGGCGATCATTCCCCGAACAACAGCCTCTTCTTTCCTTTCAGAGTAGTCCTGTGGAGGGCCACTGCTGGAAAAAAAAACATGCTTGAATGTTATTATTTGTATTGTGATGGTTGTAACTGTTCACATTTAGTGGCTGATAAATTGGATGATGTTCAGGTTTTCTACCAAACAGCAGAGAAAGCTCAGTGTTTTCTCTTCTGTCCACTGAGGCTGCAATGATGGTCGATCAGATGATACTCATCAAACAGCCAATTCACACTCATTATCTGGCTGAAATGGATCGAGGCACATTTCCAACAGTTATGGAATAACTGTCACTCTAACCGATCAGCCTGCAAAGCAGCAGTCTGCAGTTATTAACAAATCAGTCCTGCAGACTGATGAGTGTGATGAGTTATCTCTGACACATCACAAGCTCATGGCTGCTTTCCTGTAATATTCAGTCATGTTGCTGCATGTTCCCCAAGTCTGCTCACCAAAAACTGAAGCTCTAATGAGCAAAAGCCAAGACAAGATTAATTATATAGCCATTTAGTGCCTTGTAGTAAGTAAGTAGTAGTTGTAGTAGTAAGATTTCAAATTCTGAGATGCTCAGGAAACCAGTGTGAGGATGTGAGAACCGGAGTCATATGTTCCCTTCTTTTTAGTCTTGTCAGCAGCATTCTTGATTAGTTGCAGTTGGTTTAGTGTTTATTTAGAGACACCTATAACAACTCTACTACAGCAGTCAAACCTACTGAAAAAATGAGCTAGTGTGAGCATATATGTGCAGTATATAAATTACTGCAGCCTGGGTGATTGTACGACTCCCAGTCTGACTTTTTGTCCCAGTCCGGCCCTGCTGTCAGGTATCATCCATTCATCTCTTCCTGCTGTCTCCAGCTCACAGAATGATCTCACTATGCCAGTTTACAGGAGCCATATGAGCCATGGTTTGTCTGAAATGCTCATGATGATGCATGCAGGCTCTCTGCTGCTGTTCCAGGCCACATGTGGAGTTTGGGTGCAGGTGTGACATCGTGATGATTGGAGGATCAAGGTCCAGCAGGAGCAACAAGGGGCCCCGTTCTAAACATCAACCCCCCCCATCACCTCTGACCTCATGTTTCCTTCAGCTGGAACACTTTGACGGGGAAGATATGAACAGGAAGCCAAGGCAGGATCATAAAGTCCCATTAAATCAGCTGATCAGGAAGGTTCCTTCCTGAAGTGTCTTGAGGCGTTCCTGCCAGCCTCTGCTTTTATTTGCAGCCCGCTGGTGTCAGTCTTTGTGAGTCTGTGCTTGTTCTCTGTTCCAGTCGGTGAGTCGGTGTTAATGACAGGGCTTCAGCATGCAGCTGTCCTCTCTGTGAAGACACGACTCAGCAATTTAACACCTTCTACACTGATTCAGCACTTGCGGCCGAGCTCACGGTCCATCTGATAAATCTGGTTTAGGTTTGGGAATAATCAGAGGAGGCAGATCTGCATGTCTGGTCACCTCCATCTGGAGAAACTGATTTTTTTCCACTATATGACTCGGTTTAACCACAGCTTTACTGAGCTGAGAAGCAACTCACTGAATCAGAGCTGAACTATTCAGACCAAGTAAACATGATGCACTTTGATTTTTATCTGCTTCACTATGTGGAAAGAAAAACATTTCCATAATATTTATGTGTTTTACTCGCGTTTCTCCTAATTTATCTTTAATTATTTCTCTAATGTTTCTTAGACATGAAAACAGACACCTCTTATAAAGCCTCGGTTTGGTTCAGCTCCCTTCAGACGAGTTTTAACACTGAACTGAGAAGTTTCTTGAAAATAAAGAATGAATATTTCATCTTTAGATAAGTAACTAGAGAAGCAGAGATGGTTGCTGATGTGGGTGAAGTCGGAGCAGTTTGTGTTGGACGTAAGGTTTGTCTCATCTCTGGATCTCAAAGGCTGTTAAAGTCAACACACCACAAACTGCTTCCAAATAAACTCTGTTTCATTCATCAGGTTTTGCTTAAATAGCTGCAGTATCACAGGTGTGATTATTATTATAGGAAATTATTATAAGAAAATAATCTGCAGCTCCAGGTGAACTGGTTTATGTAACATTGACACTACAGTGTTGGAAATGCTCATATGGTTTGTTTAATGTGAATAAATTAAGGGTTAAAATCCTTTAAATACAAGGGTGGGGTTGCACCCCAAGGCAGTTTTGCTTGGAGCACATATGGTTAACCCCTGCCCTGGTGTGACCATATATTGTATTTTAATATGAACTGAGGGTCATATGTGACATATTTGGAGCTTCTCGTGTTCTCAGCCTCACATGTTTCCACTGATGACTGATGATCTTATGGATGAAGATTTACTAGGTTCTGCTTCTGTGTAGGATTCAGTCACGTGTGAACATGCTTAGCTCTTCACTTTAACATGCTGAAGCTGGGCATTGGCTCAGGGCGTAAACAGGGGCCAGGAGCGCCTCTGCAGTGAAGACATAGGGATTTAACAGCTGTAGGACTCTGAGTCTGTCTGTCCTTCTCCATCCTTCCTCTCTGTGCTCTCTCCAAACTCTGCTCGCTCCTCCCGCTGCGTCACGGTTGCGCGCTTCTGCAGCGGCTCCTTCAGTCGCTCCAGAGAGGAGACGCACAGCGCACGCAGACAAACTTCTGTCCTCAGAGTTTGACTGGATCATTTCTCTAGTTCTGTCTCTGTCTGCACAGTTTTTAATAAATTGTGTTTTTTTCTTCACTCGGGAGAAAATGGAATCTGAAGACTTTCCTGGGCAGAAGATACCGAGGTTCTGAGGTTAAAAGCGTCTTTACGATGATTTAAAGTCAAAGTTTGTGGAACATTTTGATGCTCAGAGTTCAGAGTCTGGAAGGAAATCTGATCTAAATCCGGATCATGGCCCCAAAGAAGTTAACCTCTGATGGATTTTCTAGTTCCAGACTTATGTCAACCCTCAGGATGAAGATGGAGCCAGGTAACCTGTCCATCCTCCGGACTCTCCTGCTTCTAATCCAGCTGCCCCTTGTCTCCGCGGCCCCCTGTCCCCGACCCTGCTCCTGCCCTCAGCCCGCTGAGCTCCGCTGCACCTTCCGCTCCCTCACCTCCATCCCCGCAGCTGTTCCCAAACACACGGAGCGCATCAACCTGGGGTCAGTCCTTTATGACCCGACCTGCTGGTTTTAACTAGTCCTGATCCAGTCTATTTATGTTCCCAGTCAGGAGGCTTAACGCTTTATTTTACTCAGCCCATACTGGTTTTATGGTTTCAGGTTCAACAGCATTAATAAGATAACAGAGAAGTCGCTGGTTGGTCTGAGGAAGCTGGAGCTGCTGATGGTTCATGGGAACAACATCTACTCTCTGCCTGATGGTGCGTTCAGGGACCTGACGTCACTCCAGGTACACACAGCATCCAGGAAAGGATGAGTCACTGAATGAATGCTGCTTCTGTTCTTTTATTGGTGTCTTATGGTGTGTTTATTAGCCCAGTTTGTCTCTATGCATGACAGAAGTCTTGTACAGGAGAAACCGTCATGCTGTGTGTTCGATTCATTGAAATTTGATCAGATACAACAGGATTTATGAAGAAGACAAGAAATATGAAAGTTTACAACGTTTTCTCCATAAACAAAATTCAGAATGCAAAATCTTCAAACCATTTCAGAAAAAGTTCAGGAACAATTATCTGTCTCCCCTATGGAGTAAAATAACTGTCAATAAAAACACTGTACAAGTACACCTGCATGACTATTCATTTAAAGTTGTGCATAATTTATATAAAACATTTAGAGTGTAATTGTTTGTTAAAAAAAAAAAAAACATTTCAGCTTTAAAAAATTCCAAACATAAAATAAAATTTATGGTTGCAGTTTCTGTGACTTTACTGTCAGAAATATGTCCTGTGCAGACATTTTTTATGGAGTAGAAGATAAATCGATACCACAAACTGATGCTGAGTCTGAGGTCGTATGGCACCAAGATGGCCGACAGAGAACGTAACAGTGACACAGAATAAAATCAGGTAACGTTAAATCTTCATGTACCTGTGAACAAGTGTTGAAGCTTGTTTAAATCGTTTTCCAACAACGCTGGTTTCTGGAACCGACATGAAGTCCATTTTTATCTGCTATCGTTGACCCAGACCAGAGTTCTGCCCTGCGTGGGTCATACTTCCCTGCTACGATCTGATCCAAATGAGGGATCAATCCTAAAGGTTTTTTTTTTTTATCAAGTTTGACTTTTAACCACCCGTTAATTCATAATGAGGGGTTTTAAGGCAGAGAAACAAAAAATATAGAGACGTGAAGCTGCAGGATTTGAAAGGGCAATAAGCGGAAATTCATCATCTCTAGATTGGAGGAATTAAAAAATCCCAAACCAGAGGTTTAATTTAATCTGGAGTATAGCATGACATCACACACCATCTCTCTGTGTCGAGCTCCAGCTCTGTGTTTACCAGCCGGTCTGGCCTGGCGTTCATGTATGCTCATGTAAATCGCCGCCTCCGCCCTCCTCTCTGAGCCCTTGGCCCTCCCTCCCTATAAAAGGCTTCAGCCAGCGAGCAATGGCTGCACATATTTTTGAAGCAAAATGGTGGAGAACGGAATGAAATATTGACCAGAAGACGACCAGGAACCAACATTACCTCAAAAAAAAAAACAAGTCGTTAGCAAAGAAGTTGGATAAAGACATGGACATAAGCTTGATTACCACTGGCCTTGTATTTCCAAAGAGAAAAACCCTGCAAGAACTAAAGAAGCAACAATTTGACTCAGAGCTAGCTCTTCTGGACAGTAAGTAACAACATAAACATTCTGCAGTTCTTCTTCTTTATATTTTTTGGTGGTTGGCAAAAACTAATTGGTGCATTACTGCCACCAAGTGGTCTGGAGTGTGGACCAGAATGTTTCCAAGAGCCCAAGTTGTCAAAACACTAGTTTGTCTGCTACATTCTTCCAATCCCATGCACCTTCTCCCTGTCATTTTGCCACACCCCACCAATGGGGCCTATCCCTCAGTTTGAGAACCACTGTTCTACAACACTCTGACTGCTCATACGACATCTTATAGAGTTGAGAAAAGAAGTTAACTAAAACATCTGGCATCATTACTTTCTCCATCTTTTTTTCCTTTTAAGCCGTAGAGGAGCAGTTCAGTGCATCATCGCCTCTCACTGTAAAAGAAATACATCATGTCTGTATCTTATAATAAAGACCAGTAGATATAAGCGTATTACTTCCTTTTAAAAATGTTCCATCATTCAGCAAAGTTTCAAGTAGAATCATTTCTCCATCACTTAACTGAACAGTCATGATCAGTTAGTGAACTCGATCCATGGACAGTGTTTGTAGGTGAAGTATTTCTGACAGAGCTCTCACATTTCAGCTCATATTAATAACAATGAAACATGAGCCTGAACTCTTAAAGTCCAAAAACATTTATAAATTCAAAGTGAATCAAAAGGAGCATTTAAAACACTGACCTCATTTCAGTGAGCCACAGAAGAGTTTGACTCATGATGAAATGTTTTGGAAGTTTTAACTCCAGATTTTACACCAAACAATCACTGCTGAATGTTTACAGACTACATGACAGAAGGATTTTATCATAAATGTGGTCATACTGCGCTGCTGCAGATTTGTAGGCTGCATCCATGATGAGAATCTCCCATTCCACCACATCCCAAAGCTGCTCTACTGGACTGAGATCTGGTGACTGTGGAGGCCGTTGGAGTCCAGTGAACTCATTGTCATGTTCTAGAAAGCAGGTGGAGATGATCTGAGCTTTGTGACATGGTGCATTATCCTGCTGGAAGTAGCATCAGAAGATGCTACACTGTGGTCATAAAGGGATGGACATGGTCAGCAACAATACTCAGGTAGGCTGTGGTGGTTAAACCAGGCCACGTTGGTACTAAGGAGCCCAAAGTGGGACAAGAAAGTATCCCCACACCATTACACCAGCAGCAGCCTGAAGCTTTGATCTACAGCAGGATGGATCCATGTTTTCCTGATATTTCCACCAAATTCTGAGCCTAACATCTGAATGTGGAACTGAAATGGAGACTCATCAGACCAGCAACGTTTCTCCATCTTCTATTGTCCAGTGTTGGTGAGTGTGTGTGAATTGTAGCCTCAGTTTCATGTTCTTAGCTGACAGGAGGCACCCGGTGTGGTCTTCTGCTGCTGTAGACCATCTGCTTCAAGGTTGGATGTGTTATGTGTTCAGAGATGCTGTTCTGCAGACTTTGGTTGGAACCAGTGTTTATCTGACTTCCTGTTGTCTTTCTATCATCTCCAACCAATCTGTCCATTCTCCTCTGACCTCTGACATCAACCAGACATTCTGGTCCAGACAACTGCTGCTCACTGGATATTTTCTCTTCTTCAGACCATTCTCTGTAAACCCTAGAGATGGTTGACTGTTAAAATCCAGTAAATACTCAGACCAACAACCATGTCACGTTCAGAGTCTCTTTAATCCCCTTTCTTCCTCATTCTGATGCTCAGTTTGAACTTCAGCAGGTTGTCTTCACCATGTCTACATGACTACATATATTTAGTTGCAGCCATGTGATTGGCTGGTTAGATATTTGTGTTAGCAAGCAGTTGGAGTTGATAAAGTGGCTGATGGGTGTAGTTTCCTGTATTTAAGATTAATTTCTGACCATATGATTAATTTGTCATTTTTATATTTTATGTTATCAATTACTTCAAAATCTCTATGCATTTCCAGTCCAATTTAAAGTTAATGTTTTGATAAAGTAATGATGAGCTTCTGTTCCACTTGTTGATTTAGATGTTGATGCTGAGCTACAACAAGCTGAAGGAGATCAGCAGAAACACCTTCCAGGGTTTGTGGTCATTGGCCAGGTTGCATCTGGATCACAACCACCTGGACTTCATCCATCCCGATGCCTTCCAGGGTCTCACCTCATTGCGCCTGCTGCAGCTGGAAGGAAACCGACTTCAGCAGCTGCATCCAGCCACCTTCACCACCTTCACTGTGATGGGCCAGTTCCACATCTCCACTCTGCGGCACCTCCACCTGTCAGACAACGGACTGATGTCGCTGCCCTCTAGGCTAGTGGAGACCATGCCACAGTTAGAAAATCTCTTCCTTCATGGGAACCCATGGATCTGTGACTGCAGCATGAAGTGGCTCCACAGTTGGGAAAAGACTTCACCAGGTCAGAAACCACTTAATTGTCACAGATAAAAGGTTTTATGTTCTTATAATAAAACCTTCTTCTTTTCTTCTGCTCCAGGTGTTTTAAAATGTAAGAAGGACCGAAACCTTCCTAAAGGGCAACTGTGTCCTGTGTGCTCTTCTCCCAGAAATCTCCAGGCAACAGATCTCCATGCTGCGGAGGATCTGATCTGTAGTGGACCTCTCATCAACTCTCCTCAAAGAACTTCGCTACAGGAAGATCAAAGTGAGGTTTTGACCACAGAGGACTTCAAGGAACCTATTGGGAGTGTATCCCTGAGCCTTTCTGATGAGCACGGGAACCAGGTGGATCTGGAGTGTAGTGTTAGTGAGCCCAGAGAACTTACCAACATCAGCTGGGAGCAGATTAACCCACTCCAGCTGGTCTCCAACATCACTTTCTTGGTGGACCTTGAATGTCCTGTTGACAGAGAGAGATATGAGCAGCTCTGGAGGTTGATTGCCTACTATAGCAGCGTGCCGGCTCATTTAGAGCGAGGATTCATCATAAGCAAAGATCCTCACCCAACTTACGTGTACAGACAGAGCTCTGTGAAGGATGCCCTGTATTACACGGGTGTTAAAGTTAACATGATGGCCCAACCTGAATGGTTGATGCAGACGTCTGTAGACCTGCAGCTGAACCGACCTCAGTCATCAGCTAGAACCGTCAAACTGATCCTGGGGATGGATGTCTCAAAGACGCTGGAAACAGAGCTGGTGCGGAGACAGAGCAGGACATGGGTCACAATTGAGTCAACAAACACGACTCGTAAAGTTTTTACTGTCATGTTGGGCAGGCCAAGTCAAATGGACTGCAAAGTGCAGAGCTCTGAGCGGCCGGTTATTCAGTGGATGCTACCAGATGGGTCCAAGCTGGATGCTCCGTACAGCAGTTCAGACAACAGAGTGTCTGTTTCCGGCGATGGAAGACTGGTTATTAAAGCTGTCAGCCACAAAGACACAGGGGTTTACTACTGCATGGCCAGGGTTAATGGAGACTTTTCTGTCCTACACTTCCATCTGAATGTGCAGGAGTCCTCCAGCCCGCTCCCAGGGGAGGAAACCCAAGTTACATCCATTGAAAAGCTTGCAGGGAACCCTGTTTCCATTGACTGCACAGCTTCTGGTTCCCCTGATGCTGATGTTGGCTGGATTCTACCAAGCAACAATATAGTTAGTTTCCATCATAACTCATCCAGAGTTTTTGTCTACTCCAACGGCACTTTAAATATCCCACAGACACAGTTGTTGGACAGCGGTTATTACAAATGCATTGCTATGAATCAGTTTGGCGTGGATACACTGGCTACAAAAATGACTGTACTCAGGCGTAAAGGACTCATGCAGCCTTTACAAAAGTTTCCAACAAGACCTCAGTCGGCTTCAGGTGTCAACACTCAGATTAAAATCCTTCCAGCGGAAACAGAGGAGGCATCTGGGGATATGGAGGTCAGTCAGGATGGAGCCCCAACAAGACGCCTGGTTGGTGTTAGAAGGAGGATTCCAGGCAAAGGTGGTGTCCATCCATCCAGGAATGTGTGGCGGAGACCGCCAGTGCTTCAGAAACCACCAGGATCTCACACTGAAAACAGAAGGAGGATTAATATGTCAAAGAACAAAATCGACCCAGAGAAATGGGCGGATATTTTGGCGAAGATTAGAGACAAAAATACTGGCACGGTCACACCATTCCCAGTTCAGCACACAACGCAGAATGAAGCAACTACAGAGGGATCACCAGGTGGACTGACTCTATCTGAGCAGCAGGGTTACATCACAACAAACACTCCGGTACCACATACACAACTGAAAACCAATCAGCACAATGAACTGGACCAAGACAATATAAATGATGATACTCTGAGCAGCTTACATACTACAACAGAGCTAGAGATGACACCGAGTGAACACACAACCAATGAACCAAGCAGCAAATCTTCCCCTCTAACAACTGTTTCCCTACATGCCACCACAAACTCTCCCAGCAGCAGCACATTTTATCTCCTGGACAACCAGGCTAATACCATAGCAACTGAACAAGGCGTACTCCAAGAGGAAGATGGGAAATATTTCAGTGAGACCACCACACCACTGCAGGACACAAGACTCAGTGATCTGCAAAGAGATCCACTCACAACAGCATCTCCAGCAACTACGGCAGTTCCCATCTTTACCATAAGGACAGAGCCTGAAACACAACTTCCTCCACGCCTCCGGCTGCCCAGCAACAGGAGAAGGAATGGGCATCGAAGGAAAAGGCCCAACAGACGGAAACAAAGGGTGAATAAAGCCACCACGCCCGTAAACACTGCCCTGACAACGGCCACAGCCTCTACAGACCTAAAAATAGAACATTTGGGAATTTCAACAGTGAGTTTCAGCAGCACTGTTCCTTTCACTGATGGCCAAGTGAAGTCATCACTCACACCGAGTCTCAAAGAAAGCACAGTCTCCGGGCATGAGCATGAGGTGGGCCCCAAAACCACCTCACCACCAACTTCTTCCTATGAAACAAAGGACAGTCGTCTTCTCATGGCCAAACCACTTTCTGAAAGCTCATCGGTTACATTTCCAACAGCCTCTCCAGGACTGGGACTCCAAAATGCAAGCTCTCTATCAGCCATGGGAATCTCACAAAGTACATCTGTTCCAGAGTTTTCCGAGATGTTCACATTAACCACTCAGCCGTGGTTTACAGATGGTACTCCACCATGGCCTGACACTGCAACACGATCGCCAACAGATGTCGAGAATAATCAATCAGGCCGTCAAGACGCAGTCACTGACAAGAGTGGAAAGACTCTTTTAAAAGGGACTGAAGTCTCAGTGCCATCCCCATCTGCCTCAGTGGATTCTTTCATCCAGGAAGCAGACAGGACGATGACTGCTTACACTTCCTTTGGATTAATCAGGACACCTAGCACACTTACTGAGAATTATTTACAGACAGAACAGACGAACACGAGGACATTGTCTGATGTTTATCATAGCTTCAGTCAGAGTGAAAATGTGGATGAAAAACTTGAAGAAACAAGTAGCATAAAAACACCTGTTATCACATCCACACCTCAACCTGGAACCCTTTCCAAATTCAGGATACATCCCAATAAACCCCAAATATCTTCCACGGGAGCTGAAATGAGCCCGACACTGAGGGCCACCACAGAGTATCCCAGAATCAGTCCCGACCAACTAACAAAATTTATCCTCACCACAGCAGAAACAGCCAGAACATCACCTGCGTCACCTGACCTAAAACTCCCTACAAGAAGTCCAGCTTTCCCAGACATGAACCTGGACAGCAGGCCAATGGCGAAGCACCCAGTGACCTCCATCCCAGCAGCTGCTACGGTCCAATCCAACCCGTCCAAAAAGACATCATCAACAAGCACTTATCAGCAGCTACCTGGACAAGAATCTGCTCCAAGAGGGAAGCCAAGGATAACTACGAAAAACTTCCAAATGATCACTGTGAAAGCTGAAACAGATGCTCAGCTTCCCTGTGAGGCTGAGGGCCTGCCAATGCCCTTCCTGTCATGGACTAAAGTTTCTACTGGTATGTATGACTCAAGCACATAACTCAGCTTTGTGTGCAGCCACTAAACTTTCTGCTTTCAGTATGTCTGCAGCTGTATTTACAGGAGGTATGGCAACATATCTCTGTACAACACTAATTCCAAAATGTTGGAATGCTGTGTGAAATGTAAATAAATAAAAAAAAGCAGAATGCTTTTTTAAACATTTATTTATTAGTTTATTTGATAGAGACAGTTCATATTAATAAACATATGTTTACAACAGATGTAAACATGCTGGATTATAGCTAACAAGCTAATTTGCATTTGTAGTCATTAGGCCAGTGAATATAGAGTATGCAATACAATAAAACAATAAAATGTTGATGCCACAAAAGGATTGAAACATAATACGTGACATTAATATTTTAAAACATGTTTACAATGATTTTCTAATCTCATCAATCCATATTTGTTACAGTAGAAAATAAACACGTTAGATGTTAAAACTGAGACATTTCATATCTCCATGGACAATAAAAGCTTATGTAGAATCTGATGGTAGCAACACATCTGTAAGAAGTTGGAATAGATGCATCAAAAAGCTGGAAAAGTAAGTGGCAGAAATAAAATGAACTGGAGGAGTATTTGACAACCAATTAGGTTAACTGGCAACAGGTCAGTAACATGACTGTGTATAAAAGGAGCATTTCAGAGAGGCAGAGTCTCTCAGATGTAAAGATGGACAGAGGTTCAAAAGTCTAAGAAAAAACTTTGTGTAAAACTTGTAATTGAAAAGTTTCAGAGAAATGTTTCTCAGCATGAAATTATGACTACTGAAGATCCTGCCATCTACAGTGTATAATGTCTTTAAAAGATTAAGAGTATCGGGGAATTTCAAGGACGAAGGTCAAAACTGGATGCTGGTAATCTTGTGGCCCTCAGGCAGTACTGCGTTAAAACTACACATGAGTATCTACTGGAAATCACTGCATGGGCTCAGAAAGACCACAGATCGCTCTGCTATCCAAAAATGCAGGTCTCTGCCTCTCTGAAAAGTTCCTTTTATACCTAGTCATGGTACTGACCTGCTGCCATTTAACCTAATTAGCTGTCATATGCTCCTGCAGTTGTTTTTTATTTGTACAAATTACTTTTCCAGCATTTTGTTTCCCCTGTTCCATTTTTTCATATGTGTTGCTGCCATCAGATTCAAAATAAGATAATATTTTCCATTAAATGGTAAAATGTCTCAGTTTCAACACTTGTAAATCATAGCTTTTTGTTTTTATTTATGTTTTACACTGCGTCCTAGCATTTTTGGCATTGGAGTTTTATTGTTGGCACTGTTTGTGCCCAGGTCTAAATTAATGTAATGGATTAATATCAATTCACCACAAAAACTGAGAAAATGGCATGACTGCTTCATGTTTTATTCTACATCTTGTAATTGAAACTGTGTGTTTCCATTTGTATAGGGCTAAGCATTGCTCAGAACACCAGAATGCAGAGATTTGAGGTCCACCTCAATGGTACATTAATCATCAGGAAGGCACAGATAATGGACAGCGGTCAGTACCTGTGCACAGTTCAGAACCAGTACGGTGCAGACAGGAGGATCGTTAACCTTGCAGTCCAGTCTCAGCATCCACGGATCCTCCAGCCAAGGCACCGAGATGTCACTGTGCCTCTTGGTGGCAAAGTTGATTTGGAGTGCAGAGTGGAAGGGCATCCCCCACCTCAGGTTACGTGGGTCCTCCCAAACCAGGTCCACATGACAGCAGCCTCGGCCAGCGTGTCCTCCCAACACCGTGTGGCTGTCGATAATAACGGAACCTTATGGATCAGCCAGGCCAGTTATTCAGACCGAGGGATTTATAAGTGCATTAGCAGCAGTGTAGCTGGGGCCGACTCTGTGTTGGTATATCTTTACGTCTCAGTGTTGCCACCGGTGATTCAGCAGACCCGACATGAGAACATGAGTCTTCCAGAGGGCGGTTCTGCCTACATCCACTGCTCTGCCACAGGTGCTCCTCCACCTGTCATACGCTGGATCACACCTGATGGCATGCAGCTCACTGCTTCGCAGCTAGTTACTGGACGAAACTTCATCGTCTTCCCTAATGGGACCCTCTACATACGAGGACTAGGCTCTGGTAATTCTGGAAGATACGAGTGCTCGGCCAGCAACAACATGGCATCCAGCAGGAGAACTGTTATCTTAACTGTAAAGAAGAATCTGTTCTCTGCCAAAGCCAGCATTGTATCATCATCTCCACAGAAAACAGAGGTGATCTATGGAAAAAAGCTGCTGCTCAACTGCATGGCTAAAGGGGAGCCCAAGCCCCGAATCATCTGGAGGACACCCTCCAAAAAGCTGGTGGATGCTCAGTACAGGTGAGAAAATATTGTAATCCATATGAAACCCCTATGCCCAAATCCTGGTGTCATTAGTAATATATACTGTAGGTGCTTGAGTGTTACTTTTCTTCCATTTTTGCAGTTTTGACCCCAGGATCAAAGTGCTTCTTAATGGCACTATAACCATCCATTCAGTGACTGACAAAGACAGCGGCGAATACCTGTGTATGGCACGTAACAAGATGGGTGACGACTACATTCAGCTGCGAGTCGACGTGCTGACCAGACCAGCCAAGATTGAGCAGAAGCAGCAGCCGTCGAGTCAGGAGGTGGTGTACGGTGAAGACCTGAAGGTGGATTGTGTGGCCTCTGGGCTCCCCAACCCTGAGATCAGCTGGGCTCTGCCAGATGGCACCATGGTTAACCCGGTCAAACAAAGAGACGGAATAAGTGTGGGACGAAGTCGCAGGTATGAGCTGCTAGTAGAGTCACTTTTAAGTTAGCTTAAAAAAATAGAACCCAAGGGAGTTTTTATCTGCCTGTTTTCCTGCAAATTACCTAAAATGCTAACATCAACTGTGTAGGACGGTATCCTTATGAACAACTGATCAAAAGTTTTATAGACTTATGAATTCCATTATAAAACGTCAGTTTTGTGTTTCACTGCAAATTATCTAGTTTTAGGTAATGATGATTTTTAGTTAAAAATATAAATATTTTGTTTATGTTATTTGTTATTTCTTTCATGTGACTTATCAAGGCACACAACTGGTTTCCTGTGTCGCCTCCATTTAAAATCAGCTTCTCTTGTCGAGATGATATCAAATTCTGATGTTTTCCTTCACCAGTGTGGATTATATTTACCTGTAATGTATTTTGCAGCGTATTATCGCTCACATTAGCAGCTAACACTAAGACTGCAGGTTCTCGTATTAGCAGCTAAAGCTAAGACCATGGGCTCGCGTATTAGCTAACGCTAAGACCACGGGCTCTCATATTAGCAGCTAATGCTAAGACCGTGGGCTCACGTATTAGCAGCTAATGCTAAGACCGCGGGCTTTCGTATTAGCAGCTAATGCTAAGATTGCGGGCTCTTGTATTAGCAGCTAACGCTAAGACCACTAGCAATGTCACCACATATTCATGTACTTTGAAATAAACCAACATGGTCATTTAAAGCCACATTTTCTCTCAAACAGGTTTACATTTGTTCCTTTTTTTAAAAAGTAACCAGTCTGATGCTATTTATCTGATTTACATGATGGCATCTCATAGTTGTGCCTGTTCTCTGTGTCCACGGTGTCCATACACATACACACACACACACACGTGTGTGCGCACACAGGATTCCGTCAGAGGACAGAGTGCATGCGTTGACAACATGTCATCCAGCTGAAAATGAGACAAAAATGTGGGAGTTTTCTAGATTCTCTCAGGCAGGTGAAGCATCTTGCTTCAGTGAAGAGCAGATGGAGTATTCCTCCTGCTCCGGTGGTATGGGCTTGACACATGGGAGGCGACCAATGACATCGACAGATGAAACTCTCCAGGACTCGACAAACAGCAGCAAGGGCGACACGTTGCACCTTGCGCTCTCAGAATGCTTTTCACCTAGAAATGTGATTGGTTATGATATTGGAAGGAATTTTGACATTTTTAAAGTAGTCCGTGACAGACAAAGTATGACAGATGAAGGGATAGAAGATTTTGTTCGAATTGACAGAAATCTTGCTGTTGACTCTACTGAACAAAAGAGAAAGACAACCCTGGGTTCATCCTATTTTACAAACAATTTCATCATTTGATGGTGGACCTTAAGGCTGATCAAGTCATCACATCTAAAATGATCTGTTCTTCTAAGTTGAAAGTGTTTGCAGACTGCACTGTCTAGCCTGCTCTCATAGGTCAGTTAATGATGCCCCTCGCTAGTTGGTTGCAGTGCCATGCGACAGCGACAACAATTGAACATTTTTCTATTTGTTGCGTTGTGTTGCGTTGCACCCAGCTGATTAGCCACGTGAAACAATAGATGTACATGCATACAGCTAACTACAGTGTAACAATGCATGAAAGTGTTAGCTATTAGCATCATGACCTCTCATTACTCTTGTTTTTGGAGTCTAAATCAGGCTCAAAAGTGTTCAACTGTATGTTTTGTGTTAACATTGTTGACTAAGTTTGTTTCTAAAATGAAAACAGTGCTCACTCCCAACAACTACTCCTGGTAGTTGACCAGAGGCAGCTTGCATCAGGGGGAGGCGGGACTCAGGGCGGAAGAGTCTCATTCTGCTTGTTTCTGGCAGGCTGATCTGAGTCTATGGAGAGGATCAATATAAAATAAATAAAGGGGTTCATGAACAAATGCTGGATCGAGTCTTGCCCCTGTGGACTCATATTAAAATAAATTAGCCTGAAGTTAGCATAATAGAGTCACTTTAAGCAATCACATAATGACTTAAAGTCTCTCATTCCTTGAACAACAACTTCAGAAGACACATTGTGTGGTTGTGGAACAGATTTCATGCATTTTCAGAAGAGTCTGGTGACTGGTCTGCAATGAGCAAGAAAAATTAGTAAAAAGACTGAAGAAAATCCAAAAGCTGCATTAAGAACTAATCAAGTCATTACTAAAGAAGGTGAATGGATGGATGGATGGATGGATGGATGGATGGGTGGATGGATGGGTGGATGGGTGGATGGATGGATGGATGGATGGTTTTAAATTAAAAATTTCATTTTTGAACTGAAAGATTGTTGCCAACTGACTTTTAAAGATCATTGTTATCTATTTCAGTCAATATTGTCTGATATTCATCTACAAAGACTTTAGATAAAAAGCTGTCCATCCATCAATCCATCTTTTTGAAATGGTTATAGGTGATGGTTAAATCTTATCTACATTGTCAATGATAATAAATGTTAAATGTAATTTTATGAATATTTATATTTCTCAACATACAAAGTCTAACATCACACTTTTTTTGCTCTTCTTTACTTCCTGCATTTTTTGTAGGTACGTGGTGTTTGATAACGGAACACTTTACTTCAATGATGTGGGTATGCCAGAAGAAGGAGACTACACCTGCTATGCAGAGAACCAACTGGGCAAAGACGAGATGAAAGTCAGTGTCCGGGTGAAGGCTGTAACGTCCCCTCCACAAATCCAGAATAAAGACCAAAAGACTGTCAGAGTTTTCTACGGTGACACAGTAACGCTGCAGTGTAATGCCAAGAGTGAACCAGAACCTGCCATCACTTGGATTTCCCCGACAATGAAAGTGATTTCCCCAGCATTGGACAAATACCAGATCCTGGATGATGGAACACTGGTTGTTCAAAAAGTCCAACGTTTTGATGGAGGTAACTACACTTGCATGGCTAGGAACAGTGCTGGACAAGACCATAAAGTCACCAGGCTGGAGGTCTTGGTAACACCTCCAGTAATTAATGGGTTAACAGGAGCCGCCAATGTAATCAAAGTGAGGACAGCTGAGGATAAACAAACGCTGGTGGACTGTGTAGCAAAGGGAATCCCCACACCTCGTATCATGTGGATTCTGCCAGGAAATGTTATCCTTCCTGCACCGTATTACAGCAACCGAATGACGGTTCATCTGAACGGTACCTTGGAAATCCGGTCGCCCAAGAAGACCGACTCAGGACAACTGGCTTGCATTGCTCGCAATGAGGGAGGCGAAGTCAGGCTTGTGGTTAACTTGGATGTGAAGGAAGCTGTCCAAATGCCACAAACAAGAGGTCCAAGAGCAGACAGCTTCTTACTCACAGTAGGAAACACAATGACTTTAAATTGCTCTTTTGAGGGCTCAAGCCTACCTCAGCCTACCTGGATTCTACCCAATGGTACACCTTTGCATGGTGGTGTTCGGTTTTCTAAGTTTTTCCACCGGCTTGATGGCTCTTTGGTTATCAGCAACCCATCTGTTGCTGAGGCAGGTATGTATCGCTGTCTGGGCCACAGCTCTGGAGGTCTTGTAGAGCACAGGATCACATTATCCCCAGGGATAAAGCCAGACATAACCAACAGATACATCTCACCTGTCAAAATCATGAATGGAGAAACACTTTTGCTTCATTGTCAAACTACTGGGGAGCCACTTCGACTAACATGGACCCTTCCCAGTGGGGTTGTCCTGAACATGCCACAGAGAGCTGGACGATATGCTATACTACCCAACGGGACACTTGCCATCCGACAGGTATCAGTCTATGATCGAGGACCTTATGTTTGCAGAGCTGCTAATGAGTATGGAAGCTCTCTGCTGCCTGTATCTGTAACTGTGATTGCACACCCACCACGGATTACCAGCGGCCCCCCCTCTGTGACTTACGTGAAACATGGAGTTGCTGTTCAGCTAAACTGTGCAGCAACTGGGATCCCTAAAGTGGAGCTGGCATGGGAAACACCGGATAAAACCCGCTTGGTTGCCAGTACGCAACCACGCCTTTTTGGAAATAGGTATCTCCACCCACAAGGTTCGCTTATCATCCAGAACCCGACACACAGGGATGCCGGCGTCTACAGATGCACAGCCAGGAATGCCATTGGCACAGACTCTAAAACTACAATTCTTAATGTGTTCTGAGGAATTCAGGATCAAAATCCATACTGTATGCCCAAGAACCTGCCTTATTTAAAGCAACAAATGTTTTTGGTTTTAAAATGTAGTGAAAACTGCTGTCACGATGAAATAATGAGATGACTGGAACTTACAGCAGTGCTTTGTGAGTGGATTAAAGGCCTTAAGCTGAAAATATACTTATTTTCATTATGAATAGAGATTTTTGTCATGGCTGCCTCACATATCTTGCATTTGTTAGAAGCTTTGTTTGTCAGTGTCCTCAGAAATTAACATGACATGTTCACAAATTGCAATACGTGAATCACCAGTAGGGGCAGTGCAGGGACCAATTTAACTGGATGTCAAGTCACCGGATGGACAGCAGTAAAAATTAGGTTAACTTTCTAAGACAAAACACAGTGTGGTTGGTTTACAGGTCTTATAAACTCCATATGCTCTTTAAAAACAAGTGATTTATTGATTTGAATCGATTCAAGTTTAATTATTCCAGTATTGCTTCATAAAACCCAAAGACTGATTTTTAAATACTATTAATTTAATTTACACCCAATGAGAATAATTCTAATTGTAAGGTTAGAAAAACTATCAGAAATTTTATAAATAAGGATATAGGGTTTCTGGTAGATTATGTTCACAGCTGTGACAAGGCATCTCTATGCCCAATATCAGCTTCTATCTACATTCTGTTAATGACTAATTCAGACTGGGTTACATTTACCTGTAAACTATTGAGCAGCTTATTACCTCTTACATTAGCAGCTAGCGCTAAGACCTCGTTCTCTGCTATGTTCAACGAACAGTGACTGTTTTAAAAAT
This sequence comes from Melanotaenia boesemani, assembly GCF_017639745.1. Taxonomy (NCBI): domain Eukaryota; kingdom Metazoa; phylum Chordata; class Actinopteri; order Atheriniformes; family Melanotaeniidae; genus Melanotaenia; species Melanotaenia boesemani. The sequence goes on along the minus strand of NC_055705.1, from coordinate 7,893,620 downwards.
AACAGGAAGTAGAGTCACCACAAGCATACATCCTTTGAAATAGCGGTGATAATGGACTGGTAAATATTGAGGATCTTTTGAATATTGTATTTCAAAAGTACATGTAGATGTGGATTTCACCACCACCTCATGTTAGCCTCTGCCTGATGTAGGTGGCACATGCGCATGCATTGTGATTAAGGTCAGGGTAATTTAGATCTATAAAACCTGCGTACCTACTTTAAGTATTGGTATTGAATCTGATTACTAACAGTATCTGGATCTGATTCCACACAAAGCTGATACTCATTAAAGATGTAACAACCCATTAACCTCAATGGACACACTGATTGAATCATCAGTAATTCATCCAGCCATCATCTATGACGCTCCATTAAGGGTCGCGGGGAAGCTGGAGCCTAACCCAGCATTTAGCAGGTGAGAGACAAGGTACGTCCTGGACAGGTCACCAGACCTCTGCAGGGACAACAAAGAGAGACAGACACTTGCAATTTAGAGTCACCAATTAACCTAACATGCATGTCAGTGGATGGTGGGATGAAGTCAGAGTGCCCGGACAGAACCTACGCATACATGGAGAAAACATGCCGAAGCTCGAACCAGCAACCTTCTGGCTGTGAGGCTGCGTTGCAAACCACCACACCACCATGTAGCCCCAATGTCAACCATGTAAATGGAAAATATGGATTAAACATGGATATGGTCATCATTTGTGAGAAAGAATGTGTGGAATATTTATTTTCTATTTTATTTGTTCAAAAACCAAAACCTTTAATCTTTTAGTCTGATAGGAAAAATGTGATATCCAAATGTGTGGTGTGTAAATATAAACTGTAATACTTTGGTTATTATAACTAATTTCTAAACTTATCTGGTGTGAGGGTAAATATGAAGGCTTACGTTATATCCTGCTTTAATAACCACAAACAGAAACCTATTCTTTTAGTTTTCTTTTACAGGATGTTAGATAAGTTTTTGTTTTGAATGTCTGATTGGGCTCAGGAATAAAATTAGATTTTGATATTTTAGCTGGTTTTGTGATTTTATATGAATGGAAGTCGAGGCAGATCGCTCCCTTTCTGGTTCTACTGGAAATTCCTGTTAAAAATTCCTTTCTAATGTCACCTTGTGCAGCTCAGGATGGAGGATTGAATCAAATAGAAGATACAATGCAATCCATTGATTTCCTTAGCTAGGTAATTATTTTTCATTCATTTGTTTATACAAACAATTATTATAAACTGGACTATTCTGGCTCATATAATGGATTTTTTTATAGGGTTATTGTGGGATTACAAATAAGTGGGTTAAATTGTATTTTATCCGTAAAAGCGTCTTGATATGCTTTTGTCATGAACTGGCATGATAAAAATGAAGATAAATCTAATTGGTGTGAATGAAAATTAATGTAAATTAAATTCATTTTAGTTTTGTTTACATAGCCACAATTCATGACAGAGTTGTATCAAGGCCCTTTCTGTAGATGCAGTACAATCATAATCCAGTTAAAACCAATCCATTATATGATCCAGATTGGTCTAATTCATGACTGTGTTCATGTAAACCAGTTAAAAACAACCTATAAGAAGGAAACCAACAGGTTGCATTGAATCTTCTCTTAGATTATATCCTCCATCCTGAGCTGCATGAGGAGACAGTGGAGAGGAAAAGCTCCTTTTTACCAAGAAGGAAACCCTCCAACATAACCAGAACCAAGAAGTGCTGCCTCGACCAGTTGGGATGGAGAAGATAATCACTGCATCCTGAATTCAGTCCAAATTGTATTGTGGATTTGTGATATTTGCAAACATTGATTTTTTTAACCACTGTACTGATATATTTTGATCGAACTTGTGATTTACCATTACCATGTACCATTCAGTGGATCGCATTAGTGAGAATAAGTGATCCAAACACAATCAAGGGATTTTCTACAAACAAAACTAACCTAACATTTCTCTCTTTGATGAAGAGGCATTCAGGATTTCTATATTTGAGCAAGGTAATGGTGGGAGTCTTTCTGGCATTGACTCACATCAGTCACTAAATAAGACGTGTATTATTAGCAATGTTTGCTAAGTTCTAAACTGTTTATTAAGAGCTGGTCTCATGCACATCATCATTTCATCATTAATTAACAAGCCAAACACTTGTGCTGTCCTTAGACATGATCTAGCATGGAGCGTTTGATTGTTTAACGGTGCATAAACCAAACAGCTTAAATGATTTAGATTAGGCTTTTTAACCTCACCTATGTGTAGGCAGTTAGCTTTATTGTAAACGTAATTTTGGTTTCTTACTAGATGATTCCACTAGAGGGCACACTAGAAAACTTAGACATAAAACAAAACGGTAAACAAAACGGTTAATATGGACAAAATAGAGGTCAGTGCTTGGTTAATTTTGAGTGCACTGCATAAAAAAACAACAGCAGTGGTATTATAGATGGAATTTAATTCCCTGAAACCAAGCACATCATGACAATGGTGACTGTCTTGCTTATTTTGCTAATGTGAGAACTTTACAATACTTCGTAAAGATGTACATCCTAAGTTTTGGAATTGGGCAACAATTTAGTTGACCAAGAGATTAGCTCCCTTATATATTCTTTTTGAAATTTCTAAATTTGTCTTAGAAATATGTCATTTTTCTCAGTATTTGCCCTGTGACCTAACATCCATGCCTATGCTACCCCTAAAGCTGGATTTAGTCTCATACCGCGCCTACGTCAGGTCAGGTACGGCACCTTGGCCGTATGTTCCACTTAGGTTTACGGAGGCTTGATGCACCTTTTCCAGACTCGATGTGCACCACTGCATGAACACGGTTACACGGACGTAGTCCCTTGAGACTCATCAATTTGTGTCAATAAGTGTTTCCTTCTTCTGTAACCGGTTCTGTGCGGTAACCAAACAAATAAAAAAAAAAAAAACAACAAGACGGCATCACTATGCTTAAGTGTGAGATTTTACCAGCACCAGCTATGCCGGCCCTACTGTACGCAGAAGCCAGCATACAGTAAATCCAGCTTAACATTTACTAGAATACTACAGCTTGCAATGTGTACAAATAAAGCTTCAAACTGATATGTGAGGTTGCCATGATAAAGACACATGCACATGATTAAAAGTAAGTATTTTCTCAGCATAAATTCTCAGTTGATGTCAGTATCCATTGATCAAAATATAAAAAGTTATAAACCCACTTACATCCAGTTCATTAATGTAGCCTCTTAAATGGCAACTTGATTAAATTTAGAGGATATACGAAGAATAAGCAAGAGCATATTCCCACAGTTACACGAGGAAGGACAGCTGGATCTCCAGAAGAATCTGGGCCAGTTTACCACAACTGGGACAAAGTATTTCCCTACATGCCTCAGAGTTTAGGCATTGGAAACAAAGCAGGATGCTGCTGCTAACACCAAAAACTGATCATTTCTTTTAAAGCATCTTCAGCTTTTCCTTTATCCGATGTTTCTTCTGACAAAACTTTTCATTTTCTAAATAAAAATTATTACATTAATCAAGAAAATTTATTTAACCTGTTAATGAGCTTTGTCTGCCTTAATTACCCTCCTATAGTGCTCCCTTTAACTGAAAGTTAGATAATTTAGTAACAGCTTCCAGTCCACAGCAGGACGCGACATCTGCGACACACTGACACAGGTACCATGCTCATCTATGAAATATTTGTCTATAACAGACTGTGGTGCACAGCAATATGTCATTTTAAATAATTTCTTTTAATGCTGAGATGGGAAAATAGAAGAAAAGATGACTCAACATAGCTAATGCATAACTGAGAGGCTAAGATTAAATAAGTCTTGGGTTTTGTTCATCTAGAGAGCTGAGCACAGTAAAAAGAAAGAGAAAATCCTCTGTTTAGCCCTGCAGAAGGAGGAAGTAGGTCACAGTTACTCTTAAAGACCAGAAAAGAGAAATCATCGTTCTGGGAATACAGCCAAGGTCTCATCTTCCAAAGAGAAGAAACATCTGGAGCTGTGAGGAAATCCCCCGTTAGCTCATCACATTCAGCCAGACAACGTCCACCTTAAAAAATCTGATGCTCATTGTTTAATCTGGCAGTCATCATTACAGTCAGCTGCACTGGGCAGCTTCATCTTCCACCTTAAAGTCCAGCAGCCTTCCTTCGTGCAGATGAAGTCAACATTTTCCATCAGACCCGCTGAGGCTGCACTGATGCAGACTTGTGGTTCAGTTTGCTGTTGTGCTACAAAGCTGACTGTTGTTGACCCGTAACCTTCTGCAGTACAGCTGGAAACCCTCACATCTTGTGCCCAGCTGGTCTCCTTCATGTGTGTCTGCAGTAGTGATGCCTAGCTGGAGGATGGCTATAGTTTGTATTTACAGGGCAGCTTAGATGATCCAAACAGCTCTTCCACTCACAAACCATTTACATGCATCATTGCTGCAGAGTTGATGAACATCCTCCTTCACTTAGACGCAGGATGAGATTTGTTTGTGAATGTGCTGTGATCGTCGGGTGATACGTGATGCTGCAGCTGATTGTCAAATCAAAAACATTATGAAGGAGCTCTGAGTGTGGGGAATTTGTGTCTTGCTGCTACACAATCAATAAATCTGAACATCAATGCTGTCAACTCAGAGGAGCAGAGAAAATAAGTCTTAAAGTTAGAGCCTGCAAAGTTAAAAGACAGACTGCTTTCCTTGGTCCAGTAAAAGAAAGTTAGCATTTGGAGGCTTGTGGTTATGACAGTGGCAGAGGTTAGCTTAGTTTTAGCTAACCTGCTTTAAACACATGCTCTTGCTTTTACCTAATCCTTGCTAGCTCCGGGGTTAGATCAGCACCAGCTCTACTTAGTTCAGGGGTTAGCTCAGTTTTAACTAATTAGCTCAGGGTTTAGATCAGTACTAACCCCCAGTTAGCTCAGGGGTTAGCTCCCTTTTACCTAATTGGTCAAGCTAAGTGTAAAGCTGACTAGCCTAACGTTCTCTACCTGCGTTTTGAGTCCATATGCTTTTTTCTCCAGTCAATGTCAAAGATTCAATGTCATCTCCAGGTGCTGTTACTTTAAGATGTTATGTTGGTCACAATTTATAAATTCCTTGGACTGTGTGTGGACTTCAAATTTTCATTGTGGTGTAAATCAAAAGTTTGATTACAATTTAAAATTTTAACAATTTGAATGTTGCTGATAACATGAATTATACCTATAAATCAATCGTTTCCATTCACATCAATTATATTTGTATTGCGCCAATTCACAACAGTCATCTCTGACAATACAGTCAAACTGAGTTTGTTGCCGTCCAATTAAAACACAGTTAAAACAAATACATTATTTTATCCACATCCCAGTTCATAATATATGTGCTCATTGATAAGAAATAATAAAATAAGAAACTAATAGATTGCATTCTTTTTAATTCACTTCCTGAGCTGCAGGAGGTGACAGTGGAGAAGAAAAGCTCCTTTTTAACTGGAAGGAAAGGAGAGGGCAGCCAATATTCAGGGATGCTTGCTCAGAAAGAGAAACACAAACTAATGACAACAATGTCATATATTCATACATTGTTGTGAGTAACAGTGATATCAGGATCTAAACAAGGACACAGAATTGAGAAGAAGTGAAAAAGTTTATTGCATCCACTGGGGGAAACCAGCTGGAGATGAATGAAGTGTCTGTGACAGGCAAGCAGGCGGCAGCAAACAGGTCTGGATTGCTGAGAAGAGAAACGTGAAGATGATCAAGAAAGTTCAGGGAAATAATGTCTAAATGGTTTTAGAAATGGCAGAGTGCGGTAATCTCTGGGTAAACGAACACTCCAAGCAGGAATAATAGGAATAACAGATTCTGGTCACCAGGGAAACAGAGAGGCACACCCGCCACAGGCACACACACCAGAGCAGGGACATGAACTACATCATACATAGAGTAAAAAGAGAAGACAAGAGCCCAGTGCATCATGGGATGTTTCCCTGGCAGCCTCGGCCTATAGCAACATTACTGAAGGGATGGATGGGTCACCAAGCCAGACCTACTATAAGGTTCATTAGAAAGAGAAGTTTTAATCCTAATCTTAAAGGTAGAGATGTGTCTTCTTCCTGAAGCCAAAGCTGGTTGAGCTGGTTCCACAGAGAGGAGTTTGATAACTAAAGGTTCTGTCTCCCATTTTACTTTTAGAACCTCAACTAACACTGGGCCCGCACACACTTACACTTTTAAACGCCTCCAGTCTGAACTAATCAGATACTTCAAGCCCTTTCTGGTTCTGTACCAGTGGATGCAGCTACCTGTCAGAACAATGGAGATGAAACAGAGAGGAGATGCAGGGAAACAATTAAAAAGAAAGTAAAATGGACACTGCCATATGTCAAAAACATGATTGACAGTTCCACCCCAACAGGACCTTCATCAGCTGCTGTGGATGATGATGATGATGATGATGATGGTAGAAGCTGTGTTAGCTGCACTGCTTTCACATCAGTGAGGTTCTGTTCTGTGTAAAGAGACCCATTAAAACCCAGTTAGTCTGGTCTGTGCAAGCTAGTTAGCTGTGAACACGCTAACAGTTAGCAGTGAACATGCTAGCTGTTTACAACATTATGATGAAACAGTGAGATCATGTCAGTAAAACAGCTGTTTTATTACCACCTTAGTTTGTGTCCTTGCATGCAGCACAGTGCTAAACAGGTGTATTTGTTTAATTTATAAACAAATTACACTTCTTGGAAGCATTTCACTTTTTTAATCTACTATGCTCACTTCTAATTCTGCATAGTTTTAGAGGCTGTAAGGAGCTACAGGCTTGATATTCTCATTTAAGGGAGCACAAAAATTTGTGGTGTGCATGATCAGTTATGGGCCAGTCACCAGGGTTAATTTTTTGTCCCAGTCTACTCCTGTTAGCCACTAAGAGATTTACACTTTGAACCCAAGAAAACACTTCAGACTGGAGAAAGTATATTCTAGGAGCTGCAAAAAAAACAGAAAGATGATTTCTTTTTGTAGGTTTTTAAACAACATTTAGGTCATATGTTTCTGAAATGTGTCATACTTGATACATACAGTTCTGAGGCTTATTTCATCACCGTATGGTGGAAACTTTACTCAAAGCCCTGTTGTATACAAGCTGATGATTGTCTTCTGCCCCCTGGTGGACATTTTTGCACTGCAACAATTCTGACATATTACATGGCAATATGTCATGTGTACAATAAGTGCAAATAATTTTCTCTTTTTTTTATTTACACTTTATTAAAGGGTCAAATAAAGACTTCTTTCCATTATTTTTGGGGGGTAAGGAGTTAAAGGGTTATTCATTGCTGCAATACTATTAATGATGTCCAAACATGGACACTTTCCACTTTACCCTAGACCTTTGTTTGCATCCATTATGTTTAGACATGTGGATCAACTCTCACTCTGGCAGTTAAGTGTTGTGTTTCATTTTAATCCAGGCCAGCTAGAGTTCACAGTTCCAGTTTACAAGTTTTGGACAGCAGGAGCAGCATCACTAACTGTAAAATCCTCTTTTATAAGCTCCCTGAAAATGCATCTCAGCAGGTCAAGATTCCCTAAAATGCAGCTGTCTTCTGCTTACTCGTCTTAATTGTGGGAATCTGGTTTAGTTTTCTGAAAGTCTGCCTTGGGAGAGACTACCTCCACCCTGCCACCCAGCCTAGCCAACATTCCCTCCCCAGCTGACTGTCATTACTATCACTGTTCCCAATTAGCCTGATCCCAGAAATTATAGGTCCTGAGATTCTGTTTGAAGCCCTGATTAAATTAGTCAGGCGGCTTTGGGCATGAATCAGAGTAGTTAAGTAATGGCTGCCACACATGATGAGTGGGGGCGGAGCTTCAAAAGCACTTAACCCAAAGCAGATGAAGGAGCTTAGGACCCTACAACACTTATCTCATATGTCTGAGGGCAATTACAACACTACTTCAACAAGAGCTGGGGTTGACTTTTATCAACACAACACCCATCAAACCTTTATGAAGTTGCAGATCGGAATAACTAAGATTTTAAAATCCCAAGAGGAGAAAATAAAGAAAAAGCAAGTGAAAGAGGGAATACTTAAAATCAGCATCTGGCAAAACACAGTGTGTTAGCCATAACATTAAGACCACTTGTCAGGTGATCGATACCAGTGTTTCTCCAACATGGGAGGAGACATGTAGAAACTCGGGGTTTCTTTATGGTTACCATGGTAACAGACTTTGGGTAAGACTTACCTTGCTTTCTGGAATAGACAATCCAAAGTTTCCTTCGACTCAGGGTTAACATAGAGTTTCAGCATAACCCGCTGTCTGGAACATGTCCCCGGTCTAATGTTAAACAGAGTTTACAAACTACAAGAAAAAATATCAACACTAACAAAAAATAACAAAAATACAAACAATGCTGATTATTCTGGTAATAAAATCAATTTAAACATTGAAAAGTAATTTAGTCACTAATTTAGATAGATGCTCAAAACATAGCCGATAATGAACTGAAGTAGTTACATATACAGACTTTAATGTATAATCATGGTTATGGATGGTTTTATGGGTTCAGTGCAGAGATGAGAATCTCCAGTGGTCTAAAATAACAGCTTTAAATAATAGAAACTCTAAAGTATCATAACATACAAGTACATTATCAAAATATTTATAGTTAATATTGTAACACATTATAAAAGCTACCTGAAATTTCGAGAGAAAAAAAATAAGTGAAGTTTAAACTAGATTTTACTTCAGTTACACATTTACATAATTTTGTCATTTTATTTATTTATTTACATATTTTATTTTTATTTATTTTATTATATATGTTTCATATATTGAAATATGAAATACATATACACACACACACATATATATATATATATATATATATGTATATACATATATGTATATATATATATATATATATATATATATATATATATATATATATATATATATATATATATATATATTCATTCCAGGTATTTGCTAGGGTTAGGGTTTTTCCCATCATGACCAGAGTAACTTTAAGATATTTTTAAAAAATAAACATACATGTACATTTCCACATGTGTGTAATAATCCTGACACAAAATACAAACTGCAATTGAACAACAAGAGAACAATTTACCTTTTTTTTATTTTTGTCAAACCCCAAAAGGTACAACTTTTGAGAAACAACTATTCTATACCTTCAGGTTTGTGGGGTTTTGGAAGGAGTCTCTGTGGATTCAGGTCCACACATCCAGACACAGTTTAAAAGCAAACAGCGAAACATCTTTAGACCCCAGTATTGAATCTACATTACTTTCTGACATTTAAACCAAATTAATAGCTTTTGTTATGATTAATAATTTTGGTTGATTTAGTCATTTTTTTAAACCTCCATGTACTTTTCAGCATTGATGGAGCTTCAGAGACGTAGAAGCTGCCCATGCCAAAGGTATCAGAGAGGCAGGCTTTTTATCTGTCCACTGATAACAAGCTGGATGCTCCCTCTCCTCTTTAGTCTGCAGGACACGCTGCCCATGCTTTCCAGAAACTAGTTCACATTTTCATCTAGTTTTCCACTTTGCCTCAGACCATTTTAAATGAGCTTTGGTCCAGAGAAGACGGCTCTGGTTCTGGATCCTGTTCACATCTCACTTCTTTGCATGATGGAGCGTTACCTGCATTTGTGAATTTCAGGGTGAACTGTGTTCACAGACAGTGATTTCTGGAAGTTTCCTGAGTCCATGCAGTGGTTTCCAGTAGAGAATCATGTCTGCATTTAATGAAGAAGATAACTAGCATTCAACCTTGTCCCGTGCACACAGAGATTCCTCCTGATTCCCCGAATCATTTGATGATATTAAACACTGTATATGGTGGCTCTTCAGTCTTTTTTGTGTAGTTGTTCCACAAGATATAACTCAGTTTGTCTCAGAATAATGAACCTCTGTCCATCTGAGAGACTCTGCCTCTCTGAAAGGCTCCCTTTATAGCCAGTCATGTAACTGACCTGTTGCTGATGAATCTGATTAGTTCTCAAAATCTCCTCTAGTTGTTTTTTGTTTGTTTGTTTTGTTTTTGTTTTTTTTGTACCATACTTTTCCAGCCTTTTGTTGCTCCTGTTCCAACTTTTTCCAGCTCATATTTTCCATCATACAGAAAAATGTTTCAGTTTCAACATCTGATATGTTGTTTATTTTCTACTGGAAACAAAATATGAGTTGATGAGATTCACAAATCATTGCATTTTTTTCATTTTAGGGTTTTTAATGAAATATTATTATTATCATCATCATCATCATCATTATCATTATCATTATCATTATCATATATTATTTGAAGTGAAGAACTTTTTTTATATTTGACAAAACACAAATCTCCAAACTAACAAGCTTGTATGAAAACCCTGTTTCCTCTTTTCTGTCCAGGCTTAATAAACGAGGCAGAAGCAGGAAACTGCAGCTGATCCCTGATCAGCTTCACATCAGTCAGACTGCGAGCAGAGAAGAGTCTGGATGTCTGTCAGAGGCATCATCCTCTCTGATCTGCTGTCCCTCCATCACTGTAGCCCCGCGTTGCTGCAGGGACGGTCATGAAGCTGATCCAGGTTCCTCTGGACAGCGTCACGCTGCTGATCGTGTTCTGTATGAAGAGCCACAGCGCCCCCTGCTGGACACACTCACGATTCCTGTTCAAGTCCAATAATTACAAGAAGTAGGCAAAACATTTTCCTCTTTATGTTTCAAACTTGCAGAATGGAGATGATGTTTTTTCTGTAGTTTATTATACAGAAATCTAATAACACCATTTATTAGATGTAAAGCAGAAAACAAGCAGCAGGGGATTATTTATTTGTTCTGATTACTGAGAAAGTGGAGATACAATCCTGGAAAGTTGTTTTTCAGTTTAAATACAATGAAAAGCAATTTAAAGTGCTCAGTCCCAGAGGGAAATCATAATGTTGAGCTGATGTTGAGATGAATATTGAAATTAAAGTAAAAGTATTTTTGTAAAAACAATAGATAGTGAAAGATTATATAAAAAGTAAATAAATAGATAACTACACTGCTGTATACAGATCTAGTAAAGCAAACAAATAAATGAATAAAAATAATTAACTTCCATAGATAAAATAAAATAAAATAAAATAAAATAAAATAAAATAAAATAAAAATAAAATAGCTGTTTTTAAGGCAGTCTGAAACAAACCACACACACCACAACTCTGTAGGTTATTTCAGTTTCCTGATTTTCTTACTGCTGCATACAAAAATCCACTGAACAAAAATAGAAATGCAACACTTTGATTTTTCTTGCACTTTTATGGGCTGAACTCAAAGATCCAAGATTATTTCTATCGACACAAAAGGTTCATTTCTCTCAAATATCGTTCTTCATCCTTGCCGAGATGATTCATTCACCTCACAGTTGTGCCCTATCAAGATACTGATTAGACAGCATGATTATTGCACAGGTGTGCTTTAGTCTGCCCACATTAAAAGGCCACTCTAAAATGCACAACAATCAGTTTGCATAACACAGAATCTCTGCAGAAACGTCTCAGGAAGGTTCACCTGCATGCTCCTCATCCTCATCAAGGTCTCAACCTGACTGCAGTTCCTCGTCCTAACCGACTTCAGTGGACAAACGCTCACATTCAGTGGTGTCTGGCACTTTAGACAGGGGTTCTCTTCATGGATGAATCCCAGTCTTTACTGTACAGGGCTGATGGCTCGCAGCTTGCATGTATGGGTGAGCGGTTTGCTGATGCCAACGTTGTGAACTGAGTGGCCCATGGTGGAGGTGGAGTCATGGTATGGGCAGACATGTGTTGACAAAGAACACAGGTGCATTTTAATGTTGGCATTTTGAATGGACAGATGTACCGAGACGAGAAGCTGAGGCCTATTCATCCACAACCATCACCTCATGCTGCAGCATGATGATGCACGGCCCCATGTTGCAACGATCTGTGCACAATTTCTGAAAGCTGAAAACATCCCAGCTCTTCCATGGCCTGCATGCTCACCGGACATGTCACCCATTGAGCATGTTTGGGATTCCCTGGATCGGCGTATACGCCAGCGTGTTCCAGTTCCTGCCGATATCCAGCAACTTCAAACAGCCGTTGAAGAGGAGTGGAGCAACATTCCAGAGGCCACAATCAGCAACCTGATCGAAGCAGACGTGGTCCACTGAATGAGGTCACACCAGATACTGACTGGTTTCCTGTCTTTCGTGTCCATAGGAAAGTCTTGGATCTTTCAGTTTAACCTGTGAAAAGCAAAAACAAACATGTTTTATTTACATTTCTTTTTAATGTAGTAAAATCAGTAAGAGTAGTAAAATAAATTAAATTAATTTAAAAACAAATTACTAGGGTGAAAAATGTTTGCAGACCAGTTCTGAACTGATTCCTCGCAGCTTTATCAAGCATATTTATTCATGCAGAGCACATCAAAAGCACATTTAACACATGCAAATATGAACCTCAGAGATTAATAACATCACCCGGTCCGCCTATTTCCACCTACGTAATATTTCTCGTCTCCGTCCTTCCCTCACTTCCCAAACTACTGCCATTCTTGTTCACAGCCTGATCACATCCCGCATTGACAACTGCAATTCACTTCTTTTTGGCCTCCCCAATAAGTCCCTCCAGAAGCTGCAGCTCCTCCAAAACTCTGCCGCACGTGTTATCACTCGGACCCCCATTGCTCATCATATCACTCCCATCTTGCAACAACTCCACTGGCTCCCCATCAAACAAAGGATCATCTACAAAATACTGATCATCACTTTTAAGGCACTCCATAACATGGCTCCATCTTACATCTCTGATCTCCTTCATCCACACACCCCTTCCCGCACACTGCGTTCCTCCCATACCCATCAGCTTTCTGTTCCCCCGGCACGTCTGGCAACAATGGGGAGCAGGGCGTTTAGTCGCTCGGCTCCTCATCTCTGGAATTCCCTCCCTCCTGATCTCCGTACAGTGGACTCCATCCTTCTCTTCAAATCCAGACTCAAAACTCATCTGTTCAGACAGTCTTATCCCCCCTAAGTCCATATACATCTTTCCACAGTGTTTCCTTCCCCTATCACTTATTCTGTTTTGTGCTTTTAATGTTTTGCTTACTTTTAGTGTCTTATGTTTGTACAGTGTCCTTGGGTGCTTTGATAAGGCGCTTTTTTAAAATAAAATGTATTATTATTATTATTATTATTATTAAACAGGAGATGCAGGAAGAGTTTGATGTGTTTAATGTGGATGAAACAAGGAGCTGATCATATCCTCCATGTGGTCTTCATGTCATCTTTAGCTAAGCTTCTGTTTGCACTCATTTTCTTTATAATTGATTTTTTCTAGGATTTAAGGTGATTCATTTGTCTTCTGTTGCTGGTTCACATGGGGGAAAAGGGAATCTAGATCTGAATCAGGTTTGTAGAGAGTTTAGTGTTAACAAAAGTTGTGGAGAGTTAAAACCGTAATAGACAGGAAAGAAATAACAGATCTTCTGAAAGATTTTTACAGTTTTATAGAAAAACCTTCTTTCTGATGATGTAAAGACATCTAGAGCATCACAAACACATTTCAAATGAAAATGAGTACAATCCAGAATATGGTTTCAGCATCAGGTCTGTCTATAGTCAGTCAGGCTGTTACCATGGCGATAGAAGGGGATTAAAGGTCCATTCCTGGGCCTTTAATCCAGGAAGCGGTCCAGCATCTTCTGGATGTTGTGGAAAGCATCCCTTCCCAGGTAGTCGGCCTGTCCCGCCTCCCACATCCTGCGACGTTCCAGCTGCTCCGTCTCCATGTCAACTGCTCTCTGCCACGAAGAAGAGCAGGATAAAAACATCGGATTCAACTACAGATAATTTCTGAGTCAGAGCAGGATGATGATTTATAACTTATAAGTTGAAAAGAGGACAAAAATCTGCGGTGACACCGACTCCAGTTGCACATGAAATCCAGTTCAGTCAGCTAATGAACCAACAAAGTGGATTCATTCAGTTCAGACACTTCACTCAGAACTTAAAGCAAAGTCTACAGACTGCACAAAAGCTTAAAGAAATGTGGGGAAAATATGGGAAAAGACTCGTCTTGTTAACTGCTTTAGTAGCTGTTTTCCTCCAGTTCACCTGGATTTGGAACCTATCTGCTAATTCCAGGGAACAGTTGCAGGGGGCTGGAGCTGATCCCAGCACCTGCAGCAGGTCTCTGCAGTGCTAGTGTGTTTCATTCATACAACCAAAAGATAATTCATCTAATGCATCCACTTGAAAAAAAAGAAAAGAAAAATAGCTTTGATTTTCTGAATGAATCATTTTACAATAATTTTTTTAATAGAAACTTTATGAAGATTTTTTAGAAGCTTCATGATTCCCTTCTTTAATCAGGTCACTTTCATGTTCACCTTCTTCTGCTGTGGTCCAACGATCTTTTTGAGTTTGTTTCCTGTTTCCTGTTCAGTTGCTCTCAATCCAGACTAACTTTTAGCTCAATCCCAAACAAAGACATTAGAAAAAGTAGAAAATTTTCCTTACAGGAGGAGCAGCAGTGTTCCCATTTTCCTCTGCAGGTGGATGGGTGACCTCCGCTCCCTCAGATGATTCTGGTTCTTCCTCCTGTGATGTGTTATCTGTGTGGGAACACTTCACACACCACAGCATGTTACTCATTAGTGTATACTCACACTTTATAGCTATAGCCTGCTGCAGTGTGTAAAGTATGAACACGGTGCAGCTTCATCCTGAAGCCAGTGTGTCAGTCTGATCTCACAAGCTTCACAAATAAAACACAACAATCTTAAATGAGCTGATGAAATGACAGAAATGGGATGTGAAGCTCAAAAGTGTCTTTTCTTTTTTTCATCCCGCAAGAGTCAAGTTCAGTTCAGTCCAACAGAATCCTCCTGAATCATCAGCTACAGCTAGAAGACCCTTAACCCGCCTGATAACAAACTACGATAATCACAGTGATGAGTTATCACAACTTAATTAGGTCTTTATTTAAGATGATTAATGGATTTATTAGTGAGTGACTTACAAGTTTGAACTAAAGACTTTTGGTGTGTTAAAGCTGCAGCAAAAGTAGCTGTATATATTTTTATAGAGATGCTTTAGAGTAAAACACCTGCACATGAAGCCAGCTGAATTAAAGACAACTCAGGAGAGAAGAAACAGAAAATAATCTTTACCGTCTGTGAATTAAGACTTTCAGAGGGAGGAGCAAAATGAGCCAAAAGTGAGTGGGTCCAGTCCAGTTTCTTTCTAAAAGGGATCTTGCCTTCTTGGTCTTGGACCTGCAGAAACAAAAATATCATTAAAAAACTGCTTCTATTGGATCTAATCACTTTATTAAAATAACCCATGTTTCTTTTCTCTTACAATGAGCCATTTAAATCTACTTTCTGTGAGTCCACAAACATGGCAGCTGCCATATTTGTGTCAACATTTTTACTACGGTGTCTCTGAATGGACAAACAACTCTGTTGTGTGAAGTGAGAATCTACTGAGCTTTAAAACTGCAGTACCGGCTTAGTTTGATAGGTGTTAGAACACCGTTTGGCATAAGTAAGACCTTAAAAGGATCACAGAAGAAGACATGAACACAATGTTGAAGTAGTTACTGTAGTGACGTCACTGATGCACCTGAGACCACTGGATCAGCTCACAGATAAAAACAAGTTTATGTCTGGAAGAATTTTGGCCACCGATGGCCACTGTACATTCACAACATTGCTTGGCATTTGAAGCAATTTCTATTCCCATCTTTACCACTAGATATCAGAATTTCTAACACACTGTGCTTTTAATGTTCAAATTAGTAAATTTATCGTTTGTCTGCAAAAATTCTTTAATTTTGAATCCGAATTCTACAACATGTTCCAAAAAATCTGGGTTTGAACAAGGAACGCTTAAAAACTCTTGTCTGGGACATTTCACGGGTGAACAGGTAAATGGAAACAGGTGAGTGTCATGAGTGGCTATAAACAGACCTTTGATCCCTCAGTGGGCATTGCATCAAAAACCATCATCATTCTTGGAAGAACCACGTGGTCTCAGGAGCTCTGAAAACCCATCACCAGGGAACAAAACTCCACCACGCTACGTTAAAGTCATTTATTAACACCACCCAGAAATGCTGTCGGTTACTTTGGACCCGAGTTACGATTCAGGCACATTATTCCAAATTTTCTCTACAATCTGTAGAAACAGTTTGTCCATCTTCTGAGAGACTCTGCCTCTCAAAGGTGCTCTAGCTGCCATCAAATTCAAGATGACATCATATTTTTTACCAAACAGTAAAATGTCTCACTCTCAACATTTTTTTGTTGTGAATAAAATGTTGATTCATGAGAGTTCCAAAAATTACATTCTGTTTTTATTATTCACATTTTACGCCGCGTCCTGACCTTTCCTGATACTGGGTTAAAATGCAGAAATTAACTTGAAGTAGAGGTATTTTGCTTGATTCATAAACTCTGGTTACATTGCTGCCATGGCATTACTTCTTTGCAGCAGCTTTCAGTCTACCTCCGTTTAGAGAAAAAAAACCTTCTGTTTTTAGACGACATGAATGTTGTCACCTGTTGTTTGTTACTGCTTTGGCTCGGTTGAGTCTGTGGAACAGATGGTGCTGTATGACTGAGGAATTCGTTCCACCACAGAGACACAAACTGCTCCATCATGTGTGAACAGCGATCTTCCCTCTGCGAGCTCCAGGGCTTCAGTGCTCCTGTGAAGTGGATTATTTTTGCTTTGTGTCCAAACCTGCAGGAGCAGCAAGAAAACCCCTGAATATTAAACACATCACTAAAACAACTATTTTCAATCCTAAATATAAAAGTGTGTAAAAGATTTCAGATGTGTTAACTGATCCACTCAAACAAAGATGACACACGGAGTTCCCCAAGGCTCCATTTTGGGCCCCCTGTTGTTCAGCACCTGCATGCTCCCACTAGTTTGAATCATGGAAACAAACAAAATATCTTAGCATTACTATGCTGATGACACTCAGCTCTATATTACTGTCTCAATAGGGGATTCTGGTCCTATGCAACACTTAAGTGCATGCCTCTGCCAAATCAATATCTGGATGGCCCAGAATTTGCAAAGACATTCTTTTGACTTGCAACTCAGGTGAGCATACAGTCCTTGTCTTGCTGGACCTAGCTGCTGCTTTTCGTATGACCTCAGTACCTTAATTTCATGCTTACAACACCAGGAAGGCGTTGTTGGTGCTGTTCTGGAGTGGTTTAAGGCCAATCTGGTTTATAGAACATTTTCTGTAAATTGTTATGCAGATGACTGCCAAATTTATGTACCATTAAAGCAAAAAGACGCCTGGCCAGTTTTTTAGCTCGCCTTGAGGATATCAAAGCATGGATGACCTTAAACTTTTTAAGCTTTAATGAAAAGAAGACAGAGGTAAAGGTGTTTAAACCTAGTGTCTCAGATGAGACCCCTCCTGCTGAGCTGGGTGCCCTAGCCATGTGTGTTAAACCCACAGCTGAAAATCATGGTTTTAGAGTGGACAGTGATTTTAATTAAACAGTCAAATTAATAACACAGCCAAATCAAGATTTTATCATTTTAAGGAAACTGGCAAAGGTAAAACCTTTTTTTTCAAGACAAGAACTGGAGACAGTAATCCATGCCTTTATATCATCATGGCTGAATTACTGTAATTCCCTCTATATTGGGATAAGTCAGTCTTTTCTCGCACATCTGCAGCTTGTTCAGAATGCTGATGCATGACTTTTTACAGGAACCCCCAAAAAAGAGCACATAACTTCTGTTCTGGCTTCACTCTACTGGCTGCTTGTGCATTTTAGAGTCCATTTTGAAATTCTTATGTTTGCTTTTAAAGTTTTAGTTGGTCTTGCTCCACTTTATTTATCTGCACTTCTCCTTAGGTCAGCTGACCAGCTGCTCCTGGTCATCGCCATCTCTAACCGGAGGCTGAGGGGACAGGGCCCGCTCTATCTGTGCACCTAACTTGTGGAACAACTTACCTCCGCCCAATCGTTAGGCTCCCTTTAAAACCCGTCTTAAAACTCACTTCTACTCGTTGGCATTCCACCCAACCTGAGACTTGATCTTTTTTGGTTTTAAATTTATTTTATTTAGTTTTTGTTGTCTGAATTTGATTATGTTTTTTCTATTTTACCACTTTATTATATTTTATTTATTTTAATTTTTTTATTGTTTTTTATTTGTCTGCTTTTATTTTATATGTCTTTGCTGTTAAGCACTTTGCTCAGCTGTAGCTGTTGTTAAAGATCTTATAAATAAAGTGATGATAATGAGAAATCATGGTGTCATTTTTGGACTCTGAGCCAATCATTTAATCCAGCCATTTAATCTATTTCTTGAATATGTATCTCGCTGAATGTATTCGTCTATGAATGTTTCTTCTTTTATATGCAGCACATGGAGTTGACTTATGGGTGAAATGTGTTGTATAAATACTTCTTTTCATTTTCAGTTTAATGTTCCAGGTGCAGACACACTTACTGTCTGAAAGCTGGGAGATAGCTGTAGCTAGAGCTGGTAGTGAGGTTGTAGATGAGTGGCAGGTGTTTACTGATGTCCTCCACAGACCAGCTACTGAAGAAGGAGTTCAGCAGGCCCTGGTCTCCTCCTGACAGCAATATGAGAGTGAAAAACATATGAAGCATCATATTCCTAAATTCCATGCAGAAGAATTAATCATTTTCATGGTGATCTGCTGCAACAATCTCACTTGCTGTATGAACGATGCTATGATCGTACAATCTCATCCTAATGACTAACTCTGCTTTGTTTTTTCTCTTGATCTCTTTATGTTGCTGAGTCATCAGTATTCAGAGCACTCAGCTCATTTGTGTTTTGTAGCCTGCAGCCCAAACATGCTCTCCAGTGTTACCATCAAAGCTGCCATGGTTCAGGGCGTGCTCCAGCAACCTGCTGTGGGTGTGGAGTGATGGTCTGAAGACAAACACGCCGGAGTTGAAACAGTCGGGCCATCCGGGATCAGGAGCTGCAGAGAGCTCTTCCCTGTCAAACAGCTCATCCACGTTGCACAGAACCTGAAAGGGACGGGAGGTCAGCTCTGGGGTGGTGGGGGCTGTTTTCCTGCAGTCTACTGGCCTTTGTGTGGATTTTACTGCTTTACCAGGACAGCTTATATCTTCAGTAAACTGGCGTTATACTCAGAGGAGTGAACAATTAATTAATAAAATTCAAACAAAAACGTTTCAAGTTTCTGGTGTAATTTCAGTCAATTAGATGCTAGGAGCTAAAACTGAAATTATCATCCTTTAGTCCTCAGAGATAAAACAATAATCTGTTTGTTGATTCATGAAACTCCAGGACAATAAAAATAAATAAATAAATAAACAAAATGAAAAAACTTTCAAATGCACAAAGAAAAAAAGAAACATTATAAGACAGAAGCTCAAGGCTTCAAAATTATAGATGAGTTAAAACAAAACGTATGGAAATAAATAAATGAAAACAAAAAACAAGATAAAATAAAATAAAATAAAATAAATAAACTGGCTAGTGTTTACTTTTGTATTTCATTTGTTTGTTTTTAAATGTATTTAACCTAAAACATTCGATAAAGAAAAATAAATTGAATAAAATGTATTAAAATAAATAAATTTATACATCAAACAATCAATAATAAAAACAGTTAAATAACATATAAATAAACACTGACTAGTGATCATTTATTTATGTATATTTTATGTATGTATGAATTAAATAATTAATTAAATTATTAAAAAATAAAAGTAAAAAGTACTTCATTAATCGCAGAGGGAAATTGTGATGCTTTTTTCTATGTATGCATTTATTTATTTGATTGTTTATTATTGAAAGTTGTTTAACCTAAATAAATAATTTAAATATCACTACAATAAATCACTACATTCATAATTAAACACTGACAGCCCTTAAAAGCTCAGACCATCACTCCCAGCCTGAACATGATGCGTGACCCCAAGAAAAACCAAGTACTGACTCAGTCTTCAGACTTACTTGCTCCAGCTAACAGGTTTGCACTTAGAAACACACATCACACGCAACACCATGTCCTCCTCTATCTGTGATCATATCACTCACGCTGAGCCTCAGCTGCAGACCAGAAGAAGAGTTGATGGACCTACAAAGACC
Organism: Melanotaenia boesemani; assembly: GCF_017639745.1. Taxonomy (NCBI): domain Eukaryota; kingdom Metazoa; phylum Chordata; class Actinopteri; order Atheriniformes; family Melanotaeniidae; genus Melanotaenia; species Melanotaenia boesemani. Next base: position 7,873,477 of record NC_055705.1, on the reverse strand, counting down.
TTGATGATGTTTGTTACTCTCGTAGATCAGAGCTATCGGCTGCATGTGGGACATTCTGCGTTTTCTCTTTTGAAGCTGGATCAAAGTCTCTGTGTTATGCATGATAAAGAATCAAATCTGTGCAGATTGTTGTTTCTCTGTTTGATTTGAAGCTTTAATAGTTCGTTATTACAGCTTGTGAAGGCTGTAATGATACGTTTATTACCGAAATGCTAATTATGTATTTTACGACAGATGTCAGGCTCATCCTGGTGTTGATGAAGCCAGGTGTTGAACATATAGAGCGTCATGACTGCAGCAGAACATTACTGATGCAGGACGAAACCAATGAGACTTCTCTCAGTAAAGCTGTCAGAAAAAACTTTAAACGAGTGTTTTCTTAAATATTTTAATGACTGGTGACAGACAGAAACCAGCTGTTAGATGAAGTCGTGCAGTCACAATGATATGTGCTTATAGATGTTAATATGTGCTAACTCTCTTTGGGTCTACTCCAAGGTTCTGTGCTTTGACTTCTCCTGGGGCCTCATATACAAAGGATTGGGTAGCTTTCATACTGAAAGAGGTCTTACGACCAAAACTGAGAACGTATGTACAACTAAAATTCTTGTGTTCTAACATCTTAACATAACATGAACAAAGAAAAACTATCAGTTTACTTTGCAGTCTGTCTTTTTTGAATCACAAGAGTTTGTGTGGGATACTCACAGCAGGTAAACCCACCCAAAGTTGTTTTTTGTACATCCCGACGTGTGCTTGGAACATGGCGTATGAAACATTTTGATGCTTATGCAAAGTTTGGTCATCATCTGCTTCCTCCCTCTTGGCAATATTTTCCATAAATATGACACTGAGTTCTATATATGCAGATGACACCCAGCTCTATCTTTCCATCAAACCCACCCACCTCTGTCATTGGTTCCCATAACTTTCTCAAACTAAACAGTGACAAAACTGAAGTCCTCAATGGCGCTGAATCAGTTCTCTTATTTCCTTTTTTTTTTTTTTTTTTTTTTTTTTTTTTTTTAACCTGTCTTGTCCAGCATCGTTGCAAACAGAATGATTGTCTGGCTGCTGTCTGATGCCGGGCAATTTTACTCTATCAAGCAGGGATTTATACTACATGTATAAAGTCCCTCTTGATGAAAAACTTTATTAAATCAGACTCTTAATGCTGGACTCGACCGGAGGGGACAGAGAGAGAGAGAGAGAAAAGAAAGTAGAGAGAAGAGGGAGGGGAGAGAGAGGGACAGAAAGGGTGTGGGGAGTGCGGGTGGGGGACTTGAAACATCATACAGAAGACCATGTAATCCATACTACCTACAACATATATAGCTAAGATCATCCTAGCCAGTAGGTCATTACACAACTAGTTGATAATAGTAACAATAATAATAATAAGAGTAAGAGTAATAATAATAATAAGAACAGAAATAATTAAAAAAAGAAACAAAATATGATAATAGATATAAGTGAAACTGCTGTATTCAAGAACACGCGCAGAGAAACCTGTGTGGATGTGTTGGAGAACTCGGCCACACGGCGACGCAAAGACTGTGTGGAGACGTTAAGGAAGGAGTGACCATGCAGAGTGATCATGCAGATGCCACCTCACTTGAACAGAGGCCAGAGTCAGGCCAGCGGTCCCGAGACCCAGGCCACCGCCCCCCCTGCAGGCAACAGATCCCGACCGGTCCACAGAGACGACCACTCGCCCGCCCAGGAAGGCAGCAACAGGAGGCCCCAGCAGGAGCCGCCCTGCGGACACAGGGCACCGGCCCCGGCAGGCCGAGGCCAGCAGTCCCCGACCCCCCCGGGCACCGGCCGCCCGGGACAGACGGGGCAGAGGGCCCGGGCCCAGGAGCGCAGGGACACCCCCCCCCACAGGCCGAGGGCCAGCACGCCACCCGGGGGGACCCGGCCCGCCCAGACGGCCACCACCAGAGGCCAGCCCCACACCCCAGCGCCCAGCCGCACACCCCGAGAACCAGTCCTGCCCCCCCCCAGACCAACACACACACACACAAACACACACACTCTCCTTCCACTCCTCCATTTATCCTCCCACGCATACACCATTCAACCCTCACATACTCTGTCCTCCCACACACACACACCATCCTTCCACCATCCATCCTTCCACACACACACCATCCTTCCTCCCACACACTCACCATCCTTCCACCATACACTCTCCCACACCTATCCCATCCTCCCACACACACATCATCCCTCCACCACTCATCCTCCCACACATACACCATCCTCCCTCTCACACACCATTCATCCACCTTCACCCCTCCCATACACACACACACACACCTTCCTTCCACTACCCATCCTCCCACACATACATCATTCTCCTACACCAAACATCCACCTTCACGTACCCCATCCTCCCACACACACACACCACCCCTCCATCACCCACTCTCCCAAACATACACCACTCCCCCACACACACACCATCCTCCCTCCCATACACCATCCATCCTCCCGCACACACACCATCCTTCCACCATCCATCCTCCCACACACTCCCCCATCCCTGCACCATACATTCTCCCACACATACCCCATCCTCCCACACATACATCATCCCTCCACCATTCATCCTCCCACACCCACACCCACACCACCCCCCCTCCCACACACCACGCATCCACCTCCACACACCCCACCCTCCCACACACCATCCCTCCCTCCCACACACCATCCCTCCCTTCTCTTATTTCCACTGACAGCTCCTCTGTTTCTCCCTCTTCCCAAGTCTGTCCATGCAGGGATTTCCAGTACAGAATCATGTCTGTTTTTAATTAAGTTCTGCATGAAGGCCCAAAATACATCCAAGGCCACCAGCCTTGATACAATACATGCCTGGTCCATTGTGCACAGAGATTCCTCCTGAGTCTCTGAATCTTTTAATATTATATGCTGTAGGTGGTGGGAGCTTCAAAGTCTTTTTCTCTGAAATTCATCTACAATTTTTATATGCAGGTTGTCTCAGATTGGTGAACCTCTGCCAACATTTACATCTAAGAGACTCCGCCTCTCTGCTCGGTGGTTAGTTGGATCACAGGTTCAATATTGGCTGGAGACTTCTTATGCAGTCTGTCCTCTCTGTGTATGTATGTATGTATGTAAAAGCATAACAATTCTATATTGACTCTAAAAGTGAATGTGAGTGATCACAAATAGGATAAAGCAGGTAGAGAAAGTGTAATTAGGTGTGGTATGCGGTGGCTGCTCTATTCAAACATCCAATTATAATGTATTAGTAAAATATTGTTGTTGAGGGAACTCACGAGTGTGTCAGCATCCAGGAAGACACATTTTCTAAACTGGGTTAGTGTCCAGCAGTGAATCTTGGTGAAGGTGATGCCAAGCTCCGGACGCCCCAGCAGGGAAAGGTAGAGCTGGTCCTTGCTGTCCATCCCGTCCACCATGATGACCTCATTAAACTCCTTCTCCAGGGAGAATCTGTGGAGGTGGGCATGTTTCACTTCTGTTCAGATCCTTCTTGGGAAAATAACAAAAAAGAACTACTACCTTGTCTGCTCTGATATGTTTGGTGTAACCATGACGACAACACAACGGGTTGTCCCGTGCCGCCGCAGGCTTCTGGCGACCACCACAGCTCCTGGACAGTAGGAGTCTGAGGTGATCAGGGTCACAAAGGCCTCAGAAGCTGTAAGTAGAGCAGGAGCAGGATCAAGATTATGTTAGTCTATGTTTCATATTTCAGTCACTAATGCTTCTTTTTTTAAAGTTTCCATTTTAAAATCCTGTTTCCTGTCCTACGGGATGATGATCAGCTCAGACTGGGAAACCAAAGCGAATTACACTTCTGGTTCTGAAAGTTCAGCAGCTTTAGGCCTTCAGTTTTCGAACTGAAAGAAAATATCAAAATCTAATAGATCTGATGACCAACCTGACATTTCTGATGTTCACTTCTACACGGAGGAGATCTGGAACATGCTTCGCTCGCTCAGTCCTGAGGGTTCATCTCTGCACCAGGTGGTACCAGAAGAGTCACTAAATCCAGTGAGGATGATCTCATATCTCTTTCTGCAACGCAAAGTTGCAGCTCCTTCTGTTTTTATGGAGGAATAAAGCAGAAAAATGACGTTTCTGTTTCCTTCTTCTGATCCGTTTGTCCATCTGGTCATTCAACCAGCAGAGAGGGGCCTTTACTGGGTGTTGTGCAACAACCTGACCCTGATGGCCTCCAAGCTGTGTTGACTTTCACATCCCAGCGTCACAAAACACACACTGCTTTCAAAATATCCACCTCTTCAACATTTCTGCTGCCCTACAGTATGGATGGTTTGTAGCCAGCAGGAGGCGACCTCCATGTAAAAATAAATCAAGCTTTCACTTAATTTGTTACCCGAGTAAACATGTTCTTAAAATAAGCTATACACACACATGTAAAAAGTGATGTTTAGGTGGTTTTAAAGTAAATAAACATGACTATAAAATCTACAAACGAGTCCTGCAGTCTGATCCACCTTGTTTCTAATGCTTTGTCAGAAACTATAACTTTAAAAATGAATAGAAGTTTAACTTTGTAAAATGTTATTTTAATAAAGAAAAATCTTTCTGAATCAGCTCATCTAAACTTAGTACTTGTATTTGGTCGATTATTTCTACCATTTAATGAATTGATGAATTATACATAAGGCCTGATTATTCCCTTTACAACAAGATATAATTTGAAAAAATGTTTCACTAAATAAAAATGGGATGCACCCCACAGCAAAATGTGACCAGACTGGTGACCAGCATGAGGACGAGGTACTAAGCTGGTGTAGCTGCATATGATCATCAAGCTACTGGGGTGACAGTGTAAAATGTATAAAGTGGAAAAATGGCTGATATGTGTTGTTTTTTCCTTTTTTACTATGTGAGAGTGTAATCATCCAATCCACCAAAGAACTCAAAACAAGATGAACACCAGAAGGGAATTTTGGCACATTTTTTGGGTGCTACCCACATGTTTAGCTGTGTTGCTCCGTCCCCAGAAGCAAAATCCTTACAAGTTATACCTCGCTGTCAAGGTGACTAATCAGGCTTTCCTACTATGTATAACACAGGACCGGTTGATTATTAAAAGAGACAAATAACTGTACAAACATTAATTTCCTTAGTTTTTTAAAACTAAGTTTAGATGAGCTGATTCAGTTATGAATAAGGTTTTTTGTTTTGTTTGTGTTTGTTTTTTCAAATGACATTTTACAAAGTCAAACTTTAATTTCAGGTGGAGGTATGTTTTTTTCCAACTTGAAAAAAGAAGTTAGCTGTTCCCACAACAAATCCATAAACAGTCTTGTTCCCTACAGTCTGATAACCGACATGAATCTTAAATAAGCTGTTTTTTAGATGAGGCTAGCTGTTCCCAATGTTTTCAGCCTTTGTTAAAGGTAATGCTAACTAAACAAAGCTAAAGTAAGCTAATCAAGGCTAGAATCACCTGTTAACTATCCATCCATCCATTATCTACACCAAACCACTTAGTACAGTTTACGGTCGTGGGGAATCTGGAGCTTATTCCAGCAATTAGCAGGTGAGAGGCAGGTACACCCTGGACATGTGGCCAGTCCATCACAGGGCTGCTGACTCACTAGCAAAGCAGTAAATCATGTTCACAATCAACAATTTAATCTGTAAAAAGTCTTGTTACAGTATGATAGTCAACATGAATCTTAAATCAGCTTGTTTCAGATTTTAAAAGAAAACCTGTTAGAGGAGGTTAGCTGTTTTCAATGTTTTCAGTCTAAAGCTACGGCTAAACAAAGCTAAGCTAAGCTAAACAAAGCTAAGCTAAGCTAAGCTAAGCTAAGCTAAAGTAAGCTAATCAAGACTAGAATCACCTGCTGACTTACTAGTAAATCAGTAAATCGTGTTCACAAAATTTATCAGAATTTAAATCAGTAAAGTCTCTAACGTTTGTCAAGCAGTACAAATTTGTTTAAAGTTTTCATAAAATATTTAAGAGACAAAGAGACAGATAGAGCGATAGAATATTATTGTGTGTGCAAAGGCTGATTATCATCAGATTTTACACAAAAACAGCACACAGAAATAAACTATACAGCCTTTTATTGAAAACAAAAACCCACCAAAAGATTGGACAATGGCTGATATAATCACATGTAACAGACTGAGAATATTTGAATAAAAAATACATATAACACACTTCAAATTGAATAATTAGTTAATAAGCTCATCAAGCCCAAAGCAAAATGTACACATTCCCCTCTGTTACATTTATTTACAGCTGAATGTGCGAAGCCTTTCGTCAGCGTTTGACCAGGATACCATCACAAACACAGCACGAACCTCAGGGTTGCCATGTTTACTGGCTGCTGAGCTAAAGATAAAGAAGAAGCCTTCAGCATCAGGTGGAAACTGTCAGTGCAGTAAAAAAAACAACTTTCTAAAAGGACAGCTTTAAAAAGCAGCAGTGAAAGCAAAAAGAGAAGCTGAGAGTTTCTGAGGGTGGGAGGATTTTCTCCCGAATGTACAACGCTTCACATCGGATTTAATACTGGAAGAGGAGAAAAATCAGGAGTGCGGCTTTAAAAGAAAAACATGAGGAAAGACTGAAACTTTGCAGGATGTTACAGATGTTCTCACACACAAACAAACAAACGTCAAACAAAGTGTGTTTTTAGTGTGCGTAGATGTAGCCCTTAATTATATTACAATCAGCAGTTTGTTTTAAAACCTCCTTCTGCTGGATTTTAACCAGCAACACCAAAAACACATCAACTAAAGTAAAGTCTAGAAGAAACAGAAATGTACAAATTTGAGAAAAATATGTGAACAGATGTAAAACACCAGCTCCAGGTCAGACCAACATTGTGAGATGATTTTGTTTCTCTGAACTGAGAAAGACCAGCAGCTGTGTCGTCTTTCACTTCCTGTTTCTTCTGCAGGAAGAGTCGGAGTGGGTTTTCTTCTCTGGACCAAAGGCAGCGTTGGCTAAACTTCTAGTTGGTCTGGAGGAGGTTGCTGAGAACTGGACATGAAAGGAAAGAAATTCAGAGTTTGGTATGAAGACGCTTCGCTACCTGTGTTCAGTGACAAGGAAGGACCAGCTCGGATGTCATGTTGGAACAGGATTCAGAACCCACCTTGTGGTTCGGACTGAGTACCTTGGTGACCTTTTCCGCTCTCTGGATCTGCACCTGAACAAGAAGCACTTTGATCAGGTGATGCTGTGATGGCAGAACCTCACTTCCTGTTTCCTGTTGACCACAAAGAGCCACTGACCTCCCTGCATCTTGAAACAGAGTTTCTTCTTCTGGTAAGCGATGTAACTGGAAGCTGCTCCCATCAGAGCCACTCCGATGGCGCTGACGATACCGGCTATCTGCCCAGATCCTGCTGCTTCTGCAGACAGGAAAGAAGAAGATGTGGATCTGAAGGACCTGCTTCACAGCTTCTGCTTTTAATGAGCCTGAGTCAAACCTGGACTGAGGAAAAAGAATGTTTTATCCTGATTCTGTCAGCAGAATCACTTTAAAAATACTTTTATCACGCATAAAAGATGGCTGGGGATTCTCAATCTGGGCAGGATGGAATTCCAGAATATAAATTTCAACGTTGGATAAAACCAGATCCAAAATCTGAGGATAAAGTTTGATTCAAATTAAATATATCAAGTTAAAAAATATTTAAATATAGAGTTACAAATATTTTAAATAATAATAAGAATAAAATATAAAATATAAAAATAAATTTAAAATATTTTATAAAATAATAATTAAATCTAAATACAAATAAATGAAAAAAATTACTAATAATAATAAAATACATGTAAAATAAAAAATAAATTAAAGGAATGTATGTAATGAAAAACTACAAAAAAATAAATAAATAAATAAATAAATACAAATAAAAATATATATATATTGAATAAAATAGAAAAAAGATAAGAAAAACAAATAAACAAAATTCTATTACATAAAAAATAATTATTTCTAAAATCACATAAACAAAAATGCTAAATGCTTCTGAAGTGGAGCTTTATTACCTGAAAACAGCCCTCAGACGCTAATAATAACAGCCAGGCAACAATATAAACCTGTTTTAGACTTTTAGGTTAAATATGCAAATTATGCAACTCATTAACAGTAATTACAATTTTATGTGTGTGTGTGTATATATATATATATATATATATATATAGATTTTTTTATTTTTTTTTAAGTAAAATATGTTTGAAGATTATAATGAAGTTATACTAAAGATAACAGATAATTGTTTGTGATTGGTTGGTAGAAGTCACGTGATCTTCAGAGCGTTAGTTTAGGCGAGTATATAACATATTCTCAGTTGTCCACCAGGTGGCGGTGTGTAACAGTTAATGCTGCGGTCTGTGGAACAGCTGACACAAACATAAGGGACAGAATACACAGAGTCAAGGAGGGTCAAAACAAACAAAGAAGACACCAAAACCACAGAGAACACACCCAAAATCCAGGATGGAGCACGCACACACACACACACACAGTGTTAAAATAACACGAATAATAAAACTGGTCCATGAGTCAGGCCTGTCATGTGACAATGTCACAAGCTGGATTAGACAACACAGAAATAAACAAAGAACAACTAATGCTCATATTTCCTACACACACACAAAACCCCTGAAGTGGATCTGGTCCTAACTGAATCAGTCCAGAACCAGTATGTATACCACAGTTCGGGAACTTTCTAGGATACTGTTCCCAAAATGAGAAACATGCTGTTACTTCAGGATTGCACTGCTGCAATTCCTGATCGTCTGTCCCAAAAAGGTTCTGAAAAGTTAACTTTATTTATAATTTGTCATTTAAAACAACATATGTTGACTAAAGTGTTGTACAACTAAGAGATAAAATACAAAATATGAGACTAAACAACCATAAACAAATATAAAAGAAATGCAATCGTGAAACTAAATTGTTTAACAAAAAAATGCCAAAACTCAAACCGGTTTGAAATCTAGAGTAAAAATTTGTCTTTACACAAGAGCCCACTCTGTGGAACCAGCTCCCAGTTCAGCTTCAGGAAGCAGACACCCACTCTCCCTGTAAGATCAGGCTTCCTTATAGCAGGTCTGGCTTTGTGACCCTTATTCATCCCTTTAATTGTGCTGCTCCAGGCCGAGGCTGCTGGGGGACGTCTTATGACGCACTGATGGATGGAACGTTTGATCTGTTTGCTTCCTTAGCTACGTAATTATTTTTAATGAACTGCATGATAAATCCTACATAAACTCCACGTGATTCTTTTATTTATCATATTTTTCAGACCAGTTTCAAACAGAATTAAGGCTTAAAGTACAAAAAATTTAAAATCAGACTGAACACAGAAATATTCATGAACTTCAGAAAACGAAAGGAAAGAACATCACCTGAGACAGGATAATAAAAATATGGCAGTTCTGAATGCTGACTATGAGAAGAATGTGTGTGTGTTTGTGTGTGCGTAAAGCTGCAGCAAACAGGCGTGTCCCCACATGAAGTTATGACTCAGCTCTGGATTAACTTCTAGTGAAAATCACCATCATCATCCAACATATAATGAAGCATGGTGACTCAAACAAGAAGATCTGATCATAAAAACACACACACACACACACACAAAGTGTACATGGGCTTTATGGAGACACACCCAAACACAAGGTGTGTGTGAATGCTGCAAATCCACAGGAATGAAGTCGAGACGGCTCACTCACTGACACCTCATACCACACACTCCCAATAATCCCAACAGAACCAGACACAGTAACTGGTTTTATCACACAGCGGTGGTCCACTCCACCATCATCATCATTTTATGAAGGTAAGTCCATCAAATCTCCTGATCCTGACGGGTCAGGGCAGAGCCTGCAGGAGGTCCGCGACTCTGTCTACGAGAGGCGTTAAGATTTGCTTTAAGTTGGAGAGCCACACATAGAACTCCTCTGGTATGTTAGCATTTAGCTTCTTCAGGATCTGGTCCCACAGGTCTGGATCTGCAACAACAACACAACGGCAGCAGGTTTTAGCCAGAGGAACCAGACCTGGGCTACCAGAGTGAAGGAAAAACACAGCACCGCCACATTCAGGACCAGAAACCGTCTGCAGAACCAGACACGGCTGCTACAGCCTCCCTGGGTTTAAACAACACGAGAGGTCATCCAGAAGCAGCCTGACAAGTTTTACCACCAATGAAAGATAAAAGAGCTGCGTGAGCACAGCTTCCTCCATGAAGGGAAGCAGGAAACGCACATAGATGGAGGGAAACCCCAAAACACCCGCAGGGGCACTCAAACACACAAATGCAGGAAAACACACACACACACACATCTCCATCAGACGTCTCTAGACACAGCAGGTCTGATTCAGGTGTGTCAGACTGGTGGTTTGTAAAGACTGGATCACAGTCATAGACCCACTCAGGTCTTCTTCCACTCACCAAGTCCTGAGTGAAAACATTTATGCTACAGAAGAGGAGGAAGAGGAAGGAGAGAAAGAAAAGAAGTGGGAGAAGTAGAAGAAGACGGACAGAAGGAAGAAATATTTGAAAAAGAAAGAAATCAATTTAGAAAAAGAAGAGGCAGAAGAGGTAGAGAAAAGAGGAAGATAAGAAAGAAAAAGTGGAAAAAAGCAAAAAAAAAGAGGATAAAGATGACAAAAAAGGAAGCAGAAAAAAAAGAAGAGGAAGCAGAAGAAGAGGGGGAAGTAGAGGGAGAAGAAGGAGGAACAAGAACAGGAAGAGGAAAATAAAGAAAAAAAGAGAAAAGAGAAAGAAAAAAGAAAGAAAAAAAGTAGAAGAAGAGTAGATTTACCTTGAGGCTGGTCAGCTCCACCTGTGAGGAACACAGACCAGGTGATTACTCCACAGAAAAAGCTAACTGCTAATGCTAACACTGTCAGTGTACACGAAAACCCTTTCTGTTTCCATGGAAACACTATTATCCGGACCTCTACTTCCCAGAGAACACAGAGCCTCTCACCCCGCTTTTACCTTATCGAATAAAATTTATACAAACTGCATCTGATGAGAGAAAAGAAGCATGAAAACATACCCTGATGATCAGGAGCAGGATCTTGTGCACGGCCTGGAGAAAGAAGGAAAAGGTTCCAGTTAGACTCTGGGAAGTTTTTCCTTCCAAACATGAGAATTAAAACTGTTAGCAGAAGAGCATCGAAGAGCAGGAAGCTGCAGCTGCTGCATCATAACTCCATCCTGCAGGATGAAATCCAAACATGTGGTTCTGATTCAAGTCCGAGTCCTGTGGATTTTTATTCCCCACCCTTTTGTTTGGTAGGAGCAGCTAATGGATTCCATGTTGTGCCTGAACAGAACTAACAGAGAGACATCGTCTGAGAAAACTGACTGAATCCATCTTGTGATGACTAAAAGCTTCACTCAAAATGTCAGAAGAACTTTAAATTAGTTTATTTTAATCATTTAATCGAGCTGCTTTGGTTTTTTCTGAAGCTGAATCCATTTTGAGAGAAAGAAACACATTAACATTCCTGATCTGGTGCGTGTCATGAGGAGAGGACGTAACCACAGATTCTGCTTGTTAAAAATAAATATGCAACTGATTTTGCCAAAATCCATTGTGGATGCTTTAAAAGGAAGAGTTTTACTCTGAAGTATTTCTGACTAACAGTGAACTGAGGAGTCCTGAACAAAGTTTAACCACATCTTAACCGAGCAGTCATGAAATGTCTGGCTGCTGCTTCCTGAAATATGAAGTCTGACATATGAGAAGCTCGGGGAAAAGATGTGGATGCAGGTGGACCTCCATCTGATCAGCATCAGGATCTGATCTCCTGTATGGTGTGTTTGAGAAGTTTTTCTTGTATAAATGTGTTTTTTTTTGGGGGGGTTTTTTTTGTCTTTTGGGTGAAGAAGCCTCTGTCTGAAGGTGTTGGGTCTGAACTAGTGCGGAGCAGTCTACTGCTTCATAATGAAAACGGTTTTTTTGTTGTTATGAAATGGATTTGTTGTTTTAAAAAATATTAGGAACATAATGCAGTGAAAAAAGTGTTTGAGGGGGAACTTTTTTACTGCTGCACCGCTAAAGATGCGTGCACCAAAGCTCCATGGATGTGAAAATGGACAGAGAAAGTTCTGAAAGGGAAGCTGCTGCAGACATTGCTGAGAAAAATGAACATTGTTGATTTTTTTAAAAGGTGAAACATGGATGAAACAGCTATTCATGGAAAATGCTCTGAAGCAGCCTCTGTCTGAGGGTGTTGTTGGGCCTGACATGCATCTGGTTGTTTTATTTGAAGTGACTCTTGCTCTCAAAACATAACATTCTTATCTCCTTAAACGTGGGAACTGCTCTGTTTGTTTGTATTTGAAGAAATGCAGTCAGATTACTAAAAAATAAAATAAATAAAAACAGAAGTCTTACCTCCTGAGCGACCTCCATCAGGCTTGTAGCCGCTGTCAGCAACATCCAACAGGTCTGAGTCACCAAAACTTCCACCACCTGGAAGAAGCCACCAACACAATAACATTCAGACTCCCATCAGGCCCTGGTGATCTATCTCCATCACCCTCTACACCAGAACTGCTTCCAGTGCCACAACATCTCCCCCTCAGGAAAAGGTCATGTTATCAGTTTTTTGGGGGGTTCAGAGTGATTATTTTCATTCCTCCAAGCTTTCACAGGGAAAGTTTTCATTCAGATTATTAGAGAAGGAGAAACACCAGAAACTGCTTTTCCCCCATTTAAAGACACAGTTATGGACTTTTACTGACAGTCCAGGTCTCTACTGTGCAAACATTGATGCTAACCCCACTGAGGTCCTGTTAACGGATGATTTATGAGATAATCTATAATGATAATAAAACTTTTAATTATATGGCACTTAGTTCAGCAGCACAGAACTAAATAACAGTGAAACTCCTTGAAATGGCAATATAATAATACTAATAATATAATAAATAAATAAATAATAATATAATAAAACTCCAATGCATATTTTATTCCCAGTAGAACATAAACAACATATCTGATGTTGAAACTGAGACATTTTACCATTTCATGGAAAATGGTATCTCATTTTGAATTAGACGGCAGCGATACGTGTTAAAAGTTGGAATACAAGCAACAAAAGGCTGGAAAAGTAACAACTGCAGGAGCATTTGACGACCAATTAGGTTAATTGGCAACGGGTCAATAATACATTTAAGTATAAAGGAGCATTTCAAAGAGGCAGAGCCTCTCAGGTACATTGTTTACATTCTAATGGGAAAAAATATGGGTTTAACTGACTCATTCTGTTTTTATTTACATCTTACACAGCGTCCCTAATTTGGGGGGATTTGCATTGTAAATAAAATCAGAAAGTTAAAAAAGCTATCTGGTAAAGGTAACAGTAACAACAAACACAACAATAATATATTTAATCTGTGTAGCAACCCTTTTCAACAAAGTTTCAAAGCTCTCAGCCACAAAAAATGGACAAGGCAGCCAGATTCGCAGCAACAGAATATGTAATAAATACATCAAGCCCCTCTGTAAAAGGAAAGGTATATGGATGGATTTAAAGATATCAACAGATGTTGACTGAGTACAGCAGGCAAAGAGGTCCATGTGGGAGGGCTCTGGTGTAAAAAGGCCTATCTCCCTTTATCACAAACTGTGACCTACGGATAGTTAAAAAATCATAGTGGTCAGAAGGACACATTCCAGGTCAATAAGTCTGAATTAGTCAACAGAAGGAGCCCTGACTCATACCTGAGTACAATGAGTTAAAGTAGTCAAGGTGAGAACAGACAACAACCAAAATGACAGACTTTGGGGAACCAAACCTTCAGAAAACTTAAGAACATTTTGGGGCATCCAGGATTTAATATCAGAAAGACAAGCAGTCCACAGACTCACAGGGCTGCTTTGAGTTTTATCGACATGTGTAGCTGAGTGTCATCGGCATAAAAATGGAACTTATAGAGGCCAAGAGGTAGACAGAGGACAGAAGTGGACCAAGGACTGAGCCCTGCGGTGCACCACAACTGAGCTGAACCACTGAGGAAGTAAAATTATTCTTCAGAAAAAGTGTCAGAAAATGTTCTGTTAGAGAAAGATGAGCATAATAAGCTAAGAGACTCCTGTGGTGTCACACGACTACTTTAATGTCAGGTACAGACCGACATCAGTCTGCAGATGAAACAACTCCTGCACCAGTCAGGCCTTCAGTGGACTCACCTCCTCCACTCCTTGTTGGTTTGTCTGCAGGTTTGTCAGGTTTCGGGTTGGGGTCTGCACACACAAGCACACTATCAGCATCGCTAAAGAAGTGAAAGATGTCAACAGAACTGGACACAAATGTGGGACAGTAAGCAAGTCTTTCAATAAAGTCTTCCTCACCTGGTTTGAGGGCATCTGACAGATCAAATTCATCTGGACCACCTAGAAGACATTTGGCCTTGTTAATACACTGAACATGTGAAACTCATGTTCTGATTAGCTCAAATCAAACAAATACAACCTACCGAAATCACCAGAACTTGGTTTCTTGGGTTTTTTGGTTGGAGGGTCGTCTGCAAAAATAACAAGACATTAAACTTCAGTGAGATGCCACTTCAGTAAATCTTCTAAAATGAGATGAAATGAAAACCTGGATAATCATCTCCAATTCAGATTTTGATACCAGCTTGATCAGGTACCGGGTGGAAAACATTATTCTGTACCAGCTGTTTGGAATCTAAAGCAATACCTAAAGTTATCAAGGTCAACTGGACCGAGGTTAAACGTTCTGTCTAAATCAACACAAGCAAATAAGCATAAATCTGCTATGAAATAAAACAGAACTGGTTTATAATCTGTCCAAAGGACAGAATATACAACAACAGTAGTGGGCCCAGAACAGAACCCTGAGGGACTCCACAGGTCTGTAGTCTCTCACATCACCTAATTTATGTTAAGTGATATTGTTTGTTTTTTTTTAAGTTTTAAAATGAATTTTTATCCCTTGAATTTTGTGTTTTACTATATGACCTCAATTTCCAACGGATAAAAGAGTATAAAGACTTCAACCTGTCAAACACAACATTTAAATTTGTCTGGGTTGACTCAGCTGGGGCCTTCAGAGGTCAAAATACATTTGACTTTTATCTAGTTTTTTCTTTTTGTTTGGTTCAGACAGTGAAAAACTCTTCAATTGACAGGGAAAGCAGATTTCCTCCACATAGGAGCAAATTCCAAGATATTCAATGTTTTAGAACTGATTCCAGTTTCACTGTTAAATTCTGTCCACGCTGAAATCATAGCACTCTAAAATCCACAATAAATCCCATTAAAAAAGATGCTGGGATCAACACTGTCAATGGCCAAAAGTAAAGTCCAACAAAACCAGAACTGTGACTTGTCCAGAGTCTTCAGCCATCACAATTAGGGATGCACCAGTACAGATACCAGTACCAGGTATCTTTACTTGAACCCGATGCGAATGTAAAAAAAACTAGGGCTGTCGAAATCAATGTGTTAATAAGGAGATTAATTTCTGAAATGAACTGGGTTTGTTTTAATGTATTAACACATAAACACAAAATTCTTACTCGTGTCGTATTAAAAGTCTGAATTTGGCGTTATCTCTGCAAGAAAAGCTGATTTTGGGCAAGTAGGTGCTTTGTTAAATCAGTAAACCAAATCCATAAAAAAAAAAACTTTATCCTTCTTATTTTTTAAGTTTCTGACAGCCTTACATTTACAGGATGGCTGCAGGATGACTCATGTGGTATTTCACACAATTAACCACTCCTTACCAGTAAACTGTAACAGATTTATTAGAATTCATATCGGTATTCGGTATAGGAAAGTACTCAAATGTAAGTACTTATATTTGATTGGAAAAATGCTGTATCAATGCATCCCTAGTATTAATGTTGTTAGACACATTGAGCAGATTTAGTAGAAAACTAGACTGAATTTGATCTGAAATAAGAAGCAATATTTGAGTTTCAGGTCAGAGCTGCAGCATGTATTTACCTGGTCCAAACGCATCACTGAGGTCTAGCTCGCCTGGAAGAGAGACGAACATGGATCAGTACACAGAGACCACCCTCTAATGCCACACTGATGTAAAACTCATGGGACTCAAATGTTCTGGAAAACCAGCAGAACATTTCATGTAATGGGATGAAACCCATCTAAGAAGAAGCCATGATGGGCTTTCCTTCAAAACCCCTGGACATATTTTAGCTTATTTTAGCACATCCTGATGCTTTCCAGATTATTTCCAGATACTTTAACTGGATCAGCGTGAAACCGCATTTCTAGAAAACTCATTACATGGAAGAAAAACTTCAATTTTTAATTTAATTTGGCAGAATTTCTCTTTGAGAAGTCCTCACAGAGAAAGAAATCTGGAATTTGATGTCAACAAAACAAACACACTCAGCAACAAGTGAGAGGATACAAACCTCCAGAGTTCGGTTTCCCCGGGGCCTTCGGCTGCTCTTTGGGCTTTGCAGTGCTTGGTTCTGTAGAGACAAGAAGATGTTAATGTGTCTCCTTCCACGTGAACGTACAAAGAAATGATGCCGGTAAAATGTCTCAGAAGCTCACCCGGATCCCCCAGAGCATCTGACAGGTCGAATTCTGCAGGAGGAGAATACCATTAACAGTTTTACTTATCAGCAGAAACATGTGCTGCACTGCAGTGTTGCAGGAAGTCAGAGAGTTTGTTTACTGGTTACCATGGCAGCACTGACTGACACACGAGCAGCTCCATTACTCACTCCTCCACCACACAGGAAGGTGGAGGACAGACTTTCAGAGGCTGCAGCTCCGCTGCTTCAATCTGAAAAGATCACTTCATTTTCCTCTCAGGGAGCATCTCAATAAACCTGATCACACAGAGCAGATCTACTTAGTTTGTACTTCCTGTTTTTATTATCAGGAAACAGGAAGTAGATGGAGAAAAGTGACAAAGTAGATCTGTCAGTAATTTAAAACCTTACTGTTAAAAGGCTGCAGACTTATCAGTGTATTTGATTTTAATTCCTTCCTTTTTCACATGACAGGAAAATAAAAGCGTCATCAACTGATCTTATTAATATATTGACCCAGTCCTTTTTTCCTCTGGTAAATATTTCACTGTATTCCTAAAAGAAGGAAAGTCCTGCAGATCTCAGCAGTGTGAACACACACCTGCAGAAAGGTGTAATAACATAGCAGGTCTGACACTCAGATCCTCCAACATTAGCTGCTGAGGGACATCCCATGATGCATTGCTTTCTTTACCTCCATGTATAAATATAAGACTGCTTTTGTTGGTTTAAAAAAGGAGGTTTTCCTCTCCACTGTCGCCTCGTGCAACCCAGGATGGATTAGCAAATCAACTGAATTGAAGTGATTATAAACTGGACTAATGTGGATCGCATAATGGATTTGTCGAACTATAATAAACTGTAACTTTTAAAACGCCGTACAAATAAAGTTGTATTGAATAGAAGATAAAACAGCAGCATGGTGGAAAGTGGGACGGAACCAGAAAGTCCACATTCCTGCCTTAGAAAAGGAGTAAACACCGAACCGACCAACGTTACAGTCTCAACTATGATTAGATTTCATGCGTCGCCTTAAAATAACGCGCACTAAATCACACACACACACACTTTACGAAGTTCGGGAAAGAAGCTTACCGTCCTGAGTTAAAGTTCCGGAGACCAGAAACAGAACAAAAGCGAACCTCAGAACCGACTTCATGGTGTTTTCAGCTGCTCTGCTCCTTTGCTTCTCTGGGTTTGAACTCGCAGCTCCGTCTGGGAGGACAGAAACTTTGATGGTGTCCGCTTACAGTGTGACTCAGCTCTGCCGGGCGTGGCACGCGGGGCTAGGGAGGGTGGCCGCGGGGCAGCAGGGTCCAAACCCCTGGTAAACGACAAGAAACCTCGTGTATCTCTATTAAACACTAGATAGAATCTAAACTATCTAAGTTATTTATTTATTTTTAAATCAAACACTGTTTTTTACTTCATCGCAGCAGCACGAGGACAAAATGAGCAGAACAGCTACGTCAAAGGCGTGGACTGCACCACCCAGCAGAACCAACACCAACTTCTGTCTGCCATCTAGTGTTCTGTTTGATCTTATCTATCTACAACCCCATTTCCAAAAAGCACAGTCTAAGCTGTAAATAAAACAGCTAATCTTATTTGCCCATGTTTTATTCCAAATAGAACAACATAGACGTTGAAACAGACATTTTATCATTTCATGGAAAATATGACCTCATTCTGAATCTAAGGCAGCAACACGTCTGTAAAAGGTTGGAACAGGAGCGACAAAAGGTTGGAAAAGTAACTGGCACAAATAAACAACTGGAGGATCATTCTACAACTAATCAGGTTAACTGGCAGCAGTTCAGTAACATGACTGGTATGAAAAGAGCATTTCAGAGAGGTAGAGTCTCTGAGATGTAAAGAAAAGAAGAAAGAAATATGTTCTTCAAAGTAAAACTGTCATTTACAGTTTATAGTATCAAAGGAGAATCAGGAGGAATCTCTGCGCATACAGGCAAAGAACAAAGGTCACAACTGGATGCTGGTGATCTCTGGGTCCTCAGGCAGCACTACATTAAAAGCAGACATGATTCTCTACTGGAAACCACTGCATGGACTCAGGAAGACTTCCACAAATCACTGTCTGAGAACACAGTTCACCCTGAAATCCACAAATGCAGGTAAAGCTCTGTCAGGCAAAGCTGAAGCCAGATGTGAACATGATCCAGAATTGTTGAAATTGAAAATGAGCTAATATTTTACACGAAATGGTCAAACGTCTCAGTTTCAACATATGTTGACTATGTTCTACTGGGAACGAAGTATGGGCTGATGAGTTTTGCAAATCACTGTATTTTGTTATTAACATTTTACACAGCATCCTAACTTATTTTTAACTCATATTTAAATTTATTTATTTATTTATTTATTTATTGGGTTGTGTAAAACAACATGTACACTCGTCTTTCACTTTATCAGGTCAACCTTGATAGTACCAAGCTGGGCCCCCCTTTTCCTCCAAAATTGCCTTAATTCTTGGCATCATTGAGATCCAACAAGGTGTTGGAAACCTTCCTCAGAGGTTTTGCTCCATATTGACATGACAGCATCACACAGTTGCTGCAGATTTGTCGGCTGCATCCATGATGAGAATCTCCCGTTCCACCACATCCCAAAGCTGCTCTGTTAGATTGAGATCTGGTGACTGTGGAGGACGTTGGAGTCCAGTGAACTCATTGTCATGTTCTAGAAAGCAGTTGGAGATGATCTGAGCTTTGGTGCATTATCCTGCTGGAAGTAGCATCAGAAGATGCTGCACTGTGGTCATAAAGGAATGATCCTGTCTTGTTATTCCTCATCTGCCCACTAGGGGCTCTCATTGAGCTACATGACATATTGCTGGTCATTTTCTTTTTAAGCTAAAATTAAGTCTTTATTGAAGTCTTCAACTGAACACATCTGTGTGACGGTTTTTTTGTTGGAGCTTTCTGAAAGTTGGCAGTAACAAGACTGCACTCTGCAGCAGGGACCCACCTGTCAGGTTACAACAGGGAAATCATGTATATTTAATAAGATTTAATAGCATCTGCGTTCTATTTGTGTTTCCTGAGTTAAGTCTTGTGTATCCCGGACCCTACGGTGGCCCAGAGGTGTCACAGCAAATAAAAGCCGCAACACAACAAAATAAGTCACAACACTACAAATAAAAGCCGCAACACAACAAAATAAACCACAACACTACAAAATAAACCGCAACACAACACAATAAACCACAACACTACAAAATAAACCGCAACACAACACAATAAGCCACAACACTACAAAATAAACCGCAACACAACACAATAAACCACAACACTACAAAATAAACCGCAACACAACACAATAAACCACAACACTACAAAATAAACCGCAACACAACACAATAAGCCACAACACTACAAAATAAACCGCAACACAACACAATAAACCACAACACTACAAAATAAACCGCAACACAACACAATAAACCACAACACTACAAAATAAACCGCAACACAACACAATAAACCACAACACTACAAAATAAACCGCAACACAACACAATAAACCACAACACTACAAAATAAACCGCAACACAACACAATAAGCCACAACGGAAGTTGTCTTTTTTTTTTTTTTTTTTTTTTTTAAGATTTTACCACCGGAAGTTAGCTACACCAAGTTTCAGTCCAAACAGATGGGAAGTTGGAGATTTTAGGAGGCAGCCGGAGAAGTAAGTAAAATACTGTTTGTTAATAACGTTTATTAATTTCGGCATGCGCTTTTATGAATGCTTTTAACTTTTTATGTGTAGATTAAGAGTCATTGCATGTTCGATGTATGCACACGGACGAGGTACAGTCCGTTGCGACAAAGCAAAGCTGCAAGACAGTGCTTTATTAAATGTAATTGTTAGTAACTTAAACCTACGTTTCTCTCCCTCTTAAGATAAATAAGGCCTTTCCGTTTGGTGTTTGTCTATTTATAAAGCACGTTAACGTGAAAAAAATATTTAAAACAAAAACACACCAAAAAGAGAGAGAGAGAAATATGTATTTATGCAGACTGATGCGAGCCCCCAGCACTGTCTTGCAGCTTTGCTTTGTCGCAACGGACTGTACCTCGTCCGTGTGCATACATCGAACATGCAATGACTCTTAATTTACACATAAAAGTTAAAAGGACCGGACCATTTAGAGAAGAAAAAAACTTAAGTTCTCCTTTTAACTTGCAATTTCATTTTTTAATTTTAGAACAATTATTTTTAAAAATGTTGATTAAAGAGTAGTTTATTATGTATCTCCATATTTCTGATTTATGTGGCCACAAATTTGGAGACATGAAGAGTTAAGCTACAAGTGAATAAATCTATCAGATTTGTTCCAATTTCCTGAGTGACTGAATCACCCTGATATTAATTTGTTCTTCCAGTAAAAACTGTTTTATAGAACTCCTCTTTTCACCAAATTTCCACAAAAGGAAGTGGGGGTAAAGTTAGTGTGACCCACAGAGACGTATCCAGAACCATTGCATTACTAAGGGGCCTTGTGGCAGCAATCCTGCTGTTTTTCTTTATTTCTTTTTTTTAATAAATACATTAGTTATATATGATGTTGTCTGTCTCTGTCAAGGTCAACAAACAAACAAAACAACAAATCCAACCAATTAAGTGGGTTTTTCATGACGTTACGCTTCACTGAAGAAGGAAGAGGGAGAAAGCTAACAAGTCAGCTGCAAGAGATCACCACCAATTTCATAAGAACGAATTGTGTTCTGAGAAAAGGGAAAAAAATTAAAAGGAGGAATAATTTAATAACTTACTGCAGGGATTGCTGGATAAATTTATTGGCACTTCCAGAGCTGCAGTGGCTGAGCAGATGCCCAAAGCTTCCTGGTCTGAATATGCTAAAGTGGTGGCAACAACTACCATCATGCAAAGCTTTGAATTTATCATATCTTTTTATTTTGCCTTGAAGACAGTCAGTAAGACACTCCAGTCAGAGGACAGGCAGCATGACTTGGCCTTATCGCAGCTAGATGGATTAATTGACTTTATGCAAACATACAGAGACACTGGATTTGTGTCTGCAAAAGCTTCTGCAACAGAGACCTGATATGGATCTGAACCTGTAATAAGGCAACACACAAAATGATGAAAATGAATATACTTCAGACCCAGAGCAGGCATACATAACAGACTATTTTAATGTGATAGAGGACCAGGCCTTCACTGCTCTCCATTTTAAACAAATGCAGGAGTTTGTCCACATGTTCGGATTTTTTTTTTTTTTTTTTATCTGACCAAACTGCATGAAATGGAGGCGACTGACCTGCAAAGACAGTGCACAAGACTGAGTGATGCTCTGAGCACGTCCGAATCACAGGATGTAAATGCAGTGGACCTCATCACTGAGTTGAGGATACTTGGAGAGATAATCCCGAGGGAACAGCTACATCACTTAAAACACTTTGTTACCTTAAAGGATCAAAGGAACTTTCCCAAAAGTGTGAGATTGTCTTCAGGGTCCTGTTAGCTTTTTCAGTAACGGTGACATCTGGCAAGCGAAGCTTGTAAAGTTGAAACTAATTAAAAACTATTTCTGTACATCCATGTCACAGGACAGACTGTGCAGGCTTGCCCTGCTATCAAGGGAAAAAGGACATTGCAACCAAACTGGATTATTAAGATCTTATTGCTGAGTTTGTGGTGAAGAAAGCAAGAAAAATGACTTGGACATGATCAGTGTCTGTGCAATTTATGCATGGTGTGTCGATCTCATTTGTTAGAGTTACAGTGCAGTAAACTTGTGTATAGTTGTAATGAAAATGAACATTATTTATAAATTAAAATTCTCCTAACTTGTTTAAAATGTCAAGATGCCAAAATAAAGGGACTGAGTTGATTTTATGTAAAGACACACAGTTGATTTTTTCCCCCCTATTTAAATAAAAAGCAAAAAGTCATGAAACTATATGCATGTGTATGTTGTGTTATTCTACCTAATAAAAACACATGGTAGCGGGATTTTGTTAGCAGTAGAACTAGAACAGCTGTGTCTGTGTGACTGTCCATGTCAAAGAGCAGGGCCTCACACCCGCCCTGGACATAACAGAAAGATTAATGTGAAGTATTGGTATGAAATGTCTGTTTTTCTGTTCCTGTGCATGAAATCTGCTTTCTGATCAATTCTTAAAGGCACAGTGTGTAAGATTTACTGGCATTTAGTGGTAAAGATGGGCATAGCAATGACTTCATATGCCAAGCTCAGTTGTGCCTGTACAGTAGCCATCAGTGGCCAAAATTCTTTATTACATAGACACGCTGTCAACATTGAGTGGACCCAGTGTCCTCAGGTGCATCGATGACTACTCTACAGATAACTACTTCAGTATTGTGTACTGTGAACTGTCTTCTTCTGTGGTCCATAAGGTGTTAATCATCCCAAACGGTGCTCTAATTCCTATCAAACAAAGCCGGTCCTGCAGTGTTAAAGCTTAGAGGGTTCTCAGATATCAAAATATGTTTGGCCCAAATTTGGCCTTGCTTTACACCGTTGCCTAAATGTGAGTGTAGCTGCCAAAACGCCACCACATGTGGCTGCCAAGGAAATTGCCATAATCTATTTACAGGCAGGCTTTCTGTATATGGACCACTTTTGATCCACAAAATACTTTCCAAAATCCATGTCCAGACCAACAACTGGGCCACATGTGGCCCAAAGGAGACTTGCCAAGCCAGGCTGGCAACTGATATCTGGTCCACTTCTGGCCCACACAACACTTGCCAGTGTCATAACTGAGCCATAACTGCTATCTACGTTCTCAGTCCACAAACAGAGTTGTTTGTCCATTCAGACACTGTAGTAAAAATGGTTGTGCAAATATGGCTACTGCCGTGTATGCCAAGGCAAGTGGATATAAATGGTAATTCTAGCAGAATAAAAAGATAGTTACTTAAGAAAGTGATTAGATAGAAACACATTTTTTAATGACATATCAAGTTTTCCAGTTACTGACTTTTGATTTTGTTACACATTATTATTACAATTATTTTGTTTCTAACCTTATAGACAGTCCTTCAATTTTTAGTCAGTTTTCTCCAGCGATTGACAGAAATAAACCAAATATTGCATTTATTACAAATTAATGCACACAGGTGTTTTCTATGATAATTTTTTATTGAATCACCAAATATCTTTGAACAGTCTGTCCCTTCTGAGCAGCTAATGTTTGTTAGCATTCCTTCCATCAGCCATCTTTATCTGACATCTGTTTTCAGGTACTTTTCATCTTTGCCACTTAACTGATTGACTTATTTTGATTAATTTTTTTTCCCCTATATGCTTCTAAACTTATCAAGAAAAAAATGAGGATGGTATCTTCATCAGCGTCATCCTGCAGGGGATCTTCTTGTCTAAAAAACACATAGAAGCGTTAGTCAGTAAAAGTAATTAACCAGAGTGGAAATTTTTTTATGTAAGGAAAATATGGAAAGATCCAGGATTACCGAAGATGTCACTTTCATGCCAAAGCAACTGTGGAAGTGGGGGATGTGGAAGTGGGGGATGTGGAAGTGGGGGATGTGGAAGTGGGGGATGTGGAAGTGGGAGGTGGGGAAGTGGCGGGTGGGGAAGTGCGAGCCAGCAGCAGCCCCAGCAGACGCAGCTGCTGGTTCTGGTTCTCGATGAGTGTGCTCAGCTTCTGGACCACACTGGCCGGGCAGTCTGAGGAGGAGACCAGAATATTAAGCCTCTTCTAGGTTTGGATGCTGATTTGTTTTTCATACGTAAGAGTTGAGTCTGCAGTCTTACCTCCTCCACTGGGTTTATCCGTGGGTTTTGCCGCTGTGAGTACAGGAAGAGAACATTTAATTATAAAAAGGAAGCAGGAGTTCTGATTGAAGATACACGAGCTGAGAAAATAACAATGTGAGTTGGAGTTGTTTCTGTATAAACAGCCTCATGGTGGCGCTCTTTATCCAGAAATCTGTCATTTTTTTAATCAGATTCCAGAAAGCAGCTTAAAGGAAAGGAAACCTGTCTTTTTTTTCTCAAGTTTCTTTGTTAATGAATCCTTCATTTAATCATCAGACTCTTCCCCTCTGAGGCCGTGACATGTGACGACTGCTTGTTCAAACTCACTTTGACTGGTTCTGGTGTCACAAGCAGCAGATTCTGGAAACTGCTAAGCTATGAGGTAACATTCACCAAATAACACTGAAGCAAGCATACATGAAAACATAATCTAGATATATGTTCATGTAGAATTTTTTTATATTTAATTAAGAATAATGTCTTATTCTGGGTTTGGTTGTATATCCACAATTTGCTTTACCTGGACGAAGAGCGTCTTCCAGTTTGAATCCAGTGTCCTCTAGAAATTAAAGATAAATAAATAATCTCAATTCACAAAGTTTAAATTTAGCAAGGTTTCCAAATTTAACAACCTGAAGAAGCTATGAAAAGTCTTCCTGTTTTTTCTACATTTTGGTATCTGCCTGTTAGTTTTTAGACATTTCTTCAAGGTGTACTTACTTCCTGCATAGGGCTTGGAAGATTGAGGACCTACAACAAAAACAGGATGTTAGTGAGACCTTTTGTTGATCCAAACCTCAAATTTTTCTTCTCTGTGTCTTTATTTGTTGTCTCAGATGGACAAATTGTTACATCACTTAAGAAGACAAAATATAGCACCCTCACTGGCTGCTTTCTCAGGGCGATGCAGCTTTACTATGAGGTGTTAATGATAGCTTTTACCTGGATGAAGAGCATCTTCCAGGTTGAACCCAAATCCATCTAAATATGGGGGGAAAAAAGAGCACATAAAAGGACCACAGCTCTAGTAATTAAGTGAGTTGAAGTTTAACCCCTGAGGCACCTTAAAAAACTTACATTTTTTACCCTTGGGTACCAAAATGGTACCTCTCATAAAAGTGGCAATAAAAATGTGATATATCATTTTTTTTTTCTCACTGTTTTCACATCAGATCTTTTTAACAACTTCAAACCTAACTACCGATATAAAAATATAATGTAAAACGTTATATTTCACATGTTTTATGCCCTTTTTGTTATAAGAAATCCAAATTTTTATATTATATATGAGAATTACAGTTTATCAAAAATATGTGTTTATAATGAGAGTCACTGGGACCAAATCAGTCCCGAAGTAAAGTCTCCTATTGTATACAAAAATCAATAAAGGGGATTGTGAAATTTTTAACATAAAATAAAAATTCTGGTCAATGTTCAAACGATTATCCTTTAAACTGAAGCAGATACTGAGAATGACAAAAACACAAAATAAGCAGAAAGTACACATTTGGTACTTGAAGGTGCACTGAGAGTTAAATACAGTCTGAGCACATACCTCCTACACTGGGTCTGGTTGGTTTGGTCCAATTGGAGTTTCCTGCAACACAGTGATAAAAACAGATTTTACACCACCTTAATGTCCGTCTGCGAGAAGATTCATCAGATGATGGAGAAACTTGTTCTCTGAACAGAACAAAGAGGGAACATTTACATGTCTTTACACTCTAAAAGCATAATTAAAGAGGAAACCAGTGTTTTCTTTGGCTCTTAACACTAACTGAGGTGATGCTATTGTGTTTTTTTAAGGTTTTATATTGTTTTTGGTTACTTTATGATTTTTAACTTATTGTTTTTTGCCTGTATTTTGTTTGACTGAATTTATAGGTAAATAATTTTAAATGATTTTTTGCTTCATTGTTCAGTATTTTGGTCAACATTGTTTTTTTTAAAGTGCTCTATAAATAAATTGGACTGGATTTATTGGATTAGAGTCACAACTATTAATTAGCTATGTCTGTTCAGTTTTTGCTATAGCTGAACCAAAGGTCCAAATTAATATAAAAAAAAACACAGAATGGTTTGTATACAGTCATGTGAGTTTTGCAGGATTCCAGTGAGCAAAGTGGTGGTCAAATAAACCAGAATAACTAACGTTGGACAGGAGGATTGTCTGAGTATTTTCAAAGTCCAGTTGTGAGTTTTAAAAATAATTTATAAATGTGAAGTCATAGATTCCTATACATTATCCAGGAAAGATTTAAGTTTTGAATTGCTATCAAAAACTGCTCAAATGTGATTCATTTAAACATTTTCCTGCTGTAGATGTCCCCCACTGTTGTTTTTCCTCTTCTAGGTTTGTTTCCTGCAACAGGAAACAAACCTGAAGCTCTGGTGAACAAGTGAGTTGAAGTTTAGATATAGTCTAAGCACATACCTCCTTCACTGGGTCTGGTTGGTTTGGTCTCCAAAGGACTTCCTGCAAAACAGTGATATCATCTTTTTACTACTTCTTCTACTGACTTACAGCAACTAGTAACATAATCTTTACTTTTGTTTTTTATTCATTATAGAGGAAGATGTGAGACATCTGATCACCAAATACCTTGAAAACCTTGAGCCATGTAATTTTATAGATTATTACACGTTATTCAAGAATGATTTGGCATTTGAATGGTAAATAGACTGTCCTTTTATAATGATTTTCTAGTCATGCTGACCACTGAAAACAAGTCACATTGACCCATTAACACACACTTATACAGCACTTTCTAGGACCTTCTCACAATCACACACTGATGAGTACATCTGACTCATTGTGGGGTTCAGTATCTTGCCAAAGGATACTGTGATATGTTGTCTGGATCAAACCACTAACCTTCCAATTGACAGACAACCGCTGTTTCCCTGAGCCACAGCTGTCCCTTTGAATTGGACAAATATCTATCAGTTCTGTTCCCTGGTATCTGCGCCCGGGTAACAGAGCTTGACATCAAGCTCTGCACAAGTCTGAGTCTGAATTAGATCTGTTCCAGAAGGAAACTTTCTCAAACCTGTGGGACACTTGCCCTCGAAGTCCAGGACTGAGTATCCTTGAGCTAGGCTGACCACCACTTCCTGTTTCAGAGAACTAATGAGAATATGACATCACAAGAAACTCAGATCTGGAAATTAGTAGAAGAATCCTGCAAAAGTCATTTGAGTTTTGCAGGATTCTTCAAGTGAAAAAAGTGGTGGTCAAATAAACCAAAATAACTAATATTGGACAGGAGGATTGTCTGAGTATTTTCATAGTCCAGATGTGAGTTTAAAAATAATTTAGATATGTGATGACATAGATTCCTATACATTATCCAGTAAAGATTTAAGCTTTGAATTGCTATCAAAAACTGCTCGAGTGTGATTAATTTAAACATTTTTCTGCTGCAGATGTCCCCCACTGTTGTAGTTTTTCCTCCTGTAGGTTTGTTTCCTGTTGCACAAAACAAACATGAAGCTCTGGTAAATAAGTGAGTTGAAGTTTAGATATAGTCTAAGCACATACCTCCTTCACTGGGTCTGGTCGGTTTGGTCTCCAAAGGACTTCCTGCAACACAGTGATATAATGTTTTTACTATTTCTTCTATTGAATTACAGCAACCAGAAACATAATCTTTACTTTTGTTTTTTGTTCGTTATAGAGGAAGATGTGAGACATCTGATCACCAGATACCTTGAAAACCTTGAGCCATGTAATGTTATAGATTATTACGCGTTATTCAAGAATGATTTGGTATTTGAATGGTAAATAGACTGTCCTTTTATAATGATTTTCTAGTCATGCTGACCACTCAAAACAAGTCACATTGACCCATTCACACACACTCAAACAGCACTTCCTAGGACCATTTTTTTTTACAATCACACACAAATGAACACATTCTAGTCATTGTGGGGTTCAGTATCTTGCCAAATGATACTGTGATATGTTGTCTGGATTGAACCACCAACCTTCCAATTTACAAACAACCGCTGTTTCCCTGAGCTACAGCCTCCCCTTTAAATAAGATAAATACCTGTCAGTTCTGTTCCCTGGTATCTGTAACTTCCTGCTGTTTCAGCCCAGCTTCTACATGGTCAAGCAGATGAAAAACTGAAGACTCTGGTCTACAATGCGCTCAGTAAGTGATCCTCAATCCTGTTCCTGTCGGCCAGTGGCAGGTTTTAAAAGTTTCCCTAATGCAATATACCTGACTCAAATCAGTGAGTAGTTAGCAGACTGACATCTGGTTCTGCACAAGTCTGAGTCTGAATTAGAGCTCTTGCAGCAGTAAAACTTCTAAAACCTGCAGGACATCAACCCTAGAGGACCAGGATTGAGTATCTTTGAGCTAGGCTGATCACCACTTCCTGTGTCACATAACTAATAAGAAAGATATGATGTTGCTAGAAACTCTGATCTAGAAATTAATAGAAAAAAAATCTTCTATACATTTTCTGAAGTGAGACTTTAAAAGCAGGACTTTGACTTTAAACCATTAAAGCCATATGTATCATTCTTGAAAGACGCAGTTTCTGAGACCTCTTGCATAGCTTAATGGTAAAAGCTTTGCTCAGACCCTTGTTGAATACAATCTGACATTTGTCTGCTGCCCCCTGGTGGATATGTTCTGCAGTAGAATCATTTTGACATATCACATGTTAATATATGAAAAACATATATATATATATATATATATATATATATATATATATATTTTTAGTGTATTGTTTCAACAGAATAAGCCAATGCCACAAATATTCCCTGAAATTCCCTTGGGTAAACATCAGATGTCCAATGGTCAGTAAATGCAGCATGTTATGTACTTCTGTATGTTGTTCTAAATCATCTCTACCATGTTCTAGATCTTAATTCAGAATTCATGTATCATTGTCTCACCGACTGTCTCCTTGGAGATAATTTCTGTCATAAAACCAGCCGATGTGACGACTGAAGTTAAACAGCAACATTAATGAAGAAACTCTGATAAAACTGATTATCTGGCTAAAAACAGGTTTTTCCTTTATTACTGAAGTGTGAGTGTTTGTGCAGCAGTGATAAAAGTCCTACAGCACCATCACTCAAAGTCAACACCTGCTGATAAAATAGATCATTGACTGCTTGTTTTACAAGTTTTTCTTCACTTTTTTTTACATTAGATGATCACTTGAGTTGTAATAATCAGTTCAATATTTCATAAAATCTAGGCCCAAAAAAGGTCTCATTTGTGCCCCCTTTTCCTGGTCAGTGCTCCTGTCTAGACCCCAATCAGATATTTTCTAGACCCGCCCCTCCATAGTTGAAATACAAATCCTTTCTATAATCTGTCAGCTACTGTGTTAGAGAAGGTCCTGCCAAATACAACATTTTGGGGTGAATATGTGACGGTGTGAAGCATGAACAGCGAGTTTCCTCCTTCTCAGCTAAATGATGAACTAATGATGAATAAAAGCAGATCAGCTGATCACTGACAGCCATGGTAGCACCAACAGAGACAACCAGAGAGCTACTAGAGCAGATATGTTGGTGCAAAATGCAGCTGGGCTGTCACAAGTCTAATAAAAACTGTGGGAAAAGTGCAGGTGGGGAACCTTCTCAAAAAAGTGTGTGTTTTAAACACCCCCATTCTCCATGGAGGTGATGTCCATGAGTTTATTGCTCATGCTGAGTCCAGATTTAAGTTTTAAAAGTAATTTTGATATGTGATATCATAGATTCTTATACATTATCCAGGAAAGATTTAAGCTTTGAATTGCTATCAAAAACTATCTGTCTGTCTGTCTGTCTGTCTGTCTGTCTGTCTGTCTGTCTGTCTGTCTGTCTGTCTGTCTGTCTGTCTGTCTGTCTGTCTGTCCATCCATCTATCTATCTATCTATCTATCTATCTATCTATCTATCTATCTATCTATCTATCTATCTATCTATCTATCTATCTATCTATCTAGGGTCAGGCTTTAAAGGGTTATTCTATTTGTATATTAGGGTGTAAAACTAGGAAGCCTGCATGTGAACACAACTGATTAGTAAAACAACCTGAAATACATGAAACCTCATATGTTGAAAGTAAAGAAGACACTAAACTTTGTAAAGACTGACTGCAGTAATTACTGAACCAGGAGGAAGTTTAAGGACTGTCAATGAGCATCACGCACCTTTACTACCTTTACCACGGAGGAAATCAAAGAAGCTGGTCCCTGTTGGAAACACATCACGTTAGCACCCTCATCACAGAAGAAGGTTGTTAAACTTCACAGTAAGGTCCAGAATATACTTGCTTTTTATTACATATGCACATTTATCATGGCCGGTTCATGTATTTTGTGTCTTTTTGAAGGGTCATTCGTACATGTTCTCAGAAATTAGCGCTATGCATTCACCAGATGCATTATGTGAGTAACCAGTAGGGGCAGTGTAGGGCCCAGTTTAACTGGATGTTAACTCACAGGTTGACAGCGGTAAAAATTTATGGAAAATTTCAAAGCAAAAGTTGTTGACCAAGTTTTAAATTCGCTACGAAGGACCAACACATGCTTGTTATTGTCACAACATGTTCGGTTTAGAGGCCTTACGATGCTGCTGCTTTGTTTTTTCAGACATGAGCTAAAAATTAGCCAAATGCTAACCTCCCCTGTGGTTACCATGGTTACCATTTTGTTTACAATATACAAATTTGACAACTCTATGTGATCTGAGTTTGTTATTGTGGCAGTAGTGAAATCCTCCAGTAACTAGTGTGGTACACAAGCAAGTATGTGAAATACGTAAACTCATTATTTGAATACGCTCATATTGGAGCCGGTTGGCTACACAAACATGAGGTTGAAAAACACGTCCTTTGCTTTGGTGTTTTGTATTTGTGGTTCTTATAGGAAGAAAAACATGAAATTCCCTCTCAAATCTGACATCTGTCTGTTTTATTCATTAAACAAATTCCATTTAATAAGGAGTTTGTCTTGCTCAGTATGTTGTAAAAGGCTTTGTTAGCTTACCGCTCCAACGTTTAGGTCGTTTAGCCTCCTTGTCATGATGGGTTTCTGTGGAGGAGGGAACATTTCTTTGGAATAAACAACAAGGCTTGGGAGACATTTTTGAAATGAAACCAGTGTTAAGGTTAGTCTGAGCTGTGTTTCAACATATTTGCTGAATGCTCAGGATTGGTTTGCCAACTGTGCTGTGTGGCTATTTTTTATAACTATCTTGCATAATTTGTGGTCTAATTTCAGTGCAGCTTCCCATGTTTTTATACAAGTAGTTCAGCCCAGATGACAGGAGACGGAGTTTCTATGCAACATTAACTGGAATCTCTGGGATCAAACTTGGCATTATGCTTGTCTCCAATACAAATTTAAATAAAGGGATCATAATCATTAAACATGATAATAATGTAAAAATTCTTGTCAATGTTCATACATTTATCCTTTAAACTGAAGCTGATATTGAATCCAAAATACAAAATAAGCGGAAAGTACACATTTGGTCCTTGAAGGGGCATTGAGGGTTAAATACAGTCTTCACACTTACCATTGGGTCTGATGGGTCTGATTGGTCTGGTCCCATTGGAGTTTCCTACAACACAGCGATAAAAACAGATTTTACACCACCTTCATGTCCGTCTGCAAGAAGATTCATCAGATGATGGAGAAACCTCTGCAGTCAACACAGTTAATAAAAACTTTTTTACTATTTCTTCTTCTACTAAATTACAGCAACCCTTTTTATCATTTTTTACCCCCCCCTTTTTTTGGTGACTCTACACAGCCCAGTTTATCGTTCATATTCAGTCACATGACTATTTTAGTCTCACGTACTACCTGTTAAAAAAGTAGTGGGGAAAAAAAAAAACAAAAACAAAAGTACTCGTGTTGTAGAGCATGGCTTTGCAACTGATTTGGCTTGGGACCAAATTTTTCTGACCAACTGAATACTGTGCCAAAATTATATACATATAAATATATATATATATATATATATATATATATATATATATATATATATATATATATATATCTCAGCAAGTAGATGAAAAAATGGATCAGGGAGACCTCAGGACTGGAACCTGGGGCAGCTTCTTTGACAGGTGAACAAAACACCACGCCCACAGTAACAATACAAGTTATTCTCCTTGCCTTTCCGTCTGGTCTTTTTGCTCCTGAAGTGCAACCTGGCTTGTATAATTTGTGGTCTAATTTTAGTCCAGATTCCCATGTTTTTACACAATGAAGTATCAGCCCAGATGACAGGAGATGGAGTTTCTATGCAACATTAACTGGAATCTCTGGGATCAAATTGGTCCCAAGGTAAAGAAACTTGGCATTATGCTTGTCTGCTATTCAATACAAATTTAAATAAAGGGATCATAATCATAATCATTAAACATAATAATAATGTAAAAATTCCAGTCACTGTTCATATATTTATCCTTTAAACTGAAGCAGAAAATTAATCAAAAACACAAAATACGTGGAAAGTACACATTTGGTCCTTGAAGGTGCATAAAGGTTTAAATACAGTCTGAGTACTTACCTTCTCCATGGGGTCTGATTGGTTTGGTCCCATTGGAGTTTCCTACAACACAGTGATAAAAACAGATTTTACACCACCTTCATGTCCGTCTGCAAGAAGATTCATCAGATGATGGAGAAACTTCTGCAGTCAACACAGTTAATAAAAACTTTTTTACTACTACTTCTTCTACTAAATTAAAGCAACTAGAAACATAATTTTTTGGTGACTCTACACAGCCCAATTTATCATTCATATTCAGTCACATGACTTTTTTAGTCTCACGTACTACCTGTTAAAACAGTAGTGGGGAAAAAAAAAACAAAAACAAAAGTACTCGTGTTGTAGAGCATGGCTTTGCAACTGATTTGGCTTGGGACCAAATTTTTCTGACCAACTGAATACTGTGCCAAAATTATATATATATATAGATATATATATATATATATCTATATATATATAGATATATATATATCTCAGCAAGTAGATGAAAAAATGGATCAGGGAGACCTCAGGACTGGAACCTGGGGCAGCTTCTTTGGCAGGTGAACAAAACACCACGCCCACAGTAACAATACAAGTTATTCTCCTTGCCTTTCCGTCTGATCATTTTTGCTCCTGAAGTGCAACCTGGCTAGTATAATTTGTGGTCTAATTTTAGTCCAGATTCCCATGTTTTTACACAATGAAGTATCAGCCCAGATGACAGGAGATGGAGTTTCTATGCAACATTAACTGGAATCTCTGGGATCAAATTGGTCCCAAGGTAAAGAAACTTGGCATTATGCTTGTCTGCTATTCAATACAAATTTAAATAAAGGGATCATAATCATAAGCATTAAACATAATAATAATGTAAAAATTCCAGTCAATGTTCATACATTTATCCTTTAAACTGAAGCCAATATTGAATCAAAAACACAAAATAAGCGGAAAGTACACATTTGGTCCTTGAAGGGGCATTGAGGGTTAAGACAGACAGACAGACAGACAGACAGACAGACAGACAACTTTATTTATCCCCGAAGGGAAATTGCGTTGTTACAGTAGTCCAGTGTCTTACAGTCTTACAGTAAATACAGTCTTCACACTTACCATTGGGTCTGATGGGTCTGATTGGTCTGGTCCCATTGGAGTTTCCTACAACACAGTGATAAAAACAGATTTTACACCACTTTCATGTCCGTCTGCAAGAAGATTCATCAGATGATGGAGAAACCTCTGCAGTCAACACAGTTAATAAAAACTTTTTTACTATTTCTTCTTCTACTAAATTACAGCAACCCTTTTTTTCATTTTTTACCCCCTTTTTTTTTGGTGACTCTACACAGCCCAGTTTATCGTTCATATTCAGTCACATGACTATTTTAGTCTCACGTACTACCTGTTAAAAAAGTAGTGGGGAAAAAAAAAACAAAAACAAAAGTACTCGTGTTGTAGAGCATGGCTTTGCAACTGATTTGGCTTGGGACCAAATTTTTCTGACCAACTGAACGCTGTGCCAAAATTATATATATATCTATATATCTATATATATAGATATATATATATATCTCAGCAAGTAGATGAAAAAATGGATCAGGAAGACCTCAGGACTGGAACCTGGGGCAGCTTCTTTGGCAGGTGAACAAAACACCACGCCCACAGTAACAATACAAGTTATTCTCCTTGCCTTTCCGTCTGGTCTTTTTGCTCCTGAAGTGCAACCTGGCTTGTATAACTTGTGGTCTAATTTTAGTCCAGATTCCCATGTTTTTACACAATGAAGTATCAGCCCAGATGACAGGAGATGGAGTTTCTATGCAACATTAACTGGAATCTCTGGGATCAAATTGGTCCCAAGGTAAAGAAACTTGGCATTATGCTTGTCTGCTATTCAATACAAATTTAAATAAAGGGATCATAATCATAATCATTAAACATAATAATAATGTAAAAATTCCAGTCACTGTTCATATATTTATCCTTTAAACTGAAGCCAATATTGAATCAAAAACACAAAATAAGCGAAAAGTACACATTTGGCCCATGAAGGTGCATTACGGGCTAAATACAGTCTGAGTACTTACCTTCTCCATGGGGTCTGATTGGTCTGGTCCCATTGGAGTTTCCTACAACACAGTGATAAAAACAGATTTTACACCACCTTCATGTCCGTCTTCAAGAAGATTCATCAGATGATGGAGAAACTTATGCAGTCAACACAGTGATAAAAAACTTTTTTTTTACTACTTCTACTAAATTACAGCAACCCTTTTTTTCATTTTTTACCCCCCCCTTTTTTTTTTGGTGACTCTACACAGCCCAGTTTATCGTTATCAGTTTCACGTACTACCTGTGAAAAAAGTAGAGAAAAAAAAAACAAAACAGACAAACAGAAAAAAAAACCCCAAAGCGTTAATGTTATAGAGCATAGTTTGGAAACTAATTTGACCTGGGCCAATTTTTTCTGACCAGCTGAATGGTGTGCCAAAATGCCTTTTTGCTCCTGAAGTGCAACATTTCTTTAACAGTTTAATAACCTCCACTGCTGCCACCATTATCAGGGAAAACTCAGACAGAAACAGCTGGTGAACTTTCCTGCTTTCACCTCCAAACCGAAATTGGGAGGTGGAGGAGAGGTGATTCCTCCTGGGTGAAAGGGTTAGGATTAGGGGTTAGGGTTAAGGGACTCTGCTGGAGCTAGCAGAACTGTGTGGTGTTTATTGATAAATACCTTCACCGCTAAACAGGCAGTTTCACAGGCAGGTCAAATATTGTTGGTGGTGAGCCAGCTTTGGCCCAGTTGCTGACCACTGAAGACGTGAGACTTCTGAGCACAAGATACCTTAAAAACCTTGAACTACTGTATGTAACGTAGATTATTATGCATTATCCAAGAATGATTTTTTTTAATGGTAAATGGACTGTACTTATACAGTCATGTTGTCACATTGACTTAATGAAGCAACAGTTCATCAGTTCAGCCCAGGAGTTTTCATCATACGCGACAGAAACTGGAATCTTTAAAGAAAACATTGTGGATGCAGAGATTCCTCTGCAGGGTGGTGGTGGGATCAGTTCCCGCATAAACCTCAGACGGGAGGAGAAATAATGACACACTGAGGTGTTACTCCATCAGGGTGTTTCAGTCAGCATGGAGCAATGCTAATCCTGGGATTGGTGGTGTTGGTCACCTCCACCCTTCCTCAGCCTCAGCAGGATGATTGACTCTGGTCTGATCCTTAAACTCTTTCTAGATCTTTTCTCCCGCATGCTTTGACTCTGCATTATCTATAATAAATATAATCCTGTTTTTGTCTGGAACATCTGATCTGCCCATCGCCCTCCAGGGGCCCTGACTTTTTTACTTCAGTTTTCAAAAAGGGTTTTTCATCTGAGACAAGTCACGCGACTTGGAAGTTATCTCTGATCTATGTATGCTGTGATAAATCTGGCTTGGTGACCCTTATGCATCCCTTTAGTTTTGCTGCTAAAACTAGAGACTTCTGGGGGACATCCCATGATGCACTGGGCTCCTCTCTGCTCTCTTTACTCTCCATGTGACACTGTTGTCATTGTTTCTCTTTTTTTTCCAAGCAGATATTCCTGGCTTAGAGTTATTATGCTTATTGATCCTTCTTTACTGTCCTTACCACTGGTTCCTGGTTCTGGTTATGATGGAGATTTTTCTTCCAGTTTTTGTCTCTCTTATCTCATGCAGCTCAGGATGGACAATTGAATTAAACAGAAGATTTGACGCAGTTGAATTGAAACATTTTCCTCTTGTAAATGTCCACCACAGTTTTACTTTTTCCTTCTCCAGATTTGTTTCCTGTTAGAAAAACTACTTCTTCTACAGAATTACAGCCACTAGAAGCATCATCTTTACTCCTCCTCTCTGGTGAGTCACAGCCCAGTTTATTGTTTGAATTATGTCATATTTCCCCAGTTTAGATGTGAGTTAATCAATTACATACCTTAAAAAAGTTGAACTATGTGATGTCCTACATCTTTATACATTTTCCAAGTAGATTAAATATTAGAAGTGGATAAATACCTGCCAGTTCAGTTTCCCTGGTATCGTGTTGTGAATTAGTGCTATACAAATTAAGTTTAATTGAACTGATTGATGTCCAAAAACTACTTTGAACCCATTTGATCATCATAATAAATACATATTTAATATGTCCTCACCTCCACCCACCTTACTACCTTACCCTGTTTACACCTGTTTCCATAGATATCAAGCAGTTGGACTGTTTATGACTGGTTAACAAATCACGACTCTTTAACATGAGTTGAGTAGACTATTCAGCTCCCTTTTTTATTATAGAACCCTTTTTCATTTTCTTAATGTACATGTGAAACACAGTGAGGAAATATTGCATCCTGTATGGATAAATTATGATGATTAAATTAGTTCAGCACAGTTTTCAACATGAAGTTAGGACAGCATACATGAGCAGAGATAACTTCTGGGTCACACAAGTTCTCTCTGATTTAAAAAAAAAATCAAATTGAGGCGCATATCTATAGAAACAGGTGTAACAGGTGCTATCTGATTTTTAATTTATCAAGAAAGTGGTTTTTGTTTTTTTCTTTTTTTTTGTTTGTTTATTTTTTTATTATTATTCTTAGTTTTGAAAAAAAAAATGTCTGAAAAGTACAAAGACCCTCAAAGAAAGAGTCTGAAACTTTTGTCCTACTCTTGGACATACTGAAAATGTTTATATTAAAGTCTGGTTACTCACGATCATCATCGTGGTCATGATGCTGATGTCTTCCTGCTGCACAAAGACAAAACCAGACCACATTTTTATTGTTAAAAATCCAGAAAAATGCCTTAGCTGATAGTCTATCTGACAGGCTTCAATATCTGAGTTCTGAAACCATCTGCTCACCTCTTACTGCCACTGC
This sequence comes from Melanotaenia boesemani, assembly GCF_017639745.1. Taxonomy (NCBI): domain Eukaryota; kingdom Metazoa; phylum Chordata; class Actinopteri; order Atheriniformes; family Melanotaeniidae; genus Melanotaenia; species Melanotaenia boesemani. The sequence continues at coordinate 7,835,713 of NC_055705.1, read as the reverse complement.
TGCTACAGCCAGAATCAGGAGAAAGGCGATCTTCATCGTGACAACTAGAGTATGGTTTTCCACAAACAGCCGAGGTTAATGTGTGAATTCAGATAGAAATGTCCTTTTAAATAGCAGAAGGGGCGTGTCAGTCTGACAGGTAAAAACAGAATCCCAAAGACTTGGATCAAAATAGATTATGTCAAAACAAGTTGTTTCACAACAGTTAGCCGTCTAGAAGATTAAGATTATTGTCATCTCAACACCACCCTAGTGAGAAAACACCACCTTTCTCAAACACCACAAACCGAAAAATCCATCAACAAAAATCCATTATCCATCAACAGTTCTGCCGGTGAACTAGATGTTACAGAAACTGTCCAGGTCTAGTCACCTCCTCAATACATGGAGGTAACCGGTTCCACAGTCTGGGTCCAGTTACCTGCTGAATACATGGAGGCAACCGGTTCCACGGTCTGGGTCCAGTTACCTGCTGAATACGTGGAGGTAACCGGTTCCACGGTCTGGGTCCAGTTACCTGCTGAATACATGGAGGTAACTGGTTCCACAGTCTGGGTCCAGTTACCTGCTGAATACATGGAGGCAACCGGTTCCACGGTCTGGGTCCAGTTACCTGCTGAATACATGGAGGCAACCGGTTCCACGGTCTGGGTCCAGTTACCTGCTGAATACGTGGAGGTAACCGGTTCCACAGTTTAGGTCCAGTTACCTGCTGAATACGTGGAGGTAACTGGTTCTACAGTCTGGGTCCAGTTACCTGCTGAATACGTGGGCGATCTGCTGACCTGAGGGAAAGTGACGGTGTGTGTGGTTGAATGAGGTCTGACAGATACTGTGGGGTGAGGCTGTGGTGGCACTCAAAACCAAATAAAAGAATTTTAAAGCCAACTTTAAAACAAACAGGTAGCCAGTGAAGGAAAGTCAAGACTGGAATAATGGGCTCTCGTTTTTTATTGCCAGTTAAAAGTTGAGCTGCAGCATTTTGGACCAGCTGCAGATCATCAAGAGAGGTCTGACTGAGCCCAGCGTAAAGTGTGTTGCAATAGTCTAAGTGATTAGAAATAAAAGCATGGATTAAAATCTCAACATGATGCAGAGAAAGAAGTGGTTTAACTTCAGACAGCTGTCTTAGCTTGAAACGGACATACATATTATGTACGTAAGGAAGTAAAAATGGGCCGTTAATCATATCATTTTAAAGTTTTGTTATGTACCCCACAGTGACGTCTTCTGGTAACAAGCATAGTACAAAAGCAAAGCTGTGAAGACAAGGTTCTGTTCCATTCCCTTCTAAATGCCGGTCAGAAGGGTGTGGCTATGTCTCCTCACACACCACACAGGTCGAGAGCTTGTGACAACAAAATCCACCTCTGCAAACAGCCTATAGCCTATACCTGGGCTTCCATAATCTTGTTCCTGGGAAATGGGAAGGAAATTTCAAGTGACAGAATTCACAGAACCATAGTTACGTAACTTCCATCAAAAAGAATATATTCTCAGCCTTACATAGATGCAGTCAAGATATGATAAAGCATGAAGGAATTTCTTTAAGTCTTTAAGGGTTAGGTATGGTTTCACCTTAAAGATTACTCAATGTTGGAAAAAAGAGAAAGTTTGATTTTAGCTAGTTTTAAGGTCATTCAGTGGCTTCAGTGGATCTTGCTTTTTTATTTAACAGCTAGTTCCTGCATTTATATTTTTTATTTTATTACTTAATTAACACATGGTTACAGTTAATGATAATTAGAACAATACATACTCAACAGGGAGACCAAACAGAAAAATATGGGAACATGCAAAACATCAATCATAAGATTTAATGTACAACCTCTGTTTGTCATCATTAGCCAATGCTTGCTCCTGCTAGCACCTGTTAGCTGCTATTTCTTGCTGTTAGCTACTGCTTGCTGCTGCTAGCTGCTTTTAGCCACATTTTGTCGCTGTTAACCACTGCTTGTTAGCTGATGCTAATTTTCTTAGCTCAATATTGTGATTTCCTGATTTGCTGAGATCACCTTCTGAGCAAATCATACCCCTCAAATGTTACAACCATGCTGTGGCTCATCTTCTTTTTTTTTTTTCTTTTTTTATGCCTTGGAGGCAGGACTTGAGAAATTATTAGAAAATTCTTTAAGGTCTGGCTTCACCTTGGAAATCACTCTAAATGTGAAAATGAAAGACAGTTTTAAAGTAAGTTAAGTAATGGTTACAGTGGATTACGCTGTTTGATTTAATAGATAAATAGACCTGAATGTCATCTGCAAAACAATGGAGAAGCAATATTCTGCTTCCTGAAAATAGATCTCAATATGCAAAGTAAAAAGCAATGGTTCTAGACTGGGCCCTTGGGGTACACCACAAGTGAGAGGGGCATTAGAAGGTGAATAAATTAACAAAAAATTTCCTCTTGGGCAGGTGTAATTTTAACCAAGTCCAGACCAAGCCTTTGATCATTCGACACTAGCTACGTTTACATGGACGAATATTTCTTCTATCCAATTTAAATCAATCAGATCAGAAATTCCAGCAGACATATTTACAGGGACGCTAGATAAATAGAACCATGGAGGATAAAATGTTTTAGATGGAAGGAGTTGCAGATTATTGAGCATCTCGACAGTCAAAAAACTCTAAACAAGTTTGATCAAATTTAATCACATATTTTTTAGTCTTTTTCTTCTTCCGAATCAGTCCACATTGTGAGTGTTTAAAGTGGTATGATCGTATTAAATCTGTCCTTCGTGTAAAAACACAACTGATCACTTTATACAGTGTCAGCTGGAATCTGATCAGAATAATTTCAGTCAAGCAAAAGAAATCTATAAATGTTGTTCCTGATCATCCTCAGTGCAGTGTAGAAAAATCCCCTATATGTAAATGGAGTCAGAACAAGATCCACAAAAACACTTTAAAACTATTTATTGTTCATTATCCTTCAAAGAAAACAAAGACTATATTTAAGCTTGCATTTAAAAAAGATTCCTCAAAGTAAGTCCAGAGAAAGAACTCAAAACACAGGACAGATTTCCTCCATCCCTTTTAGGAGAGCTGAAGATGACAGTTATGGTGCTGTGCAGCAAAACATCTCACAAACATCCAAATCTAGAGCTGTGGCAATACTGAGGTTAATTAGATCACTCAGATGATGATTTTTATATATAAATATATATTGTAACATTTAGAATGATTTAATAGAGTTTCACAGTGTTTCTGTTATTAGATTATCTATATGTGATATCTATACACTATATATCTATATACTATACACACTATATACATCTAAACTCTTTAGACTGGTCTACCAGATTTTGTCTACCCTGTTGAATGCCTACCAGTTTACGATTGTCTGCCCACGGTGATAATGTTTGTTTTTGGATCTTTCTATCCACTGTCCAGCATTCTGATCCATTTCTCACCCACCACAGTCTCAGATGGTCATAACGCTCCGTTAGTTATGTGGTGGAGCCTAGCGGCCAACAGGAGGAAAGATAAAGTGCTGTAGCAGCATGACATAGCTAAATTAGCTTTTTAATGGTCTCAATCCTTTTTTTTATTGTAGTTGGGGAGTCTGGAGGGGTAGTTACGGCTGTGCCAATCCCCCTTTGGATGAAAAAATTAACAGATCTCCTATTGTTTCCATGACCCATGAAGTATTTCAAGGGTCCACATGATGTTTCATCTGTTCTACTCTATTTTTATGTCCTCTTATTGTTGATTAATCAATTAATCCATGATGAGAAATTTGCACAAGAGGACCATTATAAACTGATTCCAGTGTTTATCAGCAGTTTTTATTATTATTATTATTTTTCTCCCCAGGCAGATTTATGATTTTAGACCAACTGAATGTCGATCTGATTGATTTATAAATGACCCACCGTATAAAGAATTTTACCATAATGTATTAGTTGTTAATGGAGTTGCTAACTGCCCTTTTAAGAAGTGGTTTCAGATCCTGATAGAACCTGTTTTAACTCAATTAGTTCTGCAGCTGATTCCATGCACAGGGAACAGCTTACATAATTACCATTTTTCCTGGTTTTAATAAAGGATGAGGTAGGAAAAACAAATCCTCTGAGTAATGAGCTTATAACTTATAACTTGCCCAGCATCTTAAGGACATGCTGAGTCTATGGACCATCCAACACAAGTATAAAACAGATCTAAACACAAAAGTTTTTCAGTCAGTTGTTTTAATTAATATTGTTCAAGGGTTTGTGGGTTTGAAAAGTATGAACACATCTCAGGCAGAGCCACACACTCAACACTTGTATCCATCAACATCAAATGATGTTGATGGATACAATGAGATCATAATTTTTTGTTCCATCCTCTCTCACAGAGGTCAAAATTATATGCAGTGTTAGCCTGTAATATTATTAGTAAAATCATCTTTTCTTTTTCCTTCTTTTAATGTAAATGCTGACCCCTGTTGCCACGGTGTGACGCATACGGCTTGGGGCGGAACCTCTGAGACTTATGTCCCTGCAGACGCGGGCCGGACTCATTAGGGTGACGAGCAGTGTGGGAGCGGAAGCGGGCTGAATGATGTGGCTGCAGTCGGTGTTGGTGCCTCTGCTCAGGCTTTACATGTGTGGGATCAAAGTTCTCCTCTATCAGATGTTCAACAAGTGTTTTATGCTGCCAGGTCAGGTCAACTTCTATTTCACTAAAATTCCTTTCCGTTCCCATACGAGTTTTTAAAGAAATGTCTTAAAGAAATCTTCGTTCTGTACGCCGGACTCCATTAAAATATTATATATAACTGAAAATCTTACTTGACATAGCATAGTAAAATAGATTTGTAGACGTTATTTGTAGCTATATTATAATATCTGAGTCGTCTGATCAGTTCGGCGTATGTTTGGTATGATAATAACCCACAGATTGGATATTAAAAGGATTAACTCGATTTGCCTCATTTTAAATAATAAACCAAAATCACTGAGAGCACGAGACACACCTGAAACTCTGTCCATCTGACAAACCAGCAAAGTAGATCATATGTCTCTATTTATGCGATGCTTAAGCAGCTATTAGGAATAATACAGAAGTACTGTGCTTGTTGACCAGGGCTCTAAATTGGAGATATTTTAAATTGAGATTGGTGACACAAGCTGTGAGTTATTGTAATTATAATACAAAGGATGTCCACAAGACTAATGTATGTTTATTAAACATAAAATATATATTTTTATATTTAGAAATTTGTTATAGCCTTTGACAGTGATTTTATTGTAAATAAAAATTAAAAAAATTTAAATAAATGCGTACATTTTAAAAATATTTGACCTTATAATTAATATTTGTATAATTATTTATAATAATACGTTTTAAGTTTTAGCAATCTGTGCTGATGCAGGAGGTTACAGATAGTGGATCTGGCTAGTGACATGGCCCACTGGTGTCCTTCCCTGTGTGTGTCTGTCAGCTGCTTTACACTCCTGATACCAGCAGCTGGGGATGGGTCATACCAACATTTTTCCTTTTGGTACGATACTATTAGTTTATTGTACTTTACCTGCAATATTGGAATGATACTGATACTTTTTCCCCTTAAAGGAAAAGCACAGATTGTACAGTTTGCATTAATATCCTTTCATGAAATATGAATAAAACTTCTGATCTCAAATACTAGAAAGAAGCGCTTGTAAAATTATAATTATAATAAAAATATATTACTGAGTAAATTAAATAAAAATAAATCTAGTTAACATAATATAAAATAATTACATTACTAAATAATATTTAATTAAATAACTTCTTAAACTGAAGAACATAGGGCTGGGGAACCTAAATTAAACCGTAAAATATTAAAACACAATGTCATCCTCATCATCATGACGTGATAAGCTTCTATAATCATGTGACGTGGGAGGAAATTCACGGTGGCTGGTGTCACATGTAATTTCATTGCCTAAAATTCTCAGAAGGAAAATCAATTAACATGTTTTGTATTAGCACAGTGTTATCACAATGTTTTAAAAAATGAAATCCTTTATTTGACTGGCAGATCTGGAAGTATCCAGAGTATTGATGTGCCCATCTCTACGGGCAGAAGGTCCTGATTCTGTAAACGTGAACAAGATTCTTCTTATTTAAACTGCGTTCAGACCAGAAAGACTGGCGGTTTCTTCAGTTCCAGTAATAGAAAAAACAAAAAGAAAAGAACAAAAACACAAAGATTCATCATTGCTGGTAAAAACCCAAACTTCTAACTCCTCTTTCCGTTAACGCCATGTTTGCTCAGGAACGAGTTTCCAGATTTTCCTGCTGTTCTGAGGCTCTAACAGGGTCGACTCGGTCCATCTACAGGCCTCTTTTCATTAGCAGAGGTTGAGCCTGACACCATAAATTTCCATGTTCTTCTACTGAGTTTCATTTCATCGCTGAGGTTTGTTTGACTGTTTTCAGACTCATGCACGAAGTCATCAGTAATGCAGGAAATACTGTCAATCAGGATGTGTTCATCACTTTGGACAAAAGTCACTTTAAGTAAAAAGAATCAGAATTTTCTGCTGCTGAAGACTAAATTTGATTAAAATAAGTTAATGAATGGAGCTTTAATTCGTTTGGCTTTTCTGAGAATTTTATGTCAACTTTTAAAGCCTGAAAACATGTCTGAGCATGTGATGTAAGAGCGAGTAATCACTAATCCTTCTCAAAGGAAGACAAAGAGAGAAGTGTTCAAGCTCATTCGAGGTTTATTCACTGATAAGCCTCCAAAGAATGTTTGGGTCTCAATGCGCGACGGGGGATTTGCTAGATCCTTCCACCGTGAAGGAAAAATTAAGATGCTCCAGATAATGTTTCAAAGACTCCTTTCAGTTGACATGGTGGAGCAATTTCACACAAGAGGTCAGAACCACAAACTCAAGCTGGAAGAGTTTTTCATCCATCCATCCATCCATTCATCCATCCACCCACCCATCTATCCATTCACCCGTCCATCCATCCATTCATCCATCCACCCACCCATCCATCTATCCATTCACCCAGCCATCCATCCATCCATCCATTCACCCACCCATTTATCCATCCATTCACCCATCCACCCACCCATTTATCCATCATTCACCCACCCATCCATCCACCCACCCACCCATTTATCCATCCATCCATCCATTCACCCACCCATTTATCCATCCATTCACCCATCCACCCACCCATTTATCCATCATTCACCCACCCATCCATCCACCCACCCACCCATTTATCCATCCATTCACCCACCCATTTATCCATCCATTCACCCACCCATCCATCCACCCACCCACCCATTTATCCATCCATTCACCCACCCATCCATCCGTCTATCCATCCATCCATCCATCCATCCATCCATCCATCTATTCATCCATCCATCCATCTATCCATCCATCCATTCACCCACCCAGGCACCCACCCACCCATCCATCAATTCACCCACCCATCCATCCATCCATCCATCCATCCATCCATTCACCCACCCATCCACCCACCCATCCATCCATCCATTCATCCATCCACCCACCCACCCATCTATTCATCCATCCATCCATCCATCCACCCATCCATCCATCCATCCATTCATCCACCCCTGCCTCCCTCCCTCCGTATATCCTGGGTCAGGTCTCGATTAGTCCTGTCACAATAACAAATTTTGCTGTGCAATCACTTTTCTCAGAAATTATCACGATAAACGATAATATTGCGAAAAGCGATAATGTTGCCATTTTGAGACCATTTTCAACTAATATAATGCCATAATAATGCAAGTACACTCTTTCGAAGATCAATAAACTTTCATTTCTAAAGAACATTTTACACTGGAACTGGAAGAAATTTTAAATAACAACACAAAAACAATAAAAAGAATGGACTCTCAGTCTCATTAACAATGAATGAAAACCAATAATAAGTATGATGGATAATAAAGTTTGTAAAAAAAATTGCCTTTCAAAAAATATATTTAAAAAAACTATTAAACATGAGGCTTAGACAGAGAAAACTGGCAAATTGGCAAACAAATTGCACATCGTTTGTAAAGCTGAAATATCTCCCCTCATTGATGCGTCTCAGACTGAACAGTGAGTGAACCGTGCTGCTGGGACTCACCGGGACACCAGCCCAAAATTAATGCGGCCCACTGGGAATCCTCTCGAGGTTTTGTTTCACCATAGCATACATTTCTACGGTGGCCAGGAAGTGCAAAACAATACTACATCGAGTGAAACACTTTTACGTTTTTGCGATACACATTTACATCATAGAAACCATATTTACATTTACATAACAAAAGTACAATGCCAAAACACTTTTACCAACAACAAAGCAACTTCACATTTACGTGCAACATTTTCACAAGTTTACCCAAACACAATTATAAAGATAGGTGTTTCACCTAAATCTGTGACCCATCAGAATCTGTGACGACAGGAGGGTGATTGTGAACTTTTCTCTGCATGTACGTCTTACAAGACGAGCAAAGTCTTGAACACTTTTATTGAAAACACATTTCTGATAGCTATCAGAATGTGTGACTTTACTGTACCTTCATTATAATAAACTCAGCCGTCAATAAAAGAGTTTTCAAGACTTTGCTCGTCTTCTAAGATGTAAATGCAGAGGAATGTGTGGTCACAGATTCTGATGGGTCACAGATTTTGGTGAAACACCAGCCGGGTCATATCTTTGTCATTGTGTTTCCTAAACTTGTAAAAGTGTTTCTTGTCAATATAAAGTTGCTTTGTTGTTGGTAAAAGTGTTTCATCAGTGTATTTAGAACTTTGTAAAAATGTTTTGCAGTTGCACATGTAAGTCTGCATCGAGGATTGTAAAAGTGTTTCACGATTTGTACAGTTGTTTTTTTTTTTATTGAAATGTAAAGTTGTTTAGTCCTTGATAAACTGTTTCAGCGTTGTACTTTTGTAAATGTAAACATGGTTTCTATGATGTAAACGTGCATCGTGACAATGTAAAAGTGTTGCAGTAGATGTAATATTGTTTTGCACTTCTCAGCCACCCGTTCATGCTTAAGAGTTTCCAACCCATATCTGATTAATTTGGTCCAAGCGGAGGCAGCTCGATCAATTAATGAACAGTTCTTCTTTTAGTCTGAATAAATCACATTTCTCTTCACTCTCTTATCAAATATGTTGCTTAGTTTAATTTAACACCACAAACAAATTCAACCAAAACATCCCTGTGACTGTAGCGTCACACTTATCAAGGCCAGTTCATCTTGTTTTTCTTGTTGTTTTGCTTGTTTCGAGGTTTTAAGATTATCTCAGTTCATTTAAATCCCTTTGATTGTAGAAAAAGACAAACATTTGGTTTCTTTAATTTTTTTATTAATTCAGAAAAACGAAGCTTTTTTCTCACTTTTCCTCAAGTGAAGAGTTTCTATAGTTTTCAGTGGGTTTTTTCTTGGAAAAGCCCCAGAAATCGATTTTTAAATCATTCATTTAATCTCAACTATGATCTATTCATGCTGTGCGCTGTCCTTGCTGGTGATTTTAGACAGCAGATGTGACATTTTTCTCTCTCACAGACATCTGCCTGTTCAAAATCAGTGCGGCATTAATGATAAATGATTCATTAATTCTTGTTGGGACACAGGAAGATTTAAACTTTCTATAAAATAGAAAATTTAGGACCAACAGTTGATGTGAAGGTTCATGCTTGTTTTCAGAAATGACCTTATCAATGAAATCACAACCACTTTATAATAAAAAACAAAGTTTATTAACAGATGATGGTTAAGGAAAGAATACCATGAATAATGAAAATGATAAAACATGAAAAAGAGCAGAAATCAGCAGAAATGATGTAATTTGGAAACAGTTAACTCAAATAATGACATGATGAATCAATTTGAACTGAGAAAGGAGAACAAGTTGGTAATTTAGAACTTATTGGTAATTTATTTTATGGGTAGATTGCACTTCTTACATAAAGGGGAAACTGGTCGGTCTATTAGGCTATCTACATCAACCACTGATCCCCTTTCCGTAGGGTCACTTTACTCATCAGTATGTCCGTGGGTCTGGTAGCATGCGGTCCAGGGTGGCCTCGCTATCTGGTGAAAATCACTTGATGGTCAAGCTGACTGATGGTTTGGCTTCACTTGCCCTGGATCAATGGAGGAATGGTGGTTTTTGGGGGGTAAGTCGATCCAATAAATTTGAACGCTCTCTTGAGGCATTGATGGGGATTATCGTTGGCTGGACGAGATGATGCCAAACTCTTAAGATTGCTCAACTATTTAAAAAAAAAACTGTCATTAACTTAATGGAGCCGTTATCAAAATAGAAGCTCAGGTCGTTACTGGAAGATTTTGTTTTGACGTAGTAGAAATAAGACAGAGAACAGTTTGGGTGGAACGCAGTACGCGCGCACTTGGCACAAAGAAAACAGTAAAAACAAATGAAGACTAAATGAAAACTCAAAGCAAGACTAGACTAAAACAAGACTAACTTCTTAGAGAAGAAGCGCGGTTTCAAATCAAGCCTCTCATTAACCCAGAGTAGCCAATCAGATGCTGCTACTGGATCCATGATTCAGGAGGATGGGGAAGTTTCTCCTCAGAATGAAGACACATATCCCAAAAGTTCGTTCTCTAGCTTTAAATCTTAATAAAGAAAGGGGCTTTTTCCACTTAACCAACTAAACAAGAGAGTTAATGACACATTAAAATCAAGCACAACTACAATATTTATCACTTCTGATTAGAACCCAGCAGCAGAAAATAACCAAATAAAAATATCTGAATAATCTATTTCATAATGAGTAAAAAATAAGACATTTTACTGTATGTTCTAGAAAAAAGGGGACTTATCTAGTGGCGCGGTGTATACACAAATATTTGTCTTTCTAAATAAAGAGAGTCAGATATAATTATTAGTATATTTTATTTTGTGAAGGGAAAGAAGATAATTAGATAGAAGAAGATAGAGGGACACTCTGATAGAGTTTTAAACTCAAACAGATGAGCTTTGGTCTTCCTGTGATGAAGATAACCAAGACAGATTGAAGAAAACCAAGCAGTGAACTGTGTCATTCGAGATGTAAATTCGTTTGGACATGCATGCCCTTGTGTTTTGTGATTTTTGGCCCGTTGGAGACAGTATATTGAAGCTTCTGTCTCACCACAGCTGTTTGGTCAAACTTCATCTGGTGTTGGAGGCCTGTGTTGTTAGCAACTGAGCCTCCAGGTCAGAATTTTATGACTTTATTTGGCCCATCTGGGCAGCAAGGAGAGGGGGAGAGAGACAGTGGAATACTGTTACCATACTATTCATCCCCCATGAATGCTACATCATAAACAGCGAGTAAATGTGATTATGTTTGCGTGTCAGTGAATGTGAAGGAGCACTGTGATTGGTTAAATGTGTGGTTATTGGACAAAATTACAAGAAAGTGCCGAATTTAGGATGATTGGTTAAAGTTGTGTCGATAGTTCCAGGAAGGACTAATCTGTTACAACCAACATGACCACTGAACTGAACTTTAAAGGCTTTAAACAAAATGAACATTGTGAACTTCCAGAAGGCAGAACTGCATCAGTAAAATGTTTGATTTTTTTGCACCCTTAAATGTTTATTCTACTATTCTTGTTAGGTCCTGTGTAAGTGAAGCACCCAGGTGGATTGCTCTCCAAAGGAGATGATGGAGGGTAAAAGTTCAGGACCATCATGCTCTGGCCTCAATCTTGTTGCACATCCACGGGCAAAAAGCAAAGTGTGGAAGTACTTTGGCTTTGACACCGATGCAGATGGCTGCATACTGCACTGGAAGCGGATATACTGTCGCGTATGCATGAGCCAGATTGCATACTCCGGGAACACCTCCAACCTCTCGTACCACCTCGAAAAGAACCACCCTGTAGAGTTCAGCGAATTCGTGAAAAGCAACACGGATCAGATGCGTGAGGCGTTCGCCACAGTGTTCTCCAGGATAAAGAGTGAACCCAGCGGTCCACATGTTCAGCAGCAGCCTCACGAAGTCAGTTTGAGGCAGAACGTAGACTTTGAAAACAGGCGACATAATGATCTGACAGCAGCTGTCATCAGCTTCGTCTGTCAGGGTTTGTACCCCGTTTCTGTCGTTGAGGAACCAACTTTCAAGAACTTAATGAGTACCGTCGATCCTGGATACTCTCCCCCGAGCAAAAGAGACCTTGCAGGAAAAATGGTTCCTGACCTGTATTGCCGAACCAGGGATTCAGTATTTCATGATCTTGCTGCAGTCATAAACTGCGGCGTCACTACGGATCTCTGGCAAAGCCAGACCCAGAACCGAACCTACATTTCACTCTCCTTGCATTCGGTCAACTACAACAGTTTAGCCGGCTTTACCATGATTGACAAGTGCCTCAAAACGTTTGAGGTACAAGAAGACAACACAGCGGAGAACATCACCAGAGCAATGTATGAAGCCTTCGTGGAGTGGGGGATAACTCATAAGGTGAGCGGCGCGACCACCAATGGTTCAGTGGACATAGTAAAGGCATGCTCGCTCCTGGAGCTGTCGGTGGAGATGCCTTGCTTCGGACACACCATCAACCGTGCCGTGGATGAAGCCTTCCAACTGCCTCGCCTCGACGGCTTCTTGGGACGCTGTCGCAGACTTGTGGATCACTTTGGAGAACCGGGAATGTTCATCCTGAAGGAAAAGCAGAAGCAGCACGGCCTCTCTCCGTGCTCACTCATCACGGACAGAGGGAGGTCGTGGTTAGCCACGTTGGCGATGTTGCAGAGACTGAAGGAGCAGCGAGTTGCCATAACGGCAACACTCCTAGACGTTCCCAGCAGCCACCTTTTCAGCTTAGATGACGCCGAGTGGTCGTTGATGGAGGGCTTGATTGGACTACTTCAACCCTTTAAGGTCATAGCAAACATGATCACTTCTTGCAGATACCCGACCATCAGCCTGGTGAGGCCTGTGCTTCATATGTTGCTCAACACCACCCTGAAGGCCATAGAAGGTGACCTCAAGGAGATCAGCATGGCCAAGGATGTGATCTCCAAGGTTCTGTCTTGCTCATACTTACAAAACTCACAATCCCAAGAGATCTCTATGTTTCTAAACATCGCCTCGTTCTTGGATCCGCGATACAAGAAACTGCCATTTCTTTCCGTTCAGGAACGATCCGAAGTTGAGACTAACATCATCGAGGAGGCCAAAGTCATCCTGGAGAAGCAGATGTCGGAGCGGTCCTGCCTCGATGAGTTCTCCTTCGTAAATGACGAGCCACCCACCAAGAAGTCGGCTCCCCTCCGAGAGTCTTTGACCACCACCTCGACCCAGGAAAACCCGCTGGCTGCCATATTCTGCCAGTCCAACGCCGACCAGAGTCATGAAGAGCTGCATGCTCAGGTGGTGGAAGAGCTGAGCAACTACAAGTCTCAGAGGGTTCTGGGTCTGAACGAGGACCCGTTGCTTTGGTGGACAAGTCATGCACTGTTGTTCCCAACGCTTCCGAAGGTGCTCCAGAAGTACTGGTGTGTTCCGGCCACCAGCGTTCCCTGTCACAGGTTGTTCAGCTCGTCAGGCGCTGTTCTGTGTGGGAAAAGGAACCGCATCGCTCCGGCTCTGGTGGACCAGCAGGTCTTCCTGTACGAGAACTTGCGGAGCTACCATGAGCCAGAACCCTGCGATGATGATTTGGACCGTGATGGTGAAGGCAGCAGCTGTGGGGGTCGGACAGCTGAGTGAGAGAGTGTTCAGAGTTTTTATAAATACTTTTTTTTGTTTGTTTGTGTCACTTATGGAAACATTTACCATGAAAAAATTGTGTAATTCTATGAAGAAAAGAGTTTTCATTTTAGATCAGATGGTAAATACCAGGGTTTACTAACTCTGGCCCTCATAGGACACCGTCCTGCAGGTTTTTGACATTTCCCTGCTGATTCAAATGAAAAGGTTCTCCAACTGCTTGTTGTCCAGTTCTGCACAAGCTTTCTAATGGCCCATTGATTTAAATCAGGTGTGTTGCAGTCGGAAACATCTAAAACCTGCAGAACACCGGCCCAAGACATCTGGAGTTGGTTTATATACGAACATGGATCGTTTATGCAATGAAAAATAACATACTGTATATGTAACAATAACTTTGTCCTGTGCTGTTTATTGAAGAAAACCGGTCATTTTTAGTCACATTTTAATTACATAAACTGTAGAATTTTTATATAACTGCATCTTTTGATCTATATATTATTCTTTTGGGGCATTTAGTTATTTGATGTTGCTTTTTTCTGTTTTCTGCTTGCTTTACATCTTTATGAGTAATAATTAACGCCATTGACACCTTCACAAATGAAGATAAAAATGAAGCTGCTATAGATAATCTTTACAGGTCTGTTTACTAAATCAAGTTTACTGAAGTAAATACAACCCGTACAAATAAATGGACATAAAAAAAGTTTTCTGGTCACATCATTTATTAGCTCATATTTGTTTATTAACATTTTTTTCCAGATATTGTCTTTGTTTTGTGATTTCATCTTTAGGTTTTTCAAATGAAGCAATACCAAATGGTAATTTGTTAAACAATATATATGTAGTTATATAAATTATACAGATTCCATCAATACTTTTTTTATTTAAAATGTTAATATAAAGTATTGTTACAGATATAAATTTATTTCTCCAACTTTTTTGTCAGACAGGATGAGTTTTTCCCATATTTATTTTGTTTTTATAAATTCACACATTAAGGGATTAAATACTTTTACATCAAACTTTCTTTTTACATATTTAAAATATATTTTCTAGAAAATGTCCTTTTTTTTGCCACTATAATATTAAGTATTTTTTATTTAATTTTTGACCCTTCTTGACCCAATAAGAAATGGGGAGAAAATTAAATTTTTTAAATGATATCTTTTTTGGGCCCTTTAACAAAATGCAACTATAAAATTAAAGAAAACCATTTAGTATTGTGTGATATGTCCAAGCTTCTGTAATGCAAAAGGTGTCCACCAGGGGTGCAGAAGTCAAGTATCAGGTTATATAAAACGTTTTTTTTTTTACATGAAATGATGCAATCGATCTCAGAAAGTTAAATATACGCACTGCAATAAAAATTTTATTATTTAATTGACTTAGGCTGATTGAACTGATGGACTCTCCATCCTCTGACACGTAGAGGTTTTTCCTCAAGCTAAAGCAGTGTCGCAGAGATTATGTGATTCCATGAGGAAAACCAGGAATGTTCTCATGTGGTGCCCTTTCTCCTCCCACACAGTCCTCCCTAAGCAGAATGGAAGGGTTGCCATTGTGACGGGGGGCACCAGAGGAATGGGTTTTGAGACAGCGAGACACCTGGCGAGTCTTGGCATGCATGTTGTCATAGGTAGGCTTCTGTCCAATCACATGGCTTCACTCGGTCAGCTGATCATATTTCTAACAGTCCAGCCTGAATCGTAATATCTGCATGTTGTCCTTCGTTTCATCTCCCTGCTGTCAGAAAACGACAGCAGGTGTTTCTTCTTAAAAGACTAATGAACCGGAATATTTCACCTTTACCTGCATGAGCTGGCCAATCAGACAGGAGCTTTCTGATTTCCTCCAATCATTTCTGTCCACACATAAAATTCAGGAAGTAGATGGATGCGTTTCCAGTAGGTTGAGTTGAAGTTCTGCTGTCTGATCTCCATCATCTCCAGTTGGGAACGAGAGAGAGGAAGGAAAAGCAGCCGCCAGGAAGATCCAGGAGGAGTGCAGCGAGGGGAAAGGTAATCACCGGCATGTCCAAATAAAAAGCTGCTTCCTCGTTAATCACGATCAAAGTGATCTGACCCAGCTTCAGATGTTCGGTGAATGTAGATGTGCACATCACAGCTGAAGTGATGCAGAAGGATGCTCCTGGATTAATAAGGAGTTCCTTTATTGGCTGATGAGGAGCATCCAAAGTGACCAATCAGAGATATTCACAGAAAAAGAAAAGTGGACAGGCCTGGACCTGGAACTGGTTTAGCATTATTTTATGATTTAGAAGTTGTCTGTGCGTCTGGTTATCGAGACTAAATAACTCTGCTGGTAAAGAAGTGAGTCAGGGACAAAGCTGGTTCTTCTCTCATAATAAACAATGATTGGAAAGAAAAGATTCACGATTCCCAAACTGTCCATTTTTTTTTTTTTTTTTTTCTGTAGTGATTCACAGTAAAACCATCTAGAAATAAAGTAATTACAAACCAGATCCCGTCACTGACTTCAGTCCAGCTCAGTGGAACTGGTTCTCCACTGTATTGGTTTCTGGGCTGATTTTTACAGTTCAGCTGATTCAGTCCTCCATCCTGAGGCGAGAGGAAACCTGCAGAACCAGGAACCAGTTGGAGGTAGAGAGGACAGGAAAGAGGGGTCAACAGAGGACATCTGATGAGAAAGAAGAAGAAACGCACAAGTGAATGAACAATGTCAGATGTTTCTACATGGAGAGGAAAGCAGAGAGAGCAGCCCAGTGCCTCATAGCCGGATCTTAAAGGTAGAAAAGGCATCTGTTCCTGATGCCGGACCGGGAGCCGGTTCCACAGAGACGGTCTAACAGCTGGAGGTTCTGCTTCATGAGCATGTGACTGATTAAAAGCAGCCAGGTCTTCTCATTATTTATTCTTTTTATGTCTTTAGAAAATATTCTGGTTCTACTAAGATGGTTCATTTAGACACTGGAGGAAAATAAATTTTCCAGAGGAGGAAAACTGCTGTAAACAGAAGAACGTCCACAAAGTCGAACCATTAACTGGTTTGTGTGAGAAAGTGAAGGAAACCAAACTTTAGCAGAAAAACCACCTGCTTTCATGCGGGAACGTTGTGATCCGTCAGCACCGACGTTTACAAGCTGCTCCAGATCCTGGTTCTGGATGTGTGACCTGTTTGTTTCTCCTCCTGCAGCCGAGTTTGTGTTTGTGGACCTGACCTCTTTGAAGTCTGTTCGACAGTTTGCTCAGACGTTCAAAGACAGAGGTCTTCCTCTCCACGTGCTGGTCAACAACGGTACGCTGCACACAGCTACACCTTCACTGCTACACCTTCACTGCTACACCAGCACAACATGCAGTTATACAGTAACCAAGAAAGAATCAATGAATCAATGAATCAAAGAATCAATGAAGTCAAGGAACAAAACACTGAGATATAAACAGAGTATTTATCTAATTATTTATTGTGCAGTTAAAGATCATTTATTTATTTGTGTATTTGTTTTGCATACACAACTTTTATTAATCAATTTATTTTATTTTTGGCTTTTCTGTAGTGACACCATTTATTTATTTTTATTTATTTATGTTTACATTTATTTATGTTTATTGTGCTGTGAAAAAAACTTTTCTTTATTGATTTTTGTTTGTTTTTGTTTCTTGTGCAGAGAGGATGTTTTTATTTCTCTTTTTGGTTATTTTCTGACTATTTCTTTAGTCATAACATTTTTAAAATGGAAATAAAATTTTAAAATCAGTTATAAAGGAAGTTCAAATCAAAATAGTTTTTCATCCATTTTGAGCCTGAAAAAGAAAAACAGACTCAGATTTGTGTCGCTGATCAGCAGCAGGTGGCCTTATTTTCCGTTAGGAGCCTTGTGGTCAGACGTAGGACGGACGTCTGGTCAGGCTGCTCGTGGTGGATGAAGAACACTGTGATGATGAAAACATGAAGGAGATCGTGTTAACGGAGGTGAAGATGATCTAGCTGTGTTTTCTTTTCTGTAGCCGGGACCATGCTGGTTCCTGAGAGGCAGACGGAGGACGGCTTCGAGTTCCACTTCTGCCTGAACTACCTCAGCCACTTCCTGCTGACCAACCTGCTGCTGGACGTGCTGAAGAGGTTGGGAAGGCCGGGCTGCAGCTCCAGAGTGGTCAACATGTCCTCAGCCACACACTATGCTGGAGTTATGCACATGGACGACCTAAACAGGAGGTGCGAGCTCTCAAACGCTAGATGATCTGCATGAAAACGAAAACTACGTCCATGTAAGCAGCTGCATGAATCCAAACCTCCTCCTCAGGGTCTGCTACAGCTCCCACGGCGCCTACGCCCAGAGCAAACTGGCTCTGGTGCTCTTCACCAACTACCTGCAGGAGCAGCTGACAGCCGGCGGCTTCCACGTCACCGTAAACGCCGTGGACCCCGGCATGGTGGACACGGCGCTGTACGACAACCTCTGGACGCTCGCACAGATGCTGAAGAGACCCGTTGCCAAGGTGCTGTTCAGGGTATGTGTTCAACTCCAGGGGAGATCTGGTCCTGATGCTGCAGCTAACAGCGACTCGATGAAGGTCTCAGGTTTAATGTTTCCTCACAGATGAGCCTGTTTAACAAGGATGGAGACGTGAACTGAGCTGCTCTAAAATCAGCTCAGTCAGAACTATTTCATGTTCGGTATGGAGGCCCCAAAGTGCCAAAATTAAAGATAATTACAGACATATAACACGCCTCAATTAACTGAGATGCTGCTAAATATATAAAAAAGGAAACAAATACATTTGTTTGAAGAAATTAATGCAAGATTAGACATAACAGGAAAGTAATTCTGACTATTAATAAAAAAAGATGTCGATAAATAAATAAATGATAAATGAAAATAATATACAGAAATCGTTTTGGGGACATAAAGAAAATGCAAATTACTAAATAAATAAAACAGAAAATGAAGTTAAAAATAGGGGTGTTAATACAAAGCTAAGTAAAAACAATTAAAAATGATGAATGAAATGAAATATCAAATTATGTCCCATTTAATAAATTTCTTAATGAAAAAATTATTTAAATATTTTTATTATATTTAATAACATATTGACTAGTTTATTGAACAATTGTTATATTCCGTAATCATTAATAATTTTGACTGTTTCATTCCTCCATACATACAAAACTACTAGATTTCCAGCGACCCTGAGCGCTCATCCCTTTCTCCGAACAGCAGTGTGTAACTCGGGAGGATAAATCGTGATGTATAGTTACTCTTTAGGTGATCTACGGACGTTTTCCAGGAATTAATATTTTACCCAGGAGGTTTACAATCCAGCCACTAACTGTAGTTTTATTCAGAGACTCTATCTGGTAAATCCACAGTGATCCATGATAACAGCATTATTTATCACATTTCATCATAAAAAGAGTCTATCACTACTACGTTGCTAAGAGACCTTTATTTAGACCTGGACATGATGATGAAGCCACTTCCTGTCAAACTTTCCACCAATCAGAGAGCTTAGATTGACGGGAATGTCCAATCAGGAGCAGCCAAAGATCAACCAGTGAGCAGAAAGTTCATGTTTGAAGTTTTTGTTGCACGGTGGTGCCACAAAGCAGCTGAGCTGGAGTTGGTTTTGTGAGGATGGCAGGTAAATAGTAGCAGAAACAACTGGAAGTGAATGAAAGAAAAAACTTGAGAGAATGACATGCAGATGAGAAAAAGCTTGGTCTCTGTTGATCTGTTATTTCTACAGAGACTTTGTGCTCTGGTCGGCCTTTAGGCTGCTGTATATATTCATACTTTCATTTTACATCATTTTAGCCTCATAATTGGACAACGGAGGCGGTGCTGAAAACATCATGTCTGCATGCTGACTGGGATTAAAAAGCTTCAGCTTCTATATTAAATACTAAAAATAGCAAACGGCTTTGAGTTTTAAAGGTTAATGATCCTCTCTGACGTCTCGTGTCCTCCAGACTCCAGCAGAAGGAGCGTCCATCTCCATCTACGCTGCAGCTGCCTCGGAGATGGAAGGCGTGGGCGGCTGTTACCTCTACAACGGCCTGAAGACGCAGTCCTCCGAGCTGTCCTACGACTCCGAGCTGCAGGCCAAGCTGTGGAAGAAAAGCTGCCAGCTGGTGGGTCTGCAGGAGGACTGAGACGGCCTCATCTCGTCTGAAAGCCTTCAACCTCCTCCGTTCACACACATACATAGTTTTAAATGATTTCATTTTAATAGTAGGAGAAGAAGCCAGACTGGTCCCTGTTATGGTGCCATATTCCTTCAGATACTTTGGCTTTTTCTTCAAAATATGTAAGAAAAATGTAAAAAGTCTTGTAGAAACCATGATTTTAAAAGGAGGCGTTTGGACTCGGGCCTTCACTTGGAGACAAGCGGGTTTGATTGACAGCTGGAGGGTTGTGAGTTTGACCCGGACGCATCAAATTTATTTCTATCTGTATTTATAAATTAATATAAAATAATGTTTCTTATTGTTTTTCTTATTATGATTTTAAAGTTTTTAATCCATAGTGCCTCTTCTGAAAACACAAGTTTTTAACTTTTTATCAGAAAGTTAAACAGCTGATGTTTTACGTAAATAACGACGCTGGTGATCAGATAGGATCGATAACGTGTTTACACGGCATCCTTCCAATAAAATGTCAACATATCAGGCTGCAGACAGTAAATCGTGTTTTCTTTTCTCACCCAGAAAATCAAAGCTGTGTTCGTCTCTGCCAACAAGGATCATTTTTTTAATCAAACTTTGTTTTCATCTCCGTGGTAACCGCTGAGCTGTTCGTGGCTGAAAATGGAAATCTGTATCCTCAACAAGCTCATGTCAAGCTGCTGTTACTGGTTTCCATCAGAGCCTTGAGCTCAGCCACACGGACAGTAAGATGATGGAGGGATATTTTATTCTACATGCTTATCACAAACACACTTAATGTGTCCTCAGACCAAAACTAGACTGTCACACTAATCTGAGTTATGCAGGGGAAGCACACAAGCTGCAGCCCAGCGGTTTTTATCAGTTTGAGAATGTGAGTCAAGCATAAATATACAGTAATAACTACATTATTTAACCTTTTCACAGCACATCATCATCAACACCAGCAGATGCACATCGCTGTCATGCACAGTTCCCCAGCATTTTATATTTATGTCCTGACTTATCTGTGAGTTTATTTTAATATATATGATTCATTGGGATTCTATCTAGGGTCAGGCTTTAAAGGGTTATTCTATTTTTATATTAGGGTCTAAAACTAGGAAGCCTGCATGTGAACACAACTGATTAGTAAAACAACCTGAAATACATGAAACCTCATATGTTGAAAGTAAAGAAGACACTAAACTTTTTAAAGACTGACTGCAGTAATTACTGAACCAGGAGGAAGTTTAAGAACTGTCAATGAGCATCACGCACCTTTACTACCTTTACCACGGAGGAAATCAAAGAAGCTGTTCCCTGTTGGAAACACATCACGTTAGCACCCTCATCACAGAAGAAGGTTGTTAAACTTCACAGTAAGGTCCAGAATATACTTGCTTTTTATTACATATGCACATTTATCATGGCCGGTTCATGTATTTTGTGTCTTTTTGAAGGGTCATTCGTACATGTTCTCAGAAATTAGCGCTATGCATTCACCAGATGCATTATGTGAGTAACCAGTAGGGGCAGTGTAGGGCCCAGTTTAACTGGATGTTAACTCACAGATTGACAGCGGTAAAAATTTATGGAAAATTTCAAAGCAAAAGTTGTTGACCAAGTTTTAAATTCCCTACAAAGGAGCAACACATGCTTGTTATTGTCACAACATGTTCGGTTTAGAGGCCTTACGATGCTGCTGCTTTGTTTTTTCAGCCATGAGCTAAAAATTAGCCAAATGCTAACCTCTCCTGTGGTTACCATGGTTACCATTTTGTTTACAAAGTTGACAATTCTATGTGATCTGAGTTTGTTATTGTGGCAGTAGTGAAATCCTCCACTAACTAGTGTGGTACACAAGCAAGTATGTGAAATACGTAAACTCATTATTTGAATACGCTCATATTGGAGCCGGTTGGCTACACAAACATGAGTTTTAAACACATCCTTTGCTTTGGTGTTTTGTATTTGTGGTTCTTATAGGAAGAAAAACATGAAATTCCCTCTCAAATCTGACATCTGTCTGTTTTATTCATTAAACAAATTCCATTTAATAAGGAGTTTGTCTTGCTCAGTATGTTGTAAAAGGCTTTGTTAGCTTACCGCTCCAACGTTTAGGTCGTTTAGCCTCCTTGTCATGATGGGTTTCTGTGGAGGAGGGAACATTTCTTTGGAATAAACAACAAGGCTTGGGAGACATTTTTGAAATGAAATCAGTGTAAAGGTTAGTCTGAGCTATGTTACAACATATTTACTGAATGCTCAGGATTGGTTTGCCAACTGTGCTGTGTGGCTATTTTTTATAACTATCTTGCATAATTTGTGGTCTAATTTCAGTGCAGCTTCCCATGTTTTTACACAATGAAGTATCAGCCCAGATGACAGGAGATGGAGTTTCTATGCAACATTAACTGGAATCTCTGGGATCAAATTGGTCCCAAGGTAAAGAAACTTGGCATCATGCTTGTCTCCTATTCAATACAAATTTAAATAAAGGGATCATAATCATTAAACATGATAATAATGTAAAAATTCTTGTCAGTGTTCATACATTTATCCTTTAAACTGAAGCTGATATTGAATCCAAAATACAAAATAAGCGGAAAGTACACATTTGGTCCTTGAAGGGGCATAAAGGGTTAAATACAGTCTGAACAGTGTGGGAAAAAAACCTATAAAAAGTTCAAATTATCGTTACATGTTGTAGACGCTTATTTAAAACACTAACTAGATGTTAAAAACTTGTCTAAAAACAAAGAAAATGTTACCAGAAGAAAGTTCTGGGGTTATTATTGTAATTTTTTTTTTTTTTTACTTTTTTTTGCTGTTCTAAATATATTTAGGATGTCTTTTCTTTGCTTTTTGCCTCTCCCATCTATCTATCTATCTATCTATCTATCTATCTATCTATCTATCTATCTATCTATCTATCTATCTATCTATCTACTTTTAAAGAAAGGCAGAAAACACCAGAGATTAAGTAGAATTGAGAATTCTTTGTTTAGCCAGCAAAAAGAAAGAATACATATCTTTTAAGAGAAGGTCTGTCTTAGCCATAGCTGCTGAGGTCTAGTACAGGAAGTGCAGAGTCCTCAGGTTCAGCCAGAAAGACCCGCTTACCTCAGTTATCCTCCTCATTTTATACTGATACAATGCATGTGGCTATGTGTGTGCATGTTGTGCGCGTTCATGTAAATGTGTATTTTATTAAGGTGCGTTGTTCCTCTTCTTGACTTCTCTCCAGGGCTTTTTTCACACAGTCAGGCCTCCTCTTTGGGTGAGATCTGCAAAACAAGCTTGATCCTCCCTATTTCTGCATTATTCCCTTATCACACTCTCTCTGAATGATCTTCTCAGTAGCTTTCCACTGCTGGGCACCCAGAGCAGTTTCAAGGTCCTTTGCATATTTTTACCAGCTATTTTCTCAATATCTGAATTTTTGACTCAGTAACCCTGTGTGAGTCTGTGTCCTGCTTATGAGGATGTACTACCTGTAAGCTGTGAAGCAATGATAATAATTAAGCTGTTTCACCTCAGCAGCACTATGGTAATGTAGCTCTATTAATTAAAAGCAGAGCCTAATAAATGTCACATCTATCTATCTATCTATCTATCTATCTATTTATCTATCTATCTATCTATCTATCTATCTATCTATCTATCTATCTATCTATCTATCTATCTATCTATCTATCTATCTAGAAATATAATTGTGGCCACTAGAGGGCAGTGTAAGTGTATAATGGGTTCTAGTGAGTATTTTAGTTCTGGTTCCACATCCAGCACAATCTGATGACCGTTGGGGCGGAGCAGTAAAATAACAGAATAATGACCTTCAAGGTTTAAAGATGCTCACATTAAATGATCTATGCTTTTAGAAAAAAGACATATGTAATTTTTTTTTCTTCAGTTTGTCATATACACGTGCATCACAACTTATAAATCAAAATGGATCCACACAATCACAAAACATTTAATCACTTAATCACATTTATTGCTTGCAAAGAGCTAGAAGTTATTTTAAATGTACATACGTGCACATTTCCACATGTGTGTTGTAATTCTGAACTAACTCCCCTGATAAAGTGGGATTAAGTAAAGACGACATAAATGACAAAACAATTTATTCCCCTTCCTTAAAAGTTAATTGTAAACATAAAAAAATGCATCTTGATGTGGAAAAATTGTTAAAATTGTTTTAGTGTCATTTTCACATTTACCAAATTTATCCTGCGGGTCAGACTGGAACCTCTGAAGGGCCAGTTTTGGCCCCCAGGCCATATGTTTGATATGCTGTCCTAAGAGGTTAAGTAAATTATACAAAAATAAAAAATAAAAAATAAAAAAGCTTGACCAGGAAGGTTCAGGTGATGTCAAAGAATAAAACTGATAAGAAATATTAATCTGTGTGCTGATTGGACAGTTGAAACCACTATAAAGAGTGTGTTGATATGTTTATTAGAATATTTTTTCTTTCTATAAACAATGTAAACATCAAACAGTGAACAGCTGCAAATTTGGAAAGATTTTAATTTCTTTCTATTCATTTAAATTCTTGGCAGCAACGAGCTTCCGTACATGAAGTCCTGCCTGACTTCTAAAACAAAGTTTCAGGTGAATTCTGGACTCAGAAGTGGATCATTAATACTCATTTTCTCTGACTGAGGAACTTGACAAACATGTGAAGAGACTGGGAGGAACCAGCCCTGACATGTGAGCAGTCCGGTTAATGAGGAATCTGTTCATGTGGGTGAGGCCCAGCTCAGACGTGAAGCAGCTTGTTTTGGGTTTAATGGGTTTATTTCCTGTGTGATTTGCACAACCTGCTGTGTTTGGCTGTTTCTTCAGCTCAGATGTGACCTGAATACACAGAGCTGAATTACTGAAACACTTCAGATCTTGTTCAAATATTCAGGTCAGGAAAAAGTAGGAAAAGTGGGATCAGTTCCACTGGCATCCTGTGACCCAGATTACAGAGTTTTAATCTTCAGTTTTGTTCCTTCATACATGAACTGAGGAAACATGCCATGATGATGACATTACATAAATATTCTTCTGCATCCGTCAGAACTTTCAGAACCATCTCAGTCAAAGAAATGTGTCTTCCTTTTGAGGAACGAGCCCCTCTTGTTGGACCGGTCCAGCTCCCCTCTGTCTCTGTAGGAGCTACTGCGGACCAGCTGTGAGGTCCTCTGACGGAGCTTCTCCAGATTGGGCTTAATCCTCCCTAATGAAGACTTCCTCCTGACAAGGTTCTGTGTGGTTCGGCCCTCCCCGTCCGCAGAGTCGTTGTCCCTGGAGCTGAGCGCCTGGAGAGGCTTCAGGTTGGACTGGAGGACCTTGGAGAACCTCCACCGGCCTCCTTCTGCCTTGCGCCCTCCGTTCTCGACCTCACAGTGCTCATAAGCCCCGATGATGTCCTGGATGTCCACGCTCACGCCGTCAGCCAGGTAGTGGCAGGCCTTTCTCCCGCTGTAGTCTCTGATCTCCACGTCCGCGCTGTAGGCCCCCACCAGGAGCTTCACCACCTCCATGTGACCGTGCATGGCCGCGACGTGCAGCGGCGTGTAGCCGGTGTTGGAGCGGACATCCACGCTGAGAGGAACGTGGTGCTGTTTGGCGAAGTTAACGATCAGAGCGATGACTTCTGGCTTGCCGTGCTTGGCGGCCCAGTGCAGGCACGTGAACCCGGTCACGAAGTCCTTCCTGAGGACCAGGTTGGGTTCTGAGGTGAGCAGGCGGTGCAGGCCGGTCCACTCCCCGTCTGAGGCGCTCATCATCCAGGCGTGCTCCAGAGGATCAAGGGTCACGGAGGTCCGGTCCTCATCTAGGGAGGTGGATTCGCTGTCGCTCCTGTTGGACAGGTAAGCGGGACTGCGGAGCACCAAGCTGCGCCTCACCTGAGGGGAGCTGCTCATCATCACCTGTAGGAAGTGTTTTCGGCTGCTGTGCGGGGTGCTGTTGTCCTCGCTGCCGGACAGACTCTGTCCGTCCGAGGACCACTCATCCTCCCGGTGGTCCCGCTCCTGAGCGGAGAGGAGGTCCGGCTGCGGCTCTGTGTCGCCTGTGTTTACCTGTGCGGGCTGGGGCAGCGTGAACGCGCGTTCTTCCACAGGGAGAGGCGAAGGTTCAACCAGTGTAATCTCTGGGATGTCTGGCGCGTGTCTCTGCTCCGCGTCCTGCGTGCTACTGTGTCTACTCCCCATCTCACCTGAGCTGCCGTCCGTGTCTTCCACCACACACACACACTCTCCACACACACTTTTCTCCGACTGCGAGCTTAGAGCGATGAAACAACGTGGAACTCCCTCCAAGTCATTTCCGTAACCTGAGTTGGGTGAAGCGGCAGGCGGCGGTCGCTCCTCCGCCGCGTCATCTGCGCTCACCTGGTCCGCGGCGGCCGGGTAACGGGACGGCGGCCTCTCCGATTCTGTTTGTGAGCGGAACTTTTTCTTCAGACAGACGTGTTTCTCTCCGTTTTCAATCCTCACGAAAGCAACGTTGTCCACGTAGTTTTTAAAAGTCTGTCTCACAGCTGCCTTCCGCTGCGGCTCCTCCGGGAAGACGGCTTTAAAATGCTCCACAAGCTCCGAACTCAGAACTTTACCTCCGCGCTCCTTTAAAAAGTCCAGAACCGTCTCCTGGGTGAAGTCTGTGGCCATGGTCCTCTCGCTGCGTTAATCCTCCAGCGTGAAACAGATAAAACCCTCAGGGAAAAGCTCTGAATGATCCATCAGCACAGAGCCGAACCAACCAGAACTGTTATCGCTGACAAAGTCAGAACCGACGAGAAGAGCCGCTGATCTGTGAGTTTTATTTCTAGCGTTTCCGTTTCCTAGCAACGGAGAGCAGAAGGGCGGGGAAACTCAAGTCTGGATTGTACCATTAATCTATAGAGGAGGGGGGAGGATAAACGTCGTTGTTGATTTTGGTAAATAGGCCGTGAAATAACGGTATTTATTCTGTGTCACACACTTCTATATGCGCTTCTGACTAAATGATAAAAACTAATATAACCGATTTTTTTTTTTTGTTTTTTTCAAAATCACAGTGCAGGTCTGTCTGACCCCCTGTAAGGTAACCGTCCACACAGCCGGATTATAGTAGTAAACAGTTTACCTGCTTTTCTGGTATAATTTCATTACCAACTTTGAAGAAAGATTAAAAGTTCCATGATAATGAAAGCTCTTTTGTCATGTATGTAAAATAAGAAGATGATACTGAACGTGTCCTTGTTTCACTTTTGTAAAGAAAGAAAAAGCTCTATACATGGACAAACTTGTCGGTAGCCTACCTTAAGAAAAGAAAAACCTGAAATGAAACTGACAAAAATAAGTCTAATAATACATAAAAATGACTGAAAAATAAAAACCCAATAAAATCGGAATTGTGGGTTAGGAGAGTAATTTTCAACAACATGAAACGGGCCTGGATAAAAATGATGGTGCCCTTTATTATTTGAGGCCATTACTGCAGTCAGTGAGTTTCATCAAACTCTCAGCGCAACTTCTGCATCTGTCCACAGGAAGTTCAACAGGATTTAGATCAGGTCTTGTAGACGGCCCCTTCAGAACAGTCCAACGTTTTGTTTTGAGTGATTTTTGGTTGTTTTGGGTCATTATCTTGTTGGGGGACCTGTGACCTGCAACCGAGACCAAGCTTTCCGAGAATGGGCAACACATTAGCGTTAAGCTATCACTTAAAGTTAGACCAATTTATCTTGAAAAGGATAAAGTTAATAAATCAGCAATTAATTAACAGTTATACATCTAAAACAAATTCTTTATTATACATATTGTGAATCACTCAACCAGATATAATGTAATACTTTACCTTGCTATTTTTTTTTTTTTTTTTAGGTGGCTCAGTTTGCTTTAACATATTGTGGTAAACGGAACAATTTTCCACTTTGCCGTAGATCATTTTAAAGGAGTTTTAGTCCCGAGAAGACAGTGTTTCTGGATTTCTCCTCTGACGTGGCTTATTTTCTCTGTGATAGAGCTTTATCCTGGAAACGACAAACATTTTTCTGAAATTGTTGCACAATTTTTAGACCTATCTGTCCATCTTCACATCTGAGAGACTCTGCCTCCTTGAAATGCTCCTTTTATACCCAGTCATGTTACTGGCCTGTTGCCAATTAACCTAATTGGTTGTCAAATGCTCCGCCAGCTTTTTTGTGATTTGTACCAGTAACTTTTCCAGCCTTTTGTTGCTCCTGTTCCAATTTTTTACAGACATGTTGCTGCCATCAGATTCAAAATGAGCTCATATCCTCCATCAGATGGTAAAATAATAGTATGGTGTCAGATTTAAGCCATAAGTCTAGGGGGCGCAGTAACACACCCACGATAAAATGACACTCTCTCACACGCGTAGATATTAACTTTGCGCGCACAATCTAACTGTCTCACACACGTAGATATGAAGTCTGCGCACAATCTAACTCTTCAGACGCTACACTACAGGCTGCGAGCGAGGGTGTCAGCTCTGCGCAAGCAGGACTCCACCTGCGCGCGCTCTCTCTCTCGCCGTTTATGCTCGCGAGGTGAAGCTCTGCGCGCGCGGAGAAAACACTTTTGACATTTGGGGGCGGATCAGGAGACGTGGGGGGGGGGGCTGAGCCTTGTCCTTCTTATGATTGGTCACTTTCAGCCCCAATCCCGCCCTCACGGACATCATTTTTTTTCCTGCAAGACAATTTCCGGTCATTCGTCGGCCACGTACGTCATCGCGGTGAGCGAAGTACTTTCTTTTTTTTTTTTTTTTTTTTTTTTTTCCAAGTTTTATTGAACTGTATTTACAACACAAGTACAAATGACAACAAATCTTACAACACAAGCTCAGGGGCAATATCCCAAATCGCTTGGGTTTTCACAGCTTTTGGATTCGTACAACATTTTAAGGATTTCATGTACATGTTGATATAACATAGAAAAACTGACATACTTGGTTTTTGCTTTGCAAATTTGCTACAGTGTATATGAAATTTAGCTATTAGGATGAAGAGATTTAAAACAAATCGAATTTTGTTGGGGAGGTGATCATTAAAACAGCCAAATAATATGTATTCAAGCTTCAGGTTAATTTGATACTCCAATTTTCTGTTGAGGTACAGATTAATATCATTCCAGAAAATTTGAGAAAAAGGACAATCCCAAAACAAATGACATATAGTCTCATCTGCTTTATGACAGAAGGAACAGAAATGCTCCACATTTTTATGAAATCTTGCTAGATAAACATTAACAGGATAACATCTGTGGAGAATTTTCAGAGACACTTCTCGCACTTTGTTGGTAATAAAATATTTTCTTGGTAATGACCAGACCTTTTTCCAGTTTATATCAGAAAACTCATTATTCCAAACAAAAACAGATGCTGGTTTACAGCTCAGATCTCTTTGAATTAGTTCTCTTATACATTTGTTATTAGTTTTTGTACTAAGAAAGTGCTCAGAGTTTCCAATAAATATATCTGGCAAGATCTTGGGAGGAGCAGTTCTGGGTGAAGATGAGACAAGAAGTTTGCCACCAGAGGGAATGGCACCAATAACAATAGCAAATTCTCTGGGAGTAACAGGAAAATTGAAGTGTTTAAGAAACTCATAATATGTAAATAGATGACCATCCTTATTGAGTAACTGATTAACAAGCAGAATACCATTTTCCACCCATGTTTTCAAATATAGTGTTTTGTGCTTATAGCATATGTCCTGATTGTTCCAGATGTAATACGTATGTGGGGTAAAGTTATGCTTGTAGACTAAGGACCATGATAGAAGCATCTGCCTGTGAAAATTAGACAATTTGATGGGTATTTTGTCTATATTGTAATTGCATCTTATTAGAAAATGAAGACCTCCTAAAGCTTCAAAAACATGGTGCGAGATAAATGTCCATAAAGACTTTGGATTTAACAAGTATCTTTTAATCCACTTTATTTTAAAAGAGGAATGTAAAGTATAAAAGTCTAAAGCATTAAAACCACCAGAGTTTAATTTGTTAGTCATCACACTTTTGCGAATTTGATGGACTTTTCTTTTCCAAATGAAATTAAATAGGGCTTTGTCAATAGTATTGCATACATCTTTGGGGACATCTAAAGCAGAGCTGGCATACACAAGCCTTGATAGGCCTTCCGCTTTGGAAAGTAGGATGCGGCCGGTTATACTGAGATCTCTCTGGATCCACATATCAAACCTTTGTTTAATAGTAGAAATTAGAGGGTTAAAGTTATCACTAATTCTCAAATGTTCATCTTTGACAATATTAACTCCTAGGTATTTAACTTTAGATCTTACAGGAATTCCTTCAATGTCTAATTGACTGCTTGGTTTTATAGGGAACAACTCACATTTGGATAAATTCAGTTTCAGACCAGAAGCTTTGGAAAACGTATTCAAAATTCTTATAGCAACTTTCACTTGGGAACTATTTTGCAAGAAAAGGGTAGTGTCATCTGCTAGTTGGCTGAGAGTAATAACCCTCCGGTGAGCGAAGTACTGTCCCAATAGGACTGATCACGAATGACGTCAAAATGCTATTTTTAGAACAGCGTACTGCGCAGGCGCCGCCGCCATATTGGATTCGGACAACCAACCTGTAGAGCGTGTATACTGTGTTTGTACGAGCAAAGTTGCATTCCGACTATCCGAATATTTCTTTAACAGAACCATTATGGTAACAACTAAACACTGCTGCTTCGGTGTCTGCCGAAGTGACTCGCGATATAGTGACCGTGAACATATGAAGGGAGTTTTTTTCATTCCATTTCCAAAGCCCGGAAGAGAACCAGAGAAATGCCAACGTTGGGTACGAGCTTGTAAACGGGAGGGATTCACTGAGAAAAATGTGACAAAGGATACATACATTTGCTCTCTGCATTTCCTCGGTGGAAAAGGGCCAACAATTGATGATCCAGACCCAATACCAGCAACAACAACATCTGGACAGGTAGGTTCTTTGCCTTTTCCGCGGCAGAATGGTCATTCATACAGTTCATGATATCCTTTTTCCGTAGCTGGTTGTCCAGACAATTGCCTCTACGCACAGCTCCACTCTTTACTGAACTTAAGGCAACTTCTTGTCTTTCATTACTGGACGAACTATTATAACTATTATTAATTATAATGTCTCGGATTCAGATGAATTTGAGACATTAGTGAGATCCCACCTGTTAATCCCACTTCTCAAGTATTGCTCAAGTAGTTATCTCAACTCAACCTCCTTTGTCTCAATGTCTTTTCCCCTTTTTTGCTTACCTCTTGCTCCTATGGTAACCTTAGGAGAAGTAATTCAGCAACAAATGATCACAGAATGATACGAGTATGAGAAGCTCAAACT
This sequence comes from Melanotaenia boesemani, assembly GCF_017639745.1. Taxonomy (NCBI): domain Eukaryota; kingdom Metazoa; phylum Chordata; class Actinopteri; order Atheriniformes; family Melanotaeniidae; genus Melanotaenia; species Melanotaenia boesemani. The sequence goes on along the minus strand of NC_055705.1, from coordinate 7,804,535 downwards.
AGTCTCATGAGACAAGAATGAACAACAGATGATAAACTTTGCTTTACTGTGGGCAGTTGTCATGGAATCCAGTAGCTGAACACTCCACATTTTGTAACACAGGCTTTTTAGACCTTACCTCTCAAAGCCACCAAAGTATTAAGACTAATGGGCCACTATTTATTTTTCTTTGACCTGCCTGTCAGCTGGGTGTCAATAAAACAGGCCAAGCTTGCTCAGCCAATGTTCTATTGTCATGTTTTGTTTTGTGATTGTGTTTTTAAACCAAATGAGGTATTATCTTATAAAACTCATTTTCTGTTTCTAGGTGGAGAAAATAGCCCGCAAAAGGAAAGCTCCTACCCAAAGAAATGAGGCTGTTTCTGAAGCAAAGAGAAAGAGGAAAAGATTGACCCACAATAACACTCCATCGAGTAGCCACGAGACAGAACATGAATCGACTGATCTTCACATAAATGATGATACCACAGCTGCAACAGCCCTTCTGGACCTTTCTTCAGTTTCAGGTTGTGTGATATATTTTTTCAAAATTAAGAATAAAAATATATTTTTAATCTGTGTCTTTTCACACTATCAGGATGGAAATTTATTGTTTCAATTTATATTTTTCAGATCTTTCAGCTCAAATCATCACGGATAGCTTTGATAAGATGGACCAATCCTGTCAGACCGATGCTACATGTGATGAACTGATTAAGTTAAAACTGGAAAACAAGATTCAAAAAGATGAACTCTCAAAGTGCAGAGAGCAAGATGTAAATGCACAGCAGAAAAGCACTTTTTCTGTTGATGATGTCAGAAATGATGACAAGCAGGCAAAATTCTACACTGGTCTGACATGGCTTCAGTTCATGGCTCTCTGGAATTTCCTTGGACCCTCTACAGATAAGTTAACATATCACAAAAGCACATTAAGGTCAGAAAAACCTCCAAGTAAAAGGCCAGGTGTCAAAAGACAACTGGATCCCATTAATGAACTATTTCTTACCCTAATAAGACTGAGAACTGGCTTACTTCATCAGGATTTGGCATTTAGATTTGGAGTTTCTGTTAGTTTAGTCTCAAAAATAGTCACCACTTGGATTCAGTTTATGTATCTTGAGTTTTCCACATTGAGAAAACAAATGTTTGCATCTCGAGAAATTGTTGCCAGAAATCTCCCTTCGTGTTTTAAGAGATTCAAAGGGATTAGAACCATTATTGATTGTACTGAATTTTTTGTTGAACAAGCCTCTAATTTTGAGCAACAGGGTAATCTGTACTCATCGTATAAAAGTCATGGGACATATAAAGTTTTAGTAGGTGTGTCCCCCACTGGCGCTGTTATGTTTGTATCTGATGCATACGAAGGGTCGATCTCTGATGTTGAAATTGTAAAGCAAAGTGGATTTCTTGATAATCTTGAAGCTGGGGATCTTGTTCTAGCTGATCGGGGTTTCACAATAAGGGAAATTTTAGCAGAAAGGGGGGTTCACCTTAACATCCCACCATTTTTGAGTGGGAGAATACGGCTCACGCCAGAGGAAGAAATTTACACTAAAAAGATAGCAAGAGTAAGAATCCATGTTGAAAGATGCATCGAGAGAATAAAAAAATTTAGATTGCTCAGTAAAGTTGTACCCCTGTCACTGCAGCCTGTATTTTCACAAATGGTTTTTGTTGCTGCCTGCTTAGTCAACTTTCAAGAACCACTTGTAACATAACAGGAAAGATGTTGAACGTGAGGTAGCAGTGAAGTTCTTGAATTAATTCATACATGAGCTGTTGAATTAACTACTCTGTCATGAAGTAATTAATTGTAATAGAAATGAAGTTCAAATAAAAACATTTCAGATGCATTTGTTTTTTTTATTGTGACTGATAATGTGTACTGTGATCTTGGTTGAAGATCCTCATTTGCTGGACTTGACCCTCGCTGTAATGCAGCTTTGATGTTATACCATGCACCACCGTCTACAGCTGGATCAATTGGTAATTTTTAATCCACAGCATGCTGGCATCTGTACAAATACAATGCATGGAGTAATGTATTTATCTAATAATCAAACAGAACAATGTCTCTGAAAATAAATATATCTTGCCTTTGTATTTATAATTCATAAAGGAGCTATACCTGATATTATTTTAATATGTCTAAGAAGAATGGTTTTTACATAGTATATTATGTGGTATATGGGGTAAGTCCATAAAACCGAATGACTCATTGATTGCTAGGGATGTAAGGAAACAATCGAAAATTGATTTAAAATCAATTCAAACTGGTTTAAATGGAAATCGATGTAGAAAAAAGGAAAATTGATTTGCATGTAATGCATCAATGAAGATGACGTTCAAAACAAATCATCTTTTGTTCACAAAAAGATTTGTTTTCCATTCCTATCCATTTCCATAATAATTATATCACGTTTAGCTCCTTAACAAGTTAGGGTTGCACTGTCAGAGTTATGACGGGTAATAGCCTAGATTTAAAATAAATTCCTACTATAACATTCTTACTACATTTTGGTGGCTAAAGTGTGTTTAGGTCTGCTGAAATGTGAAACACACTAGTTACACCGCATACAACACTAATAACTGAGCGAGAGCTAGCTTAAAAACAGCTTACCTTTCAACTAATAAAGCTTTCTTTCCGCTCACTTTGAGGCCTCTACATGTCAACCAACGTTTAAGTTCAACAACACTGTGTTTATTGATTGAACTGTACTGAAATGAAGCTCCCGGGACGTCTTTTTCTTCCAAAACTACACGTACACTCGGTGTCGCCATTGTAAGCTAACTCTTTGTTTGTCCGAACTCGCGCTGTTGCCGGAGCTCATGAATATTGATGAGTAAATGTGACGTCATTCGAGATCAGCGCTAATAGGGACACAGAAAAAAAAATGATGTCCGTGAGGGCGGGATCGGGGCTGAAAGTGACCAATCATAAGAAGGACAAGGCTCAACCCCCCCACGTCTCCTGATCCGCCCCCAAGTGTCAAAAGTGTTTTCTCCGCGCGCGCAGAGCTTCACCTCGCGAGCATAAACGGCGAGAGAGAGAGCGCGCGCAGGTGGAGTCCTGCTTGCGCAGAGCTGACACCCTCGCTCGCAGCCTGTAGTGTAGCGTCTGAAGAGTTAGATTGTGCGCAGACTTCATATCTACGTGTGTGAGACAGTTAGATTGTGCGCGCAAAGTTAATATCTACGCGTGTGAGAGAGTGTCATTTTATCGTGGGTGTGTTACTGCGCCCCCTCGACTTATGGCTTAAATCTGAGTAAAATGTCTGTTTCAACATCTGATATGTTGTTGATGTTATATTGAGAATTAAATATAAGATATAAAATCATTGTATTTTGTTTTTATTTACATTTAACAGTGTCTCAACTATTTGGATGTTGGGGTTATATTATGTTATATTATGGTTATATTATATTATTATATTCATGAATTGTTTTATTAATGGTTAAAAGTAAGTTTATACTGTGTTATATGTGTGGTAAAATTATACGCTTAAAATAAAATAAAAATGTAATTATTTTATCAGAAATTAGTGCTTTGGTTGCAGTTTGAGGGGCTCATTTTATCTAAAAAAGGGACATCTGACTTCTCAAAAGACTTGAACAATTACATTTAATCAATTAAACATGAAAATATTATATTATTACCCAAACAAAAACATAATTTAGTGTCACATAATACTTTTTCTTAGTTCTTAAGTCTCCATCCTGGTCTTCAGCATCTACTGCCCTGCTTGTTTTAAAGGTAACTTTACTTTAACACCTGAATGAAATGAATGAATCATTTACGTAAAACATGGACAAAACATCTCCATCATATGAAGAGTAATGTTACTGGGCTTATTTCTGATGTTGGACTGAGACTCTCATCTTGTTTTATTATATCTGATCTGAAAAATGTCTGGTTTTGTTAGGATTTAACTTTATTTTTTAGATGTGAAAAAACAATAAAGTAATAAATAAACAAATGACATTATAAGACATAAATGGAGCACATGCTCACCATCATCATCGTCAGTTCCAGCTTCATTCAGACTGAACCAAGTGATGGTGAAAATGTGAATACACTTAGTCTTTATTATTTTCATTTGTGAATTAAACTTTTTTCTACCAGGTGAAAGACAAACATTAATGTTGGAAAAAAGATCCCTAAAGATTTATGATCTTTGCCTTAGATGTGGTGCGCTGGTCCTGGGATGGTCGTGTGATGCTGTTGTGGAAAACAGGCTGGGTTCATGAGTGTCCTGGTAACCTGGGAGTTGAGGCTGGTGATGCCTTCACTGACACCTGATTTCTACAGTTTTGCAGATTTTCATTGGAAATCTGAAATCTGATTTAATTAAAATCAGAAGACGTGTAACTTTTAAAATGATTAGTAATTTAATAAGTGACATCTCTTTATTTAAAGTAAAATGATTTCTACAGTGTTAAAGTCAAACTATTTAACTTTCCAACACTACGTATATTTAGAGACAACACATTAACACAGTTAATCAAGACTTTGACATTCAAGCTTAAATTAACTTTAAAAATGCTTAAAGAGAACCTCAGTATCCAGGTTACCGGGCGTAAGCTAAAGCTACATGATCCTGTTTCATCCAAACAAGCTCGTTGGTTCATCATGACAATGTGGAGAAATATTTCCTGTAACCAGCTTTCATTTTGTATAGGACGATTTAATGAAGAGAAAGGGAGATATTTGTAAAGGACACAGATAAGACCCCAACATGGAGCGAAGAAACCATCACAAGATGGAATCTGAACTCATTCAAAGGTTTTATTTAAGTTAAAAATGACGATCCAGAACCAGAAGACAGCAGCAGGTCACTGTTTCTCTTTTAAAGACTTCACGGCAGGAAGGACGTCATCCAGGTGAGCCACACCTGAAACACAGAGTCAGAGGTGAGGGGATCCAGACTGATCAGACTTCACACCCAAACAGACCTAAAGTCAATGATCTTTAACACATTTTCAGGAGTTTATTCTATTTTGTTTTGCTAAACATCTGGATACACATCTGTGTGACAGGATTCAAACCAGCAACCTTCTGACTGGGAGACAAGACCTCCATTTCCTGAACCACAGCAGCTTCTCCAGCTTCAGCCAGAAATCCTCAACCAGATCCATTGTGAACATAATCACTCCCAAACTAGCTTGTTGTTACCAGAGGATTCCACTAGAGGGCGCATTAGAAAACTCCGACTGGATAGAGTTGCTGAATTTGTAGGATGCAAACAAAACAATAAACATGATAAACACAGGAAAATAGTGTTTTGTTCATTTTGGGAGAAATGTACAAATAGGGAGCAGCATTTTCTCAAAATAAATCTAATTATTGGTAGGAACAAAATTAGGCCTGAGTGGAATAACAAAATGAATCCATTTTGTCCAGTAAGATGAAAATAGCTCTAACTTCAAACTGACTAAGGCTGCAGCCTTTTCCATATTATAAATATCTGTTGTGATGTGCATCCATTCATTCCCTGGTTATTGCTTTCTTTTTTTAGCTGCAACCAGCAGAATATTCACCAAATATTTGTCTTTTTTTCTACTGATTGTGGTATAATCCCAAAGTACCTAAACTTAATTTTGAGAGGTCTTGGCTGGTCCTGTGTATCTGTTTCCAATAGTCTCTAATGACCAGACAATCCCAACAAACATGGCAGTGCTTTGTACTTTAGTTATTATAATTCCTGCAACAGACCCGGGTGGTTTCATTATGATGGGATTTATGATACGGTGCAATTAAAAAAAAAAAAAAAAAATCTACTGTATTCCCTCCATTTCTGTGACCGGTATATTCCCAAAGGTATGACCACATCATTGTTCATTCCTCCTCGGTTGTATTTATCCCTCCTCCTGCTCCTCCTTCCTTTTTAATGTATGTAGAGGAGTGTGTTTAAATATTTTACAAACCCAGTATACACCTAAAACGATTCTACCTATAATGTATGATATTTAATAAATCCAGTTTCAGACCTACTTAATCACCTTATCCTCCAAACCCTGCTTGTCTTCTGCCCCCCGGTGGATACATTTGGTACTACAAGAACCCTGACAGTACATGCTGTATCTGTACATACATGCAAATTGCTTTTGTTTTATTTTTTTCTTTTTACATTTAGTTAAATAGCCAAATAAAGACTTTAAAAAAAGAAAAAAATCTGGATTTTATTACATCTAAATTCAGAATTTGTGTTTCTTTCTTTTGCATTTATCGTTTTGATATATCGGTACTTACCCAGAACGAGCAGCATTTCTGTAACGAGGGCGTGGAAAGCCGGGAAGAACTCATCGTGCTGCTTCACCTTGACGATGATGCTGGAAAACGAGAATAAAGGTTGAAAAGGGATTTTCATCATGGTGCTCTCCTCCGCTCATACTCCAACCTGTTGATGTCGGCTTCTCCCTGCAGGTCCTGGAGCGCTGCAGCACTGGTGTTAGAGGAAACCAGTCTGGCCACATGGTTCACCACCTCAGCTGCAGGAACTCTGTTATCTGATGAGAAAACCACCAACATTTGGGTTAAATTTTTCCAAACTACCTGTGGAATCATCCAGAACAGCTCTGGGCAGGGTACCTAGGTTCAGAACATCTCTGAGGTTCCTCATGGCGTTGGTCATCTCCCCCAGTCGGGTGTAGACCTCGTTCATGCGAGGAAAGACCCCGCTGAGAGAGCGGATGTCAAACAGCTTCTGGAAATGAGACACCATGGAGGCCAGGGTGTAGCGGGTGGGGCTCCGGAGCTTCTACAGAACCAACAACACCTTCAGCTGATGCTGGGCGACAAAAATCTCCACAAAAACGAGGGAAAGTTATTTAAAGGTGGACCTGCTCGTCATCGGCTGAAGAGTTCTCCAACATGGCATCCACTAGCACCATCATGTCCTCCACCTTCACCCCATCTGCAACATCCCCCTTGTGAGGTTGCCACGGCAACAGCTTGACAGTCAGCTTGTTTATACTGTGCTGAAGATCCTGAACACACACACACACACACACACACCGATGACAGCAACAAGAAAAACAGACTCCTCTCTGATGGTTAGACATGGAGGCAGCGTGACTTCACCTTCAGCAGGTGGAGCTGCTGCGCCCGCTCCTCCAGAATCGGGAGCAGAACCTGGAAGTCCGCCGGGTCGGAGCGCTGAGAGGATGCGTTGAGACGGCAGAGTCGTAACGGAGCGTTGGGATCGGTGACAACGGCGGCGATCCCAGTCAGAAGCTGGAAGACAGGAAGACAGAAACCCTGACGGAGGAGTCGGAGATGTTTCAGGAACCAAAGAACTCACCAGAACTCTTACATGGTGGTACTGGTCACACAGCCGGCAGCCACTGGACTCGTCACTGGTTCTCTCATTCATCTCATACGTGCCGTGTCTGAGAAAAAAGGTTGGTTCTGACTTGAGTTCTGAAACTCATCAGGATCAATGTCACCACGTTTCCATTTAAAGAGTTTGGACGTTTGGTTCCACACGAACAGAAACCACGTCGGACTCAAACAGTTTTTTTCTGCGGTCTGAAGTCCAGGCTGGATTAAGGAACAGTAATCAGGAAGGTCAGCTTCATACCGGGAACGTGGTGTGTTGGATTACACAGAGCACTGTTTAAATGAACCTGCAGAGACTTCTGCTGCATGTTGGGGGAAAACAGGAACAGGAAGCAGCTCACGTGTCGTTTTGAATCATACTTGAAAATGAGGGACTACTTTCTGTCAGCTTGTAACTACAGATGTACTCAAACAAAGCTGACGTGGCGTTCCCAAAGACTCCGGTTTGGCCCCCATGTTGTTCAGCACCTACATGCTCCCACTAATGCCTGGTACATGCTCCACTAAACCAGAAAACTTTGCTCTTGTTCTCAAGGAGACAAGAACAAGAAGAAAGTTTTAGTTTGGTTATTTATTACTTCATTTGAAACTTCGTTCGTAGCAGGGTGGAGGTTTGCACGGGGTGGTGTCCGTGTCTTTATACACCACATGTGTAGAGTTTCATACTTCCTCACCACCTCGACCAGCTGTTCCTTATAACCATCCATTCAACCTCACTGAATCTTTAGTAAAAAAAACAGAAATGACAACCTTCCACTTCCTGTTTTTCCACATTAAACCACGCCCACGTCAAATTTCAGACCAATCACACCATCGTTCCTGGATGCTACACAATAAAAATTTCTTCTGCTAAACCAGGTTTGAGAGTATAAACAAAGTTCTCTGTTCTTGCAGGTTATGTAACAGCCTTAACGTGAATCATGGTAAGAAAAAGGAATAAAAACCTCTGATCTAACGACTTTGGTAAACGTTTAAGTAAAATGATTTTAAAACGTTATTTTTCAACATTCTGACACTTAATAGTTTTGCTGCCTTTCAGTCAGGATTTGGACCACAAACAGCACTAAAACTGTCCTCTGTCTTTCCTGAATAACGTCCATGTAAACACAGCAGCAGTTTTGGTTTTAAGCCCCGGTTTGGGGCGAGGCAGGTCGGGAAGCATAAAAACTGAGAACGGTACCCTCACATCCGAACATGCGTTGGGGTACCAATCTAACCGACCTGACCAAAAAAAGTCACTTCCTGTGTGACCTGGCATGAAAACAAAGCAGGAACGGCTCCTTGTCTACAGCAACATATTTTCTTTTTGCTGATTAAATCTGTTTAAAATGGCGTTGTGGAGCTCCGCCAAGACGAAAGAACACAAACGGTTGGATGACGCCATTCTTCTTCTTTGTTTCTGAGTCGTGTTTTGGTTCTACTTTCAGGAAGGCGCTGCGCTGGCGTCATGCTGTTACGTAGCTGAAGCATCTGTTATCCGACCGATACTCCGCCTCTCAGGTAAGGTTACGCTCGGATGTGGAAAGATTAAAGTTCCATATCCGCACCCTGACCGTCCCGACCCGCATTCGCTGGTGGAAACGAGGCTTTAGAGCAAAACTTCCTGTTAGACTGACCAGAAGACAAGGAGGGAATCTCCAGTTCGGTTCAGAATTGTTTTAATTTGTGTCTCTTGGTAAATTTACTAAATTTTATTTATTATCATTATTATTATTATTATTTAATAAATTTACTCATACAAGACGTGTGGAGTTCCTCAAGGCTCCTTTTTGGGTCCAGAATATCTTTGTTTCTGTCCTTTAGCTGCAAATGTGTCTCATTTGGGGGACCAGACAAGTTTTAGTACTTATGTTGATGTCCAACTACTATATCTATTATATAATACTAAATTATTTCTAACACATATCTCGTCTGATCTTAAATTATACCCTTCGGGGTCTTGAGGATATTTTGGCCACTAAATGTGTTTGATTTAGCTTTTCTAACCCACATAAAATAAATGTTTATCATTCTGATGTTTGGTATCTGTTTACAGCACAACTTCACCAGATTGAGGATCAGACACCCTGGTGGTCATGTGACCAGGAAGAGGTTACCTGGTGTTCATGCTTCTGTTTAATCCCTCCAGACGTCTCAGTTTGTGTTTGTAGAACTTCACTTCTTTCAGCGTGGGCCTGAACACAGACAGCCTGCGTTAATAACAGCGTGATGGCTGGATCATCACATTCACACACAAACACACACCTTGTGTCCAGCTCCTGCTTCAGCCGATCAACATCCCTCTTCAGCTCCTCCACCTGACGGCTGGCCTCTTTCTGCTGTTCCTGGAAGGACTTGGGATGAAACCGGAGCAGGAATAACTTTTGCTTTCTGGAGAAATCAGTTGTGAAAATGAAAAGTTTGCCAGATTACCTGGAGAATGGTTGTAAAAGATGGAGTAACGGAGGTGGATGTCTTCTTAGATCCGTCTGCTTCTCCTCTGGCAGATCTGGGATCAGAGAGGCCAGCAGAACCAGAACCATGTGGATCACAGACTAAACTTTGGACTGGTTTTTAGTGGGAATGTAAACTGAAGCACAGAGTTACCTCAGCTCCTCCAGCAGGTGACTGAGTTTAGTTTCGTAGTAGTCGATCACATCCATCACCCTGCAGACACAGCAGCAGTCAGACTGATTTAAAGCTCATGATGCGTTCATGGCCTCGTCTCCTGGAGCTCTCTGATGTTCTGAGCTCGACACCTCAGAAGGAGGAGAGTGTTTTTTAGATGAGGGAGATGAGCTTACTGTTGATCGGCTGCACATCTGGGCTGGAAGAGCTTCCTGCAGATGTTGTGGAAAGTCTGACTCTGCCGGGCCAATCGCTGCTCTTCCTCTCTGAGGGCGAAGTGAAGCTTCCTCTGGATCTGAGCTGCTTCCTCTTCCTTTTTCCTCAGCTTCAGCTCTAGAAGCTGGCACCGTTTCTGGGCGGGTCAAACAGAAGCTTTGCTTAAACACCCTGCAGGCTTCAATAAATGTGAGGTGAGAAGCTTCTAAGAGGAAGAAACACCTCTGCTTCTGCTTGTCCTTGCTGCAGCTGCTGGGTGTAGCTGTGCTGTTGGACAGCTTTGCCCAGGTAGCGGTCCTCCAGGTCCTGGACTCTGGTCGTCACCTGGTCCAGCAGAGCCTCCAGCTCTGTGATCCTCTGAGACTGCTGAGCTGCTCGGTTCATGTGCTTCTGGGCCTCCTCTCTGACAACACAGAAAAATCTACATTTAACCATGAATCAGGAACCAGATCCGTCCAGATCCGTTCGGATTAGCCTCATATGTCCACTTCCAAAGATCTGCTTTAAAAACTTTCCAGATTCATATTTTTTCTGCCTTTTTTCAGCATAAATTTCTTAAAGCTCTAAACTACCAAACATTCAAAGGATTTTAATTCTTTAAATGACAGTTTGATTATTTAACATCACTGTTGTTATTTTCCTATTAAATCATATTAAACCCACATTTTTAATCTAATAGCTATTATTATACCTTCTGTGATATTTGGGTTTTATTTTCTAGATAAATAGTAAAATGTGTGAATTTTACTGTTATGATCCGCCTCATTACAGCCCTGTTCATAAAATACTGTTAGTAAAATAAAAAGCTAGATTTATGATACTAACACATCCAAAATAAAATCCAGATTTAGGGATAAAAATTTGCCCAAATGTACAAAAATGTCTAATGATGCACAAGCTTTATTGTAGAGTTCCAGATACAGATAAATTTACCACTGGGGTAATAAACCAGAACCATTCTGACATTTACAGAGTGTCATTGAACATGTCAGCTCAGAAATAACAACCCTGTCAATCAAAGTGAATGATGATGCCTCTCATTTCAGATCTGATTGGCTGGACGTTGAGCTTGTAGAAGGAGTGACTCAGTGGGAACTTTTTATAAATTCATCGCCATGGTTACGGCCAGCTGTAGTCTGAGTCTTCCTGTTAATAAATCATCTACAACGCTGGATCACACCTCATGCAGAATGTTACAATATTCCTCACTTTAAATATGCCATGATCATTATTATCACTGATCATTAGCCTGATTGTTTGGGTGTGTGTTGGTGTGAGCGGCGGCTTTGTGGACGACTGAATCAAACTGAGTTAGTGGAGCTCCACTCTGCAGCTCATACCTGCATGACTCCCATCAGATGCTGATGAGATAGGATGACAGGAGGACAGGTGGTCCATGCAAACACAGATCTACATTATTAAACACATGAACACCGAGGAAGAAACCAGCTGCTCTGTCCTGCTGGAGATGTTTCTACATTCCAGCAGGACATGAAAATCCCAAATCTATGCAGATATGGATGCATTTTATTGCACTCTGATACTTTTCCACAGGATTTGTTTCATGTTCTATGAGCAGATTTCAGATGGGACTATAATGCTTTCACCTACTGGTTCCAGGTTTAAGCTGCATCTGGACACAAACTGGTGTTCTTTCTGGACGTACTTGAGTTGGTTGTTGGACTTGGCCAGCTCCTGGATGAGGGCTTGTCTCCTATCTGAGTCTGTCAGCATTGTCCTTAGAGTGGTCCTCACCTCACCAGCTGATTTCTTGTCAAGCAGGACCAAATCTAAGAGCACAGAGATGGAAAAAAGAGCTTCTCTGCAAACTTTTCCAAGTTAAACTTTTGATTTTTTTTTTTTAAATGCAAAGACAAATGGGGCTCACTTAAAGAGCATCCGGCAAATTTTTACATTTTTGTGTCATGTTTCCTCACCTGAAAGATTCTTATTCTCAACAGGGTCTGCAAAAAACACCGGCTTAAAACCCTGATGCTGCAGAAGTTTGTTCACATCGTCCCACTCCACCTGCTCCTGCTGCAACACACGACAACCATCAGCCTTCATTAAAATGTACATGTGCTGCACACACCTGGAGGCTGCAGCTCTACCTGAAATTGCCTGCAGGTCCACACATAAACATAGCTCTCATTTCCAGAGTGGAGGAAATGTGCAGACCTGGAGACCATGTCTGTAGGTAAAACAGATCCAGAGGGAGTATCTGCACTAACGTTAGCAGGACCCGTTTGCTGAATGATGATCAGGTGTCTGCAGCCTCCTGAGCTACTGATGCAGCTCAACAATGAATGAAACATGATCCACCCACCCCCCACCTTCAATACAAGTCTCTGATGTCTTCATTAAAATGTCTCTTACCTGCTTCATCCTCTCAGCCCACTGCAAGGAAACGCACAACAGAAATGTTATATCAGAAAGGCAGTTCTAACAGAAAACAGCTGATTTTATTAGAAATGTGTGTGCAAACCGAAATAATAACAGCAAATGTTAAAGATTATAGTTTTCTGGTAAATTCGGCTCACAAAACATAACAACTTTGGATTAAAAAACCGCGTTTCTGACAGCTTCTCCGACGTGTTTATGTTCTTATAGAAAACCAGCGGCCGATAACTGACAATTAACCAGCTCTACGTTTACACTGCTAGCTCGCGCCTCTGTAGCTAACGAACTTGTGTTGTAAGATATTAGTATCGTTTCAGAAACTATAAAATCAAACATACTGTGCTCATTCCTGAAAAAAATTACCGTTTATCGCCTTTGTTGTTTCTAGAGAACCTAACTAGACAGTGAAGATCCCTCTTCCGCCATTCAAACGGTGCGCGATGACGTGGAGAATATAAACCAATAGGAAGTTAGTATTTTTGTCTTTGACCAATCATCTTACAGAATGACTTCTTTCTGTAATAGAGACGTTAAACCACAAGATGGCAGTAATGGTGCTCAAGGAAAAAAGACAAGCAGTTGCTGAGACACTTTTTAATAAAGCCCTTGGGACCTAATTTATTTATTAATTTATTTAATCTCTAATAATTTTTAAAGTCACTTTTCACCAAGTCCTGTTCAAAGGTAATGTTACACTATTCAGGTCCAGCTTAATCTTCCTCTTGTGTTAGGGTCGGCACTGACTTTTAAGGTTTAAATTGAAGAAAAGGAACCACGAAAATATGTATATTAGTTTTTTCTGTTTACCGGCACTTGGAAAAAAAATCAACACTAAACAAAACAAAACTGGGGTGTCCATCCTTTGCCAATTTGCAGTATACGGGGCATACCTTTTTAGTGAGCCAAGTTCTGGATAATATTTTGTGGGGAAATGAGCAGAAAAAGCGATATGATCCAGTGGCTTTCTGGGGAGGAAGACAGTGTGGAGCATCATCCAGAAGACATGTCTGATGAGGAGATAGCTGTAAGGGAAGTTGCTGCCCCTGAAAGATTCAAAGATGGTAAAATCTGCTGGAGGTCAGGACCTCATGATGGAGGTCAGCTGCTGTAAATGTCATCAAGATGACCCCTGAAACCACTGTGACAAGAGTCAGTGACATCAACAAGTTTCAAGCGATTTATGCTGAGGTTGGTAAAAACAGATATCCTTGCTTTGAGAAACTGAGGAGGGTAAAAGTCCTGAAAAAAAAAAAACATTTTGGCCTTTTTCTTGGAGCAAATGTATATGAGTCAAAACTGACCTGTAACACCATAGATGTTACTGTAGTTAAAAATATTAAAAGGAAAAAATAAATTAAACAAATTTAAGAATTGCGTTTTAATACCCCTCAGTAGGTCAGGTAACAGAACAATCGTTTATTATTTATAGGATTCTCGTGAGGTTCATTTCACCATTTTAAATGAAACCGAGGGGCTTTCTGACAATAAATGTACCAAAGGCCATCACCAAAAACATTAAGATCCAAATTTTAATGACTAAGGAAACCTAACAAGGTAACCAAGAGATAAGAAAGAAAGAAATGAGATGACAGATTATTGTTTTTTGTGTATTTTACATCAGATTTAAGACACGGTTTAGACCAACCCATTAACATAAAAGATGGTAACAGAAAACACTAGAGGAAGGTTAGAAAATACATATAAAGTCAACACTTGGATCTCAAGATTATCTTATTATTTCTCATTAATTTGTATATAAGTTCCTTACAATGTGTAGCTTTGGATCAATTTGCAGCCTTGTATGTGACATGAATACATGTTTACATGCATGCTGACCAAAGCTGGAGACATTTCTCGCCAATAATGAATTAATTAAGACAAAAACACATTCAGGATTCAGAGTATTTTTACTCAGGCAGAATTGAGGAAACCCTGAAGTCATGTGACAGCATGGTTACATCCTCTTAGAAGACGCTGCACATCTGGAGCTCAGATGTTGTGACCAGGCCTCCAGATGTTCTGTGAGCTTCACGGCTGGACTTTGCTGGGTCAGTAATCTTAAATGTATCAGCAGTCTGGTTGCTGCACTCTGTCTTTATTCATCCTCCTTTAAATTTTTAAGAGAATCTGCCAAGAACCATCAGGCCCACTCAGACCATCCTCCAATCAGTTCCACCTCCTCGTGATGAAGTGTCCTTGGACTGTTGTTTAAGCTCCTCAGCTTCCTGAAACAAGAGAAGAGCTCTCCTCTTTTTTTGTTCATAGCTGGAAGGAATTTATTTCCAAGATATTTAAATGAATGAATTGCTCCACATCCTGGTTCCTTCATGCTGATTGGCAGGAAGGTAAATATGGACTCTGAACCCCCCGTTAAGTTTTCCTGAGGGAAATTATAATGTTTGGACAAGATCTGCAATGTCTCACTATTTATTTTAAAAGGACAAAATGCTTTATAAGTGGCCAAGAGTTATTATAAAAACATTCATGTAATTTTATATTTTTTAATGAACTGAACAGCAGAAAACACAAAAACTGACTTTCTTCAAACATGTCAGCACTCAAATGGAAGCAGAAAGAAGCCAGAGCCTCCGTTAGAGGCGAACTTACAACAAACAAACTAAAACGTTGGCTACAGATGAGCCAGACATGTAACCACTGATTACTATTCTCTTAAATCATAAGTGTTGGATTGTGTGGACGATCTTCGTCTTCATGTTGTTCACTTGATCTGCCAGGGCATTCAAATGGAAAGCAGCCACTGGCTAATTCTGGCATACTGACATTTTTATGTTAAATAGGGGCGGCATGGCTCAGTGGGTAGAGTGGTCGTCCTGTAGCCCAAGAGTTGCTGGTTCGATCCCGGTCCGGAGAGCTCATGTCAAGACACCGAACCCCTAATTGCTCCTGATGGGTCGTGGTTGAGCTGCCTCAGTGTGTGAATGGGTGAATGTGATGTATATGTAAAGCGCTTTGGATAAAAGCACTATATAAGTACAGACCATTTACCAAATAAATAAAAATTACAAGTTGGTGAATGCTACAATCTTCGTAAAATTAAGTAAGACTACAAACAAATTTGTTGGTAAGTAGGACCGGAGACTGAAGTTTAGCATTCTTAGCTAGAAGATGCTAATCTGTTCAACAAGCTCCGCGTAAAGGATGATCAACACTGTAATGAGAGATGAAGCATTCTTCCTGGTATTTCTTTTCTTTCTCACCACATTCCAAACAATCATGAAACCTTCAGACACTGGTCATATTTCTCAGCATAAACATTTGATCTGCCATCCTGCTACTATTTACATGTTGACAGATAAAGTTAAATTTTTTTGTAGACATCATTTTTGATTTATTTTATCTTATTTTGGTACATTAACGTAGGAATAAAATGCATCATCACATGAAGTGAATTTGTGCTCATTTCTATTAGTAATAATAACAAGAAGAAGGAACACTGATGATGGAGGAAATTTCTGCAGCACCTCTTTGACCATGAAGGTGAAGGACCTGAAACTCAACACTGCATTGAAGTTAAGAAATTAGTCTAAAGCATAATTCATGATGTCTGACATTTGCAGCGACTGGGTAGGAAGTGTGTGATGTCAGTGTACACACACTTGTGGCTCTCCTCGTGTAACAAGAGTCTATTTCATACATCCAGATTTAATAAGAGCCCTGCTACTCACCGTGTCCTCACATCCATCGACTCCACTGAGCAGAAAATTAAAATGGAAATTTAGTCCCTGACAGAGTGGAGGGTCCCATTGACCTGCTCGGAATGATTTATGGCGGGTGATTACATCACCTTGATACTGCCTGGACCACCAGCTCATAACCATACTGTTCAACATGCAGTGGTCTTCTTACTGATTGAATGTGGAAATAATCTGTTTGGTTTAGCAGCACGTGCTGTTCAGTAGATGTTAAATTATTCCATTTTTATTACTTTTAATATCTTGTCTTGTTCTGAACTAAGATTTAATCATCTAATGAGAAAGCTGGAGTTGGAGAACATTTTTGACCTCATGCTGTACTGAAATACAAGGAGTTCATGCAAAGGCCATTAAGTAGCTAATGGAGTTTGATTGCAGAGGAAATAAGCTGCAACAAATGAAATGGATGGACAACTTCAGCAGCTGAAGGAGAAGCTTCACGTTTCTCTTGTTGAAGTCTGACTAAGCTGATGTTATCTGCTGACCTGCAAGTTTAAATGCAGATTAAACCAACAGTGTTACAGCAGGACATTTTTAGCTCAGCCAAGTACACCAGGAAGCCTCAGTTTTAAGTTTGTATGTTAGTAAATTCTACTTTTACAATCAGAGTTGAACTAGGACATAGCAGAAACACACAGAGTAGATCATTTATTTTTATCCAATTACAGTCCAATTCAATACAAATCAGGGCAGAAAAGAGGCACAAAGAAACACCAGAGCAGGGACACCTGCTATGAAACATAGCAGCAGGTCCTCCAGTGGTCCATGAACCATTGTCATGTTTCTTAACAGATCACATGACTTGCATGTCGGCGACATTCATGAATAGCAAAAGGATAAATAAAGCAGACATGCTGCTACCGCTCGACTGCTACAGCTAGCTTTTCACACAAAGAAATAATGGTACACCCGTGTTGTGCTTTTGGATTTTCCAATCCACATTCCAAGGATGGGAATTTATTTTCCAGACTGCCTGCTGACCCTGAACGACAGTAAATGTGTTGCTGCCGTCAATCCAGATAACTGATACAAAAACTCAATTTTGTTTCATACGCTTTCCAGGTCTACTTATGGTGAACTGCTGTAATATTTGTGAAGAGTTAAAGACAATGCATTACTAAAATGCAGCAAACTGCAGGGGTTTAATGTTATTACTCCCCCAGGACCAGACACTTCAGGTTAGTTTGTTATTAATGGACATGTAATTGAGGCTAATTGTGTCTTCCGTTAGATAAAAGAGAACCCGTTGTCCTCAGCCTATGTCCTGTCCAATTCCGTGTTTGTCTGCACTCCTGGGAAAAGGAGGCAAAAAGATGATCTGGAAAAGTTTTAAAGATGACAGCAAGCAAAAAAGAGAAGAGAACAAATTACACTGAAGTTTTTAAATGATCTTGTTCATCCATTTAACTCTTGAACAGATATTCTGTTTATTCAACAAGAAACACAGAAACGTTGTTCATGTGTAACGAGGAGGACAGTCAGGTAATAAGTTTATACGTAAGTCATGTTTTATGTGAAGCAGCAAATGAACAAAACATCCTCCAGTTTCTCCCAGTGGAAATGCGACTGTGGTGAAACTGGTTGGATATTCCACTAATCCAACCTCCACCGCAGATCACCACGGTGATGGCAGTTTTTTGTGTTAATGAAAAGTTGGACGCGGATTTTCCTTTGCGGTCTCAATAAACCAAACAGTCTTTAAATAGCAATGTTTTCTCACAGTAATCGTTAGTAACGTTAACTCCTATAAATATCACCAGAACATTCCTAATTTTTACTTCGTGTTAACTTTATCTGCATCTGCTGGTTTCTACTCGGTTTTAACATGAAGAGGAAAAACTTTGTTTGGGGCACTTTCCCCAGCTGAAGGTCTGATTCGCATCCTTCCATGACATGTTTATAAGCCTCTGATCTGACTTGTATGCTTTTAATTCTTCCCCTGTGAAGTGCGACTGTCCAGTGATCAGGTAGTTGTAAATGCTAAGGTAAAGTAAATCATGTAGCAATATCTCCGTCGGTTGGATGTTTTGGAGTTTATTTAACCAGGAATTTAGAAAATCAGACGAGTTTTAGGGCCAAGAAGTGCAGGGAGCAGACCACGTACTGGTTTGGAAAGTGTGAAATCCACTAGTGTCATCCTTGATGAGAAACAGTTAATAGTCACTTGATAGCGGGAGCAGGTCCCAGCTAGCTTTTTGCCACCCACCGTGGCGGCGTAAACCAACAACGTGACGTCAGAAAGAATGGTTCATAGCAGCATGATTGAACCCAAACTAGGGGCTCGTTCTACAGAAAGGGGTCTAATAATTGAAAGTTTTGCCTCCCGCTCTATTTTAAGAACTTTTAGGAACCATGAGGAAACCTGCAATCTGAGACTGAAGCTCTGTTGGAAACGGAGCTTGGTCCCTAAGAGCTTTATATGTGAGAAAAACTTTAAATTCTCTTACAAATTAACAGAAAGTTGATAAAGAGAAAACTGAAGAAATATATCTGCAGCTTCTTCTCATCAGAACCCTCACAGCAGTATTTTGGATCAGATAGAGATTTTTTTAGAACTTTTTGAGAAAGAACAATAATAAGCAGCGTCAGTAATCCAACCCTGAAACAACAAATCCATGGACTAGTTTTCTGCATCACTCTGAGACAGGATGTTCCTTATTTTGGGAATATTATGTAGGTTACATAAAACCTCTTCTATATATGAGCAAAAGGAAAGATCCTGGTCCAAAATAACTCAAAGGTTCCTTATCGTAATTCTGGCAGAGTATCATCTGCATAGCAATGAAATTTTATGCCATGTTGTCTAATAATATAACCTGATGTATTTATAATCACAAAAATCATCGGTCCAAGTACAGAGCCCTGAGGAACTCCATGACTTACTCTGGTGTATGAGGAAGACTCATCGTTTACACAAACAGCGCAAGGTTTAAACCTTAAAAAATACAGAATGCTAACATCCACCAAAAAGGGGGGAAAAAACACATCCAACTCCAGTCTTGACTGAGCTTTTTTACTCACATCACTTTCTATGTTCACCCAGCATCACTTTTCTGTCTTTTCTTTTCAAGTATATAAAGGTTATGGCCAAAACCATTCAGTTACAAATACAGGAGTGTATTTACAATTGTGACCCATAAAACATTCATTACAAATGAGTTTTAACCACCATCCCACAAAATACAAAATTACATCTTTAACCATTTACTTCAACCATCAAAACAACTTAAACTAATAAAGCAAAAATGAAAAGAAACTACTACTTCCCCAACCTCCCCCCTCTCCTCCGGCCACTTGGTTAGTGCCGTCCAAGCTAATTAAGCACACCAGGCCCTTGTTAGCAACACTCATAGGCACACCTCCATGATAGTCCTGAGCTCCAAAATCACCTCAGAAAGAGAGAAAGAGACATTAGAGACAAACCAAAACATGTATTGAAAAAAAACAAAATCAATACATTAACCAACTAAATAGGAACAAATAAATTACATCAGGGTGTATGTTGGGTGTAAATGTGTGTGTAACCACATACTGAGCACCTGATTAGTGAGGGGGTGTCTGCATCTCCCTCACAACGCTGAGAATGCAACAAGATTCAGGAGTGTGTGATGACCTGGGGACCGACCCAAGGTGTACCCTGCCTCTTTCCTAGTGGCCCCCCACATAGGCTCCACCCCCAATGGATGGATGGATTCAAGAGCGAGTAAACAGTTTGGTTTCTGGTTTGACACATGACAAACGGAAGCATATTTTCCTTATTTTATATTCCTCAGCTGTCAAAGATGGTGCAGACTAACTCTTTCAATAATTTCTGCTCAGATTTAAGACATGTAAAGCTTTGCCTTGGTTATTTAGAAAAGGACCAAGGCTGCTGTCTTGAGTAAAAGCATGACACTGCCAGAATAAGTAATATATTATAATTTGTGTTAAACATGATGATAAAAACAGTGTGCTTCTTCTCACCCTATGAGACTTAAACCAGCAACATCGTTTGCAAAGAGCTTGTTGAAGTCTGAGAGGTATAAGGAGCTGTTTTCACTAATCCTACTCCACCACCGAGCGCCCTTTCCCTCGCCTTTTTAGCCCAGCTCTATCAGCTATAATCCCACAGCCTTGAAATTTGCTTCCTTTACTTCTGCACACAGAAGGATGGCGCGAGGAGAGAGAAATAATTTCATTGCAGAAAGGTCTGTGTTTTGCAGGGGGGGGCCTGGCTGCTGGTGTTGCAGTTAGGACAGGTAATCCATGGTGAGATTATCACGCTCTCTCATGTTGCACAGGTGCCGGTGGCTGATATGGCATGAAGTTAATAGGCCTCGAACAGCTCATGTGGAGATGGTGGTCAGGACAGCTTTAGATAACAGCAGATACACAGCAGCTGGCAGGCATCATGTCAACAACAACAAAAAGTGCTGCCGCATTCATTACATTTTATCCAAACCTCACAACTACTGTCACACAGTGCTTCTGAGTATGTAAAGCTGTCTGAAAAATAACCTGGGTTTGTTGTATTTCTTCAGCCCTGTTTGTAAGAATGAGTTCTAAGTGATGCTCTTCAGGGAGCCTCAGATTGGCCAAACTGTGCCCATAATGTGCAGTGTCTTTAGAAACAATCAAACCAACACATTTTCTTCAAAAATCAGTAAATTAGCCCCACATAATCTCCTCATGTGCCTCCACTGTTGTAAAGGAATTTGGACTGGTCACATTTGTGTTTTATCATATTTGGTGATGAGGCTACATGAACACAATGACATGATGAAGAGATGCTCTTCACCAGATCATCACCGCAGCATCTCTGAAATCCTGGAAATCATTTGAAGTGGGTGAGGACTGGGTGAGGGGTGCTGGCTGGTACATATTATCCCAACAGTCAAATCATTTCTGAACAATCTCTAAATCGCTACATATTTAAACTAAGGTTGAGACTTTAACTTGTTAACTACGATTAATTCATTACAAAAAAATTAACGCATTTATTTGCAGTTTGAATTCCAAACAACGCAGAATGTCCGTCAGTTTTCAGACCCCTCTGGCGATTCTATTAGAAAAAAGCAACTAGCAATAAATCTAGAGACTTTTTCTGGTGATATTGGAGACTTTTGAAGACTGATGTGAAAGAACGCAATGTTTACGCTTCTAAATCAGCAGCAGTGCTGACTCAGTCCCCTCCCCCATCCAACAGCACACAACAGCCTTGGTCCTTCGCAGCATCAGTCCCAGCTTCCAGCATCAGTCTCAGCTTCCAGCATCAGTCCCAGCTTCCAGCATCAGTCTCAGCTTCCAGCATCAGTCTCAGCTTCCAGCATCAGTCCCAGCTTCCAGCATCAGTCTCAGCTTCCAGCATCAGTCCCAGCTTCCAGCATCAGTCTGAGCTCCCAGCATCAGTCTCAGCTTCCAGCATCAGTCCCAGCTTCCAGCATCAGTCTCAGCTTCCAGCATCAGTCCCAACTCCCAGCATCAGTCCCAGCTCCCAGCATCAGTCCCAGCTCCCAGCATCAATCCCAGCTCCCAGTTGAGTCCCAGCTTCCAGCATCAATCCCAGCTCCCAGCTCCCAGCATCAATCCCAGCTCCCAGCATCAGTACCAGACAAACAGGTTGGTGGATGGTGCAGTTAGCATGGGACTGCATTACATCCTGCTGCACCTGGATGGTCCGGCAACTAATGCACAGATTCAGCAGGTTCAACACCATCATCCCCCATCCCTCTGCACCAAGCTGTCCCAGTTGACTGTGCTGCCTGCTCTGTTATATGATCCTCAGCTTCTTTACTGACAGAAGCTGCTTCCTCCCCACTGCATTCACATTACTGAACAGATAAATTGCTAACCAGTTGCAAAATTCCACAATGCACCTCATCACTCACATGTTTCATTTTACACCACTCCTCTCCTCCTCACCTTCAAGTTTCCCTCCTTCTTTCCGGATTCCCTCATCTTTACTCTCTCAGCAAATAAAGTGCTTATTGGGTATGTATTTGTACCATGTAAAGACCAGTGTTAAACCTCTGGGGGCTGTCTTTAAGTACAAATTGCAAAGGTACAGATAAATACCCACTTTTTGGGGGAAAACATCAGTAACTTTGATAGTACCGTCCCAGCAACAATCCGAAGGTAAAAATGGACACTTTGTTTATTTAGTGTTCATTTTCCCAGTTGTAGAGCTCCTTACTTCCATTTTAAATAATCTCTTAAAACTCATCCCTTCAGACTGGGTTATTTCACATCACTACATGTTTTTTTTTATAGTATGTTTTTATGTTTAATTTATGGAAATGTATTCTTATTCTTATTCTAAATTAGCTTAGAAATCAGTGGTTTATTTTTTTGTTGTAATGTTCCTTAAGTGCTGTGAAAGGATCCCACAAAATGTAGCAGTAAAAAAATATAATAATAATAATAATAATAATAATAATAATAATAATAATAATAATAATAATAATAATAATAGTATTGTTATCCATGTAAGAAAGAAGAATAATAGTTAATCCAGACAAATGCTGACAGAAAGGGCAGCTTCCTGTTTGTGGCAGCTGGTGTGATGTTTGGTGTTTTATATTCCCAACAGAAATATGGAAAACACTTACTCATAACATGGTTCATCTTTAATAAATGAATGTTTTTACAACAGCTCAGAAGCTGTAACAACCAGACAAAATGACTGGAGCAATATTTTTATCTGGAGACTTGACTCAATCTCTACATTATATTTAGACTTTTCATGCTTTACATGTAGAGCTCATGCATTAGGTCCTGCTCTGCTGTCCTATACTGAAAAATAAAAATAAAAACAGTTCAAAGGCTGACAGACAAATGGTCATCACTTCCCCTTCCTTTATTCTAGCCGTGTTAAAAAAGACAGGCATGTACAGCTGATTTCTTTCTTTTTTTTCTTTTTTTTTTCTTGCATGTTTGTCACACTTAAATATTTCAGATCATCAAATAAATTACAATATTAGTCAAAAACAACACAAGTAAACACAAAACACAGTTTTTAAATGCAGGTTTTTATTATCAAGGGAGAAAATTAATCCAAAACTACATGGCCCTGTTTAAAACAGTGACTCCCCCCCTGTTAAAACATAACTGTTGTTTATCACACCTGAGTTCAGTTTATCTAGCCACACCCACCCTGATTACTGCCATTACTGATGCATGGCAGAGTTTCAAGACGAGAACCACTGCTGAGCAAAAAGAACATTAAGGCTCGTCTCATTTTTGCTAGAAAACATCTTGATGATCCCCAAGGCTTTTGGGAAAATACTCTGTGGACTGAAGAGACTAAAGTTTAATCTTTTTGGAAGCTGTGTGTCATTACATCTGGCGTAAATTTAACACTGCATTTCAGAAAAATAACATCATACCAACAGTAAAATATGGTGGTGGTAGTGTCATGGTCTGGGGCTGTTTTGCTGCTTCAGGACCTGGAAGACTTGCTGTGATAAATGGAACCATGAATTCTGCTTCTACCGAACAATCCTGAAGTCCATCTCTGAATGGCTTAAGAAAACAAAATGAAGACTTTGGAGTGGCCATGTCAAAGTCCTGACCTGAATCCTACTGAGATGCTGTGAGATGACCTTAAAAAGACAGTTCATGCTGGAAATCCCTCCAATGTGGCTGAATTACAAAAACTTGTTGGTAGTTGTTGCTGCTAGGGGTGGCCCAACCAGTTATTAGGTTTAGAGGTTAACCTTTTCACACAGGATCATGTGGGTTTAGATTTTTTTCTTTTTTCTGTGTGACAAACATGGAAAAATAAAAAAAAAATCAGGAGGGGGCAAACACTTTCACACCACTGTAGTCTCCATTTTAGAAGGAAAAAAAGTAACGGTCACATGTTGATGGTTCATGTAACAATAGGAACTATTGTTTTATGTAAGCTATAACGCTAGAGCTTTCAACCAGTGTTCTTGTTGCTACACGGACAGAGTAAAAGAGTGACACAGGAAGTGTACAGGTATGGTTATGAGCACATGTAACCTGGATGCAGATTATAAAAGTTTGACAGATTCTGACATCTTTGAATTTTTAGAGCTTTATAAATAAATTAAGTTTATAGGTCCAGTGTGTAAGAATCACTAACATCTAGAGGTAAAGATACTGGATCTTCCAACGCTAAGCACAGTTGTGGCCAGAATTCTTCCAGAGGTTTTCATCTGTAAGTGGATGCAGTGGCCTCAGGGGCTGCGATGACTGCATCACAGGTAACTACAACATCTGTGTACATGCGTACTGTCGCATTGGTGCTCCCATCAAACAAAGCCAGTACTGCAGTTTTAAAACTCAGAGTCACAGACATAGCTGTTTGTCCATTCAGAGACACCGTAGTAAAAATGGTGGTACAAACATGGCAGCTGCCATGTATGTGGACCCAAGGCAGGTAGATATAAATGACTCCTTAAAAAGAGAATAAAAAGATACCAGCCATTTTAGTAAATTCATTATATACCAGGAGAAACACAACTTTTAATCAAGTATATGTTCATTTCTTTTCCAACTGACCTTTGAATATGTTACACACTTTAAACGCATCCCAAAACATAAGTGTCCCAGTTCTGGGACTTTATTGTATACAGTTTTTTCATCGCATAAACTTTGTGATCCTGATGCTGATATTTATTTTCCATTCTGTCATTTCTGTTGTCTTCATTAGTTTATCAAATATATTCTTTTAAAGACCAGAAAATCACAATACTTTGGTACTTGATGCAGGAAAGACCAAAGAAAAAACATTCAGTACTATATTTTACACACATCTGTCAGTAAAATCCAATCCAGTTGGTTTCTTTCAGTTCTGTCTGCACCAGGTGACCATAGCCATCACTGTACGATGATAAATGCTTATCAATAATTCAAACAGAATACAATAATTCACAAATCTCAACTCATATTTTACTCCCCATGGAACAAAAACATGTCAGATGTTGAAACTGAGACATTTTACCATCTCATGGAAAATATTAGATAATTTTGAAATCTACTGTTTCTGGATCCTGTTCATGGGTTCTTCTTTGCACGATAGAGCTTTAACCTGTATGTGTTACTGTCACTTGCGCACAGAGATTCCTCCTGATTCTCTGAATCTTTAAAAGATACCATACACTGTAGATGGTGGGATCTTAAAAGTCTTCATGGTTTACTCGGACCAACATTTTTCTGAAATTATTCCATACTTTTAGATGTTGTTTGTCTCTGACTGACAAATCTGTCCACCTTTATACCTGGGAGACTCTGCTTCTCTGAAATGTTACTGACCTAATTAGTCATCAAATGCTCCTCCAGGTGTTTCTGGTTTGTACCAGTTACTTTTCCAGCCGTTTGTTGCTCCAGTTCCAACTTTTTACAGACGTGCTGAAAATGTGTTTATATTCTATTGGGAATAAAGTATGAGTTTATGAGATTTGGAATTTATTCTGTATTTATTCACATTTTAAACAGAGTGGTAACCTTTTTGGTAATGGGGTTGTAAATGCTGTCGTGACCTCTGACCTCTGAGTTATGGCTCAGACATCTCTTCGTATCTTTATCTGGTGCATTGCTGTTTATGCTAACTGTGTTAGCATCAGCAGCTTAGTGTTCGGATTCAGATGAACTTCATCCATGATCTTCTAGATGTTCTGATGCTTAAATCGTCCACAAACACCACTCACTCCTCCCCCACTGCTGGACCAGACCCTGACCCACACCTACACTTTCACCAGATGTGGAGTCTGTGCAGGAGCCTCAGGAAAATCTTAGACCTGCAGAAGTGGAACATTTACCAGCACATGGTCATTTAAACTGATGAAGGGTCAGTGAAGTGAAGTAATTACATCTTTAGTTGTTGGTCAGTCTTTTTTTCTTTTATCCCTGTATGTTCTGCTTTTAAGAGCAATGCTTTGTTCTCTGGGTTTGGGTCCATTTAGAGCTCAAATACACGACAGGATTCTGGCCTCAGACCAGCAGAGAAATCCTTAATGTTTCTGTTTAGGTACTGGTGTTGCTCTCTAAACCACAGGAGGAATCAGACATGTGAATAGTCATGAATGTGACTGATAACTGGCCTAGATGGAGAACTGGACTGTTTCCTACTAGCTTTAAATTTTCTTTTTCAGGTGCCATAGAAGGTAGGTCATGTGGATGAAGGATCCCAGTTCTCACCTGACTGTGTCATACCTTCAGCATCTGCTTTACCTTCAACCAGCTGCACCTTTACTATAAATATGGAATGGAAATGCATCCGCTGCTACAAATAGTCCCTAGAAAATCCCTTTGTCTTCTTTTCCAGAGGAGATGGTTGAGAAGCAACATGGCTCTGCTGTTTTACAAAAAACAGGAGGAAAACATGAGGAAAAGGGGGAAACCTTTTCTCTACAACCATGAAGGCCAGACTGAAGTTTGTCAGAGAACGTGGACAAAGACCAGAGGCCTATACGATGAGGCGTGACACCCTGGATATCTCTCTGTTACCTGGGTTGACTTACCCAGACATTCAGGATCTGGATAAATGGTACTATGAACCTGGTTATTAACTCGGTAATTCCCCATCTAGATCAGTGCGTGCTCACATAAAAGGGGTGGAGTTTACAGCCCCAGACCAATCGCACCAGAAGAAACTACTTGAAGAGCAGCCTAGGCCAGGCCAAAGGCAGGAAGCCAGGAACAGCCAGGAAGGAATGCTGGCAGAAAATTGCCAACTCTACGTAAATTCGATTATACAAAATTAACTCATGGGACAATATAACAGACAGCTCTCTGATCACTCATTTTTAGTTTACTATAGCCCAGATGTTTCAGTCAGAGCGTTTTCTCATTTTCCTTTTTATTTTATCTGTCTCTCAGCAACATAACTCAAAAAGTTCTTGACGGATTTTGATGAAATCTTCAGTAAATATCAGAAATGGAATAAGGAACAAGTGATTAGACTTTTGGGGGTGATCTGGGTCACTGCCTTGATCCATAGATTTTTTAAAAGATTCTTTATTACGGGGAGAGATGGGGATAATTTTGCCATTAGAGCTTCTAACTCAAAACTAAGGACCACAATCATTGGCTAGAGTTTACACAAAAAAAAATCTTGGCGGAGATCTCCATTCTCAGTGCTTCCAGCGAGTTCTTTAGAGGCTCAGCACCCTGTGTGAGCGCTTTTGTGTTGGAATATTAATTTCATGACAGCACAAGTAGCTGTGGCTCCATAAATTCATGGTTCTGCAGTTCTGCCATGTGTGAGCATTATTATTAACCCCCCTGTTTCAGATCCAATCCAAATGGAACTAAACAGACTTGAGTCAAGTCAGTGTTGTTTTTGGCAGGCAACTCAGTTTTAGTCTTAGTTTTAGTCTTCAGGATGAAAATGCTTATTAGTTGTAGTCCCATTTCAGTCATTTCTAAGTTTGATAGTTTTAGTCCAGTTTTAGTCGACGAAAACTCAAAAAGGTTTTAGTCAAATAAAAAAAAAGTATTGGTCTTTTAACAAATTAATTTAGGTTAATAATACGTAATAAAAAGTGGAATTAAGGTTGACAGGTTATAACAAGTATTGCAATTCATAAAACAAGTTAACCTTAATGCTTTAGCATAATAACTAGATCCTTTACCAGACTGATAGCGTTAGCCAAGACGTTCCCATCAACCGGGATGAAATGCTGCCGTGTTATACTTAACTGCTGTTGGGCAGAAACCTTTTATTTCTATATTTCACTTTTTCTCATGATTTCCTACTTCATCATACAAAAAGGTCACACAAGAAAATAGCAGATCTATAAGTTCAACATATAGCAACACATTGTGAGCTTGTTGTTTGGTTATTTTCATCAATAATTACCAAATTAAAAGGAATGGTTTTAGACTTGGAACATTTCCCAACCAACAGCAAATACAGTAACTGTGGCTTTATGTCTGAGAATTTTCTGAAGTGCAATACTACCCTCTGAACATACACATACCTAAAATATGAGCAATATATAAAATATAAAATATGAGGAACACATGCTCAACTTGTCCTAGTCTGCCAGTGAAATTATGATGGATTATAGTTAAAATATGTCCATATATGATTTCGTCGACACTGTGATTCATCTATGAATGAATTAACTGCTTGTCTGTGTGCGCTGCATGTCCGTTGGTGGGCGTGGCCAAGGTGCAGCAGCATTGCTGACTGACGGATTGCCCTCACAATAGGCAGAAATGTCGTGGATTTTTAATGTCGGACAATCAGCCCTTGAACATTTTCATCTCGTCTCGTCAACGAAATCTCACAAATGTCTCGTCATGTTTTCGTCATCAGAGAGCCATGTTTAGCTCGTCACTGTCTCGTTATTGTGAGAGAATTGAAGTTGAACACAAGCTACCCCACTGGTTTTTTATTTTCCTTTATGTTCTCACACACACGTTGAACAGTGAATGTGTAATTGCTCTATTTGTCTCACACAGTGAGCACTCCTGGCTCAATGTGCCACAGCGTTAGTTCAGTGCTGTCGGCTGCTGACAATGGCGGATGCTTGTGCTTACTGTGTTCTCATGTCTTCTTGTAACAGGTAAATATTCACAAATAATACATGGATGCATATGTATTAGATAGCAGAAGAGTCCCTGAGAGTGTGGGAAAGTTGGCCGTTTATCCCCTGATGTGTGTAGTTAACAGAGGTTAATGTTGGCTTAATGTTGTTAGAAAACTATCAGCTAAGCTAACTTTTGGTCAGTGTTAGCGGGACCAAAGTTTACTTGTGAGTATTTGTGATGTGTATACATTTCCCTGTAACTAAATAGGATCTGTAAATAACAAAAGTTATAACATTTGTTGTTAGAGCAAAGTTGCTAGTGCTGAGTATGAATTTATATACAGGGTTAGTTCAGTGCTGTGTCGGCTGCTGAAAATGTTTGTGCTTACTGTGTTCTCATGTCTTCTTTAACAGCCGACCACAATAAAACCCGCAAAGACAACACACTGAGTTTTTCAAGTGTGCAACATTATCGTCATGAAAAAAAAGTTTGTAAACAAAATAAATTTGTCATCGTCACCGTTGACGAAAACAACACTGAGTCAAGTCAAGAACAACGACAGAAACAGGCTTCAAAGGCTTTATTTCTTCATCTAAAGGATGCATCTTTCTAAGCGCTCCTCTCATGATCCACACACCAAGATCGACAGAATGGGTGGCCATTTTCCAAGAGAAGTGATTGGTCAGGAGGTGGTGATTTTATACTCGTCAATCTCTTATCCAGAACCATTCAGCCATTCAGCGAAAGTTACCATGGCTATATAGCCCAATACAAAGTTAACTAGCATTGTAGTAAAGACAACCCTAGGTTAATCCTGAATTTACCTCAATAAGAGGAAAACCTGCTTCATCTTACAGTCCTCAGGATTTTTAGAATCGTGTTCTTCGGACAGATGCGTATAAAACTGGATGATTAGATCACCAGAGGACATGTTCATTTGTAAACCAAATACCGCATGGTTTCAGGATAATTTGGTGAAGCAGGACCTGGTCAGCTCACCATCACCAAATCCACTGTGAATTTTACTGTGTATCAGAGACTAAGCAGAACTGGATGCTGCCACATGACAATGACCCCAAACATACCAGTAAATCCAACAAGAACTGGCTGACAATCCAGGAATGGTCGATTCAAAGCCAAGATCTTAATCCCACTGAGATGCTGTGGGGTCACCATGGAAGAAACCCCTCAAATCCCTCAAAGCTGAAAAAACATTCAATGTTGATGAGTGGGACAGACTGATATCAGTGATTGGGAGACGACTACAGGAAGACTCTCGCTGAAGGTATTGTCACAGCTGCTGTAAGAGGTCGGTATGTCCTGCCTTCTTCCTCAGTTAGAATATTGCTGTTATCTTTCATTGATTGTATAACAAAGTAAATTTCTGTTGTTTTCCGGTGATAGATCCGACATTGCAATGTGAATGTTTTCTTTATAACTTATTTAATAGGGGTGTCTTAATTTTTACATATGACTGTATTTCTGGTAGGAAGAAGACCAAACCTACTTAACTGGATTTATTTACAGAGGTGAAGTGAGATGAAGTTTAAAGTCTGAGTTCATGAGATCTGAGTCAGTACAGTGTCTTCCTCCTGAGCTTAGATGTGCAGCAGCATCAAACTGCAGAACTTTCTCACCTTAAATTGCAAAAGAATGCTTCTCACAGCAGGAAACATCATCTACATCTGTAGACACGCTAAGTTAAATGTGTTTCCATCCTCAGACTGTCTGCACTTCTGTCCACGGTATAAAGTTGCATAACTGACCAAATAATAAGCTTCTTGGAGCAGCAGGAGGATTTATAATCAGAGAAATGTTGAGTCTGTGGATTTGTTGCCTCTTTCTTTCAATGAAAACACAGTCCAGTCCAGAGGAAACATCTTCCTCCACCAACCAGAACCAGCCCTGGCTCAGATGGAGAGCGAGAACTGGTCCTGTTCTACAGGCTTCTTCACCCAGGCTCCCAGTCCGGCTCTGTGGAAGGCCCTGAACAGCACCTGCTTGGCTGAATGGTACTCCAGCGCCGCCTGCTTGGCCTCGTGGTAGCTGCTGGGCTGCATGGTTCTGATCCGCAGGGTGGAGGCGAGCTGTGGAACATGGGGAGGATTCAAACAAATCTGTATGAACATTGTAAGACAGTTCATACTGGATCAGTACTGGTGAGAAAATCCACAAAGTCTAACAAATCAAAGAGTCTAAACAAGCAGAAGGTTAGTGGCCTTTGGCTGGGTCTGATTACAAAGCTCATCCGAGCCAACAAACACATAATGTTGAGTCACTTTGCTTCACGTTTCTCTACATTTGGCATGTTTTCTTATTTTGTTGACTTCCAGCCTGGAACTAAAACGGATTTTGGGAGTTTGAAATTGTGAAATATTTAGATTTGTGAAACAAAAGAAGGAATAATTTTCAGCAGTTCCAGCTTAAGTCGGATTTATACTCACATGGCGTCACCACTGTAGGTGCTGCATAGCTCCGCGGAGGCTTGACGCACACCTCTTTCAGACCGTGAACCCTTGCTACGCAGACGGTTACGAGGAGGTACCTTATGATTGGTCAATTTGGGATTACGAGTTTCCGGATTGCTGGATCTTCTTGCTGAAATTGTTTAGTAACTGCCATTTTTAAAAACAACACCCCATAGATCAAGTTGATGAGAAGCTAATCAAATTATTTCTTCATTTTCTTCTACAAGCTAATAAAGACACGGAACCATACTGGACACCATTGTTGTTTATAAACAGAAAATACCTACCGGACTGAAGTAAACCATCAAAAGAACTCTGACCTGGTGAGTTTACAGGCCAATACTACCCCTGCTGCCACCTTCAGGTTAGGAGGAGAAACTGCAACATAATGCGTAACCCTACGCTCGAGTGCGAGATCAAACTCGCCAGCGTCAGCTACGCCGTAGCCGACCGCACGCAGACGTCGCACAGGTATAAATCTGCCTGAGTTTCCTTAGTGAGACTGAATGAAGCACCTGAATATTGCTGCAGATCTACCATAGAGGAGCAAAGCCTCTGGATCCAACCTTCGCTTGGCTCTGAGCCATTTTCCAGGCTCTACCGAAACAAATCATCCCTACAACATGATGTTGTGCTTCACTGCACAGACGGTGTAGTTGAGGTAACGGGTTTGTGAAAACCAGGTTCAGTTTTAGCTTCTTCTGACCGCAGTTACTTCTCACACATGATCTGAAGAACATGCTCCTGAAAGATGGTGGGAAGACTCTCCATCTCTGCTGTTTGCAACTCCTTTAGGGTGACCTCTGACCATAGACTGTATATAAAAGATGGACGGAGCCTCCGTGACATTACCCGTAGGTTTCTGAAGAGCAAAGGTGAAGCTCATTGGGCGTTCCCACCATCGCCATCTTGGTAGCATCACATGTGTCGTTAGTCCCGGACAATCCAAAAATGGGTAAAGAGGTTGAGCTGAGAGAGGGGCGGACAGTGAAGGTAGTGGTGGATGATTATAACCATCAAACTTCGTAGCTAAGAGCTAACTGAGCTAACCCCGAGCAACGGTAGCTAACCAGCTAATGAAGGTAGCTAGGCTAAAACTAAGGCACACTGCTAGCCGGCTAAAAACCACGTTTGTGCTGCACTCTTCCTTCTTGCTGTGGATACTGGATACCTGTCAATCAAAAGGACACACCCCTAATTATGCCGAATTTCAAGATTAAATAACATCCAAACAGACGAGTTAGAAAAAAATTCACCCCCTCACAGTTGTCATCAAGGTAATCTTGACCTATAAATCCTAAAATGGATTTTAGTACCAGGATTTAAATATGTTTATTTCTGCTGTGAAGTTGGTCTTTTAAACTTCTCCTTCTTCTTCTTCTACTTCTTTTTAACTAATCTTTTTAACATGGGAGTCTATGGGGATTTGCTCTGTTTTGAAGCTGCAATTTTTTGCACTTCAGCATAGGTTTCACATTTTACAGGCAGAGGTTGCCGCTTGCCTCTGACCTTTTTTGGCATCACAGAATTTCTTTTTTCTAATAATGGATTTATTGGTGATCTGACAGATGTTTGTTTAGATTCTTTTTTGTTTTGTTTTCCAATCTTAATCTGTATTGCTTTGGAGCTCCTGGAGTTTTATTGTGCTAGTTGTGTTATGCTGTTTCAGACTTTTTAGCAAAGAAAAGACCTGCCTACCTTTTTGGTGGGAGTAAAATTCTCATTTACTCAGAAAAACATTTTTAAAGGTTACTACATGCATGTTTTCTTAGTTTAAGCTGATTACATGTCTGCAGGTGTGCATTTTAAACCCAGATGTGCTCCTCGGGTCAGTGAAAGCAGTGTGTTACCTGGCTGTGCAGACGCATCCAGCGACCGGAAAGAGTGTGTTTGCAGAGCCGAGAAGGTCGACCCAGATCGTCTTTACCGGTGGTGGCGTTAATCACCTCCAAGCCCTGATCTCCCACCGTCCAGTTCACGCTGAAGTTCGGAGCTTTTCCCGGCTGACGAGCCTCGGCGTTACTTATTCCTGCAAACGTCAAATGCCATTTTATTCCATAAAGAAGGTTGGAAGTAGAGAAGATTTCACATGAAAAACGTTGGCTGCTTCTCACCGCTCAGCAGGGGTCTGTTGAGGCTGAAGGGCGGCGGCAGGAGCTCCATGTCGGTGATCCTCTGGTACATGGCCCGGGACAGGTGGTCGGCATGGTACAGGCTGCCCAGGATGATGCTGGAGAAGTAGATGGGCTCGGTAAAGTAGCTCATCAAAGAGCCTTGGAATCCAACAACGTTCCATCTAAAGACAAAGACAGATTCTCCTGAACACACAGATGATGCTGGGAGGCTCCTGGAGGCTGATCTGAAGGCGATGAAGAACTCCAACAGCAGTGATGACAGACTCTGAGGTAATTCAGGCTCACATCGGCTCATTTGACATAAATGGAGAACCTCTGGACTCAGACCTGGCGATCTTGTCTGAACAGGACATGGTGAGCAGCCTCTCCCCCTGCAGGACCCCATCCCAGGTCTGGATGGTGTTGCTGGATCTTACGGGGATGGTTCCCTCACCAGACTCGATCTTAGTCCTCAGCTGCCCGCGAGCCTTCCTGTTCGGGTGCTTGTCTCCCTGATCTGAGAAACAACAGAATACACCGTGAGCATGACACTAAGCAAACATCTGGATCAGCTCATGTCCAGCCTCTCTGAGCTCACCCTCCACTCCAGCTTCATGAGGGGAGAAGATGCGAGCGTCTCCGCAGGGGGAGGTGCTGATGTACAGGTGGAACTGAACGTTTTCTTTCAG
The DNA here is from genome assembly GCF_017639745.1 of Melanotaenia boesemani. Lineage (NCBI taxonomy): Eukaryota > Metazoa > Chordata > Actinopteri > Atheriniformes > Melanotaeniidae > Melanotaenia > Melanotaenia boesemani. Next base: position 7,770,521 of record NC_055705.1, on the reverse strand, counting down.
TCTAAAGCCTGGTCTGCTCTCACACCTGCTGAAGATGGACTTCTGCTGCTCTTCTTCATTGTTACTGAAGATTAAAGTGACATTTTTTCATCAGGATGATTTTTTTCTCGCAGAGATGGCAGGCGTGGATGTTACTGCAGGAATCACCTGAGGAAGTGCTCCAGCTGGGAGTACAGGAACCTGATGAGAGAGCGCCGAGCTACAATCTCAGCATGGCAGTCGTTGAGGGCCAAACCTCGATCACTCATGTACTCGCCGTTAATGCACTTTGTCCCCGTGGACACACAGATGACCTGAGCTTTCTTCACATCTGTGCCTGGATGTGGACAGAAAAGCCCAGCCGTCGGCATTAACTACCAACAGACTGAATTCTGGAAACATATCAGAGTTATTTGGAGCAGTTTTTCTTCATGTATAAGGAGCGAGAATCAGCTCTATATTGTTGTAAATGTAATAAACGATTTATAAGCTATTAAACTATTTGCTCAGTTACAGTACTTTGGGTTCAAATCCACACACAAATACCAAACACTTTACACATCAACAAATAACAATAACAAATCTAATTTATGTTGTGTGTTCAGATTGTTGAAGGATTAAGTTGCCTGGTAATATTAATTTAGTTGTAAATTAAAAATGAATGAATAGAAAATTCAGACATCCTTCTCTATTCAGTGTGACATGATGCTGCCACCACCATGCTTCCCCATGAAGTCCAGTTAATCCCTCATCAGTCTAGAGAACCTTTATTCTCTCACTGTTCCTATGCAGGCTCTCTTGCTTTTACACCAACAGGATCATTTCTGAGTTCTTTTGTATGAAAGCAAGTAGCTTTTCAAAGAAAAAAATGTGCATTTACCTACATATACAGATGTTTAAAGTGATGTGGTTTTTAAATTAAATTAAACTAGAGTTAGAGCTGGCTCTGTTGGATGAAAATGTCTTACATCTCCAACATTTCATTCATCTTACAAGTCTTACAATTGGCATGACACTGCTACAACACATGCTGCTTTCTTCTGTAAATACTTTATAGCAGTGGTTCCCAGCCTGGGGTCCCCCAAAGAGCACAGGGGCTCCCCGAACCTTTGACTGTTCAAAGCCAGTGTGGTTTAAATGAAGGCCATATCCACACAGAGACAAGTTAAGAGGTTTTTGCTTCAGTTTTTTTATCATTTGGGGCTTTTACTTTGGGGATTTTGGGAGTCTGAAAACACCAAAGCTGGATTTATACTCTGTGTAAGGTTGATTACAGTGTCACCACCGTAGACTCTGTAGGTCCACAGAGGCTTGACCCGCACCTCTTCCAGACCTGACGTGCACCCCTGCTACACAGCATGGATATGAGGAAGTACTTCCTTATGATTGCTCAGTTTGCAGTTGCGAGTTTCCGGATTTCTGGATCTTCTCGCAGAATTTTGTAACCACCATTTTTATTTATTTGCATTTCACACGTTTGCTTCTACGAGCTCATGAAGACACTGCACCATGTTGGCCGCCATTTTTGTTTTAAAACAGGAAGTACTCTGTCAACTTCACTCTATGTTTACCAGCTAAAAGAAGCCCTACTGCCACCTTCAGATTTGGAAGCGAAACTGCAATACGACGGCGTCACTACGCTCGAGTGCAAGAGGACATTTCACCAGCGTCAGCCACACGGCCCAACCGTACGCATACGCTGCACAAGTATAAATCCAGCTTTATGCTGCACCTTTTTATTAACAAGACATGTCTGAGAAATGCCACAGTGCAGGTGATTCGTCCTTCTTTAAAAATAAAAGTAAGGCTACATGTTGGTTATTAGCTTAACTTTGGTTATATCAAAGGAAAGGAGTCAGCCAGAATGCATAATTATGGTGAGAAGCAGGTAATGAAAGCATAAAACCAAGCGTGGTTTCAACACTGGGCAGGCGGGGGGTCCACAGCTTTTTCTAGTTGCATGAAGGGGGTCGTCAGGAAATATAGGTTGGGAACCTGTGCTCTATAAAACCCTTATACTATAAAATGAATACCTGTTGTCATAACGACACCTGCCAAGACTTTCCGTCGAGCCTGTGGAGATGTGAAGTTATCTGTCAGTTCGCTGAACTTATCGATGACCAGACGGGAGACGGCGTCTGCCAGAACCTGAGGAGGCCAACACAGAGCCGAGAGGCAGAACGATGTCAAACAGAAACTGAAGGACTGAATCACAAAGCAGCTGGCGAGGCACACAAAGCCAGGACGCCTCTCTTATCTGCACTCAGTGAATATTTCAATTAGGAAATCTGCAGTGGTGTGAATGACAGGTGGAGGTGTGAGCAGATTAAAACAGAAATCTTCGGCTTCGTTGCTCTGAGAATCGAGCACTGTAGATTTAATGAACAGCAGTGTTTGAATAGCTCTCAGGGCTGATGGTAATTAAGATAGCAGCTTTGTTATCGGTGTGCAGGGATTACAGGATGGGATTAGTTTATGTGTAAATACATTCTCAGTGTATTGAACTTGTCTCTCCTGAGTCCATCTTCAATCAGGCCTTTTCTTACAGTGGTCACACATGGAGGTGATGATTAGCAAAGCTACTAAACATGTTACAAACTGGACCAGCTTTTCTATTAGTTTATACCCTGATACTTTAATAATTACAGTTAAAACCATGTCAGTGGCCGAAGGAATAAACTCCTCCACTATAGTCCGAGGCTTTAAGACTGGTAGACTGCTACTTTATATGAGGCCACATTAACATAATTACTCACCATTATACTAGTCAACCCTTTAGGACAAGACTGCCTTGTCTTATTTTCCTGTTCTGTTTTTTCCCCCCATTTTTCCTTGGTTGGTGAAATGTCTCATAATAACTCATAATTTGCCCACTAGTACTTTCACAAATTTCACCATGTTTTACTAATCGTGCAAAAATCGTACATTTTATTTAGTCTAGTTTTACGTTCTTCCCTCCTAACGTCCAGGAACAACTGACTTAGATTTTAAAACGAAGTCTGAAGCTTGTTATTCATATGTTCACTGGCTGCTCTGCAGGGATAAAATGTCTTTCCTCTCAAGATGAAGTTATTACATGATTGTTAACAAGCTTCTCCATTTTCCTTAGTACTATCTGATGGCACAGCCCTGAGTTAATCCAGGTGGTGTAGGTGTGTGTTTTGGTCTTAGCACATGACTAGTTCTGACATCAGGGAAGGTTTTTATAACCATGTTTTACATCAGCTTGGCTGAAGGATCAGATAGTTTTAGATATCAGGGAACTGAACTGATGGGTATTTGTCAAATTTAGAGCTTAAATCTTTCTTGGATAATGTATAAGGACCTGTAACATAACAAGTATCTAGTGCCCGTTTTCAAATCTAAACTGTGAAAATACTCTGTTCAGTTGGTTTGTTTGACCACCACTTTGTTTTCCTAAAGTACTTAAACCTGGAAATGCCATTTGATTGAGGATGTGCATCAGGAAGCCCTTACTTGTTTTTAGTAAGGGTACTCCCAAATAAACAATAAAGGACAGTAATAAATATAGAGATAATGATTGCTGTAACAAAACAGAAGATGAAGAAACAAAAACAGTTCTTGCAGTGGTCATATACTCTGGCTACATTCACACAGCATGTCTTAATCCTCAAATCTGATCTTTTAGTAAAATCCGATTTTTTTGGCGTGGTCACTTTGGTTCATATTATTTCAATGCGACCTTCATCACGCTGTGGTGTGAACGGTATGGGACCCTGGAGTGACATGAATGCACAGAGTATGTCACGCAGTGCGTAGTATTTATGGACGTAATGGATGCTTTACGTCTTTCTTTTTTTTTATCAATCTGGAAGTACTTCTCCACTCTGAACACTTGCAATTTTGCCCAATTGACGAATGAAAGGAGACTGAGAAAAAGGAGAGCACAAACGTTAACAATGGCCTTTTGTGGAGTAGTGGCTTCTACTGCTCTACAGAGGCAAGTACAGACAATGCAGCCAAGGTGGGTCCAGTTTTACCAACCCACACCTGCCCAAGGATATAAAATGCCACCCGACCTGCACGTTAACACATTCTAATAGTAAATACATTTCGTCCCTCCCTTCATTGCATTACTTTTTCTAAGTCGTTCATATATTTAAAGTGATGGTGTCATTATTGTGAAACTACAGAATTGGGATGTTCATCTGACTTCTCTGATGTCAAAGTCGGATGAAACGCGCCATGACCGTTCAGACTGAGGTCGCTTCCACGCAGATCGGATACGTATCCGATCTAGGACCACATATGAAAATGGCCTAGATCGGATTTAAAGAAATTGGCTTTGCGCCGTTCAGACTGTCATTAAAAAAAATTATGAGTACCATATGGGCAAAAAAAATCGGATTTGAGCTACAGTACGAATGTAGCCTCTGGTTCATGCTTACCTGTGGCAGGTGAAGCTGCAGTCCCTCTCTGGGTATAGGCTGTTGTGATGGGGCCTGGTTGAGCTGCATGTTAAAGAGAGCTGACAGAGCTGCCTGAGCAGCTCTGGCCTTGGCCAGCCTCTTGTTGCGCCCAGAACCCTGGAACTTCTGAGCATCCACAGTCACTGACATGACAAAGCTCTTGGCATGGCTCTCCCCACTCTCTGACACAAAGTCAAATTTGAGGTCAGGACGCATCTCGTTGAGAATCATGACAGGATTCTTGCCACTTGTTGGGGAGATGAAGGTGGATGGTGGAGGGGGCAGTGGACACTGGGGTAGGTTTGGGACAAGGGAAGGTAGCAATTGGTACTCAATTCCCAGAGCAGTGAAGGAACTAATACTGTTGGAGGTGAGGTAAAAGTGGTCATCTAGAGAGGTGGATGTCTCAAAGGCATTAAAGAGCATGTCTGGAAAGTCAGCGTGGTCTGAGGTGAAGTCTGTGTGAACAGCCAGGGTTCGGCCCATGGCCATGTGGGCTTCGGATGCATTGGGGAACTGGACGAAGGAGCGCAGAGCCTTCTCTGCTGCGTTTAGCTTGGCCTTCTTCTTGGTTGGACCCGAACCCTCGAAGAGCTGCCCATTGACTTCCACAGTCATCACAAACATGGGTGCATGGACAGGCCCGGTCTGAGAGAGCAGTTTGTACTGCAGTCCTGGTTTAATCTCATTCAGCTGCATTAGGGCGTTCTTGGGCAGAATAGGCCCAGGGACCTTTTTTCGCTTCTTGGGCCTGTACTTGGAGTGTGAGTGGCCATTATTGCCCTCCTCTAAGGGACGCTTCCTACCACTCCCAGCACTCCCATTAGAGAGGTGGGCAGCCACTTTGGAGAAGAGGTTGTGAAAGTTCCGATTTTCCTTAACATCTGTGCTGCATGAACCTGCGGTGCCCAGAAAGAGTACCTTACAATGCCTTCGTTGCAGGATCTTGTAAATGTAAAATTTTCAGATTTTTTTATGTCTATTTGCATCTTAACTGAATGATGCATGTTCCTTAATCAATACTTGGGTTGTGATGTACTAGTAATACATTCAATCCCTTTTCACACATGAGCTACAAAACAATAATGTCTTCATTTGGTTACAGTCTGTCAGAGTGATGGCATTCAGTCAATGACTGGTATTCTGTTAATAATCCTGAACCTTCATTCAGTGGCAGGAAGAGCTATGGTGTTACACTGTGAGGGTTTAAACTGAAAATATACTTGCTTTAAATTACACATACACTTGTTTATCATGGCTGTCTCACATATTTTGCATTTGTTTGAAAGATCATTTGTGCACATCCTCAGAATTTAACGCTATGCATTCACAAGTTGCAATATGCAAGTAACCAGTGGGGGAAGTGTAGGGACCAATTTGACTAGTTAATAGTGGTAAAATGATTACTGTATTATTACAACTACTGTTGTGCACCAACAAGTATGGCCTCGTTTCCACCAATGGGTGCGGGTTGGGACGATTAGGGTGCGGATGGTTTGTAAATTGTAGTCTTGTTGTGTTCCCACAGTCAACTATAACCTTACCTGAGAGGCGGAGTATCAGCCGGAGAGCGACAGAAGCCTCAGTTACAAAATAGCATGACACTATCGTGGAGCAGTGCCTTCCTTACAGTAGAACCAAAACATGACTCAGAAACAAAGGAGGAGGATGGCGGTCATTGTACAGCTTGTCTTCTTTCTTCTTGGCAGTGCTTTGTGACGCCATTTCAAATGGAGATTTAATCAACAAAAATAAAATATGTTGTTCTAAACAAGGAGCCATTCCTGCTTTGTTTTTATGCCAGGTCACATGGGAAGTCACTTTTTCTCTCAACCAATCAACAGATTGCAGTGTGTCAAGCTCCACCCTGTTGAGTCAGTTTGGTTAGATTGGTACCCTAACGGAAGGGTCCCAACAAAATAGGGCAGATTGGGTTGGATATTAGGGTACCCTTTCCAGTTTTTGCATGTAGAAAGACAAATAAATGCGTCCCAACCTGCACCCATCGGTGGAAACGGAGGTAATGAGCATGCAACTCTACTCAGTCCAATAAAACAACGAAAGAAAAAACAAAAAAACAATACAACAAACTAACTAAAGCAATATAATGAAATTATATTAAATTAAAAACAAGACTAAATACTATAAAAAACAATAAAAACAGCAAAGCAATATTATAAAAATAATAAAACAAATGCATTTTTCAGTCAACTTGTGGCAAAAGCCAGTCCATAAAAGTGCATCTTTGGTAGAATTTAAAATGTTCCTGTTTTTGTGCCAATGAAATGCAGCCTTTCCGTGTGACAAAAGCAGGAATGGCTCCTTGTTTAGAGCAACAGATTTTCTTTTTGTTGATTAAATCTCTGTTTAAAATGGCGTCACAAAGAAGCAAGAACACAAGCTGTTGGCTGACGCATTCTCATGACGTCATGTTTTGGTTCTACTTTAAGGAAGGAGCTGCACTGGTCATTTAACCACACAAGAGGAGAAGCTGCATCTCAAACTCGGCAGCAGTCTTTTCTTGTTCATTTGACTCAGATAATGAGGAAAAAACCCTCCTAAAATAGAGAAATGACAGCTGATTCATGGAAAACAGTGCTCATGTGAAAGGAACTTCAGTGTACAAAATATGGATAAAATTAGTCATAAACTTTAAATAACAAATTGATTATTTCTGGATACATCTTAATAATATGACCAAGTGACTGTTAGACAGGAAAACAGTCAACACTGGAAAACTAAGAATGTTTTATTCAGTATGTTGAGCTTGACTTTGGGAACATGCATCACCAGGTTCTGTTAACAAAGCCGAGGAAACTTAATATAATTTTCATTTATAACATCCTTCAGCAAAAGCTCCATAGGTCACTCATTTCAGTGCTCAGGACAGAAAACAATCCTAGAAAAGCAGGTGGGAACTGAGCTTGAAGGAAAAACACCATTTGATTAAATCTGGTTATCACTGCCATAACATCCGATCATTTACAATAAATCGGATTAAAAAGTTCAGCTTTTGAAGAACATAAAGCACATGATGAAGGCTGAAATGATGGAGGTAGGGATGTCCCAATTACTTAACCCTATAATGCTGTATGTAACATGTTTGATTCTTACAGTTTCTGAGACCTTTTGCATCACTTTATGGTAAAAACTTCGCTCAAAACCCTGTTGTACACAATCTGATACTTATCTTCTGTCCCTGGTGAACACAGTAATGTACTACAATAATTTTAACAAATCACACAGTAATAAATGGTGAATATGTGGAAATTATTCATTTTGTTAATTATTTTTTTGCATTTTGGTAAAGGGCCAAATAAATACATCACATTAAAGAAATTAGACTTTTATCCCCATTTTCATATTGGGTTGGGCTTTAAAGGGTTCATTTCGCAATAGATCACGGGATTAAATGGTTTAGGACCAGAATACATCTGTGATATGTTCAGAGAATATAAACCTAGCAGAGCTCTTAGATCCAAAGACTCTGGTCAACTAGTCCAGACCAGAGTCCAGACTAAACATGGAGAAGCAGCATTTAGCTGTTATGCTGCAAACAAATGGAACAAACTGCCAGTGGAGATTAAACTTTCCCCAAATGTAGACATTTTTAAATCCAGGTTAAAAACATTTCTTTTCTCATGCGCCTATGCATGAAATCTGCACGGTAACTTTTTAACTTATCTTGCTTTTAATCATTTTAATGTAATTTATTATTTTATTTGATTATGTGTTGATGCCTTTTACTGTTCTAAATATCTGTAATGTCTTTGCTTTATGTAAAGCACTTTGAATTGTCCTGTACATGAAATGTGCTGTACAAATAAACTGCCTTGCCTTGCCTTGCCTAAACACCACGATTATTTAAACGTAAAGATCACTCAGTATCGTCACTTTCCATAAAGGAATATGTCTGAACTATGACGGCAGATCAGAGTATCTTCCACATGCATCCTCGTGTTGCCGCTTGTGTTGCTTCGTTTTCCATCCTGTGAGTTGCAGAAGAGGTGTGTTAGAGTGGTAAATACAGCAGACGGAGAGTTAATTCCTCCCAACAAACCGTTTACCTTACCAATGTCAGACTTTGGTTATTCAAACAAAAAGGATAAGCATGGATAAGCATTTCTTCTATCTGACTGAAATCAATCAGATCAGAGATTCCAGCTGATATGTTGACGTGTGCTGGATAAAGTGATCGATCAGGTGTATTTATATGATGGACAGATTTAATATGATCGTAACGCCTTTAACATGCACAGGGCTATTAGTTCTGAAGAAGAAGGGTTTTTTATATATTTGGAACCTTTTGACTGTTGAAATGCTCAATAAACCTTAACTATTTCAGCTTTTAACAAAACCTTGTATCCGCCACATTTCCCTAAAACCAACGTCAGCTAACCCAAACGTGGTTCAAGCAGAAACAACAACATCTCAGAAACCTTAAGAGTGAGTGTAGACGTGATTATTTGTTCCTGTTTGTCCAATGGTGAAATGTCATGGTTCACTGTGTGGGTTCCAGGTTCTTGTTTGTTTTTGGTCTGTTCTTTGGTTTGTGTTATGTTTTGATCTTGGTTTATAGTTTGTGGTTTTCAGGTTTTATTTCTGTTGATCATGGGTTTAGGGTTTTGGTTTGTCATGTTTAGTTCTGTTTTGATCTTAGTTTCTTGTGTAATGTGATGTATCTTGATTAGGAGATGTGGAAAAATTGGCTTAGTTTTTGTCTTGACTTTTGGTTTATAATTCTGGGTTTTGTCACGTTTAATTCAGTTTATCTGTTTTCCCTCTTGTGTTTCTGTGGTTTCTGTTTCTGGCTCGTTGGTTAACCTGGTCTAGTTACTCATTCACTTCACCTGTCCCTTGTTACTCCCTCTGAATACATACTCCATGGTTTTCAGTTTGCCCTTGTCAGATCCTTGTGGTTCATCGTTGTATTGTGTTTCCCTGCTCCTGGTATTTGGAGACGAAAACCTTTAACCTTCTGGCTGATCTGCCTTTGTTTGGGTCCTCACCCCCACCAACACACAACATGAAAAGGTTTAAACCAACCATTTCGATCGGGTTTAGAAATCTTTACAACTGAGGCCGATCTGATCAGCTGACATGTTTACATGACGCATCTTTAATCTGATCAGATCAGAGGTGCTCCATGTAAACACAACTACTGTAAGAAAGGAGGACATAGAATAAATGTTTCACCACATGTAGCAGAATCGTTGGCTCTTTACACTAAAGTAAGGGTAAAAGTTCTGATGTTTATCTAACGTAAAACTGAAATGAAATGTTATCGTGTCATTTGCAGTTTTCATGTCTCTGGTTGGACTTACAGCAATATGACGCGTTTAGCAGTATCACTGAATATTTACCTTTCAAACATACCCAGGGCTCGAATTACACTGGGGCTTTCGGGGGAGCCTTATTTTCGCACGTGCACCATGACTTCACCCATCACGTGCACGTGCATTTATATTAGTGCACGTAGCACGGTTGAAAATATAGTTACTATTAAAAGAACTACTGTATGCAGCTTGTTTAATCAGAAACCGCGATGGAGAGTTCTTTAACCACAAAAAGATCAGGTGGTTGTGTAAATGCTCACAACACACAACGGACAAACAATGCTGCTGTCCACCATGCTGAAAAAAACAGAACGATCATCCGCATCATTTGGAAGATTTTCAGGGCTTTCCCTAAAGTATCAGCTGAATTTGTAGAAGAAATGGCATTTAATTCCAGATTTCTTTATTTCCACTGTTCTAGTATTATTTAAGTGTCAAACTGCAGCTAGAAGTCAAAGCCAGCCAGATGTTTTTCCTGCGTTTCTAAATTCTCTACGCAGATTGAAAAGAAATCAACACCATTTTTATAATGTAGTTTCCTAAAAGAAGCCTCCCAAGTTCAGGTAGAGGTCCGGTAGGCTTTTCCGTCTGTTTTCTAAGAGAGAAAACAATGCAGTTATTCTCTACTTTGTTTCTTTTGTTTCTATATTCTATCATGTTGGCATCAAAAACAGAAATAAATGAAACCTAAAGTCCTGAAATGGATCTGTAATTTCAGCTCAGCTGCATACCATCCAACATCAGCTGTAAATCAGAAAAATAAAGATTCTCTGGACCCAGTTGAGTCTGGAAAACTGCAGAGTTAATAAGAAGCATGAGGGCACTGAAACAGGAGAAAGAACAGAAGATAATACCCTAAACAACAAGAGGGGGAGGAGGGAACATGTTGGTGTTAATCCACTGAAAACCAGATGGCATTGCTGGAAATTTCAGACACAACTGGATCTTCTCTTCGTTACTCTGGAGGAACGAACGTCTTGGGGTAAAAATGCCAACATCCAGGTGACGTAATGAGTCACCTGATGTCTGATGTTTGACATTTTTTCTGACTCTGAATAACTACATATAAAAATCCTTGATCAACCTTGAACCCCCTCCATCACAGGCCTGCAGCCCTCCCCACTCTCTCCGACATAATCCACATGTTCCCCCAGCAGGGACCAGATTACCACTGTCCAACACCAGTAATGTCAGTGAGGAGAACCTACCAGTTAGTTTGGAGGAGGATCAGCTGCTGACTCTCCTCAGCTGCGCAACTTCTCTATAAAATCCCAGTAAAGCATCCTGGGTCAGGTGAAATACAACTATGTACCTGAGCCACATAGATGGGAGCTTTATAGCTCAAAAAAACTATCAAAATGGACTAAAATCTCACCCTGACCCTGGGATGTCACAGCCTGACCCGAGGACATTTAACATAGCTGTGAACAGGGAAATCTGCAATCACTGATCCCATAATTTAAAGTATAAAATCAGTTGAAAGGTTTATCAAAACTGGATTTCATTACATCCTCAGTCACAGATTTCTATCTCTTGGTTGGATCTGAAATGAAAAGCAAACTCACTCATGCTTGCTGTGGCGTCCTCCTCTACGATGAGCAGCCTCTGCTGGCTTCGAGTCGGCCGGGATCCACCTGCAGGACAAACAGTTCACTGTTGAACTTTTCTGCTCTTTGTGAAGGAAAAATGCACGAATGTTAAGTCATATAAACAACTCATTTCAGTCTCATGATCCTTTTTTACAGAGTCAGACAACCAATGAAACAAAAATACAGATAAAAAGGTGGTTTGGTTGGTGGAGATGCAGAAATTAATGACATGAGAAAGGACTTTGTGAGAGGTGTCGGGTTGTATAAACTAATCGTCCAATTTATCAGCTGCACTCATTAAACTGCAAATATCTAATCAGCCAATCAAGTGGAAGCATTTAGACATGGTGAAGACAACCTGCTGAAGTTCAAATTGAGCATCAGAACGAGGAAGAAAGGGAATTAAAGTGACTTTGAACGTAGCATGGTTGTTGGTCTGAGTATTTACAGGGATTTTCACACACAACCATCTCTAGGGTTTACAGAGAATGGTCTGAAGAAGAGAAAATATCCAGTGAGCAGCAGTTGTCTGGACCAGAATGTCTTGTTGATGTCAGAAGTCAGAGGAGAATGGGCAGACTGGTTGGAGATGATAGAAAGACAACAGGACGTCAGATAAACACTGGTTCCAACCAAGGTCTGAAAATAGCATCTCTGAACACGCAACACGTCCAACCTTGAAGCAGATGGGCTACAGCAGCAGAAGACCACACCGGGTTCCTCCTGTCAGCTAAGAACAGGAAACTGAAGCTACAATTCACACACACTCACCAACACTGGACAATAGAAGATGGAGAAAAGTTGCTGGTCGGATGAGTCTCCATTTCAGCTCTACATTCAGATGGTAGGCTCAGAATTTGGTGGAAACATCATGAAAACATGGATCCATCCTGCCTTGGATCAAAGCTTCAGGCTGCTGCTGGTGTAATGGTGTGGGGGAATATTTTTTGGTCCGCTTTGGGCCCTGTAGTACCAACGTGGCCTGGTTTAATCACCACAGCCTACCTGAGTATTGTTGCTGACCATGTTCATCCCTTTATGACTACAGTGTAACATCTTCTGATGCTACTTCCAGCAGGATGATGCACCATGTCACAAAGCTCAGATCATCTCCACCTGCTTTCTAGAACATGACAATGAGTTCACAGTCACCAGATCTCAGTCCAGTAGAGCAGCTTTGGGATGTGGTCGAACGGGAGATTCTCATCATGGATGCAGCCGACAAACCTGCAGCAACTATGTGATGCTGTCATGTTAATAAGGAGTAAAACCTCTGAGGAAGGTTTCCACCACATTTTTCCATCTATGAAACCAAGAATTAAAGCAGTTCTGGAGGAAAAAGGAGCTCCCTTCTGTAACACACAGCAGCAGTGAGACAGATGTTGGACAGATGTTTGCTCAGTCTCATCCAGCTTGACAGGTGAAAGACTTCCATAAGAACACGTTAACATTCAGAAGCAGCAGCCAGAAAACAGGTAGCTTTTTACTCCTTCAATTACACATGCTAAACACTAAAAAATGAAAATAATTTTTTAGCTTTTTGAGTTCACATAATGCAGGAAGAAGAGGAGATGCTACACGATGCTGAACATCACCCTGGAACTACTTTTTACAGACGTGTTGATTCACTATCAGCTCATATTTTCCATCACATGGTAAAATGTCTCAGTTTCATCATCTGAGATGTTTATCTTCTATTGGAATAAAATATGAGTTTATGGGATATGTTGTTGTGGTTCCTGCTCTGGTGTGTGGCACTGGTGGGCGTGCCTGTTTCCCTGGCAACTGGATCTTCACCTGCACCTCATTTTGCAATCAAGCAGCGAGTATTTAAGACCAGCTCAGCCAGATTGTTGATTTACCGAGTGGTAACAGCTCTCCATCATCTCAGCTTTTGTCCATCTTGCATTTCTGCCTGCCTAATTTGCTTTCGCTTTGCTTTGCTCAGAGATCCGGACTTCCGCTGTTCAGTTATTGGATTGTTACAAATAAATCTTTTGCTCATTCCCAGCTCTGTGTCCGCACTTGGATCCTGATTACACCCTGAACACATGACATATGTAAATAACTGCATTTTGTTTTTATTTACATTTTACACAGCATCCCATCTTTTTGGAACTTGGGTTTTAGTAACTAGATTAACTCATTAAAAAACCCATTTCAAACATTTTCCTTCATAGTTACCAAACCAATAATGTCCACATAATCCATTTATTGAAGAAATTACCACAATATTAGTATGTTTAACATACTTTCATCACAGCTCAGTCTTCTGTTGTCTAACCTCCGGCCCCCTTCGCCTCACCCTGTAGTATTCTTGTCAGACAGAAGTACCATCCCTCCGGCTGATAAGAGGTACTGAGCTGACATTTTTCTGAGTCTAATCAGGGAGCTGTCACTCAGAGAGGAATACACTGAACAGAAATAAACAAACGGCAGAAATGACATGGTAATTATCAGAGTCATGAGAGTGAGAGTCTGAACTGTATTACAGCAGCTGCTTCATGCAGTAAACAGAAAGCAATGATTTACAACATCTGTCTCTTAACATCTGGGAAGTGAGGAGACCAGTTGCTGGAGTTTTAGGAGAGGAATGTTGTCCCATTCTGGTCTACAGTCCTGGACCTTGGTTGCTGGATTTCTGCTTCCATGATGAAATGAAAATAAACTTCTATCCATCTTTCCATCTGAGAGACTCTGCCTCTCTGAAATGCTCCTTTTATACCCGGTCATGTTGCTGACCTGCTGCCAGTCAACCTGATTAATTGTCAAATGTTCCTCCAGCTGTTTTAAAAGAAGCTTTCATTCATCAAGTTATCTTTTATCAATAACTTTGCCTGGCATTAGTATGTGGGTCACTTGATTTGGTTGAGGTAATCTGTCACCGTTTAGTCAGACTGGACAAAATCCACCATGGCTGCCAGTGATGCAGGACATACTCAGAAGGTAAGTCATTACTTATTACTTATACTTATTTTTACTACAACAAAAACATAAACTTTTTAAAACAGATTAAGACAATTGTCTTAACACTGTCACGAGGAAAAGATGTTTATGTCTATCTAACTATGTTTATGTAGTTATTTAGAGCTTAGAAACGTATTTATCCTATGAGATGGGTTGCCAGATTAGGGCTAGAAAATGCAGAAATTAGCTAATGTGGATTCCTTAACATTTTTTCATCAAACTGGAAGACATGTTAACCCTCTAAGCTCCAAAGTCGCAAAATTGTGACGACAATAGGCCACCTCATTGTACTTTTTCTCTGCTTTTCTCCTCAACTCTAGAAGCGAGGGGTGTTTTAAACTCGTCACAAAAACTACATTCAAGAACGATAAAAATTAAATTTCTGTGTTGGGCAGACCCTCCTACTGCTCACAGTTCAAGAATTTATTATATAACTTTTTGTTTGCAAACAACACTTTGTTGTTCGAAGGCTTCTTTCAGCCCTCACTCATCGGTTTCTGTGCTTTTTATGGGAAATGAAAGGCAAGCATAGAAATGGGAGAGGATAAGGGTGATAGAAGATATTCCTGAGAGCTCCTCAGATTCTGCCTCGGCCAGTGATGAAGATGAGGAAGTCACCTTCTCTCAACATGAGCTAGAGACAGAGTAACAAAAGGAGAAGGATGAGGATAATGGGGAAATTGATCAGAAGTCCAAATAAGCCAAGAGTTTCAGGTGGTTTATGTTGGTATTTTGGATTGATAAAATGAATGTTTGTAAGTCAACATAGATGTCAGATTAGTATCTGGCTTATTTACAAATGTTAATTATGTATTTATTTTACAGCTGAAGAAAGAAAAAGTTTGCCCACCGGTCAATGGCAGCTGCCAGCTGTCTACTCCTTCTCTTCCAGGATATTGCAGAACAGGTAAATCCCAACAGCTGTCAGCAGATTGGAGCCAGCATTAACACCACTGTAGACAAGCTCCAGTCATTTGTTGGTATCAAGCTAATCATGGGAGTGGTGAAAATGCCATTTATGGATGACTACTGGTCGGAAGGCACCCGCTATCCCAAAATAGCAAATGTGATACCAGTAAAAAATTCAAATGTCAAGATTCGTCCACTTTCAAAATAATTATACATCGTACCCTACCAAGGTCTGGCTCTGCAAGATCACACTGGTGCTAGAGCACATCAAGAAGAAATGTCTGGAAATTGAAAGTCAGAACCAGTTCCCCATAGATGAAATGATGGTCCCATATAGGGGAAGAAAGGCTGGGTCTCTCCGACAATATCTATCAACCAAACCTCACCACTGGGGGATCAAGATCTTTGTTCGAGCAGGTGTTTCTGACATTGTCTATGATTTCCTGATATACAGTGGCAAGAACACATTCTGGACAGACCATGGTCCTGTCAAAGACCTTGGACTTGTGGCCAATGTGGTTGTTCAACTCTGTAAAACTATCAGGAACTCATCAGAGTGTGTTATCTGGCAACCTTTTCACTTCTCTGCCACTCCTAGTGCATCTGAAGGAGTAATTTTGCTTGAAAAGTCTAGGAACCATCTGCAAGAATAGGCTAAGAGGATGTACTCTTGCAGATGACCGTACTCTGCTGAGGCAAGGAAGGGGCAGCTTTGACTACAGGGTGAATAATGTGGCGAAACTGGCTATTGTGAAGTAAGTTGTCAACAAAGTTGTCAACTTAGCTGGCTCCTGTGGGGCAATAAGCCCTGTCAAAGAAGTAAGGCGTTTCTGCAGAGAGAGGAAGATGTCCACATGGGAGGACTTGATGTCACTGACATATTGGCCTTGTATCACACTCCTATAAACTCCCATTGGTGGTACTTGTGTCTCTTTTGACAAATTGCTGATATAGCAGTCAACAATGGGTGGCTGCTATATTGCAGATATTCCAAGAGCACTGTGCAAAAGCACAAAAATCTCAAGCTGGATGTTGCAGATGCAATTATCAATGGTGGAAAGAAGAAGGGAAGGCCCTCCAAGTGAGGAGATGTGGATGTGTGCAGTCCTATGAGATGAATCCAAAGACCAACAACCTCAGAACCAAGGGCTGATGTCCACTATGATCAAGTGGATCACTTCCCAGTCTTTAGTAAGAATGGAAGGTGCATATTCTGTCCAAACGGACAGACAACAATCTCCTGCAGTAAATGTGGTCCCAAAACTGCTTCTAACTGTTCCACAACAAGAGAATGTAGGGACCAGTTTTAATAATTAAATGTTCTTTGCAGGCTCAAAAAGTTCACGTTTGAATTTTAAGTGTGCTTATTGGGCAGAACGGAGTAGAAGAAAAATCGTGCCCTCCATTTATTGAAAGAGGTTGAAAGTTCATGTTATACCCAGGGAGAAATCAGTTATCAAAAAAATTCATCCATCCATCCATCCATCCATCCATCAATCCATCCATTTTCTGCCACTTATCTGGGGGCAGCTGCCTAAGTAGGGAAACCCAGACTTCTCTCTCCCGAGCCACAATCAGCAGCTCATCCAGGAGGATCCCGAGGTGTTCCCAGGCCAGCCAAGGGATGTAGTCTGTCCAGCATGTCCTGGGTCTTCCCCGGGGCCCCCTCCCAGTTGGATGTGCTTGGAACACCTCACCAGGCATCCTGACCAGATGCCCGAGTCACCTCATCTGGCTTCTCTCGATGTGGAGGAGCAGCGACTCTACTCTGAGCCGCTCCCGGATCACCGAGCTTCACAATCTATCTCTAAGGGAGAGCCCAGCCACCCTGTGGAGAAAACTCATTTCGGCCGCTTGTATTCGCAAGCTCGTTCTTTCGGTCACTACCCACAGCTCGTGACAACAGGTGAGGGTAGATCGTAGATTGACCAATAAATCGAGAGCTTTGCATTTTGGCTCAGCTCCTTCTTCACCATGACAGACTGATGTAGAATCTGCATCACTGCAAAGGCCACACCGATCCACCTGAACGAGATTGGTGTGTGAACAAGACCCCAAGATACTTGAACTCCTACACATGGGGCAGGACCTCATTCCTGACCCGGAGAGAGCACTCCACCCTTTTCCAGCTGAGAACCATCGTCTCGGATTTGGAGGTGCTGATTCTCATCCCAACAGCTTTACACTCGGCTGCGAATCGCTCCAGCAAGAGCTGAAGATCACGGTCCGATGAAGCCAACAGAGCCACATCATCTGCAAAGAGCAGAGACCCAATCCTGAGGCCACCAAACCGGATCCCCTCAACATCTCGGTTGCGCCTAGAAATTCTGTCCATAAAAGTTAAGAACAGAATTGGTGACAAAGGGCAGCCTTGGAAGAGTCCAACCCTCACTGGAAACAAGTCTTATTTACTGCAGGCAATGCGGACCAAGCTCTGGCACTGGTCGTACAGGGACAGGACAGTAGTAAATGTATCAATGTATTCTGGGAGACACAACTCATAAAATCCAAAATATACAAGACATTAAAAAATAACAATGAGAATATTTTACGTTGATCTTAAATAGTAGAAAAATAGCATTAAATCATTTTTTACTATTTGTTTTCCACTTGATGGCAATAACACTACACAGAAATCATTTTTCTTAAAAATGTAGATCTTTCAAAGCTTTCTCAAACATGTTGACGGGCATCTGGTCAGTGAATGAAACTGCAGCTGGAGAACGGGATCTACAATGGATCTCTTTAAATGTTTGAGGCTATGATGATGATGAATGTTTGAGCTTATCTTCTGTTGTATTTCTGAAATGTATGAATGCTTTGTATGTTGTGATGAACTCTGTTAAATTTGTCTATTTATTTAACCCTTCCTGTCTAATAACATGGCCAATATGATAGTCCAGGTACCCATGCGGGACCAAACATATTTGCTTTGCTTTCTACAACTTTAACCATTATCGCAACTATTTGTTAAAAATGACTAATTCTTATAGTTGTCCCATAAAAATGAAAAAATAAAAAAATAAAAAGAACTGGTATTGGGCCTAAACCCCCAGGACAACTGGTTGTGTGGGGCAGTGGTCCAAAGAAGTCCCCAAGGATCAGGCAACCAGTAGTGACCATGGAGTATCAAACCTAGGCAGTCCACTGCAGGAACAACCCCAAACCCACTCATAGGACAGTAGAGGAAGACCCCAGCCAGAGCTCCACAGGCTCCAATTTCTGTGAAATCTGTGTTAATGCTAAACTTATTTTCTTGCCAACTGGTATTCACTTGAATTTAACTGAACTTTGATAAGATAAAACTGGTCTCATTACGTTATAATTTCTCTGCTCTCACATCTCCTCTCAGTCGAGCCTCAGGTTTCTTAAATTCTCTGCCTGAAGTGAACTTTTTGTAAAACGTGAAAAGTTGAGCTAATCTTCTGAAATTCTTTGATGCCAGGTTGGGTTTTTGTCCTTGGTAATTTACTTCAGTAACAGCTTATAATGTTTGCAGCACTCAGCTACAAGTGAGGGGAACTCAATTAGACCCAATAAGATGGCTAATCAGCTTTCCTCTGGAGACAGAAGCAAGTGAAGCTCTGACAGGAGGAGCTTGCTGCTTGGTTAGCGTAATCGCTCCTCTGTGGGCAGATATGGCCTCCTGCCTCGCTGCCATTCAGCTGTGTGACAGCAAACTTTAGAAATGACAATGTTATCAGGCTTCTGTGGCTCTGCTGAGGGAGACGGGTGGAAGGAGAACAGGGCTTACGTGACTTTCTCAAGATAATGGCAGAAGAAAATGAAGTCTGTGGAAGGGAAGTGTCAACATATCAGCGAGGCTTGTCACATAACTTCAGGGAGCTTTACATTATATTCTGCTTATTCGAAAACCTTGTTTACCTCATATACTGTCAGAATCACATACAGGTTTTGGTGACTACAGAATCAGATTTCATCAGGCTTACACTTGTATCTTGACTCTGTTTTTATGCAGTAATACAAAACATCAGTAAATAAAATGAGACAGTTGTACAGGAAGTAGTGATGTATATTACAATAACTCATGGCCTACTATCCATGTCATAAACAGAATCATTTTAATGAACAACCAGAACTACATAAAAACTATAACGCCACATATCAAAAATCAGAGAAACCATCATTAAACATCTCCACTGAGTAAAGGAGGCTTAGAGCAAACACCAGAGGAAACAACTGGGATTCCTGCATTCTCACCACTACTTGAGCCATACCAGCAAACTCAGAAAGTTGGCCTGGTCATTCTCTCACTTTGCGGATCTTTTTAAAACACTGTGACAGCAGGAAGCTGTGTTGAACTGCCTTCACCTCGGTCTTAACCTTAACCAGCTCCATTTGTACCCTGAAAAAAAATGTGCTATATAAATAGCATCTTCTTCCTTAAACACTCTCATCTGGGAATGGAATTGTCCAAATATGATAGCTTTTCACGAGTATAAACGTTTGTTAAGGCTAACCCCAACTGCATCCGGCCACGTTAGATGATCCACCAGAGCGGGTATCGTAATCACTCAATAAACCGGGATATTTTAGTTTTATTCCTTTTTTTGACAATAGTGTGAATTAAAATCAGATAACATTACAGAAGCAGTGGAGATAGCCATCCCAAACATTAGGCTAACATTAACACACTTTGGACTGATGTTAGCAACTTGCATACACAAAACATTACCTCACATCAACACAAGCTGCCTATGTGCCAAACTAAGGGGCCATCCCCACGACGCCGAAAGCCAGGGATTAGCCTCCATGAAACTGACCATGTCCGATGCCAGGTACCAAAGTGGATCGGTTTGAGTCCTCTACCGTCTGCGGTACTGTGCATACAGCGAAGCTGCACAACTAGAGGATATGGGGTCAATGTGACGAACATACGCCAATTCCCAATCCACCCTTCCTCAAGTTTTTTATGCTCTGTAGTCAAGCGTTTCATGAAGAAGAAGCTGAACTTCTTCATTACTCCAAATAAATTTTTCTCTTTTGCTTTGCAGTGAATCCTCAGCTATCTTCTCTTCTCTGCTTCCAATGTGAACTTCCTGCAATGCGCAGTGAGCCTTTATCTGCACATGTGCTCTTTAGCTCTAGCTTTGGCGTATTACTCTTTAGCGCCCCCCACAGCCTTGAAGTATGTACTTCAGCGGTGTCGTGGGGATGTTGAAGCTTTTCTATTAGTTTTCGCCACCATTTTCACACCTGAACCGGCTTCGGTGCCATGAGGACATAGCCTAATACTAGGAATGTGTTGCAGCCATGATATGTATGCAGATGCATCACTAACAGCAAGTATATCCCACCCCAAGGCAGTTCTGAAGGAAAAAGGGGTCCAACACGGTATAAAACTGAGGCCAGAGGAAGGAAATATACAAATCTCAAAATAAATCAATATCCTACTTTATTTTTTCAGATCCACATTATAAACATTGAACACATTTTGTTTGTTTGAATTTTGGTTTGACTGGTGAAATGCTGGTAAAGAGAATCAGTAAGAAAATGAGG
The DNA here is from genome assembly GCF_017639745.1 of Melanotaenia boesemani. Lineage (NCBI taxonomy): Eukaryota > Metazoa > Chordata > Actinopteri > Atheriniformes > Melanotaeniidae > Melanotaenia > Melanotaenia boesemani. The sequence goes on along the minus strand of NC_055705.1, from coordinate 7,749,791 downwards.
AGCGTGGAGCAAGGTGCCTCCAACACGTGATACAGCTGATATTAGAGGAAATCTTAAATATTGCCGGCAGCATTGCTTACACACACATACTCCGTTTTCCCTCCATGAAATGACATTTGGCAACGTGAAGCATGTGGACCCTGACGAGTGGATGAGATGATGGATGAGAAGAAAAACCTGAAAATGTTGGAGGGAAGTTTCATATTTCATCACAGAAGCAGATGGAAAAACATTGTTTATCGATTATGAATTCAAACTAATGACTGAGCCTGCATTTCATAATGAAGTGTGTATTTTAGCAGAATGTAAATGTAATTAAACTTTAGCAAATGTGACATTTTGACTGTGGGGAAAAAAAATCAAATATTTCTGTAAAGTTAGCTTAATGGTACTGATCACTGCATGACCTTTTCAGTTTGAAAGGTACAAACAGAAAGCTTATTACCCTTCAGCCCCCTGGAAGCTTCTATTTTAAACTCACTTCGCTATTCACAGATTTTGATGTTAGTATGGAAATATGACATTTACAGCTGATTATAGAAAACCAGAACAAACTAATGCAAGATTAAAAAACACATGTACAACTTCAGTTTATTAAAGATGGGAAGCTGTTTAAAATGTAAATAACAAAATGGAATGATCTGGAAATCTCACGAAACATAAAAACTGGACACAGAAAACATATCTGCAAAAAAGAGGTGCTCATCTTGAATCTAGCGGCAGCAACACATCTCATAAAGTAGCTCCAGGTCATGTTTTCCATTGTGCATCATCTCCTTTTCTTTTAAACATCTGGACTGAGGAGACAAGCTGCTGGACCTGGAAAGGGGAATGCTGCCCTGTTGAGGATTAGTTCTCAACAGTTGTGGTGTTGTGGTGGATGCAGTATGTGGTTTAGCACCGTCTTGCTAAAATATGCAAAGTCTTGCCAGAAAAAGACGTCTAAATAGGAGCAGATGTTACTCTAAAACCTGTTTATACCTTTTAGTATTGATATGCCCTTCAGCGATATGACAGGTTCTGGTTCATTAGGCATTTTCTGCTCTTAGGTTGAGAATAAACTTGCTTTTAATTACACATCATGGTTGCCTTGTGTATTTTGCTTTTGTTTGAAGAATCATTTGTGGACATCCTTAAGAAGTAGCACTACAAGTCCACAAGGTACAATTATAGGTTACTAGTAGGGGAGGTGTAGGAATCATTTCGACCAGATCATTGGTAAAAATAACAAAAAGCTTTGTAGACCAGACACAGTGCTCTTGGTTTAGGAACCTTCCATAAGATAAGATAAGATAAGATAAGATAAGATAAGATAAGATAAGATAAGATAAGATAAGATAAGATAAGATAAGATAAGCTTTATTCATCCCCTAAAAGGGGAAATTTCTTTGCCACCACACATCTCATACATAGACAATGACAAAAAACATGAAATAGACCTTTAAATGTGTAAATATACTAAAAGCATTAAAAAAAAACTACAGGTGGTCATTAAAAATCTGACAGCTACAGGAACAAAAGACCTTCTGAAGCGTTCAGTAGAACACTGAGGCATAACATGACGGTCCTTAAAAGAGCTTTTGAGACGATTAAAACATCAAGTACAGGATGGTTTTCAAGGAATAAAATTATTCCAGATATAATTTACGATCTCACTGCCGTAGTCCTTTCCACCATGATCTCATAATTAACCATGTTAACCTCCTCTATTGTTACCATGATTATAATCTTGTTTAAACCTACAAATTCAGCAACTCTATCCAGTCACAGTTCTCTAATGCGCCCCCTAGAGGAATCCTCTGGTAATATGCATAACACACGCCAGTATATGAACAGTTATGCTCACGATGGAGCCGGCTGCTTAAGGCCCATTTATACTTGACACAAAGGATGCACAGTATGGCTTTTGTGCAACCAGTGAAAAGAACAAAGAAGAAGACGACAGAAAGAACAGAGAGGCTGTGTGAATGTGTATGGAACTATGGACACGTGTATGATGTTACCCATGTTATCTTGATCTCATCCACCTTCGTCATGTTTACTTCAGTCTGAAACTGACCTCAGAGCTAGGAAATGAACTCTGAACTGCACTCTAGTGGATCTATTGCCTGAGAACCATGTCAACATAAGGCACGCATGGGAATACGTGGACAATATTGGCTAAGTTTGAAATGGACATACCTATTGAGAAAGTAAAATGGGCACAAATTACATCATGGCTCATTGGTACGAGTCATTAAATCTTTTTTTTTTTTTTTTGTAGGAGATAATTGATGTCTCCTAACCCCCCAGCTAATAATCTGGCTCACCTCTGTGTCTGCACATGGTCCTTCAATCTCATGACCTTTCATGGACCTTTTCAGAAGTTTACCTAAGGGACACTTTGCACCATCTTAAGATCAACTGAACCCCTTAAGCCCTGGCCATATTTTCAGTAAAATTACCTAAAAAGCGATACTTTAAATAAATAAAGAATGCCTCACAATAATAAAATTCCTATGCATGTTATTGGTATCTAGGGCCATTAAATGACCTCAGACAATGTCTTCTCAGGGGTAAAAATTCTGTGTCCGTTACCATGCCTGAGTAAATTACAACAAAAGAGAATAGAAATGTGATGTCTGAACACCGTGCTAACTCTGAGTCCATGCACACAGATACCAATGATCACCTTCAGCAACAAAAATCATTTATTTATGTTTTATATCAGAAACTACACATAACATCATGTCACCATTACTGCTCCCATCAATGATAACTCAAATTCTAAATATTTCCCTGTAAGTCCACCATCATTGCTGACTTACAGAAAATCCATCCCTCACAGCATCTCGAGGCCTCTCGCTGGTTCCAGCCACCTTTTCCAACATTTTCACAGCAACAGCGTGAAATCTTTATGACGGCTTCAATTTGCCGTGTGAGTCCGGCTGTGGCTTCAGGGCTCGACTCGATGCGCCATCAATTTCAGGCACTAATGCCACTCTTAACTAACAGGGTTTCCACACAGGTCATCACACCGGCCCCCAAACCACAAACGTCTCCTTCCAGAGAGATTTGTTCTGCTGACAGCAAACTATTCAAACTGCTGTGGCAGCAGGGCTCTGAGGAGGAACCAGTTCAAGGATACTTCACTTAAAAAATACTTTGTGTTTGAGTTTGTTTTGTATTTCATACAACACTGTAATTATATTAGAATTTTTAAAAAGGTTCTTTTACAAAAGTAACTAAAAAGTTACTTTTAACAGTACTGCATTACTTTTTGATGTGAGTACTAAACAAAGTAACTAAGTTACTTTTTGAATGAAGTACCTAGTAATTGTAACTAGTTACTTTTTTTCAGTAACCAACATAACACTGGCTGGAAAAACCTGCTCAATCAGTATATTCAGGTAGTCAGCTGACCTCATTCTTTAGACACAATGTACCTGAACCTTAGACCTGACCCTAGACCTGAACCTAGACCTGATCAACTGCAGCAACCCCAGATCATTGACTGCCCCAACAGGCAGACAATGATCCAGTCAGACTAGTACTTAGATAATTCCAGGTGGAGACTTTTTTATGTTTGGGCAGGCATATAGGACAGAACTGCTGGATAATGATGTCTTGGAGCAACATATTCTTGAATGAATAGAATTCCAGCATTTTCCTGCGTTTGGTCTGTTAACCTCGACCTGACAGTACATCAGTCTGACGCCCAAGTCAGTCACATGACAACAGCTGGTCCACATGAACCAATAAAAACGGCTGATTGTTCAGCACCCCTCAGCCTGATGAGCAGGCTGTCCGGCGGGCGATCTCAGGTGAAAGCTGAGAAGAAGTTTCTTCTCATTCTCTCTGCATCACTGGGCTCACTATGAACAACAGATGGTTATCAGTGTTCTGCTCACCCCAGTCAGGGCCGGGCGCTCTGCTATCTCCCAGAGAGCTCGGGCTGGACGGGATGCTTGGAGCCGATGTTGAATTTCACACTCCACGGCCTCGGGATTAGAGACCAGGAGCTGATGGATGGGCAGGTGTAGGGTGAAAGGTTGGTGCAGCATGCTGATGTCTAACAAGCAGGTATGTCTGCAGCTACTGTTTATTTAGTCTGTTCACAGCTGGGAGGGAAATGTTTAAAGTCTTTGAGCCCTCGTTAATGAATTTATTTTGGACCTTGCCCCCGGTTCAGTAAAGTTCTGGAAGGTCTTTCACTGATACAGAAATCTCACCACATCTTTTTATGGAGCTAAATAGTGAGCGGAGGTGAAAAGGAAGGCCTCCCCCTATATTTACTTCCTGTTTCCTGCTTCTGGCTGTTAATTTTCATGAAAGTGTTGTATTGTTAGTCCCCCTGTATGTATGCTTCAGGCTTTCCTTTATTCATAGCCAGTTTGTTGTGTGTGTGTTGTGTCCTGTTATCAGCCTTCCAGTTGTCATAGTTTGGTGTTTTGTTAGCTTTGTTCCAGATGTTCCCGATTCTGCTTTTATCTAATTAAATCATATTTAATCATACATCCACCTGCGCCTCCATGAACCCTGTATTTGGGTCCTACCTCCTCATCTCCTTGATGAGACCAAAAAAAAAACAATCAAAAACACAAGAAAACCCAGATTAACCCCCCCCCCCCCAAAAAAAACACTAAGATCAGAAACACTAAAGACAAATGTAAACAATAGAAACAAAGGAAAAATAAAACACCACCATGTCCCCTAAAAAGAAACGACACTAAAGACAAAGAAAAAAACTTTTCACAAAAGCTGCCTTAGAAATCAGGAATTTTAGGTCCAAATATTCACAGCAAACTGTCGAGAAATCATTTTGAATACCAATAATTGACGGAACCATGCACACACAGGAAGACTTGCAGAATCCACAGGACACGTTCAGAGGTCCAGCTCAGTCACAGCGTCTCTTCGGCGTGGAAAACTAAACAACACCACGGGTTTCCAGGAGAACAGCTCATCTAATGTCCTGAAAGTGACACCATGCTGCCTTCAAGCCTGGAGACGGAGCATTAAATGCAATTTTTTACAGCCGAAAATGTTCTCAGAGGACCAGGAAACAGCAGGAAAACACTTTCTGTCATGTTGCTTCCATTGTAGAAGATCACAGGCCTGACATGTGGATTCATCTCAGGAATAACATTAGCAGTTCAACTGATTAAAGCTGGACTTTAAATAAAAGATAATACCTCCAATTAAAAATCTGAATTTTACAGAGACATATGCAAGTCTGACGGGTGTTGTGATGGATGGGGTCCCCAGCAGCCTGCAGGTTATCAGCAGAGCTGCAGGCCGAAGCTGGTGATGGTGGGGGGGGTACGCGAGCTCTGTCACATCACAGAGCGCCGGCTGTTTGCCAGACAGATCAGCGGCTGCCGTTTTGGGCCGACAGACACATCCCATCGTGCACGCCTCGCAGAGCACATCAGCTTATAGCTGGTCTGAAATTCACTTTTTGCTCCCAGTAGATTAAACTCACACTTCACTTCATCTCACAACAGCTCGCTTAGCAGGAACATGGAAATAATGGGCTTCCTACTCAGTTCGCATGCAAATTAAACCCAACAGCAGATCCTCTTGTGTCCTCCCTCAGTGTCGCTATTTACCAAACAAACTAAATATTAGCGGGATAAAAGGATGAAAAGTCACCTGCTGCTCCGGCTCTCAGTGCAAGGAGCTGATATCTGAATTAATGTGAGGATTAAACACACTCGAGTATCAGAGGTAGTGAAAACATGAGCATGTGTTTGTCAGGACGGCCAGAACCGAGATAGCAAAACTGTGGTCCAAACACTCACACAAAACCTGCAGCAAACACTTCATCAGGACTTCTGAGGAAAACTAAAAGACTCCATTTACACACACAGAGGGAGAATTATATGCTGGTTTTATATAAAGTGGTTTTAAAACGTTCAAGTACCTCTACACTACGAGAAACCTTAAAACAGTTTAGTTATGTGATGTCATAGACATACATTATCCAAGAAAGATTTAAGCTTTAAATTTAATAATCTGCTCAAATTTGATGAATCCAATCATTTTATTCTTGTAGATGTCCACCACATTTGTTTTTTCTTCTTCAGGTTTGTTTTCTGTTAGAACAACTACTACTACTACTACTGAATTACAGCCACTAGAAACATCACCTTTACTCTCCCCCTCTGGTGACTCTGTACAGCCCGGTTCATAGCTTTTATTTGGTCAGGTGACTTTTACAGTCTCTTGTACTTCTGAAGGACAACTTGGTGGTCAAACAGACCAAAACAACTGATGTAAAGTAAATGTGAGACATTGTCCAAGTATTTTCCCAGTTTAGATGTGAGTTCATACACTAGACAATATAAAAAAGTTTAGCAATGTGATGTCATAGATCAGTATGTTATCCGTGAAAGGCTTAGGCTTTGAATTTCCATCATTACTAGCTTAAATAATATTAAATACAAACACTTTCCTTTTACACATGTCCACCACAGTTATTCTTTTTCCTTCTCCAGGTTTGTTTCCTGTTACAAAAACTACTTCTTTTGCTGAATTACAGCCACTAGAAACTTCGTCTTTATTCCCCTTCTCTGGTACAGCCCAGTTCATGGCTTTTAGTCAGTCACATGACTTTTACAGTCTCTCGTACTTCCAGTGAACAAAGCAAAGTGGTGATTAAACAAACTGTGGAGGAAATTATTAATCATTACTAAATATCTCATAAATAATGAGTCTAAAGCAAAATATTTTTCTGAGCTTATTAAAAACTGGACAAGAAGCAAAAACTATTGAGTTCTTTCTTACCATCTTTAACACTCACCACCCCAGGATGTTTTCTGTTAGATAATTTATAGTACAAAGCAATATCATCTGTTACATAGCAAACACAGTTTTAAGTCATTACATCATCAGCTGCTGCCTGTTGTTCCTGTACAGACCAACATGGTTGTTCTTAGCCTGGCGTGAGATCGCAGCAATGACAACATGATGTGAGCAGACTACTGTTCACAACACATCTAAGTAGAAACACCTTGTATGGTCAGAGAATACAGCCAACCTCAAATAAACCAGTTTTATCAGATTCCTCCAAAGTTGAGCTTTGTGATGTCATAGATGCTGAAAGAGGAAAGAAGACTAACTACAATAAGGACTGAGTGGACACAGAAGATCCAAACAAAATAGAAATCACAAAAGCACAGAAACTTCAACCTGAACAAACTAAAAACTAAAGAACACACAAGAGAAATCTAACAGGAACTAAACCAGGACAACAAAGAACCTTCCAGCCATGATGCTAATGGATCAAACTGCTCACGCACCTTCATCATCACCTGTCTTCCTCCTACAAGCCTCCTGCTTCCATCTGAACATGACTTGTTTTAAAATAGACTTTTCATGAGTTAGACTTTTCTAAAACACCTACTTCCTGTTTCCTCGCATGGATGGAAACAAGTGATGTTGTGAAGCAGAACTCATCATCATCATCATCATCATCATCATCATTCCCCACAGTTATGGTGGAATGATTACTCTTTTTTTCCCGAACAGAGAAACCAAGTCAACATGTTGGTGTAGAAAAAATATGCAGCTTCACTACAATTTGCTACTTTTTGTGATTGGATTTTACAAATATTGAGTCAAAGAAGAAGAAGCTGTTGCTGAACCTCAGCAGTGTCTGTAAAACTCTGAACTTCACCTCCATCCTTCGTTCTGTGAGATGAAGCTAAAAGAGAAAGTGATTGTCCTGAAAACACAAAGCGTTTAACTTGAAATATTCAGACACAAACAGGAAATGAGCTGAATATAAAAACTCTAAAACAAAGACTTTATGGGATTCCACACCGATGTGGATGAAGATCAGAGTCCAGCCAGAGCCTGCCCTCCACTCTGACAGGGATGAAGGCTGCAGGTGTGATCGTACCTTTGCGCTCCGAGCGTTTCTTCCTCCTCCTCCTGAACCTGCGGCGGACCAGGCAGCAGCAGGCAGCTGTGGTACCAGAACCATCCAGAAACAGGACCATGGCTCAGATGATGTGATCCCGACTCTCAGCCTGATGCTGAGGGCACGCCGGGATTGAGCCGACACAACTTTGGACAGAGGAGGAGGAGGGAAGAGGAGGGAGGAGCCAGTGTAGCTGTCAGAAACAAGAGCTGGATGTTTCCCCGTCTCCTCCATCAGCCTCCCCGGTTCCCCCCGGTCCGCACTCTGAGCTTTTAAAACAGCAAACAGTGGCAGATGACAGAGATCTGACCCACTCAGAGGTTTTAACCTTCTTCACTCTCAGCATTCCCACCAGCAGCTCATGAAAACCCCGTGGATCATGACCCACATCACATCTGAAGAACTGCTCAGAAGTGGCCCAAACCACCGAGAGCAGTTAAAACAGAGAATGGCTCCACCTGCTGCTCATCTGGAGAAACTTCTGGATGGAAATCTGGGTGGTGGTGTGGCAGTCAAAGATCCCACTGAAAGGAATCATAGGGGTAAAGAAAAATCCAGATCTCCCTCTTTTAGACCCTTTCCAACCAATACCCCAGCTTTAAAAACCAAATCCTTTTTGGTTTCCTGCTCAGAGCTGAAAATATCTGATCCTGACGACAGGAGCTGATGGTGTGGAGCATCAGTGAGGTGGTGCATCACAGAATATACCAGATTTCTCTGTAAACAGCTAAGGATCATGTTGATGAAATACAGCAGGGTCACCAAGTCGGGTCCTCGAGGACCATCGGAGTGTGTGTGTGTATAATTATATAGATAGATAGATAGATAGATAGATAGATAGATAGATAGATAGATAGATAGATAGATAGATAGATAGATAGATAGATAGATAGATAGATAAAACTCAGACTTACAAGTTTAAATTTAGTTTTGTGAAGTTTCTACCTGATAATCTCCAAGCTGCTGCATTCTGACTCATCTTCCTTCCACTGAGGTTGTTACAGCCTGCAGCGCCCCCATGTGGCCACATCTGCTTACTTCACTGCTGCTTCTGAGACTGATGTCTTTTTAATTAGTTTAGTCTTTGTTTTAAATGTAATTTGCATTGTTTATTTTACATTCTCTTTTACCCTCTCGCTCTAAAGGCTTTGTCTTATCCCAGGTTGCAGGACGGGCAGGAACAGGCCAGCTGGTGGCTCCTCGTTTTGTCTTTTGGGAGATGAAAGAGAAATCCTTACCCCAGCAAAAAGAAAGTGTTCAGTTTTGATGGCTGGGACAGCCTCGGCTGTCTTCTGTGTCAGTCGTATTAAGACTGGAAGTCATCCCCACATCCAGCACTACACGAGAGGAAAACTGATGACCACACCATCAGAGGTTATGGTGGCTATAAGAAGCAGGAGGCCTGTAGCGGTGGGAATTTAGGACAATTTCATGGTCCTAATCACCTCTAATGCATTATTCATTTGTTTTGTTTTGTTTTCTATTTTGGTCTTGTGGTATGTGATCATTCATCTTTTGCATTTCTTTACTTTTTCCCTCTCTTTCCATGTTTCCTTTAACCCCCTTTGACCAGGATGTATCCTCTAGATGTCTGAACGTCTTTTATGTGTTTCTTGTATGAGGTGCCACGTGAGCCGCGGTTTTCTATGTAAAAATAAAAGTTTGAGTAATTTTAAAAAAGACAAAGGAAATTCTCCTCTAAACAACAGAAACATCTGGGATGATCTGCTGTGAGACTTTCAGCTGAAAACTTACAGAACAGAACCAAACATCTGAGCTCCAGACGAGCAGAACGTGAAACTGTGTGTCTGATTCTGCTGCTGAGTTTCTGACTGTTCATACAGGAAGAGACCATGAACGCACCACTCTGCACACATCCACCCTGTGTGTGTGTGTGAGGACTGTGTCAGTCTGATCAGACAATATATGAAAATAAAGATTAACTACTTTCTGTACGAGCAGTGAACACTGATCAGTCATGTTATTGGTTTCTGCAGCATGAATAAATATGTGGATAAAATAAAATGAATAACATAAAAAAAATAAAAATAAAATAACACAACATTAAATAAAAACAAAAAGTAAAAAAAAGTTAATATAATTAAATAAAAAATAAATTAAAAATAAAATCAAATAATAATGAAACTAAATATAATCAAACAAAATTAAATACATTAAAATAAAATAGAAAATATAGAAAAAAACTTAAATGAAAATTAAATACAAATTGTGTTAAATAAAAAAAAATTATAAATAAAAATGTTAGAAAAAGTACAAACGATAAAATTAAAAAATAAAATAAATAAAATCCACACAGATTTGGAGTCGGCCACCTTCAGGATTTATTTTGTGCCAGGAACCATCCTTCCTGTCTGCGCTGCTCCTCCGGCAGGGTTTTCCTCCATGTTGGATCTCTTATCGGGGCAGAAACTCCTCTGAACGAGTCCCCTGGGAGCTGTTGAATTACGCTGCCACACAGGCCGCTCAATTGGTTGTCTCCTGCTGCATCGGGAAATGTCTGTCTTCATGGAAGCAGCATGAGGAAGCCCAGAGGACGCAAAACTCACAAACTGTCACAAAAACCTTAAATCTGATGTCAAATCTCCTCCGAGCTGGATCAGATCTTTTCATTCTGCTGCCAGATGACACAAAAATAATAAAGTTTACAGATGCAGAAGACCTCCGGTTTACCACCAGTTCTTCCTGATCCAGAACAGAGCTCACAGTGATGGACCCCACATCAGTCACCCAGAACCCCGGACCCACAAAAAACAATGAGGGAAAAAGCCAGCCAGCATCCTCCCATAAAGACTGGACAACGAGTTTTTCCTCATCTGGTTTCTTCTCATGTTCTGAAGTCCTGATGAAGAATGATGAAGAGGAACTCAGCTTGCCTCAAAGTTACCGACATCGTCCCTCTGACAAAGAAGTCTATGAAGTCCATCGTCACCGGTCTCAGTGATGAATGTTTTTATTGATTATTTTAAAAATTATTTTGTTTGAAATATTTAATAATAAAATCAATAATAATAATAATACAATATATATATATACATATAATTTCATTCCATCCATCCATTTTCTGCCTAAGCACGGAAGCCCAGACTTCCCTCTACCCGGCCACATTCACCAGCTCGTCCAGGGAGGTACTGAGGCGTTTCCAGTCCAGCTGAGAGATGTAGTCCCTCCAACGTGTCCTGGGTCTGTCTCGGATGGGTCCCCTGACTCCACTTCCCAGTTGGAAGATGTGTAGGTGGGATTGAGGAAGTCTTCGAAGTATTCCTTCCACCAAGCCACAACATCCCGAGTTAGGTTGCACTGATTTTTTTTAAACCGAGTACAAGTACTGACATTTGAGTACTTGCCGATACCGAATACCGATATGAGTACTAATAAGTCCCATTACAGTTGACTGGTAAGAAGTGTGGACCAGATGTGGGGACTGAGGGGTGAATGATGTGATATACGAGTCATCCTCTACACGTACGGCTGGAAAACTGTCAGAATCTTCATAAATAAGAAGGATAAAATGACAAAGCACCTACATGCCCAAAATAAGGTTCTTCCGCCAAGATGAGGTCAAATTCAGATTTTTAATAAGGCACCAGTAACTTTGTTAAATAGAACTAAATAAATAAAAATGTTAGGGAGAAGAGAAAATTTTAAATAAAAGAACAAGTTAAATAAAAAGAAGAATACTTAATAAAGATTGTGATTACCAATTAATTTTACACATAGCAAACACTGATCATCTTCAGGTCAGATTACGTTTTTAACCCCGGAACGGATCAGGTTTACCACGTGCTGGGACCAACTGCTCGGCCTGGACCCAGACACTGGAGCCGTCCTGCTGGGTGATGGGAAGTCTGGCGGGATACTGGAGAGATGGCTTCAATCCCATCTTGTAAAGGGAGGACATCACGTTCTTCCTCTGGACCTCCGAAGAGTCTTCATAAACTCTGAATGAATGACCCTGGTAAAGGGAGTACCTCCCAAGTCCGGTCCTCGAGATGTGAATCATTACCAGGCCTCTGCAGAGCTGAATGACTGCAGATGACATCTGACTTATGTATGTCGGAGAAGGGCTGCATTTAAAAGTTGCAGGATGGTAGATCTTGAGGACTTGGGCACCCCTGCTCTACTTCAAGCCTCCCGGTCCAGCCCTTCCCAGTCCAGCCCTTCCCTTCTCTGAAGTGGTGGAAGCTGAGGATAATAAGTCACAACTTTCCCCGGCTTTGGTTTGAGGGTGGTGCTGCGGTGAGCCCCGGTCCAGTTCCTGTGCAGAAGAGAAGCTTTCCTTTTGTCCTCTTGAAGAAGTTTGGAAAAGAACTGCGTAAGAAAAAAAGTTAAGAACTCCTGATCTAAAGCACCTTAACCTGCTAGACGGTGAACGAAGCTTTTCAGTCAAAACCTGGAGGGAGAGGGACCCTCTTCTTCTGCAGGAGACAAACTGAATGAGACAGAATCCGAACGTGGGGGTTTTCTTGACCTTCAAGCAATAGTTGTGAAAGTCTTCAGGAGGAAAACTGTTCTCGGTTTCAGCTGACGAGCGGAAGAGGACGCACCTCAGATCAGGCTGATCCTTACATGGAGATCCTGGATGACCTCATATTTTCAGACAAGGTGATAAATTCCGTCCAAAACACTTTTCATTTAAATCAAAAGTTTAAGACATTAGCACCTGTGAGAACTTTGAGGGAACAAGTTTAATAAGGATCAGAATTAATGATGGACAGACAAAGTAATGATGCGTGAACTGAAAGAAGAAACAACATGAGATTTAACATCCTGGTTGTTACTTAACATCTAATGCAAACAGTTTATATCTACAGACGATGTGTGTTTGTTGGAGCATCATATCTCTACTAGTAATGAGACATAGTTCACAGGTTTCCACATATCAGCCCTAATAAAATATGTGTTCATTAGTCACCGACCCCGTGGTCTATGCCAGGTATAAACATACTACTCGTACATGTTTAGGAGGAGATGGTCCTCCACATGTATTCATCATAAATTTACAGATACATCTGAATGTTCTAAAATGTTATCTATGTCTGCTGGTTGTAATTATCACAATCTGATCGTTGTTGTAAGAAAAACTAAATGACTCAGTCTGGTCCTAGAATTATATATAAAAAGGTCAAAAAAGGAAATTTATTCAGGACAAATTCTTAGAGGAAACGAGTAGATTTAGCTGGTTGGAGGTCACATGTAAGATGATTTACATGCATTTAATGATCTTTTTCTGCCTTTAGTAGATAAACTTATAGGTTTGTGATCAGAAACAAAAGAACAACATGGTTAGAAAATGTAATGAAACAATTATGTGAAACTGAGATCCAGATAAAATAACTTATTATAACCGGTGAGCAACCAGGCTGGAATAATTAGAGAAAATTAAAAAACTTGGTCACTGAGCAAAATAGACTTAAAATATATCATAAGAGGATTAGTTATATTAATAATAATCATTAAAAGATTAAATACAGTAATTTACTTGGTAGGAATAATAATTCTACTCTGTTTTTTTATTGAAGTAGATGGAAAATTTCTAATTAAACCTGATATCTGTAAAATATTAGGTAAATTGATTACAGATAGTAATCCTATGATAACATGATAAAATGTGTACTTTCAGTTTAAAAAAAAGTATTTATAACTGATGTCATAAAACTTATTAACAACTTTAAAATCAAACACCTGGTTTAGACAATCTGAGCAACAAATATTAGTTGTAGTATTAGACTTAGTTGCTCGTAGTTAATCTCCTGCTCCATCCGTCCACAAGAGTAGAAAACAGATTCAATTATTTCTCTGCCAAGAGAAAGAACTTACATTTTTCTGGTTCCCTGTTAGTATTTTACCTACGGAAAGCAAGATTATGGAAAATATTGTGTATAAACAAACTGGGAATAATTTTCTGATAATGGGTTATATCCTGATTGTCCACATGCTGATAAGAAGGTCTCTACGTCCACGGCCCGACTCAGATGATGATTAGTGAGTGAAGATCTTTGGTGATGATGATGAAACACTTAAATGGTTTTTCTGAAGTATGGTGTTCCACAGGGTAGCTGTCTTGGACCCTTTATCATATACACACACATATTATATATATATATATGATAAAAGTTAAGAAAAAATATATATAAATGATTTATCAATTATTTAAAAAAAATACATAAACAGTAATGTATGCTGATGAGCTAACTTTATATTTATCTTCACCAACAATCAAGGACCTGATCGATGTCCTTGATGCTGAGTTATAATTTATGTCCAGAAACAAAATCAGCTGGTCTTAAAAGTAAGAAAAACCCACTGGATGGTTCTTTGTTTGTCTTATTTAATCAGTAATAACTCACAACTGAATAGAAGTGTCATCTCCTCCATTAAAAGAAAAGCTGTATTTTTAGCATCTAATGCAACAAAATAAATCCCTCAAGCATTAATATGATCATAACTACTGCCCAGCAGTGGCTTCATCTGAGTTCATAAATAAACTGAAAATGCTTCAGAATAAAGCAGCACTACGTTGTAATTACGGGGCAAATACAGAGGAATTTAAATTGGTTATTTGTTAAATATAAATTACTTTATTCGATGTTGATAGTTTTTCAAGAACCCAATTGTAACTAAGACCTGTTTTATACTATATCAGAATTTAGAGTTTCCTTTAGAAAAGCAGCCCATGCTGCTGCTCTTCATGCTGCATTCACTGACACAACGGCTGATATGAAGCTCTCAGACTCTGTGTTAGAGATAAATCTGCTGCGGCCAGGTGTGTGTCTGAGTGGAGATCCTGCCTTGATCAAATAATCAGATTGATAAATGAAGCAGCAGCGTTGGTCATTAATGACTTCCCCCTGGTTCATACAGCACAGAACCGAGCTGACCTCCAACCAGGCAGCCAGTCTGATGAAGGGAAGAAAAAGGGGGAAAGCGCTGACTGAAGTAAGGATTCAGGAAATTCACGTCAGCGTCTCGGACTCTGAGGCAGCAGAACTGAGCTCAGAGTATTGATGCAAACAGAGGATCCAGGTCCAGAGTTGCATTACATTTCACTGGGTTTCTTCTTCTGGAGTTAAACATTTTAATGGTTTCTGGTAACAGACTGAAGGAGGAGAGACTGAATCAGGTCTGTTAACGGCTCCAAACTCAGTTTGTAATAAATATAATAACCACATAAATTCACGAAAAGACAAAATAAAAAACACCTAAAAAAAAATGAAAGCTTAATACGGTGCAGGAAGAGGAAAAAAAAAAAAAAAAAAGAAGCCCAACAGGCTTTTTCAAACCACAAAGCTATGAGTAAAATAAAAATTAGGTCTGAGAAAAACAACGTTTAAATAGCCTAAATACATAAAATATTATAAATCAGCTAATAAAACGATCTTTTAAACATCTTAAAACTTTCTTTAGGACGCTTTTCCATAATTTAGCCCCTCTGTGTTTCACACATTGACACAAATAGTGAGAATTTTAAGTTTTAAGGCAGCAGGTGAGTCGGAGGCTCGTGACCTGAACACAGCGTCTCTGCAGGACCGGCATCTGTGAAGGGGGTCAGGAAAGTATCTGCCTGAATTATACTACAATAAGAAAGACGAGGATTAATCAATAATGAGGAAACTAGTTGTGGAGATTCGGGTTTGGAGCGGAAGCTCCGAGGACATGAAGCCCAGATGGAACCGCCTCCTGCCAGTTTTTAAATCTCCTTAAAACCAACATTTTCTTTGGATTTTTTACATTTAATTTTTGCTTTTACATTTTAACTTGTTTTATTCATCAGATTTGATTGTTTCTTAATACTTTGATTAATTTTATTTACTGTGCTTTAATTCTTCTGTGCAGCCATTTGGTCCAAGGTGTTTTATAAATAAAGTTGGATTGAAAATTAAACTAATTTCAGTTTTACGTCAGACGAAGACAATGAGTTTAAGCTTCATATTTTCTTTGCCGTCTGTCTTTGTAGAAAGTTTATTCCATGGAAGAGAGAAGCAGCCTGATCTGCAGCTCTAGTCTTCTTCAAGTAGGTTAAAAAGAAGATGAAGGAAGCCTGCAGCGAGCCGAGCCGAGCCGTGCAGAGGCCAGAATAATTTCCTTCAGAGCAGAGGAGGGTCGTCATCCTGAAATAACTCCTCTCTCACACATCACAGCTTTTATTCCCATCAGTAACACTCATGTAAACAGAGAAACGTCACGAATGAAACCCACCCTGAGTTCTACTGTCCAGAAGTCTGACCCAGTTAAACCAAACTCACCTCCCAGTTTCCACTCAGCTGCAAACTGGACTAACACCTAAAACCAGCTAACATTCCCATCAGAACCAGAACTGATTCAACTGTGTCGCCTTCCTTATTTCCAGCGTCTATTCTACCATCAGCAGGAAAAATGAACGAATAAAACAGAAAAGTTGGAGCATCTGGAAATCAACAATAATAATTCCAGCGGTGGAAAAAACATTTTTCACTTCTTAATATGAGTGTTTCCTTTGAGTACAGAAACGAAGAAACATCATATATACTATATATATATATATATATATATATATATATATATATACTATATATTTACATTGATAAATATAATGTATTGATTACATACATGATTACATTGATTAAATAAATACATTCTTATTATAAATTAGATGTGTGGATAAAACTGCTTGTTCTTGTTCTATTAAACAAACTTCGGTTAAATTAAATCTGGATCTTTGGACTTTAGAACCTCTTTGGTTCCGGACTCTCTGAAGCCGAACTGTTTGGATTACACGACACGGAATGTGGAAGACAGAAACCGGCCGGTCTCGGTACTTACTTGGTGAGCACGTGCGTGCAGGTGCCTTCTGTGGTCCTGCAGGGTCCGGACTCCGCTTTGAGCGCGCGGCAGCGACGATGAACACGGAGCTCCTGAAGAAAACAGACCACGATCCTGTCTGTCTCTACCTGCTGCTCGAAGCAGAGCAGACAGCTCTGATTGGACGGCAGGAAGGGGGTGGGGATAGGACACAAAACAGAGACAATGATTGGACAGAACTCAAAGAGGAGGCGGAGTCTGGGTTTTTTTACAAGCAGAACCAGCAAACACGGCTGGAGCGTCTCTTCATCTGATTTCACCAGAAAGACATGAAACCTGCTGGAAAACATCCGATTCTCACCCTTCATTTTCTATTAGATGTTCTATGTAATAAGGGAATAACAACAGTTATGATGACGTAATAACTTTTACAGCAGAGAATCCAGATGAACATGGACCAGACCTGGAAGCTGTGAGGAAAACAGGTGTTAGAGACATTCATCATCAAGATGATGATGATGATGATGACACCGTCTCTACATCTACTTTTTTTCTAAATCTCATAGTTAGGTCTGTATTTGTGACCAACAATGATGTCATATATATTTATACATGAGAGCAAAGAGGAGCCCAGTGCATCATGGGACGTCCTCCAGAAGCCTGGCAGTAGAGTTCTGGAGGATGCAATCATTTAGTCTTATCTATCTGTAATATTAATTATTTAATATATGATATACATAATGATGGAGAAATGCGTCCAGAAATGTAAAAAGGAGACAGAAATAAATACTCTTGGAGATACAGAGGAATAAAATGCAGGACAGGAAATAATGAGGACGTAAATATGAATGAATAAAAAAAGTGTCAATAAATAAATGAATTCATAAAATAATAATGTGGAGGGTCAGAAAGTGTAAAAGGAAAATAATACAGAAATACAAGCATGAAAATAAATTAGGAAAGAAAGTTTAAAGATAGGAAAATAACTTAAAATAGTCAAAATATAAATTCCTGCCAATTTTTTGGGTTTCTTAATGTAAAAAATTATTTTTTATTTTATTATGTTTTTTGTATAAATTATTGCTATACCAGTTTTTTTTATTAAGCTATTTTTATATTTCTGTCTTTAATTTTTATTTGGGGCATTTTTAGTCCCCCATAAACACAGTCATAATTTATACTAACGTGGGTAATATAATGGATATTTTGTAAGATACTTCTGTAAAAACTCAGACATTACAGCCAAATAAAGTAAAAGTAGAAAAAAAGCTTAACAGATAAATGAACAGTAAAAGCTTACGATAAAAGATTTGCACACACACACACACACACACAGTACAATAGTAATATTGTTTGCAGCAGCCTTTTATTTACAATAACAGAATATAAAAATGTAATAAAATATCCCAGGCAGCAGGAATATGGAAAATAAAAACAGGTGGAATATAATTAGAGGGAACTGGACTGAATGAGACTTTATGCTCTACAGATGAAGCTGAATGAATTTTATCAGGTTCTAATTAGATTGTGCTTTGGGACTATGTGGGGTTTGTTGGGTAAAATGGGATTATATTGGATCATTATGGGACAAACTGGGTTTTATTGGATTTACTGGGTTATAATGAATTTTAATTAGTTATAAGCGACCATATTGGATTATACTGGGTTTGCTTATATTATACTGGGTTATGATGGATCATATTGGGTTTTATTAGATTACACTGCACTATATTTTCTCAGAGAGCCTCCCTGGTTTAAAGTTATGAGAACCAAAGTGTTTTGAGACAGAGAAAACGACCTTCTGATCACTAGAAGTCCCAGAGAGGGGTCAATTGACCTTTCTACCTTTACAACCCAGAGATGGGTCGATTGACCAGTAGGATTTTAGCTAAAATCCTGTCTTAAGCTGCGAACAGCTTCTTTTGTTTGTAGACGAGTCAATTACTGGCACACCCCAGGAGGGCGCATACTTAGGGGAGACACTGTAGACTCTTGAAACTGGACTGTCAACTTTTGCCCAAAGCTTGGCTTGAGACACTGCTTGGTCCCCTGAGTATGAGATTGGAGTAGACCTCAAACAGATTCAGAAAGGTTTTCCTGCATTCTAGTATATTTCAAATAATTAAAAATATATTTGATATGATATATGATATATACCTCCTCGACACATTTGTGTGCTTTTAGAAGAAAAAAAAAAAGATAATCATTGTGGGCCTTCAATAAAAAAGCAAACAATTTAGAATGATATGACAAAATGATGAATTCATATTTTTTTAAAAAATCACTTTAAAAGGTCCAGCTCTCCTCTTTTCATACAAATGAAAAAATACAAATTTTTCAGAATTTTTTACCAATTTTTCAAACTTTCTAACCCAATGTTCATATGTCCAAAAAGCCCAAGCAATGAACAATTTTGAATATTTAAAATGAACATTTTTTGATTGTGGTGGTACAGGCAGGGTCTGTGAGTAAAATGTCCAGAAGCATTAGTGTCTAAGTCAAGAGGGCATAAATGTCAACATGACAAAGATATAAAAGAACAACTGTGAATTTTTTCCAATGCTTTTTATTTTTGTCATAAAAAAAACAACAAAACAGTTAAAATAATGCAAGTAATGAAACAATTTCACAAATATTTACACAAGGCTACAGTGGCATGCCCTTGTGTGAATGGCTTTTCTGCTCTTTCAGCAGTCCGTCTGTGCTAAGTCCAAACATGCTTGGCACTTCCATGGTATCTCCATCCTGCATTTGCCACATGTGTATTTGTAGCAGTCAACACATCTTACAGTTGCGCAATTGTTCTTGCATCGATGGTTGACCTGACATTTTGCCCTTTTCCCAGGGCTAGGTGTGGGAGGTTGCTGCTGAAGCAGTTGCTCCTTATGTGCCTTCTTCTGACTCACATGAGAGTTGGCCAACTCTTTCGCGAGCTCAACCAGGAAGTCCACTCTTCTCTCCTGCACTCCGGTGCATTCCTTATGAAGAACATGAGCGTTCCGTGCCGCCATGTCGATCATGTTGTAGAACACGGCGACTGGCCATCTCCGTGTTCCTGCACGCACGCTGTACTCCCGCACCATCTGGTCCATCACATCCACACCACACTTTGTGGTGTTGTATTGTGTGACAGTGTTTGGCTTCCTTTTGGTGGTATTCTCAGTCTCAACCACATTGTGCATGCTGCTGAGAAGATAGACAGTCTTTTTCCGTTTCGGCGCATATACTGTGAGTGTTGCACCAGTGGTGGAAAACACTCGAGTGGTGAATTTAGTGTGGTCCTTCAGTCTAGTTGACTGAGGAATTTCCCGGCGAATCTTGTTGACTGTGCCAAGGATGGTGGTTTTCCGGCTAAGCAGTCGTTGCGCAAGGGACAGCGATGTAAAAAAATTGTCTGTTGTTACAGTTCTGCCCTTATCCATGAACGGCTCCATCAGCCTCATCACTACACTCTCAGAGAGTCTCTCTCCACTGGGACGACTGGGGTCCTTGCCAAGATATGGCAGGATATTGCAAATGTACTTTGATTTCAAGTCACAAGCCAGCCAAAACTTAATGCCAAATTTGTCCGGTTTTGTTGCAATGTACTGCAGAAAACTGCAGCGAGTCTGTTCATCAATAGTGATGTGTCGACCAGGGTTATAAGATCTGATGCAGTTATTGACAAAAGATTCCCACAGATTAGAAATTGCAGCAAACTTATTTGTCTCCACTCGCTCACTGCGTGTGAACATGTTATCAAAGCGTAGGTGTTGCATGATGTTTTGGAAGCGGTTTCGGGCCATAGTAGCAATGATTCGTGGGTTTCCCAGCTCTGCTGACCAATTGTCACGTAGTGATGGAACTTTCTTCACCCCCCGCAAGATAATAATTGCAATAAATGCCATTAGTTCTGGGAGGTTCATGAACCAATCTGCCTGCTCCTTTTGCCGTGCATGCTGAATGGTCCATTCTTGAATGCTACGAAGCATTTCAAGTGTTATAAAACAGAAGAAGCTTTGAAGACGAGTCCGGATACTTCTTCTGGCCTTAGCAGTTGGCTCTCCATCTGTGCCGTATGGTTCTATTGGGGTGAAATTGAGACATGTCCCCAGCTGTTCTTCATGCCACACTGTGCCATCTTTAGCCATCTCTGTCCTCTCACTTCCCAACCGAGCCCTCTTTTCTGGCAGTGGAGCAGTCTCATCATCTGCAAGGTAAACAATTTCACAATTTCAGAGGACGAAAATAGGATGTTTTGGAAATAAGATTAAAAAAATCCTTTATTTGTACCAAAATGGAGAAATTCCAGTGTTGCAACTCACAGTACAGGACAAAGCAGAAAGAAAGAAATTTGTCATACCAAAAAGTTCAATAATAGTTTCAAATCTTACCTGAAGACTGCTCAGAGTCAGAGTCCGAATCCAGCTGAATTTGTATCTCTTCTCCATCTGAGTCACAAGGGTTTGTATCGCTGAGGATCAGGTCCAATGCCTGCTGAGTTGTAAGCCGCCTCTGCATTTTGCTTCCTTCTATTTGTTGGAGGTGAAGCTAGCTACTATTTATCCCCCTCAGCCCACCATCCCCCACTGCCACAGAATTTACCAGACGTTTCAAGGTAACAAGGAGGGGCTGGATGCAATGGGTGCATTCCTCAGGTAATGGCTGCATTTACAAATGAAGAGATGCTAATTTTTGCCAGCAGAGTCGTCAGTTTGGACTAAAGGTCTTTCGACCCTTCTCTGGGACTTTAGGGAGACATCAAAATTCCTGGGACTTCTAGTGTTAAAAATACAAATATTCTAATTTGATTTATAGGAAATATTTCTTAGTTTAGTCAAACTCTCTTGAGTACGCCCATGAAGAACCAATCTGAGCCATACAGCAGCCATGCTTGATCAAACACGGAAAGATTTCCACATTTTTGACAGGTCAGAATTCAAATATCTCCATCTACATGTGTGATAGTCCAGCTCCAGGGTCCAGGAAGCTGGACTCAGCAGACCTTTGCTGGTTTCTGCTTCAGGGTGAATGTTACCTAAAGGTCCGTTTACACAGCAACCTTGAATAAATAAACTCATTTAAAAACTCATATTCAAACCAAACAACCATAAAAATATACTTAATACATTACTATCTGCTCCACCTGATTTTATCTATGATGTAAGCTATGATGTCACCTGAAATCAGGAAGTGCTGACTCCCTAACATTCATCCTCCGTGGTGAGTCTGAACATAGAAACAAAATCTAAGATTTTAAAACCCGAAACTCAGTAAAAAATAACTGAATTAACTCGACTGTGTTGCTTAAATCCATCTTAACGTTGCCATGGCAGCAGCAAACTAAAGCAAAACTGCCTCCAATTGATCCTCAGAAGTTCCGAAATCTGATGATGTGAAAGAGCTGATCCGGTTTTCCGAGCTGTCATTAACATTCCTGCCTGTCTGGAGCAAACATCTGGACTCTTTAAGGTCTAGTACTCCAGAGGCTCCGTGTCCGTTAAGACGAGACAGTCTCAACCGGGTTTTATAGTGGTCTCATTTGGAGCTTGTTTGGGAGACGGATCACGAGTGCAGGTTTAGACCTCCTCCTGGGTGATGTCTTGAAGTTTGTAAAAACTGACGGAGGTTTTCTGACCATCGGAGGTCACACAGCAGACTGCAGGTACGAACCTGGTGCACTGGATCCATATGTAACCTCAGAACAGCTGATCCAGAACCGACACACAGTGTGTCAGTCAGACACACAACATTCACTCTTTTAAAAGGAACTGCAGCTCAGAGGGACGAACCAGACCCGTTTTACTCTTTCCTTCCATCAAGCTGTCAGAAAAACTTAATGTCAAGTGTTAAAATATTTGCCATGTTGCTATGGCAACATATCACAACCGTTCCGTCCCATCCTACAGGGATTCCTCAGGGACTCCAACTATACCAAGTTGTTAAGAAAAGCCAGATGACATGATGAGAAATTCGAGCTTGTGGAAATGAGCTTCCTGACTTTGAGGAAACGGCATAAAAAAGAAATAACTAAGGCTAAAGGTCATCATGGTAGATATTACGTGGCTGAAAGTTTCCACCGCCATGACAACCAGCAGGCAACATGGCCCAATAGCAGGAGAGCCGGCCAAGCCACCACGCAGAGCTCCTGCTGCCTACTGCAGACTGTAAAGGACCGGCGGCTACTGGTCAACCTGGGCTAGCAACTCAGGTTCCCAGCACACATCGCTACATCATCTTTGTGATCAAAGGCTTGAAATCAGCTTGCCATGATGTTGGAAGCGCCTTGGGAGGATGGGATAAAGGAGCCTTTTGGAAGGAAGTATGCCAAATATCAGGACCTCATGGAAGAATGCCGGAGACAGGGTGGCAATCCTGTAGAAGTGGGCTGCAGAGGCTTTGCAGGTCGCTCACTGCTGCGACCGTGCTGAGCTTAAGTAGGCCAGCAAAGAGGACAGCCATCGGGGCCGTACCTGACCTCCGAGGCCTTAACAGAAGAGCCATTCATCCTGAGAATAAATTATACACACAGGTACTTCTGAAGTCAGCTGGCGGCACTGGATTTTATTTGGGGGTATTGGGGAACATGGGGAGGGGCTGAATACAAATGCACGTCACACATTTTATTAGTAAAAAACCTTGAAAACCATGCATCATTTCCTGCTTCTGCTCCTCCTGGGGAGACATAATAAAACACCTCCAGTGTTACAACCTCAGCAGAGAAACTAATTCGTCCCTTCAGCCTCACAGAGAAGACGGAGCTCCACCCAGACCTTCCTGTTGGGAGCTTCCTGCATCCACCTCACCTCAGGTGCTGCATCCGTCAACCTGCTTTCTATGTCAGCTGCTGAATGAGACCTTCAGATACTTCAACTCCTCCCCCGATTTATCCCATCTCAGAAAGGGTGATCAGTCTTAGCATAAACAAGCCAATATGTTAAGATCAGACATCTAAAACAGACTTTCTGCATCATTCTGCAGAAATCCACGGTTTTCCTGTGGGAACAGTCCCCCCGTGAGGCTGAATCTGGACTCTGTGGTCCAGAATCAGTCAAACACCCTGATGAGTGAGATGGAGGTGAAGATCCAGCTGAGCGGCAGGTCATGTTTCTGAGCCGGTGGACGTGGAGAAGAAGCAGCATCGCGGAGCTCTGATGACTTTTTAATTTGACACTGCAGCTTCCCGTCTGATCCATTATTAATGAACGCTAATGGCCCACACGGAGCACGGGACCTTCTATTGATTAGGTTTGTCTTACCTCTGATCTAATCATAGCAGGACCGCAGCAGGGAGGGGGGGTGGAGGTAAAACCATCATAAAGAAGGTGTGAAATCTGAGTGGATTAAAGTGGATTATTTAAAATGATGTCCCAGTCATGATGTTTGGAGAGCTGTTCAGTCTGATGTTGGTGCATGAATGGGAGGAGCTAAACTGGTCTCGGACCAGTCCTTCATCACGAACACAAAACCAGAAGAAGCTGGAAACATGTTTGCTGATGTTTGAGCTGAGCAGACACGAGCTTCCTGTCAGTCAGTCATGGTCTCCACCACCCACGCCGGGCTGGTGGTTCGCTCTTTGTTAACGTTGCTGCTCTTCCTCCTGCCTCATCCTCTTCCTCAGCTGCTCCCCGATATCAGCCAGAGGGTTTTCTTTGGAGGAGATCGTCCTCACCGCCTCGCCGAAACGGCTGCTCTCAGTCTCCCTGGAAGAAACGCAGACATGCTGAAGGTGAGGAGAAGAACAAGAAGAAAAAAACTAAAGAAATAGAAGCAAAAGAACAAAGGTAATTGGGGGGGGGGGGGGGGGGGGGGGGGGGGGGCGCACTAACGAATCGTTTTCCACTCTTCACCAGAGGTGGCGCTGTGTCGAGGTTAACGCAGAAACTTCTGATTCTGGAACATAACCGCTAAACGTGGAGCGGATCCGATCCCGGCGGTCGTTGGTTCATCAGATTTCTATCAGAACTTTTACCGAGTCTTCAACATCTGATCAACTGAGCTGCCTATTTTCCCCAACATGCATTGCCTTTACCCATAATCCCCTTTGCTTTGTAGTCCAATTCTTGTATTTGGGTCACTTGAAGCGGGCCAAGACTAACATTCAGTTTGTTTGCAGAATTCCCCAAACCAAGCGGACTTTCCGAGCAAATGGACGGGGCTGGTGTGAAAGCACATGACGGGAAAGAAGCAGAAGAAACACCAGAAGAAGAAAGAGAGGCAAAAGTAGAAACAGAAGAAGAAGATGACGCTTACAGGAGTTTCCGTTTCTGGGTCTGTCTCATCTGACTGAAGTCGGTTGGTTCTGGTCTCTTCACCGGCCTGAAAGGAAAAAGGTGGAGACGCTTTAACCCTCAGAGATCTTTACTTTATCTTTACATGATCCAAATCGAAAGCTAACTGGTTTTAGTTTAGGTTAGCTCTGCAGCTCTGCAGCTGACAAACAGAAGTGATCGTCATGGTGATGGCTACTTACGTGCGGTTCTTCCTGCTCCTGCAGCGAGGTGGGCAGCCTGCTGCTGCTGCTGCAGGTGCAACAAGCTGGCAAAGCTCCGGCAAGGCGTCGGCCAGCGGCCTCATGTCTCCCACCACAGGAGTGGCCTGCCTCCGGGCCTCGGCCGCCTGCTGCTCTTTGGCCTGTTTGATGGAGCTGATCTCTGAGCAGAGTGGAGAGGAAAACCTTGTTGTAGTTAGACCTGTCCTGCAGTCTGGACCATGTGTTGCATTTCTAACATTATCCTCCTTTACATGTTGTCCCTGAACTCACCACAGACCATAATAATAATAATAATAATATTAACAGTGAAGATCTCTTCTGTTCTCTGAACCTTCTGTATATGAAAAAACAAGCTTTCTAATTTCCCTTTAACTGGTGGCGCTGTCCTCCATGGAGCCGGTCTTGGGTTTCAGCAGCCATTAGCACCTAATTATGAGGCTTGTGTTTCTGAGGAATTGATTGGCTCAGCACGAAGCTCCAGTTACAGACCTCGTGTCAATTATTAGAGATGATGAGGGTGGTGCCGAGAAACTGTTTCCTTCAAATACACTGAGCCAGGAAGTGATTTTTAAACCAAAATTATTTCAAATACACGCTGAGGAAGTTGCACAGGGAACATGAAGGAGAAAACCACCAGCTTGTTTCACAGGTTCTCATAATTTAGCTTCATTCCAGGTTTTATTAGATTTATGTTCTTCAGGTTTATTTCCCACCAGAAGCCAAAACTCTGCTTATCAAGATGAATGTGACTAATGATTGATTTACTTCTTCTGGACAGCAGCAGTGAAGTTAAAACACGCAAACAAGTAGCTTCCAACAGACTTGAAAAACACGGAGATGTGGCGGGTGTGAAGTGTCTAATCCAGGACTGGATATTTCAGCCTGTTTTTCCATCCAGATTCTAGTCTTTGGATGAATAACTGGTGTCTGTAGGTTGTTGATCCAGACTCACTGCTAAGCCATCTGTCCCTCCTCTCCTTCATCTTCTCTTTCTTTGACTTGATTTTCTTCTCCTCTGGGGCTGTGGAAATAAGAAGATAAACAAAATATTACATCTCTGCTAAAATTCAGGCTTTTGTGATGTTAAAAAATTGGCACTAAGGAGAATAAATCTTTTCCAAAATTTTCCCACCTTAAAAATAACTATAAAATAAGCTGGTTGCACAATTGTTAACACACTCAAGCTAATACTTTGTTGAAGCTATTCACAGAAAAGCAACCCCGCATGACCATGCATAATACTGCCACCACCATGCTTCACCAAGGATATGGTGTTTGTTTTTTTTATATATACATTAATCTTTTCTTTCCACCTTGGTCTCATCATACCGAAACACATTTTCCCACGTTTTTAGGCCTGACTGACTTTTTTTTCTTCTATACTTCTATGTAGAGAGAGAATTCATAAAACTGTTATTATATGTAAGAAATTACGTCTTTTTGTCATTTTTTTGTCTTTTTGGGGGACGATGTCACTGCTGTCCCCTTTCATGGCTGTCTTGACTGTTTTTATAGTATATCCAGTTGTGTTGAAATGGTTTTGGACCCTGTGCTTTGGAAGATCTCGGAAGCATGGGCTTCTAAATTCAGAACAGGTGGAAAAAGATTAAAAATGATTCACTGTGATTTCATTTTAACCCTTTAAATTCGATTTACGTGCTGCTTTCCTGCTCTGCTCACGTCCCTGCTCCCCCCACAGAGACAATTCCCGTTTTTTCTGTAAAAGCTCGGAGCCTCAGCTTTCAGAATCCGTTGGAATTATGTCAGCAGCGCGAATGGTTGAGGAGTTACGGGGAGTTGAATTACACAACACTTTTTGTCGCTGGTGGCACGGTTGGACTTAGAGGTTTGAGAGGGGTGTGAACACGTTTTATATCCACTGTAGGTTAGGGACGTCACGATTACTTTTTTCACAATTAATATTGGTAGAAATGCCATTATTAATTAGTTCCATAAAGGATTATGTCTGAACCATATCAATCAGTGTTCTTGGGGCCTCTTATTTATCGGACCTCCTTTTAAGTCATGAACCCTCGCGGACCCTGAGGTCCTCTGGTACCTTTTAGTTGTTCCAAGGGTGAGGACCAAAACATACAGCGAGGCCTCTTTCCATTGTTACGGCCCTCGCCTGTGGAACAGCCTGATGGACGACCTCAGGGCTGCAGAGAACGTTGATGTTTTCAAAAAGAGGCCTGAGAGCTTTTTAGCTTAGCTCTTAATTTGTTACATCATTTTATTTTCATTTTAGTCAACTGTACTACTTCTTATTTTTTATGCATTTATTCATTCTTAGCTGTTCTTATTTTTTCTTAAGGTTATTTAATCTTCATTTTAACTCCAGTGTTTTCATTGTGAGGATCCTCCACGCTGGGGGGTTTTGCCTGCTCGGTCTGGGGGCTGTTGCAGCAGTGATTGCACTTATCGGGGTAGCTGGGGCCCTGCACTGCAGCCTTATGGCTGTAGTGTGGGCCCCGGTCTGTCCTGATGTGGGTGGTTGCTGCTGTTGGACATGGGTGGACTGGCCCCTGGTGTGGATGGATCCCCATGACACTGATATTGTTTCCTCACAGCAGCATCAGGCCAGATGTTTATCACTTTTAGGGTGATGTTATGTAATTCTACTTTGATGTATGAAAAGGCTTGTTTTATTTCTAATATGCATAAGTGTTTTTAATCATGTAAAGCACTTTGTGTTGCCTGTGGAATGAAAAGTGCTTTATAAATAAAGTTTGATTTGATATCATCAGATCAGAGCAACGTGCACACAGAACGAAAACAAAGTTCCATCAGCTGTGTTGCTTTGTTTTCCTTCCGGTGAGAGGCGTGGTGGAGTGGGAGTTATTCTCTTCCAACAAACGGATTAAAGCAAGCTTGTCTTTGGTTCTGAAAAGAAACAAAAAGACCACGGTGTCGTTGTGGAGGATGTCTCACCAGCCGGTAAAGCATGACATAAAAAAGTTGCAGGCAAAGCCAGTAGGGCTGATAACTAAACAGAGTCCACCTGTGTGGAATCAAGTCTCAAGACAATATTGTAGAGCCAACAGCGTCATGAAGTCCAAGCAACACACCAGACATGTCAGGGATGCAGTTGTACAGAAGCACAAAGCAGAGTTGGGCTACAACAAGATTTCCCAAGGCTGAACATTTCCACTGTTCCAGTATTATTTATAGCAGCTACTCTACTAAAGGACAGCTGAAAGTCAAAGATAGATACACGATTTTCCTGCTTCCAAAGAAACGTTCATGAGCATTTTTATAATGTAGTTTCGTTACACAGCAGAGACGAGTTTTGGTTACTTTCCCTTTGTTTCTATATTATTTTGTCATGTTGGCATCAACAGACAGAAATAAATTATCTGACAAAATCTAGAAGAGTGACTGTAGGTCTAACCGGGTCTGATGGACCCGCCTTACAGACATCCAAGATCCATCGACCCACGGTAGGGAATACGACCGATTGTTCCTTCCTGTCTCCATGGTGACTGTAAGCGACAACACAGCTATGTGGTACTGCTGGACCAAGCACCAGACAGGTAACAGAACCGGTCAGTCAGCAGGTCTTCCTGTCTCAGTCTAAGATCAGCTGATTACATAAAAGAGAGAGAGAAGCGGTCTAACAGGGCCTCCGGCCTCCAGGATCTCCCACCCCGCTGGATCCTGGGTGGGCAATCTTCAGATTATCTGCCACAACATGAGTGTTTCTGCTGCTGTTTGCAGTTGGGGGACAGATAAAGATAAGACATCTCCTGCTGACTACAACTGTGGGCAGAGGTGGAGGAATCTGATCTGCCAGGAGCAGCTGGTGGTGTTGGTGGGGGGGAGTGGGGGGGTCTGTTGTGTTTGTGGAGGGGCTGCTTCACTCCCATGGGTGGCGTCGTCTTTCCACAGATAGATGAAATAGATAGCTGTGATTACGGCGACACAGCCCAGCTCCACCTCCACCCGGACTGAGCATCCCGCTCCACCTCCTCATCGTGATACGTTTCTAAGACGATTTTCATCGGTTAAGATGCTGATTCTTTTCCTGCTTCATCACAGTTCAGCCATTTTATTTAGTTTCTGGCTAAAACAGCATGTGGTCCAGGTCTGCGGCCTGGCGGGACACTTAGCTCTCACCATGAACTTCAGTCATCAGACCCTCTGTGTTACCGGACAAATACTGTAGATGGTAGATAAAGAACACTAAATCCAACACACCGGGGCTTATTTTAGAAACTAAAATAAGCCGAATTGAAATGAATGAGAATCTGACGGCCCCTCCAGGTGCCACCTCAAGTAAAGACTAATGAATTCCAATAAATATCTCATATAAAATTACCTTTACTTTGGAAATTCTCAGATGTCCAACTACAAGTGAACACCTCAGAGAACATGTCCTCCGTCTACTGTCAGAAAGTTAAAACTCAGAGAAGAATACGTGTTGAAGCTGGAAGTTTACTGATGAATGATCAACCACGGATCCAGGTCTGAAAGGAGGACCTGGTCTTTACTGGGAGTCCAGAATGTAGCTGGAGCGACATCTAGAGGCAGAAAATGATGACAGCATCTAGCTTCCAACCTTGTACCTCAACCTGTCGTCTAAAGATGAAGGAAAAGCTGCAGCAGCTCCAGGCGGTGACCCGGTTCTGCTCAGAGTACCTTATTACCGCCTGCTCCCTTTTCTCCTGATCTGTCCTTCCTCATGGCCACAAACTCAACATTTATCCAGTGAAAGTCCTTCGGTTTGGAAGAGATGCAGCACAGCAGTGACGGGGATCTGGGACTTCTTGGTTGCTTTACTTTGGTTCTATTTAATTTAGTTAAACTGGCATGAAAAGAGGGAAATAAATAAAACTTAAAGACTTTTAAGGAGAGTTTAAGTGATTTTACACATTTATAATGTCCCGGTTATTAATTAATGTACTAATCTTGATTATTGGAACATCTATGATGGTGACATACCCAGTCCAAACTGGTCTCTGGACAAAGAACTGGGACAGAAACTGTCAGGAAGTCCTGATTGGGTTCTGATGTGGTACCGGTGCGCCACCTGGTGGTCAGATACGGTCCTGCAACCAGGTGTGGTGTTTACTGCTGATGCTCTGGCAGCAGGAATGACATGACACCAGTCTTTAACCCAAAGCAGGGGTCAACACAGGCCCACCAGAGAGTCCACCGGAGGGTCCAATCTGGTCCACAGGATGAATTTGATAAATGTGAAAATGACAGAAGACAGTCATTTAAAATTTTAATAAAGTAACTGTAAGTCCTTATTTTTCCAGGTGTGGTTTCATTTTTTTATGTTTAAAAGTAAAACAGTTCCAAGACAGGGGGAGAACTTTATGATACAAGTTTGTATCATGAGGTCAGTCAGTTCAGGCGGTCAGGATTACCACACACATGTGGATATTTACACATATGTACATTTATAATATCTTCTAGATCTAAAAAAAAAATGAATACAGGATTTTTCAGTTCCAGATACATCATTAGTTTAGTAGTTTTGTAGATCTACTCTGATTTAGAACTTGTAATGCACGAGCAAAATGATATATATATATATTAACATAAAATAAATACAAATAAATAAAATATATACATGAATAAAATCTTTAGATTAGGTGAGTGTATAACGAACTAAATTTTCTCTAGAAACTTCTGGCTGTTAATATCATTTTCTTGAAGGACGTAAACATCTGGATTTGAACTTGTAGAGCTGAAATGAAGGGAAACTGCTGTTTCAGTATCTCAGGTTATTATGCTGCTATTTTACTGGAGACCAGATTCTTCTGTATGTGGAACCTGAACCAAAACAAGTTTGACATTTCTGGTCTACAAGACCATTTCTAGACCTTACACAGAACTTTTCACTGGACCATCATGAAAAGATCAGAACCGAACTAAACTATGAGTCCAGGTCGGCCTGACTCACCTTTCTTTACAGGTAAGGGGACATCTGGAGGTTCGTCAAACTTCAGGCTCTGGACCAGAACCTCTGGAGAGATTTTGGTACCGGCAAAGATCCCGGATGGGAAGGAGGTGTGGGTCAGGACCTGGAAGTTCGCAGATGATGAAGTCAAGTCGGTTTGACACTCGACCAGGAAGATCGGAAGTGGTTTTCATAGACCCGATCATCCCGGTCAGGTCTGCATTTAACACGCATGTATCCTACCTGTGCGCTGGTGGGGGGTTTGCTGCTTTCCGCAGGTGGAGGGGCTCCTGTCAGCCCCCCCGCAGACAGCTGGACCTCAGCAGGCTGAGACGGCTGGTAATTCCGGTCCAACTTCACCGCCTCCTGGTGGAGCTTCTGTCGGACATGTTTAATCTTTCCAACCATGTTAACGTCCGCGAGACAATTTCAGCTCTGCTGCTTCTCTGTTGTGTCGGCAGCGCGTGTTTGTTATGCTACCGCCGCCATGCTACCGGAAATACTTCTTCTTCGTCTACTTGGTGGTTGTTAAACAACGAACTGGTGCAATACCGCCCCCAACTTGTGTGGAGGACCGATGTTGTATCAAGGCCAGTTTCCCCATCGAGATCTGTCCCCCCATAGATATCTACAATGTTGATGCCATTTCCAAGTGCCTAGTGGTTACAGAGGTGGCCTGGGTCCGAAGGTTCAAGTCCCGCAGCTTGCAGCTGAGGTGAAACATTGTGGGCCCCTGAGCAAGGCTAAACACAAAGTAAAATATAGTACAATGATAATAATTATATATATATATATATATATATATATGTATATGTATATATGTGTGTGTGTGTGTGTGTGTGTGTGTGTGTGTGTGTGTGTGTGTGTGTGTGTAAAATAAAACAGAGATTAAAAAGAGGAGGAAAACCATGGGTTCACCCAAAATGACAATTTCTCCCACAGGTCTGTGCTTTGATGATGTTGGGTGTTTATGTTCTCAACGAGCTTATGTTGCGTCTTTGTAGACATCTGAACCGTTCTCGATCAGACTGTGGAGACGTTCATTCATTCTGGTGGTTTCTGTGATGATGTGTGACATGCTTGAACCTCATGGGGGGTGGAGGAGATAATGAGATTTAGGAAAGATTTTAATAATGGTGTCAGCAACACAGAACTGTGGAGGTTTTAGTTGGAAAGAGTTACAAATTACTGAGCATCTCGACAGACGAAAGACTAAACAAATTTGATCAAATTTAATCACATCTTTTTTTGTCTTTTTCTCACATTGTGAGTGTTTAAAGTGGTATGATCGTATTAAATCTGTCCATCATGTAAACACACATTGGATCACTTTATACAGTGTCAGCTGGAATCTCTGATCTGATTCATTTCGGTCGACTAGAAGAAATCTATAAATGTTGTTATTGATCAACCTCAGTGCAGTATAGAAAAATCCTCAATGTCAAAACATGATTCATAAAAACACTTTAAAAATTTTTTTAAATTCATTGTCCTTCAAAGAAAACAAAGACAATATTTAGGCTTGTATTTAAAAAAAGATTCCTCAAAGTAAGTCCAGAAAATGAACTTAAAGCACAGGACAGATATCCTCCATCCCTTTTAGGAGAGCTGAAGATGACAGTCATTGTGCTGTGCA
The DNA here is from genome assembly GCF_017639745.1 of Melanotaenia boesemani. NCBI lineage: Eukaryota > Metazoa > Chordata > Actinopteri > Atheriniformes > Melanotaeniidae > Melanotaenia > Melanotaenia boesemani. Next base: position 7,717,069 of record NC_055705.1, on the reverse strand, counting down.
GCAAAACATTAGTAAATGAAAGAACAACATTGCAAATACAAGCGGCCCAAATGAGTTTCCTCTGCAGGGTGGCCGGGCTCTCCCTTAGAGATAGGGTGAGAAGCTCGGTGATCCGGGAGGGGCTCAGAGTAGAGCTGCTGCTCCTCCACATTGAGAGGAGCCACATGAGGCGGCTGAGCCTCCCTGGTGAGGTGTTTCAGGCACGTCCCACCAGGAGGAGGCCCCGGGGAAGACCCAGGGCATGCTGGAAGGACTACATCTCTTGGCTGGCCTGGGAATGCCTCGGGATTCCCCTGGATGAGCTGGTGATGTGGCCCGGGAGAGGGAAGTCTGGGTTTCCCTGCTTAGGCAGCTGCCCCCGCGACCCGACTCCAGATAAGAGACAGAAAATGGATGGATGGATGGATGGATGGATGGATGGATGAATGGAGGGATGGATGGCTGGATGGATGGATGGATGGATGGACGGATGGATGGATGGATGGACGGATGGAGGGATGGATGGATGGATGGATGGACGGACGGATGGATAGACGGATGGATGGACGGATGGAGGGATGGATGGATGGACGGATGGATGGACGGATGGAGGGATGGACGGATGGATGGACGGATGGAGGGATGGATGGATGGATGGATGGACGGACGGATGGATGGATGGATGGACGGACAGATGGAGGGATGGATGGATGGATGGATGGATGGATGGACGGACGGATGGATGGACGGATGGAGGGATGGATGGATGGATGGACGGACGGATGGATGGATGGATGGATGGATGGTCGGTCGGACGGAAGGACACGGATGGAGGGATGGATGGATGGATGGATGGATGGATGGACGGACGGACGGATGGATGGATGGATGGATGGTCGGTCGGACGGAAGGACACGGATGGAGGGATGGACGGACGGACGGATGGAGGGATAGATGGAGGGATGGATGGATAGACGGATGGATGGACGGATGGAGGGATGGATGGATGGACGGATGGATGGACGGATGGAGGGATGGATGGATGGATGGACGGATGGAGGGATGGATGGATGGATGGATGGACGGACGGATGGATGGACGGAAGGACGGATGGAGGGATGGATGGATGGATGGATGGATGGACGGACGGATGGACGGACGGATGGATGGATGGATGGATGGTCGGTCGGACGGAAGGACACGGATGGAGGGATGGACGGACGGACGGATGGAGGGATGGATGGAGGGATGGATGGATAGACGGATGGATGGACGGATGGAGGGATGGATGGATGGACGGATGGATGGACGGATGGAGGGATGGATGGATGGATGGACGGATGGAGGGATGGATGGATGGATGGATGGACGGACGGATGGATGGACGGAAGGACGGATGGAGGGATGGATGGATGGATGATGGATGGATGGACGGACGGATGGATGGACGGAAGGACGGATGGAGGGATGGATGGATGGATGAAATGCAGCAACAACAATCTGGAGCCTTGGCTATACTGAGGTTAACTTGATTGCTCAGACGATGGTTTTATATATAAAAAATATATTGTAACATTTAGAATGTTTAAATTTTTACTGTAAACATGTTCATTTTACTGTCATCTAATGTCTTTACACTGGAATTTATACAGAGAATAAAATCACCGTCTGGGCTGGAATAAAGCTTTAACTGATCAGTCTCATTGCTGATGTTGATCACAGAACTGTCATTGAAGCTTCAGCTCCTTAACAACTCCAAACTTTTTTTTTAATTAATCTCTTCATAAACTGCTTCCCTGTTCACTAAAACTAGCAGACTAGGAAAATACGCTCCAACAAATCACAACATATACGTGATTACTGGACGTAATAAACGATTAAATTCTGTTAATTTCACATTTAATTTAACTTCAAGAACACCGCCTACACCTGACACAATTTACAAAAAACAAACAGGAAAAACTGCTTTGAATGAATTATTGGGACAAATTTTACGTTGAAAAAAAAAAACACTTTACAATTAAGTTACATGACTTAATGCAGATATTTGCATATTAAACTGTATTTGCTGCCTACGGAAAGCAGAAGAGGACACTAAGTTAAAAAAAAAAAACCCAACAAAACAACTAGTTTGACTGGATGAATCTTTTATTAGCTGGGTGCTGCGAATAATTATGAGGTTTCTCTACAAAAACAAACACTGCAGTGTGTTATAATGTACAGTATATGTATGAATATGTCGTATACAAAAATAGAAATATCAAAACACATTTACACAAACAACAGACGACACAGAACAGATAGATTCTGACTCTCAGACTAAAACAGAGTTAAATCAGTCTGACACCACCTCTTCAGGTCACACAGGAGGTGTTTTCTGACCTCCTTCCACAGCTGGAGAATAAAACATTACAGTACAAATTTCTCCAGGGTAACGTATCGTCTTTATCTGAGAGCAGGATTCATGCTCAGATATTAGACTTCAAAGTTCAGAAATTCTTCCTGTTTCTGCTCTCAGATTCACGTCTTTCATCTTCCATCAGGTTTTTTCTAGCAGACGTTCTCTGTGGTGAACGTCTTAGATAAAACAGGGAAAACCTTTTGTTCTAAGTTTGTTAAATGATAGAAAACAATACAGTTCTGTAACTTTGTCCTTTATGTTAGTTAATTGATAGTTTCCTAAACTGTATAACTGTCAGAAATCTACATCCCACTTTAAACGATAAAAATCTGATTTACTGGCCTTTTTTCCAACAATGAAGTAGGAAAATCTTGGGAAAAATAGGTTAAATTTCCTGTTGCTCCAACAGTGATGGAAGTGGATTTTAACCTAAGACCTGGCATCCATATACATCACATGTCTGGATGTTTGCATCATAACTCTTAATTCTGTGTGAGGGCTCATTTCTGCTCATTTTCCATACGTAAACATCCCTCATGCTGCTATGATGCTACAGGTTAGCATGCTTGTTGTGTAAAAAGCCCTGCTTCCACCAGTGGGTCTGGAGTTTTGTTGAAATAAGCATTCCTGATGTGAAACGCACCCTTGTATTCATTACTAAACTTGCTGATTCTGCTGAACCCTCTGCCAAAATATGTACCCTCTTCGTGTTTCGGACTGGAAGGGTGCTGTTCACGGCAGGAGTGCTTATTTAGGCACAACACCGGGTTGTATTGGTACGTTTTGATTCAGTAAAGCCTGATCTCTGCTGAGTTTCCATAGCAAACTGTGTGTTGTGTTGTTGTGTTTTATGTGCAACAAACAGCTGAGGTTATTTCATATTTAAGGAGAAACTGTCCATTGAGCATGTGGTGGAGTCTATAAATCCCACGTGTTGTGTACATTTATGTACTTTCCCACCATCTCGATCAGCTATTTATTGAAACTATCCGTTCAGTCTCGTATCAGGGGAAATGCAGAAGCCGCAACTGTACGTTTAATTAATTTCTGAGTTAACCACGCCCACCTCTAATCTCCAACCAATCACATACAATCAATACTTCTCAAAGCCCCAAGAGAAGAAAGTTCTGATGGGCTGATGTGTCGAGAACTGTCCCCTTTCAAAATTACGTCATTTACGTCATTTTGTTCTCGTGGCCTCAAGAACAAGAAAAAAGTTGTCGCTTCTCGCGGAGTACGGGACAGCCTTTACCGGGTAGGCGGTGTATCGGCTGGCGAGCGATAGATTTGTCAGCTACATAACAGCATGATGTCATCGCCTTCCTTGATTTATAACGAGAAGAAACAGTTTGTCTTTATTTTTCTTGATTTCTGGTCTAATTAAAAACCGACAGTACATTTAAACATGGAGTTGTTGCTGCTTTGTTCATGTCACACAGGAAGTAATGACTCCTTCAACCAATCAGTGGATTGCAGTGTGCCAAGCTCCACCCTTTTGGGTAAGATTGGAACCCCAGAGGAAAGGTGGGACAAAAAGTGGGACAGTTCGGGTCAAATATTCTGGCAGCCTTCCCAGTTTTCTCCTGTGGAAATGCAAAAAAATGGTACCGACCTGGACCTGTTGATGGAAACGGGGCTCAATACATCCACCAGAGGGCAGTGTAGAGTTCTGACATCAGTATTAGACAATAACTGAAGGTGATAACGGAGGAGACGATGATAATGTTCATTCTCAGGAAGAAACATAAAAAGAGGCAGCGCAGCAGACAGAAGTGGGCTGTGCAGCCATTAAATACATCGCAGCTTCTTCTTTGTTTCTTTTGCCAGACACATGCCAGCTATACTGTTCAACACTGCCCTCACGATTTCTGGTGGTACCGCTCTGTTTGCTACGTTAGGCTACGCATGTGAAAGTTATCTTAAAAAACGGACCAAATTATGAACTTAAAAGTCCCATATTATACATCTTTTCAACAATTTCATATGGGTGTCAGAGGCTCAACAAAATTATTTTCATAGTGTATTACCCCAAATTCAGCCTTGGTCCTTAATTTCAGCCATTCCAGATGTGGCTCTAGTGAGCTCTAATGAGAACGGGCTGTTTCTGTGTCTGAACCTTTAAATGTTCATGAGTGGTGACTGTCCACGCCCCTCTCTGGGAGAGGATCCAGCTTTTGCTGATGCCCGCTCGGTGATTTTAGAGGGCAGACTCAGTTAGCAGGAGGGGCGGGTCAATGACAGCATCCACTAATGGGAGCAGTGGTTGTTTCCCTTTGTGAGGTCACAAAGGGAAATACTCACCTGTTTGAGGCCATATTTGCTAAAAATTGGAGCAAGCAAGTGAGAGAGGTGACAGAATTTTCTCATTTTTGGGCCTCATACACAAGCTTTAAGGACACGTATGACTGTTAGAAAACCTTTAGAAAGTGAATTTTGCATGATATGGGACCTTTAAAGGATGAAGACTCCGCCTGTCTTCATATTTAATGTAGAGCATAAATGAGCCTTCACTGGAAGCTGTTGTACACATAGATCCTACACGATCCTTACGTATTTTTAAACTAATCATTTAAAAGTACAAATCCATAAAATAATCAATAACCAACTTAATTTTACTGATGTAAATTTGTTGATAAAGTCACTTCTCCAAAGCAGCTCATGTCTGAAGGCGGTTAGGCAGTAGTGCTAAGGGTTTTGCCTGAGGACAAAACTGGAAGGTGTTCATACCCTGTTGGATTCAAACTCCTGCATGGGAGACAGGTGCCCTACCAACTGAGCTCTCCAGCCATGATGGTGTATTCCAAACTGGGTTCAGTGGACCAACACTGACAATCTGACCCAGTACGGTCATGACCTACTGTATCTGATCAGAATGATGGACGTTTATCTGCAGTTCTGCATCAGTTCAGGTGACCGCTGTAGCTCCTACAGGAACTATAGATGATAAACATAATCATTCCTGTCATAAACAATCAGAATTATGTGGAAAATGTAGTGAAATCCATATAAAAGCAGATAAACAAGGAGTCCTGCTCTCAGATAAAAGTAAGAAGTAATGAACCCCTCACAGGTCTGCACAGCCTGATGGTTTCAGTCTGATTCCAGCTGCCTCTCAATCCTTTTACCAGAAAACGGTTGGTCTAATTAGCTAAAATTCCCTCCTAACTTTGTTTATCAGATCTGAGGAGTGCAGCCAGAGAGCTGCTTTAACAAAGAATACTGATCCTGACTGATAGATACGGTGGCACGTTTCCTCTACAACACAATATTTCTGAAGAAACACATCAGACACCAGAATTATTAACACTAACAATCACAGGATACACTGAACAGAGAGGGGAAGACACAGAGGAAGGGTCTGCTCTGTAGGACCACTAAACATTTGGCCAGGTGTTTATTCACATCAAATAAGAAGGATCATAGTAATAAATACGATTTTCTGAACTAAAACTATTTATTTCCTGTTGTTACCCAGCATGCCGAGCTGTTGCTGTAGTTTTATTCCAGGTCTGAGATCCTGACATGAACAAACAGGGATGCAGGAGGAATGCTCGTTCCGTCTCTGGATAAAAGGTGAATGTGACGATAACCTGAGGACATGAAAACCACATCCAAGGAATCAGGAATCAGGAATCAGCTTCGTTCTTTAAGCCGTGTCAGACCTACCTCGCTGCATGCAGCTCAGAGGGAGGGTGTACTGCCCCACAAAGTCGTTCTTCGACGTCATGTCATAGTCCTCCACCACAAACCGGACCATGGCCAGCTCCGGGGTGTGGATGGTGAATCGCAGCGTATCATACCACACAGGGTTAAATCCTGCAGAGATTTATTTGTTGTTTAAAGCCATGCGATAAGAAGTCCACCATTCTCCTCTTTTGCTTCTATTTTGCATTTTTCTTCATTATAATTCAAGGAAGGTGTCGTGCCGCTATGACATCACGCTATGACATCACGCTATGACATCACGCTATGACATCACGCTATGACATCACGCCATGACATCGCTTAGGCATCTACGTATCTCTGGCTTGGACCCCACCCACCAGGTAAGAGTACAGTGGGATGTAGAAACGTTGCCTTTATGAACAGGAACCTTCCAAGAATATTCCCTAACTATGAAGCTGCACATGATAGAAAAACTCTGATGAGAAATGGTTTATTCTGCAAGAAGGACTCTGTTTTTCCTACCGTTGTTCTCGATGTATCTGGTCTCCTGCTTGGCCTGGTCCATGGGAACTCCATGGATCTCCACTCTGACCAGAGGATCCACGATAGATCCCTCTTTGATGTTGACTTTGGGCAGCTGCTGACCACTGATCACCTTCATCACATGCAGTAAACACACTTTCATTCAGTGACTCTGAAGAAAATATGACTCCTGTGTTCTGTCTCTGAGGTTCTACCTGGATGGTGAGGACGATGGGTTGGTAACTGTCCCGTTTCTGAGGCATCTCTGGGTCAAACCTTTTTTCTGTTTCTCTCATGAAACTGGGCTTCAGGACGTATCCACAGCCGCCGTTCTGAGCAAAAAGCCCATCGTTCAAATCCATCCCCTCACCAGCTGTCTGGAAGTTTAGCGCAACTGGGAGGAGGAAGAAAGAGTTTAGATTCAGACCACACTGCAGTCTTTTTCTTCTTCTAAGTTTCTGAGAGCAAAGAAACACAGACAGAATCTCATGATGAATAAACTAAAACCGTGTTTGGTTTCAGGGGTTGTTGGAAGAAACTTTTCTTATACTGAATTATCTTTAACAGAAGCTGTATAATCATACCTGATTCACCTCTGTCTACATTTGACATAGAATATAATAGAACAGAACAGAATAGAATATTTTAAGTGACATGAATAAAAATTTAATTATTAATTACAAAAATAATTATAAAATTAACAATATTACTATCATGTAATTACTTAAAAAAAAAAAATATTTAAGTCAAAATACTTTTGACTTAAAGGATCTACAAAAAGCCTTTGAAAGATTCTATCAAGACTTATTTGATCAGCGACAACCTACATGTCTTTTTTCTTTTGTAAATAATGAAAATGCTTGGAAAAATTAAAGTTATAAAAAATTATAAAAATATTATTTGAATATAATTAAATTTGTTGTTTAATCAAATAATTTATCTAATTAGTTATCTATTTATATATTTAGAAATATAATTTGATTAATCAAACTTACAAATAATTATATTAATTAATTAAATATAAATAATAGTAATCTCCATTTTAAGAATTATTGTAATAAAATATATTATAATGATTAATATAATAATAACTATGTTTTATTATTATTATTATTATTATTATTATTATTATTATATTAACTTAAAGTAACTAAATATTCACAGTAACGTTAATAATGTGAAATATTATTTTAAAATATAATGTGTTTCAGTTTTATTTAGGTCAGTGACAAATATGAATAAAAGGAGAGAAATTTTCTCTTTGGAGAAAACGTCATCATTAAAGGTTTTTGGGGCTGAAGAAGCCTCTGTCTGAACACACCTTTAAGGACCTATTATGATAAACAATGTAACAGTATGTTCAGAGAGAGGCTTCTTCATTTATAGGAATAGGAATCTACGGGCAGGAAGTCATTCTATTCTATTCTACTATGTTCTGTTCTATTCTATTCTATTCTGTTCTATAGAAAAAATGAGTCTTTTAGAAGTTGTCTGAAGGTTGTGATAAGCAGTTATAAGCTAACTGTAATGGTGTGTTGAGAGAGAGGCTTCTTCAGCTCCACTGCAAAAGGAATCTATGCACAAAAGGGGCCTTTTATTCTATTCAATTCAATTCAGTTCAATTCTATTGTATTCTATTCTATAGAAAATATTTTCTTATAGAAGTTGTTTGATGAACATTTTGAGACAGAGTCTGTCTTAAGGTTGTAGTCACCAATTTGGCACCCAGCATTCCACATTTCCTGAGGATTAAAGTTGGAAGAGTCCGTTCGGAAGCCAGTGGGATAAACTCTGGTAAGGTGCCGTGAGTTATGGTGCACAAACTCTGCTCCTGAAATAGAGATGATGCATCAGAAGTAAACTTAAAGGGAGCACACATTAAGACCAAAAGCAGACATCAGCTGCAAACAAAAACAAAAGTCTCACAGAGAGATGATGAGTTCACTGACCGGCCTCTCGCAGGTGCTTTCGGGCTTTAGACTCCGTAAAAGAGGCCACTTCATAAAACTTGGAGTGTAAACGAGAGTGTTTGAAGCTCCTAAAGTGAACACTTTTACAGTAAACCACACAGTCTGACAGCTCCTTGGACAGACGCTGTTTCGACTTCTGTTAAAATAAATAAAGGAGAGAATTGAAACTTCTTTAGTACTAAATAAAGACAGATTACTGCCACAGTTCTACAACAGTTGGAATGTTGTTTAAAATGTGAATAAAATCATTTGCATATTTCATAAAGCCATATTATTTTCCCAATAGAACATAAACAACATGTCAGATGTTGAAACAGACATTTCACCATTTTATGGAAAATAGGAGCTCATTTTGAATCTGATAGCAGCAACTCATCTGTAAAAAGTAGGAACAGGAGCAACAAAAGGCTGGAAAAGTAAACAACTGGAGGAACATTTGACAACTAATTAGGTTAATTGGTAAGAGGTCAGTAATATGACAGTAATATGAGCATTTCAGAGAGGCAGAGTCTCTCAGATGTAAAGATGGACAGAGGTTCACCAATCTGAGACCGTCTAAAAAAATTGTGGAACAATTTCAGAAAAATGTTCCTTAATGTAAAATTCTGAATAATATCATTAAAAGATTCAGAGAATCTGAAGTCAAAACTGGATGTGATCTTGGGGTCCTCATGCAGCACAGCTTTAAAACCAGTCACGATTCTCTACTGAAAACCACTGCATGGATTCAGGAAGGCTTCCAGAAATCACTGTCTGTGATCACACCCTGAAATCCACAAATACATGTTAAAGTGCTATCATGCAAAAAAGAAACCACGTGTGAACCGGATCCAGAAACACCACCATCTTCTATGGGGTGCCTATGGCACAAGCAGCTTCCACATCATAAGCTGAGTTTTCTTACAGTTTTTGGTGAAATAAAAGCAATATTTCTAAAATTTTGATGAAGTGTAATTGCGATTTGCAGGTGTTTCCATTAAATGGTGTTTAGCGCATTAGCTGTTATTCTCGTAAAATCTCGTCCCGTGATACTTCACTTTGGGGAGGATGGATTTTTGTAAAATTTTGCCGTTTTCTTTAAGTACTTGTAAAAAATTTTCTGTCTCTTCCCACGTCTACTCATACTGCGCCATCTTTACTTCAAATAACCTGGTCATGTGACCCCCGTACATTGAAATGCGAAAAAAAAAGCGAAAACCTCATAAGAGCAGAAAAACGTTTTCGTGATATTTGAGAATGTAGGTGTTTCCATTACCAGTTTTCTATTGCGATATTTAGGTTTTGCGAAATTCTTGGGGTAATAAAAATGCAGCGTATGAAGCTCCATCAATGCTGAAAAGTACATGGAGGTTTTAGAGCAACATCTGCTCCCATCCAGACAACGTCTCTTTCAGGGAAGACCTTGCAGATTTCAGCAAGACATTGCTGAACCACATCCTGCATCCATCACAACAACATGGCTTCACAGGAGAAGAGTCCAGCTGCTGAACTGGCCTGCCTGCAGTCCAGACCTTTCACCAGTACAAAACATCTGGAGCATCATGAAAGCAGAAATCCAGCAACCAAGGTCCAGGACTGTAGAGCAGCTAGAATCCTGCAGCAGACAAGAGTGGGACAACAATCCACCAGCTGATCCCCAGATGTTTCCAGACAGATGTTAAAAGAAGAGGAGATGCTACACGATGCTGAACATCAACTTGGAACTACTTTTTACTGATGTGTTGCTGCCATCAGATTCCAAATGAGCTCATATTATTCATGAAATAATAAAATGTCTCAGTTTCAGCATCTGATATGTTTTTTATGATCTACTGGGAATAAAATATCAGTTGATGAGATTTGTAAATCATTGCAATCTGCTGTTATTTACATTTTACACAGCATCCCAACTTGTTTTTTATTAATACTTTTTTAATTATGGTTTCATCAGACAGACTGAGAATGCATAAATGCGTCCAAATGTCTGAACTGAACTACCACACTACTTATAAATGAGTGATGTGGACAAAGACTTTAACTTGTTCATTTTTGTCAGCATTTAAGTGTTTGGCCAGCTCTTCACTTGTAGGAAGACCGAACATTTTAACCTAGTTAGATCACTTTCGCTGAGGTCACGTGATGCTCACTGAGTTCAGCCATCTGTTAATTCAGCCCTCAACACATGATAGGGTGAACCCTCGTGATGAAAACAATCCTCCTGAGCATGGTGCACATCAAAACCATCAGACAATCCCCTCGTAAACTCTGTAAGGGATACTCCAGCACAATGCCAAGCTACAGCTGTGCGGCCAAGCTAGCATCCATGACAGATCAGAGGTGTGGTCGACCCAGCGGCACCTCTGCATGCCAGCCTCCACGTGAAAACTGAGCAGCCTGCTTTGCAGAGATGCCAGAGTTCCACCACACTGCCTCCACTCGTCTGCCAGACAGCGAGACACTTAAACCACCAGGCAGAGCTGCTGCTGGCCTCACCTCTGATGACCGTGTTGACAGGAGTCCCAGGGTGGCGTTTCATGCTTCTCAGATGCTTATCAATAAACATGACTCTAAGCGGTCAATGACTCCTTTTGCACACTTTGCTGCAGCACACACACATTCAGCTCTGAACTGAAACTCCAAACTTTCAGCTTCAGTCAGATCAGTTGCTCCGAGCTGAAAAACACCTCCACAGACATGAAGGTTAGTTTCACACTGATGATGAGCGGCCTGCTACAAAAATGTGTTGCTTTAAATGGTGTTTTTTTTTTTCTGAATTAATGAAACAATTAAAAGCCGAGACGTTGGGAGATACTTTGGTCTCTAAGTCATGTAGATTTTTATTTGTTTATTGAATTCGTGCAGGCACCTGTAAACTGTGGTGCTGTTCAGATGTGTCTTTAAAGCCCAAAATCAAACCCTACTTGGGGCCGGATAAAAGCTTAGGCCACCGTTGACTCCAGCCTCCAATAGTTTTAAAAACCCATGACCCCCACCATGTTGGAAATGTGCATGCTCGACTCGATTAAAAATTTGTTGACTTTGTATTTAATTAATCACAATTAATCGCATTTAAATTAAATAACAATGTTCCAAAAAACTAAATCTTTTAATTTAAATGGATTCTAGTGGATGACTAAATCAAATAATAGACGCAAAAATTAGCTAATATTATAAACTCAAGCTCTGCCTTGAAAAAATCATGTAATTGCATTTCAATTCCAAAATGTAGAAAAAGAAATGGAAAAAATCCCTGGAAGAAGTGTCATTTTAAGTATTAAGAGTCTACAACATGTTAGAGTCCTTTTAAATGTTTTTCTCCACACTCTCCATTAACAGGCATTAATAAGCAGCTGCAGTCTCATTTTCAGCGTGGTCATGGAGCATGCTCTGACTGCAGCTGAGAGAGTGAATGAACGGGGGAGGGGCTTTCATGTCAGTCTCCAAAAGTCTCCAATGACACCAGAAAAAGTCTCTAGATTTGTTGCTAGTGGCTTCTTTGAAATAGAGTCACTAGAGGGGTCTGAAAACTCGCTAAAAATAGCAGCAAAGTAGTTAAACTGGCAACACAGATTTAGCCGCGCTCTGACGTGTCCATCACTTTATTCGGTGTACCGGAAACCTTGCACTGACAAACGTTCTGCTTTGTTTGGAGCGCAAACTTCGATTAAATGTGTTTATTTTTTATTAATTAATTAATTGTAATTAACGCATGAAAGTCCCACCCCTAGTGATTTAAAAATACTATGCACGGTGGTTTGGTGGTTAGCCCTGCAGCCTCACAGAAAGAAGGTCGCTGGTTCAAATCTCGGCTGGGGGGAGGTTTGAACCTTGAGGGCCTTTCTGTGTGGAGTTTGCATGTTCTCCCCGTGGGTTCTCTCCGGGTTCTCCGGCTTCCTCCCACGGTCCAAAGACATGCATGTTAGGTTAATTGGTTATTCTAAATTCTCCCTAGGAGTGAATGTGAGTGTGAATGGTTGTTTGTCCATATCTGTGTTGGCCCTGCGATGGACTGGTGACCTGTCCAGGTGTACCTGCCTCTCACCTGTTAATGCTGGGATAGACTCCAGTTAACCCGCGACCCGAAATGGACTGAGCGGTTAAGATAATGAATGAATGAATCAATGAATAAAGAGCTAAATTCAAGTATAATAACATCAATATTCTGTTATTTTACTATTCTTTTAAGTATAATGTTTTATGGTATACACATGGTATTTGCCTCGAGACGGGCCATGTTATTAAACATGTTAATGTCTTCCAATAAACTTTAATATGCAGAAATAAACTAAATGCTGTGATGTAAACGTAAAGGTACAAACTGTGTGTTTATTGTGAAATTTTACAGTTTTTTTCTTTATTTTTTCTTGTTTTTTATTTTTGTGGCAGCAGCTGTATTATTATAATAATTTTATTTTAATATTATAATAAAATTATTATAATTTCAATTAAATTTTTTGTGAATGTTATGTTATGAATGTTATACTAAATTGTATTCATTTGGTTTATCATTTAATTTCTATTTAAACATAATAATACACCATTTATTGTGCTAATCATTTTTGTTTTATTGTGAGAGAATGGGTGAGAGTTTCTTTCTTATTTTTATAAACTTATTTAATTAATTCAGAATGAGAGAGAAGATTATTTCTGGGGAGAAAAAAAATCATTAATTCAGAAACAAATTTTCTTTTCTTTTCTTTTGTAAAGTTATTTAATCAATTACACTAATGCAGAAAAACAAAGGAATTGTTTTTGTTTTAATCATCTCATAAATTCAGAAAAACAGAGAATTTCTTTTTTAAAATTATTAATCTTAACATTACGATTGTAAAATTATTTAAATGAAAACAAGTGAAGATTAAAAAAATCTCATTCATTCATTCAGACCAAAAAAAATATTTTGGGTTAAATTATTTTATTAATTCTAAAAAAAAAAAGGAGAAGGTAAATGCAAAATGTACTGCTTAATTCAGAAAAAAAACTGTTAAAAAAAATTAGTAACTCAGAAAAAAAATAACTTAACAAAATCTAATTCATTAAAACTGAGCTTTTTTTCCAAGAGAATAAAATACACGTTGATAGTTTGCTGTGATTAATGTGCTTAATGTTTTAATTCCAGCCCTGTTTGGAGACTCGACGCTGACACAGATAATTAGGGACGCAGTCAAAGTATCAGGTGTCCTCTTTAAGAGGAAAGACAACCTTCACCTTGACAGCCTAGTTTAGCTATTACATAATCATATAAGTGCTGCATCCACTTCAAATTAAACCAACTTTTCAGTGAGTCAAACAGGTCGTTTCTCAAGTAGAATCAATGTTTAAGTGATGACGCTTTACTGTCTTTGACTTTCTTTTTCTCTGATCTCAGATAAAGGCTATCGTCTTATCTAACACCCAGTCTGCTCCCAATCTTTCAGCCTTCTCCATTTTTCATGAAGGCTGACGAAGCTTTATGTCGTTCTTTTCTACTCGATCCCAAAACCAACAAAAGCAAAATCCAGCTCTGGCAACACTCGCATGAGAACGTAAACGTTGGTGGGAAACGGCAGTGAAAGGCGAAGGGCCATCATGTGTTGTATAGCCTCAACTTTAACAGAGTAGTTGAGATAATTAAAACCTGAAACAACCTACAGAACAACCAACTGTATATTCATAAAGACCTGAAATGTGATAATTTGCTGTTTGTAAAGACTCTAATTCTTTGTGTCAACTCGTAACGACAGATCTACTCGGCCTCATCAAAGGCTTTTGATTTGGTGAATCGTGAAATTTTGTTAAAAGAAAATTAGGGCTGTCAAAAATAATGCGTAACTCATTTATGTAATTAACTGCTTTAATGGCATGACAAGCCCCAAACATGCATCACTTCTGTTATGACGGCGGTACATGGAGAGGTGAGATGGAAAAGATGAGCTGGCTGGCTCTATGGATGGATTTGAGAATAAACACGACATTATTGAAGCAGCCCCTGGATGTCGCCCCCAGTATTTTAACAGTCGTTCTTTTCCGGTGACAGGGTTCCAGACCGGCACTTTTCCTGTATTTTGCACTATAGAAGAAGTAGAAGTATATTCCATGCTGCATTTACTGACCCTTGGACATCTGACGTTTACTCAAAGGTATTTGTTGCATCGGCTCGTTCTGTTGATACAATACAGTAAAAACGGGCAAATTTCAGGCATAGTCGCGAATGGTGATTAATCATGATTAATTCATTTGAAAGCTGTAATTAATCGGATTAAAATTTTTAATCATTTGACAGCCCTAAAAAATGGTATGTTATGGTTTCAAAAACAGGTTTTACAATGGATTGCTAATTACTTAAACAGAAGAGAGCAATTTCTTGTTTTCAATTGATCACAGCTGGCTGTACTAAAAAGTGGTGTTCCACAGGGGTCCATTTTAGGACCCTTGTGGTTTTTAATATATGTTAACGATCTTGCTAATGCCTCGATGGACTGACGACCTGTCCAGGGTGTACCCTGCCTCTCACCTGCTAATTCCTGGGAAAGGCTCCAGCTTCCTAAGTTGGACTAAGCAGTATAGAACATGGATGGATGGATCTTGCTAATGCTTTAAGTATATTGTCACTTATAGTCTTCGCTGATGACACAACCTTCTTTGTCTATGACAAGAAGTTTGATTCTCTTTTTGCCAAAGTAAATGCTGGACTTATTCGTTTTCCCCACTGGTTAAATTTAATAGTTTATCACTCAACGCTAAGAAATCTAACTTAACTAATAAGAACAAGAATTACAATGAGTCAAAATTTAGATCAATAACAACGTAGTTTCATCATGAAAGTTCTTAGCTGTCTACACTGCTGAGAAGCTCTGCTTTAAAAATAATTTTGAATTTGTTTGAAAAAAGATTTAAAAATTGTTGAGCATTATAAAAAGGGTTAAACAGTATTTGAAAGAGAGCACACTCCAAACTTCATATTAGTGTAATTTACCCTTACATTTCCTACTATAATATAACTTGGGCCAGCACTTATCCTTGTTATTTATAAGCAACCTACAGATTTCAGAAATCCTTTGTGAGAATAGCCACTGATTCTTCTTATTTAGCCTCATTTAAACCATTATTTGAACAATTGCAAACACTCACAATTTATGAGGAAAACAGTTTGTCTCCCAACGTCTCTACCTTTTTTTTTAAATGGAAACATTCTTTTTTTAAATTAAATGAAAAATAATTGTAAAAAGCTAATAAAATTTGGAAGCTTTTAGAAATATAAATCTTTTTATCTCAAGTTTTTAAATAAAATTTGAATCTCCAACCTCATATGAATAATGGTGGAAACGTGATGCTTTCTTGAGAAACTGGTCTAAATAGAACTAAACCAATAGCAAGGTTTTGTTTTTTTCTTTTATTAATTGGCTTTATAAACTCAGTGATTGTAAATTGGACAAATGTGGATTTGTTTTTATTGTATCAAAATGAATTGGCTTGAACTTAAAATGCCTTTAAAGTGACTTGAGATGACTTTCTTGTGATGCAGGTAAAGCGGAGAGAGAATCTCTAAATTTGGATTAATAGAATCTTCTTTTTCTTCTTCTTCTTCATTTTAACTAAAGTTCAAGCATCATCTCCTTGTCCAGTACAGATTAATCCATCACCAAATATCACTTTCATTTAATCATTCACAGGTTTAATATGATCATCATATACATCCGACTTTAAACTGTTTTCTTCTATGTAGCTGTGAGCGATGGTTTACATTCGACCATTTCCTGCAGCCGCTTTCTATCGGTTAGCTCACAAACACCAAATCCTGTTTCTCTCATTTCTTTTTCATCTCTTTTGTCCCACATTTAGTGTTTTCAGTCACTTTGCTTTGAGTTTTATTGATGTTTCGCATACCCATCGATCAACCTGTGTGTTTGACTTTTTACCATTTTGTTTGTTGTTGCTTCAAACGTCACACACCAACATATTTTTCCAAATTAGCTGATGAATTATAATTGGGGCTGTAAAAAATAATGGATTAACAGCGTTCAATAATTTATGTAAATAACTGCGTTAAACGCAATTAATTTTTAACGAAATCAATGCATGCATGGCGTGATGCTTTGTAGTGAATCAGAGGAGTCGAATCCCAGTTTTTTTTCCTTTTGCTGATTGCTTAGCTCTCAGTGCTCAGCCCCAGCTCTGCCAACACTACTGTTTTGTTTGGATTGGCCCACATGGACAGGCGGCCAATCACATGTGAGGATATAGGATCATACCATTACGTGAAAACAGAGGGGGGGCAGACGGCGCAGACAGCCATGAGGGGAGTACGTGAGTGAGTGAGTGTGTCATCAAACTCTACTCACACATCCAAGATGAGGCATCTTATTTTTCTGAATGCCAACCTGCACCGAGGACATTAATGCTGCTTTCTTGAGTTTGGTTCTCGTTCTGTTTTGTGAAGTTTGCTGTTTTTTGTTCAATTGTGCAATAAAAGAGTTTCGTTGAAATATTAAACAAAAGTGAGAAAAAAATGAAGCCATAAAAAAACAGTAAATATTTGTAGCATGGCTCTTTCTGTTGATACAATACAGTAAAAACGGGTAAATGTCAGGCGTAGTCTCAAATGGTGATAAATTATTTTGAAGTTTGTGAGTAATTTTAAAGCTGGGATTAATCATGATTAATTAAGCTGTGATTAAAATTTTTATCATTTGACAGCCCTAATTATAATGCTTCTCACTGTTTCTGCTAACTCAGATTGTTCCAGATTAAAATCTAGCTACTAGCAGATCTCGTGGTCTAAAAGAAAAAAAAAACAAACCCCTAACTTTCCACTTGGTGTCTTTGTCTTAGATTCATCGTATCTGATCCTGTTCTAATATGCAAAGGAATAGTTTAAAAAAAACAATATGGACCCCATAATTTTCTTTTAATGGCTCCACATTCGCCTCCAACCCCTGCTGCAGCATTTTCGACCGGCTGGAGGAATATCAGCGCCTTGTTTTTCTGCCTCACTCTGAGACAGGATGTTCCTAATCTCCAACACATAATTAATGTGATGCCTTTAATCAAAAAGAGTGGCTTTCATTTTGATGATGCCCACTTCCTGATTCATCATCATCATCGTTATCAGCTTAACGAGAACTGAGACAGGATACAGATCAGCAGACTCACCTTCATCCTGCGACGCACGCTCTCACGATGAAGGTTATCTTCATCTATTTCTGCCACTTCATCTTCATCGCTGACATCTCCAGTCAGAGAGTCCTCCACCATCCCCCCAAAGCTCTCTTCCAGACCACCCATTTTCTTGGCCTTCAGGAGAATCTTCCCCTTTAGATCCTGACAGAGAGGTCAAATCACATCATCTTTTGTGTTCGGTGGAAGGAACTGACGTGGTGAACACCTGCTCACCTCAGGAGACGGCAGCCCGACGGGAACCCTGCCATCCAAGGTGCTTTTCAGCAGCTTGTCGCCCAGGATGTGGTTGAGGTGTTGGGCCATGACTCGCTGCTGCGCCACACTGCAGTGGTTCTCAATGGACAAGATGACTGGATATTCAGATACCTGGAGGAAGAAGAGTGGAGGGAGGTCATTCAACACTGGAGAGAGTTATTATGCAAGAAAACTAATGTAAGCATTGCTGAAAGAGCTGCAGATGGACAGACAAGAGGTCAGGAAGTCAGAAGATCCCTACACGGCACATGAATCCGCACTATCACAGCTTCATTGTGGATTTCACTGCACGAGATGCTGAGTGATCTGCTAATAAAGAACAATGAAGGCTTAAAGAAATAGAATGGCAGCAAAAGCCACATTCATTCCACTGGGATCATCTTTCCCAGAAAGTTTAGAATATTGTTCTAAAATGTCACCTCTGAAAGAAAGAACTGTTCAGTAACATGATAACACCCTTTATTTGGTCCTCCCTTTGCAGCTATAACAGCTTCAGCTTTTCTAGGAAGTCGTTCCACAAGGTTTCGTGTTTATGGGAATTTTTGGCCATAAACAAGGATCTGTTTCAAGTTGTTTAATTGTCTCATGTACATACAAGATGGCAGTGAAAAGCAGTCCAAGGCTGTGCACACCTATTTACCACAGGGATCATGATCTGATGTAGAATGATAAGGTCTGAGTCTCAGTCTTCACTCTAATTCATCCCAAAAGCTTTAATTCAGGTTATTTCAAGTCTCTGTGGAGGTCGATCAAGTTCCTACAACTCAAACTCACTCATTCATATCTTTATGAAGGAGGAAAAGCTGTTCCCACAAAGCTGGGAGTTTAAAATTTTCCAAGCTGAAGCATAAAGAATTCCTCTCCTTCCACCAAGGTGTCCATGTCGGTACGGGACTGGTTGGACTTTTTTGTGTTTCCACAATCAAAAACTGGGAAGGGTGCCAGAATATCCGATCCGACACGTTCTACTTTTCTGGGACCGTTACACTGGGGTCCCAGAAAAGAGTGGAGCCTGATACTCTGCAATCCGTTAATTGGTTAAAAGGATCATCACTTCCTGTACGCCTCGATAATAAGAACAAAACTGTGTTTAACCCTTACATAACGTTAGGGTCAAATCTGATGCACTTTGACATGTAACAGCAGTAAAACTACCCTAAACAACATTCGTTCAGCTATAAATTTTATGACTTTTCCTTAGAAAAAAGACTCAAAAATATTTTTAAAAATTGACACTTTAGGTTCTACAAATTTTTGCACACTGAAACTGTTTCGGGTCAAATTTGACGCATGTCTGTTTGGATGGATTCTAAAGCTACCACTGTCCAGATCAAAGGAAATGGTTGTTTAAAGGAATCTTGAACCTGTGAAACTTTACAAATCATGTTTGTTTATATTTTGTATGCGTCAGTGGTGACAGAGTTCAAACCCTGACTCTGTTATGAGAACTGCCTGTTCCCACCATCTTAACCCAGGTTCTGGCAGACACAGTGGGTCATTGAAGGTTTGATCCCCACACCACCACCCATCCAAGCTTGAATTGAATGGGTGGTGGTGGGATCATAGCCCGACCCCTTGGTGGAAATGGGACTTAAGGGGTCAAGCCCATGCTTTGACAATCATAATTCCCCCTCTACCAAACTTTAAACTTAGCACAAGTCAGGCAATTACTGTTCTCCTGGTAATCGCCAATCCCAGATGCAGACCCGTCCATTGGATAGCCAGACAAAAAAATCCTCCCCACTGCTCTAGAGTCTAGTGGTGGCTGCTTTACACCATGGAAACCCATTCCATTTAGCTCTCTACGCACTGTTGCTGAGCTAATCTGAAGTCCACCTAAAGCAGAATCACTGATTCTGTTATGTTGTTTTACCTGGACTACCACTTCCTGCCTGACTTTGCTTCCACTTTATTATAATTCCATTAACAGTTGACTGTGGAATATTTAGTAACAAATGAACTTATTGCACAGGTGGCATCTTATCACAGTGCGATGCTTGAATTCACCGAGCTTCTGATAGCGGCCCAATCTTTCACAAATGTTTTCAGAAGCAGTCTGGATGGCTAGGTGCTCCATTTTATACACCTGTGGACACGCAGTGATTTCCAGTAGAGAATCGTTCCTGCTTTCCTCCTGATTCACTGTAGATGGTGGGTTCATCAAAGCCTTTGCAATTTTACGTTAAGATAAATTTTTGTGAAATTGTTCTGCAATGCTAGATCCAGTTTGTCTTAAAATCGTGGTGATTAGCTGAGGTGGTGAACCTCAGCTAACTTGAGAGATTCTGCCTCTCTGAGGCTCCTTTTATACCCAGTCATGTTAATGACCCGTTGCCATATGTTTATGATTCGTACCAGTACCAGGGACATGTTTTGGAAAAATTGAAAAAATAATTAAGATTAAATGCTTCAACCCGAGCCAGCCATGATGGAGAACATGTGGAATAGTCATGTATTTCTGAAGTATCCAAAGATAAAACCTTTTAGGAAAGACATAAATAATGAGCTGGAACAATGGAAAAATCTGGGGTTATATGTTTGCTTTTAACTGTCTCTGTTTTGGGCCTTGGTAGTCTTATATAAAAGGGAAAGATTTATAATGGTATCAAATAATGGCATTCAAATGAGTGAGGAAAATTATTTGATGGCACAAAAAGATTTTATACAAAAAAAAAAACAAAAAAAAAAACAAGGTGTGTACATCTCCCAAGAAAAGATCCAATCCAATCAACCAACCAGAGGAAGCTGATGAGTGACACTACCTTGAAGGCGTAGCTTCCCACAGCAGTCACCACATCTTTGAAGAATATCTTGGAGGTGAAGGTGTGTCCATGATAAACGATGGGTTCTCCATTGGCACCGTCCCAGCAGTCCACTTCCACACACCGGCAGCCGCGACTCAAAGCCCTAAGCAGCAAAGATTAAATCATCTTTCACGCACTGTTTGTTTCATTCAGGGTCACAGGAAGGTAGAATACTCTGTACACTCAGTTAATCTAGTTGTTAATCCCAATATTAGACTGATGAAACAGAATTAATCACTCAAAATCTATTTGACATTAGCACTTACAATCGTTTTGGTCAGAGAGCATGAATGGTGGAGGCTAAATATGGTGCAAGGTCACAGGAAACCTCATTACTTACTGAAGCATGGCAGATATAAACCTCAGGTGAACAAATTATATTGAACAGAAACTAAAAGTTGGAATCAGTGTGTGAAAAACTGCATCAATCCCACAGCAGCAGTTAACTAAAGTAATGGTTTTCTATGTAACGTCATCAGCCTCTCACATGGCGGTGAAATTTGGTCCACTCTTTCAGAGGTTCTGCACAGCTCTCTGAAGGTCCCATCCTAACAGTTCTGGTAGGTTGAGGTCTGGACTTTGAATCATGTCAACACCTTGATGCTTTTCTTTTTCAGTCACTGTGCTTTTAATCTGCTCTGTGTTTGGGATCATCGTCCTGCAGAATGATCCGGTGTCAGCCTAGCTTTAGCTGTCAGACAGATGGACTCACATTTAACTCTAGAACACTTAGGTATCCAGATGAGTTCATAGTCTGCTCCATGACTGCAAGGTGTCCAAGTCTTGTGTCTGCAGAACAAGCCCAGATATTCATACCTCCACCTTTATGCTTTTTAGTTGATATTAGTTGTTTGTGCATCAAACATCTACTTTGCAAACCTAAGCTGTGCTGCCATGTTGTTTTTGGAGAAAAGAAGCTTTCTCCTGCAGCCTTTCCATTCAGGTCATCCTTGTTCAGTCTGTCTCTAACTGGACTATCATGAACTTTAACATTTAACAGGCTGACGGTGGCCTGGAGAGTCTGAGATGTAGCTCTTGTGTTTTTTACACTTTCTCTGAACATTACGAGGTCTGACCTTTGAACTTGCTAAGACATCCACTCCTGGGAAGATTGGCAGCCGTGTTGAATGATTCTGACTTTTAGTTTTTGTTCAACAAACAACACAGGGTGGTCCACTACCAATATGAAACCTGTTGTTCAAGAAATTAAATTTCTCCCTAATACAGTATCTTCCTGTCTCCCTCCATGTTTTAGAAGATGTTCAACTTAATGTGTGAACTGAAGCCGGTGATCTACCTGATGTATCCCTCCACACTGCTCTGTCCTCGCAGCTGGTCCTCCATCAGGTATGTGTTGTGGGAGGAGGAGATTAAATAATGGCACAGGGGCCGGCTCATGTCCTGGAAGATGCTCCTCTGCTGTGGGTTGAAGATGGAGCCCTCAGCTGATCCAAGGTACATCAAGAACCCATCAAATGTCATGGCATTCAGCTGCTTGGCTGGAAACGCAGCAGAATGGATTCAGAACCTTCTAACACAGAACTGGAGTCCAACCTTTAATGGTACACTATCCAGAACAGAACCAGGAGGTGGTACCTGTTTCTGAGGGCTCATAGCGCTCGATGAGCTGCTTGGCGTACTGTTGGATATCACCTCCTTCAAGCTGCTCCTCCCTCAGAAACTCCTCCAGGTTGCTTTGAGAAAACTTCTGACCATCAGCTGAATACTCCTGAAAAACTCTCAAGACATCTTCCCGTTGGGTCAGCATCTTGTAGAAGAGCACAAACTCGTCATCTTCCAGAGCACCAGTCTGTGATTTATCTGCCATCTAGAACAGAACAAGAACAAAAAGGTCACGTTGTGGTTTGTGTTGATGTTTACTTGAAATAAATTTTTTTTCTATTTTGTTAAATGCTCTCACTGTGAAGAG
Source organism: Melanotaenia boesemani (assembly GCF_017639745.1). Lineage (NCBI taxonomy): Eukaryota > Metazoa > Chordata > Actinopteri > Atheriniformes > Melanotaeniidae > Melanotaenia > Melanotaenia boesemani. Next base: position 7,694,404 of record NC_055705.1, on the reverse strand, counting down.
ACGATGAGCATGGTGCTCATTCATGTCCACGTTCATCATCCTCAGCAGGTCCTGAACTTCCTTGAAGTTCATCCTGCCATCGTTGTTCTTGTCTGCCTTCTTGAACCAGTCGCTGATCCATCTGGAGCAGCACTTAAAGAAAGTTTCCTGCTTGAAGTGAAATTATAATGTGGTAGTAGGCCTGGTTTTTGTTTTTAATATTATATAATATTATATATAATATTATATTTATTTATATTTTTTAATAATTATTTTATTTTTTTGAATGATAATTTCTCATTTCAATTTCATATATATTTATATGTACGTATATGGACCCACTACCAATTGGAGGGTCCATGATGGTCAGGCAGATGCCAGAGGCGGGAACCCTGGCAGCGGCAGAAGCTAGCCCTTCAGAGCCTGAGCTGGTGCGTTAGGTTGAGCAGTTCCAGCTAGATATAGTTGGACTCACCTCTATGCACAGCTTGGGCTCTGGAACCAGTCTCTCTTCCAGTCTAGAGATGCTCCCAGTGAGAGGCACAGAGCCAGTGTGGGCATACTAATTGCCCGCCGGCTAGATGCCTGTACGTGGGGATTTACTACTGTGGATGAGAGGGTAGCCTTCCTCCGCCTACAGGTGGGGGAACGGGTCCTGATCAGTGATCATACAAATGATCACTAATCACTATTCATTCCTGATATTTTGCTAACCTGATAACCTGCATGCTCAGACAGTCACTATGTCTTCCTGTGGGTTTTGGATTTAATCACCAACAACTACAGTAATGTTCATGGATTTTTTGTGTTGCTGATGTTTCTGTTGTTGTGATTAATGATTTTTTTCCCAGCTTGTCTGTCTTTTTATAGGTGCTTCTGATGATTGTAAGGTCCAACGTGAAATACGTAAATTCAACAATATACACATCTAATAATAAAGAACAATACTTAAATTATCAAGAGGGGCCTTATATTTATAAAGCTCCCTTGGCAAAGCCAATTTGTTTGGCACCAGATCATCATTGTGCTTGCTATTTTGCTGGACAAGGAAAGGTTTAAGAAAAAAAGAAAAAAGAGATAAACAAGAGGAAATCCCTGAAATCTATGGTGGACACCGGCAGTGAAGGAAGCCGTCAAGCTGAAGAAGGAGTCCTATCAGGCCTTTTTACCTTGTGGAGGTCTGGAGACAGCTGACAGGTATCGGCAGGAATGCGCCCTCGGCGGTCGTTGAGGCAAAAACTTAAGAATGAGAGGAGTTTAGAGAAACCATAAAGACCAACTTCCAGATGAGATTCTGGTCCACCATCTGGTGGCTCAGGAAGGGAAAGCAGTGCACCATTAACACTGTATACAGTGGCGATAGGGTGCAGCTGACCTCAACTTGGGAAGTTGTGGGTCAGTGGAAGGAATATTTCAAAGACCTCTTCAATCTTACTGACATGTCTTTGATGAGGAAGCAGGGACTCAAGATGGGCTCCCCTATCTCTGGTACTGAGGTTGCCGAGGTGGTTGAAAAGCTCCTTTGTAGCAAGGCTTTGGGGTGGACAAGGTCCACCTGGAGTTCCTCAAGGTCTTGAATGCTTTGGGGCTGTCTTGGTTGACATGCCTCTGCAGCATCACGTGGACGTCAGGGACAGTGCCTCTTGATTGGCAAACTGGGGTGGTGGTCCCCCTCTTCAAGAAGGGGGCGTGCTCCAGTCTACCTGTACTTTGTGGACTTGGAAAAGGCGTTTGAGCATGTCCCTTGGGGTATCTTATCCTGTGGGGGGTGCTCCAGAAGTGTGGAGTACCGGACCCCTTATATGAGCTGTCTGGTCCCTGTGCGGCCAGTGCCAGAGCTTGGTTTGCATGGAGGGACTATGTTTCTGGGCTGGCTAGGGAGGACCAAAGTCTGGACTTCACTGCTTAGGCAACTGCCCCTACAATATCGGAGGCAGGGTACACCCTGGACAGGTCGCCAGTCCATCACAGGTCCAACACAGAGAGAGACAAACAACCATTCACACTCACTACTAGGGAGAATTTACAGTGAAAGTTTTATCATACACCTCATGATGCAAACTGGACACATCGTCAGTGAAGGACCTGGGTTTTCAGGTCTTACAGTATCTTCAGACACCCTCTTCCAGATGACATGGCTGGTGGTGATCAATCCTCAACCTGTGTCCAGGTAGCTAAGTGTGCCACCCATCCCTCCTCTTAATCCAGAGCCACTGTGAAGTCTTTTCAAGATTTTTTCTTGGTAGCTTGTCGTCTCTGCCTCGCACAGATTCTGAAGAGTCGCAGGATCCGTTGCAATGACTGCACTGCAGAGCCCCTTTACTTTAATAGGCTCACAACAGGCCTTAGCCCCCTTTTTCTGACATCTGCTACCAAAGTTGCTTATTTGGCTCTCTTTCTCTCTTGCACCTCTTCCATTCTGTCTACTCAGGGGACAGTTAGTTCCAGCAGCATCACTTGCTTGGTCGCCTCAGACATCAGGACCATGTCAGGCTTGAACTCGGTGGATGTAATGTTCCTGGGAACCTCAACTCTTTTCTTAAGTCAACCAGGAACTGCTAGTCTTTTGCTGTTGAGTAAAGTCCTCCCTCAATGTTGTGACTTGCTGGAGCTGATGCCAGTACAGATGGTACTGCTAAGGTCTGTAGGACTTGGTCATGGCGCTACCGATACCATCCCTCTACCAAGGCCTTAGAACAGCAGCTCAAGATGTGCTTCATACATCTCTTCTTCTGGCAGAGCTGAAGGCCCCAGTCATATGCTGACTGGACCAGGAACTTAAAGCAAAGCAGTTCCAATTTCCACAATTCTACCTATGTCATTTTCCAGCCAGCTGTATACTCACTCTTGGTCCAGGCCCCCTGCATGCTCATGCCCACCATCCTGTCGAAGTGAGTTTCTCTCACTCCCACCCGCCCACCCTTAAGCATAGGTTAGCTTTCGCCTCTGCTTTCCCCTGGTGGTGTAGAAAGGTGTAGGGGTGTGGCCATGCCCAGCCCACCCGTTTGATACTGTTTCAGACAGGATGTTGCACCGCGCCCTTGCCTCAGCTTGGCTGGTTCCTGGGCACATCATTTCCTACCCATTCTGACCTCAGCTGACGAGACCATAATATCAGTTGAGTCTCGATAGAACAGGACTTCTCTGGCTGTAGTCATCTTGAACTCCTCCACTAGACTGTTCAATGGAAGCTGCAGCTTGGTGTTGTGTCCATAAAGGGTGACGCTGCTGAGACTTTGTGGTAGGGTTAGGGTGACAGGAGAGAGAGAACCTACTTATACACAGGGAGAGCATGCAGACTCCTATTACTATAATAAATAATACCTTATTTACTATAAACAGTTTTACTATAATTAAATTATATACTATATGAACCTATTATATGAAATTATCCACATCACCACTGACTATTGCTATAAATTGGTGAGGAAATATGAAGACAAACTGAGAAAAAAGGATACTGGTCCAGTTTCTCTCTCTCTCCCATGTTTTCCAGATTCTCAATCAGCTTCCTCATGCCTCTGATCCAGGACTGGGCCTCCTCCGCAGACTCGGCCACCAGGTCCAGGTTTGCCCTGCGGCCGCGGAATACCACCGTTAAGCATCTGTCAGGCGGGAACTCATCAGCGATGCTGAGCAGAACCTCGCTCTGGTGACCTTCTCGTACCGCCTCCACGTCACTCACAGAAACTGGACACAGAAACAACATGTATGTGAGAGTTCTGGTCAGGAAACAGCTCTGTTCTAACTGGGTTCTAGCTGTGCTCTGACTGTGTTCTTACATGTGGAATGTGCCTTCCCAGCCTTCTTGGATTTGTACCAGATGGTCATGCAGTCGTCCTGGAGCTTGAAGTATCGCTGCTTCTTCCAGGTTCTGGACTTGATCTTCCTCATCACTGACCCCACCAGCATGGACTGGAGGTTATCATCCCCCTGAATACCTGAAAGGAAAGAAACACTCATTCTTCCTCCTCCGATCCAGACAGAACCAGTTCAGTTTTATGTCTGAGTAAAGTTGATCCAGCACAGGAGATAAAACTTACGGAGGCCACTTCCTGTGGAAGCCATTGGCTGTCTTCTTACAGTGATATCTGTAGAACAGAACAACAGCTGGTGAACAGAAATAAAAAGATACACACGTGGATAAAATGGTTGGTACCCTTTGGTTAATGAAAGAAAAACTCACAATGGACACAGAAATAACTTCATGAGTTTCTTTTTTAAAATAATTCTGTTAAAGCGTGGTTGAAAAGCAATGTCTGACTTTCATTGGTTAAATTTCATAGAACTTTTATTACTTTTGTCAGATTCAAGTTATTTCTGTGACCATTGTGAATTTTTCTTTCATTAACGGAAAGGTACCAAAAATTTTATCCATGTGCATAAAATGGAAACAACATGGAGCGCTTTCTGTCCTACTCTTCATTGTAGCTTATAAAATAATTCTGAGTGGTGGAAAACCAGAGCTGTCCCTACATCTAAGATGTGGTTGGAAGAGGTGACCGATAAACTTCATTTAGAAAAGAAAAGACACACTCGAGATGATAGGCTTCTGCAGTTTACTGAGTCCAAGGAACCTTTTCCATCATATCTGACAAACAGGAATTTATTATCTTAATGTTGTTAGCCATCCTCTGAAGGCCTGAGGTAGATGGTAATAATTATAAAAAATTTAGTTAAAAGAACCTGAGTTAACGAATGAGTGGATGGAGAGATTCTCTGTTTTTTCTACTTTGGTTGTTTTTTTCTGTTTTATTAGGGTGTTATTTAATAATTTTACTTTCTCCATTAGGCAATTTGTGGATGTATATTATTGCCAGTGTATTTAATATAAAGACAATATAAAACTCTGTTTGTACTTAAAGTGGCTTGAGCTTTGTATATGTGGGGTCCACATGTTTTCTTATGTAAAATGAGCCTATATTGTTGGTACTTTGGTACTCTACTTTGAAAATGTTGCTCAACAAAAAAAAGAAAGAAGCCATGAAAATAAAAAAAAACAAACAAAACACATTTTTACTCTTTCTTGATCCGATTTAAAACAAGTTGAGGTCGCTGAAGGCTTCCTCTCACTAAACATTGATAAAAATTCTCTGCCTGGGTCTTTTCTGTTACCGATTAATAATACATGTATTTTGGGACTAGTCCAGGTTCAGGTCTGGACTGCTGCTGAACCTCCCATGATGCATCTCTTCTCTGCTCAGTGTATGAGTTCCTGTCCCCACCGTGGCGGTTCTGGTCGGTCTGTTTTTATATTTATTTCTTTCCAGTGCTTTAATAACCACCAGCCGGAACCATGATCCTGATCTGGATTCTAATTCTGATTTCCATCCTGGTTTTATTTATAAACTTGATTTCAATCATGATCCTAATAATAATTTTGATCTCAGTTCTCATTTTGATTGTAATCCTGATTCCAGTTTAAATTCCAGTTTTTAAACTGATTGTTTTTTATTCTATTTTTTTCTTTTTTAACAACTTTATTTGTAAAAGACAAATGTTTAACAACATATACATATTATACAAACAAATGACACACATTATTAATTTGAATCAGGCCTCCATATTAAAATTTATTCACTTTCTTTTATCTGTCCATCTCTGATTTTGAGAGAGGAGGTGGAGAGTCCCGTTTCTGCTTCACCACTGCTGGATAAAGTGAAGGGAGCTAAGCCTGAAGCTATCTGCAGCTTCACCCAGGAGGAATCACCTCTCTGCCTCCCGACCTCAATGTGGAGGCGGAAAGTTTAGCAGCTGTTTCTGTCAGAGTTTTCACCGATGGTGGAGGCAACAGACCAGACCAGCACGGTTAGTAAACCCTCAGAAATGTTGCTTCAGGAGCAAACAGACCAGACAGAAAGACGAGGGAAATAACTGGTCATTACTAAAAGCTTCAGTGGGTGCGATGTTTAGCTCACGTAGCATAGCAGGGACCATATAAATGCAGGTTCGATCCCGAAGTCTTCCGGACCCACTTTCTCATCTACCCCCTAAACAATAAATGACAAGAGCCCACAAAACTTAAAAAAATATAACAATGTAAAAAACACTTGTTTATAGAACACACAGAACATACAAATAACATCTCATACACGCTTTACAATTTCCATTTGGAGATAAAGTTTTTTTTTCGTTTCATTATTGACAGACGAATCAATTTTGAAAGGCCGGACTAGTTGACTTCAAAAATCACCTAAAATGCTCATCGTAATAGAAAGACAACAGGAAGTCAGATAAGCACTGGTTCCAACCAAAGTCTGCAGAACATCATCTCTGAACATATAACATGTCCAACCTTGAAGCAGATGGGCTACAGCAGCAGAAGACCACACCGGGTGCCTCCTGTCAGCTAAGAACAGAAAACTGAGGCTACAATTCACACACACTCACCAACACTGGACAATAGAAGATGGAGAAACATTGCTGGTCTGATGAGTCTCCATTTCAGCTCCACATTCAGATGCTAGGATCAGAATTTTGGTGGAAACATCATGAAAACATGGATCCATCCTGCCTTGTATCAACGCTTCAGGCTGCTGCTGGTGTCATGGTGGGGGGAGATTTTCTTGTCCCACTTTGGGTCCCTTAGTACCAACGTGGCCTGTTTTAACCACCACAGCCTACCTGAGTATTGTTGCTGACCATGTCCATCCCTTTATGACCACAGTGTAGCATCTTCTGATGCTACTTCCAGCAGGATAATGCACCATGTCACAAAGCTCAGATCATCTCCACCTGATTTCTAGAACATGACAATGAGTTCACTGGACTCCAACATCCTCCACCATCACCAGATCTTAATCCAGTAGAGCAGCTTTGGGATGTGGTGGAACGGGAGATTCTCATCATGGATGCAGCCGACAAACCTACAGCAACTGTGTGACGCTGTCATGTCAATATGGAGCAAAACCTCTGAGGAACACCTCATCTTTTTCCATCTATGAAACCAAGAATTAAAGCAGTTCTAAAGGAAAAACTGTTCTAACTCAGTACATAAAAGCGCCCAGTGAGTGTCTAACTAAAACAAACTCTTTTAATTGTTGTTGCATCACATTTCTTGCAGCCTGATGTGATCAGACAGCTCTGAAAGCCCATCTGGAAGCAGCACTGCTTCTGTTTTGTATTTTCATTGCATTCTGTCCTGTCATGAAATTTTTTGTTCAGTTAACCACATTGAGTTGTGTCAGCCAACTAATCTTCATAAATCCCTGAAGCCTCCAGTCACGACCTGAGCTCAGCTCTGCCCTGACTCCCGTTTATAAACTTGCACAGCAAATCTGAAACCAACAAAAAAATCTCAACTTTAACATCCTCAGAGTAAAATTTAACACTTACTCAGAGTTTATATGGGAACACTTTTCAAAGTGTTAAATGTATTACCACTGTCGGTGTTTCCTAACACACTCTTGCAGTGTGGATTTTAACACCAAGATGGAAAAAAATAACACCAAGTGTTAAAAGTTTGCCATGTGGAGTTGCTTATGGAGTGCTTGCTTTCTTTTTTAAATAGAATTTTCAAGCTCTACAAGCATTTATTTTCATCAGTAGCTTGGCAACTAAAGGGACCTGGGAGAGAGGGGAATGACATGCAGCCAAGTGTCCGAGGCAGGGACTCAATGTGGCCTCTATACATGGTACATGGACCAGCTGCTGAACTAGTCGAGGTAAACAGCACCCTAGTAGATTTAAAACTCCTCCTCTGCACCTGCCAAATACCCCTCCTTAAATGTCCTCTCATAAGTGTTGAATCTTCCGATGCTGTGGTATTACATCCATACAGACATGTTTTCTCACCACAACAGTTAACTGTGTTTGAATCAACTCCAGAAATTAACACTTTGGAGTCTGCTGTGTGGACCTCGTTCAGATGGCGCCGTCTGTCCTCAGTGTTAGATAATGTAGAAGCCGACAACCACACGGCTCACAAATATTTCCATCCTATCCGGATAAAACATTACATCCATGCAGAATCAGATCTGCTGCATGGAGGAACAGAAATGGGTTGTGTTAAAAGAGAAAGAAGAAGTTGGAAATGAGTATCTGACCTGTTGCAGGATCATCCTGAGTGGTGGCTGATCGTAAGCTTCTGTCTGCTGCTGCTGAGGTCCGTCTGCATGCCACACGGATAACGCCACCTGATCCGACTCATTATGACTCATTATTCTCCTCCCCCTCCTCCCCTCCCACCACCAGCTCCTGTAAAAGGGTTCTGAGATCAGAAGTCAGTCTGACTCTGTCTCTGCGTTTATTTGGTTTATTTGATTTAAAGACGAAGCTTCTGTGTGGAAATCATTATTCTAAATGTTCCTGAATGCAACACGCTGTGTTTGAGAGCATTGCGACACATCTAATCTTCAGATTTCATCATCAAAGTTCATGAAATAAGTTTAGCATCAAACAAAGTCCATCTTCTGTATTTCTACTGTAAACACTTTTCCATGTGCTGCCATGAAGTAAACATGTTTAAATGATGGAGTTTTTCTTCATCCTGGAATCGTCTGAGACAGTCTGCCTTCGTACCACAGAGGTGGAGGATTAAACCGAGCCCGCTTGTCTCAGGTTTGACCCAGGACCACCTCTGCCCCAGGACGCCAAGTGGAGGACCATCAGAGTCCAGTGCACCTAGCTCGTCCTCTGTCCTGTCTCAGGTTACTAAGACCTGTTCATCAAACTTTGATCGGGTCAGTTTGTCACCAGGTCTGAGGACAGCACAGTCAGAATCCCGCCTGATGGATAAACTGGTCCCAGAGTCCCTCTGGACTCATGATGGACATGCTGTACAGAGCTGAGAGTTCACACAATTACACACACATTAGTTCGTTCATATGAATATTCTTTGTGTTGATGTCAGCTGTGCCCCCTGATCAGGTTCAGAACATCAATAATCCACAAGCTCAGCTCAGCTTCCAGCCTCGAATTACACCGACTGAGCCAAGACCAAAGCAGAGGGGCTCCCTCACGATCTGAGAGGAAAAACTACACTACCCATCAGCCACCTCTGCAGTCTCACAGAAAATCACTCCTTCAGACACAGCGGCTTCTCCCTGAAATACTCCAAACACTAAAAAAAGAAAGCTCAGAAGACCAGTGAGAAAATGGATGGATGGGTCTGAAATGAATGAATAATAAAAATTATATGAAGGAATGAATGAAAGAGCACACAAATTAATAAACAAAATTAATTAGAAAATAAATACCAAAAATGAAAACTACTGGAAATTGGTTAATGAATAAATGCATAAATATATGAATGAATAAAAATATTAATATACAATTACAAGTAAAAACAGGTGATGCTTGACAATACTGAATATAGAGGCATGAACCCCCCCAAAAGAAGACGAACAACAACAAAAAATATTCTTTTTAGTCTGTAGATGAAACTTCACTACATCTTGTGGTAGAAATTATAATGAAACATTTATTTAGTTTCTTGTGTCAGAAATAAAAAAATATTTTACGGCATCAAGAATCAACATGTGGATGAGAGGTGAAGAAGCCTCTGACTGAACACACATTCCTTGTGTTTTGTGTAAAGTTTTGCATCATGTCTTCTCTGAACATCGAGCTGTAGACCAGCTTTGTTTCCCGTCCCAGAGGAGGTGAAACACTGACTGAAGCCGTGGAACTCATTTTAATATGTACAGTCTTTCTACCTGATCTCTACCTGCCGAGACCTCCTGCAGCGAAAGCAGAACAATGGCGCCTCCATGTGGTCTCAGATGACATTAACAGCTTCTTCAGGTCCGACCAGCTTCACAGAGCTGCATCGTGATCTAACGGAGGAAAAAAAAAAAGTCTCGACAGAGTTTGTTTGCACTGACTCAGTCTTTTTATTTCGGCTGTCCATCATCCCTCCATCAGCAGAACGGATGTGGATCTTTGAAACCAGAACCACAGAACCTGCAGCTGTAAGTCTCAGAGAATCTGTGCTGTTTGTTTGGCAGTTCTTCGCTGGTGTTCCTCAGGGTCTGTGTGTGGGGGGAGGGTCACTGCTGGGGGAGAGGAATCCCCCGGGGGTCGGTCACCTGACCCTCCTGCAGGTTCTTCACCAGCTGGGCCAGCCAGCGCTTGGTGGTGGTGTCGTCCTTCAGGACCTGAGCGAAGGTGGTGTCTTTCAGCTGGTCGGGGAGACACTGCCGCAGAGCTTCTCTGGCTCTATAACACACACACACACACACCAACACTAAGTCACCAAACAGATGACTCTGAACCGGACTTTTCTCAAAATGTCTTAAATATTCGTATGGAATAAATTTCTGTATCACATTAAAAACAAGAAGTAAATGAAACATAAAAAACTAATAAATACAATTAAACTGAAAACCAATTTGGAGACACCACAACCTGATATACAGAACTAAAATTAAACAGATTTTTTTTTATTAAAATCAAAATATTTTAAAATGAAAATAAAATAAAAAAGTTAAGGAAAAAAATGAAAAAAAAAATGCCACAAATTCCCTCTTTAGATAAAGTATTTTCATTTAGTTATTCATAAAAACCTGATGCTACTCCAGCTGAACTCAGACTAAACAGCGCGTTTTTAGACAGGATTTGAAGGCCTGCAGGGATTCTGCAGAGGCAATACGGAGTTTTAGGTTAGTCCAGAGTCAGTGAAAATGGATTAAATAAATGAATGAATAAAGAAATTAATTTATTAATATACTAATGGTAAATAGACACAGTAATGAATAAATGTTTTAAAAGATTTAAAGAATAAATAATTAAATTAATGAATAAATAGTAAATAAAAAAATAACTATAACCATAAATAAACACTTGTAAGCATGTATTATGGAGGCAGCCATGATGGAACGTGTCAAATAACGCGCTCATTGAATTAGTTCATTTTTCTGTGAACACACACATTTGTAAATAAAGAACGTGAACATAAACGTGAACTCCTTTGGATTATGAGCTCCTGTAACAATCACCACCCACATTTTCACACTACATTACCCACCATGCACTGCCCACTCTGAAATGCCAAGAGGCAACATGTGATGTGCATGAAGCGTTTTTAAAAGTAGTCTTGCACCTCACTTTTTCTTAAAAGGTGTTTTTCTGTGCTACTAAAGCAAGGTCACCCTTATACCCATGACAATGCCATAATAATTCAAACACACGCTTTCAAAGACCAATAAACTTTCATTTCTAAAGAACATTTTACACTTGAACTGGAAGAAATTTTAAATAACAAAACAAAACAATAATTAGAATGGACTCTTACACACAACCAAAAACAATAAAGTCTCTGTTCTGTAAACAAAAGTGCCCTTCAAAAAATATATATTAAAAAAATGTTAAACATGGAGCTCTGACAGGGAAAACCTGCAAAGCTGCCAGTTAGTACCACTGGATTATAAATAAATAAATAAATAAATAAATAAATAAATAAATACTGCGAATAGTTGCTGGTGTGAAACTGAAATATCTCTCTCATCGCTGCGTGTCAGACTGATCTATGAGAAGTGGGTGAACCGTGTGAACGCTTTTTCACACACGCCGGGCCAAAAGTAATGCGGCCCACTCGGAATCCTCCCGAACCTCTGGATTAGCCGCCATCGCTCTTGATGTGTATTTCAGAGTGAGAAATCGGAGGTTTAGCGCGAGAGCGTACGAAGCCACTCACATTTGTGAGTTTCACAGCCAATGCGTGAGAGTTGGCAGCCCTCTAAAACAAATACGGTGTCGTGCCAAGGCAGTTATCCCCGACAGATACCCCTTGACGCGGGAGCGCGCACTGGCAGCATCTAGCGTTAGCGTCTTCATTGTGCTGGATTTCACCATGTAAATCTAACTTAAAATGAACAGCCTGTTTGTTGCTCAAGTTATTGTTTGAGGGTTATTTTTCTGCCAGCGAGGTTCTGCTAAGTTTGACTTTTAGCGCGATATATTTTTCGTGTTTTTTTTTTTTTTTTTTTTAAGTTTCGTGGGGCAATATTCATTTTAAAGACTAGACAACACTTACATAAAATACTAAAACGATAGTCATGTAACCTTAAGCCTTCCCAACACCACTTTGTACAATGTTTGGCTAAGATTTAAAAGCCCATCTATTAATTGTATGTACCTGGAAGTGGCCTGCATCTTAATGAATGGACAGTCTGCCATTTGCTCTCTTTAAAGCGCAAACATTGCGTGTTTTTATTTATTTATTTAGCATGCAGGATTGATAATGAAATCAGAATTTTTTTTTCCAGTCCCTTAATCTTCAAAAATAATGTGTAGTTTCACATTTTTATTTAGCATATATTAAGATTAAGGCTCTTCATTTTTTGTTATAAAGTAACTTGAAAAAGTAGTTCATTTTTCTTTTTACAAACATAAAAAGGGCAATGTGTTATTATGTGTTGCTTATGAAAATAAAATCCAGGTTCTAAGTCCGCCATGATCTGTATTCCCAGCCAGTAGCGCTTATATTATATCCTACCTGTATGTGTTTGCATCTTTACATTCCTTATATAAAGCCTCATTACTGCAGCATACACGAGGAATTTATGTTTTCAGTTACAAAGGTTAGACAGGGGATACAAATTCTGGCGGCACATCACTCACCTTTATAGTTAATTGTATATTTATTCACCAGATTATTTTTTTCTAGTGACACTTCAGATCATACCTAATATCTGCAAGAAACACAAGGAAGTTTGGCCATCAATTACAAAAGTTAGGGAGGGGGTACACTTTCTGGCAGGCACCGTTACTCAGCCTGCCAGAAACTGTATCCCCTGCCTTTATAGTATATTGTATATTTATTCATCAGATGATTTTAACTATTGACACTTTAGATCATACCTAATATCTGCAGGAAACACGAGACATTTATGTCTTCAGTTACAAAAGTTAGACGGGGGGTACACTTTCTGACAGGCTGAGAAATTGTGCCTGCCAGAATGTGTGCCCCCTGTCTAACTTTTGTAATTGAAAACATAAATTCCTCATGTATGCTGCAGTAATGAGGCTTTATATATTGTATCCTACCAACATGTGTTTTGAACTATAGATACCATAAATCAAACATAATTACTGCAGTTAATATAAGGAAGTTGGGTCTTTATTTACAAAACGTATCCAGGGGACACAGATTCTGGTAGACCGAGGCACACTGGCTGCCAGAATGTGTGCCCCCTGTATAACTTTTGTAAATAAAGACCAAACTTCCTCATATTTATTGTCATAAGTATGAATTATCTGAGTAATCTACAAATTAAAAACAACTAATCTCAGGGTATCATATAAGCTATAGGAGACAGATTCTGGCAGACTGAAAAGGCTGCCTCCAATTTTAGTGAAGAAAGTCTCAATTTCTTCCTATTTCTAAAGTAATAAAATAAGATCAGGTGTGCAAAACACCTTGTATTATAACACAAACTGAGCTTGAAAGAGAGCGGACATAGACTGTATGCACAGAATGGTGATGGACCTTCATCTACTGGTAACTTAAAAAATACTAAAATTGCAAAAGCTTTCTGGTTCTAAGTATTAATTTCTCTGAAGGAACTTGTATATTGTAAAAGATGTATCAGTCACTGAGCCAAAGGAAGTGTAACAATCATTGTGGGTTTTCTGAATACTTTCCTATCTTGTTTCTTCACTTCTTTATGTAGAAGGGGCTCAAACCAAGTACTGAGTTCATATGCATGAATATACTCTGCAGACACACATTTCTGGATTCAATATCCTTTTTTTTTTATTGATTTCATGTAATATAATAATTTTCTGAGATTTTGATTTTTAGGTTTTCATAAGCTGATATTGTAATTTTCTTTTGTTTCACCTGTATGTATATATATATATATATATATATATATATATATATATATATATATATATATATATATATATATATATATATATATATATGTATGTATAATGTGTGTATATATGGTTTCTTCTTGGTTCTGGAGACATGGCCTGGTGCAGCCGCAATACTGCACCTTTGCCACTTCGAGGGTTATAAAGACTGACATGAACTGAACTATAAACTAGTTTAAAATTGAAACGGTGACCTATAAATGTGAACTGTTCATTTTAAACTGAATGAACTGAACTGTGAACTAGTTCATGAAAAGCATGAACTTGCACAACACTGCCCTGAGGTTCACCACAACAAATGGGGGCTGATGAAGAAGAAAGCTCTGTCACAAATCAAAGTAAAACTTGTTCCTGCTCCCTGACTGTGTTTACATACCTGGAATTATCCGACAGTCGTAAATAACATCGTACTACGTGTTTCAACAGGCGTGCAGATGGCTCTTTGGAGAGCTGAAGGACCATTTTTCCCTGGAACGGGAGAAGAAAGAGTGAGAGTGGGAAAAAACTCCTGATGATCCTTGAATGGAAACAGCTGGCTTACCAGTATCATGGCGACGTGGGAGAAACGCTCATATGTTTGGCAGATGTAAGCCAGCCCCGTATCATCCAGGAGAATCTTCTGTAGGATGAAGGTAGCAACCTGGAAAACAAACATTCCACATCCTTCAAATTTCTCCCACATTTTTATTTCATGGAAGAGACATGTGTAACTAAAATTACCGTTTTGGAGAGTTCACTTCCAGACTCCATGATGCGAAGGCACAAAGGAATTATCTCTGTGGTCAACAAGAAGTTGATCACTTCTTGTTCATCGGTTTTCACTAAAGCACCTACAAAGAGTCGACACACGGAGGTCAGCTGGGAAAATTTCCACATCTAGCGGCTTGATACTCACTGGAACCAGAAAGTCTTACCGATAACTCCCAGACTAGTGAGGCGAAGGTATTCAAAAGGCCGCGTTTTGCTGACTGTGTGTAAAAATGGGTAGAGGAAGAGCGGGATGTGTGCCGTTAAGAACGCTGACCTGTGGAGCAGAAAAGTCAGGAACAACGTCAGCTGCTTCATTGTTTCATGGGACAGGACAGAGCAGATCCGGATGGAGCTGCAGCCTCTCCTCTCTGTACGGTAAACATGAAACTTTACTTTAACTTCAACTTGTTGTGAGAAACTCCTCCTGAGACAGAAAACGGTTCAGTTACCTTGTCTCTGGATGGGAGGCCACACACTGTAGAAGAGCCAGAGCGTTACAGACTCTGTTGGACTGGTGTGCTGTCAGGGTGGGGGGGTTGATTGATGGATAGATGTTGACAATTTCCTGGAAGTGACATGATCTTAAATGCAATAAAGTTGTAATAATAATGAGAAAAATGGTTGAGACCCCGTCCATGTCTGACCTGCAGGAGGGCTGCGATGGTTCCACAGGAGTGCCACAGCATGGGAGCCAGGTCCGGTACCGACTCCCTCTTCTTGCTGAGCTCCAGCAGAGCGTTCTCCCTGGTCTCCGGGCTGGACAGCTCGTTGATCCACTGGTAGATCTTCTCTCTGTCAACCTGCACGAGCGCCGTGGTTACGGTCTGGAAACAGCAACAACAACTTACTGAGCAGCGGAGCAGGAGTGCTGTTAAAGAAGTTGAACAGGAAACATACAAGCGCGCGTGCACACACACATATTTATATATATATATATATATGTGTATATATATATGTGTGTGTGTGTGTGTGTGTGTGTGTGCATGATGTGTGTATATATATATATATATATATATATATATATATATATATATATATATATATATACATATATATATACACATATACACACACACACACACATATATATATATATATATATATATATATATATATATACAAACTCAGAAACAGACTCTGAATCTGCGTAACTGAGTTGTATTTTAACAAACTGAAGTGTGTGATTTTGCATCACATCCCTAACATTACACCCCAGGCTGTCTGCATTCAGATTAGCTTTCATATAGGTTAGCTCACGCTGCTAGCTAGCTAGCTCATGTCTGCCGGTAACGGTGAACTTTACTCACCGCTCCTGTGGCCAACATCCTGAGCAGCAGGATTTATTCCAACAGATAATGTCTGTTAACAAACTCCTTTAGAAATGACAGAGAGGTTCTCTGCTCAAACTTTGGTATGAGACTACATTTGTTTCAGTTTGTTTTATTTTTGTGTTCACCGGAAGTAGTAGAACACGTCCGGGTTAGTCCTTCCTAAATAAAAGTGCGAATCTGTCACCGAAGGACTTCAAATCAACAGATTTATGAGAAACGTGACCCCCTACAGCTGCCCAAAAAACATTGCCAGGTTATTACGTGCATGTATCAATGTATAGAAAAGGCTTTTCAAGATAATTTCACTCAACATACATGATTACTTGGAATAACATATTTTATTATGGGTATATTTTATTACCTCAATTCCCCCATAATTGTAATGCTGTTTAAAATGTAACTAAAACTAAAACAGAATGCAATGATTAATAAATCTCATAAATTGAACATTTATTTCAAATCGTTCCTCAATCTTCAGATGCAGTTTCTCTCAAAATTAATGAAACTCTGTCCATCTTTACGAGAGACTCTGAAATGCTCCTTTTATACCCAGTCATTTTAATAATCTGTTGTCAACTAACCAAATTAGTTTCGTAATGGTTCTCCAGTTGTTTTTTTTTTAATTTGTGCCAATTACTTTTCCAGCCTTTTGTTGTCCTTGCTGCCATCAGCTAAAATATGAGCTAATATTTCCTCCGACGCTGTAAAATGTCCCATTTTCAACATTTGACATGTTGACATGTCTTGGGAATAAAATATTGGTTTGAAATGTTCAAATCATTACATTCAGTTCTTTTTTAATCATTATTTACAATTACACAATATCCAAACTGTTATTTTTATATAATTTAATTTATCTATTATGATTTTACATTTCACATAAATTTCACTCATCTGTACATAGTAGTATTCAATTTCATGTTGTAGTTTTCTATACTCTGTTACTGTATGGTAATTATGCCAAACAGAAGTAACACTAAGCTGCATGAGACAATAAATTAAACCTGCCAGCAAACTTAGAGATTGGTAGGTTTTTTTTTTGTTTTTTATTAAAAATTCAACATACACACAGAAAGCTGTTGGTGTGCTAATGTCAGTATGTGTCTGCAGTTTATGCTCATTTTAGAGGCAAATTCAGTTTTCCTCTGGTTTTATGTTTAACCACTCTGAACTAAATTCAACTGGATAAAATCCATAATATTCTATTAATTCACAAAAGGAAATGGAATTGTTGCAGCAGGCTATGAATTAGAAAAAAGAGAAGGAATGACTATTAAAAATATTTATTATGTAATTTCTTATCAGTGGCAATATGTTTAACAACACTAAAACAAGAAGTCAGCACTCAGATGATCTCTGGAGGTTCCTTTGGGGCTGAAACATAAAGAGATAAAACATTTGTGTCGATAAGAAATGCTTCATACAGTTTATATTCAAAGATCCCTGCAAAGGTTAATCACCGTCTTGATCTAATAAATTGTGTCCCATGTCCAGGGCTGCCCAAATATATAAAATAAAAATAATAAACTATTTATATAGCACTTTTCTAAACAATGATACAGTGCTTAGCTATAGAGGAAAACAGCAGACAAAAAAAAAAAAAAAAAAAAACCTTTCAGGACTGTCTTTGTGAGAGTTCAGCTCACAAAGAGGTCCATAGGATGGGGGATCTGATGGAACAAACCAGATCTCCCTCAAAGGTCACTTATCTGTGGGTCTCACTGGTCGAGAAGAAATATTTGAAGGTGAGCAGCAAGATTTTAAAATCAATACGAAATCTAACAGGAAGTCAATGTAGGGGAGCAACAGGGGTGTCGGGCTCATGTTTGTTTGTTTGTTTGTTTTTTTGTTGTTGTTTGTTTTATTTTTTGCTTTTGTTAACCAGTAATGAGTCTAATAGTTGTACAGCTGTATGTCATTGTTTAGAGTTAGACTTTAGAGATTTTACAGACTGCTTTTAATACAGTTCAGTCTGGCTTGCATGTCCTGAAATTGGTTTTAAAGGTAGGTCAAATCAAATTCATGGTATTTTCTCACAAACAGGAACTACCAGAAAGAAAACATTCAGCCAATAATAACCATGCAAGGCAAATGCATACAATTATCATACAGTTCTTTCCTAATTACAAGTACCTTATTTTTCTAATTGATCACAAGCTTTCTTTCAAAGGTCACATTAATAATTTGGTTTGCAAACTGAGGGTGAAGTTTGGATTTTATTTCTGCAGTAAATCATGTTTCTCCCTTAAAGCATAAAAGCGCCTTGTCTCAGGTACCATCTTACCATTGGTAGAATATGGAGATGTTTTGTATATGAGTGCCATAACCTAATGTCACATTTCGCATCATTCAACTCTGTGACTTATACACTGAAGCTAATTGTTAAAAGTTATCGTAGGTACATACATTTATAAGGCTCTTCTTGGATGGGTTCCATCTTATCTTTCCAGTTTCCTTCAAAGAACCAGTAATCATTATGCTTTGCACACAAGTAATTTTTTCTTTTTTAATATTTCTAGAGTCCTGACCAAATGTGGGAAACAAGCTTTTATTGTTGCTGCCCCTGCAGCTTGGAACTAATTACAATCTGAAATTAAAATGTGTCATTTTATTTCATACCTTTCATTCTTTTGTTATCTTTCAGACAGTGAGAACAGTGTCTGTGTTTGAAATTGTTTATGACCTCATTTTAATTATTTATTTGCAGACTTTATTAACTTACTGATTTATTACCAATCCTTAATTACTTGCACTTTAAAATCTGTCAGCTGGATAAATTTACTAATGTGTTGGTTGTTAACCTGTGGCCTTTGTATTTTAAATTTATAAATTTTAAGACATGGGCTGCTGACCTCTCGACCAGGTCGCCCTTGAAAAAGAGATTTTGATCTCAATGGGATTTTTTAACCTGGTAAAAAAGCTTTAACAAAGGTTTAATAAAAATAATAGTAATAAAATTTAAAATGATAAACTGCATTATGAGTCTGAATATGCTTCCAAGAGGAAGCATGTAAATAGAGAACAAAAGGGGACCGAGGACTGAGCCCTGTGGAACACCAATAGACTGTATAAAGATGGACAGAGCCTCAGTGACGTCACCCGTAGGTTTCTGAAGAGCTGAAGTGAAGCTCTTGGGTGGTTCCCACCGTCGCCATCTTGGCAGCGTCACGCGTGGCGTTATTCCCGGAAAATCCAAAAATGGGCAAAGAGGTGGAGCTAAGAGGGGGACTGTGAAGGTAGGGGTGGATGATCAAGAGGAATCATCAAACTCAAATAGCTAAGAGCTAACCAAGCTATCCCTGGCTATTAGCTGGCTAAAAAAACTGCAGGTGTGCTGCACTCTCCCTTCTTGCCGCGGATATTGGATTCATGTCAATCAAAAGGACACACACAAGATTAAATAACATCCAAACGGATGAGATAGAAAAAATTCATCCCCCTCACAGCTGTCATGAAGGTAAACTTGACCTATTAATCCTAAAATGTTTTTTTGTACCAGGCTTTAAACAGGTTCATTTCTGCTGTGAAGGTGGTCTTTTAAATATGGGAGTATATGGGGATTTGCTCTGTTTTGGAGCCAGCCCTTAGCGGATGAGTGGTAAATTGCAATTTTTTGCATTTCACATAGACTTCATATTTTACCGTTCGAGGTTGCCGCTTGCTTTGTATTAAAGGTTTCTTCTTTCAGACAAAGGTTAAGGTGGAAGTTGTTTGTTGTTTTACCTTTGATCTGAAAGAAGAAACCTTTAATATATTAAGAAATAAG
The DNA here is from genome assembly GCF_017639745.1 of Melanotaenia boesemani. Taxonomy (NCBI): domain Eukaryota; kingdom Metazoa; phylum Chordata; class Actinopteri; order Atheriniformes; family Melanotaeniidae; genus Melanotaenia; species Melanotaenia boesemani. The sequence goes on along the minus strand of NC_055705.1, from coordinate 7,674,757 downwards.
ACAAAATTATATCCTTTTTTTTTTTTTTTTTTTAGCTAAGTCATGTCTCTGTACTATGGCTCACACCTGTTGGAAATACTTTTTTATTCATAAATTATGTAAACTGTGCAGAGATGACTTTAACCAAAGCCTTAGATAGAAAGAAAAGCCAATAGATTGCTCTAGTCACATCTCCACAACAGAAAAAATACATATGTTGTGATAAAAGTGTGATTAAAAGATTAAAATTGCGTGGGAATAACATTTTAATTTAAAGACATTCAGCCTCATATTCCTGATCGACACACTGAGGCGTTATTCATGTTCATGAGTATTTTTAATCTCTGATAGATGCTATCGTTCCACATCTGGTCCCACATATCTATTGCTGTTTACAGTCCACAATAGGATGTATAAGTGTGTAAGTTTCAGATGTTTTCCTGCTGCTTTTCATGTCATCAGGCTCTGTGGAGGCCTCATAATGACTTGCTGGAGCAGTGAACCATCAAGCCCATGAATGCAAGTGGTTTCTACAGTCATGTCTGGGAAACACAGTGTAAATACATCCTTAAAAGCCCCCCATTTCTTCTGAATACCAAACAGGTTTTGTGAAGCTAAGAACTTATTTAAACAGAAAGGATGCCCCTTCATTTAGACTCCACAGGTTAACTATGAATCAGAGTTAGCTTGATACAAACTGTAAGGGTAAATATTTGGCTTATTTGTTCTTCATTCAATTGTTTAACTCAAAATGTGCTAAAATTTTTATATCTTTAAAAACACAGATGATACTAGTCTACATTTAAACTTGCTGTTGTTGAGGGTGGATGTAGTAGAGTTGTTTGCTGCCCTCTAGTGTTAATTTCAGGAAGTTGTTCCCTTTACTTCTAGATGAAACCTAAACAAGCAACAGATCTTTCTCCACCAAGGCAGGAGCTGAGGTAGATATATCTGAGGAAGTGTGCAGGGTTTACCTCAGCTCTCTGGAAGAGAGAGGCCTCTGGTCCTGATCCTACAGATCTGCAGTGCTGCAGTGCTCTAGCTGTGGAACCAGGACGGTGTCCTGCACCCGGAGACAATTGTCACATCCTGAAGTTTCATTAAATAAAAAAGTATACGTCACTTTGTGGTAAATGAATCAACTCTGAAACTTAATCTTTGTATTCGAAGGAAGAGGTGACCTGAAGAAAGGGTTTTTGAGGTCCAGGATGTTTCCAGATCTGAAGCCTGACTGATCGACTGTGGCAGTGATTTGGATGTCATGTCTCTGTCTGCTGGGAGAATTAAAACTAAGAGGTCAGTGAGAGATCTCAGTTTGATCAAGCATTTTAAAACCAGTTTTTCTTTTTTGCCTTTATTTTGGCTTAGGAGATACATGGGATTATCCCGTGAGATTACATTACATTGTAAAACTGATATTTAACAATGCTAGCATAGAGAAGAAACTGAAATTAAGGAGCTGCAGGTGGAAATTGTAGTTTTAAATTTTTTCCTCAGTTAAAATAAGTGGTTGGTTGCTTAATTAGTAAACAAATTGATAGATAATTTGTTATTGGCAACAACATTTCTGAATAAATAAATAAATTGCTGCCCACTTTGCCTTGCTGACCGGGGTACCTGTTGTTGGCGACCAGCAGCACCGTCCCAGACAGAGTTTGTCCCAGCTTTGCAAACAGTGGCGTCTGAAGCAAACACCTGACCTGAGACCAGCGGGTCAGAGGCTCACTGGGAGCTGTGGAGAGCCACACAGTGGACCTACGAAGGCAAGGCAAGGCAGTTTATTTGTATAGCACATTTCATGTACAGGACAATTCAAAGTGCTTTACATAAAACAAAGACATTACAGATATTTAGAATAGTAAAAGGCATCAACACATAATCACAATAAAATAATAAATTACATTAAAATGATTAAAAGCAAGATGAGTTAAAAAAGTTACCGTGCAGATTTCATGCATAGGCACATGAGAAAATAAATGTTTTTAACCTGGATTTAAAAATGTCTACATTTGGTGAAAGTTTAATCTCCACTGGCAGTTTGTTCCATTTGTTTGCAGCATAACAGCTAAATGCTGCTTCTCCATGTTTAGTCTGGACTCTGGTCTGGACTAGTTGACCAGAGTCTGCTAGGTTTATATTCTCTGAACATATCACAGATGTATTCTGGGCCTAAACCATTCTGGGATTTGTAAACAATCAGAAGGGTTTTAAAATCTATTCTGTGACTGACTGGAAGCCAGTGTAAAGATTTCAAAACTGGTGTGATGTGTTCAGATTTCTTAGTCCTGGTTAAAACTCTAGTAGCAGCGTTTTGGATGAGCTGCAGATGTTTAATGCTCTTTTTAGGAAGTCCTGTTAAAAGAGCATTACAGTAATCCAGCCTACTGGAGATGAATGCATGGATGAGTTTCTCTTGGTCTTTCTGGGAAACTAAACTTTTAATTCTGTTGATGTTTCTGAGCTGGTAAAAAGCTTCTTAGTGAAGCTTTGATGTGGCTGCTGAAAGTCAGATCTGAGTCTATCAATACTCCCAGGTTACGAACTTGGTTGGTGATTTTAAGAGCTTGAGTCTGCAGGTGTTTACCAATGCTGACCCTCTTCTCTTTGCTACCAAACAGAATAATCTCAGTTTTGTCCTAATTTAATTGTAGGAAATTCTCCCTCATCCAGGTATTTATTTGCTCCAGACACTGACACATTAAGTCTATTGGACTGTAGTCATCTGGTGACAGAGACACAAAAAGTTGTGTATCATCTGCATAACTTTGATAACTAATGCTATAGTTCTGTAATATTTTACCCAAAGGGAGCATATACAAGTTGAACAGAAGAGGTCCAAGGATTGACCCCTGGGGGACTCCACAAGTCATGGCCACTCGCTCGGATTCATAGCTGCCGATCATAACAAAATAACTCCGGCCTTCTAAATAGGACCTGAACCAGTTAAGAACCACTCCAGAAAGTCCAACCCAGTTTTCCAGCCTGTGCAACAGGATTCTGTGATCTACAGTATCAAACGCAGCACTGAGATCCAACAGAACCAGGACTGATACTTGACCAGAATCAGTATTCAACCTAATGTCATTTAACACTTTGACCAGAGCTGTTTCAGTGCTGTGATGAGGTTGGAAGCCAAAGTCTTACGAAGACAAAGAGGAGAGATCAGGTAAGTTGTCAGTGAAGCTGTGGGACTAAAGATGGACATCCAGCAGTTTGTGTTTCTCTTGGCATGTGGCTTTAAACAACGAAAAATCCACCGTATATTTAATCATGGAAGTGTTCCTCCTTTGTTCTTAGTGCTGAGTCACACAAGAAGTGATGATTATTTTGACCAATGATTGATATGTGTGAAACTCCACCTTTTAGGGTTGGATCGGTAAGATTGGGACTCCAATGGAAGGATTTGGATAGAATATTCTGGCACCCTTCCCAGTTCTTGCCTATGGAAATACCCTAGGTGGAAATGGGTATTATGACTTACTTGGATCCCAGATAGGCCACATCAAACCAGAAGGCGAGTCCATGAACCAAACCAGACTGGAGCAGTGTGAACACAAAGGGGATCTCCACTCTGGAAATACAGCACACTTCTCTTACTTATTGTTCTTAACATCTGCATTAAAAATTGGGCTGCATCAGTAATAAATAATGTATTTAAAATAATTTTTTCTCTTTTTGGTCTGTTGTTAGTTGGCCAGCTGCATAAAGAAACAACATCTTATACCTGTACTATAATATGTCTCAGATTGTCAGTTTCTTTGCTGATGACATGATATTATATTACTCTAAAAAAAGTTGGAAACAACTTCTGAGTGCAGAAGGGAACTGAATCTTAAAGAAATTATTTGATTAGGCTAAATTATGACAAAATAAGTCAATAATATTTAGTAACAAAAACGTAAAAAGGAATAGGATCAAAATTATCATAAATGATGTATAAATATTCCATGAAACCAGATTCTTGTATTATATAATTGACTATAAATGATCCTGGAAGGTTCACTTAAACATTGTATAAAATATATAAATGTGGTATTAAATATTTTGTAACTTATTTTAATTATTATCCTTAATATTGTATTTTTTGATATTTGTTTTTGCTGAAATTTACTCAGAAAAAAAATTGAAATAACCTGTGTATATCTTCTTCTTTAACATCCATGAAGTTGATGCAGTGTTTGACGGACCTGGCCATCAGGATGTGAACGTCGAACGTGTCCTGGAGGTGATGCAGTTATTGTAACACAGTCATCTTGCAGCCAGCTTACAGTTTGACACATGAGGGAAGTTTTTCTGCGTCTTACCACAATGGGCTGCCTGAAAAACTCATCCACTGCAGCACCATGAAGAGCACTCAGGTTCACGCTGTAGAAGCTTCTCTGCTGCCTGAACGAATTAAATCATTTATATTATTGCCAGCTGTTAATGCATCCAGGTCTGTTCACACATCACATACCATGTGATCAAACAATATTTCTGTTTGTAGCAGTTATTGGATTTATGTAGAGAAGAAGTTCAGTTTTGCTGAAATATTGTTAAAGACGGCCTGAAGCTGCATGATTTTTGGAGCTTATACTTGATTAAAGATTAGCTAAAATGGAAGCTATATACAGCTCCATTTCCCAAAAATTAGGCTTTTATCATTTTACCATATGAGCTCATTAAAAATCTAAAAGCAGCGACACGTCTGTGATATGTTTGAACAGGGGCAACAAACGGCTGGAAAAGTGATTGGTACAAATCAAAAACAACTGGAGGAACATTCAACAACTACTTAGGTTAAGTGGCAGAAGTCAGAAAAAAAAGAGCATTTCAGAGAGGCAGAGCTTCTCAGATATAAAGAAGAGCAGAGGTTCACAAATCTAAGACAAACTGTGTCTTCCAGTTGTGGAACAATTTCAGAAAAATGTTAATCGACATAAAATTGTGACGACTAAAGATCCCACCATCTACAGTGCATAATGTCATCAACGATTCAGAGAATCAGGAGGAATCCCTGTACGCATGGGACAAAGCTGAAGGAAGACTTTCAGAAATCACTGTCTGTGGACACAGTTCATCCTGAAATCCACAAATGCAGGTTAAATCATGCAAAGCAGAAGCCAGATGTGAACAGGATCTAGAAACAGTGCCATCTTCTCTGGATCAAAGGACATTTAAAATGGTCTGAGGCAAAGTGGAAACCTGGATGAAAATGTGAAATAGTTTCTGGAAAGCATGGATGGTGTGTCCTGCAGACTAAAGAGGAGAGGGAGCATCCAGCTTGTAATCAGTGGACAGGTAAAAAGCCTGCATCTCTGATGGTATGGGGCTGCATTAGTGCTGGTGTGTGCAGCTAGTTGGTGGGACCTTCAAAGTCTTCACAATTTTACACTGAGTGGCATTTTTCTGTAATTATTCCACAATTTTTAGACCTATTTAGTCTCAGATTAATGAGCCTCTGTCTATCTTTACATCTGAGAGACTCTGCCTCTCTGAAATGCTCCTTTTATATTTAGTCATGTTACTGATCTGTTGCCAGTTCTCCTCCAGGTGTTTCTGGTTTGTACCAGTTACTTTTCCAGCCTTTTGTTGCTCCTGTTCCAACTTTTTCCAGACGTGTCGCTGCCTTTAGATTCACTATCAGCTCATATTTCCAATCACAGGGTAAAATGTCTGTTTCAACATCTGACATGTTGCTTATGTTCTATTGGGAATCAAATATAAGTTTAACAGATTTAGAAATCATTGAGTCCAAACTGTTGTAGTGTGCTGTTGGATTTATTTGGAGAGAAAACACTGCTGCAGCAGATTCCTGAATGCTCAAACTACAACAAGTTCTGGAGTTTAAATCTGGTTAAAAATGAAAACATGTTCTGTAAAACTGGAAGTATTAAGGATGGATCGGTAATGATAAGTTGGTCCCACACCGCTGAAGCAGCTGTGATGGAAAACATCAGTTTATAGTTTACTGTCATTCCTCAAGGCTAACTGAGCCTGACCTGAAGCAGTGAAGGACGCAGAGCATGGCAACACACACACATATGCTGGTAGCCTTGCATGCACAAGCAAACTCCAACACAGAGGATGTATTGTTTGCAAGAATTTAGCTCAAATAAAACTACAGAAAAACCCATCTAACCTGGATAAAAGAAAATTATGCAGAATTTAACAGGAAAGTATGAGTTAATGTCTTTAATAAACTGCAGCTGAGTTCTTTGTGCAAGTCCATCAGCTTTATGTATCTAATACTGAAATATGTGTTCTGCAGATGGCACTTGAATGCATCTCCTGCTGTAGCTGCACTTTAAATTAAATGAGAACTTAACATTACTATATTACAAGAAAGTACTTTTCTTTCTAAGCTTTTCTCAGGTTCTGCTCTGATTACTGAGTCCAAGAAACTGCTGGAATCTTATGTGATCGTTGTCTGAGGACTCATACAAAACCATCTTAACAAGAAAGGGTCGATCTCCACGGCAGCAGGTCTAAAGGACCAAACCACCCCCCTCACAGGCTGCAGGTCTGCAACATTAATGTTCGCTTACAAAAGACTCGTAACCTGCTGGTGGAAAGTTGGTCCATCCAGTGTGACTTGGCGGGATGGAACCATGAACATGTTTGTCTTTTTTACGTTCTAGTTAAAATATTCACTTTCACTGCTTCTACATAAAATGATTAATAGAAGCAGAATTTTACTCCCCAAGTTTCACCCAAAACATTGAAAACCATTTTAAATGTCTGATAGTGGTCGGTGCAGGGAACAATCAGCCCTCATAATCGTTTTGAACTAAGACGACATTGAACCTGAACGTTTTACATCCAACGGGAAACACGGCTGACTGACGTCAAACATTGAGACCACACACTCATGTGAGCCAGTGTGTTTGTGTCCTCATGCATAGATGTATGTCTGAGTATATTGTGTGTGTGTGTGTGTGAGACCAGAAACTGGCTTGAGCGTAGTGTTCAAAGTAGAGCTGTTCGTCGCTGAAGGGAGCGAGGTGAAGATCTGCTCTGGAGGGAAACATCAGGCCTGGAAGGACGGAGTAGAATAAACACGAACAGAAATATTAGATATAAGTCTGTTTCTCAGAGAAACCTTTCACACATTGTCAGTGAACGGTTTCACACTGCTGTATATCCCGCTTTTTAAAGAACAGTTCAACTCTGTGACTATCTCTGATTTCAGATTGGAGGTAGCTTCAACCTTTCAGTCTGTCTCTGGACGTCAAGGACACAGATGGACTTTAGGTCTTGTCTAAAATGAAAAGGGTTGTAGCTTATTAAGGTGCTCAGAAATGTACAGTCCCAGTTCAAAAATGTTGGGATGCTGTGGATAATTTAAACAGCACATAAGCAACGTGTCAAATGTTTATCATTTCATCGAAAATATGGTGAATCTGATGCAGCAGCATGTCTGGAAAAAGTTGGAACAGGAGCAACAAAAGCTGGAAAAGTAACAGTTACAAACAAAAAGCAAATGGAGGAAGATTTGACAACTAATCAGGTTAATTGGCATTAATTGGTTAAGGAGCATTTCAGAGAGGCAGAGTCAGAGGACAGAGGTTTACTAATCTGAGACTAATTAGGTCTAGAAATTGTGGAACAATTACAGAAAAATATTCCTAAATATAAAGTAGGCTTAGAAGATTCTGCCATTTACAGTGTATGATAAATAAAGATTCAGAAAACTGAAGGATTCTCTGTATGCAAGAGCAAGCTCGATGCTCATAATCTTTGAGCCCTTAGGTGGTCCAGCGTTTTTGGAAATGGGGTTGTACTTTTCAAACAACTACAGAAATAATGGTCAAGCTAATGTAAACCAGATCTGTAAGCTCCTACCATTGGGTTTGAGCCACTTCCTGGCGTACAGGAAGCTGTCCATGGGTCTTTCATTGAGCAGCAGGTAGCCCATAGGCTCAGACACGATGACGTCCACCATGTCAGGAAGGCTGAGCTGCTCCACCGGTCCCTCCAAGACCAGGATCTGATCAGAGAGATGGTTTGCCTGGACCAGAATCTGCATAAAGGACATAAAATGTTAAGTTTAGAGTTTCCTGGTCTTTTCTTTATTTGTGGAAGATGCATTTAGTTTATTACAAGAAGACCCAGTATGTCTAACCCTGCTGCAACGGATGCTAATCTACAACAACACTGTCTGACCATACAAATATTTCTGGTTCATTTTTAAGGATTTGACATGTCTGACTGTGATATTTCTGTCTGAAAATGAATAAAGTGTGTGCGGCAGTGTTGGCTGTGTGGATAATCCACAGGACACGCTGAACACTGCTTTTATGGATTTTGGACTCCCAGTGAAAACTGTTTGTTCTGTCACTAATCCAGAAGTGTCTCCAATCTTGGAAAAACAGCATCAGAGTTTTAGGATAAACCATAATATACAGTATTTGTTCCTTATGGAGTCTGCCAAAGTCAGCGAGTCATGCAAAACACCTGGTGGAGCTCCTCAAAGATTGTAAACCAACTTTAAAACGACTGATATGTGAAACTCAACAAAACATATATTTGTACTCTCTGATGAGTGAGTCTGAACCGCGCTAGCATCCTGCACCACCTATACTCCTTCACTCTGAGCCAGATGTTGCTGCAACTCATTAACTCCCCAGAATGCCACGCTCTGCATGTGATGTATGTACTCTGTGTATGTGTAGTTGTGGTTTTTTCTTTAGGCTTCAGCTGGGCAAAATCACACACATTATTCTCCAAACTCTTCATGAGAATTCAAGTCCTGCTCATAGGTTAGTCACAGACTCTAACAAAGCCACCATTTTCTTTACTGCGTTCAAACCAACAACACGAGGGTGAAGGCTTGAAACACACCGACCTGTGTGTACTTGGCCATCGGACCCGACTCAACAGCATACACTCTGGAAGCTCCTGCCTGGACTGCAAAGAAAGACAGGATACCCGAACCACAACACACATCCAGAACCACCTGCAGACACAAGAGGGCAAAATAAAAAGCATGTTAGTTATGTTAAAACACACACACACATATTTCTTCAGTTTTAGCTTCTCTTTGATGTTTTCCTGTTAAACCCAGAACAGAATATAACAGTCTCCTCACATTTAAAGCTCTTAGTGAATAAAGCTCCACTGGATCTTAAAGATCTCACAGTTTTCCCATCTGTGTTTCTTTCTCAGACTGCAGGTTTAATGGTGGTTTCCAGAGGATCTAAAGTAGAACAGGAGGCAGAACCTCCAGTTATCAGAGCCTCTCTGTGGAACCAGCTCCCAGTTTGGCTTTAGGGAGGAGACCCCCTCTCTACCTTTAGGACCAGGCTTCAAACTTTCCTTCCTGATAAAGCTTTTAGTAGGTCTGGCTTGGTGGAGAATAAACCACGGAGCTGTGCTGTGGGTGCAGAGGTGGACTCACAGCCGTCCCCACTATTTAAGCTTAAATCTACAAATTACTCAAAAAAACCACAATAACCTTCAACATGGCATCCTGGTACAGCTCACTCAACACTAAACATGAAGCCAAACTCCCAGATAATAACGCAGAATAACCCTCTATACCAGGGCTACTCAATTCGGTCCTACGAGGGCCGCAATCCAGCAGGTTTTTCCATGTATTCCTGCACCAACACACCTGAGTCAAATTAATGAGTCATTGTGTAGAACCTGATTGGCTGTTAGAGCCACCTAATTTGACTCAGGTGTGTTGGTGCAGGGATACATGGAAAACCTGCTGGATTGCGGCCCTCGTAGGACTGAATTGAGTAGCCCTGCTCTATATTGAGGCAGTTACCAGGAGAGCCATCACCCCCTGCACACATCCTTCCAACTTCTACCATCAGGTTGCCGGTACAAAGTCCAGCTATCAAGCAAAAAGAAATTTAAAAAATCTTTCTTTCCCACTGCTATCGGCACTCTGACATCTTTGAAATTTCCACCTATTGTTTTCATGGTTTTATGTGTTTTCATTTGGAGCCTGTCAAAGAGAAATTTCTGTCACCTGTGAGAGACAATAATGTTAGCTTATTTTTAGCCTTACGTCCATGTTGTCAGCCGGCTCTGTCATGAGCATAATTGTTCATGTTAGGGGGGTTTTCTATGACATTTCCAGAAATATGTTTTTATTTGGAAATTATTTGCCAGGGTGAAAGAAGTCCTGGGAATCGGTGAGGTTTGCATTTCCACTACACCATAAAGTTCTGCTAAAGCGATTCTAATTAGGCTAGTTGGACCTCAGCTAATGCCTCTGGAAATGCACAGAGTTTTTTTTTTAAATCCCAAATAAAAAGAAGTTCCTGTGGTGGACAAGGGGTGATACGTGCTTGTATACTACTGCTACAGGCCGAGGCTGCTGGGAGACGTCCCATGATGCACTGGGCTCCTCTCTGCGCTCTTTACTCTCCATTTAGAAATATCTGATGTTGTTGTTGTCATTCATTTGTGTTTCTCTTTTTGTTTCTCAGCCGGTATCCCTAGTTTAGAGCTTTTAGAGTGTTTAGAGATGCTCAGCATCCCTGATGAACCATCAGATGCTGAATCTGGCGTCTTTATGAACAGAAGTGATCACCTTGTCTTTGAAGTCGACCTCGTTGGCTAAGATGGCTCTGTGGTAGGTGGCGGTCCTCTGGTAGTCCTGGAGCAGACTCTGCTGCTGGCTCAGACAGCTATGAAACTGCACACACACACACACACACACACACACATGACCCAGAGCTGAAGATAGAAGCCTGAAAAATCAATGACCTGACGGGTTCTTGCCTGGTAACATTTGGACCTCTCTGTGGTTGTTCTGGGACGTTTTTTTTCTCTCTCTGAGGTTTCTCTTCCTTTCTCGTGGTTCTGTGTGGAACTTCTCTCTCCATCATCTCCTCTCTTCATCATCCTCTGGAAGCTCCTCAGATCTGATCAAACACAGAAGAATGGTTTTCAATAACTCCAAGATGAAAAGCCAAATTAATCTAAAAATCTCTTTATTTTACGAACCATCCGGCGTCTTGAACTGCAGCAGAAGATTCAGTTTTCCAGCAGAAACCAGGAAGGACTGTCCTCCCACCTGACAGCAGTCCGTCTCCTCACGGACGGTCACCTGGAAAACTGATGCTCTGTTGGCTGGAAGCAAAGTTCACTCATGGATCATTGACCTTTTTAGATTAGCTTATAAAATTTATTTTCATTTATTTAATTTGAACTAATCCATTTTTATTTTTACTTAGTTATTAAATTTTGTGTGTATTTATTTTATTTAGTAATTATTTTCAAACAGCTACCTGTTCATTATTGATCTATTTTATTTCTTTTTTGAGTGCAGAGTTTATATAAACTATTTTAAACATATTTTTTTACATGTTCATCCTTTATGTTGCTACTGTTTTTAGATTGATTTAAACTTTGTTTTTATTTTTTATGTTTTCCATTCCAGTGACCTCATGGAGGTGCTCCATATCGGGAGCTATGCGTGCTCCAACTGCATGCTCGTTGCCATGGTCATTCTCCTTGTGTGGGTAGTCGGGGTCCCTGCACTGCAGCCCTATGGTTGTAGTGTGGACCCTGTCTGCCCTGACCATGGTGGTTCTCATGGCCGCTTTGGTCATGGGTGGGGTGGGTTTTGATGTGGATGGACCCTTTGGTTAGCGTTTCTTCACCTGGTTCATTGGTGCCAACGGGTGGGGAGGTGGGAAACTTGCATGTGATTGCTTGTGATTTTAGGATGAAAAACTTTTACTATGTAAAGCACTTTGTCTCTGTTATGCATGAAAAGTGTTTTATAAATAAAGTTGGATTTGATTCGATTTAAATGAGCCCTTTCATTATCAGTGTCACAGACGCTCTGCGGTACAGGACCCTGGTCTAGAGTTGACTGTCAATAAAAGAATATGCAAATAAAACTGTGGACTGGTCTGCAGAGTTTTGAAAGTCTGTTTGATGCAGAGATGATACTGGAGCTGTTTGGACCACAGACACCAACCATCCAGGATTTAGATGGGTCATGGACTCTTTGAAACACCAGAATGTTCTGTATGTGGGTGTATTGCCATCATAACATGAAAGCTGATATTGTGTGTTCTCCATCAGTACCCACCGTCCTGCACGGTGAGCTGCTGAGCCTCCAGGTCTGTCCTGAGCAGCAGCGTGAGCTCCTGTCCATCCCTTTGTCCACACACGCTGATCTGCTGCTCGCTCCTGATCTCCATCTGAACCTTGTCCTCCTTTCAACACAACCAGAACACAATGATCCACCTAATCACATCTGAGCAGCTCAGTTTAGGATGCAAACAGATGAGTAGTAGAAAGAAAATCCAGGATGAAATGAACAGAGGCTAGCCGTTTTAGTTTCATCCATATTTTTGTATTTTTTACACTGACCAGCCGTAACATCATGACCACCCACGTCATACTAAACAGGTCCTCTTCATACTGCTAATCAGGGTGTGGACATAGAACATAGGTTGCAGATCATTTGGGTCCTCTGTGGACTGGAATTTTTCCCACAGTTTCTATCAGATCTTGTTATAGCCCTTCAGATCCCATTGGACCTCACCAGATCCCACATATTCTATCATATTGGTGTGTTGGTTCTTTAGAAGCCACGGACCCCTCAGACTCTTTAATGTTGTGGCTGATCAGTGATGTGTGACTCTCTTATATCAAGTTTGTTTCCTTTTAATTGCTCGGTATTCAAACTGCATAATTACTGAAACATCAGAGACTTGCAGATGAAACTGACTTCACTTGGATTGTCAGCTTCTTGGTGGACCTCGGTCCTCTGCTAAAGTCCACATAACAACCAGCCTGTTAGAGTAACTCTCAGGAGCTCAAACATCAACATGCTGGTAACACAAACTCACTGAGCAATAAAACCTGAGCCACATGGAACTGTTCTTTGACGGGATGACACTCTGCAGTACTGAACAGCATTACCATGTTTCCAATCTGCAACACAGCAGCATTATAAAAAAGTATGAGGGCTGAAAACAGCTGTACTGGACAGACAGTAAATCCTGAAAGGAAATCCGTCATCATCGGGGTCTGATGATGAAATTTGACTGTTTTCCAGGTAATGACAGAAAACAAACCAATAGAAACCACATGACATTTAAAGTGCATCGTCATTTAAAGGTTAAACATGAATGAAACTGCTGCTGCCTCCAGTTTTACCTTTCTCTGTGTCTCCATGTGCGCCTCCTCACCCCCCACCTCCTCCTGCAGAGTGAAGACCCTCACAGAAAAAGTCAGGGGCTCCTCACTGCTCTCCTCCATTCTTCCATGTGGGTGGAAGCTGCTGTTAGGAAGGAGAAGTAGAGGAGAGGAGGAGTGGGCGGAGACAAGGGGAGGAGAGCTGGAGGAAGGCAGGGAGGAACGAGGGAGAGGAATATGGAAAGTCTAGAGTTCATGTAGAAGTTCTCAAAGGGAGTTTCTGCTCCAGGTTTCCATGCAGCCATGAATCTGGTCAAAGGTTTGACTCTGACATGAACCTGTTTAAGACCCCTGCAGCTCCAGCTTCCTTCAAGTTAACACAGCTGAACATGGAATATTTTCGGCACTGAAGGAAAGATGGTGTGACATGGAGGGGAGGAAGCTGTGTACAGTTGGATCTGCTGTTGTTTTTTCATTTATATGAAAATGATTCATGTTGAGTGGATTTATGTTCAGACTCTCAGTAGGATGGAATCATGGAGTCGGGTTGTGTTGGTTTGGGCTCTGCAGAGCTTTTCCTTCAGAAGAGATGACCGAGTCAAGATGGTGAAAACAATCAGGCCTGAAACAGCAGCTGGTTCCACAGGATCTCCAGTGGATGGAGAGAAGTCCATGATTTCACTGTGGCGCTTCAGTTTGTCCCTGAGCTCAGCAATAGTTCCCTCTGCTGGACAATCCTCGTCACTGCAGGCTGCAGAAAACCCTTTAACCTGGTGTTGATCAGCAGAACTGCTCGTTTATTTTAGCAAACATTTCATTTTAGTGATGGATGAAAATGTGGTAAGAGTGTTTTTCATTCACCTGAAAAAATTCAGTTTTTTAAATAAACTCAGTCAATTCATATGTTTAAAAAGTCTGTTTAGTACTGAAGCCGTAAGCAGCCATTAGTGGCTATTATTCATTTTTTAAATCATTATCTCAACATAACAAGTTAAATTTCTCATTATCTTGAGATAATGACGACTGTTTTCTTGTGATAATGGGACAATTTATCTTATTATGTTAAGAAAACAAAGCTTGTTTTCTCCAGATAACAGAGTTTGGAATTTATGAGATAATTGTACAATAAAAAGTTTTTCTGAATTTATAAGATAATTATTAGCAAGTAAATCCACCATGCTGAGTAGTTTTTTACTTTACTTTTACATGGGATTTTTTGTTTTGACTTTTTAATGTTTAATAAAAGATATTATATATATATACTAGTCCTGCAGAAAGTGAGCAACATACATAGCAGGCCTGATACACATTAGGACAAATCAAAGATACTGAAGCTGAGTCTATAATAAAACACGTCCAATGTAGCTAAAGGGTAGCTCTGTAGGATTCATTTATTTTGCTTCTGCCTTTACATCTTACTGGTGAGAACAGAGTTGTGGTTGTAAACATGCCATTAATTTAGCAGAATAGAGAAGATGTTTTATTTTGGTCCATGTCAGTGTGTTTTGTACGTAAGGAAAACAAACAGAAAAGTAGACATTTCATGTTTTATTGTAGAAGAAAGACACATCCAGCAGGAATCTGTTGGTGTTTTTGTCCCAGTAAACATGTAACACAAGGAAAAAATCTGCTTATTTTAACAGTTAACATGCTTGATATTTGACAGAGAACAACAACGAGGTCATTAATGTGAGACACATCTGGAAGATTCCCCAGCAAACAGGAGCATGCTGGAAAAAGTTTGGAGAAATTGAGGTACATGAGATCAAGCATTTGGCTTCCAGCTTCTGAAATCTAACAATGGCCTCTTAAAAAAGCAGAGCGCGGAGCTGTTTTGGTGTTACTGAGCTGAAAGGCTGACCTCCATGATGTGTCCTAAAGTAACAGGAGCAGATCTGAGAACTGAGCTGAAGTCTAACATGTTTCTGTAGTTTGATGAAAATCTGGAAAAACCTGCGCCTGCTTCCTCGCATACAGCTGCCGTTTCCATCACACACACGAAAACAATAAAAGCACCACGATTCTGTAACAGGTCCGACTCAAGCTGGTCAAAGAAAGACACTTTTGCTTCTTTCACTGCAGTTTATAGAGAACAAATTTTCTTATTTCATTAGATAATGCCTTCTGTCCACATCAAAACATTTCTACTAAACAAATAAATAGCAATGTAAATGGTAAAATAGGGATGTTGATGAGAAATGTTCAGATTTCTGTCATCAGCTGATAAACTGTGATTCTACTGAATGCTGGTTTTGCTCTGGAAGGATGTGAGAGTGTTTCACATCTGTTATGTTTGCAGGATATTCAGATGTTGAGTTGATTGGGTGTCAGCTGCACTGCTGGATAATGTATCACCTTCTATTAATACCCAGGCCATGAACAGTCGTCCTGCCACATGTACAGGTCCATCTGAGGCCGTCCATCTGCCATGTCACATGTCAGACAGGAGATACTCTACGACATGTTTCCCTGCAGTTTTACAAGCCGTTGTTTAACCACCACACAGGAGGATCATCGACATGAACATTACAGTCATCGGTCACATGCTCTGGACTGTGAACCATCACAACATAATACAAACACATCACTAACACAAAATTCCTGATTGATTTCGTTCATATTTCAGACATTTTAGTTCATAGTATTGCATCCACTTCTACACCAGAGCCCTTCAGGTCTGAGGCAAAAATCTGTGTCCAGCTCGTGAAGTTCTGTCGACTTATTTTAAACATCTGGCAGAGTGGTCAGATCCTGGACAGCCGAACGGTTTTGTGGGAATTCATCTGTTTATATTTGCCGCAGAGCTCCCAGAACACACAGGACCACCGATGTGAGAAGCAACACTCCACCTATCAGTCCAGTCCGAATCCAGGGGAAGGTCTCCAACTGGCCGTCTGAAGAAGGGTGGAGAAAAAGTCAAATTCACATCATGGAGGTTGTGACCCTGTAATTACAGACTTTCATTTGTTCTGCTCTGCAGGAAGTGGCTCACCTTTATGAGGAGCTGATGTCACCTTTTCTTCAGGGGTCTCCACAGGCGCTGATTTACATGAACATACAACATGTGAGTTTCACAAAGCTCAAACACACCTGCATAAAACATGAAGCCAGAGCTACAAATAAAAGGAAAGAGTGGAGAGAAGAAAAAATGGACAAAGACAGAAAACAACTGTTCATTCAAACCCAAACTGAAAAACCAGACAACCAGTGGGAGCACCTGTTTTTCTAAATTGATGATATAATTATGAGCAAGGACATCGACCATGATGAATAAGAGGTATCTTCAGCACTGGAGGCTGCTGCTTCAGAACCACACAACAGTTCATTTATAGAAGTACAAATCATTAGGAATAAAAGTAAAAATAAGTTCAGTGCGTATTGTGAGAAAAAAGTGATGTTTAAAAAGAGGCAGAAACTGGACCAGCGGCCTACTCTTACTGCATAGCTGTAGGTCTTTGTAAGAAGGATAAAGAGTCTATTGTAGCTAAAGGATAATTTTATAAGATACTAAATGGAATTTATTCCGCTTTTTATTTAGTCTTCACTTCCTTCTTTTGAGAACATGGTTGTAGAACTTGGAAGTGTTGATTAGTTTAGAAAAGTGACTTTCATTTGTTTTGCTCTGCAGGAAGTGGCTCACCTTTATGAGGAGCTGATGTCACCTTCTCTTCAGGGGTCTCCACAGGTGCTGATTTACATGAACATACAACATGTGAGTTTCACAAAGCTCAAACACCTGCATTAAACATGAAACCAGAGCTAAAGGGGAAGGTATGTGTGTGTATATATATATAGTTCATAGTGAAAGTCATGGAATCTAATATGGCTGCCAACCTCTGATGCCACAATATGAAATTAGATGAGTAGTTTAGCTGCCATCGTAAACCCTGGTTCATTTAAAGTGTGCCTTTAAGACTTTAAAAACTCTGGCACCTAAAAGGTTAAACCCTAGTATCTATACTTCTGAATAATGAATGAATACTTTTGACACCTCTGGGAGTCATGTCGCCCTCCAAGGAAGTTCTTGCCTGCTACATTCCTTCATCAAACAAACATGTCGATTATAAAAGGCACCAAAAGTTTCCTGATAGTGCAGTCATCACTGCACCCGAGGAAACTGGAGCCACTTGCAGATAAAAACATGTTTATTTGGAAGAATTTTGGCCACTGACGACCACCATACATTCACTACCGTGCTCAGGATTTGAAGTCATTGTTATACCGATCTTCACCACTAGATGTCAATCATTCTTAGACATTCTAACTTCAGTGTGGTTTCTTTTACAGTTCACCTTCCATCTGCTGAGTGGACTCTTCCAGGAGGAAAAGTAGGAGATCAAGTGGAGATTCGGGAGTGGACACATCAGTCACCTGTTCAGCCCAGGATGTCACAGGTGCTGTACGGACCCAGTCCGCTGTTGTGGTTGTGTACGGCTCCATATCTGTGTGAAAAGGTAAAGCAGGGTGTGTTGGATGTTAAATATATTTCTCTCTTTTATGGGGGGGGTGGGGTGTGTGTGTGTGTGTGTGTGTGTGTGGGGGGGGGGGGGGGTACATTTCAAAGTTAGAAATTCAGATTTCCCGGTTGTTCCTGAATGCTGCATCAGTACACGTTCAAGGAACCCTTAAATTAAAAGAATTTACTTTGGTGAAAGGTTTCCTATATAATTTTCCCTTTTTACTCCTGATTCATGGACCCAGTACGTGATGGAGGAGTGAGGACCAGATTTTACTCATCTAACAACCACCAGCTGGCAGTTATGTTACTTCAGCCTCATCTCCAGGTCCACACATGCTTCACAATGAGACTGGACCTGAATCAGAACCAAATCTTTGAACTGTAGATGAGGGAAATTATTTCACACAGTATTATTCTATTAGTTTGGTGTTGTTAGTGTGAGCTCTAAGGCTATTTCCTTAACAGTTTATGAGTCCATCTACATCCCTACTCTATGGCCGTCAGGTGTGGGAAATAGCTGGAAAATAACTTTTATGTTCCTCCGACGGTTGCCTCATCAGGGTGGGGTTCAGAGTAGACCTGTTGTTCCTCCATACACAGTCAAAAAGTCAGCTGAGGTGATTTGGACATCCGGACAGGTTGTCTTCTGGATTCTGGGAAGTGTTGTAGACATGCCCCCCTTGGGGTAGACTAAGAAGACTACAGTAGCTGTCCACTTTATCTGGTCTACCTGTTCAACTGCTGGTTAACACAAATATCTAACCAGCCAATCACATGGCCGAAACTCAACACATTTACTCATGTAGACATGGTGAAGATGACTTGCTGAAGTTCAAATTGAGCATCAGAATGAGGAAGGAAGGGGATTAAAGTAACTTTGAACGCAGCATGGTTGTTGGTCTGAGTATTTACTGGGATTTTCAAACACAACCATCTCTAGGGTTTACAGAGAATGGTCTGAAGAAGAGAAAATATCCAGCGAGCAGCAGTTGTCTGGACCAGAATGTCTGGTTGATGTCAGAGGTCGGAGGAGAATGGGCAGACTGGTTGGAGATGACAGAAATGAGCACTGGTTCCAACCAAGGTTTGCAGAATAGCATCTCTGAACACACAACACGTCCAACCTTGAAGCAGATGGGCTACAGCAGCAGAAAACCACACCGGGTGCCTCCTGCCAGCTAAGAACAGGAAACTGATGCTACAATTCACACAGACTCACCAACACTGGACAATAGAAGATGGAGAAACGTTGCTGGTCTGATGAGTCTCCATTTCAGCTCCACATTCAGATGCTAGGCTCAGAATTTGGTGGAAACATCATGAAAACATGGATCTATCCTGCCTTGTATCAACGCTTCAGGCTGCTGGTGGTGTAATGGTGTGGGGGGTATTTTTTTGGTCCACTTTGGTCCCCTTAGTCCCAACATGGCCTGGTTTAACCACCACAGCCTACCTGAGTATTGTTACTGACCATGTCCATCCTTTATGACCACAGTGTAGCATCTTCTGATGCTACTTCCAGCAGGATAATGCACCATGTCACAAAGCTCAGATCATCTCCACCTGCTTTCTAGAACATGACAATGAGTTCATTAGACTCCAACAGCCTCCACATCCACCAGATCTCAGTCCAGTAGAGCAGCTTTGGGATGTGGTGGAACGGGAGATTCTCATCATGGATGCAGCCGACAAACCTGCAGCAACTGTGTGATGCTGTCATGTCAGTATGGAGCAAAACCTCTAAGGAAGGTGTTTAACACCTTGTTCAATATACAAAATCTAAGAATTAGAGCAGTTCTGAAGGAACTGGGTCCAGCCTGGTACTAGCAAGGTGAACCTGATAAAGTGGTAGGAAACCTGGCTGGAAAAGACCTCGGTGTATCTGCAGAATAGATGGAAGAGGTGGTGGGGAGAGGGACATCTGTCTGTGTGGTCTATATGCCATCGTCTGTACATTTCAGAAACATACAGATGTGCAACATTGTGTAATCACACAGTCTGATCTGAGATCAGTAATATAAAGTAAATATACTTCATTAGTTTGGTTTTCTACAGGTTAAAATATTAATTATAATAAAATTCCCAACCATATCTGTTGAGTTTAAGACAGATTTTTACTGAATGAGGTTCACCTTCCATCAGCTGAGTGGACACTTCCAGAAGATCAGGTGCAAATCCAACGATGTACACTTCAGTCACCGGTTCTGTCCAGGACCAGGACTCTGTGGTGGTTCTATCAGGGTCTACATCTGCATGAAAAAGTGAAGTAATGCATTAATCAACTACAACAGGTGAACTGGTGTCTGCAGTAATGACATGAAGTTTACCATGATCATCAGCATCATCAGGGACTTTCTCCAGCACAGTCAGTGAGATACTATGTGGTATCCCAAGGACGGGAATATTTGATCTCCTATAAAAGATGATTGATAATGGTTATTAATGGTAACAAAAGAACTTATTAAAAATATTAAAACACAAGGGAATTTCTTTAAAGTTCCTGCTCTTTCATCTATCCAAAAGAACATTTAGGATTTATGTAATATTTTATTTACTTCATGAACTGTGACAGGAATCCGGGATAAGGCCACAAACTAACAGGCTTAAAGTGGAACTCCAAAAACACTAAAACACACTCCGACACATGACTGAATCTGGAGAAACTCTGAGGATCATCACATTTGGATCCAACTCATTTTTATTTTGAGGGGAATTAATTAATTAATATAAAAATGTGTCAGAATTAAGGATTTTACAATAGCTGTGTTTCCATTACAGTTTTTTGCAAAATTAAGTGATGTTTCTAAAACTTCAGCTGTGTATCCATTACCCCTAGAATTGGCGCAAAACCTAAATATTGTAAGAAAAAAAACTGGTAACAGAAACACCTACATTTTTAAAAAACCTCTTAAATATCACTAAAAATGTTTTACGCTCTCATGAGATGGATTTTCAGATGCATCGATAAAGAAGTATATCGCAAAAGTGTAATGAAAACATTTTTAAGTGAGAGAATATACTTGCTTTTTAACCTCATGTTCATGACGCCAACCAGCTTCGTCGCTAGCATAACTGTTTTTATACTTGCTTCTGTACTATGCTTGTTACCAGAGGACTCCACTAGGGGGCGCATTAAGAGAACTTAGACCAGGTAGAATGGATGAATTTGTAGGGTATAAACAAAACAATAAACATGGTAACACTGGTGGCGGTTAGTATTTGATTTGCAGCAGCAATTATACATCATGATGATGCTGTCAAGGACTGTCTAGTCCCTACGCTGCCCCTACTGGTTACTCGCATATTACAGCTAGTAAACAAATAGCATCATTTCTAGAGGAAGCGTCAAAATGATGCTTCAAATAAGTGCAAAATACATGGACAGCCATCATAAACACATGTCCATGTAAGTAAAAACAGGTATATTCTCGGCCAACCACATTATTGAGCAATAGCAGACAACAAACAAAAGAACTAAAAAAAAACAAACAAACAAAAAAAAAAGATCTTGCAGAGGGCAAAAAAACTATGCAGATAATCTGAGAGATAATGAGAAACAAGGAGCAGGTGAGGCAACTGAGAACCAGAGGCCTGTACTACGAAGCGTGATTAACATACCCCGGATTTCTCTCCGTTACTTGGGTTGACTTACCCAGACATTCAGGATCTGGATAAGTTGTACTACAAACTCGGTAACTCAACCCAGGTTTTTCCAATTAAGATTAGTGCACGTTCACATAAAAGGTTTTTTTTTGTTTTACCATGGAGGAGCAGACAATTATTCTTCAAAAATACGAGGAATTTAAAAATATAATTCAGACTAAAAGCAACACTGTTGCTGCAGCAGAAGGAATGCTGGCAGAAAATTGCCGACTCTGTTAATGTGTAAGTTTGTCAGATTATTCAATATTAATTAATGGGACAATATAAACCGACAGCACTCAGATCGCTGCATTACAGCACAAACATTTGTGGGAATGCTTTATTTACATCATATTTCTCAGTTCTTTAAAGGATCTGCTCCCATGTAAGCGCGTTATATGCTGGAATATCAGTTCCTCCACCATTAATGCACGGATAGCTGTGTGTTCCATAACTCAATGTTTCTGTACTTATGTCACGTGTAAAAAAAGAATTATCGCTAATATTAACCTCCATTTCAGAAGCAACCCCAGTGGGGCTAAAAGGACTTGGGAGCAAGTAAAGAACAAATATAAAAACATAATTCAGAGCGGTCACTGACAAGACTTTATTACTGTATCTGTTGTATGGATGAAAGGAGCACAATTCAGCTGACATATGTATCTCAGTATGTCATCAGGAAAGTCCAATGGGTTGGATCTGTCCCTAAAGACTCTTTCTCTCCTAAATGCTCCTCTCACTATCCGTGCACCAACGTCAATGGGATCTTCTAAAAATGGGCAGGCCATTTTTCATGCGATCTGATTGGTCAGGAGGTGGCGCTTTTATACTCGCTGATCTCTTATCCAGAACATAACCTGCTCTGGAGCAGGTTAGCCGTTCAGCGTCTGTTGCTGCGGTGACACATCATGGTAAGAAGTGAACCGGCGTACAGAAAACAGAAAACCCACAGTTAACCCTGAAGTTACCCCGATAAGAGAAAATCCAGCTTCGTAGTACAGGCCTCAGGTAGAACAAGGGAACAGGATAGCCTCAACCGAAAATAGATGGAGGAACTATAACAAGAACTAAACCAGAACCAGAACCAGAACTCACAGACCAGGACGCTCATAAACTCCTCAAATAAACGTTTAAAAATGTTATTTAGGTCAGTTTCACAAGCAAGTATGTCAACAACCTGGTTATCTGGTTGCCTACATGAACAGGAGGTTAAAAAGCAAGCATATTATTTGGTCACCAAGCCAGTCCCCAAGTATTTTTTGGCGCCTCCAAAAATATGACAAAATCCCCTGCAAAATTCTCCTGTTGCTGAGAAAAACTTACCCGGATAAGTACCAACACGAGTACTTCCCACTGTCATTCACTACTGGTTTCATATAAAGATTGTTCTCTTCTTTATTGGCTCTGTTGGCATCAGAATCATAAGCTAAAACCTGTAAAGAGACAACAAGTGCAGAGAGATTATCAGATGTTTCAGGAGAAGACAAATCCACAACATTATATACATTAAAAACTAACAAAGCAGACCAACATCAAGTTTTTAAAGGGAAAGTTTTGGCTCTCAAGGTCTACAATCAGATCCAGGTGTCAGTCTGGGACCAATTTATACTATAGTACGCCCTCTTTGGTGGTTTCCTAGTACTTTAAAATGTGCAAAAGATCTTTTGTGGAGTTTTTTTTCCCACAAAAAAGGGTCGAAATTGGTGGAAAAAAACACAACAAACCTATTTAAATGTGTGAATGAATACTTTAACCATAATATAATGATAAAGAGGTGGGAGTGTTTGTGCCTCTGTATTTCTAAAGCAACAAACAAACATGTAAATTGAGTGTTTCATATCAGTATATGTTATATGTCTGCAGTACCGTACATCTTCTACAGGAATCTTATTGCCATTCCTGGTCCACCACACTCTCATATCACTGGACGAGGTTCTGTGCTTAACATAGCACGTTAGCTTCACCACTGCACCTTCACGCACAGTTATGGAACGTTCCATGGAAGGTTCTTGAAGAAGTCCAGAAGTACGGCAACACATGCAAAGTGAACACACAGATTCAACAATTAAGATTTTTTTAATACATTTCTGGCAAACAGAGCATTCACGTTGTTTTTACACAGAATAATTAATGAAAAGGCTGACGATACGCTGGATTTCAGCAGCTGGATGACAGAGTAAGAGTTCAGCTTGTATACCGTGTCTGTGTAGATGGAGAGGACCAGGATTAAACACAGATATGTACAGACAGATTTCTTTAACAGCTTTTGGAGGCTTGGAGCAGCAGATGAGACTATCAGAACAATCTCATGATCACAGCGAGTCTTCAAGCCTAACACTACAGGTCAAATGTTTTGGGAAACTTTCCCATTGGATTTAATGGGAAAGTGTTCCCAAACTAATGACCAGTAGTGTAAATATGTTTCAAGGATAAATTAAGAGGAAACAGATGTATCCCCCCAACATGCCCTCTCAGCCCTGAAGAATATTATTTTACCCTAAAAAGGCTAAATCCTCTGTGTGTGAAGTATAAAACAGATCCACGATGGCATTAACTCACCATTGACTGTGAGAAACACGGAAGAAACAATTCTTTCATCATCCCAGATGCACTGGTAAATGTCAGAGTCTTCGAGCCGCGTTGGGCTGAGGACCACGGACCAGTTCCCTTCCCCGAGCTGCTCATCTGAAGGGAAAAGGACTCGGCCCTGGAAGTTCAAATTCCAGTTAAAACTTATGCAAAATATGTTTAACATGTGTTCCATATGTGTCTCGCATGTGTAAAACAACATGGGCTCACATGTATTTTTGTAAAGGCTCAAATATGCTGCCTTTACGCATGTCAACAGGTACGTCCTTGTCAAACATTGTCAAATGTCACTGCCCATGTCTTTTACGTTGGTATGGTTGTTAGTCGATACATCCATTAGAGGGCAGTGCCTAGTTTAGAGTTCACTTCAAAGATCCAACATCAGTTTCAAAGCCTATTTATGCTTTACGCTAAAAGCTAACATAGAGCCTTTTGTCTAGTGTGTAATTTAGTCCATTCACTGGGCTCTTGATGCATAGGTCTACGTAGCAAACAGAGCAGTACCACCAGAAACCATTGGGACAGTGTCGAGCAGCATAGTACACTAGTAAAAACAACAAAGAAGAAACTGTTGTATTTAAAGGCCACACAGATCACCATTTTCTCTTTTAAGGTCTTTTTCTGAGAACATGCATTATCATGATATCCTCCACCGTCGCCATGTTTACTGTTGTCTGAAACTAATGTTGGAACTTAGAAGTGAGCTCTGAACTCTGCACTACCCTCTGTTGAATGTAATAACCATAATAATGTAAAATACGCATGGACAGCGATGTTTAAAATAGACACACCTATTTATGTAAGTAAAGGGAGCATACATTAGACTTCAGACAACAACAAATGTGGTGACAATGGAGGAGATCATCTTAATCTACATTGTCAGAATGAGGCAAAGAAAAGAGGCAGTGCAGTAGACAGAGGTGGTCTGTGCAACCATTAAATACATTGGTGCTTTGTCTTCTTCTTTGCTTCTTTTACTGGTCACGTGTCAGCAAAACTGCTCAACACTTTGCCTTTCAACTAGTTAGCACGTAAAGAATAAGAACTTTTATGTCTTCTGTTGTGGCACATGTTTTAACCCTTTAAAGCCCGACCCAAGAAAAAATGAGGAGAAAATTCTAATTTATTTTAATCTGAAGTCTTTTTTTGGCCCTTTGAGAAAATCTAAAAAACAGTTAACAAAAACAATTTTTGTATATTTATTAATTGTCTCAGAAAGTGTATGAATCAAACATGATACAAGTGCATTACAGGATCAAACTGTTACAAAATTTTTTTTGCATTAATATTATTAAATAAAAGGTTGAAAAATACAATAATAAATGTGTAATTACGTGTCTCCTCAGCTTGCACAGCTAATTATCAGCCAATATTTCTCAACTAATTCGTCACACGACTCCATTAATAGGACAGATGAGATTAAATGGTGGATTTATATTTGCATCTTCCAGTCAAGTAAACCATTTCTATTACAAACTTCCTCCTGGAGGCAAATGAGAGCCTAAGAAACTAAACCAACAACCAGCTAAAAATGCAAATAGAAGACAGAAAGCACTGACCTTAAAATATTCATCAACTTCTCTTGTTTCTCCCTGCAGAACTGCCACCTTCTTTTCATTCACCTCCCAGTGGACAGTCCCCTCCATGTCTTTGAAGGCCGAGCCGTCACACTGCAGGACAGCTGACTCTCCATAGTTCACTTTCAGAGTCTGTGGGGTATGAATGGCTTACAGGAGAAAACATGACATGTTTAGGAGGAAGGATGAGAGTAATGAACAGAGAAGAGAACAGATATAATATATCTATTCAAACAATACATTTTAAATAACCAAATTATTTGGGGTATTTAACCCTATAATACCATGCGTATCATATCTGATACATACAACTTCTGAGACCTACTTCATCACTATATGAAAAAAATGCTCCAAATCCTGTTGTATACATTCTGATACTTGTCTTCTTGCTACTTGTAGTGGAGTCATTCTTTGCTGTATGGAGGAAGGGAGTTCAAAATTTATTCCAAATAAGATTTTATGGCCAGAGCCATAAAAAAGTTGCCCCAAACAAAAACAGTCAGATACTCTAATAATTTGTTGGCCCTCCTTTGGCTGTGATTACGGCAGCATTCCCTGTGGCATTGTTTTGATAAGCTTCTGCAATGTCACAAGATGAACTGATTTTTCACCAAGATCTTGTTTCGGTGATGGGAGAGTCTGACCACTGTACAAAGCCTTCTCCAACATATTCCAAAGGTTCTCCATGTGGTTCAGTACTGGACTCTCTGGTGGCCAATTCATGTCATTCATGTGCCCTGTTCCCTGAACCACTATTTCACAATCTGAGCCCCATGAATCCTGGTACTGTCATCAGGTAAGATGGAATAACCTGCTCATTTAAGATATTCAGGTAGTCAGCTGACCTCATTTTTTGGATGCATAATGTTGCTGAACCCAGACTTGAACTTAGACCTGACCATCTGCAGCAACCCCAGATCATAGACTGCCTCCATGGGTTTGTACAGTAGGCGCTAGGAATGATGACTGCCTCACTTCATCTGCCTCTCTTCTTACCCTGATGCTCACACCACATGACCTTCTTCCATTGCTCCAGAATCCAACTTTTATGCTCCCTAGCAAATTGAAGCCTTTTTCTCCAGTTAGCCTCACTAATTAATGGTTTTCTTATGGCTACACAGCTATTCAGTCCCCATACCTTGAGTTCCTTCATATTGTTCATGTGGAAATGTTCTTGCTTTCACTATTAAGCATAGCCCTGAGTTTTACTGCTGCGATCACTGATCACCATCATTCAAGATGTTTTTCTGACCACATTTCTCCCTGGAATATGATGGTTCCCATCTTTCCAGTTTAATGCATTGGACAGTTAGTCCAGTTAGGTGCAGGGTAGTCAAACAGCTAAGTTTGTGGTACTCATGGGCACAGAAATATGTTTGTAAAACTGTTGAAAATGTCAACAGCAAAAACAGATGATTTACCATTTTTTTTATTTTTTCATTTCATTTATTTAATTACAGATTTGTTCTGTAAAGTCTCTGGACATTTTCACTCCGTACAGTCTGTGACATGGTGAGAGGGTTAGATCAAGATTTAGCCTTCATCTCATTACATAACACAATATTTTAAAGACATAGTCCTTCACACTCTGGAGATGTTAACATTTTTGCTTCTGTTTTTAGATTGTCTTATTTATTTCATTTTATTGTTTTGGTTGATTTTATTCTCTGTTCTTTTATTCTTCTGGTCAGTACTTTGGTCCACTGTAGTTGTTTTAAAGTGCTTTATAAATAACGTTGGATTGGATTAGTGGATTGCTGATCAAATGACAAACATTTATACAGCAACATGACTGATTTCTTCTATGTCTAATATTCCTGAAAAAATTTCAACTAGGTACAGAAATAATCTGTTAAAAATTTCATTCAGGTTAAATCTGATTTATGTCACATTTATCCAAAGTTTTTCATGTAAATGATTTGTCTTCCTCACACCAGAGTAAGTCTTGGTGTTCTTCAGGGTTCTGTACTTGGAACGATACTTTTCACCTTGTACACGCTTCCACTAGGTACCATTGTTAAACAGCAAAGCATTAATTTGACTGGAATGCAGATGATACTCGGATATATTTCTCTGTGAAGGCCAATGAAACCAAACAGTTCATCAGATTACATCATCCATCCATCCATCCATCCATCCATCCAATTTAATTATACTCCATACAATTTATTGTAGTGCAATTATAATCCAATTACACACTAATTCATTATATGATCAAAGTAAGTCCAATTTATAAAAATAACTGTGTTCATATAAATCAGTTTATAAAAGATAATGACCAAGCTAAGGAAACCAACACATTGCATCAAATCATTTTTATTCAGTCCTCCATCCTGAACTGCAAACAAGGCGACAACGGAGAGGAAAACCTCCATCAGAACCAGAACCAGAACCAGGAAGGGTGGCCATCTGTATTGAAGACACACAAAGTGTGCACATTCTTCCGTCATAAATATGTCCCTTCAGGAATTCCCAACTTAACTATCAATGCACATTCAGCCAATCCTTCGGAATTTTGCACATCCTTGTAATTTTGACCAATCATGGCAACTTTAAAGCAACTTTGAGAAATGACAGCACTTTTCTGTGTTGCCTCATAATACATGCATCGTGAAATCTGCATCCATGTTTCTGATAAGAAACATGCAGAAACGGAACCTGGATAATACTGAACGGTAGTCAACAAAAGATTCAGGGATTTAGGGGAAATCTCTGTGTGCAAAGGATGAGGCTGAAGGTCAAACTGGATACTGGTGATCTTGGGACCGCACTGCATCAAAACCAGACATGATTCTCTACTGGAAACCACTGCATGGACTCAGGAAGACTTCCAGAAATCACTGTCTGAGTACACAGTTCACAGTGACTCAGATTGATGGATCATTGTGCAGAACTTAGCAGCAAGCTATGGAGCCACGTCATTTGAATCTTCAGGCCTTGCAGATTTCAACAAGTCGATGATAAACCACATCCTGCATCCATCACAACAGGTTGGCTTCACAGAAGAAGAGTCCAGCTGCTGAACTGGCCTGCCTGCAGTCCAGACCTTTCACCAGTACAAAACATTTGGAGCATCATGAAAGCAGAAATTCAGCAACCAAGGTCCAGGACTGTAGAGCAGCTAGAATCCTGCACCAGACCAGAATGAGACAACATTGCTCTTCTAAAACTTCAGCAATTGGTCTCCTCACTTCCTAGATGTTTACAGACAGTTGTTAAAAGTAGAGGAGATGCTACATAATGCTGAAGATCACCCTGGGACTACTTTTTACAGACGTGTTGCTGCCATCTGATTTAAAAAGAGCTCATATTTTCCATGAAATGATAAAATGTCTCAGTTTCAGAGTCTGATATGTTGTTTATGTTCTTCTGGAACTCAAATATGAATTGGTGCGATTTGTAAATCATTGCATTCTGTTGTTATTTACATTTTACACAGCATCCCAACTTTTTGGGGAACTTGGTTTATACAGAAAGACATACAGAAACGTAGCAGCAGCATGCCCATTAACACAAAGATAAAACTCACCACTGCAGAGCCATCCACACATCAGCATCAGCAGACCACACAGAGGAAACATCTCTTCAACTCTGATTAAAACAGAGAGCTTCATTCATAAGCAAAAACAATGTCCAGTCTGACAACTTTACAGTTGTGGGGGAAAAAATCTGACCTTTTCAACAATCAGAGTTTTAAATCCAACATCTGAGACTAAAACATCCCAAAGTGATTCTTCATCAGGTGAAGCTGCTGACTGAAGCTTCCTCTTTCAGGCTTCAGAGAAGATGGCAGAGATACAACTGAGGTGGTTCTTACCCTGAAATGTTCATGAGATTAAAGATCCTGAGGGGCAGAGATGATGCCCCGACCTCGTATGTTTCAAATAACAGCAGCTGCTTGCTCTCACTTTACAAGACAGGCTTTAAATCTCAAATGATACCTTCAAGTGCAATGGGTAATATCTGTGTTACATGGAACATATAGCTGCTGTAAAAACAGAGAGGGAGGGGTCCTGGTGACCTGCTTTTGCTTGTTGCTCTTCACCTGAATGAACCAAATTAAGTTTTTGTCAAATACAAAAAATGTGTTTATCTAATTTCAGTTAATTCTCCAGGTTAGTTTGAACATGACCCACATCTGTCCACATTTGCTTCTTCTCTGATCCTACACAGATCTGTCGACATGAACCATGCAGAAGCAAACTCAGGGTAAAACTGTCCTTTAGTCCAGCTGCATGCACACAGCAACCGGACACCCTGAGGCACGTGGCAGGATTCCTGTCTGAGGATACCATTCAGAGAACATGTGGAGAAGTGGTGAAGGTATGTGGTTGACAGTGAGGAAATCTGAACTTGGTCCAGACATAAATATGTCATTTTGGTTGAAACGATGAGTTTAAAAGGTTCAATAAACACCTAAACAAATGGAATGACATATGACAGGAATCTGAGAGTTAAATGCTGGAGTTCATGAAGAGCTTCAGAGGATCGTGGAAGTCATGTCCATGTTTCACTTTCCTCCTGCAGTAGATCCTTAATGTAAAAATAATAATTAATGTTGGCGTTCTTCCGCTCATGAAGCTGCACTGAGCTGCTGTACAGCAGGAACAGAGGTTATGTCATTACTGCATAGATCATATCAGCTTTCTGAAACCTGAGAGCATACAGTACACTGCAGCCCGGAGGTGTGGACGCCACTGTCACATGTGACCACAGTGACACTTTCTAACGATGCGTTCAGCTTCCATAGGAAAAATCTGAACCAAAAAGTGAAAAATATTAGGAATTATCCCCCAAAAACCTCACTTCTATTAGTGACCTAATTCACCTGAACATATATATGCTTCTCTGATCCTCAGATCAGAGGAAGTTCAGACCACAGATGTTAAAACATGGAAGTTGTTCACCATGCAGGGAGGGTTCCACCCTCTAAGCACAAAGAAGGAGGCCGAGGACCATTGAGCATCAGGGTCCCTATCCAAGACGAAACATCCAAGCTCCATGAATACATCATGAAGATGGCCCTGAGGGATGAAGCCCTGAGAGAATGCCTTAGGCAACGGAACCTGGAGGAAAACCTTTATGGGAGGACAAGCCCCTGCATGGGATGTAACAGATAGCCGAAGTGTTGGAACAAATCCAAAAAAAGGCTAGAGAGGGCTGGACTGAAGGACAGCACAGAGGCGCTGACCATGGTATATATAACCAAGTAGCCAGGGATAGTGTACAGAAACATCAGTGCAGGATATGGACTGGAGACCCCTAGGTCAAAATGGGAAACACCTCCCAAGGTGGTGGAGAATGAGAGGGCTAAGATCCTGTGGGACTTCCAGTTACAGACCGACAAAATGGTGGTGGCTAACCAACCGGACATTGTCATCATGGATATGCAGCAAAGGAAAGCCGTAGTAATCAATGCAGTCATCCCCAACTATGGAAATATCAGGAAAAAGGAACACGAGAAACTAGAGAAATACTAAGGACTCAAGGAAGAGCTGGAGAAAGCCTGGAAGGTGAAGGCAACAGTATCAGAAACATCAAACATCTCCATCCAGAAGAATGCAGTTTTAGGAACAGCTAAGATACTGCGTAGGAGCTTCAAGCTCATAGGACTCTGGTAGACGACCAGTCTGCAGAAGCTAAAGCTTTTAATCCCAGTATAAACCAGCCTGTAGCAGCTGAAGCTTTTAATCCCAGTCATCATGCAGACATGATGTTATCAGCATAGCCTCAGTTGTCAGATTATGAGACTAAAATGAAGTAAAATGAATGTATCAATAGAAAGCCAACCAGAAGAAGAAACCAGAATTTATTACTACTTTGTAGAAATAACACACAGATCAACAGTGACCGAGCCTTTTCTCATCTGCATGTCATTCTCTCAAGCCTTGGCTTTCATTCATTTCCAGTTATTTCTGCTACTATTTACCCGGTATCCTCACAAAACCAACTCCAACTCAGCTGCTTTTTGGCAACACTGTGCATCAAAAACGTCTTCTTGACTTTATTCCAGTCATAGAGGACTCCCCCCCCCTCCCCAACCCCCCATGATACCCTTCCCCACCAGGACCAAAATCCTTATTCAGGATATTTGGAAACTGGACCTTGGCTGGGGTGACCATATTGAGCCTCAGCATCTAGGAGACCAGTGGTTTACTTGGGAAGCAGAACTCTCTATCCTTCCACTCCTGCACTTCTCGAGACCCTACTTTTCAGCTTGTACTGATAAAATCTCTGCCACCCAAGAACTCTACGTATTTTGTGATGCGTCAGAGAGAGCTTATGGAGCTGTGGCTTACTTCCGTACCACATATGACCATGGTAGGTCTAGAGTAGCACCAAAGAAACAGCTGTCAGTGCCCAGACTGGAGCTGAGTGCCGCCCTCACTGGTGCACAGATGGCAAGAGTGATCCAAATTGAGTTCACCCAAGAGATCAATCAGACTTTCATTTGGTCTCAATGTGTTGTACTGGGTAAGGGCAGAATCTTCCCGGTACAAGGTGTTCATTGGGACTCGTGTGGCTGAGATTCAGTACCTGACCGATGGGGTTAATTGGAGATATGTAGACTCTGCTCAGAACCCGGCAGATGACCTTACTAGAGGTTTGACCCTAGCCAAACTGACACAACCAAATTGGTGGATCTTCGACTCTGCCTTTTTGTTTTAGCACCCAGATCAGTGCCAGCAGCCCCTGTGCTTGCAGATGAACCGGACGAGATTGAGTTAAAGAAGTCAGCTTTTATTGGAGTCACTTCCCTTATAGCAAACATCCAACTACCAGATCCAGGTCAATGCCATTCTTGGAATAAGCTCATGCTGGTCACCGTTAGGTCCTTTCGTGGGGCGGCTGCATCCAATGACGATACATCTTGTGCGGCTGCAGACTTCATTGAAGTAGAACGGTTGCTTCTTGCTCATGCTCCACACGTTCTATGCTGTAGTTGTTGCATCGCCTCAGGAAGTCCAGGAAGTAAACCCAGGCAGTCTGGACGATCTCCAACTGCTTGTCCCGGCTGGTCTGCTTCGTGTGCAGAGCTCCGAGCAGGGAGGCAGCAGCTGGCATTCCCTCCCAGAGGAGGTGAAAGCTCTCAAAGCAAAATGACCTATACCAGCCGACAGCCATCTTGCTTGCCTTGACCCAGAATACGATGAGGTCACAGTTCACAGGTCTCATCAGAGTTGAAGGGAGAATGAGGCATGCTGAAGACCGGGATGTAGAGACTATTCACCCAGTCATCCTTGACCCAGGGCATACCACAACTGAGCTAATAATTCAAGACTTCAACCAACGTTTGCTCCATCCTGGCAAGGAACAGGTCTTGTCCGAACTCTGGCAATGGTAGTGAGTGCTCTGCGGCAGAGAGGCTATCCGAAAACTTCAATATGCATACAGAGAGTACCAACATTGCTGTGCAAAGCCCATCATTCCAAAAATGGCTGACTTGCCACCTAGCAGACTGCGCCTATACAAGCCCCCCTTCTACTCTACAGGGATGGATTGTTTTGGCCCCTTTGTTGTCAAAATTGGAGAAAAGATGAGGAATCCTGTATAAATGCATGACCACCAGATGTGTACATAAAGATCTACTGTAAGCCATGGAACCCCAGCTGAAGGAGCAACTGGCCAGTAAACAAATGACATTTCACTTCAATCCACCCAGCGCTCCCCATTGCGGGGGGACATGGGAGTGAGAAGTGAAATCAGTAAAGACAGCCTTCAAAGTGATCCTGAAAGAACAGTCAGTACCAAAGGAAGTTCTGTATACTGTCCTTGTGGAATGCCAAACCCCTAAGTTACATATCATAAGATGTAGCAGATCCTGACCCTTATAACACCAAACATACTTCTAATGGGACGAAAGGACTCCCCATTACTGCAGGCCTTCTATGATTCCCACAACCTACTAGGAAAGTGACGATGGAGGCATAGCCAGGTTCTTGCTGATCGCTTCTGGACAGCATTCATTCTCTTTTGCTTTACAGGACTGCAGGAATGCCAAAAATGGAGAACCGATAGCCCAGGACTTACAGCTAAGCAAGTCCAATTGATAGTGGACCCACAACTATCACAGGCTCAGTGGCCTGTGGGCATTGTGATAGAAGATTTTACTGATGCAGATGGATGAGTTTGGATCGCTAATGTCAAGGTCAAGGACAGAACTTTCATCCACCGGTTGCTCGGTTAATAAAACTTCCCAAGATTGTGGATGATTATCCAAGCTTTATGCCAGCCTTCCCAACTAATTATAAATGTCAAGGGTTACATTTGGGGGCGGCTATGTCTGGAAGCCTAACAGGACACCTTGTGGTTGAGATGTAAACTGCAGAAACAAAACATAATTGGTTGTCTTCCTCAGCTTCAGTGTAGCAGAGTGAGTTGACAGTTAACGAGGTAATTAAGCATGAGCTGCGACTTGACTGTGTTTATGAATAACTTGTATTAAGATTACCAACAGATTGAGTGTTCTTTATTTCATCTGATTTATTGTAAATACAATGTATGTGATTCAGTGCCTTTATGGTAGTTTGTAAGCAACTAATCATGTCCTTGTCAGTGGGCTATTAGCATGTAGCTGTATGCTTATTTGAGAGCACAATGTGGCAGTTATTTGTTACTTGACTTCATTGCTTCTAACCAATATTCAGGACTGTTCAGATGGTTCTTGTGAATAGCCATATTAATGATGTTAGGTTTAGAGAAATTAGTTAATTACCATGCCAACTTATATTTGATTTCATACTGTAAATTACTATCTTTAGTTGTTTAATCCTTCAAAGAACTGTATGAAACTTTATTCAAGTTTGGTTTCAATGTGTATTATCATCAAATATTATTCTGTGCTTCCACCTTATTGATATATGAATAAAATTATCAGGATGCTCTCAGTAAATCAGTATGATTACTAAAAGCTGGGAGGAACTCCTGAACACAACTGAGCTTCTTCAGGTCCGACCTGGTGATCAGTCCAATTGATCGTCAACAAATACACGGAAAAAGATGTAGAGGATCATGTTTATTAAAGGTAGTTAATGACAGCAAGAGCATTTCTTCTAAATACATTTTTGAAAGCTGCTGAACACCCAGAGCCTTCTTTTTGATGGTCCACACTGAGCCACCATGTGTTTACATTCAGATCCCACAGGTTCTGACCTCTGATTACGTTCTGAGGAGATGAAGCAAACAGAACTGCAGAGCCGTGCAACATTCAGGTGTTGTGGGACGAAAGCAACAGCTCAGTCAGCTGAAAGCTTCTGTCTGTTTGAGCATTTCTATTATCAAATGTTTTAACTTTTTCCACCAGATATCACCAGAACTGAAAAATCCTGCAGAATCTGAGTTCATGTTTCTTTCACTTTATCCTCCAAAATCAGTAACAGAACCAGAATCTGATCCCAAACATTTACAGAGTTCATGTTTCCTTCAGTTCAAACACGTCTAAACACCACACCAGGAAGCTTCCGTGTCCTGCCTTTCCCATGGCAGTGAAGGCAGCACCTGAACGCCATCTGTTCTTTTGTTTTTTTCTTTTTTAAAAGATTTTTTTAAACTGCCTATGAGATGCTGCCGTGTCTTCAGGCGCCTCCTCAAAAGTCCAAAAACCACCTGGGAGCTCTCCGAACTCCTCCACGAATAAATGTTAAGGCCGAAGCTCTGCCTCCTCTTCTTCACTGCTCCACCCCCCCGGGGGCGTAGTCGGGGCGACGAGTCTGGATTATCTTTGGCCGTGGGGTGCGAGGCTTGTCATCCTGGTCGCTGTCGTCAGGAGCTGAGCTGTTGCCACGCTCATCCTCACACACATGGACAACCACGCTGGGGGTGGTGGGCGTGGCTGTTTGGAGCTCATACTTATCTCCTAGGAGACACATGACTAAGGGTCAGAACACACATTCACAGAACATCTGGTCCACAGTCCCATAATGAAGAAGCTGAACTCCTAATGGTCTTCCTGACAGTGACTACTGATCTGGTGGGATACACACCTGGTCCCAGTTTGGAGATGGCACACAGCAGGTCGTAGTTTATAACTGGGGTGGCGTCCTGGGACTGCTCCCAGCCAACTGGAGGAGACGCAGGAGGGGAGATCAGGAACTGCTTCTCAGGCTTGGGGGGCTCCAGGCGAGGACTGCCAATGTGGACAGACTGCAGGACAGAAGAGGAAGAGGAGGGGGAGGAGGAAGGTGGAGATGAAGAAGAAAAAGAGGTATAACTGAGTGTTGATCACTGAAGGATATAGCACCAAAGTTCTAATTAAAGCAGCTTCATCCTGGAAACAAAAGGTTTTAAACAAATATTTATTAATAATTAGTGAAATTATTCAATAATAAATTAAAAATGCTGGCCACGATGGTCTGTCACTGGGAGGAAGCTCAGGGAAGGTTGATCTACTGATCAGTGATCAGGTTCTTGCTAATCTATCATCTGCAGATCTGTGATCTCCTAATTAAAGATCTACATATGTGATCCACTACATATCTGTGATCCACTAATCAATGATATATTGATGTGTGATCTACTAACTGACTGTTCTCCATGAGATTAACATCCACCATGAAACTTGTGGTTACCTGAGCAAAGTAGAGTCTCATCTCTTTGCCGTTGAAGTCCGTTTTGTGCAGTCTGAGTCGAGCTTCAGCTGCAGCCAGAGCGTCACTGAAGCTGATTCTGACTCGCCGGAAAGACCTGAAGTACTGGAACTGGACCTCTGGGTCGAAGGACCGGAACAAGGACTCAAAGCTAGCCTGCAGGACACAATGGGAATATTCGCTTTCAGCATTCAGCACACAAGTTTCAGTGGCGTCTTGTTTTAGTTTCATATTTCAATAGGGCTGCTGAACTTAGTCTATTAAATAGACTAAGTAAAACGACTGTAGAATCTTGCATCCCATTTCTTGGACCTATAGACCAGGGCTACTCAATTCGGTCCTTCGAGGGCTGCAATCCAGTAAGTTTTCCATGTATCCCTGCTTCAACACACCTGAATGAAATTAAATGGACCTAACAGCCAATCAAGTTCTACACAATGTCTCGTTAATTTGAGTCAGGTGTGTTGAAGCAGGGATACATTGAAATCCTGCTGGATTGCGGCCTTCGTAGGACCGAACTAAGTGGCCCTGCTATAGACCTAACTGGTCTTGGTATAAAAGGGACTCCACCCAGACTGGCAAAAGCCTGAAGAATACTCAATAAGCTTCAGAAAGTGGGGAAGGAATACAATGACAGTAAAAAGACTTGTCCACGGTAGGCTAAAAATAAAGTTCAGACTGGCTCGTTTAGGTCGATCAAACACTGGAAACAAACGTAAATGCCAGTGTGCTTTTATGCTGCTAGGCAACTGATTTAAAATTTGGTAGGCTAGATTTATGTAAGCTTGTGTTGACATCATAACATCTTTTGAAATTCACTCAGTCTGAATATATTGTTGATTTTGGGAAACTGTCAGTTATAATGGAGCCTGACGACTTAATCATCAACAATCAGGACCAGGACCCAAGATGTTTGTTTTACTTCCACAAAGTAAAGTTTGCCCACTTTGGTTCTGATTAAACTGGTGTGAACATAGGGCAGTTCCCCAGAAAGCACTAAGGTTCTCAGACTCGATAATGGACCCGGAGCCAGATCTGTGTCTGTTTAAAAGCACTAATACTGTCCCCAGCAGAGCTGTGTTTACTGGCCCCGATTTCCCTTTTAAGAAAATTTATGCTCTATACTAAAGACTTTCATCCGTCTTCTTTGTCCTACACATGCAAAATTTGGTCCATTTACAGATCTCTTGCAGATGTGTAGCCTGATGCAGCAAATGGAGCAATACCACTGCAAACCATGGGCGCAGCATTGAGCAGTATAGCTAATGTGCGACCATCAAAATGAACAAAGCAGAGGCTGTCATATTTAATAACCAAATAGACCACCACCGTCTAATGAAGTGGTGGTCTTATATAATGTCTCTTTCTGAGAATGTACATTATCATGATCTCCTCCATTGTTGCTATGTTTACTGTTATCTGAAACTGATGTCAGCACTCTTGAGGTGAACTCTGAACTGCCCTCTTGTGGACGTATTACCAAACAACAATACCAATGTAAGGGACATGGAGTACAAGGGCAGTGATGTCTGAAATGGACAAGCTTTTCCTGGGTTTTCAACAATCATAAAAATTAAATGATCTGATTTTTTTTGTTCCTTTGCAGTTACTCTTGTGCTGTTTTCAGTAGCAAATCGAGCTCCATTGGCATGCTGCAGACTCCTCCCACAGTCCTGACCACTTTGGATTTAATCAACGCGAGTTGCAAACACCTCTCAAGTTAGACCGAAGAGTCGCGACTAAATAATCTACCAGCTCCCAGAGAGACAAAGAGATAACAAACATTATAAACAAACATAATCTTTTTTTTTCTCACCAAAGACCAGTGCTCAATTAACACAGTGACCAATGTGGAATTTAAGAAACTCAACACTTTGGACAAACGGTATCACTGCTATCTCGTTACCATTTTAGCCGCATGTCTCTCCCTGCCCTGTATGATGAGGGTCGTGAGGCTGTTGTGAAGGTCGTGGCTACAGTCCAATGTTTCGCCACCACTACGGACCTGTGGTCAAGCTGCACCATAGAGCCGTATATAAATGTCATGCCAAATTTCATTGACGCAAATTTCAACATGAAAAATGTCTCCAACATGACGAAATGTCTCCAGACTACTTTTTTCCAGATCCCACCGGGCAGAACATAGCTGCTGGTCTGAGACAAACAATAGCTATATGAGACCTGAGTGGAAAAAAACTAGTCTGTATTACCCATAGACTGTATATAAAAGATGGACGGAGCCTCCGTGACATCACCCGTAGGTTTCTGAAGAGCTAAACTGAAGCTCACTGGGCGGCTCCCACCGTTGCCATCTTGGCAGCGTCACGGGGGTCGTCAATCATGGAAGATCCAAAAATGGGCAAAGAGGTGGAGCTCAGAGGTGGATTGTGAAGGTGGGGGTGGATGATTGACAACCATCAAACTCCGAGCTGCCTGTAGCTAAGAGCTAATCAAGCTAACCTCGAGCAATGGTAGCTAACCAGCTAACGGAGGTAGGCGGGCTAAAGCTGAGGCGTGCTGTTAGCCGGCTAAAAACCGCGGTTGTGCTGCACTCTTTCTTCTTGCCGCGGCTATTGGATACCAGCCAATCAAAAGAACATGCCCCTAATTATGCCGGATTTCAAGATTAAAAAAACATCAAAAAGGATCAGTTATAAAAAAAATTCACCCCCCTCACAGCTGTCATGAAGGTAAACTAGACTAATTAATCCTAAAATGGTTTTCTGGTTTGTTAAACATGTTTATTTTTGCTGTGAAGTTGGCCTTTTTAACATGGGAGTGTATGGGGATTTGCTCTTTTTTGGAGCCAGCCCCTAGTGGATGAGGGAGGAACTGCAATTTTTTTGCACTTTCCACATAGGCTTCACATTTTACTGGCAAAGGTTGCCGCTTGGTTTTACTACAGACAAAACTTCAAATCTCACACTGGCTGTCTCTCTCTCTAGATCGACAGACGGACAGACAGATAGAATTTACATTATTAAAGTGTTAAATAATGTGTTAAATAATAGAGATCTCAATTTCAATCAAAATAATTGTGATTATAATCTTTGCCGTTATCGAGCTGCCCTACTTTCAATGTCCAGAGGAAGCCTGTGAAGCACTTGTAAAATTTCCTTTCCTCAAAGCTTTTTTCTTATTATTGATGAAGATGGAAAAGGATGACACAAATTCCGCAGTTTCCTCCTCTTTCTCTGAATCTCTTTCCTTCAGCTCTTCTTTCAGTTCTGATAACTGTGAGTAAGACGGGCTGATCGTACTCTGAACGCAAGCTCTGTTACAGGGTCATAGATACTGTATGTCCTTTAATCTGTGCACACACACACACACACACACACACACACACACACACACACAGTATGCTGTGATGCTTGTTGGGTCAGTGTGAACACATCAGGACTAACTGATGACTTTCCTCCATGATGATGATGTCAGCAGAGGTTACTTCCTGTCTAAGGGCTGATCTCTCCTGGCTGATCATTTTTCTACAATTTTTTTTTTTTTTTTTTTTTTACAGGAAGTTGGTCGAAGGTTCTGCCACAAGTCAGGTGATGCAGTGATTCCCAACCCTGGTCCTCAAGGCACACTATCCTGCAGGTCTTAGATGTCTCCCTGCTGCAACACACCTGATTCACATTAAATGGATCTCTTACAAGTTCTGTATAAGTCTGCTAATGAGCCATGGATTTGAATCAGGTGTGTCATAGCAGGGAGACATCTAAGATCTGCAGGATAGTGTGCCTTGAGGACCAGGGTTGGGAATCACTGAGGTATGGACCTGACAACTGAAGATGAAGGTGAGCTCCAAGAGTCAAGTACAGCAACACACCTGAAGAGGATGTGGGTGGAGCCACAGAGAGACCGCTGTCTTACCTGCGCCTCAGGTCGAGTGAACACTTCCTGGTTGGTCACCGAGGCAACCAGGCAGAAGCGGTTACATTTGGTGGTTTTGATGTGCATGATGGGCAGTCCCGGAAGTTGGAACCTTTTCCACCTAAGAGGAGAGGTGAGGACCCGTTGGGGCGCCGAGACCGGCTTCGACTTTGCGAAGGACGACGGGGGTGAAGAGGAAGGGGGGAATCGGGGGGGTCGGAGGAGCGTTGCCTTCCCCAGGGTGACAGACAGGCAGAAGTAGCAGAAAGGGTCTGGTATATATCCTGGATCTCAGAGCAGCAGCAGGTCTTCCTCTGTCCTCAGGATGAGAGTCCTGACCCACATTTCAAGGTTACAGATCCTAAGATCCAGAACGTTCTCCTCCGGTTTGAGCCTTCAGTCCAGAATCTTTACGTCGCTTTGGCTGCACAAACCAGAGGAATTTTCCAGAGATTTGGGTGTGGAGAGCTGGAAATGTCATTCAACTGCCTCTAAGCTCTCTCTCTCTCTCTCTCTGTCTGTGTCTCTCGTCCTGCACAACAGCCACTTAAATGAGCTCCTGCCAGCCGATGACGCACTACCCACAATCCCCTCCTCCCCTCAGCTCTTCCTGCTCCCATTCATCTGTTCTTCCACTGCAGACCAATCAGCGCAGGAGGAGGGACGACCGGTTCTCCTCCTCCTGACACATACCGACTACCGCTGACTAACCACACAGAAACAATGTGTGTGTTTGTGTGGAAAATAATGACATCACCAGCAGAAAGCCGACTGACGTTGATCTGAGCTGCATTTAAACAGAAACTGTTGAAGGAAAATATGAGACTCTCTTCCCGGTGCAGATGTATCACCTGACATGAGCAAAACAGAGGGAACAAAAGGAGGAGTGGAAAGACAGGAGAGGTTGGAAGAATTCAGGATGGACACGTAGGGATAAGAAGCAGGAGGAGGGAGGAGGTGCTGATGGAAACTATGCTCTTTGATAACATGCTTTATGAGGTATTAATAGCAGAGTGCTGCAAGTGGAGGGAGGCGTGTCTCTGTGTGTGTGCAGCTGGAAAAACACCATTAGGCCATGCATGTACGATCTGATTGTGTGTCTAGAAGAAGGTCAGCGAGGAAAATATGTTTTCCCTTCACAATTTCATTTAAAGAAAAACCAGTTTGATGTTTCAGCAACTCGTCCAGGTTCATCACAGTGTGTGTGAACAGGAAGAGCTTCTTCAGAGATCTCGAACAGGAAGCGGTTCCTCTGGTAAAACGTTTCCTCTGATGTTTTAAACAGGAAGCTCAGGCACATCGAACAGGAAGCATGTTCTTGTGGGTTTAACAGGAAGCTCAGGCACATCGAACAGGAAGCATGTTCTTGTGGGTTTTGAACAATCATTTTTTAGATAGTCAAGGACAAAAGAAAACCTTGGATTAAACTGCAGTGTGATTGATGACATCTGTTAAAAACTCAAACGTTTCAAATGTTTTAATAAATTTCGTACTTGAGAAGAAAAATATTACTTTACAGAAATTCATCCATCCATCCATTTTCTTCCGCTTATCCGAAGTCGGGTCGCGGGGGCAACTACCCAGACTTCCCTCTCCCTGGCCACATTCACCAGCTCATCCGGAGGGATTCCGAGGCGTTCCCAGGCCAGCCGAGAGATGCAGTCCGTCCAGCATGTCCTAGGTCTTCCCTGGGGCCTCCTTCTGGTGGCATGTCCTCGGAACACCTCACGAGGGAGGCGTCCAGGAGGCATCCTGACCAGATGCCCGAGCCACCTCATCTGGCTCCTCTCAATGTGGAGGAGCAGCGACTCTACTCTGAGCCCCTCCCGGATCACAGAGCTTCTCACCCTATCTCTAAGGGAGAGCCCGGCCACCCTGCGGAGAAAACTCATTTTGGCTGCTTGTATTTGCGATCTTGTTCTTCGGCCACTACCCACAGCTCGTGACCATAGGTGAGGGTAGGAATGTAGATCAACCGGTAAATCGAGAGCTTTGCCTTTTGGCTCAGCTCCCTCTTCACCACGACAGACCGATGCAGAGTCCACATCACTGAAGACGCCGCACCGACCCGCCTGTCGATCTCCCGCTCCATCCTTCCCTCTACGACTCACCCATAAAACCCTCTGCATCGAGAGAGACCCCACCCACCCGTCACACGACTTCTTCAGCCTGCTGCCATCAGGAAGGAGACTGCAGAGCCTGCAGACCAGGACCAGGACCAGCCAACTGAGGGACAGTTTCGTCCAACAGGCTGTCTGGATGCTGAACTCTCTCCCTGCTCTGCCCCCCTATCACACACCCCGGACTATGACGCCCCCCCCCAAGCAACACCTGAACTTTTTACACCATCAGGAACAAGCACACAGCCACTTTAATCACTTAACCAGACCATGAGTTAACCCAGTCTGCTTTGTTCACTAGAACCATAAACATATAATTTACTGACTGTTATTTGTCCTGTTTATTTATTATCCTGTTTTATTTGCTCGGTGACAGTACTTGGTTTGTTTATTGGCTTACATTCTTGTATTCATGCACAGAGATTCAAGGGAACCGTGATTTTAATCTTCTGGTTGTCCTGTATGTGCTGCAGAATTGACAATAAAGCTGATTGACTAAAGTTCAACATTTAAATTTAAAAACAAAGCAGTGCTTCATGCTTACAGACCTGAGTGTTTAGTCACTGGATTATTATTTGATCAGATAAAAGGGTTTCTGATCTGATTAATCAGTGGAAGAGTAAACATGTCAGAGCTGTAAATCCTTTCATACAGTTCAGGTCATGTGATCACCGTCATGGATCTGCTCAAAAGTTTCCTGGATATCAATTTCTCCAAAGGTCCTGATCGCCTGACTTCCAGTGATCACATCTCAGAGAGATATGGTTTCCCAGACACTCTGATATTTGAAAACATCCACACAGTCCTGACTGGACTCCCGGTTCTGTTCCAGTTTTGTTCCCGACTGTGAGGTGGGCTTTAACCCAAACCCGAGCTGTGAAAAGACGCCGTTCGGTTAGAGAACAGTTGGGAATGAGCCCATCATAAACTGTCTGACTAACACCTCCACAAACAGGTGAGCAGCTGAGTGCACATGTGAACATACACTGAGATGAACTTTGTCCTGTGTGTGTGTGTGTTGATGGAAAATGTATGCATGTGGAAAATAAAGTGTTATGTTGAGGTGACTCTCATGTTGCGTGCTGGTTGTTGATGTTAAACATTGCTGTGTGTGTTCAACCTGCAGGGACACATGAGCATTAACCAGCCTAGAACTTTTTCCATCCTCATGTTTTTGGTTCATCTTCCCATATTTTTCCATTTGCTCACAAGACAGACGGCCAAACAACACACACACGAACACACACAGCGGTAAGTCAGCTGCTGTGATTTTTTCCCTCTCGGGTTCTGAAGTGAAACTTCCACAGCTGTTCTAGTAACTGGAGTGATGTTTTTCCTGAGAACTGACATGTAAATATGTCTTAGCATGCAGTCAAATTTAATTTGGCAGAACTTTCCAGTCTAAACTAAGCTGGGAAACACCTAAAACTTAAAGAACTGGACCTGACCTAATAATACTTGTAGGGAAGTGAGTCTGCATGTCAGATTTCATTTAAAAGCACGGTTGAGAAAAGTTTTGCACAAGCTGAATGTGAATAAAAACACTTAAAACACAGTCTAAATAAAAAGTAAAATTAAGTTCAAATAAACGTAAAGATATCAAATAAAAACTGTGCTTGCACAATAAAAACTAAACTATGCTCCTCCTCAAGTTTCAGGCTACATCCACACAGAGACGGGACTGATTTTAGTTTTAAAAGATAGAGTGACAGACAAATGTTTGTCCACATAAAACCACTGAAAATGTTGCAGTACATCTGCCAGGCCTGTAGGGGCGCTGTACATGCCACAGATATACACCAACTACAGAGAACTAGACATGGAGCATTCAAATGTGAACAATATGTGGATATTCAGGTAATGTTTGCATGTTTTATATACTTATATGTAGACAGATTTGTTTATTGATGTGGATATTTAGGTTGTAAATATATTAGGATGGATAATTATGTAGTATGGACATTATGTACACAGATATATTGATGATGTGTGTAGAAAAAGTGTAGAATTGTGTAGAATTCCCAAAAAAGTATAAACTTCTTCTGAATCCTTTTTCAAACTTCTTCATATTATGATTTAATGATTATATTTTTTTTTCTTTTTATTATTATTATGTTTTAAAGTTAATTTATTCATTCAAATAAACTTGTGTAAGTTTTTTTTTTTTTTTTTTGTCTGCGGTGTTTGTGCATTTGGGTTAAGGGAGAGGAGGGATTATGGCATCATTGGTTCAGGAAACAATCTGTATGGGGTGCAAACACAAAACCGAAACCGTAGCATTTACTTTGGGACCCAGTTATAAAACTTTGGGTTTTCAGGTTCCCAAAATGCCAGTTCCATGTGGAAGAAATGATATGAAATGATAAAAAGCCTAAACTGTTGCATGTGTGGAGACGCTGCTGTGTCATGATAAGGCTCCATCACCTCCACCGTTTGGTCTGGATCTTGGAACATCTAGGAGCAGCTGGTTAATTTTCTCTCTTTAACAGAATGCATCATGTGACCAACCCACCCTCAGAAACCGGATTCAATAAATCAGACTATAGATGCCATAATGACCTCTGAACTCTTCCGTAACTGCGTCTTTATCTTGTTTGTTGTCTGTGAGCTTCCAGGAATTTAAAACAGATATTTGTCTTCTCTGTACCGACTGCTTCTATTCCTCCAACCACAAACATCAGGATAAATCCTCTTCTTGTACTTTTAGGTGGATTCTGGTGCATTCAGGGAAAACTGAAAGTCAAAACAAACACATTTTCCATTTGCATTG
Organism: Melanotaenia boesemani; assembly: GCF_017639745.1. NCBI lineage: Eukaryota > Metazoa > Chordata > Actinopteri > Atheriniformes > Melanotaeniidae > Melanotaenia > Melanotaenia boesemani. The sequence goes on along the minus strand of NC_055705.1, from coordinate 7,630,067 downwards.
AAACTTGCTTGTTTTGTGTTTCTTCAGGATGGTTGGAAAGATTTAGAAGAATGTTTCTGGTTCATCTATCTGTTCATGTTCATGAAACATATTCAGGATCGGTTACTATCTAAGAAATTGATTGTCAGATACTAATCGATTCTAAAATTTAGTATCTAGTTAGATATTAATTACCATGGCTATCAACCACTTTGTCGTTTGCTGGTTCATGGAAAAAACAGCCATCTCTACTCATTTTAAACAGGCATTGCAGCGGGCAGCTTCTCCCTGAAGGACCCATTGTTTACGCTGTTGCCAACTTGTCACTATAATTAGCAAATTTTTAGAACTCTGTAGTGGCACTTTTTTTTTTAAAAAAGTGACAAATTTAGCGACTTTTTCTGGCGTTATCGGAGACTTTGGAACCGACGTGAAAACATTCATTGTTTACGCTTCTCAATGACTCGCGGACGCTACTGCAGGCCCCGCCCCCGTCCAGAAGGGTTCACAAGAGGCTCAACCTCGAGCTGCAGAAGACCTTCTGCTCCATAACCAGCCTGAAAACGAACTGCTACTGGCTGATTATGCCCTTGCTCACAGTCAGATACTATTGTTCTTTAATGTAGACAAAAACATTTAGAAAGTTAATCATTTTAACTGCTTTTAAATTAATTTAGTTTCATAAAATTTCAGTTTATTCTGTTGTTTACTTGCTACAAGTACTGTGAAGAAAAGGACACTTGGGAAACTAAATACAATAACTAGTGGTTAAAGGTTTTATTAGGCTATGTCCACATGGCACGGTTCAAGAGAAAGACTTCACCGTCCCCACAGAGCTGCTGTAGTACATACTAAAAGGCTGTGGGGGGCGCTAGAGTAACACTCCAAAGCTAGAACAAGACGTGGTGCGTGCACAGATAAAGGATTGCTGGGTGTTGCAGGAAATTTGCTTGGAAGAAAAGAAGAAGATGGCTGAAGATTCATTGTGAGGCAAAAAGAACATTTGAAGGCGTGGGTTGGGAATCGGTGCGTGTTCGTCACATTGACGTCATATTCTTCAGTTCTGCAGCTACGCAGACGGTAGAGGTTTCAAACCTATCCACCTTGGTACCTGGTTTCAGACATGAGGCTAATCCCTAAAGTTCTTATGTGGTTTTACTACAATTCGGCTCTGTGGGGACGGCCCCTCAGTTTTGTATTTTTTGCACCACAAATTTATTGAGAAGATCCAGATATCTGGCAACACATGATCCCAAACTGACCAATCACAAGGGAGTACTGCAGCGTAACTGTCTGCGTCTGCGTAGCAGGGGTGCACGTCAGGTCTGGAAGAGGTGCACGTCGAGCCTCTGCAGAGCTACGCTGAGCCTACGGTGGTTACGCAGACGCCGCGTGACCAAATTCGCCTTAAGAGGGGTTCAAACAAGAGCTTTTGGAGATTGCTTGATCTTCCCACTTATGTATGGGTTCTTTCCTGGCGTCCTCTCACAACCCAAAGTCAGATGAATTGATCACACCGTTTGTCTCTGTTGCGACATGTCCAAGCCTTTCACCTCTTAATTTCTGTGACAGGCTGCAGTAAAACACATGATCACAAAGAGTAAACATACTGGACCCTCATAATATAAACTCTGCTCTGTGTCTGCATCTTGATTGATTTTCCAAACCAGACACAGAGTCTAATGACTTTTTACAGCAGCTCACGCTTCAGAAAGACTGCAGTCCCATGACCCACAGGCCTGGCAATAAATACATGAGCTGTACTTCACGGTCTGCTTCAGTGCTGCTCCTCAGCAGGAAGCAGAAGAAAAAAACAACCTACAAGGAAATAAAATAGTGTCTCAGCAAAATATTTCTGGTTAACAGTCCGAATGTGTGCAACCTGTATTAAACACCTCACTCTGTACCATCTGAAGTTGGCTGTGGTGAAGCAGGTTAGGGTCAGACCCACCGACACAAACTAAACTCATGCACGTTCAGATCAGAATCAGAAGAAGTCATCACCTTCAGAGCTTACAAACATCCAAAGACGAGACAGGTTTAGGGAGTTTCAGTTACCTTCAGGCCACCGTCGTCGAACAGATCCTCCGGGACTTTACAGGCGATCAGCGCGTTCGGCAGGTCGGTGAACTGGACATCCACCGTGGCCGCCTCCTCCCCGCCGGTCACCGCCTGCTGCATCTCCAACTACCGTTTACTGAAATAAACATCCACATAAACAGAGACCACCTTCAGCTGCGGGTCTGAGGACGAGTTCTGCAGGGTTCTGACGGTACTCACCGACAAAAGGTGGAGGAGTTATTTCATGCTAAGCTGGGTTAAAAAGCTCTGTGGTTCCGTCCAAACAGCCGGCAGACCTAAGAGCGGTAAAGCTGCTCTAAGCTGCTAACAGCTGCTGCTAACAGGTGGACAGGAAAACAGCTGACCCGACCCCCGTCTGCTCTGCCTCTCCGTCTCTAAACACCACCCTGAGCTTCTAAACGTTGTCCGGAATTCGGGCGGATCAAGCTCCTCTACGGGCAGCAGAACCACGGTTTTCACAGGGGCAGTTAGCATAAGGCAGAGGAAACAGGAAGTGACGTCAGGTATAGCGTTTCCGGGTTGCTGAAGTTTTTTTTTTTTTTATTGAGAATTATACACGATACGTGACATACTCAAGACAATAAAGCAGATGAACATAATGATTGTAAACAAAATCATACCTCCTGGCTATAAAAAACAGAAGTTATATATACATATAAGTATATATATATTTTACAAATTATACACAAGTGCAATGGGTCTAAATTTCACAGTATTCCAATTGCTATTATATAACAGTATATGCCATTGCATACAAGAACCATGTCCATAAGCAGGTATAACAAAAAAGAAGAATAGATCACAAGAATTTAACACAAGATAACCAAAAAAGAAACCACAAAGAAAGAGAAAGAAAAAAGAGGGCATAAACGAAAATATATATCATTTTACTTAAATTATACAGAGAGGGCTATATTAATTTCGACAAGTGACAGTAAAGATCTCTAGCATGTGGTCTTTTAATCTTTTCCAAGGAGATAATAAACAGTTGTAGTTCCTGTGTAAATATAGACCATATAGGCTTAGATTTGCCAAATCTGCATTTATGTATATAAAATTTTAACATAATAATAAGGTTGTTAGTAATATATTCATGAGTTTTATTTTTGGATATTTATCCAAATAAGATAGTTTGGGCGGAGAAGGGGTCTATGTTTATGGATTTAGAGGTCAGGAGGTTATACAGAGAATCCCACAGTGTTTTAACAGATGGGCAGGAGAAAAATAAGTGGTCTGTTGTTTCAAGTTCATTGCATATGTAACAGTTGTTACCATCAATTTTAAATCTATGCCTTATGAAATCATTAGACGGATAGATATCATGTAAGGTTTTGAAGTGTACTTCTTTGTGTTTCGGTGGGAGAACAAACCTTAGAAATTTTGACATTAGTTTTGAATGATCTTTTTTCCCGAAGGTCTCCATAAATTTCCTTTTTACTCTCTCAGGATACATTTGTTTTGTTAAATGTTGTCTTAGGTAGCTATTGTTACAGTTTTTGTGTAGTAGATCCAATCCATCAATATTGATGCTCTGTAATTTAATTACTGGTTTGGATTCATAATTATTTTTAACGAGCTGGATAAATGCATTCGGAATTATATTAAGTATTTTGACATATTCACTTTTTGTACATGTTAGATTGTATTTATTGATAAAATCTTCATAAGTATAAATATTACCGCTCTCATCCAATAAATGACCTATTGACCAAATTTGCTTCTCCATCCAGATTTCCATAAACATGGACTTTCTTCTGTGTAGAACAACTCTGTTATTCCAAAATGGCACATTGTGGGGACTAAAGTTGTGTTTGTATGCTAATTTCCAGTTTAACAAGACCTGTTGGTAAAAGGCAGATAATTTTATAGGCAACTTAGGAATATCAAAATCGCATCTTAACAGGAATTCAACACCTCCAACTTTACTAAATACTAGGGATGGAACAGCAAACCAGATCTCCTGCTTATTTCTAATAAAGGATTGTAGCCATTTAAGTTTTAACACACCATTCATAATTTCAAAGTCTATTGCTTTGATTCCTCCATCTTCATAACTTTTAACAACATTTCCTTTTTTTATGTAATGATGTCTGTTTCTCCAAATAAAGTTAAAATTTAATTTATTGATTTCTTTAATAATTTTGGGGGGAATAGCTAAGGAGTATGCAGGGTAGATAATTCTAGATAAAGTCTCCATTTTGGTAAGAAGGGTCCTGCCAAAGATAGTTAGGTCCCTCTGTGACCAGTTGTTTAATATCAGTTTACATTTATTTAGATTATTTTCAATATTTAGTTTGACACTAATGCCTTCATTTTTTGTTACCCAAATACCCAGGTATCGAACCTCCAGTTTGACTGATATGTTATTTAGCGATGACTGAGGGCAACTATGGAGGCTCATCAATTCACATTTTTCCAAGTTTAGTTTTAGGCCCGAGGCTTTGGAGAACATTTCCACTGTTTGAATGGCTAGTGGGATCTGGTCTTTGTTTTTTAAAAAAATGGTGGTGTCATCTGCAAGCTGACTTATGATGATATTTTGGTTCATAATTTGAAGACCTTGAATACTAGAGCTGCTTATGAGGATAGCTAAGAGCTCTGTAACCGTGATGAACAGGAGTGGTGACACACTACAGCCTTGCCTAATACCTCTTTTAATGGGAAATCTTGGACATGTCCCTTCGCTTAAAGAGACGCAACTGTTAATATCTGTATACAACATTTTGATGACATCCAAAAACTTCCCACCAAAGCCTAAATGTTTAAGCGTTTCAAAAATAAAGGCATGTTCCATCGAATCGAAGGCTTTCTGAAAATCCAGAAATAAGATAAAGCCATCATCATCAATTAAGTGGGCATATTCAATTAGATCTAAAACTAAACGAATATTATTATGAATAGATCTACCTTTAAGAAAACCAGATTGAGTAGAACTAATAATATCTGATAGACCTTCTTTTAATCTAGCGGCTAGAACTTTAGTGAATATTTTATAATCTGTATTTAAAAGTGTAATTGGTCTTAGATTATTAAGGTATCTCTTACCTTTTCCTCGTTTAGGTATTAAAGTGATGACTCCCTGCTTCATTGTTGTCATTAGTTCTTTTTGCTTAATACTTTCCATAATTGCCTCAAACAACAACATTTTTATGTCTGCCCAAAAAAATTTATAAAAGTTAGCTGTTATGCCATCTGATCCAGGGGCTTTGTCTGATGCTATATTTTTTATAACACAGTCAAATTCATCTATTCGGAAATCTTCTTCACAAATATTTCTAAATGTCTCATTAATGGTGGGGATCTTATCTTGGATTCTTCTTAATAATGATTCTGAGTCTTGTTTTGAGTATGACGATGTAAAGAGAGTGCTGTAAAATTTCTTAACTTCTTCCGATATTTGTTTTATGTCTGAACATTCCTCACCGTTGAACATGAGATTGTGAATTGCATTTTTTTCCTGTCTTTGCTTTTCTAATTTGAAAAAATATGAATTTTTTTTTTCACCCTCCTCTATCCATCTTGCCCTTGAACGTATATAGGCTCCCTGTGCTTTATTTTGATAAAATTCATCCAATTTAGATTGTAAGATGTTGATATTTGTTTTGTCATCCTCATTCCAGTCAGATTTGTGGTAGTATGAGATTAAGTCTGAAATTAATTTAGTTTCTTCCAATTGTTTCTCTTTTTGTAATTTTTTACTATAGGAAATAGAGAATTTCCTTACCGAGAATTTGAGGAATTCCCATTTTTGTATAGCTGTAAGTAAATTTTCATTATTTTTAACATCTTCAATTATTTTTTTTATGTTTTCACTATATTCATCCTTTTTAAGCAAGTTGGAGTTAAATTTCCAATAACCTTTAAATTTCTTCCTATAGCCTTTTGTGGCTAGACGGAGGTTCACAATATGGTGATCACTTGAAGGACTACAGGAGATACTGGCCTCTGTACTGTGTTCAAGTATGGAGTCTGTAACTAACCAATAATCAATTCTTGATCTTGCCTGTCCATTCGGTTTAAACCAAGCATACTGCCTGATGTTAGGATTAAAATATCTCCAAGCATCAGTAAGTCTGCATTCATTCATAAAGTTTCGCATAACTGGATTTAAAGTTGCCTGTGAATATTTTGATGGGTATCTGTCCAGCCACTCATCTGGCGTTAAATTAAAATCACCCGCAACGGCAACATGTTGAGTGGGATAATTTTGTTGTAGCTTCTCAATGACTGATGTGACCTGCTGTAATAGCTGTTTGTTTTTCTGATCGTTATTGTATCCATAAACATTAACAACAATAAACAAACTGTTATCAATATCCATGACACATGCTGCCCAGTGTCCATCTTTATCTGTGTCCTGAGTTATAATCTTGCCTGGACATCTCCAAAAACAGATAGCTACTCCCGCACAACGGTTGGTTCCATGACTGAAGATTATTTTGTCGCCCCATTGTTGAGTCCAAAACTTCTCATCTGTTGATTCAGAATGTGTCTCTTGAAGAAAAAAAACGTTAGCCTTTTTCCCTTTGCAAAACAAAAAAACAGCTTTACGCTTTAAGGAGTCTTTGAGCCCTCTCACATTAAACGATGAAAAAGAAATCTCAGTCTTTAAATCTAACCCTGAATGCATTATAAACCATAACAATAGAACACACACACAGAAGAATATACCTTAGGTCCTAGGAGGTAGAGTAGTAACCTTTGAGATGAGTCCCATGAACAAACCGGTGTTTAATTTCTCCACTACGAATCTTCTACATAAATCAAGTATACTGCCATCATTTCAGTCTGAGATACGCTTTCCTTCAATGTAGGCAAAGGGTCCTCTGAAGCCAGCAGCCTTACCCTCCTTTCTTGCCTTCTCAATCCTCGGCCACAGCGCCTGCCTGGATCTCCAGTCCTCCTGGGTCAGGTCTTCTGCAAACCTAATTCCTTCTTCCTTGCAGATCCGTGAAGACTTTGTTTGCTTCCACACTTCATCTCTTACACTTCGCTTGGAGAAGAGGATTATTACTTGTCTGTGAAGGTTTTCTGCTGGCCTCCCCACACGGTGAACAACGTCAACGGCGTCTTCCATCTTTTCCGCCTGCTCCGGTAAAATTTTCTTTAACAGTTCCACAACTTCAGCCCTGATGTCTTCTTTGCCTTTTTCCTTTTTGCCTTTGATGCGCAGGCACCATCTTCGTTTGTATCTTTCTTGGTTGGTCAAAAACTCCTTCATTTCAATCTTTTCCTTTTGAAGAATCTCTACTTGTGCCTCCAGAGTTTTAACCTTGTTCTTGCACTTTTCAATATCTTCCGAGTTGATCTGTACCGTCTTTGCAATCGTGGCTAGCATGGTGCTGTGCTGCTGGAGCTGGCTGCTGATGTCATCCAGACGGTTATCAACACGCGTTCCTAAAGCCTCTAAAGCTTCAAGAATTGACCCGACTGCTTCGTCCGGAACGGTTTCGCCGCTGATATTTTTAGCTTTCTTTCCTGCTTGTGCTTTTTCAGGAGTATTAGTTGGCGTGTTGACTTCTCTGTCTCTTTTGCTAATAGCATTAGCCGCTTCCATTGGCGTGGAGTAGCTGTGCTCGGAGCTTTCTGATATGCGAGGTTTAAACAGCGCTTTTTTAGATACCTGTGCGTCCTTTCTTTGATTCATTTTCCCAACCAAAGTTTTGCAGTTAAATTTTCTGTGGAGTTGACTTTGTTGCACTTTTAACGTCGGGACTCGTGTAGAGCTCTGAGTAACGCGTCCGCTCAGCACGCCATTAACCCGGAACTCCCCGGGGTTGCTGAAGTGACCCAAACAACAATAATTAAAAGAAAGAATTAAACAAGTCACTTTGAAATGTGTATATTTTAATTTTGATTTCTATTTTTGTTTAACATGTTTTAAATATGAATATATATTTATATAAACGATTTATATTTATTAATTTATACACGATTTGTAGAACATTCATTTATACTCTATTTCTATGGAAGACTGAAACCGCCAAAATTAAATGTAAATACAGAAAAATAAAAATGTCTCAATAAATAAATTGATGTCCCAATAAATTATACAAAAAAATTTAAAACAGTTTTTCCATTAAGAAACCTATGAAACATTACTTCTGGTCAAATGGAGATCAGCTTTCATATTTTTGACCGTTTAAGTTTTATTTATTTGGTGATTTTAGATTCTTTATTTTTAAGCTTATATTTATTTCTGTATATTTTCCCTTTTTCATTTCTTTATCCCCAAAATTATTTATTTCTGCATTTTATTTTCTTCTAAGATTTTATTTTATTTATTGCCACATTTTTATTCACAGTCATATTTACATCCTCACCTTTTCCAATCTTGCATTGTCTTCCTGTATTTGTTTGATAATCGTATTTATTTCTGTGTCTCCTTTTTACATTTCTGTATGCATTTCTGCCTTATTATGTAAAGGAGGGGGTCTTTCAAGTCGTGTCTTGGGGCTAGATCCTTACTTGCTGGTCAATCAACACCGAACAGGTCAAAGTCTGTTAGTGCAGGGAGAGCTGTGCAGCTGATCTTGTCTGGCTGGCTCTGCTGCATGTGGCCTCAGAAGGGAAATGAAGGTTTTAAGCCAATAGAACCCTGGCAGAAATGGCTGACTTTTAACAGGAGACTGTACAAGCTCTTCGGCATGTTGCTCTTTTACCTGAAAAATCACATAGTTACTGATTTGGTTTGGTATGGATGCAGTAACTGAGAGGATGTTCCAGCTGCAGACGTGCACAGGTTGAAGGTTCTGGTAAAGCTGGCTGTGATGCTTAGAGAATGTTGCCTGGATTGTTGAGATTAAAACTCTTTTAAATGTTCTGTGCATGTCCACTGAGGATCACAACTAAAATTCAAAGAACCATCCTCCGAGTCACTGTTTAGCTTCTTCCTGTCCTGGTCCACAGATAGTAATAAATATGCTTGGAAAAACAAATAGATGAAGAAAATGCAAGATTGGAAATAACAAGGACGTGTATGACTGTGAATTAAATAAAAGTTTAAACAAATCAATAAATAAAATGTTAGATGGAAATATAAATACAGAAATAAATTTGGTGATAAGAAGATATAAAAGGAAAATAATACAGAAATAAATACAGACATATAATTACAGGAGGAAAAAAAACTTCATTAAAATAATCACCAAATATATACATAAATGGAACTGAAAAGGACGTGGAACAGTAAATAAATAGGAATATTAACAAAAAACTAATTTAAAACAGTTGAAAATAACAAAAGAAATATAAATTGTGTCATGTTTATGGATTTCTAAATAGAAAAACAAATTTTTAAATGTTATTTTTTATTTATTTCTTTATTGAGCTAGTGGGACACCAATCTTTTTATTGAGCCATGTTTTTAGCTCTGTATTTATTTTTTATTTTGGCAGCTTCAGTCCTCCATACAGCAGTCCCTCTGTCTTCAAAACATAATCTCTCCAGCGTGTTTAAATCTAAGAAAGGTCCCAGGTCTTTAAGCTAAACCTGTATGATGATTCTCTATCACAAGCATGACTGCTGACTTTATATATGTATCTAAAAAAATGCAATTTTCTTTTAAATGATAGTTACCATTATTTACCATTATCAGAATTTCTCTGTAACGTCTTCTTTTTCACTCTTTTAACAAACTTTGTTTTTTCAATTTTAACATTTCTGGACCAAAATAATATCATGAGAAATATTTCAGACGTTATTACAAAATCACTGGAAATATTCACATTGTGCAAATCATACATGGAATAATAATAATAATAATATAATTATATAATAATAAGATCATATATATATATATATATATATATATAATAAATTGTGCATTCTTGAGTAATAACAGTACTACCCCTATTACCACATATGTTAATCATCATCATCATCATCATCATCATCATTCAGGTTCTATTTTTCATTAAAAGAAGAAGAAGAAGGGGCGAGGAGAAAAAAAAGTGCATCATGGGACGTCCCCCAGCAGCCTCGGCCTCTAGCAGCAGGACTAAAGGGATGGATAAGTGTCACCAAGCCATCAGGAAGGAAAGTTTAAAGTCTGATCTGAACGGTAGAGAGGGAGCCTGCTTCCTGAAGCCAAACTGGGAGCTGGTTTAATAACTGGTTCTGCTATTCTGCTTAATAATGGAATAACAATAGAAATGTTTCACATAAATGAATGATTTCCATTTCAGATTCAGGTCATTCTGCCTCAGCCATGCTAATATCTGAAAACCAAACACTGACCCGTTGTGGCAGACAAAAAATTCAGTTGTCATTATTTATGTATTCCTCGTCAGCTTCAGAGAGAAAAACATATTTTAGTTTGAGTGAATTCATGGATCAACATTTCTTTATTACAAATAAAATTAAAGATTAGAATAATAATTGCTCTAAAAAACAGGTAAAAGCAAACAGGATAAATTCTGAGTCGGGGCTGAAAGTAAACCTGGACAAGGGGGTCAAGTCAGACTGTGTTTGGGTGTTTAAGAAAGTCCGAGTGAAGTGGTGCTGGTCCCTGGGTGGCAGAGGGGTTTAAGCCTCTGGTCATGTGGAGATCAGTCTTCGTTTAATCCCCTGAGAACAGCGAGGGGGGTGAAAGAGAGAGAGAGCGAGAGAGCAAGTTTATACTGATTTCTAACACAGATCTGAAACCAGAACGCTGCAAGAATCGAGTGTGTGTGCTTCACCTCGAGGGTCGATCGTGTAGATCTTTGTAAGTAAAATCTCAAAGTTTGTTTTCTTCACGTCGTTTGGATGATTATCAGAAGTAACATTAATCTGGAATCTCAGACTCATTCGGGAATCATCGCAGTGAGAGAAACTTCCAGGATCAGGATCCTTTCCGGACCTCAGAAATGCAGGTTTTACTTTGACTGTTACTGGAACCTGAGAATTTCCAGAAACTCTGCTTTTCCCCTTCTGGACCTAAACGGGAGAACCTTTTAGTCTTAATATCTCCAAAATCTTCAATCTTCAACCTTTTCTGGAACTCATCTTTATAAACTGGAAATCTTGAAAATCTGGGCAGCGAGTAAAATCCCCTCATGGCTCAGCCAAGCTCCTGCCAGAACCCGGACCCTAACGGAGCCGTCGTCCACAGCCCGCTGGCCGTTTGTTCGGATCTGGATACCCAGGGAGCTAGAGAAGGGAAGGAGGGAGTTGAGGAAGATGAGGAGGTGGAACTAGCTGAGGAGGTAGGTGAAGATGATCTGATGATGGTTGAAGATGAACAGGAGCAATCTGAGGCTAAACATAGAGGAACAAGTGACAACAAGATGGGGACGATTAAAAAAGTGTCCACAATCTCAAATGGAGAAACAAGACAGGGTGGAGGAGTGGAAGAGGGGGATGAAGAGCAGCAGGAGGCAGAAGAAAGTGAGGATGTCTTGGCTACAACATCAGATGTTAATAAAGTTCTCCAGGAGACATTAGGCATACATGAAGGGCAGCTAGAAGAAAGAAGAGGTGAAGGAGACAAAGAAATAGTAAGCAATAAAGTGATGGAGGAAAAGATGGATGAAGACACCAGTGACAAAGAACTTCATCAGGATCTTGGTGCTTCTGGGCCTCCTGCTGAGGAGCTGTTGTTTCCTAATGAAGAAGCTGGAGACGATGAAGGCCGAACACCAAACAACATCTCTGTTGACACAACGAGAAACAAACAAGCCAACATTGAACTTAATCCATCCCAAACTCCAGATGCAAGTCCAGACCGGGAACCTGCTGATACCCAGGAACCAACCACAATGACCTCAGACCATCAAGATGATCCAGAGAGCTTAGACTCTGTGATTCAGGAGTCTGTTGATGATAGCATCATGTGGCAGAATTGCACTGAAGGTGAGGATGATGATGATGTTTTAAATGGATTCAGTGAAGCAAGTCAACCAGAGCTGGAAAATCTTGTAACTTCTGAAGATAATTCAGAGGAAGGGGCTGAGGAGAGGAAGCAAGAGGAAGCTCAAATTCATCAGGTTGAGACGTCAACAGTGATGGATGGAGGCGAGATGACAGCAGGCGAAGAAATCAGAGAGTCAGAGGCCGAACAAAGAGAACAAGATGATCTTGAATGGGAGGAAGAAAACCTGGACTCAGATGTTCCTCCAGAAGCAGTGGTGGTCCATGAAAAAGAAGTTCCTGCAGACAAACAGAAGGAGGAGACTTCTGAACTGAAGGAAAGTCATGAAGAAGAAGACCTCCGCCACACATCAGCAGAGGTCCCACCACAAGGATGTCAGTCCACAACAGATCAGGGAAGAGATACGCAAGAACATCCTCTGCAGTTCTTCAGACATCTGGTGACCGATTGGAGAAACATCATCACACAGCAGCCTGTAGAAGAAATGGATGGGAGAGGAGGAGAGGATGAAGACATGGATGGAGAAGTGGAGTTGGCAGAAGATCCCGTAACTGTTTTAGATGATGAGATTGAAGAGATAGAGGAGATGCCAGGCATACAACCTGCAGAACAGATTCCTGCTGCCATCTCAACACCAGCTGGAGACGCCAAGGATGACTCGGAAGTTCAGAAGGGTCAGAAGCTGCAAGAAGAAACGCCGGATGTTGGAACGGCAGAGGAAGGAAAGGAGGAGAAACAAACTGGAAAAGAAAAGATGGCGAAGGAAGTTAAACAAAATAAGTATGAGAAGATAGAGAAAGACAAAGAGAGCAAAGAGGCAGAGTTGGATATAAACGGAAAAGTCAAAGGATTGAAGCAGGCCATGGAAAATGGGATTTTGTGCCAGCAGCCTCAGACACTGGAAAAAGAAGGATGGTCAAAAACAAAAGTGTTGTCACCCAGAAGAAAGGATAACGACTGGATTAAGAAGGAAGAACCAGAGGAAGAAACAGCAACAGAGGTGAAGGACTGGAGAAAAGAACTCCGCCCTGTTAAAAAGGACATCTGGGAGACTGAGAGAGGAAAGAAAGAACGGATAAAACCCGACGCAACGCCAGAAGAGAGATGTTCTCCAAAAAAAGACTGGATCAAGGAGCTGAAGTCAGTGATGAAAGATGAATCCCTGCCAAAGAAGAAAGATGAGCGAGTGAAGAAAAAACGAGTGGTGCTGTTAGAGGATGGACACTCATACCTCCCCCAGCGGGAGGAGGTGATCCCAGAGAGGATGGAGGAGGTCAGACTGATCTCCCATCGCAGGATGGAGAGCAGCTCACCTCAGGACCAGGACTACGAAATCTCTCTGTATGTGAAGGTAAGAAACACCGGATTCTCCTGAACACAATAAACATCACATCTCACATCCGTCATGTGGGACACGCGTCATAAAGAGGACCAGTCACCGCACGGCGACATGTTAGAAAGGTATAGATCAGGTGTTTTTACCCTGAACATAACTATTTGGTAAGTTAGCAAAAACACACATTTCACATGGAACCTGATGTATTTTTGCACATGTTAAACACACGTGACACATATTTTGTACATGGAAAATGTAGTTTGGGAACATTTCATTTCAATAACATGTGAAACCCATGTAAACTTCTTTTGAATAACATGTGAAATCCATGTAAAATTCTCATTTGAAACCCATATGGGCACATGTGAAACCTACCTGATATAAAAACGTCTCACCCATACAGACTCCATTGTGAAACCCATTTAATAACATGTGTAACTTAGGTTTCACATGGGAATTTACTAAAGGGAGTTTACATGTGTGTCACATTATTATGTTGGTTTTGCATGTGCTCATATTAGTTTCAAATGAGAATTTACATGGATTTCACACGTTATTAAATAGGTTTCACACAGGAATTTACACATGTGAAAACGTACATGTGAAACCCATGTAAATCCCCATGTGAAACCTATTTAATAACATGTGAAATCCATGTAAATTCTCATTTGAAATCCATATGAATACATGTGAAACCTATATAACAACATTCTATTCTATTCTATTCTACAGTCATTTAGCAGACGCTTTTATCCAAAGCGACTTACATTTGAGAGGAAGAACAACACAAGCATGAATTCAAACAAGATGTGACGTCATAATTAAGTGATAGTCAGACCGCTTTTGAGTCCAGTTGGACCCAGGTGCTGTCATGTAGTGCTAGTGCAGTGCATATAATTTTTTTTTTTTTTTTTTTTTTTTTTGTCATTTTATTTAAATACAGGATCACAATTTCATCACACAATATCAACTTGGTCATAAGTGCATGATTTCATCACATAATATCAACATGGGCATAAGTGCATGATTTCATCACACAATATCATCTTGGGCATAAGTGCACACAGCTTCTTCAGTACTTGGTTGAGCCAAAAAGCTGGACAAATCTTTCTGACTCATTTAGTTAAGCTAAATGTGGAAATGGTCCTTAAACAACTGAGTCTTTAGCTTGGTCTTAAAAGTGGATACGGACTCTGCAGATCGGACAGAGTTTGGTAGATCGTTCCACCACCGGGAAACAACAGAGGAGAAGAGTCTAGCTACTGATTTTGCGCCACGTTGTGGTGGGAGCACTAGGCGTCTTTCACTGGTAGAGCGTAAGTTTCGAGAGGGAGTGTAGCTCTGGATTAAGGAGTGAAGGTAGACCGGAGCCGTTTGGGTTATTGTTTTGAAAGCCAGAAGCAGAGCTTTGAATTTGATGCGTGCTGCAACTGGAAGCCAGTGAAGAGCAATTAGCAGCGGAGTGACATGAGCTCTTTTGGGCTGGTTGAAGACCAGACATGCTGCTGCATTCTGGATCATCTGCAGAGGTTTAACTGAGCATGCAGGCAGGCCAGACAGTAAGGCGTTGCAGTAGTCAATGCGTGAAATGACCAGAGCCTGGACCAGGAGCTGGGTCGTGTGTTCAGTCAGGTAGGGTCTGATCCTCCTGATGTTGTAGAGAGCAAATCGGCAAGACCGGGAAACCGAGGCAACATGGTCCTTAAATGTCAGCTGGTTGTCTACCATGACACCAAGATTCCTGGTAGAAGATGTAGGCACTAGTGTGATTGAGTCAAGCTGCACACTTATCTGTGGTGGTAAAGAAGGACTGGCTGGAAAGACAATAAGCTCAGTCTTGGACAGATTTAGCTGAAGGTGGCGATCCTTCATCCATGCAGAGATATCAGCAAGGCATGCTGATATTCGCATTGAGACGGTTGTGTCATCAGGTGGGAAAGAAAGGAAAAGCTGAGTGTCATCTGCATAGCAGTGGTAGGAGAAACCATGAGAGCTAATGACTGCACCGAGTGAGGAGGTGTATAGGGAAAAGAGAAGAGGGCCGAGCACCGAGCCCTGAGGCACCCCTGTTGTCAGCCCATGTGATCTGGACACGCCCCCTCGCCAAGATACTTTGAATGATCTCCCTGTGAGGTAGGATGTAAACCACGAGAGGACAGATCCTGAGATGCCAAGCTCCAAGAGTTTGGAGAGCAGTATATGATGGTTGACCGTGTCAAAGGCAGCAGACAGGTCCAGCAGTATAAGGACTGAGGATTGACCAGCGGATCTGGCAAGCCGTAGGGAATCAGTAACTGACAGGAGAGCAGTTTCAGTAGAGTGACCTTGCCTATATCCAGATTGATATGGATCTAACAGGTTGTTGTCTTGGAGGAACTGTGAGACCTGACTGAAGACGGCCCGCTCTAGTAGTTTAGACATGAATGGAAGCAATGAGACCGGCCGGTAGTTTTCAACCTGGGCTGGGTTGAGTGTGGGTTTCTTCAGCAGCGGGGTAACCCGAGCTTGCTTGAAGGCAGAGGGAAAGACACCCGATTTAAGAGAGGAGTTGATAATATGAGTTACTGCAGATTTGACTGTAGGTAAAATGCTCTGCAGGATGTCAGAGGGAACAGGATCAAGAGGACAGGTTGTGGGTTTTGAGTTGACTAGAAGTTTAGAGACTTCGTCCTCATTCAGACAGCGGAAAGAGCAGAGTGAGGCACCAGTAGCTGGTTTGGTAAGGCTGAGTTGGTCAGGCTCAGTGAATTGGTTACTGATGGTAGCAACCTTTTCAGTGAAGTAGGAAGCAAACATTTCTGCAGTCAGCACAGTGGGAGGCTGAGCAGGTGGTGGAGATAGAAGAGAGTTAAACGCCATGAACAGTTGTCGTGTGTTGGGAGCATTGCGGATCTTGTTCTGATAAAAGGCTATCTTGGCCGCCTTTTGGCTGGATGTGAAAGTTACAAGTTTTTGCTGGTACTCAGACAAGTCAGTGTGTTCTTTTGATTTGCGCCACTTTCTTTCAGCCGCCCTGAGTCCGGCTCTGTTATCCCTTAGAGCCTCTGTGAGCCATGGACTGGGAGGGTTTTGTCTGGCTGGTTTTGACACCAGAGGACAGAGTTTGTCCAGAGAGGAGGCGAGAGAGGAGCAGAGTGTTTCTGTAGCCTCATTAACAGACAGTAAGGAGAAGTCTGAGTGGGAAGGGAGGGTAAAATAAACCTCATCAGACAGCTGTGTAGGTCTGAGGGATCTCAAGTTTCTGCGGTAGGACACCATTTTTGGAGCTGCTTGATTGACATGAGGAAGGAAGACAGAGAATTTAACCAGGAAGTGGTCAGAGAGGTGCAGCGGGGTGACGGACAGGTCGGCTGTGGAGCATTTTCTGGTCAGCACCAAGTCAAGAGTATTGCCAGCTTTGTGTGTTGGAGGAGTCTGTACCAGTTTGAGATTGAAAGAGTAGATGAGAGCCAGAAAGTCAGTTGCCTGTGGTTTGTCAATGTGAATGTTCATGTCTCCCATGACAATTAGTGGTGTGCCATCATCAGGAATGTCAGAGAGAATCATGTCCATGTCAGAGACAAACTCAGCTATACTGCCACCCGGAGGGCGGTAAATGACCAGAATGTATGCAGTGATGGGTGTAGAGACCTTTACTGCGTGATACTCAAGTGATGAGCAGTTAGCCATAGGACGGACAGAAGTTAAGTTCCACTTTTTAGAAATAAGAATGCCCGTTCCACCTCCTCGTCCAGCTGAGCGAGGTGTTTGGCTAAATTCTGCATTGACAGAAAGGGCAGCTGGTGTAGCTGTGTTTTGTGGACGGATCCAGGTTTCAGTCAGGGCTAGGACCTGAATGTCTGAGAGATTTATCAATGAACTGATAAATTCTGTTTTGTTAACTGCGGACTGACAGTTCCAGAGACCAAAGGTAACAGAGGGTGTGACTGATGTGCATGCCATTGGAAAGGACAGGTTTTGCGGATTGCGGTGTCTATGGGTGACACGCCTTGGTCTGTACCCATATCTGACAGGGATGGGTTTGAAGCACATTGTGCGTTAATATAGTTGTGAGGAGGTTTAGGCCCGTGCCTTTGCTCGGTGGACTCGCAGGTCTTTACCCTCAGTGGTCTTAACCCGACGTGGGCTGACACAAAGGCTGACGCCTCGCTGACGCTTCAGCGCACCATGTGTGGAGAAGTACCTGGAGCTGACACAGCTGAGCACACTTTGCTTGATTGCAACCGGCTGAAACCGCCTCTATCTGCTTTGCCCTGAGCAGTACACAGTGGGTGTGACCCGCGTCACGGCCTCAACTGGTTGAAGAGAGAAGGTGCTAACGACAGAGCCCCACACCAGCAATGTAAACAATAACCCGAACCAAGACAGAAACTCAAGCAGTAAACTCACCTAACTGACTGTACCAACCCTGACTGAAATCAGTGCTTGTTCTGCTGAACCCATGTAATGTGTGACCTATGAGATTAAATGTGGAATTCATATGATTTTGTATGGTCACGTTCTGCATGTCAGAAGAAGCTCAAACAATGCCACAGGCTCTTTAATACCACGGGCTTCACATGTGATTCCCATTATACCATAAAAATGTTTTTAAAACATCATGTCTTTCACATGTGCAAACTACATGGGGGGTGTTAACATGTGGAACCAGTGGGTTTTGTGTGGTTTATCATTTATGTGCATCTCCATCTTGCTCCTTTACATCGGTAGTTTTCGACCACTGTGCTGTGGGGCAGTGGTGTGCTGTGCTGGAAGGTCAGGTTCATTGTGGGAAATGATCCCATTTTACCAAATGGTCCAAAAATATATTCTTCAGTTACTGTCTGTAGTGTCAGCTTCGTGTTAATCTAAACAGGTTCCGGTTTCACACTGAGAGGGGGTTTGTAACATCTCTGGTTAGTGAGAATTCTTTAACATTAGGAATCTTCCATGTCTCAAAACAGGTTGAAAAAACACTGCATTGTGTCGTATTTACGACAGTAAAGGTTGACTAAATATTGAAGAGGTGAGTTTCAAGAAGTTTCTTAGGAGTCCAGAGTCGGAGCACTGCGGAGATTAAATGGTAGATAATAGATATAGATAATCATATATAAAGAGAAAATCAGATAGTAAGGCTTATGGGGAATGTGGTAGCCTAATAGTTACAGAAGTGGGCTTGGGTCTGGAGGACCTGGGGTGCTGGGATAAACTACCAGCTGCTCCCCGGGTGCCGACAAATGGAAGCCCACGACTTTCTAGCTCTGACTCCAAAGGTCCTGAGGTCAAAATGAGACAGAAATTCAACTGGTGGCTGAAGATCACAGCACACAAGGGTTTGTGTATGTGAAGGGGGTCAGACCGGTTCTGAGGTCAATGAGAGATTAATATGTGAGAAGATGGATCATGTAGGTGATGTGATTTGACCAGGAGCCTGTAGGTTGTTTATGAGGGTAGAGGTGACATGTTGCCAGAGCTTGGTGCGTATTAGAGAGGGTGAGATTCTCAGCTACTGAGTCAGTGAGTCATGGTCTGGAAGTCGGGAGATGTTTTCTTTGGTGAGGCTTGATATTAACCTGGAATGAAAATGTGGAATCCAGAACAGCAACCAGGTTTGGAAACTTCCAGGGATGAAGCAAAAATCTAATTTAATGATAAGTACTTTCATTTTCTGGAGCAGAGCTTTGGCTTCCAACACATTAACAACTCAAACTGAATAATGTTTGTACACATGACCAATGATCAAACATCCAAATCTCTATGTATAGGCAGCCTGAGTTGCAGCTTTTCTTTGATTGATTTTAACAGTAAATGTAACTGTTTTTTTTTTTTTGATAAGTCAATTAATCTTTAATTATTCTACAGATTTAAAAATAATTTATTTATGATCTAAATTTCACAAGACATTTATTTAATGTGCAGAAGTTCTGTATCTTGGTTAAAGTGGTCTGTAGTTATCATGTGTTGAAACTGAGACATTTCACCATTTTATTTCTGCTTCCATGATGCTCCAGATGTTTTGTATTGGTAAAAGGTCTGGACTGCAGGCAGGCCAGTGCAGCAGCCGGACCCTTCTCCTGTGAAGCCATGCTGTTGTGATGGATGCAGGATGTGGTTCAGCAATGTCTTGCTGAAATCTGCAAGGTCTTCCCTGAAAGAGACGTTGTCTGGATGGGAGCAGATGTTGCTCTAAAACCTCCATGTACTTTTCAGCCTTGATGGAGCTTCACAGATGTCGAAGCTGCCCACAACATGGTCACTAATGCAGCCCCGTACCATCAGAGATGCAGCTTTTCACCTGTCCACTGATAACAAGCTGGATGCTCCCTCTCCTCTTTAGTCTGCAAGACATGCCGTCCATGCTTTCCAGAAACTATTTCACAATTTTATCCATCTGACCACAAATCAGTTTTCCACTTTGCCTCAGACCATTTTAAATGAGCTTTGGTCCAGAGAAGACGGCGCTGGTTCTGGATTCTGTTCACATAAAGCTTCTTTGTATAATAGAGCTTTAACCTGCATTTGTGGATTTCAGGGTGATCTGTGTTCACAGACAGTGATTTCTGGAAGTCTTCCTGAGTCCATGCAGTGGTTTCCAGTAAAGAATCATGTCTGGTTTTAAGAACCTGAGCTCGATACCGACTCCATTCAGGTCCAGGTTTTAGAAACAATTTGTCTCAGATTAGTAAACTTCTGAGACTCTGCCTCTCTGAGGTGCTCTTTTCATACCCAGCCATGTTACAGACTTGTTTCTGCTTCCCAACCACAGCGTTATTTTTGTGACACTTCCTGAAACTACAGGGGTCAGTGGTCTTAGATCATGTATCTTAGACATCAAACATGCATCAAAACAAACAAACAAACAAAAAACAATGATATTTTTCCTTTGCATTTTATCTGTGCAGTACAAGTTATTTTAACCTGTAACATAGTTTCAGTCACAGTTTTACCTGGTGGATGTCACATCTGATGATCAGTGATTATGTATACACTTTAAAGACTGTATAGGTGTGTCTGCGTGTGTGTGAAATCTCACCTTGATCTGCCTACCTGATCCGATTAAGACAATGATGTCTTAATCCAGCAGCCTTGTAACCTCCATTACATTAAACATGCGACTCTAAACTTAGAGGACACATTAATAGAAACTCATTCACTCACACACACACACACACACACACACACACACACACACACACACACACACACACACACACACACACACACACACACAAACACCTTCTTAGTGTGTGTTAGTTTAAACTTGGATAAACACTCCTGTGTGTCTGTGTGTCTCATGCACACACACATTCCTAACCGGGTTTAACTCCAACAACAATGCACTAATATCCAAGCATACGCTGAGCCTGGGCTTATGAGACTCACATCAGAACAATGGCTTCCTTTGTTTCTGAGCCTGGTGGAAATAACATGGAGTGGTCCAAGTGTCACATTGTGGGGCTAGAATATTACACCTGAGGTCCAGAGAGGTTTATGAAGACTTCCCGTCCACTGAGGCAAAACATTTAATGTAAGAATAGGAAACATTTGTTAAAACTTCAGCTGATCCTACAGTTTGGCTTTTTATTTTATCTGAGGCTCAGATTGGATCATTGATGGTCCATTTTGGATCAAAGATGGCTTAAGCTGGATCACTAGTGGTTCAAGTTGGATCACTGATGATTTAGGCTGGATCTTTGATGACTTAAATTTTATTATTGATGACTCAGAATAGATCAGTGGTAGCTCAGTTTGGATGATGGTTCAAGTTGGATCACTAATGGCTCAGACTGGATCATCAATGGTTCGGATTGGATTGTTGATGGCTTACCTGTAATTTGGATCATTGATGGCTCAGAATGAATCACTGATGGCTCACGCTGGATCATTGATATTTCAGGCTGGATCATCAGCTCCGCTTACATGGACAAATATTTCATCTATCCAATTAAAATAAATCTGATCAGAGACTCCGACTGGCATGTTTACAAGTGTCCAACTGACAAAGATCAGTTGTATAATGGACAGATTTACTTTGACTGTAATGCTTGTGATATGCACAATGTCTACTTTTGACCACCAAAATCCTCAATAATCCATAACTCTGTAATTTGTAACATTGATTTGTGTTATTGATTTCTTAATTTGAATAATTGTTGGTTCAGGTTGGATCATTGATAAATCAGGTTTGATCATAGGTTGCTTAAGTTTGATCATTGATGCCTTAAGTTGGGTCATTATGTTTCAGGTAGAATCATTAATGGCTGAGGTTTTGTTACATTGATTTGTATATTGATGGCTTAAGTTGGATCTTTGATGGTTGATGTTTGATCATTAAAGGCTTAAGTTGGATTATTGATTATTTAAGTTTGGTCATGGGTTGCTTACGTTTGATCATTGATATGTCCGGTTAGATCATTGATGGCTTAAGTTGGATCACTGATGGTTCAGGTTGGATCCTTGATGGTTCAAGCTAAATCACTGATGGCTCAGTGTTCGTGAGCACACAGGGTTAATCTCCACATTTTCACACTGTAATCTGATTAACCTGCTGTTTAGTTCTTACCACAAACAACACATTAACCTTAAATACTGTGTATTCATCACTGAAGCTGCTCCAATTGAACAGTTTCACTAAATTAGGTTTAATTCCTATAATCATAGGTCTGGTTGAAAAGTGAAGACAAAAAAACAAACAAACAAACAAAAAAAAAACCAAAAAAAAAAACCAACCAACCAACCAACCAACCAACCAACCAACCAACCAACCAACCAAACAAACAACTAACCAACCAACCAACCAACCAACCAACCAACCAACCAACCAACCAACCAACCAACCAAACAAACAACTAACCAACCAACCAACCAACCAACCAACCAACCAACCAACCAACCAACCAACCAACCAACCAAACAAACAAACAAACAAACAAACAAAAAAAACAGGCGTCAGCGATTACACCTGGAGTTATACTTGAGCAGTGTCTGCGTCAGGTCGGGTCCGCATAGCTTAGGAACAGATAAAATGTGCTTATATACTCAAGCGGAGGGAAACAGCATCATGTTGTCGTTTCTTTTCTGGATGGTGCTACAGCTGTGGTTGGAGAGGGTGAGGCCAGAGACTTCACACAGCACCGCAGAGGAAGTCCTCACATTTAATTTAATTTCCAATTTGCTATTTCCCTCTGGAATTAAAGTATTCATTTTTTTTCATTAAAAATTTTATTCATTCTCACTTGGTGCTCTTATTGCATCTTTACAGCATCAATAGCAGCAATCAGGGAAACCGGACATTGCTTCAAATTGCTTTGTTTTGTTTACCTGTTCTCCCCCAGTGTAGGAAAATTAATGTAACTTTGGGACAAAACATTGATGCCGTGTAACACGTCTGGCATACCGTGGCTGAAGGTTGGCTGTGATATCCCTGACCTGTTAACCAGAAAAGCCAGTTAGCACTGGCAGAGGGACTGGCACAACGTGGGTCCTCCTGGTGCATCTTTGTAATGCCGAGCCAAAGCATCACAGAGGCCCAAGACCACCAAGAGGTCTGAAAATGTAGCATTGTGGGTCTTTATGCACTGGGGAGCCTTTTCATATCCAACCATCAGTCAATTTTCAGAATCACTGATGAGCATGTTTCCATGGCGACCATCTCATTTGAATTGTATTTATTAATCTGTCTGGCACATGTTGGCAGCAAACTGTCACCTTATTTAGCCTGAATGAATTTTATAAAACTGCATGGGCTGCATACTGCAGCCTTCACAACAAGATGATCACTGGTTTGAGCCTTGGCTGGGGAGGGGTATGAACCTGGAGGAGTTTGCATGTTCTTCCTGTGTATGCGTGGGTTCTCTCTGGGTACTCTGGCTTTCTCCCACTGTCCAAACGACATGCATAATTGGTCAATTGGTCCCTCTAAATTCTGCCTAGGAGTAAGTGTGTGAATGGTTGTTTGTCTGTCTTTGTGTTGGCCCTGCAGTGGACTGGTGACCTGTCCAGGGTGTACCCTGTCTCTCTGTACCCTGTTAAAAAGCTGGGATAGACTCCAGCTTACCATGACCTGATAAAACAGTACAGATAATGAATGAATGAATTTTATAACATGTAAGTTTTGTTTCACAGAACAGAACATGTTTTATTGGTTGAGCTTCTTATTAATAACAAATATCTCTTTCTCTTTTACTTCTTGATTTCTTTTCTTTTAGTCTTTTTCAGTAGTATTAATATTAAATGTGCCTCGTTATTCATTTTTACTAACAGCTTTAATATATTGTGAAAGGTAAAATATGAGTTTGTACAAATGTCTTACATTTCACATAATTTCTTTGGTTTTATTCTGTGCGGTTGATGTCGCATTTTCCCGTGTTGCCAGATTTTGTGCATACAGCCGTGGAGGTAGGGACATTCTATTTATATAATTGGTGTACGTCGGTTTTTCCAAGAAATGAGTGCCCTGGTTCTTACTTTTAGAAGATCACTCTAAAAACTGCTTGTTGTTTTTCGCATCAGTCCCTCAGTTTATTTTTTGTCCCCTTTCTTTGTTCTGTTGTTTCCTGGGGTAATTTTGTGTTCTTTTCCAATAAGTTTGTGGTTCACATCATATGTAGCATAGTCAAGCATCAAAGCATTTAAGCTGTAAATCCATAAACAACTTATTTCCTTTCAGAAAGTTTTATTAACAACATATAAAAATACAAGAGGACATTTAAAAAAGATGAAAGATGCATCCTATGGCTTGGGCGTACCATCAGCGATGTATCCTGGGTTCATTGGGTGTTTCGCGTCTCACAATATCATACACCCTGACCTAAGTGATCCAGTTGGGGTTGATTAACTCTGACATGCAACAGGCCACGGGTTGCCCGTCTTAATCCACCTGGAAGCTATCTCTGCCTTTCTTGCAGTTTGTCTGCTTCTAAGTTGTCCACTCATGCCTAGCAGTATGTAGAGTCTTTGCTTGATCTGCTACCAGCGATCAGTCCAATGTGCTGGAGAGCAGACCTGCAGCTGTTCTAGGATGTTGTTGCTTTGGCTGCTGTCTTACCCTGATGATTGGTGTTCTGCTTCCTTGGGGAGCAATGAAGTGTCTTTTCTGTTATGGCTGATGAGACACTCAGCAACTAGTTTTAACGGCTGGTCATGCTGCCAGTGATGTGACCATGTTGCCTCCTGATGTGTCTACCAGGGTATGAATGTGTGTAAGAGAGAAAAAACATACTTAGTATGTACCAACTGAAGGGGTGTATGTGTGTGTGAATGGGTGAATGTGACATTTGTAAAAACACTTTGGCCCTCATTTATAAAATGAACGTATGACAAAAATCTGTGTGCACGAGCATTTCAACACAAGGTTTTGCATTTTGAATCTAAACATGAGCATAGGATACGATCAAATCTTACGACAGGTCTGAGATTGTATACGTACGTTTGAGTCAGTGTGATTCAGCGCTGCCACATAATCCTGTCTTGTGCAGTCCTGCACACCATGATCTGGCTAATGGAGCCTTTTGGTGCCCCGGCGCAGCCAGAGGAAGATGTCCAGGGAACCGGGCCCAGCTCAGCCTCCACTGGGGGCTATACAGAGGAGACGGGAGCTGATCCGTCCTTTCTAACTAGTAGTCTAGACCTTAAAGTTGTACAACTACTCTATTTAACCAGCAGGCTAATGTTTGCCATGATGTGCACTAAAACGTGCAGCTCTTTACTGGACAGGTGGAAATGCTGGAGGCTACCAGTATCTCTTCTAGAGGCTATAAAAAGTGGCTTCATATAACAGAACCTTGAACACAACGATGCTTCACGAATGCAGATAAACAGACGTTTAGCAGTTTGAAGACGATTTATTCACTGTTTTTAATGTTTTTAATGTTTTCATTGATCTCTTAACATTATTTATATTTTCAAGTGTGCAACGTAAAGAATTGTGCTGGGTTGTTATCGTAATTATAAACAAATTAAACCAATAAAACCATGAGCATGTATCTGCTACTTAGTCTATTAACTGCCTCCGTGATACTCTGTGATTCCTCTGGACCAGGAATAATCAGGGAAGTAACATGTAAATGACGATGGATTTCAGCCTGCATCTCCAACCGGGAGGAGGGCAGAAATCAACTCCGCTATATAAAATGAGATCAGAGTGCTCTAATCTGAAAACTGAGTCTATTTTATTGCATTTTTTTCATAAGCAATTAAATGCCTCAAAATTAGTTATTAAAAAAAACTCAGGATTTGAAAACATGGAAAGGTTCATTTTCCTTTTGTTTTCCGTCTCAGTGTGAACATTAAAGGGTTAAAGGTGGAACATTCTCAGTAAACTTTACATCTGGGAGTCAGACAACGCAGCATCTGCTGTTTTCTTTTGTTTTGTTTTTCAAAATTCACATTTATTTTAAATAAAGAAGTCTAGATGTTTTCCTCCATCAGAAGCAGGTCAGCAGAAAGTTCCTGAGCCAGTCCTGGGAGGAGGAGGAGGCTTTAAACCGCTCTGGTTTAGCTTCATGTTTTCAGGGGAATCTCTTCAGCGTCAGAGGAAGATCATAAAATAATCTGGATTAGCAAAGAAAGAAAAAAGAAAACATGTTTAGCTGTAGAACAGCTGCAGAACAGACATAAAACTAACTTTGACTTCAGAAGTCCACTGCCATCTGTTCCACTATTCCACACTTGAGGCTGGATAATCCAGCTAATCTGCACAGCGCTCTGGTGTGAGGTGGGTGTTAAGCTAATCTGCAAGTCTCTCTGCACCCAACTATCCTTGTAGTTTCTATGGAAACAGGCAAAGACCATCAGTATGTTTGATAGAAGAGAAGCTGTGAGATTTTCTGAGGACAGTTAATAGATTTTAGCTGCTGGCAATCTGAACCAGTCAGACCAGTCAGATTAACTGAGAAGAAAACATTAGGCTTCATTCATCACGATCACCTGAAGAATCTTCTGAAATTCTTTATGTTGTTCTTTAGGAACCTCTACATCAAATTCACAAACAGCATAAAACAGAAACTGTGGAAGCAGAAAACTTTCTGTTCACGTGACGATGTCTTCACTAGCATCGTAGTTTTACTGCTGCAGGAAGTCTAAGATGATCTGGTTGAAACATCCGGTTTGTGAGGCCACTCTGATCTGAGCTGCTCCTGGTGGACTTTAACTGGTTCTTCCTTTAGGTCAGTCTGGTTTTGGATCCCGACTCTCCCAGCGGTCCTGATTGTGATAAATCAGAGGTTTCCATTGCTGGTGAACAAACCATCTCTGGACAGCTTTCTGACAAACATGGAGGAATGAATCAGAGGAAGAGCTGAAGGAAAGAAGCTGACAAAGACCTATCTGTTTCTGCTGCAACACACACACACACACACACACACACACACACACACACACACACACACAAACAATGTGCATGCAGTGTGTGTGGAAGAGATTCCACCACCTCCCACTATGAGTCTTCTGGAAAAAAGAACTGCTGTTTCTCCAGCTGTTAATGTTTGGACCTTTGTGTTTTTTCTTTTATTAAGTACTACCGTCCGTCCTCTTGTTTACTTCCTGTTTATCTCTTTTTAGATAAGATAAGATAAGATAAGATAAGATAAGATAAGATAAGATAAGATAAGATAAGATAAGAAAAGATAAGATAAGATAAGATAAGATAAGATAAGATAAGAAAAGATAAGATAAGATAAGATAAGATATGATAAGATATGATAAGATAAGATAAGATAAGATAAGATAAGATAAGAAGCTTTGTCATTGTCAGGAATAAAGGAAATTCTGTTTGGCAGCCTCTCTTGTAGCAGGTGGACTGAGTCGCTGCATCTACACGTGCCGCCATCTTGTAACAGCTGATCAGCTGAGAGCTGATCTTAGATCAGTTTATGAGTGCTGTTCAGACACTTTTGCATCTTAACTGTCTCGCCTTTCTCGGGTGTAGTTGGTCAGTGTTTATGCTTGAGGTTGGTGTGTTATGGTAGCTGTGTCAGTCCGTGTTAGGCTAGCTTGTGTTAGTCTTGAGTCTGTCTGTCCCTCCTGTTGTTGCAGTTGTATCCATTATTCAGTCCATCATTACCCACATAGCAGACATGTTTGGACCTAATCTGAGCAACTTTTACAGATGCATGCCTCAATGCAGCAAACCGGAACGCATGGGGCAGTGTTGAGTAGTATAGCTGATACTTAACCAGTGAAAGGAACAAAGAAGAAGCTGTGATGTATTTCATGGCTGTATAGACCACCGCTGTCCTCTGCACTGTCACTTTCAATGTTTCTTTCTCAGAATGAACATTACTATGATTTCATCCATCTATTCCATGTTTGTTATTGTCTGAAACTGACGTCAGAACTGGTGAACTCTGAACTCTGCACTGCCCTCTAGTGGATGTGTTGCCTAGCAACCATGTGCATGGAGGTGTGAATGCAGTGACAGAACCTGACCTAACTACCTATGTACGTTAAAGTGAGCCTTTACGCTGTGTCTGTTGTTTAGTTCTGGGATTCCCTGCTTGTGCAGCACCTTTTGTTTCATTTAACTCCCCGGATGCAGGACCCACAGGGACACAGTCCTGTATCCCTGTGGGTCCTGCATCTGGGTCCAACCTCCTCGTCTCCTGCTGCCATGTACTGGGACAGAACCCTGATTATCTCCTCCAACATTTCACTGAAGTCTGTGCTGTTATTTACTCTGTTACTGAGGAGACGTGTGTGTGTATGTGTGTGTGTGTATGTGTGTGTGTGTGGGCAGACGATGGACCAGCTCAGACAGACGGACTTTGTTTTGGACTTTGGATGATTCCCTGTTTTGTGCTGGATTGCGCTGAATGTTCTGGATAATTCTGGACGTTCTGGACCGTGTCTTTCCATCCTGTCTGTTTGATGTGGACCTTTGTGGGCCAGCATGTCCTGGTACGACACTGCAGTAAAAACACTCGGCTTCCCGTCCATCGAGCTGTTTGTGAAGGTAAAGCAGGATATGAACTGGACTGATTTGATAGCCTTTGAGGCGTCTGAACTCTGGCTCTGGTCTCCATGGGTTCCTGAAGAAAATATCTGGGTTTTTAATTTCCTGAACAGATCTTTGATTTTAGAGTTTTTACTTTGAGCCTCAGAGTGAAGCTGATAAACACATCCAGCAACCTGATGGAGGACTGATGGAAATATTATTGGAAAAAAAATAGTTATAAAACATTATTAACTTCAATCCCAATAGATGTAAATGTTAATTAGAATTTAAATTAAGTCCACGAACATCAGCACTGTGATCCTCTTTGCTCTTTAAATCATGTAAAGTGTTTAGACTCGTGATTCTGGTTTATTGTGAGTTTTCCTCACAATGATCTAAACATGTTGGAATGTCTGAGGAAAAACATGACTACTCTCAGCTGGGAGAGGCTCTGTTTGGGTTCCAAGAGGGATGGACACAGTCCAAAAGTCCTCTGTGACCATGCCTTAAAAGTTAAATGAAATTATAAAGTAAAATTGCTAAAAGCGTTTTATGTTTTACACGTCAGTGTGTACGAGGTTAAAGAGACATTTACTAGATATTCATGTTTGATTTGGTGAGAGAACATAGTTTCTATTATTTTCTGTTTATTTATTCCCCAAATTGTTTAATTTAGCAAAGGATCTGGGATGTGGTTGTAGGTGTGAAATGTCTTTAATTATCAGAATTATCAATATCAATCAGTCAATGTGTCTAACCAGGCTTAAAAAACGTTAAGAACACAACAAGTTTCCACTAACCAGGTATGATTATAAACTATAACCATTACTGTTCTTAAACTAATCATTTAGATTATTTCTGACCCAAATGCAAAGTTCCAGCATCTTAAAAAAACTTCCAAAATATCAAACGAATGTTTGTCAGAAACCAAACTGGAGAGGAACAATCCGGACAAAACCATCAGGACTAGAACATAGCAACCCTGACACCATAACACACACACACACACACACACACACATACACACACACACACACACACACACACACACACACACACACACACACACACACACACACAGGTTAACTAATAATTACCTGACCCAGAGACCAGATGTGTGTGCGGGTCATAGATTGTTGGTATCTTTTGTAGGTTTACACATTCACAAACACACACACACACAAATACAGGTAAATATAAAGATAATTAATGTCCATCTGGTGTGTGTGTGACCGTGTGTGTGCAGGCAGGAAGTGATGGCGAGAGCATCGGCAAATGTCCTTTCTCTCAGAGACTCTTCATGATCCTGTGGCTGAAAGGAGTCATCTTCAATGTCACCACAGTCGACCTGAAGAGGTAAAACACACACACACATGGTTTCAGTTAGGATGGTGATGCTGATGTTGTTGTCACCATGGTAACCAGCCTCATTTGAACTCTGTGTTGTCAGGAAACCAGCTGACTTGCAGGACCTCGCTCCGGGGACCAACCCTCCATTCATGACGTTTAACGGTGAAGTCAAAGTGGATGTGAACAAGATAGAAGAGTTCCTGGAAGAGAAACTGGGCCCACCGGGGTACAAACACACAAAACCACAGGAAAACACATTTAAACTAGTGATGTGTGAGACCACAAATTTCCTCCAAATCTGATACCATATAAAACTCAATCTAGTATTGACTGATACTGAACTGGGTTATAAAAACACTAAGAAATGAAAAGTTTACGTATGCTTGTTGTTTTATATGAAAAATAAATGCTGTTCGACTCAAACTGAAACTGTCTGGAAAATACATAATTAAATAAATATCACAATAATTTATAATATTCCATTAATGATCAGTCAAAACCTGCCAGACTATGGATGTTATCTATCTACCACCTCTAAGGAATACTTCAGTTGTATTTTTACTTTTTAAAGCCTGCAGTGGCTGTTTTATTCCAGGTACTTAATGTATTAATGACCTCTAGCCCCTCTAATCTACTTTAATCAATCTACTCTGCAGGTAACCTTACCTGACTCAGTACAGGCTTGTTGAATTGACACATTCAGGGACACATATCTCACTTCAAGCTGAATTCATGCAGCATTTTACAGAAGCATTTACTTATTTCATTACTTTGTTTGTAAACAGACTTTTTTGGATAGTACCTGATAGTACCCAATAGTACATGGTTAGTAACAGATTGCAACCTTGCATTAAATGGGAAAAGACATGAAAAAATGCAAGCAAACAAAAAAACTCACAGAAAAGTATGTAAAGATACAAAACGGTACAAACAAGATAAAAAAAAAATCCACGGAAACACAAAGAAACACAAAAACACGTAGACACACCCGTAGTGGAGGCTAATTTTTTTTTATAATTTAGCCCACCATGGCAAGAAAACATACAAAATGACATAAAAAGACATACAGACCCTTGCAGAATTGACCTAAAATTATTATGATGTAGTTTGATTTGCACTTCGTGTTTTCACCATCACCAGTTACCCCCGCCTGGCTCCCAAACATCCTGAAGCCAATACAGCTGGAATCGACGTCTTTTCCAAGTTCTCAGCCTACATCAAAAACCCAAGAAAAGACATCAATGATGGTAAGAAAGTGTTGGGTCTTCATAGAGGAGGATTTACCTGCAACATATTAAACTCTACATGTAAGGCAAGGCTAATTTATTTATGCAGCACATTTCAGGCATTGCAGAGTTGTACATGAGGAAAAGAAGTAAGTACAGTAAGTTACATATGATACAAGCACATATCAATGGGAAATGCAGTGTCCCAAATTTCCCTGAGGACTCTCCAAAGGGATTAATAAAGTATTTCTATTTCTATTCTATTCATCACCATCAGCAACATTGTCATTACTAACATCCTCATCACCATCATCATCCTCCTCCTCCTCCTCATCCTCATCACCCTCATCATCATCACCATCAATGTACATGCGCAAGAAAATATATTAAAAAAGTAAAATAATGATCATATCTTAATTAGAAGTTGTGGAGTTTCAAGACCCAATATGGAAGAACTGAGGTTTGGATCAGACTTCAGGTTTTCTGGTAGTTCTGGATATCAGGAGCATAAAAACTAACAGTTTAGTTCTAACTTTCGGGATGGAAAGAAAACTTAACCCAGATTTTCTTACACATCTAGTCAGCAGGTCTGAACCATTCAGTGTCTTATACACCAGCAGCAACATTTTAAATGACATGAAATAAAATGAGCTATATTGTATTTATCCTAAAGGGAAACTGTATGTTCTAGTAGTTTTTAATCATGTTTTTTCCCAAGTAACAAATTAAATTAATTTACAGTCAGTGTCTTGTTTGGGAGGGTGTTGGTAGGAAAGACCTCTTCGTTCTACCATTGAAATCTAAAAAAATATATAAGAGTTAAAACTTCAAATCAATTCTCAAACCAATTTCACTGGAAGCCAGTGTAGAGATCTGACATATATCCATTTTTTTGTCTTTGTAAAGACACAAGCAGCAGCGTTCTGGATTTTTTTAGAGACCAATAAAAACTCTGTTACAGTAGTCAAGACTGAGGCTGAGGCATCAATCCTCTTTTCTAGATATATTCTTCAGATGGTAAAAGGCTGACTTGGTTACTGCTTTAATATGGATGTTAAAATTGAGCTCAGAGTTCAAAACGACACCAAGATTTCTGACTTGATCCATTGTTTTTAACATTGCTGACTGATACTGGAAACTAAACTTTAGACCGGGGTGCCTAGCTCTGGTCCTCAAGGGCCACAATCCCGCAGGTTTTTGATGTGTCTTTGCTCCAAAACCACCTGACTCAAATTGATGAGTCATTGTGCAAAATTTAATAGGTTGTTGGATCCATTTAATTTGAGTCAGGTGTGTTAGAAGCAGGAAACATTGGAAAATCTGCAGGACAGCGGCCCTCAAGGACCGACTTTGGGCACCCGTGCTTTAGACACTCATCTTTGTTTCCAAGCACAGTTATTTCAGTTTTAACTTTAATTAGCTGAATAAAGTTCTGGACATGCAAATATTGATTTTACCCAGGCATTAACTTAAACTTTAACCAGTCTCCTGGTGAGACAGTAATATAGTTGCCCAAGATGGAGCCTTGGGGAACTCCGCATGCCATTTTTGTTTGAGTAGATCTATCGTTACCAACTGACCCAATGCAGTCCCTCTTTTTCAAATAGGATTCAAACCAATTCAGAACTAGGCTAGAGATTCCCACTGAACTTTCCAGTTGGTCTATTACAATGTTATGGTTGACTTTTTTAAAAGTGGTGCTGAGATCCAGCAAAAAGGGAAACCAAACTTCTGTTTCTTTCTGTGTTTAGATGGATGTTGTTTAAGGCTTTGACAAGGACAGGTTCAGTATTGTGGTTAAATTCTTGACTGAAAGACATCAAAACAATTGTTAAGTGGCAAAGAAATTGTGAAAATGGTAAAAGAAAAAACTTTTTCAATAATTTTACTTTATGGTTGAAAAAGTAGTTTAAACTTTTTTACCAGAGTCCCCTGGTGAGACAGTAATATAGAGCTGAGTGTCGTCAGCATAGTCATCATCAGCTGTTTTGTTTGTTTCCATGATCTGAGCCGGTAGGAGCATTTAGATGCTGAAAAATATGAAAGCCTAAAATGGAGCCTTGGGGAACTCCACGTTATCACCGTTGAGTCTCAAATTTATTCAGAGTACAGAGTATTTACTCTTTTAGGTACGATTCAAACCAGTTCAGGACAGGACATTTTGATGTTCTGACATTTTTTTTAAAAGCATTAGCAAGTGTTTGTTGTTGCTGTGGTTCATTGCACTTTTCCTTGCAGGCAACATACACCTTATACTCTTTCATATGATGACAACCCACATGGTTCATAAGGTTGCGTTAAATATGACAGCATTCATGCTGCCTCTGGAAACTTCAGCCCTGTATATGAGCCATGTCGCTGTTTTGCTGTTATTTTCAAATTAATAATTACGCCAAATGGCTGACATCATACTACTGCTAAATGTTAGAACATCAGTCACTCAAGTGCAGCTGCTTCTGGGCCTACCAACTCACAAGACTGCATAACTTCCTGTGTTTGTGTGGGGTGGTGCTAGTGGGATTAAAAGGCAGGAGAAAAAACAGCTATGATTCAGTTTCTGTGGTATCGAATGACGTTTAAACAGAAATACTCACTAATCCTGATTCCCTTACATTTGGCAGGGTTGGCGAATATTTCTGATGCTAATGTATCAGGCCCAGGCTAGTTTCCTCTGAGCAAAGTTCTTAGTGCCCTCCAAGTGCCCTTAGTGAATGGCTAATCCGCTACAGCAGCAGCTTTGCTGAGCTTCATTTTAGCATCAGCAGAATGATGTGATGATGCTGAGATGGACATAAAAACATGTTGACCACTTCTACCGTTTAGGGATTTTCTGTAACAATAAATCTAAAAAGAGAACAGTGAACAATAATTACACCCATACAGCTTTTCACACCCGCCTTAATGACCCTGTTAAAGAATTAAAAGAAGACATTTTAGAAAGATTTTTGCTGTAATATAAAGAACTGAAGATGGTCATATCAGCTGATCTTTAGTGTACATAAGTTCTGGTTCTTATCTGTTCATCCAGCCTTAGAGAAAGCCTTGCTGAAGTCCCTCCGCCGCCTCGACGACTTCCTGAGGACTCCCCTGTCTGAGGAGATTGATGCTGATGCCTCAGGAGACGTGCCCGAGTCCTCCAGGAGTTTCCTGGATGGGTCTGAGCTCACCCTGGCTGACTGCAACCTGCTGCCTAAACTCCATATTCTGAAGGTTTGATCAGCTTGGTTTAGCTGGTAAAAGTATGTTGTTTTTACTCTGAGGAACTAGAAGGGTACACATTTACCTGTTTTCTTTTAATTTTTCCAGGTTGTAGCTAAGAAGTACCGTGGCTTTGAGATCCCTGCTGAGATGACGGGTGTGTGGAGGTACCTGAACTCTGCCTACCAGAGGACGGAGTTCACCAGCACCTGTCCTGCCGAGAGGGAGATCGAGTTTGCTTACCTGGATGTTGCAAAACGAATCAAATAAGAGCAAAGTTGGAGGAAGATGGAGGGAATTTGCTTGGATCAATCAACAAAGAGCAGGCCAGATAATCATCAAACAAAGATTAAAAACAATAAAAAAAAGAAAATAGAAATGAAAGAAAACTAGTAGAAAATAACACACTTTGGTTGGATATCTGTGTCTAACAGACCGATCTAACACTGATTCTGTTTATGTATGTTTGTGTGTGTTCGAGTTTGTGCACTCACAGGTTGAGCTGCAGCTTCATGCTATCTGCTGATAAAAGGAGTTTTTATTCAGATGAACTTTCCTTTCTTTTTGCTTTTGTTTGTTTCTTATATTCCCTGCAGAGACATCACGGCACTGCACACCATGTTAAGACACTTAAGATAAAACTTAACTTCAGTTATTTTTCAAGCTCGTTTAAATGCATACAGTAAAGTTGAAAACACAAACAAAAATTATTCAGCCTTCACTACTTCATGAACATCCAGGGAATTTTTAACGGGTTGGCCAATCAATAGATATAACTAATAACAATGTCCAGCAGGGTTATTGTTCATTTAGGTTAAAATCAGTGTGTGAAATACAGTACATGGATTTCTGTGAGCCTGGAAACCCCTAAATAACAACTTTGAGCCTTTTCCAATATTAAACAGAAAGCTCTGTTTAGTGGTTTATTTTTTACAGAATTTCTAATGGATTCAATCATTGCTTTAGTTATTTTTTAAACTGCATAGTAAAAAAAAGATTTATATGCACTGTCACTGCTTTCTAAAAATATTATAAAAGATATGAACATCGAAAAAGAGCTAAAAGGAATGATAGACATGAAGTCCTAAAAAGAAGCACTATATAACTTTCTGACCTTTAAACTACGTGTTTTAATATGTTCAGTCCTGTAGCCGTTGCTGCCCTGAGGCTCAGAAACCACATTTTTTTCCTGGACTAATAATACAGTAAGCTACAGAAACTACATCCAAAGTTGTAAAACCAGGAACTCAGATTACAGATGAACATGAATAAAAACTTTGGTACTTACTTCATACCTGAACGTCGTAATTTGTACCCATTTATAACTGTGAGACAAACAGAGGTCCTCTGTGTGTAATGACATATTTACTATGGTAGTATTTGTTCTTTTTTTATCAAACACAGCGATCAGGTTAGTTAGGAAACTGTAGAACTGCTGCTGGCAGCATCAGCTCCCCAGCTAAGGGGGTAACATTCAGTGTCTGATCTGGATGATGTTAAATGTCATCAGAACCTGAATCTACTGAAGTCTATATAAAATTAGAGTCAGTGCTGCTGCTTGCTATGTTAGTCTGATGTTTCATACATTGGTAAGTAAAGTTTTAGACCGTAGCAATGTGCTCAGATCACATCATGTTTCCCATTTTCTTTACTGTTTCCTCTGACTTGACATTCCTAATGAATCAGTGGTCAAATGAACAGTTTTCACCTCCTGATTTCTTTTTGTTCACTTAAAACTGTACAGATGTGGTCAATGGCTTTTTGATTGATATATATTTTGTTCCATCATCACTTAGCCTCCTAACTGTCTCTGGGAGGAATCAGCCACATCTCTAATGAAAGATACGGACTGACTTCAGTACAGGGATGTCAGGATGCAGGAATTCTGTTTTATTTTGTTTTTCTTATAGAGTAACTGGAGGCCTAAAATGTTCTGGAGTTTTAATTCCCCTGTTCCCTTTGATCCAACTTCATGTCAGTAAACGCTTTTCTTACTGAGGAGATTTGGCTGACTGTACATTTGATGGGAACGTATTTTTGCTTTCTGTTTTCTGGCCTTATTTCCTCTCATCAGAGAGTCTTTATTAAACTGATTTTATCACTATGTGCTCGATCGTCATTGTTTTTTCATCAAGACAGTGATTAAAGAAGCAATAGTCTTGGGTGTTCTCTACGAGTCCTGAGTGGAATAACATGTCCTGGCCTGATGCCCCCACTTCATCCTAGCCACTGGCCCCATCCTGGCCAGACAGCTCTTCGTAGTCATGTCCTTATTTCAAACTGGCCCCCATCAGATCCATCACCAAAATGAATGTCATCATCAAATGTGCGGAGCAACCCTGCACAGGTTGTGGGTCAGTGTGTCCAGCCATGTTAAGTGTGCTATTTGCTTTATACATGGTTGCAGTAGCCTGTAGGGCTCAGTGTTGTGTCCTCTCTTCTGGATCTAGATCCATGCACATATCTGGACCCTTGTGTGTCTGCACAAAGGCCTCTATCAGTTGTGTGATTGTTTCCTGACTGATATGGTCCTCAACAAATCTACAGTAGTTGGGGAAGGTCCTGTCACCCATCATGATTAAGAGTTAGCTTCCCGCAGATGGAAGCTATCCTGCAAAATTGTGATACCCTCACACCTCAAAGCAGAGGTCCCCAACCCTGGTCCTCAAGGCCCACTGTCCTGCAGAGATGTCTCCCTGCTGCAACACACCTATCCAGGTACACCCCAAAAATTCTGTCACCTCTCTCGCTTGCTCTACGTTTTAGCGAATGTGTGCTCAAACTGGTGAGTCTGAAATCTATCTCTTTGTGACCTCAAGAAGGGAAATAACCACTCCCCCTGGTGGTGGATACTCTCATTGCTTCTCCATATGTTTTAGTCTCCACCTTAAGAAAATATAAGAGACAAGTCCCCAATGACCTCAGGGCTCTGGAAGGCTAGAAGCAAAGCTAAAAGCAAATCAGATACATACTTATCTACGGTTAGTAAAACTGTTAGGAGCTATTTTAAAATCAGTTTGGAGGCAAGCAAAACGCCAAAGCAGAGTATTTAATACTGGTATAATATGAACTCTCTTTCTGGTCGTTGTCAGCAGTCGAGCAGTTGAGTTTTATAAAAGCTGTGTGGGAGTTATAGAATTTTTTAGAAAGACCAGAAAAAAAGGCCTTTACAATATTTATCCTACAGGTGATAAAAGCATGGCTCAGTGTCTCTGCATTGGCCTGAGAGAGGAACTGTCGCACTCTGGAAACATTCCTGAGATGAAAGAACCCTGAGAAGAAAGACCTTTAAATTACCTGAATATCCCCACAATAAAAAAAAAACTAAAAATATTCCTGGATACAGACGCTGATCCGGAAAACCCCCCAAATCTAATCGCTTCTTCCTTTATTCCATTTCTAAAATTGTCTGAAATCTGTCCATAATTTTTTGAGTTATGTTGCCAACAGACAGATAGAACAACCCCCCCAAAAACATGACCTCCATCTTTGTGGAGGTAATAAAATGATTGCCATTTCTTTTCATGATAGGAGCGAGATAGCACCTCCCAGAGGGCATCAAGGCAAACCTCTCTTTGAGGACATGATCTGAGAGACCAGTTTGAGTGAAACAGTTTTGTGTAAGAGAATATGTTTGTTTTCACCTGTATCCATAGATACCGAGCAGTTGGATTCCTCCATCTACGGCGGTGAAAACGGATAATAGTTTGTATAACTTTTTACTTTGATTTTGGTGTCAAAAAAGAAAAGTAATTAATTTTTTTGCAATCTAAAATGATTTATTTCAAAGAAAAGCCACCTCGGGAGGCTTTTGCTTAGCAACTTGGCCACTATTATGTCATAGTTTCTGGATTTCCTTCTATGGTCTGATCATCTAACCAGTGCATCCCAGCTAGAGAGGGCATGTTATACACTACGGCTATTTTAAAAGTAGAAATTTTTGCATGCACATGTAACAATTCCCAACTGTTGCAGGGTGGAACTGGAAAGCAACGTAGCATGAGAGGAACAGATGAAGCTATGAGAAGATACTGGGAAGTAGCTGCTTCCTTGGGTTTGAGATGGATTTAAGATGATGTCATGCTCAAAACCAGTTAAATATTACCCCAGTTTATGAGTTGTGGCAGCTTGCAGACTAGCATCTGGAGTAATGTGCTTTCAAGATTCACCATCATCACCTTGAACACCCCAGCTAGAGCATGTATGCTATTCACTCTGACCATTTTAAAAGTAGTAATAAAATCTCCAGACTATTCCAGAGTAGAAATGAGCAACTATTTATTATGTGCTGTGAGAAATGGATGAAATGAGAAGCTAACACAAGCTATGGAGCATCCTGGCTGGTGGCTGCTTCCCAGGCACTAGCTGCTAGCCACCAGGACTGGGTCCTCAGCGCCGTCCACCTGGTCAGAGTCAAGCGAGAAGCTGGGGGAGGTCAAGCTGCTTCCCAGGTACCGTCACCCTCTTACCCACTCAACCCAGTCCAGATAGACTGTGGCTGTTACCCAGGTACTAGCAGGTGTTAGCTGTTAGCTGGCAGGACTTTGGTTTGAATTTTAGTATAATATAGAGAGTTGTGGTTGCTTACTGACCAGTGATTGGCATGATTCACCATCACCCACCTTCTTACCTGCCGTCTCATAATACCTGCAATAATTTGACCAATTTGAAAAATCTTCTCCTGGTTCTGAAAACATGACAAATTATTTGGAGTTATGACAATAACAAACTGTAGAGGTCCCAAATATTAAGAACTGAATGACTGAAAGTGATCAAATGGCCAAAACAAAATGTTTCCTGATCAGAGGAGCGCTGTTCTCAGAGTGCATCTGCTCTCCAGAATTTCCTGCACCAGGAAAGGTAGGCAGAGCTTCTGGTTTCCAGCTTCCTATCCAGTTTGGAAATGGGACATAGACATTTTTTTCTCTTTAATATAAGTGTTGTTTTAATTTTCTACACTCTGAGTTTAACTTTTGCTTTGAAAAAACTCTTGTGTTGCACCTGTGCTTGAAAAGAAATCCCCAAAGTTTCTTAAAAGGTTTCAATTAAAAAAAAAATCAGCTAACATTGATTTTTTATTGCAATTACAAATGTCTGCCACACTATTTAAGAGTCCTTACGTTTAAGTCTTTATGCAGATGGTTAAATAAACAGAATTAGTCTCATGACGACTCTTGTTTAAAGAAATCAAATGTCTGTTAATTACAGACCAAGTATATTTAACATGTATACCCACGAGCGTGTGTAGACACACTCAGTCATCACCGTGGCAACACTGATGGCGACCTCTGCGGACACTGATGATCCTGAGTTTACACTCCCAGACGGCAAACACTGGCAACTCGGTTACGGTGGAAACATCCAGAGGAGGAATGTCCTGCTCCTCATCCTCCAGTGAGACTAATAAGGCTGGTTAAAGTCACACATCACAAACTTTTAACTCACCGTGGAGTTTAAAACACGTTTCTGCAGCTCAGGAGGTGAATGACTGACTTCTTCCTTCATGACCGTACAGGAGCAAATATCTTTAGATAACGAGGTCTAATACATTTTTCTGTATTATTTCACAGTTATTTCCTGTATTACTTAAATACGGGGAAATATGGATACGATTATGGAAACAAACAACACATTTACATCTTATGTAAAACAAAACAAAAAAACAAAAAAAAGCAGGAAAAACCTGTAAATGTCAAAACAAAAAAAAAATGTAATTTCTCAAAAGAAAATTTATTATTATTTTACAAAAAAGACTGTTATAATACTTTTTCAAATTTATCATAAGTTCACTAAAATATTATTTTTACAACTAAATTCAAGTTCTTTACTGTTTATACTGTTATTTACATGTAAATTTATTTACACTGTTATAGAGGATACATACGGTACTGGCCTAAAAGTTAATCATAAATAATATTATTACATGTGCCAACATCTTTCATCAAACATGTAAAAGGAGACGTATAGATTGCATTGTCATTGTATAATCTTATTTTACGATTAGCTGCCGGAATATTTCTGCTTTTTAACGTTTTTTTTTTTCATTTTTTTACAATGTGTGACATTAAACATTCCTCGAACAAACCTGTGAAATATGCTGAAGGGATGTTACAAATCAGCACTGATGCACAGGAAGTTGTTAAAACTAACCAACCACTCAGGTTTTTGTACACAAAATTTCACAAAACTGCAACTGAAAGTTCACGTTTGAGTTTTCCTCCATGACGGAAAACTAGAAGAATAGATAAATAAAATCCCTTTATTGTCACATTTTGCTAGAGATGAACTTTATTTGAAAGTTGGCACACAAATACAAAACTGACGAGTGTCTGTCTTCTGATGGACAAGTGAAGTGTTAATAGGTGTGTTGGTTCATGTGCCCAGGCCATGAGCACACATCGTCATCTCTGCTTGGTCAATCTTGTTAATTAATGAGCAAATGAAAAGGTCTGAGTCAAGGCTGGCGCCGGTCTAGTGGGGCAACACAGGGCTTCTGATGTCATGGCAACCGTCTCCCAGCACTCAGAGGTTAAAACTGAGGCAGAGGACCGGAAGGAAGGCTGACAGATGGATGGATACTAACACAGATGGACTCAATCAAGCCATTTACAAGATGCTTACAGGAATGAGAACACCTCTGTAGCTATCTGAACCCATTTATTCTAATGTTTGAATGTCACCAGACCATAAATAAACCCAGCACTCAGCTGATCTGGACTCACTGTTGGCTGGACACCTCCAGCCACGTGTTTACAGAGAAAAATGGTTTTTCTTTAGGACAATGAGATGAATCTGAAAGCCCAGTTTGGGCTGAAGATGGGAGGAGATGATAGCAGGAGAAACCAGAATGGAGTAGTCGGTGTTGGCTGGAAGCCAGTCAGTTCTGGGAGCAGTACTTCCAGAAACACACTGTGGGAGAAACAGAAGTATTAATGATTCATTTCCAGACCATCAGAGTATTACTGCACCTGAAAGGTCAACCAGATGGGCTGAAAGCACCAAAGATAGACAACAGTTTTTAACCCTGAGGTTTACTAAACATGATTTACACGTGGGGAAAATACAGCACTGGATTATGGCTGAATGAGGACATCTTCACCTCTTTTGTTGGTCTTCTTGGTCGGCGTCGACAGGGACTTCCTGAGGTTTCTACCGGTCAGGCTCGGGCCGCCCACTTCAGCGCTGGCTCTGGAGGCGGTGCTATCAACCGCTGAGAGGGTCGCAGTGGTCGGTTTTACCCCTCCCTCTGCAGCAGGAAGCTTCCACCACAGCAACAACAACAGCATGAACATCTCCACCAACATGTAGGGTTCATACTGTTCTATCATCACTGCATGTGAATAATGAAACACATCTCCCTGTTTTACAGAAATTATTTTGGGAGAAGAGCCTGAAGCACATGACAGAGCAATAAACCACATTAAAAAGGTGATGCTGAGTCAAGAAGAGAAGAACGTGCATCACATTTTCACAGTTTCAAAACACCATTAATAATCTCCTAGACTGTCTCACAGTTATCTGTGTGTAATGTCTCTGCTTGTGAACTGATTGTTCCATTAGTCATATATCTGTATGAAATCTTCCTGATGTGGTGCATCGTGTCACAAGATTTAAGTGCCATCATTAGCACCAACAGGAAGCATTTCAGCCTCCTTGACATAAATGAACAGCTCCATAATACAACCACCCTTCCAAAAGAGTTGGGATGTTGTGTATAATGTAATTACAAACTGAATTTAACGATTTGCAAATCTCTTAAATACACATTTAAATTCCCAATGGAACAAACACAACATATTAGATGTTAAAACCGAGACATTTTATCATCCTAATCTGGGTTAGGGTGGAGGAACATTTGACAACTAATTAGATTAATTAGCAACAAGTCAGTAACATGAGTATAAAAGGAGCATTTCAGAGAGGCAGAGTCTCTCAGATGGAAAGTTGGACAGAGAACTATGATTATTATCCTTAAACTGACAATAAGCTGAAATCCATCATTTCTAGATTTAAGGAATTAGAAAACGGTTATGTGAAAAACTAAAGGTGTAATTTCACCTAGAGACATCACACCCCGCCTCTTTGGGATGATCCATGTTCACCGGCTGGTTCGGCCACACCCTCATGGCCGTTCATGTGAATCGCCGCCTCCTCCCTCCTCTCGGAGCCCTCTGCCCTCCCTCCCTATAAAAAGCTTCAGCCAACGAGCAACGGCAGCACATATTTTCGAAGCAAAATGGCAGAGAGTAGAACGAAATGTTCACCTGAAGACGACCAGGATCCAACATTCCCTCTAAAACAACAATGGTTGCTGGTGAAGATGTTGGATAAAGAACGGGACATAACCTGGGTTAACACTGGCCTTATATTTCCAAAGAAGAGAGAACTGCAAGAGCTGAAGACGCTACAGTTTGACTCAGAAACAGCTCTTCTCCAGGACAATAATTAATAACTTAAACATTAAAAGTTACTTCGACATGTTCCACAACATGATGGTGTTTTGCTCCGTGTGTTTGTACTTTTGTTTGTGAACAAGGCGAGTGGGGGAAGAGGTCGAGGGAGGTGTGGCTCATGACACTTTGTTTTGGTCTACAGGTAGCAGACAACAGCAAATGTTGGAGTCAAACAATTTTGCCCCTGAAATGTAAAATTGGGAAGACCTTGAAGATCTTCAAAGTATAAGATTCAGAGAATCAGGAGGGTGTAGGCAGCTTCCACATCTGTGAAGCTCCATCAATGCTGAAAAGTACATGGAGGTTTTAGAACAACATCTGCACCCATCCAGACAACGTCTCTTTCAGGGAAGACCTTGCAGATTTCAGCAAGATAATCCTGAACCACATCCTGCATCCATCACAGCAGCATGGCTTCACAGGAGAAGAGTCCGGCTGCTGAACTGGCCTGCCTGCAGTCCAGACCTTTCACCAGTACAAAACATCTGGAGCATCATGGAAGCAGAAATCCAGCAACCAAGATCCAGGACTGTAGAGCAGCTAGAATCCTGCATCAGACCAGAATGGGTCAACATCCCTCTCCTAAAACTCCAGCAACTGGTCTCCTCACTTCCCAAATGTTTCCAGACAGATGTTAGAAGAAGAGAGGATGCTACACGATGCTAAACATCACCCTGGAACTACTTTTTACAGATGTGTTGCTGCCATCATTCTTTTTACTTGCATGGTCTTGGTTTTATTTTGCCTTCTCCCATGTCTCAGTATATGGCGAGGTCTTATGTCTAAATCGGTGATGCTTGAAACGAGGGCAACGTTGACAAACTATGCAGAGCAGCCTGTGTTATAGTGCTGACAACGTGGGGAAATATGACAAAACATAAAAAGAGTGGTACGTCGTTCGATGCTGGTGTGTTATGGTTTTAACGCTCTAAGTAGCAATATTGCACTAAGCAACACAACTGAATGAAACAGGCCATATCCCCAGAGAGAGAACCTAGACATGTTACCACTACAAGATGGCAGACAGTGTATTTTTACTCCCAACACTTTCTTCATAGATTGGGGTTTACACAAAGTTTCTAAGGAAAATGGAGTTTGAAAGACACCCTACTGACGTGATGAGGATGCAGTCATTAGCTGCGTTTACATAGATGACTTCAGATCCAAACAAACGTCCAATCAGGATGAAAATGTGTCACGTAAACATGCCAGCTGATCCGATCAG
Source organism: Melanotaenia boesemani (assembly GCF_017639745.1). Classification (NCBI taxonomy): domain Eukaryota; kingdom Metazoa; phylum Chordata; class Actinopteri; order Atheriniformes; family Melanotaeniidae; genus Melanotaenia; species Melanotaenia boesemani. Next base: position 7,586,454 of record NC_055705.1, on the reverse strand, counting down.
CCTCGATTGGATAAAATCTTCAGTCCAAACGAGGGGGGCGGTTTACCTTGTCACTATCGGATCAGCAGGAAAAAATAAGCATGTCTACATTCATTCTGATGGTGTATGTTGTTACGTGACATAATGAGTTTCAGGGATGACTTGGATAAAGATGGACTGTGCCAGATACAAAGCTTTTGTTAGAAACTGAAAGAGTTAAGAACTTTTGAGCATTTTGACAGTCAAAAGGTTAAAAAAAGAAAAAAAACCTTCTGCTTCAGAACTAGGAGCACTAGACATGTCAAAAGTGTTACGATCATATTAAATCTGTCCATCGTGTCCATACAACCGATTGAATCACTTTATCCAGCTTCCATGATCAGACTGATGTCAGTCAGATAGAAGAAATATTTATCCATGTAAACGTAGCTGTTGTCAGTGATACCGAGGAAATTACAGTAAGAATTCACACAAACACTTTTTCCACTATTGATTAAGAACTTTGTCAGCTATTTGCCTATTCTCAGTAAATATGCAGAAGAGATGAATAAATTTACTCCCATTATAAACTCATGTTCATATTCAACCGTTTTCTCATTTACTGTATGCATCCATCTCTAACCCCTCCCAAGCTACAGCCTTTTGAATTCTTGAAGTAAAAATTGAAATTTTTCTTTGAAAAACTCTGGCACCTAAAGGGTTAAAACCTTTGAAAAGTCTGTCCATGTGTCAAACTGACCCTGAAAGCCCTTTGTGTCGTATCATTAGAAGAGAAAAAGCTCAACTGAGGCAGCAGAGGGCTCAGAATTGACTTCTGATGTTTTCAGGAACTTACCCCTTTATTTTTTCTGCCTGGATTTCTGCCGCCTGCTGAAATGAAAGACAAAACAAAGTGTTAGCGTTTCAGTGGGAAGCTTCCAGTCCTGCTGATCTTCATCAGTATAAAGTAGAAAAGATGGCATAATCACCTCGTGACATGATGGTGATCTGGGAGCTCAGGGTGCTGCTAAATGTCCTGTGCAGCTCCTCCAAGGCAGAGATCATCTTCAGCATCTTGGCTTGTTTATCTGGACCATCTGTGCCTGTGCTGACCCGGCCTTTGCCTGACCTGATGCCAGCAGTGATGGCGCCTGCAGTGGTTTTATCAGTGCTTTTTGCTCCACCTAATCCACCTGTTTTGGTGCTCAGAAGCCAGCGTTTCATGAATTGGCTGGGATGCAGTGCTGAATCCTGGCTAAGACTCGGAAGAGATGCTGATGGTTTCAGAAAACCTGGTAGACAAACAAAGTAATGTTTGATTAGTTTATGTAATTATTGGCTGATTCAGTCATTGCCGAGGAAAAATTCTTTTTGAAGAAACAGATTATTGTTGGTTTGAGTCGTCAGATTCTTCAGCCTTCCTCAGTGCAGCCTGTGCATGCACATGACATCACTCTTAAACACACACATGCTATTTTGGAGGGATTCCACCGTTTTACTGGTTACTAGAAGAGTTGCTATGAGACGTTGAGCTGTGACATAAGAATTGTATGGATTGCATTTACATGTGTGCATAATGGTGCGATAGTTTTGTAAGAAAGGAAGGATTGTAAGCAACTGACACTGAAGCATAAAGTCTGAAAAACAGCAGTTGTGTTGTTATAAATCTGTCAGATTGTTATCATGGTGCTTTCAGCAGAAAAAAATAAGAAAAATAGATAATTTTTCTGTCTTATTTCTGGGTTTATTACTTTTTTTTATTTTATTTTTGTAAATATTTTTCTCATATAAATGCATAAATCTGTAGAAAGTTAGTTTATATATATATATATATATATATATATATATATATATATATATATATATACATACACACACACACATTATATTTTGGATGTTTTCTTTGTGGTTTCAACATCTTTGACATGAGCAAATTAAAGCATACGGTAAAGTGAAAAATCTAATTTCCATTGTCTAGCTTTCTATTTCCCAATGTAGAGGACATTTGCTTTCTGAACTGGCACTGATTATCTGTATAAAATATTGGATGGATGGATCATTTGACGGATCAGTGGATGGATGAATTATTAAATGGAAGAAACATTGGATAAATGAATTAATAGAAGGATGGATTATTGGATGAACAGATCACTGGGTGGGTGGATCATCATTGGATGAATGAATCACTGAATGGATAAAACATCGGACGGATGGATCATTGGGTGGATGAATTATTGGATGATTGATTATTGGATTGCTGGATGAAAACCAGTAAAAGTAAGAAATTGTCCACTAGTAAGAAAACAGCAAAAGCACCTGTTTCTAGTGTATATAAATACTGATTTGACCATTGATTATTTGCTGTTAGACATGCTGATCTGATCCGGTCCTGACTGTTTATTTGACTGAGAGGTGTCAAAGTTGAAAAAGCATTTTCTTCATGAAGAGAGGAAATCAGAAGTCAAGTTCAGGTGCACCTCAGATCATGCCAACAAATACTGTTTCTGATCTCCAACCACTGAGTTTAAGCCCTTATTTCAGCCATAATTGTTTTCCTGTTTTATCTGTGATTCTAAATATTGTGAAAAAATCGATCATACAGAACTTTATGATTTGTGTATATAATCACACTGTAAATGTTCTGTGTGGTGGCAGCACTGGACAAACAAACAGCTGGTTCAGATTTAAAGCGTCGTTGTGTCTCTGGTTATCTAAGAACAGTCAGTGTCTGTGATGACTGGTTGGTTTTGTCAACCGTTTCTTTACCTCTCTCAGTGGGTGCAGCATCCACTTGCATCTCAAGAAGGATCATCATCATGAAGGTTGTCCCAGACAGTACTCCTGCGGTGTTAAGCATTGTGACTATTGTAGAGAAGAGGAGAATGTGATGTAGATCAGCAACTGTGAAGCCAGTCTTTTGAAGTTTTCTGCTCCACAAGTTCTAGGTCTGTGTTGTGTCACCTGACACTCAGCTCATTTATCCAACACTTCCAGGTGATATTACACAGATGGTGTAGATATTAGCTGAGGTTAAACTCAAGTCGTTGGAATTAAATCTCTTTTTAGACACCCACTTCTCTGATCTTCTGACTCTAGTTCTGAATTACTCTAAGTACTCAAGTATCATAAATACACAAGAAAGACTAATAGTTGAGAAAGTTGTTTTCCAGCCAGACACTGGTATTCGTCTACTTTAGCTGCATGTCTTCCCAACACATGTCCAATCATATCTTTGATTTAATCTGCAGAGCAAAGAGAGTCTTTCGGATCGTATTCCATGGATGCGCCTCTGGAAGAAGGCTTGTCAAGAGCTTGTTTCTTTTCCTAACACAGCTGACAAATGCTGCCTTTATAAACCCCAGTTCGGCCCAAGATGTCTGACGGGAAACTGAGCGCCAACCAATGACTTAGACGAGCTTCTTCTGGTCCCGCCCCCTTCCATTGACTGGATTGGTGACATTTGGGGAGTTTGGCGTTGAGCTTTGTGCGTTTGGTGTCAAAGCTATCTTTTTGTGAGTGTGGTATGTGTGTTTAGGGGTGTATTTAATGTGTTGTGTGTGTGTGTGTGGCCTTGGCTGTATAAGCGGTGATAAGGTAGTTCTTAATATGTTTGCTCAGGGGCCACAGAAAGAGAAAGGCCCTCTGACGCACGAGGGCCTGGAGCCACACTGACTGCACACACACACACATAGAAAGCTCTAAATACAACATTTAAACACGGAAAATGGCTGGTGTGCTTAAACACACACAATCCTGAGGTCACTTCCAACTTCGAGGACACACACACAGAGAGGGTAAAAAGTGAGGGATGCACATCAAAGGCCACAGAGAGGCTGAGAATATACATCCAAGAAACCTAGCAAAGGTTCGTGCCTTTCTTTTTGTTGCTCATTGTGACGACTAATCCCTTAAACAGGAAGTTGACTGAGTGACGGTGGGACACCATAAATGTATGAACTCCTCCTCCAGAGCCCATCTGTTTAATAGTGGGATGAAGTTAAGATGGATGAATTTGGAAGTCGAAGCGAGGAGTGAGGAAGATAAGAAATGTGTGTGTGTTTGTGTGCCAGTTGCTGGGTGAAGAGAATTCAACTAAAGAACATCCAGTGATTCTTTGCAGCCTCCCGTCTGTCTGCAGAGCTTTGACGCTAACCCACTGTGTGTGTCTGAGTTTCCACATGTCAGATGGACAGGAAGTGGAAAGGTTTGACTGAAACTAAAGACACGTGTTTGTCAAGCTCTTTTTTATTTTCTCAGAAATCTCCAGTCTGTCTCTGCTTTCTTAGTCATTATTACATCTTTTAAGACAACAACCATGTTATGTTGTGGAGTGGGATTAGATGCTCTTATGTTCCCTCCCACTCCTTTTAAACTTTTGTGTTGTCTTTTTTGTTTGTTTGTCAATCAAGCACCTGACCGAATGACCAACCAACCAACCGACCGACCATCCAACCAACCAACCGACCAACCGACTGACCAACCAACCAAACCAACCAACCAACCAACCGACCAACCGACCGACCAACCAACCAAACCAACCAACCAACCAACCGACCAACCAACCAACCAAACCAACCAACCGACCGACCGACCGACCGACCGACCGACCGACCAACCAACCAAACCAACCAACCGACCGACCGACCAACCAATCAATCACCAATCAATCTTTCACTCTGGGCTTAGTTCTGATTGGTTGGGTCCACATGTGAAGATTTAAAGCTGATTTTTAGGGTTCATTATGGAGGAGCTGCATAAACTAACATCCTTCCTGAACTAAATCTGTAACTGCAATGACAACGATGCTTCATGTAATGTTCAAATGCAGTTCTATAAGAAATCCTCCATTTACTTTCTGCTTTCCAACATGTTCTCCCTGAAGCAGAGCTAATCATTGGTATGGATAACTAGATGGATTAACCATTGGATGAATTGATTAATGGATTGTTGCTCTATAGAAACTTGGACACGGACTTGTCCAAGTGCCAAAGACTGTCCTTGATCCACCAATATTCTGGAGTGGTGGCATGTGTAATCACAATCACCTGCAATGTTAACAACTTGTTGCAGTGTTCTAGTAAAATCTCTAGAAGACCAGTTGGTGAGAAGCAGTGAGAACATAGAAGCAACATGAGCAATAACTGGCTTTACCAGCGGACGAGTGAAGGAAGTGTTCTTCTGAGCTGCATGTCTACATGAACGTCTCAACGAACTATTAAAAGATGATCACAAGGTTTCATTAAGAATCATCACAACTGAGTCTCTGAATAGTAATAAAACATTTTATTCTCTTAAACATGTCAACACTAAAAACATTTAAACAGAAACAGAAAAGTCAGCTGGTCCGTCCCAAGGCTGCAGGTATTTAGCCTCCATGCTAACAGCCGAACGGGTTCTTCACGCAAATGAAGGCGTATTTACCGTTACAGTTAGTGTTACTCCAGCCGGCTGAAACGTGAAACAGAGAAAGAGAAGACAAGTTTAAGACAAGTATAAATTATCATTTCAACCAACATGACAGATAATTGTGTTAAATTGTGTTGAATTCTGTGAGAAAAGGAGGTTCAGTGTTATAAGCTGTTCAGGTATTGATGGGACTTACTATTAGAGCGTAAATACATGCAGGAGTTGCTGCTTGGGCTGGCCTGAGAGTACCAGTTGGAGTAATGGAAACTCTTGCGATCGATCCACATCCAGCGGTCCTGAGAGACAAAGAGCATCCACATGAGGAAATGTTTCTGAGTCTCTACATGTCTTCTCGTATCTGGACTGACTGAGGAGGGATCATCCTAATGCTGACCTGCAGGTAGAAGCCTCCAAGCCACGCTACGCTCTGGTGGTAGTTCAGAGCCATTCCCTGGAGGAAGTTGTACTGCATGCTGTTTGTGACTGAGGCCAGGTGGCCCCCCTGACTATTGCAGTACTCCTGTTGCACAGATAAGGGACAGAGAGACGTTTTAAGCTGTTTTCACGCACCACATCAGCTATACACACAACAAGCAACCTGAACACTGACTGATCGACAGAGTCGACATCAGTTAAAGAAGGTGGGAAATGAAATGGAAACATGTGGATGATGGTTTGTGGTTTCTATGGAGATTAGCAAAGCTCATGAGACAGGAAGAAAAAAACAAGTCAGGAATCAGAAGATGTTTCATCCATCATGTGTGGATGGGACGTTCTGAGCTTCCTGATACAAAGAAAAGCTCCAACATGAGCAGCTGCATCACCTCCGCTTCGTGCCAGGACTTGGGAATGCTGATCAACTTGAAGCAGAGAGATTCATGTGGTTGCCAGAAGTTCGGACAGAAGTTAAACTGAACTGCAGGGACAGAGGAGAGGAGACAGACTAGATTTCAGCCGAGGACTTTCATCTACTCATACACTCTCATCTTCTTCTAAACCTCCAGTAGAGAACGTTGCTGTGCAGCCTGAGACAGATACACACATTAATGCCAGCGAGCACAGAGAGATGTGTTTGAATGATGTTTTTACTTTTAGACGTGACAACTTCACTCATGAGAGAACAAAAAAAGGTTGGACTAAAAGTGACGTACGTTCAGGAACTGCTTCCTCCTCAGGTTCAGGTTCAGGCTGGGCTGCACAAGCAGAGAAAAATAGTCCTTAACATATTGATGCTGGATAAGCGGAGATGTTCTACACCCACTAGATCAGACATTTCAAGCTGCACCAACCCTACAGAATGAAGCCTTTCCAGTCTCTGAAGTATGAGCAGTTTCCATGTAAAAACAGGAATCTAAAGACGACACCTACCAGCTTCAAGAGCAGCGTCTTCCTGAGGGAGCTCCACTACTGTTTCTGTGGACAGATCACATGGACATTGGTGTGAGACAGATGCAGGTCTTACAGTCTGACTGATGTTTTCTGTCCACACCAGCATCAATAAAACTGACCTAAAGGTTTCTGCTCGTCTCCAGCTGGAGCTGCAGAGATAAACACAGCAGGAAGAGAGAATCAGTTCTTCTGTCTGTTCTTGGAGGCTGGAATATGAACTGATGAACACATGGATGCTTCATGTGTGTGTGAGTAGAAACTGACCTGCTAATGCAGCACACAGTAGAACGGAGAGGACCAGCAGAGTCTTCATCCTGATGAAGGACCGGTTGTTCTGTGTGGAGGAGAAAGACAAACCAACCTCACGATTAACATCCAGGAGAGAGAAGAAGTCTGAGATCAGAGAATGAAAAGTGCTGCAGCAGGTGTCTCACCTGTCAGGTAAAGGTGAATGAGTTCAGGTGTCAGCTGAGTGATGCAGTGAAGACAGGAGACTGTCTTAGTGTATATATAGGCTGCAGAAGTCACGTTCATGTAGGCGGGGGGTGTAAAGTACAGAAACTGATGATGTTTGCCCAGGACCCAGTTCTGATAGAAGGACATGGACCTGAACTCTGATCTGTTTTCTGACTGGATGGAGATGATTTCCATAAACTGCTCCTTCCTGCTTGTGTTTGCAGCGTATGCATCATTCTGTGTCCTGACCTGCTTTCTGATGAAGTTGTTCTGTTTGTTAATGTTTTTATTGATTAACTTTGATGGTAAAACATAAATTCCAGTAAGACAACAGATAAGTCCACGTTTTCCTGAAGTAATTCACATTTTATTATCAACCAGTTTATTGTCATCCAGGGATCAGAGTCATGTCTTCATGTGTATTTAATTAACTTGTTTCCCAGTAAGGTTGTAGATACATCCCTCCCTGTGAATGAGTTGGTCCTGCATTGTCTCGTCTTTACATAGAAAGTCAGACTCATGCTGTGGCGTCTTGTTCATCGCTGTTCGCTCTTTGTAGTCGTGGAGCCAAAAATGTCTAAAAATGGGTTGAACCTGACATGATCTGCCATAGTTTTCATTTGTGTTTTTTTCTTTTAACTTTGACCCTAAGAACCAATATTTGGAGGGTCTGCTCTGCAGGGAAATAATGAAAGAAAAAAGCCTATTTTAGTTTATGCACCCTTTTGTTTTTATCAGAAAAATGTAAAAATCTATGTTTTTCCTCATTGGGTTGGGCAGGATGTCAATAAATGCATTCCAGATATACAGAGCACATGTGCTGACAACATACTCTCAACATCCATAACCCTTAAAACACATTACAACTATAATCGTGGTTCCCACCATTTTGTTGTCATCCAGGGATCAGAGTCATGTCTTCATGTGTAAATCATAAATGGTTGTTAAAAAACAGTATATAAACTGAATTATGATTTTCCTGCATTGCCTGGAGCAACAATGGGATTATTCACCTCATCATCTGCAGAAACCAGACTACTTTTCCAGTAAGATCCTTCAGGTGTGGACGGATCACATGTACAACTGATAATTTTTATTACAAGTAATTAAGATCAAAAGGACCTGGTCTGACCCCAGCTGGCTTTCAGCTGCTCAACAGTGCTTTCACTTTTAAATGACTGAACACATTAGCTTTCAATTCATAACAACAACAGATCCAAAATGAGGACCTGGTCTCAGAGGTAAAAATACAGTAGATATGTGAGTGTATCAAAGCAAAAAACAGAAGGTAAATGTCAGCAGTAATAATCAGCAGACCTTAAAATGATGCTCATTTCACACTGACGGCAGCTCAGAACATCTCAGGAATGTTGCTTTGCTGGTTGCAGCAACTTACCCTCTTTTGTTTCCCGAATAGTTCACTGGGAAAGTTTTTCCTCTTATTTAACATCAATGTTAATTTTATTGTACGTTCTTGTTCTTTAGTGTTCTCCAAAAGTCCAGAATATAGGTGTAGAACCCTGAAAGAACATTCCTGTGTGGTGGTATTAATGTGACCTCAGCCTTTATACTGGGATTAACCTGTGGAAAAGTAGCTAACAATAGTCCAGTTAGGTTCACGCTGACCTCACCGTCTACACCATCAGATCAGTCATGTTGCACTTTATGATGAATAAACCAGAAAACTTCTACAAGTTTTATTAACAAAATTAATTAATACAGCCCTGCCCCCCATGCACTACATGACACGCCCCCCAAATGTTGTGTTGTGTTTATATGTTTTGATGTTTGATTTGATTTTATTTATTTTCACATAATAAAAATACAGGTATACATTCAAACACATCCAAACATGTGACGGTGTGTCAGGCTTATGCTAAAAGCCACGCTCCAAGAAAATTTTCTTTTGCAGCTCACTTTGAGAGACAAACAATCTAAATTTGAAACAAAAATCACATTTACTCAAAAAACACAAGTATGATAAATAATTTGGTCACAAAATTACAACCTAAATCTGCCCTATAATTTTGTGATAAACAAACTCATTCTATCAGGTATTCTCAGTCCCAAACCAATCCATTCTTCATCAGGTTTACTTTTTATAATTTACTACTACTATAATTTAAAATTGCAATGTAATTGTCATTTGCAAGCAAAATCATTTTAAGATTTTTTTTGTTATTTGGTATTGATGACAATGTCATATAATTTCTGTATACATTCCATAATTTAGCTTCACGGTATCTAAACGAAAATTGAATTTGAGATTTTTTTACTAGATGGAAGATAAAATTCATTGCTTGTCTGGTTTTGTAAAAATGAAAGTGTATTTAAAACTGAGAAGTTACCGTGCAGATTTCATGCATAGGTGCATGAGAAAATAAATGTTTTTAACCTGGATTTAAAAGTGTCCACAGTTTAATTTCCACTGGCAGTTTGTCCCACTTGTTTGCAGCATAACAGCTAACTGCTGCTTCTCCATGTTTAGTCTGGACTCTGGTTTGGACTAGTTGACCAGAGTCTTTGGATCTAAGAGCTCTGGTCGGTTTATATTCTCTGAACATATCACAGATGTATTCTGGGCCTAAACCGTTCTGGGATTTGTAAACAATCAGAGTTTTAAAATCTATTCTGTGACTGACTGGAGGCCAGTGTAAATATTTAAAAACTGGTGTGATGTGTTCAGATCTCTTAGTCCTGGTTAAAACTCAAGCAGCAGCGCTTTGGATGAGCTGCAGATGTTTAATGCTCTTTTTAGGAAGTCCTGTTAAAAGATCATTACTGTAATCCAGCCTACTGGAGATGAATGCATGGACGAGTTTCTCGGTTTTTCTGGGAGAATAAACTTTTAATTCTGTTGATGTTTCTGAGCTGGTAAAAAGCTTCATAGTGAAGTTTTGATGTGGCGGCTGAAAGTCAGGTCTGAGTCTATCAACACTCCAAAAAAAGCCCGAGTTTTCAGGTGTTTACCAATGCTGATCCTCTTCTCTTTGCTACCAAACAGAATAATCTGAGTTTTTTCTTCATTTAATTGTAGAAAATTCTCCCTCATCCAGGTGTATATTTGCTGATGATACACAAGTTGTGTATCATCTGCATAACTTTGATAATTTATGCTATAGTTCTGTAATATTTGACCCAAAGGGAGCATATACAAGTTGAACAGAAGAGGTCCAAGGACTGACACCTGGGGGACTCCACAAGTCATGGCCACTCGCTCAAATTCACAGCTGCTGATTGGAACTAAATAACTCCGGCCTTCTAAACAGGACCTGAACTAGGTAAGGACGGCTCCAGAAAGTCCAACCCAGTTTTCCAGCCTGGGCAAAAGGATTCTGTGATCTACAGTATCAAACGCAGCACTGACATCCAACAGAACCAGGACTGGTACTTGACCAGAATCAGTATTCAACCTAATGTCATTTAGCACTTTGACCAGAGCTGTTTCGGTGCTGTGATGAGGTCGGAAGCCGGACTGAAATTTATCAAGATTTCCACTTTCATTTAAAAAGTCCCATTAAGCTGGTGAAATACAAATTTTTCAATAATCTTGGAAATAAAAGAGAGGTTAGAGACAGGTCTATAGTTGTTCATTGTAGAGGCATCTAGAGTCCTTTTCTTTAGGAGGCTTAATAGCAGCTATCTTTAGTGACTTGGGAAAGATGCCTGATGCCAGTGAGCTGTTAACAATCAGTAGGAGATCACTTTCTACTGAGGTAAAAACTGTTTTTAAAAAGTCGGATGGTATCATGTCCAGAGTGCATGTTGTTGATTTCAAATGCCAAACTTGTAGGACTTCTAAATTCACCATTTTAAATTGCGACATGACATCAGAATTATTTCCGGGTTTTAGACACAGACTACTTTTCTTGTTTGACTGTGTGAAATTATTATTTTGTCTGATGGTTTTAATTTTTTGGCTAAGTGGAAAGGAGCTCTGGACTTATCTGTATAGGAGGATTAGTAAGTTTTTCAATCATAGCAAACAGAGTGCGAGAATTGTTGACATTCCTGTTAATCATTCCAGATAAATGCAGCTCTCTGGCCTTGCACAGCTCATTGTTAAAGTTACGCAGGCTTTGTTTGTAGAGCTCGTAGTAAATTTGAAGTTTATTTTTCCACCATTTCCGCTCAGTTTTTCTGCATTCTCTTTTTAGGCTGGTAACCACAGTGGTGTTTCTCCATGGTGTTTTCTGTTTGTTCAAGTTGCTCTTGATTCTTATCGGTGCAACAGCATCCATTACATTCAAGATTTTCAGATTGAAATGATCCAGGAGTCCATCAACTGACTCTGCACTGGTTGTTGGTAACATAGCTATGGCCTCCACAAACTTAGCACTTGTTCTTTCATTAATGTACCTCTTTCTAACCAAGGAGCATGTTGGTTGGACATTCTGAGTGATCAGTGAATCAAACAAAATACAAAAATGGTCAGACAAGGCCAAGTCAGTGACCACAACAGAAGAAATATCAACACCCTTTGAAATAACCAGGTCCAAAATGTGACCTCGAATGTGGGTTGGTTGTTTTACATGTTGCCACAAACCAAACATCCAATATGGAAGAAAATTCCTTGACATTACCATCCATCATGTTATCTATGTGAATGTTAAAATCCCCAGTTAAGATGAAATGGTTAAAATCAGTAGAGATAACCGACAATAATTCAGAAAATTCATCAATAAAATTTACACATTGTCCTGGACGTCTGTAGATGATTAGAAATAGAATTTTAGGAATGCTACTTAAAATAAAACTAAGATATTCAAAAGAAGTAAAATCACCCAATGACATTTCTTTACACTGGAATGAATCTTTAAATAAGGCAGCTTCTCCTCCCCCTTTCCTCCCGTTTCGACATTTATTCATAAAACTAAAATGAGGGGGTGCTGTTTCATTAAGAACTGTAGCACTTGTGTCTCCTGTTAACCATGTTTCTGTCAGAAAACGAAAATCTAAACTGTGAGAATGATGAGTGACTTGTTGGACAGAGATCTAACATTTAGTACAGCTAGCTTTATGAAGTTTACACTGGTCTCTGTTGTATTCTGAGTTATACAAGGTACAGTTAACAGATTAGATCGATTCACCCCACAAGCTGACCGTGTTCGATTCCTTATTTTACTAACTAACACAGGAATCCTGCTGGGTCCAGGCTTGATCTCAGAACAGCTGTCAGTAGTAGCAAAACTACAGCAAGGACCCTGAACGCATCATGGCATGTTATCTTTGTTGTGAATCCTGCTGCTTTGGGAACCTCCTCCCGTGCCCTGCTCGGTCAGGACAGATGATCTAATAGGAGGATGAGGAGGGGAAGCCCTGTATTTCTTGGTAGATGGTGGTCGCTGGGGTTCAGGCCTGGATAGAGACATCCTTTGAAGACCTTGGGTGATGTGGAGAAGAGGGTCTGGTGAGGGGGGAGAGCTGGCAGTTGATCGCTTCTCTGCTGTGTCCTTCGCTCTTATCTGTACACTCATGTTTGGGTTTGCCGTCCCAACAGCATGACGCAAGTGTGCACCAAGTAATCTGCATCCAGTTAGATTTGGATGCACACCATCAGGTCTGAATCGCTCCTTACAGTTCCAAAAGATATTGAAGTTATCAATGAACTTTATCCCATGGGTGATACATGCGTTTGATAACCATGTGTTCAGGCCAAGAAGTCTACTGAAAAGTTCAATTCCTTTACCCGCTGTAGGAATGGGTCCTGAAATGTAAACATGGTGCTCCAAACTGACACAGTCTCTCCAACAGCAGAGAAAAGTCTTTTTTCAGGATCTCAGAGCCAATTTTCCTCCTCAGAATATCAGAAGACCCCGTGTGGACAATAATCTTCATACCATCTGGATGTGAAGACAGAATGGTCGGCAACATCTCTGTCAGTTCCCTGACTGATGTATCAAAAAGTGTTAAATTTTCCGTCTTCGCCATCCTCACATGCTGTTATAGAGTCTCCAATCAGAATTGTGTCTATTTGTTTTTGTGTGGAGGCGCTGATAGCTTCTCTAGTCCTCCTGTTTGTGGAATTTTGGCCTCTCCTCCTGGTCTGGTTAGCCCTGGGCTGAGTTTTAGGGCTATTTCTTGAGATTTTAACGATCCTTGCATTACATTCATCGTCATTCATTTTAATATGACTCAACACATCATATTTATTGTGCAGTGAGACTTCAGGTGGTGGAGTGAGTGCTGGAGCTTTAAATTTCCTGCTGGATTTACCTCTGCGATGATTTCAATAGTAGAGATCAGTCTGATGGTCCAGGTTGGGATTTTCCCCAGCTATTCCAATGTCATTTGAACACATCCAGGGAAGTGTATCAGCCAGGTCTGTAGCAGGAGGCTCCACATTTGACATGCCTTCGCGTATGAAGATTTGACTCAGTCCATTTGACAACTCAGTAGCTTGTACAGAAGCTACTACAGAGTCAATAAATTCTTCATTCACACGAATGTCTTGCAGTGTTTCAATCCTCTTCTCCAGTTGTGTTATCCTCAAAGAAAGTTGCTCACACTCAGTGCAGCTCACTGATACTGCAGGGTTAGGAGACATCATTCCACTAGTTCTCCGATAACAATCAACTAAATTTATCAAAAAATATATTCGTTCGGTCCAACAAGTGACCGGGAGTCCTTGTTTCTATATTTCTTGCCGGTAAAGATAAGAAAAAAGAATGAAAAAAAGAAGAAAAATGCAAGCAGAAAGGAGAGCAAAGCAGGAAGCGTCCGCACGGCAGCAAAGCAGGAAGCAAGTAGTTGGTAACCGTGGCAATACAAACTCAGACACAAGGCTGCAGACGTGCCAGATCATGTCTATGACGTGCATTGCTGTGAAAGCAGGTGCAGGGTTATTAGGCTCCGTCAGTCCTGTAAAGACGAGAATGGAGCAACATTTTGTCATCCCGCAATGTCCCAACCAGCAGTGGTCAGGGTCCACAAACGTTAAATTTATGTCCTTCAAACGCCACTATGGACATGCCAGTATCTTTATAAGATGTCACAATCAACGGCAATGTTGCATTTAATTTTAAACAGGTCGTCGCCTGTCTTTCTGTCTTGATTACCTTACTTACACACTTGATATAGAGTAAAAGGTAGATAACATTATAAAAACAATTTAGGATAGACTTACTTGATACACATTTAATGATCAGAGTGAATGGTGGATAATATTTCTTGCAATAAAAACAATGTAGGAAACTATCTGTGGATTTTGACTGTTTGAAACAAAATGTGGCATCATCCTCTGGACACACACAAGCTGTAAGAGCTGCGCCCGCCCTCTGAAATGTTTGTGTCACGTGTAACATAACTACGGCCGACCGAACTGCAGGTTCTGTGTCAGAGCCGGTTACCTTGGCAACGTGTCACAATGAAATAGTCCACTCAGCCACTTCTTGTAAAAAACGTACAATTTAACGTTAAAAACACCATTAACGCATTAATAATTTATTTAATATAATCTTTTCTTTCATAAGTGACCATAGTATAAGCGGGATAATGCCCTCCGGTTCACGCCTTCGCGTCGTCAATTTATGATAATGGACAACTCGTCAGGCATTATCCCTTACTTATAGCGTGACAGTCCTTCATAGAACAATGTCCAAAAGGAGGTGGCCACTGCAAAACGTCTGTGATGCCTGGCTTATTTTCATTAGTGGCTGTACTTGATGTCTAGGAGAGGAGCATGCAGGTTGTGTCACTTCTTTGAGTTGACATTGTGTGTCTCACCATATAGTCCAGTGCTAGGGTGGGATCCTAAAAAGTATCTTCCTTATTCCCCGGGAGAGTAACAGAGAGTGTAGCCAGAAATCGTAGCCCGTACTTAGCTCCCTCTATCGATTTCAGCTTCTTATTTATTTCTCCAAACACTGATCTTCTTCATCACTGTGGTGGTGTATTTGGGATAAATATGCAGTGTCTTCCTTTGTGCATCAGGGGACCCTGAGATGACTTACGCAATATTTCATCCCTCATATGTATGTAGTGCACACGCATGATAAACGCATTTGGGGAATCTCTGGGTTTTGGTTTTGGACGTAGTGGTCTGTGAGCTCTTTCCAACAGTAGGGCTTTGTTCAGGTTTAGAACGTCTTTCAAAAGTTGAGACAGAAACAGTGTAGGCTGACCTTTCTCCAGCCCTTCTACACCACCCATAAGCCGCATATTGTTTCTCCAGGAACGGACTACCAAATCCTCACATTTTGCCTGCAGCTCCTTCACATCACCTTGAGGTTGGGAGATGGTGATGTGGAGCTCAGTAGTGCGATACCACCGGTATATTAAGTGGCTTTCTCCAGCTCCTTCAGTCAGGTATCATGTGAAGTTATTGAGGCCTTCAGACTAGTGATCGCTGTTAATAGCTTGCTCCTCACCAAGTCAATGTCCAGGTTATAATTAGCATGCATGACTGCCCAATCTTTGCACAGAGAGAATCTAGGAGGGAGTTGAACAAGTCGAAGAACATTTGTGTTAGCGAATTGCTGCTAGTCGAGGCCTCGAGTGTAGCTGAGCTATCCGCTACAGCCGACAACGTGCTTGATAAATAAATATGTTATTGATGTTATTTGTTTATTCATTTTAAGTGATGATGCTGAATCGTTTAATGTATTTTCCAACCCAGTTTCTCAGATTTAGACTGATCAGATTTAAGACATATAGCAATATAGACATAAAACGCTAAGGCCAGCAGGCACAAGCAGGACAAATAAGCTTTTTATACTTTGTGGCTCTAATTTTTTTCACAACTTTCCACTATTTAAACAATCATAAGAAAAATCCATCCTTGGCTCCCAGTCTGTCAGCCATTGTTACCAAAGTGTTCTCAAATGTAAACTGCAGCATAGATTTGCTCAAAAGAGAAGAGAATCATCACGACTGAGTCTGTGAATAATATTAAAACATTTTATTCTCTTAAACATGTCAACACTAAAAACATTTAAACAGAAACAGAAAAGTCAGCTGGTCCGTCCCAAGGCTGCAGGTATTTAGCCTCCATGCTAACAGCCGAACGGGTTCTTCACGCAAATGAAGGCGTATTTACCGTTACAGTTAGTGTTACTCCAGCCGGCTGAAACGTGAAACAGAGAAAGAGAAGACATGTTTAAGACAAATATAAATAATCAATTCAACCAACATGACAGATCATTGTGTTAAATCAGTTTATCTTCTCTGTGAGAGAAGGAGGCTCAGTATTATGAGCTGTTCAGATACAGATGGGACTTACTATTAGAGCGTAAATACATGCAGGGGTAGCTGCTTGGGGTGGACTGAGAGTACCAGTTGGAGTAATGGAAACTCTTGCGATCGATCCACATCCAGCGGTCCTGAGAGACAAAGAGCATCCACATGAGGAAATGTTTCTGAGTCTCTACATGTCTTCTCGTATCTGGACTGACTGATGAGGGATCATCCTAATGCTGACCTGCAGGTAGAAGCCTCCAAGCCACGCTACGCTCTGGTGGTAGTTCAGAGCCATTCCCTGGAGGAAGTTGTACTGCATGCTGTTTGTGACTGAGGCCAGGTGGCCCCCCAGATTATTGCAGTACTCCTGTTGCACAGATAAGGGACAGAGAGACGTTTTAAGCTGTTTTCATGCACCACATCAGCTACACACACAACAAGCAACCTGAACACTGACTGATCTACAGAGTCGACATCAGTTAAAGAAAGTGGGAAATGAAATGGAAACATGTGGATGATGGTTTGTGGTTTCTATGGAGATTAGCAAACTCATGAGACAGGAAGAAAAAAACAGGTCAGGAATCAGAAGATGTTTCATCCATCATGTGTGGATGGGACGTTCTGAGCTTCCTGATACAAAGAAAAGCTCCAACATGAGCAGCTGCATCACCTCCGCTTCGTGCCAGGACTTGGTAATGCTGATCAACTTGAAGCAGAGAGATTCATGTGGTTGCCAGAAGTTCGGACAGAAGTTAAACTGAACTGCAGGGACAGAGGAGAGGAGACAGACTTCAGCCGAGGACTTTCATCTACTCATACACTCTCATCTTCTTCTAAACCTCCAGTAGAGAACGTTGCTGTGCAGCCTGAGACAGATACACACATTAATGCCAGCGAGCACAGAGAGATGTGTTTGAATGATGTTTTTACTTTTAGACGTGACAACTTCACTCATGATAGAACAAAAAGAGTTTGGACTAAAAGTGACGTACGTTCAGGAACTGCTTCCTCCTCAGGTTCAGGTTCAGGCTGGGCTGCACAAGCAGAGAAAAATAGTCCTTAACATATTGATGCTGGATAAGCGGAGATGTTCTACACCCACTAGATCAGACATTTCAAGCTGCACCAACCCTACAGAATGAAGCCTTTCCAGTCTCTGCAGTATGAGCAGTTTCCATGTAAAAACAGGAATCTAAAGACGACACCTACCAGCTTCAAGAGCAGCGTCTTCCTGAGGGAGCTCCACTACTGTTTCTGTGGACAGATCACATGGACATTGGTGTGAGACAGATGCAGGTCTTACAGTCTGACTGATGTTTTCTGTCCACACCAGCATCAATAAAACTGACCTAAAGGTTTCTGCTCGTCTCCAGCTGGAGCTGCAGAGGGAAACACAGCAGGAAGAGAGAATCAGTTCTTCTGTCTGTTCTTGGAGGCTGGATGATGAACTGATGAACACATGGATGCTTCATGTGTGTGTGAGTAGAAACTGACCTGCTAATGCAGCACACAGTAGAACGGAGAGGACCAGCAGAGTCTTCATCCTGATGAAGGACTGGTTATTCTGTGTGGAGGAGAAAGACAAACCAACCTCACGATTAACATCCAGGAGAGAGAAGAAGTCTGAGATCAGAGAATGAAAAGTGCTGCAGCAGGTGTCTCACCTGTCAGGTAAAGGTGAATGAGTTCAGGTGTCAGCTGAGTGATGCAGTGAAGACAGGAGACTGTCTTAGTGTATATATAGGCTGCAGAAGTCACGTTCATGTAGGCGGGGGGTGTAAAGTACAGAAACTGATGATGTTTGCCCAGGACCCAGTTCTGATAGAAGGACATGGACCTGAACTCTGATCTGTTTTCTGACTGGATGGAGATGATTTCCATAAACTGCTCCTTCCTGCTTGTGTTTGCAGCATATGCATCATTCTGTGTCCTGACCTGCTTTCTGATGAAGTCGTTCTGTTTGTTAATGTTTTTATTGATTAACTTTGACGGTAAAAGATAAATTCCAGTAAGACAACAGATAAGTCCACGTTTTCCTGAAGTAATTCACATTTTATTATCAACCAGTTTATTGTCATCCAGGGATCAGAGTCATGTCTTCATGTGTATTTAATTAACTTGTTTCCCAGTAAGGTTGTAGATACATCCCTCCCTGTGAATGAGTTGGTCCTGCATTGTCTCATCTTTACATAGAAAGTCAGACTCATGCTGTGGCGTCTTGTTCATCGCTGTTCGCTCTTTGTAGTCGTGGAGCCAAAAATGTCTAAAAATGGGTTGAACCTGACATGATCTGCCATAGTTTTCATTTGTGTTTTTTTCTTTTAACTTTGACCCTAAGAACCAATATTTGGACGGTCTGCTCTGCAGGGAAATAATGAAAGAAAAAAGCCTATTTTAGTTTATGCACCCTTTTGTTTTTATCAGAAAAATGTAAAAATCTATGTTTTTCCTCATTGGGTTGGGCAGGCTGTCAATAAATGCATTCCAGATATACAGAACACATGTGCTGACAACATACTCTCAACATCCATAACCCTTAAAACACATTACAACTATAATCGTGGTTCCCACCATTTTGTTGTCATCCAGGGATCAGAGTCATGTCTTCATGTGTAAATCATAAATGGTTGTTAAAAAACAGTATATAAACTGAATTATGATTTTCCTGCATTGCCTGGAGCAACAATGGGATTATTCACCTCATCATCTGCAGAAACCAGACTACTTTTCCAGTAAGATCCTTCAGGTGTGGACGGATCACATGTACAACTGATAATTTTTATTACAAGTAATTAAGATCAAAAGGACCTGGTCTGACCCCAGCTGGCTTTCAGCTGCTCAACAGTGCTTTCACTTTTAAATGACTGAACACATTAGCTTTCAATTCATAACAACAACAGATCCAAAATGAGGACCAGAGGGGTATTGCACGAAACCAGAATAAAGCAATCCAGGATAATTAAGCAAGCCCAGCTTGACCTAGCTTGAGCGGCCTATCCTGGCTTAATTGGTTGCACGTTTACTGAGCCAGGATGAGAAGGTGTGGCTAGGTTAAGCGAAGATAGTTGGGATAAGTGCGTGTGCACGGCATACTGAAGCAGACCTCGCGATCGCTCACAGAATCACCGATGGGGAAATGGATAAAAGTCGCGCGTCCTACGTCACGGCCGCTGAACAACAGCTCCTGACGGAGTTCTCTGACGAAGTTAAGGATATTATAAGGAAAAAAGGCAATACCAATGCCATAAGTAAAGAACGCGAGAGAGCCTGGCAGACAATAGCCGACCGGCTCAATGCGTAAGTGGTCAAAAACTGTACAATTAATAAACAGTGCTCCACTGGAACTGTCATAATTAGGCTACAATTAAAGGAGTTACTTTTCAAATCCACTAACTGTTGTATACTTTAAGAGTGACAAGCAGGTGCATGTTACTCAGGAAATGTAGAGTATGATTAGGTGCAAACAATTATCCACAATGTGTCATTTAATCTATTTTCCTTATGTAACGTTTTTATCTATTTTATCTTTCTGTCCTTCATAAAGGACAAACCTGTCTGGCCATAAAAGGACCTGGCAGCAAGAAAACATTAAATATAAGAACATTTTGCAGGCTGGTAAGTGACTCCAAAGAAGATAACCGTGAAAAAATGAGGTGAATAGATGTGGTGTCTGCTGACATGTTCAATGTCTGTATGATTGTAGCAGTTAAAAAAAAGGCCTATAGAACTGGCACAGGGGGCGGCCCACCAAGCCAGGATGTGACTCCAGCAGAGGAACTGGCACTCCATTTAAATAAAGGGAGGCCAGTGATGGAGGGGATCCAGGGAGGGACAATAACTGACTCTGTCCCAGCCACAGAAACTGTCTGCTTCATACAAGGTTCATCACGTACTGCAATTCTACTGCACATGGAACACAATCAAATATAATATAGTGTCTGACTTTGGATAACCTTGCAGTGTCTGGGACACAATTATGCTTTTGGAGCCACCAGAAGATGATCTGGTTAGTACAGTGTCTCGAAATCACAGGCTTGGTATGTTCTGTGAAATCTTAATCCAAGTCCTCTCGCTGCATGTATACGGCAGGGGGAAGGCACATCTGCAGCTGCAGAATGCACGTCTGCAGATGAGGAGACTGTGTCAGTGGAGTCCAGAAGGCTTGAGGCATGTCAATTTTATGGAATTGGCCTGCTTATTTATTCCATGAAGGATATGAAGTCAGTGATGTGGTGCTAATAGAAAATGTGTAACAGGACCCGGATGCTGCACAGTCTCCTAAGTGGCCTGGTAACATTGTGAGTATTGGCTAAAGTACATCTACGTTATGCACAAATCCTGCTGTGCTAATTGACATTTCTTTTACAGACTTCACAAACTGTCAGAACACTTTATGCAAAGCACCTGGAGAGACAGATAGAGCTGGCAGATGTTAAAATCCGACTCAAAAAGAGAAAGCTCCAAGAAATAGAGCTGGATCTAGAGATTAAATGCCGGACACTCAGAAAACTGGACCTGGAAATCCAGAAACTAGAAAGAGAAGTGAGTGTTTCAATGCACACAGTAACCATATCTGCAATACAGTGTTTTAATCCTTGTTACTTTTGCTGTTGTAGGATCCAAGCAACCAAGACAAATGACTGCTTAATTAAAAAAAAAAGAACTAGAACATTGGTGTCCGTCCTCTTTTCATGAATGTAAAAGAATTTCAAAGAACCACCAGTGCTAAACAAAATGCTCACACAGGAAAAGCTCTTTTATTAAATAAAGGGGCTAAATCCAAAAATTAAGTGAAGAAACCTGCAATATATTGCTCCCTGACAAGTCTGCCATTAATGTTGTCCGGGAAGATGGGAGCATTTTCCCAGTCAACATCAACAGCCATCAACTCGGGGGGACGGGGTTTCTCCTTTCTTAGGCCTGCAATGTTATGCATTACTACGCATGCAGCAATAACATCACAGGCTCTGTCCGGGGAAATCCTCAGGTGGTGCAGGCACTGAAACCGAGATTTCAGAAGGCCAAAGGTCATCTCGATTCGAGCCCTTGTCTTGGTGTGTGCATGGTTGTAGGCCTGCTGTGGTGGGGTTTGGGGATCTGCAAGGGGAGTCAAGAGGAATGACTCACAGGCGTATCCTTTATCTCCCAGCAGCACACCAGAGAATTCACCTGATAATACAAAATATAATTTAGAAAACAGAGTTACACACACAATGTCCAAGGTGCTTACAGTACAAATGTGTGGGCTACCTTGTGAAAGTCTCTCATAAATTGGACTAGCCCGAAAGACTCTAGAGTCATGCACTGAGCCAGGCCACTTTGCCTCTAAATTGCTCACAAGGCAGTCAGCATCACAGATCATCTGAAATATTTAGTGTAGCCTATTAAGGTCATTAAATGCACAGAACAGATTCATGTAGGTCATAACCACAAATCACTCTTACCTGAACATTGATGCTGTGGAAGGATTTCCTGTTAATGTAATCTCCCTCATGTTCACCTGAGGGGCGTCTGATTCTTATGTGTGTGCAATCCACTGCCCCAATGATGTTAGGGAAAGCTGTAACAAAAATAGTGAGTATCCAACTGTGACAGATATACTTAGAAACTAATGGGTGCACATTAAAATTGAGGTTACCTGCAATCTTGTAAAACTCCTCCTTGATGTAGAGGGGTCTTCTGTGGCCAGGGAAGGTGATGAATATATTGCTGAATGATTTCAGCGCCAGACAAACGCATCTGATTGTCCGGCAAATGGTTCCTTTATTGAGGTTCTCTGCATCCCCAACAGAATAAAGGAAGCTCCCACTCGCAAGCCATCTGAATGTGACACAGATCATCTGTGGTACAGTGAGGGCATGGCTTCGCGCTGTCTGGTGCTGTATTTTTGGACTCAGCAGCCTACATAAATATCTTAGTCCATCACCCGAAAATCTGTATCTTTCAATGACATAGTCATCTCCAAAGGCCAGGGGATCTGACCTGTCCCTGAAGACTCGTTCACGTCTGAATGCTCTTCTGAGGATGCGGGCTTCTTCGTCCAGCACATCCTCATCCAAAAAGGGCAAGCCATTATGAAGAGGGAACAGGTGAAGGGGAGTTGGACCTTTATATTCTACGTTGCCCTCGTCACGGATTTCTTTGAATACACCTTTGTAACCTCATCCGCTGTGTTTTGTAATCTCAATTACTGCAATAAAACACATATTTATAAAACCTCTGACAGCAATTTGACGAGCAGTCTTCATTAGCATAGCAATATAACACTTGGTCTGATGAAATCATGCACTTATGACCAAGTTGATATTGTGTGATGAAATCGTGATCCTGTATTTAAATAAAATGACTAAAAAAAATAAATAAATAAATAAACTGAAAAAAAAAATAAAAAATTATATGCACTGCACTAGCACTACATGACAGCACCTGGGTCTAACTGGACTCAAAAGCGGTCTGACTAACACTTAATTATGACGTCCCATCTTGTTTGAATTCATGCTTGTGTTGTTCTTACTCTCAAATGTAAGTCGCTTTGGATAAAAGCGTCTGCTAAATGACTGTAGAATAGCATAGAATAATAATACTACAACTCGAATCCATATAAAAAGGCTGTTGCGATTACGAACAGATTTCGATTAAATGTACAGTGACTGTATATGTAATATTTTAATACTGGATGATTAAAATGACGCGCCATACTTAGGAAGACCATGGACATGCTGTAAAACACATTAATTCCTCACAGAATTGACGTTGGACATGCAGGTGACTCGCTAGGATTAATCTTAGCCTGAGCAGTTAGCCTGGTCTGGAGCAGGCTAGCTGCAGCGGATAAATCACCACAGTAACTTGGCCGGGATTAGTTTGAGCTGCTTTCATGCAACCGACTTAGGGCTAAATTCAGCCAGGATAACCAACATATCCCGGCTTAATCCCTTATCTTGGTTTCGTGCAATACCCCTCTGGTCTCAGAGGTAAAAATACAGTAGATATGTGAGTGTATCAAAGCAAAGAACAGAAGGTAAATGTCAGCAGTAATAATCAGCAGACCTTAAAACGATGCTCATTTCACACTGACGGCAGCTCAGAACATCTCAGGAATGTTGCTTTGCTGGTTGCAGCAACTTACCCTCTTTTGTTTCCCGAATAGTTCACTGGGAAAGTTTTTCCTCTTATTTAACATCAATGTTAATTTTATTGTACGTTCTTGTTCTTTAGGGTTCTCCAAAAGTCCAGAATATAGGTGTAGAACCCTGAAAGAACATTCCTGTGTGGTGGTATTAATGTGACCTCAGCCTTTATACTGGGATTAACCTGTGGAAAAGTAGCTAACAATAGTCCAGTTAGGTTCACGCTGACCTCACCGTCTACACCATCAGATCAGTCATGTTGCACTTTATGATGAATAAACCAGAAAACTTTTACAAGTTTTATTAACAAAATTAATTAATACAGCCCTGCCCCCCATGCACTACATGACACGTCCCCCAAATGTTGTGTTGTGTTTATATTCCTTGAAAAGGTTGTTGCCTCCCAGCTTCATCAACACCTCTCTATCAATAATCTGTTTGAACACTTCCAGTCCGGCTTTCGTCCACTCCACAGCACAGAATCAGCTCTTCTGAAAATAACAAATGACCTTCTGTTGGCAGCTGATTCTGGCCTCATCACCATCCTTATTCTCCTCGATCTTACTGCAGCATTTGATACTATTTCTCACAGCACCCTCCTTAATAGACTGGCATCCATTGGCGTCTCTCATACTCCTCTTACCTGGTTCACTTCATACCTGTCCGACCGCACACAGTTCATTCACATTAAGGATCATTCATCACAATCACTCCCTGTAACAGCCGGTGTGCCCCAAGGTTCTGTCCTGGGGCCTCTTCTGTTTATCATTTATATCCTCCCGCTTGGTCATATTTTCCGTAAATACAATATCAATTTTCACTCTTATGCTGACGATACACAGCTCTACATCTCATCAAAACCAAACTCTTCTGTTCCGCCTTCGTCCCTCTCTGATTGTCTTCTTGAAGTCAAGACATGGTTCTCTTCCAATTTTCTTAAACTCAATAGCAGCAAAACAGAAGTTCTCCTTGTCGGCACACCCACCACTTTAACCAAATCTCACAGTTTCTCTGTTAACATTGACAGCTCCACTATTCTCCCTTCCCCTCAGGTAAAGAGTCTCAGCGTCATTTTCGATAGCACCCTTTCATTTCATTCACACATTAATAGTATCACCCGGTCTGCCTACTTCCACCTCCGAAATATCAACCGCTTGCGTTCATCTCTCACTCCACATGCTGCAGCTATCCTAGTCCACAGTCTGGTCACCTCAAGAATCGATTATTGCAATTCACTTCTTTTTGGTCTCCCCGATAAATCACTTCATAAATTACAGCTTCTTCAGAACTCTGCTGCCCGGATTATCACTTGCACACCTTCTTTTCAACACATCACACCGGTTCTTAAACAACTTCACTGGCTCCCTATAAAATTCAGAGTTAACTACAAGATCCTGCTTTTCACCTTCAAATGTCTCCATAATCTGGCCCCTCCATATCTGTCTGACCTACTCCATATAGCTACTCCCTCCCGCACTCTCAGATCATCTTCCACCATTCACCTTTCTGTGCCCCGTGCCCGTCTCACTACCATGGGGAGCAGAGCCTTCAGTCGCTCTGCTCCCCAGTTATGGAACACACTCCCACCTGAACTCCGTAACATTGACTCACTCCCATCTTTTAAATCACAACTTAAAACTCATCTGTTCAAACTGGCCTTTTCATCTTAATGTTTTTAACTGTTTGTTGCATGATGTTTGTTTTGATGTTTGTTTTATGTTTATAACTGTTTTAATTGTTTTATGTTTTTAACTGTTTTAATTGTTTTGTGAGGTGACCTTGGGTCTTGAAAGGCGCCTTGAAATAAAATTTATTATTATTATTATATGTTTTGATGTTTGATTTGATTTTATTTATTTTCACATAATAAAAATACAGGTATACATTCAAACACACCCAAACATGTGACGGTGTGTGTCAGGCTTATGCTAAAAGCCACGCTCCAAGAAAATTTTCTTTTGCAGCTCACTTTGAGAGACAAACAATCTATATTTGAAACAAAAATCACATTTACTCAAAAAACACAAGTATGATAAATAATTTGGTCACAAAATTACAACCTAAATCTGCCCTATAATTTTGTGATAAACAAACTCATTCTATCAGGTATTCTCAGTCCCAAACCAATCCATTCTTCATCAGGCTTACTTTTTATAATTTACTACTACTATAATTTAAAATTGCAATGTAATTGTCATTTGCAAGCAAAATCATTTTAAGATTTTTTTTGTTGTTTGGTGTTGATGACAATGTCATATCATTTCTGTATACATTCCATAATTTAGCTTCACGGTATCTAAACGAAAATTGAATTTGAGATTTTTTTACTAGATGGAAGATAAAATTCATTGCTTGTCTGGTTTTGTAAAAATGAAAGTGTATTTAAAACTGAGAAGTTACCGTGCAGATTTCATGCATAGGTGCATGAGAAAATAAATGTTTTTAACCTGGATTTAAAAGTGTCCACAGTTTAATTTCCACTGGCAGTTTGTCCCACTTGTTTGCAGCATAACAGCTAAATGCTGCTTCTCCATGTTTAGTCTGGACTCTGGTTTGGACTAGTTGACCAGAGTCTTTGGATCTAAGAGCTCTGGTCGGTTAATATTCTATGAACATTTCACAGATGTATTCTGGGCCTAAACCGTTCTGGGATTTGTAAACAATCAGAGTTTTAAAATCTATTCTGTGACTGACTGGAAGCCAGTGTAAATATTTAAAAACTGGTGTTATGTGTTCAGATCTCTTAGTCCTGGTTAAAACTCTAGCAGCAGCGCTTTGGATGAGCTGCAGATGTTTAATGCTCTTTTTAGGAAGTCCTGTTAAAAGATCATTACTGTAATCCAGCCTATTGGAGATGAATGCATGGACGAGTTTCTCGGTCTTTCTGGGAGAATAAACTTTTAATTCTGTTGATGTTTCTGAGCTGGTAAAAAGCTTCATAGTGAAGCTTTGATGTGGCGGCTGAAAGTCAGGTCTGAGTCTATCAACACTCCAAAAAAGCCCTAGTTTTCAGGTGTTTACCAATGCTGATCCTCTTCTCTTTGCTACCAAACAGAATAATCTGAGTTTTTTCTTCATTTAATTGTAGAAAATTCTCCCTCATCCAGGTGTATATTTGCTGATTATACACAAGTTGTGTATCATCTGCATAACTTTGATAATTTATGCTATAGTTCTGTAATATTTGACCCAAAGGGAGCATATACAAGTTGAACAGAAGAGGTCCAAGGACTGACACCTGGGGGACTCCACAAGTCATGGCCACTCGCTCAAATTCACAGCTGCTGATTGGAACTAAATAACTCCGGCCTTCTAAACAGGACCTGAACTAGGTAAGGACGGCTCCAGAAAGTCCAACCCAGTTTTCCAGCCTGGGCAAAAGGATTCTGTGATCTACAGTATCAAACGCAGCACTGACATCCAACAGAACCAGGACTGGTACTTGACCAGAATCAGTATTCAACCTAATGTCATTTAGCACTTTGACCAGAGCTGTTTCGGTGCTGTGATGAGGTCGGAAGCCGGACTGAAATTAATCAAGATTTCCACTTTCATTTAAAAAGTCCCATTAAGCTGGTGAAATACAAATTTTTCAATAATCTTGGAAATAAAAGAGAGGTTAGAGACAGGTCTATAGTTGTTCATTGTAGAGGCGTCTAGAGTCCTTTTCTTTAGGAGGCTTAATAGCAGCTATCTTTAGTGACTTGGGAAAAATGCCTGATGCCAGTGAGCTGTTAACAATCAGTAGGAGATCACTTTCTACACTTCTAGTTTTTAAAAAGTCGGATGGTATCATGTCCAGAGTGCATGTTGTTGATTTCAAATGCCAAACTTGTAGGACTTCTAAATTCACCATTTTAAATTGCGACATGACATCAGAATTATTTCCGGGTTTTAGACACAGACTACTTTTCTTGTTTGACTGTGTGAAATTATTATTTTGTCTGATGGTTTTAATTTTTTGGCTAAGTGGAAAGGAGCTCTGGACTTATCTGTATAGGAGGATTAGTAAGTTTTTCAATCATAACAAACAGAGTGCGAGAATTGTTGACATTCCTGTTAATCATTCCAGATAAATGCAGCTCTCTGGCCTTGCACAGCTCATTGTTAAAGTTACGCAGGCTTTGTTTGTAGAGCTCGTAGTAAATTTGAAGTTTATTTTTCCGCCATTTCCACTCAGTTTTTCTGCATTCTCTTTTTAGGCTGGTAACCACAGTGGTGTTTCTCCATGGTGTTTTCTGTTTGTTCAAGTTGCTCTTGATTCTTATCGGTGCAACAGCATCCATTACATTTAAGATTTTCAGATTGAAATGATCCAGGAGTCCATCAACTGACTCTGCACTGGTTGTTGGTAACATAGCTATGGCCTCCACAAACTTAGCACTTGTTCTTTCATTAATGTACCTCTTCCTAACGGAGAAGCAGGTTGGTTGGACATTCTGAGTGATCAGTGAATCAAACAAAATACAAAAATGGTCAGACAAGGCCAAGTCAGTGACCACAACAGAAGAAATTTCCACACCCTTTGAAATAACCAGGTCCAAAATGTGACCTCGAATGTGGGTTGGTTGTTTTACATGTTGCCACAAACCAAACATCCAATATGGAAGAAAATTCCTTGACATTACCATCCGTCATGTTATCTATGTGAATGTTAAAATCCCCAGTTAAGATGAAATGGTTAAAATCAGTAGAGATAACCGACAATAATTCAGAAAATTCATCAATAAAATTTACACAGTGTCCTGGACGTCTGTAGATGATTAGAAATAGGATTTTAGGAATGCTACTTAAAATAAAACTAAGATATTCAAAAGAAGTAAAATCACCAAATGACATTTCTTTACACTGGAATGAATCTTTAAATAAGGCAGCTTCTCCTCCCCCTTTCCTCCCGTTTCGACAGTTATTCATGAAACTAAAATGAGGGGGTGCTGTTTCATTAAGAACTGTAGCACTTGTGTCTCCTGTTAACCATGTTTCTGTCAGAAAAAGAAAATCTAAACTGTGAGAAATGATGAAGTCATTAATTAAGAGTGACTTGTTGGACAGAGATCTAACATTTAGTACAGCTAGTTTTATGAAGTTTAAACTGGTCTCTGTTGTATTCTGAGTTATACAAGGTACAGTTAACAGATTAGATCGATTCACCCGACAAGCTGACCGTGTTCGATTC
The DNA here is from genome assembly GCF_017639745.1 of Melanotaenia boesemani. Taxonomy (NCBI): domain Eukaryota; kingdom Metazoa; phylum Chordata; class Actinopteri; order Atheriniformes; family Melanotaeniidae; genus Melanotaenia; species Melanotaenia boesemani. Next base: position 7,557,762 of record NC_055705.1, on the reverse strand, counting down.
CTTATTTTACTAACTAACACAGGAATCCTGCTGGGTCCAGGCTTGATCTCAGAACAGCTGTCAGTAGTAGCAAAACTACAGCAAGGACCCTGAACGCATCATGGCATGTTATCTTTGTTGTGAATCCTGCTGCTTTGGGAACCTCCTCCCGTGCCCTGCTCGGTCAGGACAGATGATCTAATAGGAGGATGAGGAGGGGAAGCCCTGTATTTCTTGGTAGATGGTGGTCGCTGGGGTTCAGGCCTGGATAGAGACATCCTTTGCCATCCCAACAGCATGACGCAAGTGTGCACCAAGTAATCTGCATCCAGTTAGATTTGGATGCACACCATCAGGTCTGAATCGCTCCTTACAGTTCCAAAAGATATTGAAGTTATCAATGAACTTTATCTCATGGGTGATACATGCGTTTGATAACCATGTGTTCAGGCCAAGAAGTCTACTGAAAAGTTCAATTCCTTTACCCGCTGTAGGAATGGGTCCTGAAATGTAAACATGGTGCTCCAAACTGACACAGTCTCTCCAACAGCAGAGAAAAGTCTTTCTTCAGGATCTCAGAGCCAATTTTCCTCCTCAGAATATCAGAAGACCCCGTGTGGACAATAATCTTCATACCATCTGGATGTGAAGACAGAATGGTCGGCAACATCTCTGTCAGTTCCCTGACTGATGTATCAAAAAGTGTTAAATTTTCCGTCTTTGCCATCCTCACATGCTGTTATAGAGTCTCCAATCAGAATTGTGTCTATTTGTGTTTGTGTGGAGGCACCGATAGCTTCTCTAGTCCTCCTGTTTGTGGAATTTTGGCCTCTCCTCCTGGTCTGGTTAGCCCTGGGCTGAGTTTTAGGGCTATTTCTTGAGATTTTAACGATCCTTGCATTACATTCATCGTCATTCATTTTAATATGACTCAACACATCATATTTATTGTGCAGTGAGACTTCAGGTGGTGGAGTGAGTGCTGGAGCTTTAAATTTCCTGCTGGATTTACCTCTGCGATGATTTCAATAGTAGAGATCAGTCTGATGGTCCAGGTTGGGATTTTCCCCAGCTATTCCAATGTCATTTGAACACATCCAGGGAAGTGTATCAGCCAGGTCTGTAGCAGGAAGCTCCACATTTGACATGCCTTCGCGTATGAAGATTTGACTCAGTCCATTTGACAACTCAGTAGCTTGTACAGAAGCTACGACAGAGTCAATAAATTCTTCATTCACACGAATGTCTTGCAGTGTTTCAATCCTCTTCTCCAGTTGTGTTATCCTCAAAGAAAGTTGCTCACACTCAGTGCAGCTCACTGATACTGCAGGGTTAGGAGACATCATTCCACTAGTTCTCCGATAACAATCAACTAAATTTATCAAAAAATATATTCGTTCGGTCCAACAAGTGACCGGGAGTCCTTGTTTCTATATTTCTTGCCGGTAAAGATAAGAAAAAAGAATGAAAAAAAGAAGAAAAATGCAAGCAGAAAGGAGAGCAAAGCAGGAAGCGTCCGCACGGCAGCAAAGCAGGAAGCAAGTAGTTGGTAACCGTGGCAATACAAACTCAGACACAAGGCTGCAGACGTGCCAGATCATGTCTATGACGTGCATTGCTGTGAAAGCAGGTGCAGGGTTATTAGGCTCCGTCAGTCCTGTAAAGACGAGAATGGAGCAACATTTTGTCATCCCGCAATGTCCCAACCAGCAGTGGTCAGGGTCCACAAACGTTAAATTTATGTCCTTCAAACGCCACTATGGACATGCCAGTATCTTTATAAGATGTCACAATCAACGGCAATGTTGCATTTAATTTTAAACAGGTCGTCGCCTGTCTTTCTGTCTTGATTACCTTACTTACACACTTGATATAGAGTAAAAGGTAGATAACATTATAAAAACAATTTAGGATAGACTTACTTGATACACATTTAATGATCAGAGTGAATGGTGGATAATATTTCTTGCAATTAAAACAATGTAGGAAACTATCTGTGGATTTTGACTGTTTGAAACAAAATGTGGCATCATCCTCTGGACACACACAAGCTGTAAGAGCTGCACCCGCCCTCTGAAATGTTTGTGTCACGTGTAACATAACTACGGCCGACCGAACTGCAGGTTCTGTGTCAGAGCCGGTTACCTTGGCAACGTGTCACAATGAAATAGTCCACTCAGCCACTTCTTGTAAAAAACGTACAATTTAACGTTAAAAACACCATTAACGCATTAATAATTTATTTAATATTCTTTTCTTTCATAAGTGACCATAGTATAAGCGGGATAATGCCCTCCGGTTCACGCCTTCGCGTCGTCAATTTATGATAATGGACAACTCGTCAGGCATTATCCCTTACTTATAGCGTGACAGTCCTTCATAGAACAATGTCCAAAAGGAGGTGGCCACTGCAAAACGTCTGTGATGCCTGGCTTATTTTCATTAGTGGCTGTACTTGATGTCTAGGAGAGGAGCATGCAGGTTGTGTCATTTCTTTGAGTTGACATTGTGTGTCTCACCATATAGTCCAGTGCTAGGGTGGGATGCTAAAAAGTATCTTCCTTATTCCCCGGGAGAGTAACAGAGAGTGTAGCCAGAAATCGTAGCCCGTACTTAGCTCCCTCTATCGATTTCAGCTTCTTATTTATTTCTCCAAACACTGATCTTCTTCATCACTGTGGTGGTGTAGTTGGGATAAATATGCAGTGTCTTCCTTTGTGCATCATGGGACCCTGAGATGACTTACGCAATATTTCATCCCTCATATGTATGTAGTGCACACGCATGATAAATGCATTTGGGGAATCTCTGGGTTTTGGTTTTGGACGTAGTGGTCTGTGAGCTCTTTCCAACAGTAGGGCTTTGTTCAGGTTTAGAACGTCTTTCAAAAGTTGAGACAGAAACAGTGTAGGCTGACCTTTCTCCAGCCCTTCTACACCACCCATAAGCCGCATATTGTTTCTCCAGGAACGGACTACCAAATCCTCACATTTTGCCTGCAGCTCCTTCACATCACCTTGAGGTTGGGAGATGGTGATGTGGAGCTCAGTAGTGCGATACCACCGGTATATTAAGTGGCTTTCTCCAGCTCCTTCAGTCAGGTATCATGTGAAGTTATTGAGGCCTGCAGACTAGTGATCGCTGTTAATAGCTTGCTCCTCACCAAGTCAATGTCCAGGTTATAATTAGCATGCATGACTGCCCAATCTTTGCACAGAGAGAATCTAGGAGGGAGTTGAACAAGTCGAAGAACATTTGTGTTAGCGAATTGCTGCTAGTCGAGGCCTCGAGTGTAGCTGAGCTATCCGCTACAGCCGACAACGTGCTTGATAAATAAATATGTTATTGATGTTATTTGTTTATTCATTTTAAGTGATGATGCTGAATCGTTTAATGTATTTTCCAACCCAGTTTCTCAGATTTAGACTGATCAGATTTAAGACATATAGCAATATAGACATAAAACGCTAAGGCCAGCAGGCACAAGCAGGACAAATAAGCTTTTTATACTTTGTGGCTCTAATTTTTTTCACAACTTTCCACTATTTAAACAATCATAAGAAAAATCCATCCTTGGCTCCCAGTCTGTCAGCCATTGTTACCAAAGTGTTCTCAAATGTAAACTGCAGCATAGATTTGCTCAAAAGAGAAGAGAATCATCACGACTGAGTCTGTGAATAATATTAAAACATTTTATTCTCTTAAACATGTCAACACTAAAAACATTTAAACAGAAACAGAAAAGTCAGCTGGTCCGTCCCAAGGCTGCAGGTATTTAGCCTCCATGCTAACAGCCGAACGGGTTCTTCACGCAAATGAAGGCGTATTTACCGTTACAGTTAGTGTTACTCCAGCCGGCTGAAACGTGAAACAGAGAAAGAGAAGACATGTTTAAGACAAATATAAATAATCAATTCAACCAACATGACAGATCATTGTGTTAAATCAGTTTATCTTCTCTGTGAGAGAAGGAGGCTCAGTATTATAAGCTGTTCAGATACAGATGGAACTTACTATTAGAGCGTAAATACATGCAGGGGTAGCTGCTTGGGGTGGCCTGAGAGTACCAGTTGGTGTAATGGAAACTCTTGCGATCAATCCACATCCAGCGGTCCTGAGAGACAAAGAGCATCCACATGAGGAAATGTTTCTGAGTCTCTACATGTCTTCTCGTATCTGGACTGACTGATGAGGGATCATCCTAATGCTGACCTGCAGGTAGAAGCCTCCAAGCCACGCTACGCTCTGGTGGTAGTTCAGAGCCATTCCCTGGAGGAAGTTGTACTGCATGCTGTTTGTGACTGAGGCCAGGTGGCCCCCCAGATTATTGCAGTACTCCTGTTGCACAGATAAGGGACAGAGAGACGTTTTAAGCTGTTTTCATGCACCACATCAGCTACACACACAACAAGCAACCTGAACACTGACTGATCTACAGAGTCGACATCAGTTAAAGAAAGTGGGAAATGAAATGGAAACATGTGGATGATGGTTTGTGGTTTCTATGGAGATTAGCAAACTCATGAGACAGGAAGAAAAAAACAGGTCAGGAATCAGAAGATGTTTCATCCATCATGTGTGGATGGGACGTTCTGAGCTTCCTGATACAAAGAAAAGCTCCAACATGAGCAGCTGCATCACCTCCGCTTCGTGCCAGGACTTGGTAATGCTGATCAACTTGAAGCAGAGAGATTCATGTGGTTGCCAGAAGTTCGGACAGAAGTTAAACTGAACTGCAGGGACAGAGGAGAGGAGACAGACTAGATTTCAGCCGAGGACTTTCATCTACTCATACACTCTCATCTTCTTCTAAACCTCCAGTAGAGAACGTTGCTGTGCAGCCTGAGACAGATACACACATTAATGCCAGCGAGCACAGAGAGATGTGTTTGAATGATGTTTTTACTTTTAGACGTGACAACTTCACTCATGAGAGAACAAAAAAAGTTTGGACTAAAAGTGACGTACGTTCAGGAACTGCTTCATCCTCAGGTTCAGGTTCAGGCTGGGCTGCACAAGCAGAGAAAAAGAGTCCTTAACATATTGATGCTGGATAAGCGGAGATGTTCTACACCCACTAGATCAGACATTTCAAGCTGCACCAACCCTACAGAATGAAGCCTTTCCAGTCTCTGCAGTATGAGCAGTTTCCATGTAAAAACAGGAATCTAAAGACGACACCTACCAGCTTCAAGAGCAGCGTCTTCCTGAGGGAGCTCCACTACTGTTTCTGTGGACAGATCACATGGACATTGGTGTGAGACAGATGCAGGTCTTACAGTCTGACTGATGTTTTCTGTCCACACCAGCATCAATAAAACTGACCTAAAGGTTTCTGCTCGTCTCCAGCTGGAGCTGCAGAGGGAAACACAGCAGGAAGAGAGAATCAGTTCTTCTGTCTGTTCTTGGAGGCTGGATGATGAACTGATGAACACATGGATGCTTCATGTGTGTGTGAGTAGAAACTGACCTGCTAATGCAGCACACAGTAGAACGGAGAGGACCAGCAGAGTCTTCATCCTGATGAAGGACTGGTTGTTCTGTGTGAAGGAAAAAGACAAACCAACCTCACGATTAACATCCAGGAGAGAGAAGAAGTCTGAGATCAGAGAATGAAAAGTGCTGCAGCAGGTGTCTCACCTGTCAGGTAAAGGTGAATGAGTTCAGGTGTCAGCTGAGTGATGCAGTGAAGACAGGAGACTGTCTTAGTGTATATATAGGCTGCAGAAGTCACGTTCATGTAGGCGGGGGGTGTAAAGTACAGAAACTGATGATGTTTGCCCAGGACCCAGTTCTGATAGAAGGACAAAGAGCTGAACTCTGATCTGTTTTCTGACTGGATGGAGATGATTTCCATAAACTGCTCCTTCCTGCTTGTGTTTGCAGCGTATGCATCATTCTGTGTCCTGACCTGCTTTCTGATGAAGTTGTTCTGTTTGTTAATGTTTTTACTGATTAACTTTGATGGTAAAAGATAAATTCCAGTAAGACAACAGATAAGTCCACGTTTTCCTGAAGTAATTCACATTTTATTATCAACCAGTTTATTGTCATCCAGGGATCAGAGTCATGTCTTCATGTGTATTTAACTAACTTGTTTCCCAGTAAGGTTGTAGATACATCCCTCCCTGTGAATGAGTTGGTCCTGCATTGTCTCATCTTTACATAGAAAGTCAGACTCATGCTGTGGCGTCTTGTTCATCGCTGTTCGCTCTTTGTAGTCGTGGAGCCAAAAATGTCTAAAAATGGGTTGAACCTGACATGATCTGCCATTGTTTTCATTTGTGTTTTTTTCTTTTAACTTTGACCCTAAGAACCAATATTTGGAGGGTCTGCTCTGCAGGGAAATAATGAAAGAAAAAAGCCTATTTTAGTTTATGCACCCTTTTGTTTTTATCAGAAAAATGTAAAAATCTATGTTTTTCCTCATTGGGTTGGGCAGGCTGTCAATAAATGCATTCCAGATATACAGAGCACATGTGCTGACAACATACTCTCAACATCCATAACCCTTAAAACACATTACAACTATAATCGTGGTTCCCACCATTTTGTTGTCATCCAGGGATCAGAGTCATGTCTTCATGTGTAAATCATAAATGGTTGTTAAAAAACAGTATATAAACTGAATTATGATTTTCCTGCATTGCCTGGAGCAACAATGGGATTATTCACCTCATCATCTGCAGAAACCAGACTACTTTTCCAGTAAGATCCTTCAGGTGTGGACGGATCACATGTACAACTGATAATTTTTATTACAAGTAATTAAGATCAAAAGGACCTGGTCTGACCCCAGCTGGCTTTCAGCTGCTCAACAGTGCTTTCACTTTTAAATGACTGAACACATTAGCTTTCAATTCATAACAACAACAGATCCAAAATGAGGACCTGGTCTCAGAGGTAAAAATACAGTAGATATGTGAGTGTATCAAAGCAAAGAACAGAAGGTAAATGTCAGCAGTAATAATCAGCAGACCTTAAAATGATGCTCATTTCACACTGACGGCAGCTCAGAACATCTCAGGAATGTTGCTTTGCTGGTTGCAGCAACTTACCCTCTTTTGTTTCCTGAATAGTTCACTGGGAAAGTTTTTCCTCTTATTTAACATCAATGTTAATTTTATTGTACGTTCTTGTTCTTTAGGGTTCTCCAAAAGTCCAGAATATAGGTGTAGAACCCTGAAAGAACATTCCTGTGTGGTGGTATTAATGTGACCTCAGCCTTTATACTGGGATTAACCTGTGGAAAAGTAGCTAACAATAGTCCAGTTAGGTTCACGTTGACCTCACCGTCTACACCATCAGATCAGTCATGTTGCACTTTATGATGAATAAACCAGAAAACTTCTACAAGTTTTATTAACAAAATTAATTAATACAGCCCTGCCCCCCATGCACTACATGACACGCCCCCCAAATGTTGTATTGTGTTTATATGTTTTGATGTTTGATTTGATTTTATTTATTTTCACATAATAAAAATACAGGTATACATTCAAACACATCCAAACATGTGACGGTGTGTCAGGCTTATGCTAAAAGCCAAGCTCCAAGAAAATTTTCTTTTGTAGCTCACTTTGAGAGACAAACAATCTAAATTTGAAACAAAAATCACATTTACTCAAAAAACACAAGTATGATAAATAATTTGGTCACAAAATTATAACCTAAATCTGCCCTATAATTTTGTGATAAACAAACTCATTCTATCAGGTATTCTCAGTCCCAAACCAATCCATTCTTCATCAGGTTTACTTTTTATAATTTACTACTACTATAATTTAAAATTGCAATGTAATTGTCATTTGCAAGCAAAATCATTTTAAGATTTTTTTTGTTGTTTGGTGTTGATGACAATGTCATATCATTTCTGTATACATTCCATAATTTAGCTTCACGGTATCTAAACGAAATTTGAATTTGAGATTTTTTTACACGATGGAAGATAAAATTCATTGCTTGTCTGGTTTTGTAAAAATGAAAGTGTATTTAAAACTGAGAAGTTACCGTGCAGATTTCATGCATAGGTGCATGAGAAAATAAATGTTTTTAACCTGGATTTAAAAGTGTCCACAGTTTAATTTCCACTGGCAGTTTGTCCCACTTGTTTGCAGCATAACAGCTAACTGCTGCTTCTCCATGTTTAGTCTGGACTCTGGTTTGGACTAGTTGACCAGAGTCTTTGGATCTAAGAGCTCTGCTAGGTTTATATTCTCTGAACGTTTCACAGATGTATTCTGGGCCTAAACCGTTCTGGGATTTGTAAACAATCAGAAGGGTTTTAAAATCTATTCTGTGACTGACTGGAAGCCAGTGTAAATATTTAAAAACTGGTGTGATGTGTTCAGATCTCTTAGTCCTGGTTAAAACTCTAGCAGCAGCGTTCTGGATGAGCTGCGAGTGTTTAATGCTCTTTTTAGGAAGTCCTGTTAAAAGATCATTACTGTAATCCAGCCTACTGGAGATGAATGCATGGAAGACTTTCTCGGTCTTTCTGGGAGAATAAACTTTTAATTCTGTTGATGTTTCTGAGCTGGTACAAAGCTTCATAGTGAAGCTTTGATGTGGCTGCTGAAAGTCAGATCTGAGTCTATCAACACTCCAAAGTTACGAACTTGGTCGGTGATTTTAAAAGCCTGAGTTTCAAGTGTTTGCCAATGTTGATCCTCTTCTCTTTGCTACCAAACAGAATAATCTGAGTTTTCTCTTCATTTAATTGTAGAAAATTCTCCCTCATCCAGGTGTATATTTGCTCCAGACACTGACAGAATAAGTCTATTGGACTGCAGTCGTCAGGTGGCAGAGACACATCAACTTATGCAGATGATACACAAGTTGTGTATCATCTGCATAACTTTGATATATTATGCTATAGTTGTGTAATATTTGACCCAAAGGGAGCATATACAAGTTGAACAGACGAGGTCCAAGGACTGCCACCTGGGGAACTCCACAAGTCATGGCCACTCGCTCAGATTCATAGCTGCTGATTGGAACTAAATGACTCCGGCCTTCTAAACAGGACCTGAACCTGTTACGATGGACCAGACAGGTGACGGGTTCTGGACCCACACTGCAGACACTGAATAGCCAGGAGGCAGAGGATGATTAAGAAAAGGATTTTAATGTAGAAGTGAAGCGAACAGGAATCCGTTTTCCAAATCCAAGGACCAGAGTGGTTGACTGCAGACTGGACGGCCGGGTGAGCAGGCAGAGTCAGACGTGAGGTTTGGGTTGGAGCCAGAGATGAGGAAGTGGATCGGAACGGGGAAACAGTCCAGGAGGTTGGCAGGCAGACGGAACAGGCAGGATCCAAGACACCAGGAGCCTAGACACAGCAATCAAGTTGTTAAGCATGAAACTGGTTTCAACAGAGAAACTAGAAAGGCCACGATATACCAGCTGTGTAACTGGAGGATCCGGCGAGGAGTGGAGAAAAGCCCCGTGTTTAAATACTGTGGTGGTGATGAGAGGATGAGGTTCTGGTGTGATGATCTGCCCAGGTGAGATGATTGCTGCTGCTGCTGAACTCTCCAGGTAGGAAACAAACATGACGCACAAGACAGACAGAGGGAGCCAGACGCACACACTAGGATAATCTGGGGACACATATACACAGGGGAGACAGACAGGGACCCTAACAGAACCAGGTAAGGACGGCTCCAGAAAGTCCAACCCAGTTTTCCAGCCTGTGCAACAGGATTCTGTGATCTACAGTATCAAACGCAGCACTGAGATCCAACAGAACCAGGACTGATACTTGACCAGAATCAGTATTCAACCTAATGTCATTTAACACTTTGACCAGAGCTATTTCAGTGCTGTGATGAGGTCGGAAGCAGGACTGAAATTAATCAAGATTTCCACTTTCATTTAAAAAGCCATTAAGCTGGTGAAATACAACTTTTTCAATAATCTTGGAAATAAAAGAGAGGTTAGAGACAGGTCTATAGTTGTTCATTATAGAGGCGTCTAGAGTCCTTTTCTTTAGGAGTGGCTTAATAGCAGCTATCTTTAGTGACTTGGGAAAAATGCCTGATGCCAGTGAGCTGTTAACAATCAGTAGGAGATCACTTTCTACTGAGGTAAAAACTGTTTTTAAAAAGTCAGATGGTATCATGTCCAGAGTGCATGTTGTTGATTTCAGATGCCAAACTTGTAGGACTTTTAAATTCACCATTTTAAATTGCGACATGACATCAGAATTATTTCTGGGTTTTAGACAAAGACTAATTTTCTTGTTTGACTGTGTGGAATTATTATTTTGTCTGATGGTTTTAATTTTTTGGCTAAGTGGAAAGGAGCTCCGGACTTATCTGTATAGGAGGATTAGTAAGTTTTTCAATCAATTGAAATTATCCAGGAGTCCATCAACTGACTCTGCACTGGTTGTTGGTAACATAGCTATGGCCTTCTTTTATTAATTTTCCTCTTCCTAACCGAGAAGCAGGTTGGTTGGACATTCTGAGTGATCAGTAAATCAAACAAAACAGGTAATTTTACATCTGAGCAGACAAGAATTACATGTGGAGTTCTCCAAGGTTCCATCCTGGAGCCTCCTCTGTTTAATATCTACATGCTCCCACTGGCTCAGATCTTAAATAAAATCAATATTAGTTACCATAGCTACGCAGATGACACACAGATCTATATTACAATGTCACCAGGAGCCCGAGGCCCCGTACAGGCTCTTGGGAAATGCATTGAGTAGATTAATGACTGCATGTGTCTAAACTTGCTTTAGTAAAAACAACAACGAAACTGAGATGACCACAGAGCTTCAGTCTATACACCTAAAAACCACCAACCAGGCCAGAAATCTGGGTGTATTGATGGACTTAGACTTGAACTTTGAAAAACACATTAAGGGAATCACAAAATAAGCCTACTATCACCTTAAGAATGTATCAAGGGTAAAAGATATCTCAGCAGGACCTGGAAAAACTAGTCCATGCTTTCATCTTTAGTCGGCTTGATGATTGTAACAGTGTCTTCACAGGTCTACCTAAAGAAATCAATTAGACACCTGCAGCTGATTCAGAATTCTGCTGCTCGAGTCCTCACTAAAACCAAGAAAGTGGACCACATCAGTCCAGCTCTGAGGTCTTTACACTGGCTGCCTGTTTGTCAGAGAATAGACTTTAAAGTTCTGCTGCTGGTCTATTAAGCTCTGAATGGTTTAGGACCAAAATACATCAGTGACCTCTTGACCCATTATGAACCTAACAGAACCCTCAGGTCATCTGGTTCCAGTTTTTTATCAGTTCCCAGAGTCAGAACCAGACATGGAGAAGCTGCATTCAGCTTCTATGCTCCACATGTCTGGAACAAACTCCCAGAAAGCCTCAGATCAGCTGAAGCACTCAATTTATTTAAATCCATGTTAAAGATCCACCTGTACTCTGCTGCATTTCAATAGTTTTTATTTAGAGTCCAGATCTGCATCTGGTTCTTTGAAGCTGAAATCTTTAAACTTGACCATGTTTTAATACTATTTATCTCCATACTGGAACTTGATTTCTTGCATTTTATTTATTTTATTTTAGCTTTTTCTTTCTGATTTTATTTATTTAATTTTATTTATTTAAATCTTTGTTTTTTAATGCACTTGTATTGCTTTCTGCACCCTGTTGTAATGTTTTATATGAAGCACGTTGAATTGTCTTGTACATAAAATGTGCTATATGATGTCATATACATATAGATGTCATAACAGTCCAACCCAATGAGGAAAAACAAAAATTTACACTTTTGTTTTGATAAAAGCTAAAGGGTGCATAGACTAAAATGGGTCTTTTTTTGCATTATTTCCAGCATAGCAGACCCTCCAAATATTGGTTCTTAGGGTCAAAGTTAAAAGCAAAAAAACACAAATGAAAACTATGGCAGATCAAGTCAGGTTCAACCCATTCTTGAGGGAGGGATGTATCGGCGGATCTACAACCTTACTGGGAAACAAGTTAATTAAATACACATGAAGACATGACTCTGATCCCTGGATGACAATAAACTGGTTGATAATAAAATGTGAATTACTTCAGGAAAACGTGGACTTATCTGTTGTCTTACTGGAATTTATCTTTTACCGTCAAAGTTAATCAATAAAAACATTAACAAACAGAACGACTTCATCAGAAAGCAGGTCAGGACACAGAATGATGCATACGCTGCAAACACAAGCAGGAAAAAAAAAAAAAAAAAAAAAGAAAATACAATTATATGCACTGCACTAGCACTACATGACAGCACCTGGGTCCAACTGGACTCAAAAGCGGTCTGACTATCACTTAATTATGACGTCCCATCTTGTTTGAATTCATGCTTGTGTTGTTCTTCCTCTCAAATGTAAGTCGCTTTGGATAATAGCGTCTGCTAAATGACTGTAGAATAGAATAGAATAGAATAGAATAGAATAGAAGGAGCAGTTTATGGAAATCATCTCCATCCAGTCAGGAAACAGATCAGAGTTCAGGTCCATGTCCTTCTATCAGAACTGAGTCCTGGACAAACATCATCAGTTTCTGTACTTTACACCCCCCGCCTACATGAACGTGACTTCTGCAGCCTATATATACACTAAGACAGTCTCCTGTCTTCACTGCATCACTCAGCTGACACCTGAACTCATTCACCTTTACCTGACAGGTGAGACACCTGCTGCAGCACTTTTCATTCTCTGATCTCAGACTTCTTCTCTCTCCTGGATGTTAATCGTGAGGTTGGTTTGTCTTTTTCCTTCACACAGAACAACCAGTCCTTCATCAGGATGAAGACTCTGCTGGTCCTCTCCGTTCTACTGTGTGCTGCATTAGCAGGTCAGTTTCTACTCACACACACATGAAGCATCCATGTGTTCATCAGTTCATCATCCAGCCTCCAAGAACAGACAGAAGAACTGATTCTCTCTTCCTGCTGTGTTTCCCTCTGCAGCTCCAGCTGGAGACGAGCAGAAACCTTTAGGTCAGTTTTATTGATGCTGGTGTGGACAGAAAACATCAGTCAGACTGTAAGACCTGCATCTGTCTCACACCAATGTCCATGTGATCTGTCCACAGAAACAGTAGTGGAGCTCCCTCAGGAAGACGCTGCTCTTGAAGCTGGTAGGTGTCGTCTTTAGATTCCTGTTTTTACATGGAAACTGCTCATACTGCAGAGACTGGAAAGGCTTCATTCTGTAGGGTTGGTGCAGCTTGAAATGTCTGATCTAGTGGGTGTAGAACATCTCCGCTTATCCAGCATCAATATGTTAAGGACTATTTTTCTCTGCTTGTGCAGCCCAGTCTGAACCTGAACCTGAGGAGGAAGCAGTTCCTGAACGTACGTCACTTTTAGTCCAAACTCTTTTTGTTCTCTCATGAGTGAAGTTGTCACGTCTAAAAGTAAAAACATCATTCAAACACATCTCTCTGTGCTCGCTGGCATTAATGTGTGTATCTGTCTCAGGCTGCACAGCAACGTTCTCTACTGGAGGTTTAGAAGAAGATGAGAGTGTATGAGTAGATGAAAGTCCTCGGCTGAAATCTAGTCTGTCTCCTCTCCTCTGTCCCTGCAGTTCAGTTTAACTTCTGTCCGAACTTCTGGCAACCACATGAATCTCTCTGCTTCAAGTTGATCAGCATTCCCAAGTCCTGGCACGAAGCGGAGGTGATGCAGCTGCTCATGTTGGAGCTTTTCTTTGTATCAGGAAGCTCAGAACGTCCCATCCACACATGATGGATGAAACATCTTCTGATTCCTGACTTGTTTTTTTCTTCCTGTCTCATGAGCTTTGCTAATCTCCATGGAAACCACAAACCATCATGCACGTTTCCATTTCATTTCCCACTTTCTTTAACTGATGTCAACTCTGTAGATCAGTCAGTGTTCAGGTTGCTTGTTGTGTGTGTAGCTGATGTGGTGCATGAAAGCAGCTTAAAGACGTCTCTCTGTCCCTTATCTGTGCAACAGGAGTACTGCAATAATCTGGGGGGCCACCTGGCCTCAGTCACAAACAGCATGCAGTACAACTTCCTCCAGGGAATGGCTCTGAACTACCACCAGAGCGTAGCGTGGCTTGGAGGCTTCTACCTGCAGGTCAGCATTAGGATGATCCCTCATCAGTCAGTCCAGATCCGAGAAGACATGTAGAGACTCAGAAACATTTCCTCATGTGGATGCTCTTTGTCTCTCAGGACCGCTGGATGTGGATTGATCGCAAGAGTTTCCATTACTCCAACTGGTACTCTCAGGCCACCCCAAGCAGCAGCTCCTGCATGTATTTACGCTCTAATAGTAAGTCCCATCAATACCTGAACAGCTCATAATACTGAGCCTCCTTTTCTCACACAATTTAGCACAATTTAACACAATGATCTGTCATGTTGGTTGAATTGATTATTTATATTTGTCTTAAACATGTTTTCTGTTTCTCTGTTTCACATTTCAGCCGGCTGGAGTAACACTCGCTGCAACAATAATTATGCCTTCATTTGCGTGAAGAACCCGTTCGGCTGTTAGCATGGAGGCTAAATACCTGCAGCCTTGGGACGGACCAGCTGACTTTTCTGTTTCTGTTTAAATGTTTTTAGTGTTGACATGTTTAAGAGAATAAAATGTTTTAATATTATTCACAGACTCAGTCGTGATGATCCTTGTTTGAGCAAATCTATGCTGCAGTTTACATTTGAGAACTCTCTGGTAACAATGGCTGACAGACTGGGAGCCAAGGATAGATTTTTCTTATGATTGTTTAAATAGTGGAAAGTTGTGAAAAAAATTAGAGCCACAAAGTATAAAAAGCTTATTTGTTCTGCTTGTGCCTGCTGGTCTTAGCTTTATATGTCTATATTGCTATATGTCTTAAATCTGATCAGTCTAAATCCTAGAAACTGGGCTGGAAAATACATTAAACGATTCAGCATCATCGCTTAAAACTAATAAATAAATAACATCAATAAAATATTTACATAATTAGCCACAGGAGTAAAAATCCAAATACATAAGGATTTATAAAGAAAATGTATCTAAAAAAAATAATAAATTCTCTCAAGAGCAATAAGTCAGGTACTGTCCTGAATCTAACCAGAGGAGTGCTTCTACAGCACTTTAATTTTATATATTTTGGGAACAAGGAATAAGCCTCATCTTTTGTGGGTTGAACAACGAGACCCAGCTCATCTAGAGGTTTTCTGCGAAATTCAACAGTCAGTCTTGAGAAGCTAAGAAACAAGAAACAGCTGCAGGGTAATAGATCATATGAAAGATTTATAAGACCTTGTTTAGACCGAAAATCACAGAAACACACAGCTAAACACTGGCATATATATGTTGGATTAAAGGAAAAATCATTCCTTATGAACTATAAACAACAACAACAACAAAACAAAACAAAAAAAACAGGAAAGTTGGGGGGCACTCTTTCGCAAGATTGAATGTAGATGTGTCTCTTGAAAGCTCCTACAAGGTTATTTGAAAACGTATTATCACTATAAACAAGTACTTTTTATGTCTTAAAGTAATTTAAAAGCCAAACAATAGTTTTAAGACTACATGGTGGCTTCAAATGCTCTAAGCCAGTGGGCAAAACAACAACGTAGCACCAGTCAATCAAGCATGTTGCTGGCTGTAGTGGATAGCTCAGCTACACTCGAGGCCTCGACTAGGGGCAATTCGCTAACACAAATGTTCTTCGACTTGCTCAACTCCCTCCTAGATTCTCTCTGTGCAAAAATTGGGCAGCCATTCAGACACTGCATGCTAATAATAAACTGGACGTTGAGGAGCAAGCTATCAACAGCGATCACTAGTCTGCAGGCCTCAATAACTCACATGATACCTGACTGAAGAAGCTGGAGAAAGCCTCTTAATATACCGGTGGTATCGCACTACTGAGCTCCGCATCACCATCTCCCAACCTCAAGGTGATGTGAAGGAGCTGCAGGCAAAATGTGAGGATTTGGAAGTCCGTTCCTGGAGAAACAATATGCGGCTTATGGGTGGTGTAGAAGGGCTGAAGAACGGTCAGCCTACACTGTTTCTGTCTCAACTTTTGAAAGATGTCCTGAACCTGAACGAAGCCCCACTGTTGGACAGAGCCCACAGATCACTACGTCCAAAACCAAAATCCAGAGATTCCCCAAATGTGTTTATAATGCGTGTGCACTACATACATATGAGGTATGAAACACTGCGTAAGTCATCTCAGGGTCCCCTGATGCACAAAGGAAGACACTGCATATTTATCCCAACTATACCATTGCAGTGATGAAGAAGATCATGGTTTGGAGAAATAAATAAGTAGCTGAAATCGATAGAGGGAGCTAAGTACGGGCTCCGATTTCTGGCTACACTCCGTGTTACTCTCCCGGGGGAATAAGGAAGATTCTTTCGAGGATCCCACCCTAGCACTGGACTTCACAATGGTGAGACACACAATGCCACCTCAAAGAAATGACAACCTGCATGCTCTTTTCCTAGACATCAAGTACAGCCACTAATGAAAACAAGCCAGGCATCACAGACGTTTTGCTGTGGCCACCTCCTTTTGGACATTGTTCTATGAAGGACTGTCACGCTATAAGTAAGGGATAATGCCCAACGAGGTGTCCATTATCATAAATTAACTGACGATGCGGAGGCTTGAACCGTCAAGCGCGAAGCAGAGGGCATTATCCCGCTTATACTATGGTCACTTATGAAAGAAAAAAATATTAAATAAATTATTAATGCGTTAATGGTGTTTTTAACGTTAAATTGTACGTTTTTTACAAGAAGTGACTGAGTGGACTATTTCATTGTGACACGTTGTCAAGGTAAGCGGCTCTGACACAGAACCTGAAGTTCGGTCGGCCGTAGTTATGTTACATGTGACACAAACATTTCAGAGGGCGGGTGCAGCTCTTACAGCTTGTTTGTGTCCAGAGGATGATGCAACATTTTGTTTCAAACAGTCAAAATCCACAGATAGTTTCCTACATTGTTTTTAATTGCAAGAAATATTATCCACCATTCACTCTGATCATTAAATGTATTTCAAGTAAGTCTATCCTGAATAGTTTTTATAATGTTATCTACTATTCACTCTGTATCAAGTGTGTAAGTAAGGTAATCAAGACAGAAAGACAGGCGACGACCTGTTTAAAATTAAATGCAACATTGCCGTTGATCGTGACATTACATAAAGATACTGGCATGTCCATAGTAGCATTTGAAGGATGTAAATTTAACGTTTGTGGACCCTGACCACTGCTGGTTGGGACATTGCGGGACGACAAAATGTTGCTCCATTCTCGTCTCTCCAGGACTGACGGAGCCCAATAACCCTGCACCTGCTTTCACAGCAATGCGCGTCATAGACATGATCTGGCACGTCTGCAGCCTTGTGTCTGAGTGTCTGTTGCCACTGTTACCAACTACCATTTAGTCAGCACAATAATTTTCAACAATAACTTCTTTCATTAAAAAGTGATAATGGACATCCTCCAGCCAAACAGAATCGAGTATTCACCCAGATCATGGTATAAAACAGTATAGCTGCTCTTAGATGCATGGACAGCAGACGGGGATGTTTCTCCCTCCTTTTCTACTCCTGCTATTATCATTTCTTACATGGCACACTTCTGATCTGTGGTTAATGATTACTGATACATAGCCAACTAAACATTGAACTAGTTGACAATAAAATGTGAATGACCTTCAGGAAAGCCTTGAGTTTATGTGGTGTCTTGCAAGAATTTATGATTCCAGTCAAAGCTTATCAATAAAAAGGTGAAAAAATAAAAAGACGTCTTCACTGTTTAGTTATTTACTTCTTTACTTTAGGCCTGTGATAAGTTTTATTATATAAGATGTTTACACTATATATCATATTATGATACTATAGTCATAGTCATGTCATTTCTTCCCCAATACATTCATGATGATCTCTGAAGATTTCAACAGCCTCCATCTCTGCTAAACTTTTATCAGCTGCTAATCAAGAGAAAATAAATTGGTGGATTTATTCTGTTCTAATGTAAGAGAAGCATTGAGCTCCTCTGTCTGGTCTCTGTTGGTAAATACAGCCATTGTTCAGTGTCAACCTGCAACCAGAAGGTCTTTAAGGAGATGTTGTCTGGAAGCTGAAGAAACTCTGAAGGGATGCTTCGAGGCTGCAGACTAGACTGAAGTCTGTGAGCTGTCTGGAGGTTAAATAAATGCCATGACTGTCATGAGAGCTGGTCTGCATCACCTGCAGCTCATGCAGTCAGACTCATCTGCTCCACCTGGGCCTCATGAGTGCGCACTCCCCTCACCTGTTCATCACCCTATTTAATCTCTCCTCAGTTTCTGCCTCCCTGCCAGATGGTCATCTACAATCCTTGTGTTATATCCTGCATTAATACTTGTTTTGTTCTAGATCCCTGTTGCCAACCTTGCTACCACTCCTGGACTCCCCGTTGCTTGATCCCCTGTCGGACTTCCCTGATCTCTGACTATCTGGATTTTGACCCCTTTTTTGGACCGACCGCCGATCTCTGGCTGGAGCCCGGTTGCCACTCCAACCATCTAGTTGCTTTCTTCCCGCCTCCACTCTTCCCAGTGCTAAATAAACTGATCAAAACCTATCACAGTGTGTGGGCTGAATTTCTGGGTCTTCCTGAGACAACCATAGCAGTACCATCTAGCAAACATGGACCCATCGCCCACACACGAATGGCGTTCTTGTGTCGAGACATCTATCACCAAGCTGGAGGCTAATATGCAGAACTTCATATCTATGATAACTAACCTCTCCTCATCCGCAGGTGCTCCTGGCGCTTCGGCCTCCCCACTCCTCCACGGATACCTCCATGCATCAGACTCAACTATCCCCAGAGCCCACATGATTTCCTTGCTATCCGGAAAAGCAAAGATTTGGGGCACGGCTGAGTGGCAGAATGATTCTGCGATCTGTTACTCCTTCAGAGACTTTTCTGCAGCCCTCATTTGTGTTTTCAATCTAGTGTTGCCCGAAAGAGAAGCAGCACGAGGATTACTAACCATGAGACAAGGCAACAAACGAGTTATCGAATATATCATTGATTTTCACACTTTGTTTGCAGAAAGCTCCTGGAATGATGCGGCTCTGTGCAACGCCTTCTACCAGGGACTGGTGGAGGAAATAAAAGACGAACTGGCCACCTGGGATGCGCCAAAGGATCGGACCAAGTTGGATGTCCTTCCCACACTGATTGATCTCCGGCTACAGGAACGGCAAGGGGAAAAGAGGTTTATTCGCTGGGATCGCCACCCTGAGACCTGGGGCAAGCCAGCGCATGACCCACCCGTTTCCAGTTCATCTTCATTCAGAGATTGGGGAACCTATGCAGCTTGGTCAGACCCGTCTATCCCCCACAGAGAAAGAAAGACGGTACAAAGAAGGATTGTGTTTTTATTGTGGCGAGGTTGTACATATCACTCACCGGTGTCCCGTAAAAGAGCAGACTCAGTAGGAGATACGAGGCACCTACTGAGTCAATGGCAGTCATCGGAGACCTCGGCTATGTTTTCCGTCTCAGCAAAATTATCATTAAATAACATGACAAGGACTGTGTCTGTGTTCATTGACTCCGGGGCTGACACAGAATTTCTAGCTCAGGCACTGAATCTCACAACTCGAGCTACCTCCAAAACTGTAAAGGTGTTAGCATTAGATGGTCATGTCCTACACCACATAACTCAGGAAACTGTTCCCCTGAAGCTGATTATAGGAGGCAATCATCACGCATTTGTCCCCATCCTGTTAATACAATCATCAGAGGTTCCAGTCATTTTTGGAGCCTCTTGGCTGATTTAGCATAATCCACACATAGATTGGACTCGTAAGGAGATATTAGGGTGGTCCCCAGACTGTTCTTCCACCTGCCTCCATACTGCGGCTTCGGTGCCCAGTAGTTCCAGGCCCGGGATTGAGGATTACCCTAATCTGGCTGAGGTCCCCCTGGTTTATCACAACCGCAGGGAGGTTTTCAACAAGCACCGTGCCACTTCACTTACATCTCACCGTCCTTACAACTGCTCCATCGATCTTTTACCAGGAATGTTCCCTCCGAGTGGATGGTTGTATTAATTGTCCAGTCCTGAGCACCGGGCTAAGGAGACTTACATTGAGGAATCCCTTAAAGTGGGCATTATTCGCTCTTCCTCATCGCCAGCGGGAGCCGGATTCTTTTTCGTTGTAAAGAAAGGCGGTTCCTTATGACCCTGTATTGATTATAGGAGGCTCAAGGATATAACGGTGAAGAATCGTTTTCCCCTGCCTCTCATGAATACTGCCTTCGACCAGATCCAGGGGGCCACATTCTTCATCAAGGTGGATCAGAGAAATGCTTATCACCTTGTTCGCATTAAGGAGGGGGATGAATGGAAAACGGCGTTCAACACACCAACGGGGCATTACGAATACCTAGTAATGCCGTTTGGGTTATCCAATGCTCCTGCTGTCTACCAGGCGCTAGTTGACGACGTCCTCAGGGACATGGCTGGTCAGTACGTCTTTGTCTACTTGGATGACATCATGATCTTTTTCAAAGACATTAAAGCCCACCAAGAACATGTTTGCGACGTACTTCTCAGACTGTTACAGAACAAACTATATATCAAAGCCGAGAAGTGTGAATTCCACCATTGGACAACTTTGTTTCTCGGGCATATAATCTCCCCGGACGGTGTCTCCATGGACCCGGCCAAGGTTAAAGCAGTGACGGATTGGCCGGTACCTCTAAATCGGAAACAACTACAATGCTTCCTAGGATTTGCTAATTTTTATAGGTGTTTCATCCGGGATTTCAACTCCATCACCTCGCAGTTACCTGCTCTCACATCCGCCAATTGCTGATTAGCCTGGTCTAAACAAGCAGAAAGCGAGTTTCAGTGCCTAAAGACATTGCCAAGTTGAGCTTCCAGAACCTTCCTGTGAGAAACATGAGGAGGCAGATACCAGGATGTTTTCCCACATTGCATACTTGCATACTTAGTACAAATTCTGCACCACAAACGGGCTGTAGTGATGTAGTACATGACATTATGATCACATCTGTGTCAGTTGCGATTATAATGTCATGTACTACCACATGGATGTGCTGCAGGAGCTGTGGGTGAAGACAAGGGATATTTTCCTATCTGTTCATGCCATCAGAGAAGCTCTGGTGGGGATGTTTGATGTTGCAGCTTCAGATATTCCATCCTTCCTCCTCAGCACCTACATCCTTACAGGATGTGACACAGTGAGCTATCTGTACAGAAGAGGAAAAAGGCAGTCCTACACAACTGCTATTAAACACCTAACAGACCTTCTGCTGCTGTTCAGGTACAGTGACCATGAGGACTGTATGTTCAGGAAGAAATTATAACAGCAACATGGCGATACATGGCACAACTCTATGACAGGAGTGACTTTTGTGCTACTCCTAGTCCATCTTTTTGTGAGCATCAAAGGAAACATGCGTTGCCGTCCACCAACTGAAGATGCCCTCCTATTACACCTTCATCGAGCCCTGTATCAGCTTGTTGTGTGTATTCTATTCTATTCTATTCTATTCTACAGTCATTTAGCAGATGCTTTTATCCAAAGCTACTTACATTTGAGAGTAATAACAACACAAGCATGAATTCAAACAAGATGGGACGTCATAATTAAGTAATAGTCAGACCGCTTTTGAGTCCAGTTGGACCCAGGTGCTGTCATGTAGTGCTAGTGCAGTGCATATAATTATTTTTTTTTAAAGTCATTTTATTTGAATACAAGATCACGATTTCATCACACAATATCAACTTGGTCATAAGTGCATGATTTCATCACACAATATCATCTAAGTGCACACAGCTTCTTCAGTACTTGGTTGAGCCAAAGAGCTGGACAAATCTTTCTAACTCATTTAGTTAAGCTAAATGTGGAAATGCTCCTTAAACAACTGAGTCTTTAGCTTGCTCTTAAAAGTGGATAAGGATTCTGCGGATCGGACGGAGTTTGGTAGATCGTTCCACCACCGGGGAACAACAGAGGAGAAGAGTCTAGCTACTGATTTTGCGCCACGTTGTGGTGGGAGCACTAGGCATCTTTCACTGGCAGAACGTAACTGTCGAGAGGGAGTGTAGCTCTGGATTAAGGAGTGAAGGTAGACCGGAGCCATTTGGGTTATTGTTTTGTAAGCCAGAAGCAGAGCTTTGAATTTGATGCATGCTGCAACTGGAAGCCAGTGAAGAGCAATTAGCAGCGGAGTGACATGAGCTCTTTTGGGCTGGTTGAAGACCAGACGTGCTGCTGCATTCTGGATCATCTGCAGAGGTTTAACTGAGCATGCAGGCAGGCCAGCCAGTAAGGAGTTGCAGTAGTCAATGCGTGAAATGACCAGAGCCTGGACCAGGAGCTGGGTTGTGTGTTCAGTCAGGTAGGGTCTGATCCTCCTGATGTTGTAGAGAGCAAATCGGCAAGACCGGGAAACCGAGGCAACATGGTCCTTAAAGGTCTGCTGGTTGTCTACCATGACACCAAGATTCCTGGTGGAAGACGTAGGCACTAGTGTGATTGAGTCAAGCTGCACACTTATCTGTGGCGGTAAAGGAGGATTGGTTGGAAAGACAATAAGCTCAGTCTTGGACAGATTTAGCTGAAGGTGGCGATCCTTCATCCATGCGGAGATATCAGCAAGGCATGCTGATATTCGCATTGAGACGGTTGTGTCATCAGTTGGGAAAGAAAGGAAAAGCTGAGTGTCATCTGCATAGCAGTGGTAAGAGAAACCATGAGAGCTAATGACTGCACCGAGTGAGGAGGTGTATATTGAAAAGAGAAGAGGGCCAAGCACCGAGCCCTGAGGCACCCCTGTTGTCAGCCCATGTGATTTGGACATGCCCCCTCGCCAAGATACTTTGAATGATCTCCCAGTGAGGTAGGATGTTAAACCACGAGAGGACAGATCCTGAGATGCCAAGCTCCAAGCGTTTGGAGAACAGTATATGATGGTTGACCGTGTCAAAGGCAGCCGACAGGTCCAGCAGTATAAGGACTGAGGATTGACCAGTGGATCTGGCAAGCGGTAGGGAATCAGTAACTGACAGGAGCACAGTTTCAGTAGAGTGAACTTGCCTGTAGCCAGATTGATATGGATCAAACAGGTTGTTGTCTTGGAGGAACTGTGAGACCTGACTGAAGACGGCATGCTCTAGTAATTTACACATGAATGGAAGCAATGAGACCGGCCGGTAGTTTTCAACCTGGGCTGGGTTGAGTGTGGGTTTCTTCAGCAGCGGGGTAACCCGAGCTTGCTTGAAGGCAGAAGGAAAGATACCGGATTTAAGAGAGGAGTTGATAATATGAGCTACTGCAGATTTGACTGTAGGTAAAATGCTCTGCAGGATGTCAGAGGGAACAGGATCAAGAGGACAGGTTGTGGGTTTTGAGCTGACTAGAAGTTTAGAGACTTTGTCCTCATTTAGACAGCGGGAAGAGCAGAGTGAGGCACCAGTAGCTGGTTTGGTAAGGCTAAGTTGGTCAGGCTCAGTGAATTGGTTACTGATGGTAGCAACCTTTTCAGTGAAGTAGGAAGCAAACATTTTTGCAGTCAGTACATTGGGAGGCTGAGCAGGTGGTGGAGATAGAAGAGAGTTAAACGCCATGAACAGTTGTCGTGTGTTGGGAGCATTGCGGATCTTGTTCTGATAAAAGGCTATCTTGGCCGCCTTTAGGCTGGATGTGAAAGTTTCAAGTTTTTGCTGGTACTCAGACAAGTCAGTGTGCTCTTTTGATTTGCGCCACTTTCTTTCTGCAGCCCTGAGTCCGGCTCTGTGCTCCTTCAGAACCTCTGTGAGCCATGGACTGGGAGGGTTTTGTTTGGCTGGTTTTGACACCAGAGGACAGAGTTTGTCCAGAGAGGAGGCGAGAGAGGAGCAGAGTGTTTCTGTATCCTCATTAACAGACAGTAAGGAGAAGTCTGAGTGGGAAGGGAGGGTAGGGAATTTAACCAGGAAGTGGTCTGAGAGATGCAGCGGGGTGATGGACAGGTTGGCTGTGGAGCAGTTTCTGATCAGCACCAAGTCAAGAGTATTGCCAGCTTTGTCTGTTGGAGGAGTCTGTACCAGTTTGAGATTGAAAGAGTAGATGAGAGCCAGAAAGTCAGTTGCCTGTGGTTTGCAAATGTAAATGTTCATGTCTCACATGACAATTAGTGGTGTGCCATCATCAGGAATGTCAGAGAGAATCATGTCCATTTCAGAGACAAACTCATCTATACTGCCACCCGGAGGGCGGTAAATGACCAGAATGTATGCAGTGATGGGTGTAGAGACCTTTACTGCGTGATACTCTAGTGATGAGCAGTTAGCCATAGGACGGACAGAAGTTAAGTTCCACTTTTAAGAAATAAGAAAGCCCGTTCCACCTCCTTGTCCAGCTGAGCGAGGTGTTTGGGAAAATTCTGCATTGACAGAAAGGGCAGCTGGTGTAGCTGTGTTTTCTGGACGGATCCAGATTTCAGTCAGGGCTAGGACCTGAATGTCAGAGAGATTTATCAATGAACTGATAAATTCTGTTTTTTTCACTGCAGACTGACAGTTCCAGAGACCAAAGGTAACCGAGGGTGTGAATGACGTGCATGCCATTGAAAAGGACAGGTTTTGTGGATTGCGGAGTCTATGGGTGACACGCCTTGGTCTGTACCCATGTCTGACAGGGATGGGTTTGAAGCACATTGTGCGTTAATATAGTTGTGAGGAGGTTAAGCTTGTGCCCTTGTTAGGTGGACTCGCGACACAATGGCTGACGCCTCGCTGACGCTTCAGCGCACCATGTGTGGTAAAGTACCTGGAGCTGACACAGCTGAGCTCACTTTGCTTGATTGCAACCGGCTGAAACCGCCTCTATCTGCTTTGCCCTGAGCAGTACACAGTGGGTATGACCCACGTCACGGCCTCAATTGGTTGAAGAGAGAAGGTGCTGACGACAGAGCCCCACACCAGCAATGTAAACTATATGTGTGTAAGTGGGCATACATGGTTCAGCCAACCAGCTGCCACTGACTTTGGGAGACAACTTGTCGATAACAAAATGGTGGGAACCACGATTATAATAGTAATGTGTTTTAAGGGTTATGAATGTTGAGAGTATGTTGTCAGCACATGTGTTCTGTATATCTGGAATGCATTTATTGACAGCCTGCCCAACCCAATGAGGGAAAACATAGATTTTCACATTTTTCTGATAAAAACAAAAGGGTGCATAAACTAAAATAGGCTTTTTTTTTTCATTATTTCCAGCAGAGCAGACCCTCCAAATATTGGTTTTTGGCTCCACGACTACAAAGAGCGAACAGCGATGAACAAGACGCCACAGCATGAGTCTGACTTTCTATGTAAAGACGAGACAATGCAGGACCAACTCATTCACAGGGAGGGATGTATCTACAACCTTACTGGGAAACAAGTTAATTAAATACACATGAAGACATGACTCTGATCCCTGGATGACAATAAACTGGTTGATAATAAAATGTGAATTACTTCAGGAAAACGTGGACTTATCTGTTGTCTTACTGGAATTTATCTTTTACCGTCAAAGTTAATCAATAAAAACATTAACAAACAGAACGACTTCATCAGAAAGCAGGTCAGGACACAGAATGATGCATACGCTGCAAACACAAGCAGGAAGGAGCAGTTTATGGAAATCATCTCCATCCAGTCAGAAAACAGATCAGAGTTCAGGTCCATGTCCTTCTATCAGAACTGGGTCCTGGGCAAACATCATCAGTTTCTGTACTTTACACCCCCCGCCTACATGAACGTGACTTCTGCAGCCTATATATACACTAAGACAGTCTCCTGTCTTCACTGCATCACTCAGCTGACACCTGAACTCATTCACCTTTACCTGACAGGTGAGACACCTGCTGCAGCACTTTTCATTCTCTGATCTCAGACTTCTTCTCTCTCCTGGATGTTAATCGTGAGGTTGGTTTGTCTTTCTCCTCCACACAGAACAACCGGTCCTTCATCAGGATGAAGACTCTGCTGGTCCTCTCCGTTCTACTGTGTGCTGCATTAGCAGGTCAGTTTCTACTCACACACACATGAAGCATCCATGTGTTCATCAGTTCATCATCCAGCCTCCAAGAACAGACAGAAGAACTGATTCTCTCTTCCTGCTGTGTTTCCCTCTGCAGCTCCAGCTGGAGACGAGCAGAAACCTTTAGGTCAGTTTTATTGATGCTGGTGTGGACAGAAAACATCAGTCAGACTGTAAGACCTGCATCTGTCTCACACCAATGTCCATGTGATCTGTCCACAGAAACAGTAGTGGAGCTCCCTCAGGAAGACGCTGCTCTTGAAGCTGGTAGGTGTCGTCTTTAGATTCCTGTTTTTACATGGAAACTGCTCATACTGCAGAGACTGGAAAGGCTTCATTCTGTAGGGTTGGTGCAGCTTGAAATGTCTGATCTAGTGGGTGTAGAACATCTCTGCTTATCCAGCATCAATATGTTAAGGACTATTTTTCTCTGCTTGTGCAGCCCAGTCTGAACCTGAACCTGAGGAGGAAGCAGTTCCTGAACGTACGTCACTTTTAGTCCAACCTTTTTTTGTTCTCTCATGAGTGAAGTTGTCACGTCTAAAAGTAAAAACATCATTCAAACACATCTCTCTGTGCTCGCTGGCATTAATGTGTGTATCTGTCTCAGGCTGCACAGCAACGTTCTCTACTGGAGGTTTAGAAGAAGATGAGAGTGTATGAGTAGATGAAAGTCCTCGGCTGAAATCTAGTCTGTCTCCTCTCCTCTGTCCCTGCAGTTCAGTTTAACTTCTGTCCGAACTTCTGGCAACCACATGAATCTCTCTGCTTCAAGTTGATCAGCATTCCCAAGTCCTGGCACGAAGCGGAGGTGATGCAGCTGCTCATGTTGGAGCTTTTCTTTGTATCAGGAAGCTCAGAACGTCCCATCCACACATGATGGATGAAACATCTTCTGATTCCTGACCTGTTTTTTTCTTCCTGTCTCATGAGCTTTGCTAATCTCCATGGAAACCACAAACCATCATCCACATGTTTCCATTTCATTTCCCACCTTCTTTAACTGATGTCGACTCTGTAGATCAGTCAGTGTTCAGGTTGCTTGTTGTGTGTGTAGCTGATGTGGTGCATGAAAGCAGCTTAAAGACGTCTCTTTGTCCCTTATCTGTGCAACAGGAGTACTGCAATAATCTGGGGGGCCACCTGGCCTCAGTCACAAACAGCATGCAGTACAACTTCCTCCAGGGAATGGCTCTGAACTACCACCAGAGCGTAGCGTGGCTTGGAGGCTTCTACCTGCAGGTCAGCATTAGGATGTTCCCTCATCAGTCAGTCCAGATACGAGAAGACATGTAGAGACTCAGAAACATTTCCTCATGTGGATGCTCTTTGTCTCTTAGGACCGCTGGATGTGGATCGATCGCAAGAGTTTACATTACGTCAACTGGTACACTCCGTCCACCTCAAGCAGCAACCCCTGCATGTATTTACGCTCTAATAGTAAGTCCCATCAATACCTGAACAGCTTATAACACTGAGCCTCCTTTTCTCACAGAGAAGATAAACTGATTTAACACAATGATCTGTCATGTTGGTTGAATTGATTTCCCTTGTCTTAAACTTGTCTTCCCTTTCAGACGGCTGGGGTAACAATCGCTGCAACACTAAATACGCCTTCATTTGCGTGAAGAACCCGTTCGGCTGTTAGCATGGAGGATAAATACCTGCAGCCTTGGGACGGACCAGCTGACTTTTCTGTTTCTGTTTAAATGTTTTTAGTGTTGACATGTTTAAGAGAATAAAATGTTTTAATATTATTCACAGACTCAGTCGTGATGATTCTCTTCTCTTTTGAGCAAATCTATGCTGCAGTTTACATTTGAGAACACTTTGGTAACACTGGCTGACAGACTGGGAGCCAAGGATGGATTTTTCTTTTGATTGTTTAAATAGTGGAAAGTTATGAAATGAATAAATCCACAAAGAGCTTATTTTTCCTGCTTTTCTTTGCATTATATGTCTGCACTTAATAAACCTGGTCAGTCTAAATTGAATAGGTTTGGAAAACATACTGATTCAACATCAAAACTTCAAAAAAAAAAAAAATTTCAAGACCAATAAAATATTTTATTTAAATAGCCAGAAGAGCAAAAATCCAAATACACAAGGATTTATAAAGAAATAGTATCCAAAAATTTAAATAAATCCTCTCAAGAGCAATAAGTCAGATTCCTTCTTGGACCTAAACAGAGGAATGCTTCTACAGGACTCCACCTCCCACTTTAATCTCAGATATTTTGGGAATAACAAGCAGTTCAGTTCAGTTTCAGTTTATTGAACATGGTTAGACATTTTGTTTACACTTTCACAATCAATATAAATCATAATAAAACTCCACCGGAGAATTATTAACGAAAAGCAGAAACAAATTACCATTTGAATGTCTAATAAGTCCAAAAGGAATAGGCTGAAGCCTCAGCTTATTATGCCCTCCCTTTAGTACATTTTTAACTTAAACAATATTTACAACTACCATCACCAAAGTCTCGCTTTCAGCTTACTAACAAGTTTATATAATATATACATCATAGCATTTCAGACAGCACCCCTATCCCACTCCACTGGGTTGACTCAAAATATTCATCCGTCTTTTTATGCTTGCATACAGCCTTCTGTCTCAATATAATTTTTTATAACATTTTCTTTAAACATTTTTTTAAACTGGATAATTGTTGTACAATCTTTTAATTCTTTTTCTAACTTATTCCATAAATTAACCCCCGCCGCAGAAATACAGTGTTTCTTTACATTAGTTCTTATATAAGGTTTATTAAACACTTCACTCCCTCGAAAATTGTAAACGTACTCTCTTTTTTTAAACAGTTCCTGGATGTGAATAGGCATCTTATTAGTCTTTATATGGTACATAAATTGTGCAATTTTGAAGTCAATCAGGTCCTTAAATTTGAGAGCTTTTAGATGAATAAAAAGCTGATTTGTATGTTCTCTATATGTTACTTTGTTAATAATTCTAATAGCTCTTTTTTGAATTATGCAAATAGGATTTAGATTTGTCTGGTACGTATTCCCCCATACCTCTAAACCATAGGTCATATAAGGAAGAACCAGAGCGCAGTACAGAAGATATAGATTTTTCTCGTTCAAGAACAATTTAACTTTGGAAATTATTGCTAGAGATTTACATATTTTAGCTTTGATATGGTTTATATGAGGTTTCCAACTAAGTTTATTTTGTATAATTATTCCAAGAAATTTCACTTCATTCACTTGTTCTATGTCATTATCATCAATTTTTAAGTTTCTATCGTCGTTAATGGCACGATTTCCAAAAATTTGAAATTTGGTTTTATGAAGGTTTAAAGTGAATTTATTGAAATCAAGCCATTTCTTTAATACTATTAATTCTTTTTCAACAGTATCTAACAATGTTTCTAAATTCTGACCGCAACAAAATATACTAGTGTCATCGGCAAATAGAAATAAATGAAGTTTTTTTGAGACTAAACAGATGTCATTAACATACAGGATAAACAACAGAGGACTCAGCACTGACCCCTGCGGGACCCCGCAAGTCACTGACTGCAATTGGGAGTCAGAGCCGTTAAGGTGGACATATTGGGATCTATTGTCCAAAAAGCTACCTATCCAAGAAAGTGCAATACCTCTAATTCCATATTTGAACAATTTTTTTAACAATAATTTATGGTTAACAGTATCAAAAGCTTTAGTTAGATCCAGGTATACCCCAAGTGCATATTGTTTATCTTCTATTGATTTTGAGATTTTTTCTATGAGATCCACTAGTGCTAATGTTGTCGTCCTTTTGGGCCTAAATCCATATTGTTGATCACTTAGTATGTTGTACCTTTCTACAAAACCATATAGCCTTTTATGAAATAACTTCTCCAGTATCTTAGAGAACTGTGATAATATAGAGATAGGTCTATAATTCGAAAATTCCTGCTTATCTCCAGCCTTATAGACAGGGATCACTTTTGCAACCTTCATTCCTTCTGGAAATATTCCTGACCTTAAGGACAGGTTAAAAATATAAGTGATTGGTTTAAGAATACATTCAATTATTTCTTTTAACACTGACATATCCAGTCCATTCCAGTCAGCAGACTTTTTTGACTTACATTTTTTAACAATTTTAAGTACTTCATTTTCATCAGTAGCTTGGAGGAATATGGTCTTATCAGATTGAGGTATTTTCCTTAAAAAGTCGTCAGCTTGGGAAGGATCTACTATGTTTTTTGCCAAATTGGGTCCTATATTAGTAAAATAATCATTACATATATTAGCTATTTCCTTAGTCTGCTTAGCCATTTGATTATTTGTTTGGAATTGGATTGAGGTTTTGGTTTTCTGATTATCTTCTTTGATTAATTTATTTAAAATAGTCCAAGTATTTTTAATATTACTTCTATTTTTCTCAAGAGCAGCACTAAAGTAATTAATTTTACTTGCTCTCATGATACGTATTAATCTATTCTTATAGGTTTTATAGGCACTCTCTGCCTCTGCTGTCCTTTTTTTCAAAAAAACTTTATATAATTTATTCTTTCTCTTACATGCTTTTAAAATAGCCTTCGTTAGCCAGGGCTTTTCCTCAAGTTTATTTTTCTTCTTCTTATAGGCTAAAGGACAGTGTTTATCATAGAGAGTGGTAAGTAAGTGGAGAAATTTTCCGTAAGCAATATTTACATTATCTATATAAACGTCATTCCAATTTTGTTTAATCAATTCTCTTTTGAATGCATCAATTGCCTCTTGTGTCCTAAGCCTGGTCACTTCAATGCTTTTATTTTCTTTGGGAGATTTATTTACCCTCTTAATTACTGTGAAGACTGGAAGATGATCAGATATGTCAGTGATTAGAAGTCCACTTGATATTTCATTTTCGATAACATTAGTAAATATATTGTCGATCAAAGTTGCACTTGTTTGTGTTATTCGAGTTGGTCTTGTTATTGATGGATACAAGCATAAACTATACATGGAATAGATAAACTCTGTAACAGCATTCTGTTCTTGAAAACTCAGCAGGTCAATGTTGAAATCTCCACAGACAAATAACATTTTCCTATTATTTGTGTCTTCATATAAATCGATCATTTTTTCTCGAAATGTATCAATACATGATCCTGGTTTCCGATATACACAACTTATTAGTACATTTTTTGACTTTTCAACTTCAATTTCTACAGTAACACACTCCATAACATGATCCAAAGCTAAACATTTATTACTAACAATTTTACTTGTCCAGTTCTGGTCCACATATAGTGCTACTCCACCACCTTTAGCAAAGTTCCTATTTTGAAAGAATGCATTATATCCTTCAATTTCATAGTGGGAAGACTGATCTTCACAGAGCCAGGTTTCTGAGATCGCTATAACAGAAAATGTATTTTTTGTTTGACGTAAACAGTTTAAGATCTGGGAAAAATTTGAATTTAGGCTTCTACTATTGAAATGTATAATAGACAATGAATCTTTGGTAAACAGATGAGCCTCAAATTGACTCTCTGTATAATAATTACAATCATTTTGCACTTTTGTATAGAAATTGTTCTCAGGATCAAGTTCATTTTGCATATCATACGGTTTATACTCTGTGTAGTCAAACGACTCAAACTGCAAGCTTTCATATTTAGAGTAGTTGTTGTCTGTCATTGCATTTGTAGTTGAGTTCAATTCATCTGTTTGTGTCATAAAGCCAATTTTCAGTTGATCACTTTTTGTTAGTTTCCTTCACGCTTTCCTTCTTTGTAGTCCTCATCTTGTTTGTCACTTAAATTGTTCCAGTTCTTTGCAATCCTTAATGACTATCACTTTTACTTGTTCTGGTGGCCCATTCAACTTGATATGAATTCTGCAATTTCTTGTCAAGTATCTTGAATTTTTCCTTCTTTCTTCAGAATCCTTGCTTCTCTTGCCATGTCGGCATTTCTCTTTGTAAGGTGTTCATTCACATAGACACCTGTGCCCTTTAATTTTCTTGCATTCCTAAGCACCTCCATTTTGTGCTTCCTGTTAGCAAAGCGAATGATGATGTTTGGCTTTTTGCTGTATTTTAGGGGCATAACATGGCAAGCAGCGATGTTTTTACTGTCTATTGTGATGGCTTTACTTCCAAAGAACTTGATTACCTGTTGTTCCGGTGTAAGCACATCAGGGTTGAGAGATGGATTTTTCAGATTTTCCTCTGTTCCACTTCCAGCAACAGTTTGTGCATAAGTGCGCTGTATTTCAAACCCTGATATCAGAAGATCATCCAGCCTTGAGTACTGTTCTAAATCTTCAATTCTTCTTTCCAGTAGGTTGATTTTCTTATCCTTTTCTTGTACCAGCATCTTTAATTGTTTAATTTCCTCCAACAGTTCCTTGAGGCCTCTTTGTTCAATTGCCACATTAGTTATTTCTTGTGACATGAAGTTCAGAGATTTCTTGATCTCTTCAATGTCTTCAGCCAATCTTTTATTGGCCATTGCATCCAAAATTTGCCAAAGTTAAGTATGCAACAAACCTTGTCTTGACTCTCTTCAATACTTGCGGAGCCCCAATTTGGCTTCGTAGCATTTATGTCCAAATATTCGAACGAGGTTCAAAATATTCGCTCACTGAAGTCTATGTTCTTTTAAACATTAAGGAATTACTGTAGATGAGGCTGGATGCTGTCTTCATTTCTTGATTTAGTTCGGATTGTGGAGCTAAGACAAGTCACCACATCAGCACGGCAGCATCTTTAGTGGGTTGATATGGAACAATGAGACTCAGATTATTTAGAGGTTTTCTGCTAAATTCAACAGTCAGCCTGGAGATGCTGAGAAACTAGAAACGTGTTCATTCTCTGTGGTCTTAGTCCTCCAGCTGCAGAGTAATGAACCATATGATAGTAATGAATCATATGAATATCCATGTAGCAGCTAAACACTATGTGGGTATCTAATTAAAGGAAAAACATTCCATTTGAACTGTAAACAAAAATAAAACAGAAAAGTTGCTGCAACCAACTAAGCAACATTTCTGAAATGTTCCGGAGATCAGCTGTTGTCTGTGTAGAAATTTTCACAGCTAACTGATCAGAATTATCATTATTATTTTATTTGTCTTTTACTTTTTTTAACTTCTTCCTGTCTAGCATGGTAGCAGTAGAATGATGGTCTGGCTGCCGTGTTGTGCTGAACAAATTTGTTTTGCCAAGAGAAACTTTATGTATATAAGTCTCCTCCTGATACAAAATGTTTTCTTTTTATTGTTTTATTATTGAATTTACATATATATGATGGACAGAGGTGATGAAAGAATGAACTGTAAAAAGTGGAGAGAGGAGACAAGGATACAAAAAAAATTAAAACAGAAGAAACAACTACCCACAATATCTGTAAAGAAACAGAAACATCCTACAGCCTCTAAGAAAACACAGCAGACAACCATCAGGAGCACCTGCAGGAAGACATTGACTGGCTCTCTGGTTTCTGGGTCCTGTGATCCTTGGCTGGCACCTGGTGGGGCCAGTGGCTGCCATTCCTGGCCCCACCAGATGCCTGTGACTCATGGCCTCATAGGCTCATAGGTGCTCCCGATGATTGTCAGCTTTTTTTTCTTAAGTTGGTTTCCTTTCAAGTCTAGCAGCTACATCTACAAATTTAAGAATAATCTTCATCATTGTGAAATATATTCCTGTTAAGGCAGGTGTAGACAGAGGACCCAAAAGCAGGACTTCCAACACAGGATGCAGTTAAAAGGTTTATTCCAGTGACAGGTTTGGATATATCACATAAACTGATATGACGATCAGGCTATGGAACAACACAGACTATATACACACAATGGGGAAACAAGACACAGGTGAAACCAATCAAGACCGGAAAGACAAGAGGGGTATTGCACGAAACCAGAATAAAGCAGTCCAGGATAATTAAGAAAGCCCAGCTTGACCTAGCTTGCGCGGCCTATCCTGGCTTAATTGGTTGCACGTTTGCTGAGCCAGGATGAGAAGGTGCGGCTAGGTTAAGCCAGGTGAAGATAGTTGGGATAAGTGCGTGTGCACGGCATACTGAAGCAGACCTCGCGATCACTCACAGAATCACCGATGGGGAAATGGATAAAAGTCGCGCGTCCTACGTCACAGCCGCTGAACAACGGCTCCTGACGGAGTTCTCTGACGAAGTTAAGGATATTATAAGGAAATAAGGCAAAACCAATGCCATAAATAAAGAACGCGAGAGAGCCTGGCAGACAATAGCCGACCGGCTCAATGCGTAAGTGGTCAAAAACTATACAATTAATAAACAGTGCTCCACTGCAACTGTCATAATTAGGCTACAATTAAAGGAGTTACTTTTAAAATCAACTAACTGTTGTATACTTTAAGAGTGACAAGCAAGTGCATGTTACTCAGGAAATGTAGAGTATGATTAGGTGCAAACAATTATCCACAATGTGTCATTTAATCTATTTTCCTCATGTAACGTTTTTATCTATTTTATCTTTCTATCCTTCATAAAGGACAAACCTGTCTGGCCATAAAAGGACCAGGCAGCAAGAAAAAATTAAATATAAGAACATTTTGCAGGCTGGTAAGTGACTCCAAAGTATAGAAACTGTCCGCTTCATACAAGGTACACAAAGTACTGCAATTCTACTGCACATGACATTTCCTTTACAGACCTCACAAACTGTCAGAACGCTTTATTCAGGGCACCTGGAGAGAGAGAGAGAGCTGGCAGATGTTAAAAGCTGACTCAAAAAGAGCAAGCTCCAAGAAATGGAGCTGGATCTTGAGATTAAACGCCGGACACTCAGAAAACTGGACGTGGAAATCCAGTAACCGAAAATCTGTATCTCTCAATGACATAGTCATCTCCAAAGGCCAGGGGATGTGAGCTGTCCCTGAAGACTCGTTCACGTCTGAATGCTCTTCTGAGGATTCGGGCTTCCTCGTCCAGCACATCCTCCGAAAAAAGGCAAGCCATTATGAAGAGGGAACAGGTGAAGGGGAGTTGGACCTGAATATTCTACATTGCCCTCGTCACGGATTTCTTTGAATACACCTTTGTAACCTCATCCGCTGTGTTTTGTAATCTCAATTAATGCAATAAAACACATATTTATAAAACCTCTGACAGCAATTTGAAGAGCAGTCTTCATTAGCATAGCAATATAACACTTGGCCTGATGAAATCATGCACTTATGACCAAGTTGATATTGTGTGATGAAATCGTGATCCTGTATTTAAATAAAATGACTAAAAAACAAAAAAATAAGTAAATTATATGCACTGCACTAGCACTACACGACAGCACCTGGGTCCAACTGGACTCAAAAGCGGTCTGACTAACACTTAATTATGACGTCCCATCTTGTTTGAATTCATGCTTGTGTTGTTCTTACTCTCAAATGTAAGTCGCTTTGGATAAAAGCGTCTGCTAAATGACTGTAGAATAGAATAGAGTAATAATACTACAACTCGAATCCATATAAAAAGGCTGTTGCGATTACGAACAGATTTCGATTAAATGTACAGTGACTGTATATGTAATATTTTAATACTGGATTATTAAAATGACGCGCCATACTTAGGAAGACCATGGACATGCTGTAAAACACATTAATTCCTCATAGAATTGACGTTGGACATGCAGGTGACTCGCTAGGATTAATCTTAGCCTGAGCAGTTAGCCTGGTCTGGAGCAGGCTAGCTGCAGCGGATAAATCACCACAGTAACTTGGCCGGGATTAGTTTGAGCTGCTTTCATGCAACCGACTTAGGGCTAAATTCAGCCAGGATAACCAACATATCCCGGCTTAATCCCTTATCTTGGTTTCGTGCAATACCCCTAAGGTGTCTGAAATGAGATGAGAATCAGTCTACAAAATAAAAACACAAAGCAAGACCGGGAATAACTACACATAACAGAAAACGTAATGTAACTTGGTAGGACACAACAATTCCACCATGCACAGAACATAATATCACATTTCTTTCATAATGTGCATATTTATTTTTCTTTTCTCGATTTAATTTATTTATTTTAAACACAACTTAAAACAGACACATAGAAAACAAAAGTATGTGATGATCGATGCTCCCATCTTACTGTTACTATGATTCAGTGGGAGATGATGATGATGGAAGGTTTCACAGCCTTCATAACTGTAATTTTTATCTTACAACAACTTTCAACAGCTGCCTCAGCATCTCCATAGTTCATCATGGATAAGAAAGTTCACATAGAACTGGAAGACATCAGGTTATATTAGAAAATATGGGAGTTTTGTCTCTCTAATATAAAAAAAAAAGATAAATAAAAAATAAAAAACTTCATCTGTATATTATATATATATATTTAGTTTTATGCTTTCTGATGATCTCTGATGATGATTATTTTCTCTCTTCTACTTTTTATTTAATATCATTATTAGTAACCTTTGGTTTACTTGTTTTTCCTTGTTTCTGTTTGCTGACCACCAGACCTGCTTCTTATTTAGTCTTTGGCTTCCTTTGTATAAATACCCCTTATTTTTTAAACCTGCCCAGGTTATCTTCCTTACTACGATCTATAGTCTCAGTATTACTCTGTAGACTCTGTAGACTGTATTAGTAGCTGAAGCTCTGTCTCTCAGCAATCGATATCAGATGCCACATGGCATATGTGGTACCTTCTCCATTTGTTGGTATATTGCTAAATAGCAACACCTGCTGTATTTCTAAGGCAAGGCAAGTTTATTTGTATGGCACATTTCATGTACAAGATAATTCAAAATGCTTTAAATAAAACATTAAAAGGATTCAGAAATAGTAAAAATCAGCAACAAATAGCAAAAATCACAATGAAAATCATAAATTTCATTAAAATGATTAAAGCAAGATAAGGTAAAGGTTACTGTGCAGATTTCATGCATAAGTGCATTAGAAAAGAAACCTGGATTTAAAAATGTCTACATTTAGGGAAAGTTTAATCTCCACTGGCAGCTTGTTCCACTTGTTTGCAGCATAACAGCTAAATGCTGCTTCTCCATGTTTAGTCTGGACTCTGGTCTGGACTAGTTGACCAGAGTCTTTGGATCTAAGAGCTCTGCTAGGTTTATATTCTCTGAACATATCACAGATGTATTCTGGGCCTAAACCGTTCTGGGATGTAAATGATCAGAAGGGTTTAAAATCTATTCTGTGTCTTACTAGAAGCCAATGTAAAGATTTCAAAACTGGTGTGATGATCTCAGATCTCCAGTAGACTGGATTACTGTAATGGTATTTTAACAGGAAGTCCTGTTAAAAGACCATTACAGTAATCCAGTCTACTGGAGATGAATGAATGGATGAGCTTCTCTTGGTCTTTCTGGGAGACTAAACTTTTAATTCTGTTGATGTTTCTGAGCTGGTAAAAAGCTTCTTAGTGAGGCTTTGATATGGCTGCTGAAAGTCAGGTCTGAGTCTATCAACACTCCAAGGTTACGAGCTTGGTCAGTGATTTTAAGAGCCCGAGTCTCCAGGTGTTTACCAATGCTGACCCTCTTCTCTTTGCTACCAAACAGAATAATCTCAGTGTTGTCTTCATTTAATTGTAGAAAATTCTCCTTCATCCTTCATCATATTGGGCTGCAGTCGTCTGGTGACAGAGACACATAAAGTTGTGTATCATCTGCATAAATTTGATAATTAATGTTAAAGTTCTGTAATATCTTTCCCAAAGGGAGCATATACAAGTTGAACAGAGGAGGTCTAAGGACTGACCCCTGGGGGACTCCACAAGTCATGGCCACTCGCTCGGATTCATAGCTGCCGATCATAACAAAATAACTCCTTCTAAATAGGACCTGAACCAGTTAAGGACCGCTCCAGAAAGTCCAACCCAGTTTTCCAGCCTGTGCAACAGGATTCTGTGTTCTACAGTATCAAACGCAGGAATGAGATCCAACAGATCTAAGGTCATTGCAGCCAAACTGGATAAGAAGGTGTGAGAGGAATTGAATTTGATTTATTTATGACATAAGGACACTGAATGCATGAACGGTACTGTTTACATGTCCATCTGCTAAATTAAGTATATTTATTACAAGTTCTGTAACTAAAACACATCAACAAGATCTCAGCAGATATAAAATTGCGTCCATCATTGCGTTGTGGTGGAAGGTTTATGTTTTTGTCCTGTGATATTGATAAAGTGTGACCGTCAGATTAAGCTAGGAAAAGAGATTAGGCCTCAGCAAGACATCAGGTTACAGTGACTGTGCAGGGACTTCTTCTTTTTCTATTTCTTGGTCTACTTAAACATTAGTTGAGCTTGCCGTATAGAAGGAAAACTGCAAGATACTTTTTCTATCAAGATTTATTGACTACATTGGTTAGAAATAAAAACTTTTATAGGTCTTTATTATTGGCTAGTTCAGAGCAGCTCAATTTATTTTTGTACTTTTACTTACAGAAAAGTTAAAGAATTTAAATACAATGGAAAAAAGACTGAAAAAAGAACAAGATTGGAACAAATTAAAGTACAATTTAACATTAAGAAACAAATAAATATCAATAATAAATAAATAATATAGAAATAAATACATAAATAAGATTGAATAAAAGCAAAGAAGTAAAGTAGAATTGCTATAAAGAAATAAAATAATGAAGGTCAGAAGTGGTTTGATGCTAATTTGCAACTCCAGCCGTTAAGGGGTTAACACGTCAGCGTGTTAGAAGTTAATATATATATATATATTATTTAAAATCTGTGTTTGACATGGTAACACGTCTTTTGTTTGATGCGTGAATTATTACATTATACATACAGTATTTTACATCTACAGACACATACAGTACACTCATGCTTTTCTTTGTTTTCAGCCTCATCTGGCTTTTAATTTATTTTATTTTTTTTTAGATAATAAAAATATTTATAAAATCATATTCTGTCCTATTTAAATAATATATTTATTCTATAAAATCAAAGCTCTCCCTGTATCATTTTTTTTCCTGTTTATCACTGAGGCAAACCTACATTACAATATTTGTATAAATATGTATGGAAATGTGTTTTAGTTTATTGTACAGTGAGTTCTGAAGTAGCTAATTTGCAAATATATCACCTTAACCCATGCATGTAGTAAAAAACAGCCTCTGAATCGGTGTCCACTGTCATAATGTCATTCATCAGAGTCAGAAGCTTCCTCAGTGGCCACTAGAGGGCAGCACTCCTCCACAGATGGCCATGAGAGCAGGTCCCTGAAAGTCTCACAAGGAATTTCAGGCCTCCATTTTCACTCTCTGTTGGCATTCATTGTTACCTGCATGTTTCTATCCTGCTTCACACCTCATGTCTCATCATTCAGTAAAAACCTGAAAATAATTAAGAAAATATAACAATGAATTAATATTAAATAAATATCAGAATATTCCTGAATTGTCGAAATATGACGTTATTTTGTTTGAATCTTGTCATCATCGTCGTCTGTTCGCGGAAATGTTTCCATTTACTTTTAGAAGTGAGAATAAAAGAGTGTAACCCACTTTATGACCCAGTTACAGCTTCCGTGACATAAACAGCTTCTTTTATATCTAAAACATTTAGACGAGGATGATGCTGGGAAACACAGGCGCTGTTCAAACCATCAAATCAGAAAAATAAATAATAAACAGCAGAAACACAAAATGTTACAGTAAAGCTGCTGAATTTAATGTTTCAGTGTCAAAATGTGACTTTTATTAATAAAGATAATTATTAATTATCGAATATTTCAAATATGGTAATTAAAACGGTAAAATAAATAAAAATAAAAGCAACTAATTGATTAAAAATGTATCTTTGTTCTCGTGTGGGATCACAGCTGGTTTAATCCTCCATTTAGCACAGTTGCCGCTGTGTGAGAATTAATATAATCATTTACAACCTGAAACATCATCTCCTTATCAGGTCAGTGAAGTCTTTTTGTTTGTAGATGACCACAATTTAAACACTTTTTTTTAACAAAGATATGTCTGGAATATCCATAAATACTAAATTATAATCAGATTAAACTGTGTTAATCATTTAGTTTTCCTTATTTTATCTTTATTGCCTCAGAAAAAGAAGTTTTAGTAACTTGATTCAACTGGAATAATATAAGTAAAACTTAAATGACAAAAAGAAGGAGCCTCCAATCCTCCCATATGGAGTTTGTGTCCTCTAATAAATATCTAGACATTTTAATTTGTGGAAACTGTCCTTTAAGTCCGACACTTTTTAAAAAAAAATAAATTAAAACGAGGTTTCTTCTTAAGGAACAGAGCTTGTTTTTCATTTAATGCCAGGAAAAGGCTGAAAGCAGGAGGCTGGTGCCTCTGCTGCTCTGCAAGTCGGATGCTGTCAGTCATGCAGCAGGAAGATTTCTGGCCCATCATTCATGCATTTTATCCTTTAGGTTATTCTTCATCATTATCCACACGGAGACTTCTACTTTGGTACAATTTTATTTAAATATCCATCCTTAGTCTGCTGCGAATGTATGTATCCTGGTCCATGTCACACAGACTTCCAGCCTTCGTTACCTAAAAGGCATCCTCTTCCTCTCCCTCTTTCTCCTTAACCCTGAATTCATTCCAGCAGGTTCTCAAACTGTCTACTTTGACCTCGTTGGAGGATTTTAAACTCATTTTAAGCACATTAGGGGGGAAAAAACCCATTGAGATCATGTTCTTGTTTTAGTGGCTTTTAAATCCATTTATTTAGCGCTTTTTTAAGAATGATATGTCTATACTGCACATTTGAAGTACTTGTATATATTTAAAAATGAGAGCACATGTCTCACTGAGTTAAACCTGTTTAAATAAAGACGAGAAGTAAAATATCAGAGCTCTGTTAGAGTGCAGCAGCTGCTGTAGCAGGGATGTAGTTTCATGTTGCTAACTGCTGACTGACTGGAGACGTGAAGCATGAAAGTTCCCCAGCAGCAACTTAGGAGACGTCACATGACGCTGCCAACGTCAATGACACGATCATTCATTTTCCAGCTGTCAACATTATTACAGGTAAACAGTGTTTTTATGTTTTTAACATGTTGTTTATTCACAGAAACTCCGATGGAAGCTGTATTATTGTGATAAGAGCCACCACATGTTTCCTGCTGAGAACTGATATTTGTAGGTAAAGAGCATTAACGGTGACATGAGATGTTTTTCTGACATTTTATTCTTCCTGAATAACTGACAAGACTAATTAAACAAAAGAAACTTTGAGCCACTTTAGTTTGTATGAGAGAAAAATGGACAAGGCTTATATATTTTTTAAAGTTTTTACCTCCTTAATAAAATCCTTAAAAAAATTGTCAATTTAATTTTTTAAGAACCAAATTACAAATATTTACTTTTGAAAAACTCCTGGGTAATTTCAACAGTTATTAAGCCACTGAAATAAAAATTTCGTACAATCAACAAACTCTAACTGGCTGGTTTTAATGGAAGCGCATGACAACCATTTTTACACATTCATCTTATTTATATTGATTTAAGAACCTTTAGTTCTCAAAGTACATCAGATTTCTTTAAGATGAGTTTCAATAACTATTTGATTTAATTAAACATGCTGTACAGTTTATATTGTGGATAAATAAGATGTCAATTTCTGGAAGGTCTTTGCATTCTTGTTTAATCTACTGTAGAAATTAACTGTTTCCACAACTATCAGTTTGGTCCTAAACACATCCTATAATTCAGATCTGTCG
The DNA here is from genome assembly GCF_017639745.1 of Melanotaenia boesemani. NCBI lineage: Eukaryota > Metazoa > Chordata > Actinopteri > Atheriniformes > Melanotaeniidae > Melanotaenia > Melanotaenia boesemani. The sequence continues at coordinate 7,516,060 of NC_055705.1, read as the reverse complement.
AAGGAGTGGCCTATTTAATTCAATTTAATTCAGTATAATCCACAATAACCCAACATAATTCATTTTGTTAAAAAAAAATCAATACGACCCACTTTTTCCCAACTTATTTCAACATAAACCAGTATAATTATTTTATCAACATATTAATCAGTATATTTCCAATATAACCCAACAGAATTCATCATAAATCTACATATAATTAAACATATCCCCGAATAATTCTCTATGACAGAAAATAATCTAAACTATTCCAGTGTAATCACATAGGATTACAATTCACTATAATCCCGTATAACTCAATTTAATTAGATAAATTCTAAAATAAATAAATATAAGCTCATATAATTCAGTGTGTTACCAGGATAATCCAGTCATCCAACCAGCTTCATTCAGATGTCTGTAAAAGTGCCAATTTGGACAAAATATGGGGAAATCGTAATAAGGCTGAAGATAAATTGAGAATATTACCAATTTATGAGATTGTGAAGACTTTAAATACTGAAACTTGCAACCTGTTACTTCAAGGAAAAGTGGTGAAACAGAATAAAAGAGAGAATGAGTGGCCACAATTTAAAATGACTTTTTTTTTTATTCTCAAAGTAATTAAAATGCAATAAAACACTTTAAACAGCAGTAAAACAAATCACCCCAATGTTTATTTTTACACATTTATTAAAACAAAGCACAAAGTTAAATCCATGCTTTCTAATAAATGTGATATAATTAGTTTTCCTCCTAAATGATGAGAGGATAATTATAAATTCTCTTCTTCCTGCAGAAGTCAGGAGCCATGACGGCCTCCGTTCAGGTCGTCCTGCTGGCCGATCATGTGACACAACTGAGACCAGCATAACCTGCGAAAAAGAGGAGGGGAGTGAAAAAGGAGGGATGGAGTGAAATGATGGTGGGCTGAGTGACGGAGAGGAAGAGGAGCGCACCCCTGGGAGAGAGATGAGGGAGACGAGGAAGGTCAGAGACGAGGATGAGGAGGAAAAAGTGGCTGAAAGAGAAAATGTGTGAGGAAAATGGCTGCTGGTGGAAGAAAGTGTGTGTGTGTGTGTGTGTTGGAGGGGAGTGATTTGTTTTCAGTGAAAGGTGAGGCCACTTAGCCGAGGCGTAGAGCTACAGCGGAATCTATTACCATGTGTCAAAGGAAACACGAGAAGGGCACGACCTGACTGCGTGTGCACGTGTGTGTGGAGGAAGGCGTGTGCACGTGTGTGTCAGAGTGTGTGTGGAGGAAGGTTTGTGCATGTGTGTGCAAGGAGAGAAACAATAAGATCATAAGATCAAGTGTATGCAATCAGTGTGTTTGATATGACTGTGTGTGCATGTGCATGTGCATGTGTATGGAGACACCTGTTAGGATTAAAAGGACTGATTTTGTGCACGTGCATGTGTGTGTGTATTTGCAGAATAATGTTAGTGATGTTGTGGCTGCTCTTCAATCTGTGCCGAAAGAGTGTTTGTAAGAATGGAAGGTGAAGAGAAGTGTGTGTATGGCACGCTGTAAGGGTCAAAAGTGAGACAACGTCTGGCTTAGCTAACTTTGGTCTAACTTTTGTTAGCCTCTCACAGTATACTAAATAGCCATATAGCCCCACCCTGCATAAGTCTGGAGATCACTGTAATCCAGAAACTCTTACTTTTAAAATGTCGACAGTGGAAAATGTGCATGCCTTAGCTTTAGCTTTAGCTTCAGCTTTAGTTTAGCTTTAGCTTTAGTTTAACTTCAGCTTTGGCTTTAGTTTAGCTTTAGCTTTTGTTTAACTTTAGCTTTAGTTTAGCTTTAGCTTTAGTTTAACTTTAGCTTTAGTTTAGCTTTAGCTTTAGTTTAACTTCAGCTTTGGCTTTAGTTTAGCTTTAGCTTTTGTTTAACTTTAGCTTTAGTTTAACTTTAGCTTTTGTTCAACTTTAGCTTTAGTTTAGCTTTAGCTTTAGTTTAACTTCAGCTTTGGCTTTAGTTTAGCTTTAGCTTTTGTTTAACTTTAGCTTTAGTTTAGCTTTAGCTTTAGTTTAACTTTAGCTTTAGTTTAGCTTTAGCTTTAGTTTAACTTTAGCTTTAGTTTAGCTTTAGCTTTAGTTTAACTTCAGCTTTGGCTTTAGTTTAGCTTTAGCTTTTGTTTAACTTTAGCTTTAGTTTAGCTTTAGCTTTTGTTTAACTTTAGCTTTAGTTTAGCTTTAGCTTTAGTTTAACTTCAGCTTTGGCTTTAGTTTAGCTTTAGCTTTTGTTTAGCTTTAGCTTTAGTTTAGCTTTAGCTTTAGTTTAGCTTTAGCTTTAGTTTAACTTTAGCTTTGGTTTAGCTTTAGCTTTAGTTTAACTTCAGCTTTGGCTTTAGTTTAGCTTTAGATTTTGTTTAACTTTAGCTTTAGTTTAGCTTTAGCTTAACTTCAGCTTCAGTTTAGCTTTAGCTGGGGTGCAGGATATCCAGTGAGTATGATGAGCTCATGAGTTCTCATTTGAGACAACTGGATAAATCAGGTTGTTAGGGATGGCATATGGTGTATCGATACTCTGGAAATGATACTTAAATATCTGCCAGTGAAAAATTAGATTTAATACTTTTAAATGCTATGTTACCATCCTGATAGAAAACATGCCTTCACATTTCAGTCAGAATTCCACATACACAAACCAGCCCAGCTGTTTCCTGTTGTGTAACTATGGTAACGTATCAGATGTCATGATGGTGATGCTGTTTTCATATTTCACTGCTTTATTTCAGGTTCCTGAACGTTCTTTCAAAAAATTTGATTAATTTCCATGAATTTTTAGTGTAACATTTTTTATTACCATTATTTAAACATTTTTTGTCATCTTATTTTTATTCATTTTATTTTAAAAATGTTCATGATTTTTTTATATTTGCTATTTCCCTTGTAATAAATAAATTATTGCCCCTTTTAATCACATTGTTTTCCTTTAACCCTTTAAACTTTACATTAAGAAAAAAGAAAGTGATGTTTTTCTTTTTCTGATTTTGAAGTTGCTGATATTTACATCCTGTTTATTAAGCCTGTGTAAGTTACACATATGAAGCTAAAGAGTCAAATCTCATTAATTATTAATAATCTTTTGTCCATGCCATGCACATTCATGATATGAATAAATCTCTGGTGGGTGTCATCTATAGAGGAGAGTAGAATACATAACAGATGTGATAATGAACACCAAAAGAATGAAGGCTACAGTAAATGCTTATGCAACAGCCTCTGAACAGAAGAAAATCAACAAATGAGGAAAAATTAAATCAAATAGTAATTTCCCAAAGAAATAAACTATTTTATACAAATTCCTGCTTAATTTAACATCTATCATCAGAAATGATCCTATTATTTCTAAACAATTTTTTAAATATGTTCAAACATCGCACATTTTAATATTTATGGGACAATATTTACTGTAACAGAAACACAGTGAAAACTAAAAATAAATGATGGTTCTTCCATTTTTGTAGTATTTGGATTAATTCAGAATTTATTAATTTACTAAATCTGAGCGGTGTGATTGAATGAATAAGGGATTAGTTGCTCCATGATAAGGTTTGAGGTTTCCACAAACCTCAACACAGAACGTTGGCCAGGGTGCGATTAGTGGGTGATATAATATAAACAATGATTTCTGTCAGCGATGCCACAGATTTACACATTTTGATTTTGATGTAGTTTAGATCAGATTTGACCTTTTTTTAATTTATGCTATGTACCATCTTCATTTATTCTTCCTCAGTAACACATAAACTGACATTTACACATTTGTGAGCAGAGGCCTTTATAAACTGGTCCTGAGCTCAAACCATTTCATCTTTTAAACCCTGCAGATAAACCAGAAGACAGAAAAAAACAGGATGTAGGTCCGTTTTTAAGAAAGAAAAGTTAGACTAAAACACAGTTTTACTGATTCTGCTAAACGTGGAGATTTAAAAACATGTCCTTTTAGTGGTTTTATCCTCGAGTTCAGACCGTTCCAGGATCAGTGTGGAGAGGCCGCATCAGCATTTGGTCTCGCAGTCCACTCTCCACCAGGACTCAAAGTAAAAAAAGAGACATGGAGGGAGTAGATGGATGTGAAAACGAGTGAGTGGACTGACAGTCAGGGGAGCCATTGATCCTCCTTCTGCTCCCTCCATCCCATCCTGTTCTCCATCGGCAGAAGACAGATAGTGTTGAGGTGGCCTGTATTGGATTTATGAGTTAATGGCCTTGCCAGCATGAGACAGATGGAGAAATAAGGAAGAGGAGAAAGACAGCAGGAGGGGAGGGAGACGAGAAGAAGAAGAAGAGATTATCGGGGGGGGGGGGTTATCCATTACTGTTCTCCTTTGCTGAGTTTTTATTAACATGACACTTTTAATGCAAGATGCCAAACGAAGAGGTTTTATCATCATGAGTCCAAGAGACACCAAAAACACAAACGTGCTGCCAAACACACATGAGATGTACGAGTGATGATGATGATGATTATCTGACTCAGCTCCTCTTCCAGACCCAAAATGGCTCCTCCCTGAGTAACGCTCCTAGCTGCTGTACGTTAACCAGATTCAGCCAAGCTTTGACATAAACTCACAAAACAATAATCTCATCATGTAGAATAAAAATGTAAAAACATGAAGTCTGGTTAGCTGTAAGTTCATGTGAGTGGACGCCATCAATGAGCTAATTATCGTTGGATGGGTTGTGTACAAGAGATGCAAGACTGTTGTGTTAAAGGGGCTGATCATTACATCTATGAACAGTTTTCTAAAAAAATTATTTATTTTTATTTCTACAGTGAGACCGAGTGAGAGGAAAAGCACTGAACCTGCTTTGTTCGGGGTTCTGGGATAAATGGCTGATTATTAACACAAGCACTGTCTATTAAATTAAAACATTTTATGAAAGCAAACAAACTGTTGGGTGTTTTTGGTTGGTAAAAGCAGTTGTGTAAAGTTGGATGAGTGAGCGTTGTCATGGTGACCACTATTGTGCCGACAAAAACCAAAGAGAAAAAAAATCAAAGACATTCAGGTGGAGGATGCAATTAATCAATCACAGCTACATCTGACAACGACTTTACCTGTTTTTTTAATAAAACTATGAAAACTATTAAATCAGAATAACTTAAATTTAAGATTTGAATGGTTGATTCAAGATTAAGGGGTGAATGACTCATTTATGAAGAGAAAAATGATGTCCAGCACTAAATTTGAATGAACTTTAACTGCATCTGTGTCACGTGTGGTGGAGGTGAGGACCCAAAATGCAGGCAGATCAGGCAGAAGATAAAAGATTTATTTCCAAAAACAACCAAGGAACCGAAAATCCACATATAACAGGGAGTTAACCATAAGGATCTGACAAGGAACAAGTGAAAAAAATGAGGAGTAATTAAGAGCGGGTGAAGGTGAACTAATGAGCCAGGAACAAAAAACAGCACATGAGGGAAAACTACAAACAGGAAAACTGAACTAAACATGACAAAACCAAAAACCTAAAGCATGAACAGAACAAACTAAACATGACAAATGACAGAACTATAAACCAAAATCAAAATATAACAAACCAAAACAGACAAAAACCAAACACAAGAACCAGGAACCCACACCAAGAACCATTACAATCTTAAAGCAGAAAGACAAAACTGGACATGTAGGAAAGGATCTTGTATTGAACTGAAGTAAGGTGAGAATTAGAAGACTCTGAGATGGCATTCAGACATTACAATGGATAGAAGAAAATAAATCAAAGAGCAAGAAGAGTGGAAAGAAGCAGATTTACATATTACAGCTAATTGTAGCTTCAGTGTCGCAGCCTGACACAGAAAGCTGCCAATACAAGAAAGAGCAGACGAAACCGTCACAACATGCCCAGATGTTCCTCATCCCTGCAGCGCTAGCCAATAAAACAGTTGTACCCAGTTCAGATGCAGCAAATTCATATTCCGGTTTATTTTGGTGTTACATTTTCCACGTTACATGTAAACAACACGTAGCGTGAGGGATAGATGTGAGACAGAACACACAGGGTCCTCCCACTCTCTAATCACATTTGCTACAAGGTCATGACTGGTGTTCTGACAGATGTTGTCATCTATATCACTTACTGTGTCTACTGCATGCAGTGTGTGTGTGTGTGTGTGTGTGTGTGTGTGTGTGTGTGTGTGTGTGTGTGTGTGTATTAGGGGCTGGAAAGGCCACAGACCGTAATGATAATAAATATGATTATTAATAGAATTACAGTGAAGTATGTGTACCCCAGAGAGGTGATGTAGTGTAGATGTGTCCTCCACAGGTCGACCCACATTCATCTGTCTTACAGAAATCAGAACCAGAACAGAATGAAACAGTTCGCCACCACCAGCCGGCCAACAGCCTGTATCAGCCTCCAACGTCCTGCTGAATGCTGATTTGTGAGTAAAGTTGGCTGAGAAAGCTAACAGGACCTGAAATCTGTTGTTTATACAGAAACATCCCATCCCAGACAAAGAGAAACACATATACACATTCCCAAGTAACAATGGGAGATTATGTAGGCATCATTTATCAAGATTTTAGCAAATTTTCCATTAAAATCCGCCGTGACATCCACAATGTAGCTTCTGTGTTTACTTCCTGTTCTCTTGCTTCAGCTGGTTTCTGTTGGCTGATTACCGCAGCTGGTCCTTATTTACTTGTTAGCTTCTGCTGTATACTCCTTGGTTTCTGTCGCTCATTTCCAGTTCCTCGTCTATCATTGACAGGGTTATCTTTGTTTTCTTGTTCTTGTTATTCAGTCAGTGTGTCAGTTAGTCATTGGTGGAGTTGACAGCTGTCATGGCTGGAAAGGCTTTAGGTTTAAATAAACTACTTTGGGTTTGAAAACTTCAAATCCTTGTCCCTCAAGTGTGAAACGCGGTCTGAACTCCTCAGATCAAAGCATTCTGACAAGAACCTGAGGTTTCCCCCATTCCCACCATCAGGATGCTAAATTCACACCCATCAAATGCAGGTTAACATGACTTTTGGTGGGTTAAAGTGAAAACTTACTGTCCAGTTTAGCAGATGATGAAGCAAATTACTTGTCCTGGCAGCGCTTTCACTACATTTAGTTTACCAGCTGTGGCCTGAGCAAAGTGCAGCTGAATGAGGAGCGAAACTGAAAGGAAGAAAGTGCAGGTGGAAAACGAATGTGGCAGTGGTTGGTAAGGAGTGAGGCTTGTTACAAGACAAGATGTAGATGACTCAAATGGAGGTGAGACGAAGAAAAAGAGGATGTTTGATACGAATGGCTTTCGGTCATGAGTGGCTGGTGTTTGGCCAAGATAAAAACAGAATGTCTTGTAATCAACATGACATTGACATGTTTACCAGCAGTGAGTGTTTGGTTATTGTACAGATTATCATTTACAGTCTGATGTCTACTCTGATTGACTTTCTCATCTACCAGCATCAGAAGTTTCCATTATCAAATGAATGGCTCATTGTGCAGAATTTTCCAACATGTTGGATCCATTTAATTTGAATCAGGTGTATTGAAGTAGAAAAGCATCTAAGATCTGCAGCATGGTGGCCCTCGAGGACCAGAGTTTGAAATTCCTGGTATAGTCATAACACATATTGTGTTATGTACATGTATGTACATTCTCTTTCCAGTCTTTTAAACATTGTTAAAGCGGTGGACAAAAACAGCCGTCTTGATGAAAAAAAGTGTCAGTGATTATTAATGATTATTGAATTATTCATCATTTTTAGAGGAAAAAGCATAGCAGAAAGAAAACTTGTAGTGTAGTCAGTGAATATAACATTTAGACTACTGAAAATGGACAATTTTAAAATCTGCTGTCCGTCCTCGTTTTGTTTCTCTGTCCATCTGACGGTATTCATCTACAACTACAGTTCTCCTCTCATTCCTCCATCACTCCATCCTGTGCTCATGTCTTTTTGTCATCCACAGAGGAAAATTAAAAATGTAGATCTAATCGGAGGGGGGTTGTAATGTGATCAGGATGACAGGGGATCAATGGAGTCTATGACACACATACATTCACATTACAAGCACTGAGGCATGTCGTGGGAGGGAAGTATGGATGGATTTAGGGTAGGCAGAAAACGAGGGGAGGATATTAGACGGCCACTGACCTTCCTTCTTTTTATTATTTATTCTATTATTTATTCTTTATTTATACATGAACAAAGCACTACATATATATAGATTTTGTGGCGCTAGCACTACTAACTGTACTGGTAGCAATGCATATGTTGGTTACTGATGACAAACGTTAACACTGAGTCAGGTGCCACTCCAAGTATGGTCGGTTAAATTTAAAAAAAGTAGAGACCTTTATTTGGGTAAAGCTTAGATGTCCTACAAATGAAAGCAGGGATTAATGTGTCATGATTGCTGGTTTATGCTCCTTGGTTTACTTATGTTTCATGTTCTGGGTTTTTGTCATGCTTTTGTTTCTTCTGCCAGCACTTACGTCCTCATGTCCACGGCTTCCTGACAAAAATGTCTTCAGAGGACATGTTCTTCCTCTGCTTTGAGGTGCATGAAACATGTTGGGAAACTAAAAGTTTCATTTTATTGTGACAATGAATGTGTTAAAGTGAAATAAAGTTTGTTTTGAGTGCATGACATTTTTAATGATTTGAAATATTATGAGATGCTAATTAGCTCAGCAAAATGTGACATTGATGGAATCGTTAAAATCAGGACGCTAAAGTGAAAAAATGTTTGTGGTAATTGTGAACCAAATCAGTCAGCAGCACATCTGGCTGCAGGTGCAAAATAAATGTTCAAAACGTGGATTTATTCTTCCCATGCTCACACATCGTCTTGCCACATGAGAATCTGTTGTTTTCCAGCAGGTACACACTTCATTAACCCCTTAAAAATCCACGACTATCAAATATAACAAAATTTTAATGTCACCATTTAACAAACATGTTTTTAATGTACTTGGTTTTGTAACATTTCTACTAACATGTAGTAAAAAAAAAAAAAAAACGAAAAGAAAAGATCTTTTTAAAAAAAACTTTATTGAAACCTAAAACATGCCCTTCTAAGCTTGGTTTCTTATTCGCCACCGTCTTGTGCGCAATGAATTCTGGGAGAAAAGAGGCTGCGAAGAATGCATCACCAGCAGCCAAAAGAAGGGTGGATTTGAAGGGTGGATTCGGAGGCTCCTTAGAATTCTGTGAATTGAGACGCACCACTATTATGTATGTAGCTGATGAATCCACACTTCGAAGTATGTAGACCCTGAACCGGGACACACTATCTGAGTGCACAGAGAAAACAACATGATCACAAGTTCTGGTTTCCCTGTTTCTGAGGTACAATGAATGCAACATGATGTATAGCTGGTACCCAGTGCCATGGTGAAAGACTTCTGGTCTCCATTTCAGATCTTTACTCTACCACTTTTATTCAGATAAATGAGTTAAATCAGTATTTTTATCATTAATATTTTAAACAGAATTCAGCACATTTCTGCCTGAACAGAACCAAACAAAATCCTGTATTTTTCCTGATGTTTGTGGCCCTTCTGGCTCAACCCACGCCTCACCACCAGGTTGATTCTACACCAACATAAAAACATGCACATTTAAAGACTCTGATGGTGTTAAAAATACTTCACAATACTTCAGATTTATGACCTTGGTTATTAAGGTGCTTGTGAGATGTTGACCTTTAACCTTTAGACTGGAGCCGTGAACACATCTGCAGTGTTCCTGATCCAAATCTAATCATATCTTAATTATTAACTGTCCTCTTATCACACACACATACACACACACACACTTGTACATCACAGAAACTATGCGATTGTGCAAATGGAGCAGAAATGAATTATTGACCCTGAGAATTCGTGCATGCTCAACACTTTCTGTGAGTGATGCATGAAGTGGGTATGCTAATGCTGCTGCTGCACAGACCCAAGTGATTATGAGAATCGAGTCATCTGTGGGATACGAGCACATCCCATCAGAAAATACCACATTTTTATCTAAAAATCACTTTTACACAGAAACTAACTGGAAGAAAATAAGTAGAAATGTTCAATAAGATGAGTTGGTTTCATGGTTTAACTGGAACTAATGGTAATAATAACAACTTCTGTCGGCGTCAGTTAAGTATTAGTTTTATTCCAATTAGGCTAAAAAGCCATTTAAAATGTAACATGGGGATAATTTTACCTGTAAACAACACTGCATGCTTCCACGTTCATCATGAACATACCGTTCACCTCAGAGTTTTATTTCCAGATAATTCTTTTTACTCTGTGATGGACTGGTGACCTGTCCAGGTGTGCCTGCCTCTCACCTGCTAAATGCAGGGTCAGGATCCAGCTTAATGGACAAAGCGGTACAGATAATAAATGAACGAATTCTTTTTATCAGTGATTCATACATGTTTAGTTATGTAAAATAAATTTGTGGCATCACGTGTCTGACCATCATCGTCATGGAAATAAAGCTGACTGTTTAGTGTTAGAAAGAAATTTTGATATTAATGTAGCTCTTTAGTTACTTTTAGCTCTTTTCTCCCCACATCCATCTAAACTACTTTTGTAAAGCGACACCGCAGAAGAGGATGAACTTTAAATCAGGTCTGTATGTTTTTGTTCTGGTATAGTTTTACTTCCTGTACTTTTATTGTGTATTCTGTTCTCATTCATCATTATTCCCTGTTCATGATCCAGGTTTTCCTTTGTTTAAGACCAGGACTTGGTTTGTGCACTGATTCTGTCTTAAGTTTCAGACCATCCTGCGCCTTCACTAGCATTTAGTTGGTTTTTAGTTTTTTGTTTCTGGATTGTCTGGCTTCAGCAGCATCTACTGTTTGTTCTCCAGATTAACTCTAGCTGTGGATCATGACAGTAATGGATCTGGATCAGCTTTTCTGAAACTGAGGGTCCCAAGATAATTTCAGGGAGTTACCAGATCATAGTTAAAAATATACATTTATTAGGTAAATTTCGGATTTTTATCAGGGCTGTTGCCACAAACACCAGTGAATATAAATGATGGCGGTTGTGGCTCAAAACAGTTGAGAATCAAACTGGGATGGAATGGGGGTGCAGGACTGGAACAAAGACCAGAATCGGGATCAGAAGAAAGATTTCAGCCAGGACTAGGATAAATATCAGACTCAGGACTGGTCTACCTTCTGGTTCTAAGTCAAGATGGGAATGAAGATCAAAGTCAGGACCAAAACCAGATCAGACTCAGGAGCAGAGCAAAACCAGAACAAAGACCAGTTTGGAGATGAAAACCAGTCTGACATGGTTAGCTTGTTGTTGCTGATCCGTTCTGGTTCTGAGTTTTTGTGGTTTGGATCTGTTGGTAAAGTTTCTGATGCTCTGGATTATAATTACCAACAGTTTGAAGCCTGGAAAACCTTCCAGGTTTGAAATATTCCTTGAAAAGTTCCAGAAATTTTTGCTAAAGTTTTATATTCAAGTCATGATGTGAAATTTCTGGAAGTTTCCATTTTACATCTTCAGGCAGATTGCTGTCATCATGAAGCTGGATATGATCTCGTTCCCGTGGACGTCCTTGACCTGGAACCGTGTGTGTGTGTGTGTGTGTGTGTGTGTGTTTGTGGGCTGTGTGAATAGTCAACTGTCTGACCACTGTGGTCAGACTTAGTGGTCAGCTTAAGTGGCCACCCTCTACACCCCCAACACACACACCCCCCACACACACAGATCTTCATTAACAAAGAAACATTTGTATTGATCTGGTCTACAGCTGCGCCTCATGTTACAGCAAAGAAATATGTATGGAACAGTAAATGGGTTACACACACACACACAACCACACGCACACACACAGAGTGACTGGTCAGTGCTAACCAGGTTAGTGTGAGTGAATTAGTATTGAGCAGCTCCTTACAGCATTATCTGTGGCTGCAGCTCACCACGAGTGTCAGGACAGCTAAAATGTGTGTGTGTTTGTCTGCACGTGTGTGTGTGTGTGTGTGTGTGTGTGTGTGAAATAAACAGTTTCCTGTGACATACAATCTGTTGTTTAGTTTTGTTTAAACATTAAAGCACCTCTGATACATTTAAATTTGTTAGGAAAGGTGTGTATGTTCGAGAAAGAGAGAGAGAGAGAGATGAGATCCTTTAGCATCATAACTGTCATAGAGGAGGTTTTCCACTGACCTAATGCAGCCATCACTCATATAAACTGACACACACTTACATTTATCAACAATGTGTGTGTGTGTGTGTGCTGTCATTACTCAGATAGATTTTATGAAGAGGATTAATCTCAGTTTGCTTGAGTTACAGACTTACTCTTAGAAGGATGGAGAAATCTCTGAAGTACAGTAACACTGAGAGAACAAGGACAGACTGAAGATCTAATGTCAGCTGGAGGCAGATGGAAGCAGGTGCAGTAAGGTGGAGGCAGGAGAAGTCAGGTGGAGTGAGCTGGAGGCAGGCGGATTAAAGGTGGAAGCAGCTGAAGTCAGGCAGAGGCAGGTGGAGACAGCTGCAGTCATGTGTAGGCAGATGGAGGCAGGTGGAGACAGCTAAAGTCATGTGGAGTCAGATGCGGTCAGGTGGAGGCAAGTGGAGTCAGCTACCATTATGTGTAGGCAGATGGAGGCAGGTGGAGACAGGTGGAGTCATGGAGGCAGGTGGAGAGAGCTGGAGGCAGGTGGAGCAAGCTAAAGTCATGTGGAGTCAGATGCAGTCATGTGGAGGCAGGTGGCGACAGGTGGAGTCCGCTGGAGGCAGGTGCAGTCAGGTGGAGGCTGATGAGGCAGCTGGTCACAGGTGGAGGAAGGTAGAGACAGATGCGGTCAGACGGAGGCAGAAAAAGTCAGTTGGAGAGAGACAGAGGCAGGTGGAGGCAGATGGAGGTGGAGTCAGCTCAACAATGAAGCCACAAAAGGGCACTAATGGCACTGATTCTCCATCAGGACCTGGTCTGAGGTTCGGCCTGAACTGGGTCTTTAGGCTGCTTGTGTTTATGTGTGTGTTCATTGTGATGATTGAAACCAGGAAGCAGAAATCAGCTGACAGCAGGTTCTGCAACAGGATTGGTCCACGTGTTTGTGGTTTTTAGATGTTTCTTTACATGTCAACAATGTAGAAAATCCAGCCTGTGATCATCAGCTCACTGCTTTGAATAGGGTGTGTGTGTGTGTGTGTGTGTGTGTGTGTGTGTGTGTGTGTGTGTGTGTGTGTGTGTGTGTGTGTGTGTGTGTGTGTGTGTGTGTGTGTGTTAGTGTAGCATCAGTCTCAGAGTCCATGTCTCAGTATGTTGATCTTCTGAAGACATCAGTCAGAGCTGCACTGCTTCAAAACCTCAAAACCACATCACATGACACATGTCAGCCACAATCACACACTCCATCCACCCTCCCACCTAACCACACACACACACACTCACACACAGTCCGTCCCGTATGTCCACTGCAATAATACATCATAGCTACCTTTATTGGAGTAGAGCTAAAATCAACCTGCCCCCCCACAACTCACCCCATCAGCTGCAGCCAAATCCAATCACAGCTCGATACTTGCCATGATTGATCGGCTTCCAATCCAATTGAATCTCTCCTGGAGGTAGAAGGGGGCCCCGGGCTGCCTTGCCCAAAGTCATTAGGCATTAGCATTGGCAGGAGGGTGACGTGGGGCTGAGAGGAGCAGGACTGGAGAGAGAAAAGAGAAACAGAGGAGATGTAATTGAATGGAGAGTGTGTGAGACTCTCAGCCAAAGACTGAAACTGAGTTCCTCTGAGGTCTAGGTTTCACTTTGTTTCCTCTTTAGAGGAAAACTGGAACTTTAAACTGCAAATTTACTCTATTAAGTACAACTATGAAGTTATACGAGAACATTTCTGTCACAACGAAGCAGCTGCTGTGTCCCTGATGGGTTTAATGACAGAACCAGGCCTGATAAGTGTTATGGAAGGGCTGTGAAGAGATTATCTGAGATGGAAAGACACCTACAGTATGATGTATGGTGTGTGTGTGTGTGTGTGTGTGTGTGTGTGTGTGTGTGTGTGAGAGAGAGAGAGAGAAAGAGAGAGAGAGCGAGAGAGAGAGAGAGAGAAAGAAGAGGTGTGCCTCTGTATAGAGATTAAATGAAACACTTTTTCACCTGCATCATCATTATCTTTGTAATCAGCTTCATCACCTGCATTGTCAACAGCTTCATCATCAGCATCATCAGTTACATCATCAGCATCACCAGCATCATCACCTTCATCATCAGCATCATCAGTTTCATCATCAGCATCATCAGCTTCATCACCTTCATCATCAGCATCACCACCTTCATCATCAACTTCATCACCTTCATAATCATCTTCATCACCTGCATTGTCATTAGATGTATCATCATCATCCTCAGCTTCATCAGCTGCATCGTGATTGATAAGACATGAAATATGAAGTAACAGTTTCAGTTTTATCTTCTTTTTATGAAGTGAAACACCACATGACCTTTAGGTAAATCTTCCAAAGTATCTTCATTCTTCTGTCTGGACACTGGTTCATGATTTTAATGTTAATCAAACAACACACCACTGAAAGTGTTTATTCTAGCACACAATAACACCTCGCCATTGATTTATACACAGCCTGACCAAATTAAAAAGTCACCATCTGGAATAACTAAGTAAATACAAGCCTCCTATTGGATAATTACTGCATGCGTGATTATCTTCCAGTTACAACAAGTTATTTAACCCCAACTGATGTAATGAGCAGCTTCTTTTTCTTAAACAACCATGTGGAAAGACACATCCTCTGGTCATGGAAAGATGTTAGTCTGTTTAAGCAGGGTCAGATCAGTAGCATCAAGCAAAGAAAACATCCAAGATGCCGAAACTACTAAAACTGGGTTAAGAATTGTCCAAAGGATTTTTAAAAACTGGAAGGATAGAGAACCATCGTCTTCCAGGAAGAAATGTGGTCAGAAAAATATCCTGATTGAGGGTGATTAAAAGTTTGGTGGAATCAAATGGAAGAAAAACAACAGTAGAACTCAGGACTATGTTTAATAGCAAAAGTAAGAACATTTCCACATGAACAATGTGAAGGAACTCAAGGGATTGGGAGTGAGTGCACAGACATTCCAGGAGTGGAAGGACATTTGGCTTTGTTTCACCACGAGCAGCTGATTAAACAGTATCATTTGGACAGAACAGATATACTCTGTCACAGATTTAATAAGGGACATCATTTAAAAGTCATCACAATGTTTTGATATCTCGCTGGGGCCTCAGTGTAACATTGATCATTTAGGATCATCACAAGCATCAATAAGCAGAATGGTTATGGAAACAAAAATCCACCCACTTTTGAAAAAAGACAATCAGGATCCCTCTCCCCCTGGCAGTTATAGACCCATCTCCAAGCTTCCATTTATTGCTAAGATCTCAGAGAAGGCTGTGGTCAACCAGTTAACTGCTCCTCTGGATCAGCATAGCATTCTTGAACATTTTCAGTTAGGGTTTCATAGATCTTGTTCAGCTGAAACAGCTCTTTTGAGAGCATCAAATGACATTGTGATGCAGAGTGACAAGGGGAATTGTTCTGTGCTGCTTATGTTGGACCTTACCTTAGCCTTCGATACGGTTGACCATAACACTCTGCTCTATAGGCTGAGGTGCTTGGTTGGTCTATCAGGATCTGCCTTGGATTAGTCCTCTTTGCACCTATCCGACAGATCTTTTTTGCAGCTACTTCTAAGTACAGAGCTCCCCCTTACCCAGTCCATTTTGGTGTACCACAAGGTTCTGTCTTGAGTCCTCTGTTGTTTTTATTATATTTGCCTGTCCTTTGGCACATTCTGTCAACATTTGAAGGCATATTTTATCATTGGTATGCAGATAATATTCAGTTAAACACCTAAACGTTGCAAAATGAGGAAAGGACAAAATAATAAATTAAAATATAAGTGTTTGCAGCATGTAAAAGTGGACGGTCAGTAGTGTAATGTGGTTGCAAGTCAGTGGTGAACAAATCAGTCTGCCGTGGGAAGAGAGAGAAAAAAATGGGAGACTGCAGCTTTTATAGCCGGATGCACAGGTAGAACAGATATATCTGGTGGCACACCTATAAGCAGTGACAGGTTAATGCTCTGACAAAAGCCAGGGGCATTCACGCTTGATAAGTGATGCAGCCATCATGACTAGTGCCTACTGTACAAGCCTGTGGGGGCAGTCTATGATCTTGGGTTGCTGCAGTGGGTCAGGTCTAGGTTCAGCAGCATTGTGTATCCAAAGAATGAGGTCAGCTGACTACCTGAGTATCCTGGATAAGAGGGTTATTCCATCTTCTGTGATGACAACGGCAGGATTCGTGGGGCTCAGATTGTGAAAGAGTGGTTCAGGGAACATGAGATGTCATTTCACAAATGGATTGGCCACCACAGAGTCCAGACCTGAACCCCATGGAGACTCTCTGGGATGTGCTGGAGAAGGCTTTCCACAGTGATTAAACTTTCCCATCATCAATACAATTTTTTTGGTTAAAAAAAAAAGAAAAAAAAAAGTGGAACACTAAACCATCTATTTTAGTGAACTACTTTTACTGGACCTTTGCTGATGTAACATAACTGTATTTGTTGCTACTGGAGTAAAGTGTGGCTCCAAAGATTAACTGCATTTTTGACTGTTCTGATAAATGTTTACTGAATCTACAGTTCTGATTGTAGAGGTAATGTCTGATGTAAATACATTCTCTCAGTGAGAATTTACTGAACCTAACAATGCCCTGGTGTTAGGTTTTGTTCTTTTTCTTGTTTCTTTACTTAACATCCACTTCCTGTTTAATTCCATAGTGCAGAGCTACTTCAGTTGGGTCCAACAGGGAGCACTGTCCTGCAGGTTTTCAATGTTTCCCTGCCCCAACACACCTGACCGTATTTTATCAAGTTTATATACTCTTCAATGGCGCCCTGTTAAATCCAGAACAAACTATAACATTATTCTCCTCACATAAAGCTCTTAGTAACCAAGCTCCATTGGATCTTTAAGATCTCAGAGCACTTCACACTGAACATTTACTTGTGTTTCCTTGAAGTTCTAAGAGTATAATGGGAGTCAGAACCTTAAGTTGTCAGGCCATCTCTGTGTAACCAGCTCCCAGTTTGGCTTTAGGAAGCAGACAACATCTCTACCTTTAAGATCAGGCTTTAAACTTTCCTTTTTGATGAAGCTAATAGTTAGGCCTCCACTGGCTTTGGCTCTGCTGGAGGTTTTTGTTCTTGGTTCTGGATTGGCTGGATGTTTTCCCTCCTGGTCCCAGTTTAGATGGAGATTTTCCTTCTTTTTAAAAGGGAGTTTTTCCTCTCTGTAGGCAAATTGAAATGTTTTTAACCATGTTCATCTGTTTCAGCGTCTGTTTTATAAACAATGCTGGACAGGACAAAAAAAAGCCAAAAGAGGAAGAAAGCCAAGAAATAAATAAATTAAAAATAATGGCTTATTTAGTATTTGAATAAGCCAAATGATGGCATTAAGAATCTTAATTAATTTATTTTATTTATTTTTTACCTTTGTTGGTTTCTTTACTCCTTGTCTTAAGGAGTAAAGAAAGTGTCCTCGGAGTCTTCTGAAGGTGTTTTCAGATTTATATGGCTGCAGAAATGTCACAGCACTAACATGTAGAAGCATAAAAGTGTTGATCTAATCTCTGTAATCAGTAAGTCTGTTTGTTCTGAGGGCGAGGCCGAGCAGATCCTTGAACGTCCAAAGTTCATCCTGGACTAATATGCTTCACAATGCTGTCTCAGGACACTGTTCACCAGTTTTAATGGTCAGACTGGAAGCTTTGGAAGTGGAAATAGAGAAATAATTTGTTACTCTAATTTTAATCATCATGTTTGCTTAGATTTTTTTGTCTTTTCTTCATATGCATTTAGCAGATTATGGGATTAGAGTTACATTAGAGTTAGATTTATCTCAATCTGATTTCTTGATGTAGTCGTTGGGTTTTTATCATGTTTGAATTCAGTTTTATGCTTCTTTTTTATTCCCATTCCAGAAAAATAAAGCCTCCTGTTGTCCTCCCACACACATCGGATGTGTCCCCCATGGCAACTGATGCGGAAAACCTAACCTGCTCCAGAGCAGGTTTTATAAACTGAACTACAAAGCAGTTAAACCTGCTGAGAGTCTGTTTGACTTTCTCTTTCTAGGAGATGTGTCATCAGAAGGAAAAAACCACGGGCATCAACAGCATCTTGAACTTTATTATAAGTGAAGTGGATATATTATTATTTTGGATTCAACAACTTTTACTTCACTTTTATTTATATTTTGCCAGCATTTATATGATGTTTTGTGTATGTTCAGGAGTTTTTGTTGATATTGGTTGTGTGATGTGTTGAGAGTGTGTGTTGATAATGAGGCAGAGTTGACATCACCCTCAGTGGGATGCGGTGTTTATATCTCTGCCTCTTCCTCCCACAATTCCCCCTGACCACAACTCCCTGTGTCCTGACAAGCCAAGAGAGACAGCCGGAGACGGAGGAGGAGTCGGCAGAATCGGAGAGGTGAAGAAAGAGAGATCAGCCCACAGACCACATAATGGTTGTGGCATCAGTTATATGGCTGAAGCTGAGAGAGAGCAAGAGAGAGAAAGAGGGAGAGAGAGATTCTACAAAACAATTGAGAACAAAGCTGAATTTGTTCTGTTGTTAACTGCTGTTAACCAGACAAGCTCTAAAATTTCACATGGTTAACCAAACCACTAGGCGTGTGTGAGCTAGTGAGGAAATAAGTGTGTGCACCTTTTCTACTCAGCCTTATACAGAACGTAACCAAACACATAAAAGAAGCACAAAGTGCTTTACAGTGGAGGAAAAAGAGGCAAAAATTAAAGGAAACAACCATTAAATAAAACAATGTAGAGGACTAAATGTTTGGAATGATAAAAACCAATTTATAAATATTAAATATGTCACAGCCCCTGTTCCCACTAAACCCTTGCCAGGTCTTTCTCCAGCGCTGGTTAATTGTAGGAGTGGCTTCAGGTGTGCAGTGGCTGACCCAGCTATTCCTCATCGCTTCCCTCTGTGATAAAGACCAGCCTCAGTCCCTTATTCTCCAAACTGTAATTGCTGCTAGATAGTCAGTTATGCTTTAGCCCTGATCAATTTGCTCTTTGAGTTATCCTGGTGTGACAAAGCTTTCTCTTTCCAGTTCTCACCAGAATTCATCCACGTCCATCACAGACTCCAGCCTCCAGTCCTTGCTGACAGGAGTAGGAATTTTGCACCCCCCAACTGACCCGAGTCCCTAATCGGACTGAATCTAGCAGACTACTCTGGTGCGAATGTACTCTTAATGAAATTAAAAAATATATGTATATCCCAAAAAACTTGATGTAGTAGATTTGTTTTAAAATTAAATTCAGTTCAGTAGAACACTGATTCAAACCTTTATTTATTTGTAAAGCGCTTTTCATGCCACAGGCAACACAAAGTGCTTTACATGATTAAAAACATTTATGCATATCTCAGTTCATGCATATTAAAATAAAACAAGCCTTTACATACATCAAAGTAGAATTTCATAATAATAAAAACACTCATTAAAATCTTTCTTCTTTTTTTGTTAGCAATCTTACGTTACCCATCAGAATAGTTGGAAGAAATGGTTTAAATTTCTTCCCCATTTCTCTCCGCTTTGCACCTGCCCTGCATCCTCTTTGCTTCCTCTTCAACACATGTAGGATTTTCACTGATCAGTTTGGTTTTGGAGAGCTTTATCAGTTGATCACATAGGTAAATAACTTATCTGTTGCCATAGAGATGAATCAAAATACACCTTAAAAGGCCCAATGTAAAAGAAGAAATCACTTCAAATCAGTGTGAAAAATCGTTTTTAAAAAGGGGCACACTAGTTTTGTCTTAACAAAAAAGTCAATTATTTAAAAATGACCACAGCATGAGCTGGCCTATTCAAATCTGCTGCCAACTGGTGGAACGTTTTAGAGTAAACAAGCCTTAAACAACCTGATAGATCGTCTCTGTCCTGAACCTAAACAGACAGCTGGATCCAAAAGAGATGGGCCTCAAAACTAAAGATTCTGCCTTTCGGTCTGGTCCAGGAAGTTCTAGGAATCACAAGGATACCAGCACTCTAGGAATTGTGTATCGGGAATCGGTACTAGAAGCCAACATGATGCTGTCTGAGGTAAGTATATGTCCAGAGAGACAATCTTTTAGCCTTTTTGGACCAAAACTAAAGGCTTCAGTTTAGTTTAAGGGTCTATAAGATGAAAAGTCCAGCTCATTCAGGCTTTAATGTTTCATTTAGACATTTATGCCAGTCCATGACTGATGTTAGCTTGACTAAGGGTCCATTTATGCTTCAGTCCATCTTCTGCATCCTTTACATTTGGTCCATTTCCAGGGTTCTTAAGGATGTCTCCTCCAATGCAGTAAGTGGGGCAGCACCCCTGGAAACCATGGGGGCAGTGTTGAGCAGTACAGCTGACGTTCAAACAGCATAAGGAACAAAGAAGAAGAAAAAGGCATGATACATTTAATGTCTACAGAGACCTTCGCCATCTGCTGCTCTGCCTCTGTTTATGTCTTTTTTTGAGAATGTGCATCATCACAGTCTCCTCTATCATCACCATGTTGGCTGTTGTCTGAAACTGACATTAGAACTCGGAGATGAACTTTGAACTCTGCACTGCCTTCTGCTGGATGTGTTGCCAAACAACCATGCCAACGTGATGATCGAGTATGAGGGCAGTGATGTTTAAATTGGACCTATGCATGTAAAAGGAGCATAATGAGCCTTAACGCAGCAGATACATCCTGGATGGTGAGGCTCTCAGAGCTCCAAAACAAGCTTCTAACAGAAGAAATGGAGCAGCTGTGGTCCAGGTGGTATAGTTTGTTCTGAGCTGGAAGGTTGGTGGTTCGATCCCAGGCCTCCCCTGTCCACATGTTGATGTGTTTGGACAACAACATGGAAAATATGATTACTCTGATTGGTTTGTTGGTGGGTGTATGATGCAGAAAAAGGATATGAATATATTAGTCCAGCATGAATTAAGAAATGCTGTCTATGTGCGTGTGTGTGTGTGTGTGTGTGTGTGGTTTGTAAAGTGCTTTGAGTGGCCTCTCTGAGACCAGAGAATCTGTGTAAATGTTGTCCATTTAACATCCAGCTGAAGAATGAAGAGTAAATGGATTCTTTCAGCAGTGTCCCTCCAGATCTTCCTACATGTCTTGTACGCTTCACTTCCCTCATTTATCAACCTGCTCACACACGGATTTGTGTGTATTTAGTGTGTGAGGATATTTCCATGCTAAGTTACCAACTTGTGCTCAGGAATGTGTGGAAATCTAATCTGACCTGCTGACACACAGAACCTGGTTCTGGTAGAACAAAGAAACTGGTCATATTATTGCTGATGATGCAGATGATCTTTATGTCCTTCTAACAATATGATTTGTATTAGTAATCATGTTTTGTCTGAAGCCTAATTTGTGTCAAAACTCCCAGTCATAACCCCACATCATGGCTGATGTGGGGTTATTAGAGGATTTTTTTCTTCAGCGAGCTAATCTAATTGGTGAGATCATAATGACTTCTGATAGGAATTTGCTCACCAAAATACATTCTGCTAGATTTCTGCTGGGATTTGGACCTGTGTTGGAGACTAACTGTACAGAAACTATTCAGGTTCATATCCAACAGGACATATGAGACAGATTGGACGTTTCCCAGCCATCACTGAGCCGGATTACATCATCCATGTTGGATGCTGTCATTTCTCTGGGTTCAGAATATAGTTTATTTCACACCAGCTGGAATCAAACAGGTAAAGGTTGTCATACTACTGAGAATGAAGTTCTGTTGGGTTCTGTCCTCCGTAGATGCATCACTTCGGTGAGCTGTGACAGGATTTGGTACTGTCTATGATACTGAACCATTATTTATTTATTCCTTTTTTTTTCTTATTTTTCTTATTTATTTTCTTTTTTGTATTTCTAACAGAGATCTCATGTCTGAACAGAATCGGTTCATAACTTCTGTTCCAATTGTGTTCATAACTTTTTTGGACATAATTTCTAGTTGGAGTCGGGGTGTTCAGGGAAACCGGTTTGGTGGACTCAGGATTGAGTCTCTGCTTTTCCCAGATGATGTGACCCTGTTGGCTTCGTCACACAGCGATCACCAACACTTGATGAAGTGATCCTTAGCTAAGTTGTGGCTCATTTGATTTAGTTAATGCTTACATTGTTTGTAGTTGGTTCATAAAATGTCTTTTTATGTGAATTTCATTTAAACCATCTCTTACCTTTTTGAGTTAATTTGGACTCAAAGAAACACACCAGCAGATATCCAGTCTGGACAAAATTCAACATAATTTTTCCCATACTTGTTTTCCAATTTACCTGCTGTATCCTACAGCTCCCTTCCTTGAGCAGATCGACTCAACAACCCTTACAATCTAAATACCTACTTAAAAATCATTTCAACTCACCAGACTTATTTTCTATATTTTGAGTTTGTTGATGACTTTCAGAGAACCAAAAGAAGGGTCCCCCTTTCAAAACAGAGACCGAAAATGGAGTTCAGGTTGATCAGACATCGCTGCTAGGTCCTCCTTTGTCACTCGCAAAATCCTACAACACCAATTGTTGTAGATAAATTACCAAGAGTCTGGAATGAGTAAAAGTATAACAAAGTTTATTAAAGGAAAACGAACAAAGACAATTACTTGTTAGTAATGATAGTGGTCGTTTGTGCATAAAGTCAGAAGAGACTCTGCAGAAGCAAGAGAAAAACAAAAAGTTATACATTTCTGTTGAAAAAGTCCTCCCTTCTCAAGAACTTGGGAGGTTACACAATTCCCAGGACTGGCGTCAAAGCCAAGTCACATAGTTGTGTCTCTACAAGAACCAGTCTGACCAAGGTTCTTAAGAAGGACCAGATTAAGGTCATCTTACCCTCATAGTCAACATTTAACAGAGCATGTATATGAAGAGAATAAACCTTAAAAGTGAATTAAAACATGAGTAAAAATAGACAATGTAAAAAGTGTCAAACAGTGTGATACAACAATTATTGTATAAATGTAATATGCTGAAACTCAACTATTAAATAAACCTTGACTGAACTAAAAATCAATTAGTTGGACTCAAACTCAGCAGAAACTCTTTCCTCTCCATCACACCAAAGACGAAGACAGTCAGCTTCCACGTTATCTCTACAGAGCCGTGGTCTTACCTTATATGGCCAATGAGGGTGTTTCTGATTGTAAATGACCATGGATGATCAGGAACACGTGGGGTTTATCAGCAGTTCAGTCAACAGTTTTGTTTTTTTTGTTTGTTTGTTTGTTTTTTTGTACTTACTGGCATTTTTATTCAGAAGATGGGCTTTAGAAACATTTCTATGAAATGATGATAAATGAAGCAACTGGAGTTGATCCTTCATCCTGGTATAAGTACTTCCATGGATCTGGATTCTTCCAGTTTGGAAGTCTCCTGCCTCAGATGTGACCCTCAAGTTGGTCCAAAGTAGTTGGTTTTGCACAAAGCATCATCTATTATTAGATGTGCATCCTGTTTTATTCTCACTTTCAGATATACATCTATTAAATGTCAGCTTGCATATTTAACCCTTTTGAAGCTGAACATTGTGTTTTAGTCCACTCAGCTTCAGCAGGTTATAGATATGAACCACCCTCATGGTCCAGATCTGATATCTACTAGCTGTTGCAACACCTTCTCATATATCTGCTGTGTTTCAGCAGGATCATAAAGATTAGCTGCTCTTCAAAGGTTGGTCTGAAGTCCAGAGGTCACCTCCGCCTGCTTAACAAGACTGACGAAGACGCCAGCACTCATTCCTCAGACACACGAGGAAAACACGCAGAAGGTCGACGTTGCAATGAAGGTGAGTGATGCCATTTCAGAGTCTGATTTCTGTGTGTTAGCACAGGAAGTTTAACTTGATTTGGCTTTAAACAAATCTGAAAAAGATCTTTGTTTGAAAAAAATTAAATAAAACAGGACAATGGTGGTTGTTTTCATGTGTTGCTCAAAGTTTAGACCCTAATATTCACTAAATAAGAGCAGCAGTGTGTTTTAGTGCAAACATTACTGTTTAAAATGATGTTTTTAAAGGTGATCAATGCCACCTGTGTGCATGGAGTCACTTTTAGCATTGAGTTATCTTCTACCAGATGGGGGGAATAACAGGCCATGAAAGAAATTTCATAAATCTTGTGCCTTATTAGTTTATTCTTTATTTATTTTAGATCTTTTGGGTGTTTTCTCTGAAAACGTGGTTAGGTGCTTACAGGCTGCTGTCTGAGCAACTCCAAACAGAAGAAGAAGAAAAGACGGACATCCTTTTTCTCATTGGTTAAAGGTGCAAAACAGATTTTTCTTTGTTTCTGATCCAGACTGAGATCATGAAGGATCTCACAGGTCAGATCAGAACAGGTGTCTCTAGCTCTGGTCCTATCACCGTCCTGCAGGTTTTAGATGTTTCTCTGCTGCAACACACCTGATTTAAATTAAGTACCTCTTCAACAAGTTATAGGTTCAGCACAAATCTGTTAATGATCCATTGATTTGAATCACGTGTGTTGCAGCAGGGAAACATCTAAAACCTGCAGGATGGTGGTCCTCGAGGACCCGAGCCAGAGACCCCTGGACTGGATTGAGCAGCTGATCACAGTAAGGGGGTTTTCCTGCAGGACGGAGGCTGTAACTGTCTGGTTAGCCTGAATCGTGCAGGAGAGGACCATGATGATGATGATGGTGATGATGATGATGATGATGATGATGAGGAGGAGGAGGATAAATACCCTCAGGATTAATTTCTATTTCTGGTAAAACAGCTCAGATATATTAACAGATGTGGACCAGGATGGACCAGGCCCAGAGGTTAATGGTGTTTTAGTTCAGTAACTGTTTCACCTTCATCTGGAGTTCAGACAGAAAAACAACCTTTTCCTCTTTCGTCACCCCCCCTCCTTCCTTTTCTTCTCATCCTTTGCTCCTTCCCTTCACTAAAGTATTTCTCTTATCCTCTCCTCTCCCCCCGTCCCTGTCTTCAGGTGTTATCTGTCCATTTGAAGTGTTAAAGCGGGGGGCAATTAGACCGTCAGTCTCATTAATAATCCATTGTTCAGCTCGTTAATTATTTACCTTAATTGCTGATTTAAGTTTCCCATCCCTCGACACAAAGAGCCGCCAGGGGACACACACTCACAGAGGTCATCGGCTCTCAGAGGTGACGGATGGATCGAGTTTCTCTTCTTCTCATTCAGCTCTTTTCCTTTTTTTAATCTCTTTGTGTGTGTGTGTGTGTGTGTGTATGTGTGTGTGTGTGATCTGTACTGTTAGATGGTGAAGGTCCTCAGATCAATACAGTTGATTGAGTGTAAATGAAAAGAGTGCAGCAGCGACTAAAACTTGGTGTCACCGTGTTGCTAATGAGGCTGCAGACGACAACAGGGAATACCGATGTTTTTATCCGGGAACACGGGAAGTCTCCGGTTTACATATCGGATCAGAACAATGGATCCATCATTCAGTCAGCTGATACCACATTTTTCAAATAGCAGCACTGCAATAAAACCACATTTAACTTTGATATCTCTAAAGATTTAGGCTTGATGTCAGATTTGAAGAAAATAACTGGAACTGACTGCATCTTTAGAGCAACAAAGAACAGATCATTGATCCATATGCACCTGGGGTGTCCAGAAACCCTTTGATGGGGGTTCAAACTGGGTAAGGATGTAAAAACCCATTCTAAATGACTAAATTTCAGAAAATAATTATTAATAAATAATGTGGTAATTTGATTTTTTACATTCTGTGGACTTCAGCTACAGGAATGTAAATGTCCTCCATGTTAGCAGCATTCTGTGTGTGGACTGGTGCCATGATGTGATGGGCAGATGTTTACAGATGTGTCCTCTCAGATCATCTGTAGGATCAATATCAGCCCCTGAATTTTCTCACTTTATTTAGCTGGTGTCAGGTAACCAGGACACATGTTCTCCAGCTGCAGAAGTTATTTTAATGATTGATAATATTCCCTCATCAGTTCAGTCCGATCAGATTAGACCAGGCCAGATCACATCAAACCAGATCAAACTGCAATGATCAGTTTCAGTCATTAATCATCTTTTAACTGATCAATACTTTACCTTTCAGGGCATTTGCATGATAACACCTTAACCAGGCTTTGCTTGTTAGTTGTCATTGATCTGATGCAGTAATTAACTGTTTCTGACTTGTTTCTGCAGAGGATTAAACCCGGTTTAATTTCTTTAAACAAGAACATTTTCCCCAAAATATCTAAACATGCTGAAGCTGAAACTTTCTAAAGTGGATAAAATTCGTCCGGAATGAGCCTCGACTCGATCCTGAACACGACGTCTTTATTTTCTGGTGCATTTATACGTCAGTAAATCGCTGTGTTTGGCAGAAACCCACATGAAAAACAAGCCGAGTCATCAGAAATGTTTCATACAGAAGAAAAAGAACCTTCCAGATCATCAGTCATGTGACCTGTTATCTGGAACACCTTTGTACTTCACCTGGACTCAGAACAAGAAGTAAACGGCTGATTTTTCTTATCCTTTATCACCTCTCTATGTTTCTCTGCAGGAAGTTCTGGTCTGACTTCAGCCGACTGATGGTGACATGAAGCTGTCAGTAACAAGGA
The DNA here is from genome assembly GCF_017639745.1 of Melanotaenia boesemani. Taxonomy (NCBI): domain Eukaryota; kingdom Metazoa; phylum Chordata; class Actinopteri; order Atheriniformes; family Melanotaeniidae; genus Melanotaenia; species Melanotaenia boesemani. Next base: position 7,489,408 of record NC_055705.1, on the reverse strand, counting down.
TTCATCCTGTTGTGATGCTGCAAGCTGACAGGAAATCATTGTTACTGGGGGCTCATGTCACACCAACAGAGACGCCAACCTGCTACAGACAGGGAAGAATAAAGTTTAAGATAAAAAATAACATCTGTCTGGGTTTTTATCAGAGAGAAAACCTCAGGACTGCTTTTCTTTGTGACTACGTTTTGTTACTGATTCCAAATTCTCCTTCAAACAAAAAGTCCAGAAAACAGAATGAAACTTGTCCAACTTCAGATACACTGACGATGATTTATCAGCTGAATCAGCAAACAAATAATGTTTAACAAGCTGGAGATGGAAGACCGGAAGATCTTCGTTTAAACTTTCTCTCCTTATTTGTGCTGCTGCTGCCGTTGTGGTTGTTTTGTGTGGTTTCAGACTGAAGATAGAAATTAGCTCTGGCTAAAATTAGCACATGGTAATCAATATGTACTGTAACATTTATAAATAAATAAAATGAAAAATATATTTTTGACAGATGTTTATTTTTCCAGATTCTATAAAACTCAACCACATCCCAGTTTTATGTGTCTCTTTAAGGAGAAAGAATTCACACACACACACACACACACACACACACACACACACACACACACACACACACACACACATATATATATATAAAACTATTAAGCATTTACAGTAGGTCACATTTAGAATTAACTTTTCTCCACTTTTATTTCTTGAACGTTTGAAAAAACAAAGAAGGTGATGTCGCTGTCCGTGGTGCTGAATTTATTTTTTCATTGTGCTTTGTGTATTTTTCCCTTCTTTTAAGACGATGGCTGGCTTTGATGTTTATTGTTCTGCCACAACTTTTGTTTGTCTAAAGTGGTCCAAGCTGAGTTTTAGCAGTAGGCAGAAAAAGAGAGGAGGTATTTTAATGTAAAACGTTATTACGGGATATTGAGGGATCTTTAATTAATCGTAGCATTTAATACTGCGAGGTATTGTTAAATTAAGTAATCTGGACATCCCTAATTGAAGTTTTATTGACAGCACTCGTCTGAACATTGACAGCTAGCATTGGTCTGGTGTTTTTACCTTGACAAAAACATGAGTGATGCAGCAGTCTGGTGTCAGGTGAACGCAGTCATTGCATTCATGAAGAACAACTTTATCTTTTCCTGTACAGAACTGACCTTTCAGGTTTCAAACCAACTTTTTTTTAATGTGCTAAATGTGCTGGCTGGTTAAAAGTGAAGTGTGGTAACCTCCGGGTTACGGAGTCCTGCCAGTATGAAAGGTCTACCAATGGCCGATGTGTGCTTAATAACCACAGACTCCGACTTCAGCATACTTTTTAAACCAAGAACACACTGGCAGCAACAAACGCAGCGACGGGTTTTAGACTTAAGAGTTTCAGGGCTTTTATTCTGAAACTTTACTGTCCATGTGCCAACTGGTCAAACTTTTGTCTTGTGATGTTTGGGAAGTAAACTTGTGTTCAACATGAAGGAACTGACTTTAATTACCTTCAACTAACTGAACGGCCTCCTATCAGAGCTTCTGTGTGTGTGTGTGTGTGTGTGTGTGTGTGTGTGTGAGTGTACTAGCCATTGAAATCTACCAGCTCACCCACCTCACCCACCCTGGTTTGGTTTCACCCGGCTAGTTCGTAGACAGGGCTCGGTGTGTGTGTGTTTATTTATTTACCTGCCACACTGTGTTTTTATTACAGTAAACTCTTCACAATGACCCTCGGGAACCCGTGCTCTAACACACCCACACACAAACAAATCATCTCTCTACAATACACACATAGAAACACAAGGGACAGAAAAGCCTTTCTCTGAAACACACTCGTACTCGCAGACCCCGCGAGGCCTCCCGTTAGCTCTCCGTTAGACGTTTGGTTGTGACACGCTGGAGAGGAGGCGGCCCAGCGGAACCGACTACCAGCAAACACAAACAAATAACAGCAGCCAGATGCCAAAACAGCAGCAGAGGAGCCGAGGAGGAGAAACAGAGCTCTCACAGAAGCAACTGTTGGTCCGAGCAACAAATACACAACTCTGGCAACTTGGAAAGCAACGAGACACCAAACAATGAGTAAATGTGAGCGATATAATGTGAAGATGTGAGGTCTACGTTTAAATTTTTATAAAGAAATTAGTTCAGTGTCCTGCGTTATGTGTCATACTACCAATATCCACTTATCCACATCCCAGAGGTTTTCCACTGGACTGAAAGTGTTATAAGTTCTAAAACTAAGACATTAAAGAGTCATCTAATTTCTCTTTTATGGTTGGTAAAACTGTTCTTCTTTGTGGTTTCTTTTATTATATATTTATTACCGTCTCCAGGGGTCTGTGCCCTGGTGTGATCTCAGGAGTTATAAACATCCAGCAATGAGGGACGAGATGATATAACAGTAACAAGGACAGAAGAAAGCTATCTTAGATTAATATGTAAACTCAAATAATGCAGTTTAATGGAAATAAAAGCTCCAGTTTGCTCTGAATTCTCCATTTACAATGATCCTGGATAGTCTCTGAAGCCCCGTCTTATCCCTTTAAAAAGCTCCTCAATGGTTTAGTTAAGACCTGCTGGTTTAGCTGAGTTACACATCCTGTCAGTAGCATGTGATGGACAACCACAGCAGGCAAGAAAAGTCATGTATTTCCCCAAGAAAGGAAAATCCAGCCACCAAATGAAAAAGAAAGGAGAGAAAATGAGGAGAGAAGCAGCTTCATACCTGGACTAACAGAGCTGATACCAGCAGCATGTTGGGACTCATTTAGGGATGAAACAGATCAGTCATGATCAGAGATATATCAAAGTTATTATAACTAATCACTGGACTTAACAATTGTACTTCGTATGGATATTTTATCCCTTTGATCAGCCAGGACATTTTTAGTATCAAAGCTTTCCTTGGGATCTCAGGGTTGAGATGATCTCACTGAAAAACTGAAGGCAACAGACCTAAAACACAGTAATGTTAACACCAAATGATCTTGGGTTAAACTGGATCAAATGAGAAGAATATTCCACTTTAAGGCCATAAATAATGATGAACTAGACAGTCTGATTATTATGAGGTGCTGTCAGTGCACATGAGTCAGATTTAATGTCTTGATAATGATAAACTATATTATCTTGAAAAATACCTATTTTATACTAATGATAATTAGTATAATAATAATAAATAATACATAATAATAATAATTTAATTAATTAATTTAAAGCATCAAGTAGAAAATAATGTTTTCAGGTATACTCTCCACCAAACAAGTGTTGTTCCTGCATGTTATTAGACACCATGTAGAAGAAGTACAAGCATGACTTAATGACATTTACTGGAGAAAAAAATCCAGCTTCATTTTTTATTTGTTTGAACGCATTTCCAACAATCATTAATCATGTTTCTTTTCCTGCAAATATAAATAAATTTGAGATGAAATTTCTGACTATATGACCTTTTGATTATTTTTCTTTATCCTTTAGATCTGAGTAATGGGGGCTTGGAGGGGTGAACAGGTATATCCCTGTTGTTTTGCGTACATCAGACCTCTTTACCAACAGTTTTGAAGGAAAATATGTGTTTCTGAATCATATTTCTATTAATTTAACTGGAAACTGTGAAATCCGTAAGTGGCTCCACCCTTTCAACCAAATCTGTTTGTTTTTTTTTCATCCCAGTCCTGCTCATAAAATAAATATTACTGATGCTGCAAGATGTCGCAGATTGTGTCCTCTAGAGGGAACAAATCTTTCATGTCCTGCAGATTTTATTTACTTATTTGAACGTTCTGGGCTATCACGGACCTTTACAATGAATACCCCAACCCTGTTTCACCACATGTGCAAGTTTTGTTGGGCTTTTTCCAAACTGGAACATTTCAGAGGGAGTTTGGAGACAAGGTGGGAATATCGGGAATGTCAAGTCATGTGATAACTCAGCTGGCCACACAAAACATGAAGCTTCCTTTAACAGCTGAAGACCAAGTCACAGTGAAGAGCAGATTTAATTCTATGGCTGATCTTTCCAACACGGTTGCTGCACACACATGAACATTAAAAGGAAATTTTCCTCCCTTTAAGCATTTGCAGGGTGATAGCTGCAAAGCTAGGAACAAATGACGCATCCTTTAAGAAGTCCATCAGCCTAAAAGCAAAGGCGACAGCAGTTTTATGTCTTTAGGAACACAAGCCGGACTTCTTTTTCTTCTTCTTCTGAGAAATTTCTCAAGAGAATGTTAGTAAATGAGTCTCAGTGTTTTTTTAATCCAAATGATTAAGCAGCTTCATTACTGCATCCATTCATGGCTAAACATGGGAGAGGAACTCAGGTTTGTTCAAATTTATGGTTTCAGAATTATTGGAACGATGGGTAGAAACTATTTTAAATAAATATCTGGTTAAAATAATGTGTTTGCTTACATTAAAAAAACCCACGCTCTCATTCACTGATACAGATATTTATTGTACACTTACTCTGTTGTCCTACAGACTGAATCAGCAGCAGCTACAGTTATATTTCTGTTTATTGATGTTAATGTTTTCATGTTTTTCTCTATTTTTGTTTCTGTTGGTGCTCCCAATGGTTGTCTGCTTTGTTATCATACATAAGCTGTAGGATGTTTTCTGTTGTTTATTTACTAGTGTAGCAGATGGTTGTCTGGCTTAGCTTGTACAGTTTTCTGTGTTTCCTTTATATTCTGTTCACTTCCCTCTTTATTTAGCCCCCCCGTCAGGTCCAGCATTTGTACTATATAATTCATCAATAAACAAATAAAAAGACATGAAGTATAATACTAAAGCATCAAGGGAAGCCTGCTATCCATGAAGCTCCCTGTTCAGTTCACATCTTCTGACACAGCAAAGTGGCTCCATGGATTTATGCTGTTCATGCCGAATTGTGAGTCAATCTGCAGCCTCAGCAGAAATGCAGATTTATCAGCGAACATGTTTCCTGTCTTTAACTGACCAGTGTCAGTCTGCAGGTGAAGGCAGAGTCCAGAAGCTGATGTTTTGCACACACACACACACACACACACACACACACACACACACACACACACACACACACACACACACACAACTTGTAATACAGTTAGACTGTAACACTCACCAGGGATTGGCTGGATAAACAAGGCTTGTGGGGAAAAGTGAAGTATATAACAATCCGTCCTGAAACGGTTGAGAAGCGGCCCTGGAGATCTAATGTGGACCCTCTCTGTCTCTTAAAGATTTCTGCTCATGTTTCCCTCCTGCAGAAACTGATATGATCATACAGCAGTCGGTTCCTTTGCTCCCCATGGAGCCCTTTCCCTTAAACAACCCCCAATAACAGTAAAGTTACCGGTAAATAAAAGGTGCACTCGTTCTCCAAAAACAGACACGCAAAGCCAATATTAGAAGAGGGTGGATGTTGGATCAGCTTCTTCTTTTTATAGGTTTTATTTTTGGTTTGACTTGTCAACTGAGCTGTGGTCAGTGACTCTGTCACTCAGCTGAGGGATGGTGATCTGTTCATCTTTATCGTGTTAACATTTCCATGTAGTGACGACCTCCTGGGATTTCTGACGTACAAAATTTTCTTTGGTTGTGTTGCGTCGTGCACCAGCTGCAACACAACTAAACACTTCAACACCATCCGAGAATGTTTATTTGAACAGGTGGCTGATGGAAGTTAGAGGAGAGGCTTTGGATCATCAGCTTCTTCTTGTTTCGTTTATCAAAGGCCGCTTGTTTTCTGTTTGCAGGAAAAACAGTGAACAGTGGATTTCTGCTGGATGAAAGAAAGATTTATAAACTTACAAAAAATACTAAACTAAAGAATGAGTTAAACTGAGCAAACAAATAAACAGAAAGAAAGAAACTTTCATGTCTCCTGCTCTGGGTGTATGTTGCTATATTGGTTTGTCTCCTCTGAGTCTAAAGTCCCATTATGGTCCCGTGGCGTATGTAAATAGCGACGTCTGTTTCAAACATTTTCATTTGTTGCCGTCCTCATACTTTCATGCGTCTTCTGTGTTGCCATGGTTAAGTCAATTTCTCCACTAGTGGGCAGTGGTGAGTTCAGAATTCTTTCCCTCAAGTTGACGTCAGTTTTGGACCCCGGTAGGCGGCGGTAATGTGTCACTTTAAAGTTGTTTCCAACATGCCCTAAACACTCACATATCCTTTCTTCAAAGCTTGTACAATTTCTACACATGTTGTGCTTGTCTTCATTCTTCTTCTGCTCTTTTGTTACCCTCCTGATCCTCTTCTTCTTCTCTGGTTTGTTTCCTTTGCTGGTCGAATGTCAGCCATTCTGCTCAGCACTGCCCCTGTGATTTCAGGTGGTATTGCTCCGTCTTCTGCATCAAGCAACAGATAGCTAAGCTCCATGAAAACAGACCAAGTTACGTGCGTAACTGACGCAGAAAATGGACAAAACTGTCCGTCTTCTGCGTCCAGCATAAACGGACCTTAAGTTGTGATGGGCTGGTTGTGGATCCTCCTCCTGGGTTGGAGTCTGGGTTCTGGTTCTCATCAGCTGTTTCCTTTAAGGACAAACTTGTACATCCACACTCTGTCAGATTGTTTAAACACTCCCGACAGTACAAGTTTCTTCTTAAGTAAGTCCAGTCTTTTCAGTATTTTCCAGTGTTTTCTAGTTGTTTGAGAAGTACTTCTTTTACCTGTACTTTATACTAGTCTTTTTCCAACGGGTCTTCACATGGAATACCTCCTCCACTCACCTGCCTGCCCATCCTGCTATCACTCATGCAGCCACCGGGAAAAACCATTGGCACCCAACAACCATTCCCAGTAAACCACTTCATCTTTTACCAATTATACTTTGCAACTGATATCTTGGATGTTCTTTGGACTGGCCAACCCAGACTACCATACCTCTCTTCTTCACAGACTCAGACCTCAGTACTTTGTCTTTTCTAAAGCCAAAAATACTTGCATTTAACTACACAGGGCTTATCATTGGTTCCTCAGTTGTTTTGTATTTGTTGGAAGTATAGTTTGTGCACATCCTCAAGCTGCAATATGGGAGGTGCCAGTAGGGGGCAATGAACAAAGCAATTTGATCAAATGTAAGGTAAAAACAAAGTTTAGGAGACAAGTTTGTTGACCAAGTCTGAAATCTTTACGATGTATCATTATAATTACTACTAAACAGTGACATATATGCCTCTCCCAATGGCTGGTGAGAGATCAGTTTCTATTGTCACCATGTTCATTGTTTTCTTTAAAATCTATGAATTCAGCAACTCTACCTGGTCTGAGTTCGCTATTATTGCCCCCTGGTGGAGTCGTCTGGTAACAGCCATTCAGACACTCATACAGGCAGAAGCTGGATATTTTTCCAGCTGTTAACTTGTTCCAGCAACAATCAAACTAAACATAACTGGAGGAAACACAAAGGAAGACAATCAGCAACACCAAATGCCACTTGTGTATTTTCAGGAGAGGTCAGGGTAGCAGTGACAATGACTGCAACCTGCCTCATATCATTTGTGCACTAATTAGCTGATGGTGATCGCACACAAGAACTTGTCCCACTGTATTTGGTTGATTGAGGCTGATCTGCTTATCCACTCTTCATCATAAATTTGTGAAAATATGGTCAACTTTTAACAGAAATCAGTCGGCAGTAATGTTTTATATAAATACATTTCATTCATATTAAACATTTATTATATTCTGTTTATTTGAGATACACACATATATATATATATATATATATATATATATATATATATATATACACACACACATATATATATATATATACATATATATATATATATATATATATATATATATATATATATATGAGATGCATAATATTACTATCCCCAATGTATGATCTGATATAAATTATGTAGATTTAAATATGATATTTTTTTTCGGTTTGACCAGGTTAGGAAAATATTAGAAAATGGGATGAAGTCGAGATGGGACTAAAAAAAGCATTCCTGAAGAGAATCAAGGGAATAGTGGGGCAGGGTGGGGGGGGGTTGTGCCGGGGTGGGGGTGTGGGGTGGGGGCGTGGGGGGAGGCTATCAGGAAATGTCCAGCAATAACAGCAAAATCAAAATAAAAGAAATGAGATTTCCAGTATGTTTCTTTGATAGAGGCTTACTGTAAGTTTCTAATTGTATAAAATGTTTGGAGACTGGAGGACTCTGTCACTCTCACCCTCCCTGTCCTTCACTTTATTTTCCTTCATTCTTCTACACTAACACACACACTCCTTGTGTGTGTGTGTGTGTGTGTGTGTGTGTGTGTGTGTGTGTGTGTGTGTGTGTGTGTGTGCAGTCTTGATGTCTTTACAGTGACATTACAGCAGAACAGCGTCTCCTCTCTCTTTCTCAGACTGACTCGTTCTTTAAGTGTATTGTCGTCTAATAGAAAGGCAGAGAGGGAGGGGCGAGCATTGTTTTCTGGAAATGGACTCTCTCTCTCAGACACACCCACACAGATACGATCCATCAGTAATCACAGTCTGAAGACACTTTACTAACACTTCATGTGGCCTTAATGCATCACAAGCCTGCTGTAAGCTAATCACAGATGACTTGCAGTTAGAACACTGAAGACATAAAAAGTTGACTACATGAAATCAGTGAAACGAAATCAGATAATTTGAAAAATACATCATCTCCACAGTTAAAACTTGAAAACACTGAACTGATGGTGAAGCTTTCAAACAGATTCCTGCTGAGCTTCATGTAATGAAAACCTGTTCATTAATCTCCCTTCTCTCAGGTGAAACCAGGTCATGTTAGCAGCTCAGTTCAGGGTGGTGGGAGATGATACTTCCTGGATATCATATCACCATGGAAACCCTCTATAATTAGCCCTATCAGAGGAAGCCTTTGCCTGACCAGATCTATAATCTTAACTCTACAGATTACTCATTTTAAAGAGAGAGTTCATTAGAAAGGATGGCTGAAACCAAAGAGAGTTTCACCTTCCAAACAAGTTTCCTCTAAATATTTAATTAAATAGCATGATTATAATCAAGCTCTTTTTCAATTCTGGAACATTTTTGTTCCAAGAATGAGAAAATTATGTCGATTCCTATAAATGCACAATAAGACTTTAAACAATATTCCTTAGGAAAACTGTAGGAGCTTAGTTTAGTTAGTAGGAGTTATCAATAGGTGTTCAGGAATAGTTATCAATAACTACACTAAGAGAAATGTCAACTCAAAGCTTCTGTTGTTCTGTTGTCTTTTCTGATCTTATGAGAATGTGGTGCAGACGTGTCATTGCAACATTTCACTGTCCACAAGAGTCCTGGCATGCATACTACATTGTTTCTGGTCCTATTTGCATTTTCCCCTGCACCGATATGGTTTTCCTTCTGCTGTTGTGCAAAAAAAAAAAGTTTAGTATTTTGTGTAGAAATGCCATCTAAACAGGTCTTTAAAGAGACTGAACAAACTGATAAAGAAGGCTGGTTCTGTGCTGGGATAACTCTGGTTCTGGTTATGTGCTGGGGATAACTCTGGTTCTGTGCTGGGGATAACTGGTTCTGGTTCTGTGCTGGGGATGACTCTGGTTTTGGTTATGTGCTGGGGATAACTGGTTCTGGTTCTGTGCTGGGGATGACTCTGGTTTTGGTTATGTGCTGGGGATAACCCTGGTTCTGTGCTGGGATAACTCTGGTTCTGGTTATGTGCTGGGGATAACTCTGGTTCTGTGCTGGGGATAACTGGTTCTGGTTCTGTGCTGGGGATGACTCTGGTTTTGGTTATGTGCTGGGGATAACCCTGGTTCTGTGCTGGAATAATTCTGGTTCTGGTTATGTGCTGGGATAACTCTGGTTCTGTGCTGGGATAATTCTGGTTTTGGTTATGTGCTGGGGATAACTCTGGTTCTGGTTCTGTGCTGGGATAATTCTGGTTCTGGTTATGTGCTGGGATAACTCTGGTTCTGTGCTGGGATAATTCTGGTTCTGGTTATGTGCTGGGATAACTCTGGTTCTGTGCTGGGATAATTCTGGTTTTGGTTATGTGCTGGGGATAACTCTAGTTCTGTGCTGGGATAACTCTGGTTCTGTGCTGGGATAACTCTGGTTCTGGTTCTGTGCTGGGATAACTCTGGTTCTGGTTCTGTGCTGGGATAATTCTGGTTCTGGTTATGTGCTGGGATAACTCTGGTTCTGTGCTGGGATAATTCTGGTTCTGGTTATGTGCTGGGATAACTCTGGTTCTGTGCTGGGATAATTCTGGTTCTGGTTCTGTGCTGGGGATGACTCTGGTTTTGGTTATGTGCTGGGAATAACTCTGATTCTGTGCTGGGATAACTCTGGTTCTGGTTCTGTGCTGGGATAACTCTGGTTCTGGTTCTGTGCTGGGATAATTCTGGTTCTGGTTATGTGCTGGGATAACTCTGGTTCTGTGCTGGGATAATTCTGGTTCTGGTTATGTGCTGGGATAACTCTGGTTCTGTGCTGGGATAATTCTGGTTTTGGTTATGTGCTGGGGATAACTCTAGTTCTGTGCTGGGATAACTCTGGTTCTGTGCTGGGATAACTCTGGTTCTGGTTCTGTGCTGGGATAACTCTGGTTCTGGTTCTGTGCTGGGATAATTCTGGTTCTGGTTATGTGCTGGGATAACTCTGGTTCTGTGCTGGGATAATTCTGGTTCTGGTTATGTGCTGGGATAACTCTGGTTCTGTGCTGGGATAATTCTGGTTCTGGTTATGTGCTGGGATAACTCTGGTTCTGTGCTGGGATAATTCTGGTTCTGGTTCTGTGCTGGGGATGACTCTGGTTTTGGTTATGTGCTGGGAATAACTCTGATTCTGTGCTGGGATAACTATGGTTCTGGTTCTGTGCTGGGGATAACTCTGGAGCCGCTGGGGCTGACTGTCCAGAGAAGAATGCTGCACAAGCTGCTGAACGTGTTGTACGATTCTTTACATTCTTTACACAACACAGTGAAGAAACAACAGAGTATGTTTAGTGTCCACTATAACACAGAAACGTTCCTGCTAGTAGCCATCACCCTGCAGAACAAGGCCTTGATTTTTAAATAAGTTATTTTTGTTATTTCTTGTTTTGTTAAAAGAAAAAAAAACTACAACAACATCACCATTTCCCTCTGTTATTAATAAAATCTTATTTAGTTCCAACTGGGACAGTGACTCCAACAGAGCCCAGGAACATCTTCAGAGATCTCCAACCAGAAGAGCACAGTCCTAGGAGCTGCCAGATACTGCACAGAGCCCTGAGATTCCCATAACTCTGCTAGAGGACCAGAGGTTGGAAGAAGGGCAACTGCACACCTGTGGGTGAGTGTGGAGCTTTGCTTTACGTGATTTATGACATCAACAAATAAAAAAAATGGCTGGAAAAAAGTGGATAGAAAGAGATAGAAGAACATGAGAAGGGAAGGGGAGGAGGTGAAACCTCTGTTTTGCCTTGTCACCAGACACCAGAGTGGATTGCAGCACCTAGACTTTAATTACAGCAGAGAAACGACATTAAATCCCCTGAGATCAGATCAGATCACATTAGAAAAAGAAGAAGGAAATGAAGAAACACAGATGAGAAGTTGATGTAGAACAGTAAAAGAAAATAAGGCAAGCAGAGAGGAACAAATGAAATGTGAGTGAGGTCAGACCTAACCTGTTAATCCCTGGCTGCATTTTCAGAAAGAAACGTCATAAAAAACATAAACAAAGTAAAATAATTATTGCTCCACAATAAAAAGGTTGATATGCATGACATTCATCCAAGGACATCAGAGGATGTGTTTTCAATGTCAAAAATGTTGCGTCTGTTAGTTACCATTACTGTTAGTATTAGTCAACTGCAAAAAAAACATGTGAATTGTGAGATTTCTATCCTCTGACTCTGACTCTTTTATATTAATACACACTGTAGATCCGGGGTGTCCAGCTTTGGTCTTCGAGGGTCACAGTCCTGCAGATTTTAGGTGTCTCCCAGATCCAACACACCTGATTCCAATTTAATGGCTCTCCTCAACAGCTTGTTATCAAGTTCTGTCCAAGCATGTTGACTCATTAATCTGAATCAGGTGCTCATCTAGAAACATTAAAAACCTGCAAGCTGCAAGAACTCCCAAACCAGGACCAGGAGAACAAGAAGAAAGTTCTCACTTCTCGCAGAGTAACAGGATTAAGACTCGGTTTATCTCAGATTGGTGAACCTCTGTCCATCTTTTTACCTGAGAGACTCTGCCTCTCTGAAATGCTCCTTTTATACCCATTCATGTTACTGACCATTCGCCAAGTAACCTGATTAACCTAACTAGTCAAGTGTTCCTCCAGTTGTTACTTTTCCAGCCTTTTGTTGCTCCTGCTCCATCTTTCTACACACATGAAATGATAAAATGTCTCAGTTTCAACATCTTTTGTTTATTTTCTACCGGCGAATGAAATATGATTTGATGAGATTTAGAAATCATTGAATTTTGTTTTATTACCATTTCACAAAGCATCCAACTTCTTTTGGAATTGGGGTTCAAAGTATATTATATGAGGCTGAAGAGGAACACATCCCATTTCATGGTCAGCCATCTCTTTCTTCAGCAAAATGTCACAGACATGTCATCAAGGTTATTTGTTCTAATTTAGTCATAACAGGATGAAAGAGATGGACTGAAGTCAGTAACCATTCCAGCTTTTTGAAAGCTGTGTGTCTCAGCACAAAGTTCAGTTTAAAATTTTGTTCCAGGATGCTGATCACCATGGAGATGCAGCAGAGAAAAGTCTCCTGAAGCTTCACCTCATCTCTCTCTATCAGCTATCTCTATCTCTCACCCTCCTCCCCTCTCTCCTGTGTTTGTGTCCTTTGCCCACTGCGGTGGTCTCCGGTTTCCTTAATGGTTCCCAAGATGCACTGTGGCTTTGTGGGAGCGGTAAGGCGAAAGGGAATGTGTGTGTGTGTGTGTTGAACAGTGAGAGGTGATGCGGTCATTTTGACACATGAGAGGTTTTTTCCATCCACAGCTCAGAGTCTGAGTGAGCCACTTCAAAGGCACTTACAAACCCACACACACTCCCATCACTCATCAACAACCACACACACAAACTGAGGAAATTCACACATTATGTGCATTAGAGATGGAAATGTTGTTTAAAAAATCCATTGTGATTCCATTTGCTTTTCAGCTGTTTCTAATGTGAGCATATCAGATGTTTCCTCGTTGGTCAGAACTGTGTTATTAAAACTACATGTTGCTCTAACGCGATTATTTCAGCAGCAGTAAGATTCATGCTTCTACTTCTGCAAAGATTTTTATTTTTGTTTGCTGACATATCCCTTAGTTTCCTTTGCTTCTGGCCAGATCCTTGAGATCATTTCATTTCAGCTTTACTTTACAGCTCGACACGAGTCTAATGCAGCGAGGCCTCGGTTGATGTGGTCATGTGACTTTTGGTATGTTGATGCAACGTATCGAAACATCGCTCACAACACTTCTGCTTCAAATCATTACAGTCGAGCAGAACATTATACTAATATTAATTTAACAAGTTCCCGGTTTGGTTTGGACTCTCATGTTTTCATTTTATTTAATGTATTTCAAACTTTCTGTTTTTAATCACGAACCAAACGGTATCAGAGAAAATGTAATGAGAACCATCTGTGTAAGTTTTCACCTGACATTAACGCACTTACATGACTTCAGGAGGTCACTTGTAGAAACCAGGCTGCCTTAGACGTTATCCAAACGTTCACACACTTGTTAACACAAATATCTAATCAGCCAATCACATGGCAGCAACTCAGCACATCTAGTCATGTAGATGTGGTGAGGACAACTTGCTGAAGTTCAAAATGAGCACCACAGTGAGGAAAAAAGGAGATTTTAAGTGACTCTGAATGTGGCATAGTTGTTGGTCAGAGTGTTTACTGGGATTTTCCCACTCAACCATTTCTAGGGTTTACAGAGAATGGTCTGAAGAAGAGAAAATATCCAATGAGCAGCAGTTGTCTGGACCAGAATGCAGCAGAAGACACACCAGGTGCCTCCTGTCAGCTAAGAACAGGAAACGGAGGCAACATTTCACACACACTCACCAACACTGGACAATAGAAGATGGATACCTGAGTATTGTTGCTGGCCATGTCCATCCCTTTATGACCACAGCGTAGCATCTTCTGATACAATATATTGTCACTGATGAGAATTATAACTAATTATTACAGGTTCTCAAAAACAAAACATCACAACAGCAAACAAAACATGAGACAATAAAATAACAACTGTAAAACTAATAAAATGGAATAAAAATTGAACCCAAAATATGATCTTTCGATTAAATAATAATAAATATATATATATATACATATATATATATATAAAATCACATGTACCTAGTTAAAAAACTGTTCCACTGGGAACAAAGAGGTTTTTAATTCTATTACATCTCCCTGATGTGGCTTTATATCTGCATGAGGGAAGCAGTTCAGATTCTGTGTAGAACCTGGTTCTGGTTCCTCTCATTAGCTCTGGCTTTTCTCACCACCTGCTGCTCATATTCTGCAGGGAGCGAAGACTGTGGAGGGCCAAACATTTCACCGGCCGCCTGCACCACGCTGCTTAGCTTAGCAGAATCCATGTTTGTAACTTTTCCAAGCAGGAAATAATGAAAAGTGTTCCAACTGATTCAGTAAAAGACATAAAAAAATCTTCTGCTACATTAAAAACCTGTAGTTTCCTTCAGAGGTAGCGGCACTGATGGCTCTTCTTAATTCCACGTTGGCTAAAGTTTCATCTTATTGTCTGAAACCACACTAAGGTATCGAACTACCAACCAACTGGAAGACAAAAGTAAGCAAAGGTTTGTAATGTTATCTTCATACTTGAGCTCAACAAACTTTTTATTTTAGTGGAAATCAGTTTCCCACTCTTTAACTCTTTAACGGCATCTCAGTTTATCCGTTGGCCTCGCTGACCCCAGACATGCAGACTTTTTATTTTCTGTCCAGGACAGGCGGATTGAAACCCCATCAGCTCCCTGTCGATTCCAGTCTGACCACATAGCAGCTTTCCACCTTAAATGTTTTATGAAAATTATACCAGTTCAGCATTATTGCAGTGCAGAGTGTGTGTGTGTGTGTGTGAGAGAGAGAGACAGTGTTCAATATGTTTGCTGAAACTAATTAAAGGCAGGCAGTAGCGATGGCGTCGATGGATGCGTTTTTAATGATGTGAGCTGCGGTGAATATGCAGAACGCCACCAAAGCAGCCATTTGCTCGCGACAACTTGATTACCTCATTGATTTTTATCTCAGCTGGCCTCAAATATGAATAAATATTCACATATTAGTATGAGAGGGAGAAAATGTGTCATGCACAGTGGAAGTTGGAGACATCTAAAGGTGTGTGTGATGGTCTGTTTATTTATGCGAAGTAGCATCGGGGAACTTTCCACTGAGAACCGCTGGTTGTTCTTTAAAGTCTGGTTCTCTGCGTTTATGGCTCTGTTGAGTTTGGTTCATTCTAAAACCTGCAGGACAATTACGCCTCAAGGACCAGGATTAAGGATCCCTGCTCTGGATGCCCATCCCTGGTTCCAGAGACAATCCTTTCACATTTATCTTTATTTAGCTGAAGTAAATTCTGGCACATTAATGGAGAATAAAAATCTAAAGTTCTTGTTTTAACTTATTAAAATGACGCAGGACTCAAACTTATCCAGTACACCCACCTGCTCCCAATTACCTCCATGTTAGCAATAAATTTTGACATTTACATTTGATTATTTATTTATTTTTTATTGCAAGTTGTGATAGTATTTGCAGTACAGCTGTGTAAGTGACAAAGTGTAAATAAACAAGAAAAATAAGAAAAAAATAGCAAAGGTAACAAAAGTATTTAAACAAAAAGGCCAGAGAAGTACGGTGGCCGGGAAGTGCAAAACAATATTACACCCAGTGAAACACTTTTACATTTTCGCAATACAAATTTACATCCAGTTAAACACTTTTACAAGTTTACCGAAACACAATTACAAAGATAGGTGTTTCACCAAAATCTGTGACCCATTAGAATCTGTGTCTGCAGGGAGCCTGAGTTCATTATAATGCAGGTAAAGTAATACATTCTGATAGCTAATAGAAATGTGTTTTCACATAATAAGGGATAATAAGGGACATAACATGGGATAATAGTAAGTGTTCAAGACTTTGCTCGTGTTCTAAGATGTAAATGCAGAGAAATGTACACTATCGCCCCCCTGTGGTCACAGATTCTGATGGGTCACACATTTTAGTATAACACCTGTCTGTAATTGTGTTTCGGTAAACTTGTAAAAGTGTTTCACTGGATTTAATATCGTTACACTTCCCAGCCATCGTAGAGAAACCCAAAGAGCACACAATTAATTATCTGATACACCCATAGTGCATTGTGTGCAGATGTCAGTGGTGGCAAATCCCATTTAGTCTTTTTATACTGAGTGATGTGTGTTCTATGAATGACTTTATATTGGATTAGTTGCAAACTGGTGTTAGTTTTCATAGTGAATGTATTTTTTACAGATATCTGTCCAATATTCAGGGGTGAAGCAGATGGGTATGTCTTCATTCCATTTAATTTTGGGTCCATGTATTAAAGTATTGTAGCTAAAATTTTATATAATTTAGAGGTTAGTTTTTTCTGCGCTTTCATCTGTAATCTTCGGGTGGGGTGAGTGGATTATTTTTATGTTAATTTTACTACTAGTAATTGATTTATTTTGTCATTATTGAAAGGTCTGTTCATTTCCCATATATATCTTTGATTTAAGTCTTTATATGTCATAAAAATATTATAATTGATAAAAGGATGGAGATGTGTGATCCGTTTCTTCCCGTGTGTTAGTGAACAGGCGTCTTGTGGACGTGGAAATCCAGATTATGCCATATGAGGGTGAATTTGCAAGATGTGGGGTTAGGATTTGAGATTCCCAAGACTTTCCACTAGGATGTCGGAGTTGTGAGTTTTTAGAGAAGTATTATGAAAATCTGATAATTTGAGGCTTTTACATTATGATTGTTTTGACTGTATCCATGAGCTGGTACTATAGTTTGGATTGATTTGATAAGATGTAATAAAAGAAATTTGGTGCTTCCAATCTGCCTTGAGACTCATTTTTCTGGAAAGTGGAGTATTTTATTTTTAAGTGACTGAAACCATTTTTCTTTTGGGGTGACTGGAAGTATTGAGGAAAAAGTCATTTGTCTGAGGGAGGGTTTTTATTTTAATTGTTACTATACGTCCTAGAAGTAAAAAATCTGACTACCGTATAAGGGTATCTTGTACAAACTTGCATTGAGTGAAAACAACTCTGACAGCCTGGCAGAAATGCACCTGAAAGAGGGAGGATGGTAGGTTTGTTCTAGTTTATGGTATATTTGGATATCTTTGAGAAGTTGTTGATTATTTAAGCAAATGCTGACTTGGTTGGGTTCTGTTACTATAACAAAGTATCATCAGCATATAAACTATATAAATATGTGTGTATTGTTAAAAGAGATTCCTTGTATTATATTTTGTCGTAATGCTTGTGCAAGTGGTTTTATGAAGATTGCAAATAGAGGAGGGGAGAGTGGGCTTCCCTGTCTTGTTCCCCAGTGGAGTGTAAATGTGGGTGAAATGATTCAGTTGGTTGTGATGGTGGCTCTGGGTGAGGTGTAAAGTGTTTTTATTAGTGCTGGGCAACGATTAAAATTTTTAATCGTGATTAATCGCATGACATGCTGTGATTGATCGCGATTAATCGCATTGTGACGCGCAAAATGTCTCTTTCCTTTAATAAAGGCCTATAGCTATATAAAAAAAATGCAGTAAGTTTTGGTTTACAAACACAACATCAGGGGTTTCCAACTTGCAACTCTGGAGCTGCAAGGGTCTCTCTGGACCTTCCACAATGCTTCTAAATACGTGGCTAAAATATTTTTTTTAAATCTTTCTTGTCATTAGATTGGAAACCAAGGACATTTTTCTTTTAAATCATTTTCCACAAATATCTACATCCTTTAGAAGAAAGTCTGTTTATCCTCTTTTTATAAAGGTTTTATGTTTTTCTTTATTTTAAAACCTCAAAATGGAAATAAAAATGTGGTTCTTCAAAAATAACAAACATCCTATGGTGGCTCTTCATTAAAATATATATTAAGTTTCATTTTTGAAAAGTCTGGTAACATTTGCATCTCTAAAGTAGTTTTATTTAGCTGTCTGAGGGAAAAATGTCTCTTTGGATTGGAAAGGCTGCAGACCCCTGCACTAAACACATAAACAGATTTAGCATCAGTTTTCTCTTTAAACAGCAACAGTTAAAATATTTCTTCATATATATTTATAAAATCAAATCTTTATGACAAAGAAGGATGAAATGTTCAGGATTTACTAATTAAAAGGTAAAAAATCAGCAGGATGAATTTAAAGCTGTGAAGCTGCTTCCTTCTAAACACAGAAGGAACAATATGTGATGAATATCAGCATCAGGTGAACAGAAAGACGTAAGTCTGAAATGGTTCAGAGCAAAAGCATTACATATTTTTGGTTCCCATGGAAGTAAAAGGGTAGCGGGTTGTGAGTGAACTGTGTTACTGGGAATCCAGGATTTAAATGCTTTCTTTAATTTAAATGAATGAATTTTAATTCAGTCAATGACCGAACTACTCCACAATCCTGCTGTTCGTCCTGCTGCTGCCTTTCTCCCTCCCCCTCCCCCTCTGTTATGTAGCCTGGTAATTTGATGCTGAAATATGTATCTAAGGATATTTAATAAATTATGTATCTGTTATTTACTAATGGCCCTATCGACTGCAGAGCCTTGCCGGCCTGATAGGGTGACAGAGAGAGAGAATGAGAGGCAGAGATAGCAAAGAGGACATGGAGATGATGAAGGGACAGAGAAACAGAGAGCAAGCTTAAAAGGGTCTCAATCATCCCTTGGGGGGTTGTTGTAAACAGAGTGATGCCATCAGTCTCTCTCCTCTCTCACTTCTTTTTTCCTTCCCCATGTAGAAGAAGTTTTTCATCATGTTTGAAAAGATGCAGTCAAAATAATAAATGTTCACAAATACAGCAGCCAGCTGTGGCATAAAGTAGGCCCCGAGGTTTAGAAATCTAAACATGACTCAGAAACAAATCAAGAGAAACTCAGTCATCTCTTTCCCTAGCAACTTCCTCCTGCTCGGTAACAGGCTACAAATATTCCAAAAATGGCCAGCGAGGGCAGCAAATCCAAATGAAAGCAAACCAAAGCTTTCACATTTAGCTTGTTTATTAAAATATGCTAAAAAAAATATGTTTATGCATTTTGGTTTTATCTACACAGTCAGTCATACAATAAATACACCCACAGCTACAACAAGGTTGGGATGCTAAGACTGTTTTTTATTAGGACTGTTGGGCTCTAGTTGCCTTTATTTTAACAGTAGATGGACAGATAAGGTGGTCAGCGAGAGCAGGGAACCTGGACCTGAACCTGGACCGGCTGCACTGACAAGCTGCTCAGTGCTACCAGCCAAACACCGCCCACGAGGCTGTTTTCTGAGGGAATTTTTGCAAGTAGTGTGACCTCATTTTTCCGAACGGACAACTTGTAACTTGCAGAGAACCCTGAAATTCAAGGTTCAAAGGTGGCTGCAGTGCCACCCGTAGTCCATTGTTGTCTTTATCAACTGTTACCACCAGAGTTAGCTGGTGTTCTCGTGGTGCATGTTTTTAATGCAGCATATTTGTAGATGCTCACAAACTGGGTATGTTGGAGGCATCCATTTTTTCCCGAGTTGGTGCAAGGGGAACGCCTGGTAATGACATCATCTACTCTCAAGCACTTGAAATTACAAGACCCCTAGTATGCACCATAATACTCATCAACTCGTATTTTATTCCCAGTAGAAGATAAACAACATCTCAGATGATGAAACTGAGACATTTTACCATGTGATGGAAAATATGAGCTGATCTTATGAGTCTTATGGCAGCAAATGTCTGTAAAAAGTAGTTCCAGGATGATGTTCAGCATTGTGTAGCATCTCCTCTTCTTCTAACGACTGTCTGGAAACATCTGGGAAGTGAGGAGACCAGTTGCTGGAGCTTTAGGAGAGGAATGTTGTCCCATTCTGGTCTGATGCAGGATTCTAGCTGCTCTACAGTCCTGGACCTTGGTTGCTGGATTTCTGCTTCCATGATGCTCCAGATGTTTTGTACTGGTGAAAGGTCTGGACTGCAGGCAGGCCAGTTCAGCAGCTGGACTCTTCAGCATTGTCTTGCTGAAACCTGCAAGGTCTTCCCTGAAAGAGATGTTTTCTGAATGGGAGCCGATGTTGCTCTAAAACCTCCATGTACTTTTCAGCAATGAAAAGTCCAACTCCAGACCAGAGGGTGGCAGTTATGTTCAAATTTCTATGTAGGAGTGTCCTCCCTTTGGTCCTACATGTGTCCCTGGGAAAGACCTTTTTTTTTTTTTTTTTTTTTCACGCTCTGCTCATAACATTACCAGCTTTGATTTACATGTATCAGAAAGCTCTAAATTTAGATTAGTGTTAGATTTTGTTGCAGACTGATTTTTCAAAAGCCACTTGAGCTTTTATGCTGGTAAATATAAAAGCACTTAGTTTTTTCACTAAGCCACAAAAAGCTTAACAAATGGTAAGTTAACGATGAAGTACTGCAGAACTACTAATGGTCGCGGTAGAGGAGGAAAGAGGTAAGCACTACTGATTCTCAAATATTTACTCATCATTAAGGAATCATTCAATAATAATTACCAGTCTAATATTATCTGATGAGGAGTTCATCATTTTCAATGAGTAATTAGCAGTTAGTCCTTCATAAGGTTTCAAACTGTTTTATGACTAAGTGACCATTAAGCAATCATTAACTAGTCATTAGTCAGTTGATCAATTTTCACCAGAATACAAAGCTCAGGTAATCGTTAATGAACAGTTAGGTCCTGGTTGGGTTTCCAGTTATTTTTTGACTACCTGACCATTAGCTGATAAAGGTTCATTTTGTCGACTTTCCTTCATATATTCAGTTTCTTCTTTCAGACGAAATTAAGTTGGAAGATGTTTGTTTTATCTTGTCATGTTTCCACTGGCGTCTGTAGTCTTACTCAGAGGTGTCAGCTGACGGCTTTGACATGTCGTTTATCAGCTGTTATTCCCAGACGTGGCCAACCTGAGGGGTCTGTCAGGTCCCTCACCGCCCGATGGTCTCTGGAGAGAGTCCCAGGTCTACCAGAGTGTGAGGGACTGAGGCCAAGGATGAAGAGAGCACAGGAGGTTTTTTTTTTAAGAAAAAGTCTTTGACATTTAATTTTACAAAAACAAACAAACAAACAAAAAAAAAAAAATACAAATTCCTAAGTAAAAGTTCTGGGCCCATAAAAGAGGTCAACTAAACAGAACATCAACATAAGGAACTGAAAACTAACTGACCTAACAAACTGACACACAAGGGAAACTATATACTCTGGCTGATCTGACCATTTTGACACAAGAGGGAAATACATAACATAACCATCTTCAGCTAACTTAATAAACTTAACTAATTCACAACAGAACTTAAACAATTTAGACTCCTAACTCATTAGGGAAACAGAAATCTAAAAAATCATAATTCCACATAAAGAATAAACAAAGTAAGACAAAATAATAGAAAATCTAAACCCCTCTCCCACTGTCCTGTTGAGAGATGGATGAGTCCAATTAGGCTGCAGCCTCGTCAAAGGAGATCCACCTCAGCTGGGACTCTTAGCAGGCTTGGGCCTCCCACACAGCAACTTCTCCAGGAACTGGTAACTCGAAGAAAATGCATATTAACTGAAAATAAACCAAATTAACAAGGTGACAAGAATGAGTCAACTAAAGGTGTGCACCCATTTAGTTAACCACTCTGCCAAACCTGCTTAGAAAAATGTGAAATTTAAAAGAAATATTACAATATTACAATACTACAAATAAAGTGTGTTGAATTAAGTGAAATGAAGAAAAAGGTTACCAGACTGGGCTCAATGTGTGTGGCTGCCTAGACGGCCATCACACAGAGTATGAAGGCTCCCTCATCCTGGTTGATGGTGTCTCTGGCCCAGTTTCATGACATAATTCTGATCAAATGAACACCTTGCATCTTCACTTGGTCTGAAAGAAGAAACTGTGAATATAACTGACCATTAAGTAATTATAATCATTTCTTTAGTTCCTCATTAGTTACTGAGAAACTAAGCAAATTTTGTGGCCTGTGTTGTACAGTGTTACCACAAACATGACTCCAGCCGGGGGTAAAGATGTTTAAATTCCATTTCTGTTAAGTACATTTGAGTTGCTGCATGGCTGAATTAATACATGTAATGCACTATTTTAAATAGTTGTTGAAACTAGCCTTTTAAATTAAACACCCCATACGCCGACTATACAAGCTGAAATGACACAAGTAAAATCAAGTCCTGGTTAATGTTAAATTTACTCTTACAGATCTAGTTAGCAGCAACATCAAATGCATCAATTTGACACAGAATATCTACATGTAATTAGTCAAAGGTGGAAACTCTTCATAATTTTATTCCGTTCATCTGGCAAGTTGTTTTTTTTTTTTTTTGTTTGTTTGTTTGTTGCACCTTCACAGATGTGGAAGCTGCTGACGCCATGGCACTAATGCAACCCCATACCATCAGAGATGCAGTCCACTGAAAACAAGCTGGATGCTGCCTCTCTGGCTTCTTCTGTGCCTGACAGACCTGGAACCAGAGCTTGTACCAGACATACCAGTGGAGTACCAGAACCTGGCCCAGGTTCCTGGCTTTCAGGATCCTTTCTCTGTGATTCTCCTGCCCTCCTGAACTTCCAGGCTTCTGCTGAGTTCCCATTTCACCTGTTCGGCCTGGATGTTGAAGGATCTCAGTTTTTACAGCACAAGCAGAGTTCCATAATCCTGAACCTCTACTCTTTTCCCAAAATGGAAAAATATTCTAAGCAGAGTCCGCTTTTGACCTGTGTGTGTGTGTGTGTGTGTGTGTGTGTGTGTGTGTGTGTGTGTGTGTGTGTGTGTGTGTGTGTGTCAGTGCACGTGCATGTATTTCTTATCAGCATTGGATTGTAGCTGCATGGCACCGAACCTGGGATCAATGGGCCTAGACCATCAGACGCAGGGTGTGTGAGCATGAGCAGTGTGTCTGTGTGTGTTCAGGTCCGTATGTGTGTCTCTACATATCTGGTTCAATTTAAAATGTGTATGTTTGTGTAGGGCCGGTATGGGACCAGATAATGTTGCATATTGGCCCAGTTAAAGAAAACTTTACCAATACTCATTACAAGTGCATGACAAGACTTATCTGTGTGTGTGTGTGTGTAGGTCAATATATCTGATTGTTGCAGGGCTGCAGCTGTATTAGTGACAACACAACCAGCAAAATGTATTTGAGGGGCAGCCGACCCGGAGCCGAGCTGTCTGCGTCCGAGCACCTGCACACACACACATTTTCTCTTTCTTTATGTTTGTCTTTCAGTCTGCATCTTCTCTCCGTGCTCAGAGAGTCTCTTTCCCTTCGCTGAGAATCCCCACGTCACACTTCATCTGACAGCCTGAGTGCATAATGAACTAATTGCTGTTGATGTTATTTGCAGAAGAAGAGAAGAGAGGCATTTTTCTGCACTAATATAATAAAAAAAAAATCTGTCAGAGAGCTTTAATATGCTTTATGGAATTACAATTGCTTTTCTTTCTAAGTAGTTTGGCTTTCAGATGTTGTCACCATCAAATCTCAGAGAGCTCACCAATCTGAACCATTAAAGCAGCAACAACCCAGAGAACATGTGCTCATCTGAAGTCAGCTCATCAGCTTTGTGGACCAGAACCTTCTCCAGGTCCTAAACATCTCATATTTCCAGAGTTTCGCAACAGAGCTTTATTCTCAGACCGCGGGTTTACTGGTGGTTCCTAGAGGCTCTAAAAGACCCTGCAGTTATCAGACCCCTCTCTGTGCAATCAGCTCCTAGTTGGGCTTCAGGCAGCAGACACTGTCTACCTTTAAGGGCTTATTCACCCCAGGATGGTCCTGGGGACTCGTTCTGATTGGGTGAGGATTTATAAAAACTTTGATTTGTTTTGCTTTCACACTTTACCCAAGCACCAGACCACCTGGACGACATCACACAGTTACATTCTGCTCTCTGGGAAGCAACACTCCCCAAAACAACCACTAAACAAGAAGAAGAAAAACATCCAGCTCACTGATTGGCCAGGACCAAAAAAAGTCTCGTTTACTGCAAATAAAAATGAAGCAATAATAAATTCATGCTGTTTTGGGGATCCTAGTTTGACTTTACACAAAAGGTTCCTCCTTGTAAGACAGTTAGGAAATTAAGGTCTATAGCGTTTTACTGTTTCCTTTAATCCGGTTCCTGTTTTTATTTTAGTGTTCAAACCTGATCCAGTTTTCACCAGAATGTGTCCAGTATGAGCGGCAGGAAAAGCAGCCAGATATCCACCACGTTGGTCTACGGTGCTTCTTTCTTTGGTCCACTGGATGGTCTGTTTGCTTTTACATTGATTGATACCCACACAGGGGTTCACTTGCAGGTGAACCAAGACCCCCTGGTTTCAAATGGACCAGGATTTGTTTTTTTGGTCCAAATCCGTGTTCACACTGCCCCACACTAACCATCATCAATGGATCAGGGTTTGTTTGAAGCGAGCTGCGTCTGAGTAAGGTCATTTAGAGAAACCACAACACTATACCGTAACTCTACGTCTAGAGCTACGCCGCTCCATCGTACACAGACTCCATGCGAGTATAATCCAGCTTTAGTGGGACAGGAAGCAGAAGTGGTCATGGATTAGCTGGAAGAGTGGTTATCTTCCTCTGGGAAGGTTCAAATCCCTAGCATGACTGAAGTGTGCGATTGTGTAATGCAGAAGCAGTGGCAGGTCGACAGGGAGGTGGGTGTCGTGGCGTTTTGAAAATACTGATGTGTTGGCTTTTTTGTGTGCAGCTTATGAGCTACTGTTTTACATTTAGAGGTTGTGTTTTGCTGTTTGAACTAATGATTGTTGGTGAGTCTCATCTTCAAACGGACAAAACAAGCTGTGAGCTCCTCCAGCTCAGTGTTTGCAGTGAATGTATCATTTAAATAACTACTGGGTTATTTTAATGGTACATATTCATTAATTCCAACAAATTTTCTCCTTACATGCTAATTTAGTGAATTGTTGTTTTGTAAAAAGATAAGTTTTAATGAATTTCCACCCAGAGACAAATCTGATAAAGATGGGAGGATTACCATGGAAACGTATCAGGTGTGTGTGACAGATGTCTTATTTAAAAAAAAAAAAAAAAAAGAAAACTTTAATGTGATTTGTCAAAGTCAAAGCTGGGTTTTCATTCACTAATGAAGAAAATGTGTTGTAAAGGTCCAAAAATAAAAAATCCCACATGTTTGCAGGGACTGGTTGTCATCAGATGGTGGCAGTGGAGGACACATCTTGTAATTCTAGAGAAAACTTTACTGACTTACACTGAGGAGAATAAAAACAAAACAACTGTGGTGGACATCCAGAAGAAGTGGAGAGAGCTCTTCTTCACTAATTTCTACATAAACTTCAGCTACAGAAGAAGAAATGATAATTGATATGATATGATTGATGATTATTCAAATGCAGACTGATTGATTTTCAAGAAATATGGATCATGTAATAAGAAAGCTGTAGCCTCACACTCTTTCCTTCCTTGTTTTCCTTTAAAGCATTTTTGTGACTCTTGTGTTGCTATAAACACAGCGCACTGAGGTTTCAAACAGTTTCTCACACACACTGTGAATGATGTAGTTAAACAGCTATTACACCACATATGACTCAGCATGACTCAGCAGACTCTGAGGTGGATGGAAGATGGTTTCCTGCTGCTCAGATATTGAAGGAAGTTGGTGAATTAGACAGAAGATGGTGAAGAGGTTGAAGAAGAAGGAAAGATGACATAATGAACAAAGATTTTACAGACGTTTTTATGATGTTTGTGTGTCTTTTCAGTTCAGTTCAGCTTTATTTGTAAAGCTGAATTGAATCAATTTAAACCAGTTCATTGTGATGTAATTAAAACAAATCTACATTAAATTATCCAAACTGGGAGCTGGTTCCATAAGAGAGGGGCTTGATAGCCGAAGGCTCTGCCTCCCGGTGTACTCTGAGAGACTCAGGGAACAAGTAAACCTGCAGTCTGAGAACAAAGTACTCTGTTCGGGAAAATCTGGATCTTTAAGATCCAATGGAGCCTGGTCACTAAGAGCTTTATACGAGGAGAAGAATTTTAAACTCTCATTAGAATCTTGTTGCAGCAGATTTGGGACAGAACAATAATAAGGAATAGCTGTAGTCAAGGGATGTCCAAGTCCGGTCCTTAAGATCTAATATCCTGCAGCTTTCAGATGTGTCCCTTCTCCAACATGGCTGAAAGAAATGGCTGAATTCCCTCATCTGCATGTTATTCAGCTCTGCAGAGGCTGGGTAAAGAGCCATTTATTTGATTCAGGCATGTTGCAGAAGGGAAACATCTAAAAGTCGCAGGACAGTAGATCTCGAGGACCAGACTTGGACACCACTGCTATGGTCCAATCTGGACGTAGCAAAAGTATGGACTTGTTTTTCCGCATCAGTCTGAGATAGGATGTCCTACATTTTAACAATATTTTGTAGGTTAAAGAAGGTGATCCTAGAAACTTTTTTATCTGCGAGCCAGAGGAGAAGTTTCCTCAGTATTATGCTAGAAGCCAAGTTAATGCCATCCAGAATAATTACATAGCTAGATAATAAGTCCAAAAACAACATCAGTCTTAAGTAAATTTAAACAGAGAAAATTCAGAATAATCCAAGTATTTATGTTTTTAAGACATCTTTGTAATCTGATGAACTGGGACTTGGACTAAATTATATCAGTTTGTCTGATAAAGTTACAAACTTCATCACATTCATTTTGACACAGAGGTCATCGCACTCAGTGCCATTTACAGACCCCTCTGGCTGCACCATCACTCATCTTTGAAATCCATCTACTCCTTTTTATTAGCCTGCAGCGGCGTGGAAGGACAGGAAGCCATCTGCTCTCTGATTGGCCAGTTTGCTTTATCATCATCCAATCAAGTAGAGGTGGAAAGAGGAGGCCAAAAAAATCCAAATCTGTCTCACACAGTTTTTTGCTTTGCATCCAGAAACAGATGTTTGTAAAAGCTCTTGAATTTTCCTTTGCAAATACAAATAATTTTTTACAGGGTGACAAAACTTGATTAAATTAACAATTAAATCAAATATAAAAAACTAAAATTAATTTGCAAACATCAGTTTACAGCTGACTTTATATTGCATAGCAACAAAGCTCTCCTTTGTGATAGTTTACTGCAACGTTGTAAATCCTGATTTCAATTTAAAAATGATGAATTCTGCAGCGCTATCTATCCATTCATTGATCGATCAGACATGATAGGTTAAGCACAATACATACAAATCTAATTACAGTATTATAATGCTGCGATACCTCGCTGAACATTTCAGTAACAGCTGCATCCTGAAAACATATGAAGTGGCTCTAAATATCTTTTCAGTCCCAGAAGAGTTTTAGAAGTTCAATCCAACCGTGTCCGGGTGTCTGATTCTGCAGACACCTGCTGTTCTCATTTGCTTCTCTTACCTGTAATTACACACTGTGCATGAGCGTGCATGTGTTTGTGTTGTTGATGTAATTATGGTGTTGGAGGTAGCGTGGTGATCTGATGTCAGACAACAGCCTGCAATTAACAGGGCTGTGATCAGGTTGCTGCCTGAGTGTGTGTTCCTGCTCCTTGATAATTATCAGCAGCATCATTATTTAGCTTGGCTGTAAAGAGGCAGAGAGCAACAGAAAAGATGAGGAGACAGATGCAGGAGGTGTGACGATGCTGAACGTGCAGCCAACCGCAGCGTCATGCACACTGCCGGCATGTGTCCCATTGTTTGACCGACTCTTTTGGGCTAATGTGGGTCCATATTTCCTCTCCAGACAACAGTTGTTTCTTTGTATTCTGACTCTCTTTCTCCACACTTCTTAGTTCCATGTCCTTGTCCTTTTATTCCTCATCTCTTCTTCTTTGATTCATTTTTCTCTTTTTGATCTTCAGCTTATTTAAATAAAAAAAGAAAAGTGGTCAAAATGTGTTTAACGTTATGAATGAACACGTTTCCTGTTGTACTAAACAAGTTAAACAATATTTACTGACAATCAGACGTTAGGGGGGACATAAAGGGGAGACTATTAGGCGGGATGGTGCAGGGAAGGCTGTGACTAAGGGGTGACGGGGTGGATGGAATGAGGTAAGGGGTGGGTGTGTGGATAGGGGGGAGGGTGGGAGGCATACAAGGGTGTATGAGGGTGGGTGAAGGGAGTGGAGGAAGGGGGGGAATGTGTGGTGGTGCCCTGATTCACGGGGTGCTTGGCTAGATCACTGGGGTGAGAGCTGTGCCATGCCAAGTGGTCATTGGAGGGAGGGCCTGGTTCTCGTTGGTGTTGGGTGGGCCCTCTACTTTAGGAGGGAGGGGGCAGTTTTTAGGTGCTTGGGGCCCATAATTACCATTGAGGACACCGTCATTCAAGGTTTATCTGCTGTGTACGGAATGAAATTAATCAAATAAATGATTTTGAGCTACGTGGTTATCTGAGAAGGCTAGCTAAGCAGTTATGTGCGGATTGATACAGAAATTTCAGCTCCTCCCAAACCAACTGTTTATTATTCTCAAACTCATTCTCAAACTAAATCTCTTTCTCATATTAATAATTATCATTTACATGAAGACAGTGGAAAGTAACAACTATCAGGATAAGTAAGAAGTACTTCTATTTCTGCCTGCCTTTGTCGTATGTGAATCGCAGTAACATGCCGATCGCTCACTGATCAGTCATCAATCAGTTCGAAGCGCTGTCATGTGTGGAGACATTTCAGCTTCAAAAAATGGAATAACTTTCAGTTTGATTTGTGGGCAGACCACAACCCCCTTAAACCCCCTTAGGAGGAGTACAAGGACAGCTGAGAGACAGATGTCACTCTGGAGTCCTTTGGTACTGCAGGCAAGTACTATTCAGGTACTATCAGATACTATCTAGTTACTATCAGGCAGTGTTATTTTCGTCAGCGATGACGATGACGAATTTATTTAATTGACAAACCTTTTTTTTTCATGACGATAACGAGACGGTGACAAGCTATAAATGATGAAAATATTCAAGGGCTGATTGTCCAACAATAAAAACGCACGACATTTCTGCCTGATGTGAGCGCAATCAGACGTGCAGCGCACACAGACAAGCAGTTTATTCATTCATAGATAAATCGTGGCGCCAGCATTGAGGAAGCGATATATGGACATATTTTAACTATAATCCATCATAATTTCACTGGCAGACTAGGTCATGTTGAGCATGTGTTCCTCATCCTTTGCTCATATTTTGTTTATTTTTTAAACTTATCGTGGGGTTTGGGAAAACTGCCCATAATTTATCACTTTTACAGGGTCATTTGAACACAGTACTGTATTATGCAACTATCAGTTGCATAATAATAGAGGGCATCAGGTGTTTAAGAGATTATGTCAGTTTCCACATTTCCTGGAGGCAACATGATAGCAGCGACGCCTTCAGCCTCCTGTGTTCAGTCATGATTTCACTCCCTTGTATTCTTTAGCCCCGCCCATCACGCCAGATCAGGGCCAAAAATTTCTCTAACCTGCAAAAATCAAAAATACAATATTGAAAATTCATTTTAAAAAGGTGTTTAAAAAATAAAAAATGTAATCCTGTTGTAAATAAATTAAATAAAAACATTTGATACACTTTGTTTTAACATTGAAAACATTTATTTGTTTTTCAAACTTAACAATGAAAAACTTGACTTTCATCTTCTAATTAAATTTTTTCTATTAATTTTTTTCAAATAAAGAAACATTTGGGCCCTTATTTACCTCCATATTCTCTGTAACAAACAGCTGACCTGTGCAAATGCATCTCACCTGGTGATAGCCTGGACCAGCTGCAGCCCCACTCTGTCGGGAATAATACGATAAAATATTACCATTATATTTTACTGATTGGACAGTAAACAATATGGACCTTCCTCACATCAGCTTCTCCATAAACATCCCTATCTGATAAAACTCTGGGATTCCTGGAATTCTTTTTCCTCTATGTCCCAGATTCCCGCATCTCTTCCACCATCAGTGAGAGCTGTTAGAGAAGTCTGTTAAGCTGAAAACGAATCATTTCATATTAACAAATCATCCACTTTCTTTTCAGTAATTCCTAAATATGAGAGAGGCTGCAAACCTTACCTGGTTTCCTGCATTCGTCAGTCTGTTTCCACCATGAGATGCTCTCATATTCTCAGTGCTGACTTTTTATTAGATCCTTTGCCTTTAAATATCATAAAACCACACGTGTTTATAAATTTCATCATAATTACTTTCCATCCTCGACCGAATCTTCGCATTTAAAACCAGAAAACTATCAAAAAACTCCCCACACACTGCTTGTTCTTAATTTATTTCATTAGTTTGGTTCTTTACAGGAAGCTCCAACTACAATGTTTAAACTGAAAAGACATACTGAGTTTTTTCCTCAGATTTCTCCTTCTGGACCTGTTTATGGACCACGTGTCAGACGTGAGGAGAGGTCCAACAAGACTGAAGCAGTAAGTTTGGTGGATTGTTTTTATGTTACAGTTAAATGTTCTAAATTATTCTGGTTTTCTTCTGTACGTTCCTCTAAATTCCATCTTTTTCTCTGTAATTCTCTTTAAAGTCAGAACTTTAACTAAAAAACAAACAAAAACAAACTGTCTTCCATATATATATATATATATATATATATATATGAACACACTCACATTCCCAGAAATACACATGAGACCAATTATCCCATTAGCTTCTGGAGTTGTCCACCCCCACCCCCCCTGACAGGAAGATGCAGTAAACGGTCAGTCGGCCTCATTATCCTCCAATGACGCAAAGTTTCTGTTCCTTGCACCCTGGTTTACATGCTGCTGTGTCTCTGTGAGGTCTTTGTGTTCCTCACTTCAAACTGCTGCGTGATGAACATTCAACAACACAGTATATGACGTGATAAGACGGCGGAAATGTAAAGACATACGCTTCATCTTCAATATTAACGTCATCTAGAAAAAAAAAAGTAATTATTTATATCCACAGTGTGAACATTATTCAGCAGGCAGTGTTAGATCTGGGTTATAGATGGAGAATGTGCACCGACCTCATGAACCCACTGGATTGGTGCCGTGATAAAAACACCCCTTAGAACAGAGGACGTTTCCAGGGTGACCGTGGGTTGCATATAAAGGACAGTTTGGTCTTTCAGAAGTTCACAGATGATGAAGGGGATGATGAGTGAACAGGTGAGGTGGTACACCTGAGAGTTCATGTGGCTGCAGATGCTCTGGACTCTGAACTTCCCTCCACCAGATTGTGATGTTTGTTGTTCTCTGGTTTACTCAGAGCAGATCTGCTGACACATCCAGTAGTTTTATTTTGTATATTTCAATGTTTTTGTAATAAATAAATATGCTGTTTGCTGTGGCCGAGCTGAAGATTTCTAACAGAAAAATGTGTGTGAACGGAAAACACCAGGTGTCTGTGTATGATGCAACGATCCACCTTCTCTAATCTCCCCCCACATGTATGAGTTCATCTGGAGAGAGCAGTGTGTGTGTGTGTGTGTGTGAGTGTTTAGGAGGGAGGTGTTTTACTGGAAGAATCTGTCTTTACTGCTGAGTCATCACAACCGAAGCAATGGAATCTGCTGTAGACACACACCCACACACACACACACAAACCCAGGCTGGATTTCCATGTTTCTGCTGCATTGATGATGTCATGGGTGAGCAAACATTTACCAGTCCTGATGAACTGTGTGTGTCTAACAGATGGTGATGATAAAGCATCATGTCAACAGCTGCTGCTGGTGAGGGACCAGTAAGACCTCCACTGTTCCAGCGATGGGAAGCACACACACTTTTCAGTTTAGTCACAAACACTCACCAAACTGTTTGAACCTCGATTTCCAGGAGAGTCCCCAAATAATTCCAGGATGATGGTAAATTCTCCGGGGACGAGCGAGGGACCGGTTCAGAGACCTGACTGAACAAAGCTGGGGGGCAACAGTGATGATGTGGTTGGTTGTCTTTGTTTTTGCTTTTATAAGATAAACTAAAATATATATTAATTCATCCAATTATGAAGAAACAAAGGAAAATATAAATACAGGTTTTTGTATTTTGTGTCTTCCGGTAAATGATTCTTTCTACATCTCTTTTCTGCTTTATAAAAAGTGACAATAAACAGTTATATGATTATGATCATGTATAAACTGTTTAATTGTGATTATACACTAACTCTTTTGTTGCGATGACATATAAAATATTTGATTAAAATCACATATAAACAGATCATGTATCAGTGATCACATATAAACATATTGTGATCTCGCTGAATTATGATTACAACCTGATTTCAATCAAGTATAAAAAGCAATTGTAATCATGTACAATTGGTTTGATGAGCATAACGTAAAAACTAATTAATTATGATCACATACAGTATAAACCGTATGATTTTGTATAAACTCTTCGACTGCGATCATGGTTAATTCATCTGAATTATAAATACATACATATGATGCACAATCTAGAATCTAGTCCTCCGAGCCAGAAATCTAGCGTGATTAAACGTGAATAAACAAAAATTAAGAAGAAGAAACATCGCAATAACTTGAAAACACAACACCCAGCATGGAAGAGGACATACAGGACGAGGGAAGGATGGTGGACTCGGGACTACTGTTAACAGAAAAATCCAGAACTGAAAAAAATAACAGACTGGAGACGGTGTGAACTTGGACTTTATTTACGTCCTTGCTCCCCAGTCAGACACACACACGAAGATTTTGGTCGTAAATATTGAACATGTTTAGTATTTGCGATTGTGGGCCACGACACGTGTTGGAATCGATTGTCTGGACGAATTTGCTCTTTACACACCTCAGACTGCAGGACAATCTTATAAGGCTTAAGATAATTGGGCGTTTGCCGTTCTTGGTCGGGAAGGGCAAAATCGGGACAAAAACAGCCCGATAATCTTTATGTGTACCTATATTTCGAATGGAAACATTTGCTAGTTTTCATGCTGACTTTGGGATGCAAACATGGTGTCAGGGTGCATCTGAACAGTCCAGATCTATCTTGACAATGTGAGAACTCCCTTAAAAACTTTAAAGGTAACATCTGAACAACTAAATAAAACACAAAACAAGAAATATTTTGTGATTAGTGACACGGAAAATTAATAAAAATAAACAGTGGCATGTCTAAATGGGAGTAGGTAGAAGTCTAGAATTTATCTAGAGCTGCCCACTTGTGCCATACCCAAAAAAAAAAAGAAAAAAGAAAAAAAAGCCATACAAAGTAGCCCTGCATTCATAATGATCCCATGAAATGTCAAGTTTTAACAATGCCTGTTACTGTCCTTATGAAAATCAAACAGACAACATGTGCCTGCAGATAGCAGAAACAGTTATATAAGAAAGTAACAGATAAAAACACACCAGGCGCTTTCATTGTTCACTATGGCTGATTAAAACACAAGGAGACATTATAGGAGGAAGAGAGGAAAGAAAGAGAAAGCGAAAGAGCAAGAAAGACGAGAGTCAAGATATGACTGTCTTTTACCAGCTGGAGAGATCTCACAGTACAGGTAGGATGCAGGATGGATAGTGAATTAACCACTGATAGAGGGGGGTGGGCGTCACTGGGAAATTCTGCAAACATTCTGTAGTGCGTCTTGAAATGAGTATGATCCAAGAAGGGATAAACACACATAATGAAATTTACACATGGTTATTCTATAGTGATTAAAAGGTGCATTTGTTAGGTGTATTACCATACTTTGATCTATCAAAGTTAATCTCAGTAAAGATCAGTGTAGTTGGCTAAAAGATTATGTGTATGTCTGTGGGAGAGGACGGTAGGGGGTAAAAACAGGGTGACTAACTTTTTTCCCCTCAACCCGACTGAAAAATGATCTCTGCTGCAGCCTCCCCTCCTCCATTACTTTTTCCCTGTCTCAGTCAGTATTTGTTGCCATGACCCTTCACCACTGATTTTCTACTGCTAAGTCAAGCCAGCTTTATTTATAAAGCACTTAAAAAACAGTAGGTATTGACCAAAAATAATATAATATAATATAATATAATATAATATAATCAGGCCTACTGCCAAGTAGGTTCACAAGGGCAAGGAATTTGTTTTGGTGCATGGGTGCCAACAAGACCAGAAATATACACATATATATATATATATATATATATATATATATATATATATATATATATATATATAAAGCTTTGCATCATCTGCTTTGCATCATCTGTTGGGGCAGCAGCATCAGAACCAGTGACTTGGACTGTACAAACTGATCAAGAAGTCTGATTCTGTACTGGGGTTAATCTGGTTCTGATTCTGTGCTGAGGGTAACTCTGGAGCCGCTGGAGCTAATTGCTTAGATGCTGCACAAGTTGCTGAAGATAATAGACGATTCTTCACATCCTCTTACCCAGTGGATCCCAACCTGGGGGACAAGGCTTAGAAAAAAATTAAAGTTTTTGCACTTCTAACAAAACATGCCCAAATTTGTGAAGGTATTTATGGACAAACGATAATGACGCAACAACAGGTTGCAAGAGCCAAAAGAAACAATACAATATGACCAGTACAATGGTGACTAATGAAGAGCGACCACAGTGTGTCATGTGGCTCAAAACAGTATCTAACAGATGCAAAAAAAAACTTTCTACTCAACTGTTGTAAGCTAAACATAGGGCTGCATGGCAGTGTAGTGGTTAGCACCGCGGCCTCACAGCAAGAGGGTTACCAGTTTGTGGAAAGGGTTTGGGTCATATGGTAGTGCAGTCGGATAGGGGGCCTTGACATTATTGTTGTCAGTGTAAAGGGGTCCTACAGAAAATGGTTCGAAACCACAAGACAATGAGGAAACAACAGTGTGTTCATTCAGAGGCTTCTTCAAGTCCACTCCAACACACAAAGCACAGGTCATTCCTGCCAGTCTACACAGCCATTTATAACAGGAACTTAGTGGAATACCTTCTGAAAATGTATGACCTTAAATGACATTATAATTTCCACCTGAGATTACTGAATATTTTTATTTCAAGATATTCTGGAAACTGAACAGACTTCAGCCATTTTTGTGTTGTTTTTTCTCTCTCTCTCTCTCTCTCTCGCTCTCTCTCTTGTTGATTAAATCAAAGGTCAATTCAACAGTTGTATTTTGCAGCTGGTTAGAACACACACAGTGAGCCACCACCCCCGCCCCCTATCGGAGATGATGGTTTGATGTCGTGGGAGCTCTGTGGGGTGTCCTGTAAGATGCAAGAACGGAAAAATGGAGGAGTAAAGAACTTGAAAGAGACGCGGACTAAGGACAGCTGTTCCTGAGACAAACTGTAATCCACCTACGCTTACTTTCATTGACTCTCCTCTATTCACGTTTGCTTTTATAGGCAAAGATAAAGCAGCCAAAACATAAAATCCCTCCATCAATCATCCCATCCCATCTGTGAACGTTCATGCAGCTAATAGAAGTAATTTGATGCTGGGTGACAGAGGGGGTATTGTACTAAAACCAAGACAAAGTAAGTAGTAAGTAAGTAAAGTTTATTTATAAAGTGCTTTTTATAGGTAAAAATCACAAAGTGCTTGACATAAAATGAGTGCAAAAAAAAACCAACATAATACTTTCATTAACAAATAAGAAAGAAAAACCCTCAACCAAAAGCTTTTCTGAATAAAATAGCCTTCAAAGGTGAGAAATTATTCATGCAACTCCAAGTATTTGGTTTCTTTACCGTGATGATGCCTGTGTTAGTGTCTGATCCCGAGGTGACCGAGGAAGTTGCAGCTGGAAGACTTGTTTTGTCTGGTGGAGGTCAGAGGTCAACTCTTCAGCAGCCTCCTGCTGAGTTCTCCCAGGACATTCAGCTGGACGTCTTCTGCTTCTAGCTTCTGTCCTGAAGGTTTTAGAAGACAACTATTTTCTTTTTGAAGCGTAGGATTGTGTGTTGTCAGCAGAGAGCTGTCTGTGTGGAGACTGATGGTTTCCTTACAGGCTAACAGAAGGGTAAAGAAATGTGAATTTTGATGGAACTTTTAGACTCTTCTGCTTCAGTTTTGTGGACTGGATCTTTATGGTTGTTGAAGCCACACAGTGATTGTTTTTAATGCAGCGAGCTTCTACCAGATGTTCTGCTGTTAATATCTTTACCTATCCGATGTAGAAATGTTCTGAAAAAGACTATCCAAAATACAGAGTTAGAAAAACTAGCTTCAGAGATCATATTGCTCCAGTTTTAACTTCTCTTTATCTGCTCCCTGTTAAATCCAGGATAGAATTTAAAATTCTTTTTCTCACATATAAAACTTTTTGTGACCAAAATCCATTGGATCTTAAAGATCTCATAGTTCCAGATTTTACAAGCAGAGCTTATCTCTCAGGGCACAGTCACAGTGGTCATGTTTACATGAGGGTTTTAATTCCTCTTTAATTCAGAATAAAAATTTAAATCTTTTTAAAATGACATTGTAAACACCAAATTCTGAATGAAAATGGCCATTCTGAATTAAACTTCA
Source organism: Melanotaenia boesemani (assembly GCF_017639745.1). Lineage (NCBI taxonomy): Eukaryota > Metazoa > Chordata > Actinopteri > Atheriniformes > Melanotaeniidae > Melanotaenia > Melanotaenia boesemani. The sequence goes on along the minus strand of NC_055705.1, from coordinate 7,452,734 downwards.
ATCCGAAATTAGTGCTGGTTTATTCTGATTTTAAATCCCAATTGAATAATTCATCCATCAAGCACACGTTAATTCTGCTTTAAATGAATTCTGATCGTTCTGAGCATGCTCGTTTCCTTATCCTGTCCCCATGACGACACGATACTCTGCCTCCCTTCTCCTCAGCTGACCAAAGTGAAGCAGTATGATGGTGTCGAGCTGCTGCTTCAAAACTAGAATCACAATCAGAGTCATATTTTATTCCCAGTGGAAAATGAACAACATATCAGCTGCTGAAGCTTAGACATTTTAACATTAAATGGAAAATATGAGCTCATTTTGAATCAGATGGCAGCAACGCATCTAAAATTAAAACAGGAGGAACAAAGAGTTGAAAAGTAATTAAAAACTTTAAATAAACAACTAAAGGAGAATTTGAAAACTAATCAGATGAACTGGCAACAGGTCAGTAACATGGCTGGGTATAAAAGGAGCATTTCAGAGAGGTAGAGTCTCTCAGATGGAAAGATAGTCAGAGGTTCACCAATCTGAGATGTCATGTCTTCGGACATGTCCTACAAACTCCACATAAGTTCCCTCCAGAATATAAAAATAAGATATTTTAAGTATGTGCATTAATTGTATATTAAATTGGATTTTACTGAGTGTGTTTGTGGCTTACTGGAAGAGTCCCGGACCGCCTCCGGGCACTCCCTTCATGCTTTAGATGCAGCAGTCTGTCTCTGAAGGAGCTCAAGAAAGCAAACTTTGTTTTCTCAAGATAACGAGATAACTTATTCCGTTATCACAATGAAACTGTCCTCATTATCTTGAGATAACAAGAAAATTAAGTTATCTCGAAATAAAGATTAAAAAAAGAATAATAGCTGATAACAGCTGCTCCCGGCTTTCGTACTAATTTATACACAGTGGGGGGGAGGGGGTCCTGACACAGCGAGGGAAATGTAGTCCTCAGCACTAGTGAATTCAGTGTGTGTGGTGCACCTAGAAGTGGTTCTGACCGAAGCTGTGATGTGGAACACAGGGAAAGTTATGTGGACACTAAAACATCTTTAGAAATGATCCTTTGTGTTGTTGTGATCTCAAACGCTGCATTACATCCTCACAGATCCCTGCTACTGTATAAAGCCTTCCTGTTGGGGAGGAGGCTGTGGGTCGTGGTCCTTGTACCTGGTGGGAGGAGGCCATGGGGGAGACTGTTTGCTTCCCACCTTGGCAAAATGATGGTGTCATTCAATAGTTTAGGCCCCAACCATGATGATAAATTCACCTGTTAGTAGCCACATAGACCAGCCCTGTTCTCTGTGGCAGAAGGAATTATAAATTCCTCTGATTCAGTGTGAGCCGTTTCAAACCAGGAAACTCTGCTACTTTAGGTGAGCTGAGCTCTCAATGAGATGAATGCCGCTTTAGCAAAACAATAAACAACAGTAGAGGAGTTTATTTCTAAAGACAGGCTTGTCTTATTGTTCAGGGTGAGACGTCCTCGAGTAGCGTTATTACTTGTTTGGCTTCATGGTGTCAGATGTTGATATTTTGAGACGTATAACACACTGTGTTCTCTCATCCTAACCCACCATAGTTCATTAACACTACTTGACCATTACCTGGACGAGCCTAAGGCAAGATATGCCTCATCATATTTTCTTGTCCTTTCTTTGGTAGTTCAACTCTGTGTTGCTGATTCATCACTGTTTGCCCATGGTACTTTCACAAATTTTCCATGTTTTGCAAGCAGTGCACTCAGGGGTCCACCCCCCAGTTTGGAAACCACTGGTTTACTTCAAGTTAAAAACTTTTATGTCTCTAGATGCAAGTTTCTGATAGTGCTGCTCAGAAAGAGGTTAGTATGTTCTAAAGGTTGTTATGTTATTAAACTGTTACTGGAGAATGTAATTTCTACTATTTTATCTTAGTTTAAATTCAATTCACTTTTATTCAATTATATTATATTATTTTATATTATATTGTATTATTATTGCCCTCATAGTATTGTTTTATCTGCTTAGAATGTGGACACATCCACACACATACAGTATATACACACTAACCACAAGCACACATGTGGGTGTTCAGTCACCACAACCTCCATTTCATTCGTTTAACCACAGCTACATCATTGGTAAAAACTGATGGTGAGGAGGTAAACACACACACACACACACACACACACAGTCCAAAGCCACAATGGCAGATTAATAGAAACCGAACTGGAGTCTTGTGTTATCAATAGAAAAGCAATCTGTCTTTGGTGACACTAAACGTTGTGGAGAGTCAGAAAGTCATCGACGAGGGAATTTGGAGAACCACAAACCAAAAGCAGAAAGAGAGAAAGAGTCATAAAGAGCAGTGAGTCATTAAAGCTGAAACAGAAAAGAGCTGCGATCGAGTCCAGAAACACAGGACACGAACATCTACAGAAAACAGTCAGTTTGGTGGATTAGTTTACAGTTAACTGGAAAATGGGCTTTTCTGCTGGGATACAAACACACAGCAGCAGCTTCTTCACCTCCACGGCTCCAGAAAACCTCAAAGAGCTTTTTATTTCTACAAATCCTCTAAAATCTGTGAAAGCATGAAAACTTTACAGGCATGTTCTGATTCTTGTTGATTGAAGGGCTTTTGGGTTTCAGGTTCATGTGATTCACGTATGAATTCAAATTCAGGAAGATCTCACACGAGACAGATTTAGTCCGAGAAATGAGTTTAAGTTTGTTCATTCATCCAATTCAGATGATGGTAAATGACTCGACAGAAACTTAAAGAAAGTGAAGAGCTTGTGGCTCTGCTCTGTGGTGTCATCACTTCCCTTTCCTCCAATCAACAGCACATAACCTGAATGTGCGGTTATGGAGAAAATCTAGCAGAAACTGTTCTGCTTGAGCGGCTTGTTGTGTGTTTCATCTGATCTTGCAATGACTGTAGAGATTATCTGAGCTTCGTCTTGTCTGAACCGGAGGACGGTTTGCTGTAAGTTTGGTGTATTTTGAGTGGAAGAAGCATCAAATGATACACAAAAAGCTTGATCCTGTTTTCGCCATCACTTCAAATTGATCATTTTTTACACTTTAACCTACTTTATCAACATTTTGGGCCCAAATAATAACAAAATATAAACTAATAAAAATGGGGGAAAAAACTAACAATGACTCAACATCAAATCCAAACTTTTAGAATTTGTAAATAGACCATTTTCCGTGACTAAATGACAAAAAAAATGACAAATATTTCAAAAGAGATGCAACACCTGCCCACTCTATTGGACTTTTATTCTCTAACACTGTACATATTTATGTCCAACCATGAAAAACCAGAATCAAAGCTTATGAGGGAGATTCTGAGTTATTTACAGATTATGAAAGTCTGTTTTTGAAGCTTTTAACGCACATGTCTAACGCCTGGCTGTGTTCAACATGACACTCAGAAGCTGAGCTGTATTTCTGAAGCTGATACCAAATCATCTATTTTGTTAAGGAAAGATTAATCCCAGCAGGAAATCGTGTTGTTGGGATTATAACGATCAATTAATATTCAGCCAATCCTGGTAATTTTGCATATCCTATAATACAATGTTGGCAAATCACAGCACTCCTTGACGTTACCTGATATACACGTCATCCAATTTAAATCCGTGTTTTTAATTTTCAACATGCAGATGTGTGAGACAAGCTTGATAAAATCGTAACAGTAGATGGCAGCAATACGTCACAGATGCATCTAACTTGCTCAACCCAGAGAAGAAGAAGAAGAGCAACGTAAAGCATTGCTGTGTGAAATCACACGGCACATCCCAGCAGTTCTTGCATGAAATGGAGGTAAATAGTTTTGTACCGAGTGTAACATGGTGGTGGACGACGAACAAAAGTTGTTATCATACTAACCTTTTTTACCCAAGAAAAACACCACCTGAGAAATGTCTAAAATGAAACAAATCACGGGGATGGAGTTTGCCATGTTGTGCCCTTTTCATTTACAGACAATGATTTCTGGAAGACTTTTTCAATCCATGCAGTGGTTTCCAGTAGAGAATCATGTCTGGTGTTAATGTAATGCTGTCTGAGGGCCCCAAGCATCCAGTTTTCACCACTGACCTTGTTCCCTGCTCACAGAGATTCCTCCTGATTTATTGAATCTTTCGATATTGAACGCTGTAGATGGTATGATCGTCAAAGTCTTCACAATTTTACATTGAGGAAATTCCAAAATTTTTCCACAATTTTTACTCAGTTTGTCTCAGATGGTGAAACTCTGTCCATCTTTCTATTTGAGAGACTCTGCCTCTCTGAGATGCTCTTTTTATACCAGATCATGTTACTGAGCTGTTGCCAATTAACCCGTTAAGTTATTAAATACTCCTCAGGTTGTTTCTGATTTGTACCATTACTTTTCCAGCCTTTCGTTTCCCCTGTTTTTACAGACAAGTTGCAGCCATCAGATTGAAATTGAGCTCATATTTTCCATGAAATGGTAAAATGTCTTAGATTCAACATCTGATATGTTGGTTATGTTCTGTTAGGAACAAAATAGGGACGAAGACATATGTACATACGTAAATCATTGCATTCTGGTTTTATGTACTATTTTAAGCAGTGTTTAATTTTTGGGTGGATCGAGGTTGTAATTAATATCAAAATAAATATAACAAATTAAATAAAAAAAATAAAGATGCTTTTACAACAGAAAGTAGTCAAAAAACAGATATAACCACTTTTCACAAAAGCTGCTGCAAAATTAGAAACGTTTTAGCTTGAAAGAAGGATGAAAAATGTAGTGAAATCCTGGACGAAACATGGATCTAAAATTAAAAATAACCTTTGACCAAAATACTTTCCATTCCCATCTCTTCGGTTGTATTTTTTTGTTGCAGCAAACTTCTTTTTTCTTTAAATTTAGTTTTACTTTTTCCTCCTTTCCCGGCTTTTCCCTCACCTCTCCATCCCCCTTCCTTTCCCACCTCATATATCTCAGATGTTCTGTTGAAAACTGCAGCCACTTGTTTCTGGATGTTTCCATCATGTTGAAGGTGGATTTTAATTGTTCTCTTCCTTCAGCTCGTATATCAGAGATGCTTTTGTTGTTTTTTGGGGGTTTTTTTGTGGGGTTTTTTTTTTTTCTTAAATTTATACCTGTCATCACATCAGAGGCTGTCGCCTGGTGGACCATGTCGGCCTCTCGGCCACATCGCTCATGTCTGTTTGGAGCTGATTCTGGTTATCTTGAAACTACACCTGCTGTGTGTGTGAGGCAGTGTGTTATCAGAAGACAGCAAAGCTGAACAGAGGAAACTCTACAGGTCTGCTTCAGGCTGATTTTAAAGGAGGCGATGCTGCTGTCAGTCTGTATCCACGTCCAGACACTTCAACGTTCCTACATAGGAATGTTATCACACTTTATATATAGAGCTTTAAATTAAAACCTGACACAGTTAATAGGTCAAGTCCATGTTTTTCCTGTTTTTTTCCCGGTTAGCGTGCTGTGTTTACAGTGTTCAGATCCAGATGACTCAGAGCTGCAGCGTCTGATTTTTCTCATCAGCTGTTTAGGTTGAAAACAGCTTCAGAAAGTCACTACAAGTCTGGTTTTGTCCACTAACTGTGACAAAAAAACAAGAGAAAACTTAGAAATTTTTTCATTAAATCCTGAATCATATCAGGTTTCCAGTGTGCACTGACTTTAATTAATGGAAAAGATTCCAGATATTCCAATAATTCCTGATGGATCAGAGACTACGTGTGATCCTGCAGTCTTTCCTGTTTCCATCATCAATAGTAAAACAAACAGCATCCATACGGCGGGTTTGTCAGTCTCACTGCAGCATCATCTAATAAATGATAATAAAAACTTTATTTATATGTAAGAAACTCAGCTTTCTTAGATCTCAGAGATTGAATCAGAATCAGTAGATTTTTTTTTTTTCTGTGATGAACTTTGACTTCATGTTGCTTCTGTAGCTTCTCGCATTTCTTGGCTTTAATAATGGAGCTGATTACAGTTAAACCTACAAACATCTTTACCTGTCACAGCTCCAACAGGCTGTTTAATGTTTCCACGATGACGTGTTGCTAGGTCACCCATGTGAAAGAGATCATGAACTTATCAAGTTTTATCTTATTAAATAAATGTTAAATAATAAGAAACTATTTTGTTAGTTAACTCCTTACATTTTTTAACAAAATACTTTGTTACATCAACTGCAAACAGACAGGAAGTTCATCACAGTGAATTTGCTGTTGAACTAAAGTTGTCACAGTTCTCGTGTGTGTGTGTGTGTGTGTGTGTGTGTGTGTGTGTGTGTGTGTGTGTGTGTGTGTGTGTGTGTGTGTCTGTGTGTGTGTGTGTGATTTGACAGTGACAGAATGAGGAAATGAGGAGGATGTGTGTGAGAAAGTGACCGTTAAAAAGACTTTGTGACAACACATGAACGTAGTGATACTGCATCACTGTTTAACAGGCAGATGTAAAACAAAATGCCAAAAGAAACTAAAAATAAATGAATAAATAAATAAATATATGCAGTGGTGAAAAAAATAGAATTAGGAGCAGTCATTTAAAAAAATGCTGTACTCATGTAAACTTAAGAACATATAGATGTAAAAACACAGCAAAACAAACAAAAAAGCATCTGTAATAAAACAAACATGCAAAAAAAAACATGCAGATGTAAGAAAAAGAAATGTATGAAGTCCTGGTCTATCACGAGGTCACGAGGTCACGTAAAACCTGAGAGATAAAAACTTCCCAGTAAAACCTGAAGAAACAACAACACACACTGAGCATAGTTCAACCAAAAACTCGGCTTATTATATGATTTCTGAGTGTTAAACCTAGTTTTAGAGTCAGAATCAGTTTTACTCAAACGTTTGGGACATGAATGAAAAGAAAAAAAAATTATTTTCAAATCTCCTGTTGTTCACACAGAACATATCAGTTAATGAAAAAATATGTTTTATTGTACTTCGGATGGTGTAAAATAGTACCTGTACTGTAGAATAGGAAGTCCTGATGTAAAACTAAAGTTTCTCTAACAAGGTGAAAGGTAAATGTCAAACTAATGATCTTTTTCTCCATGTTTAAAAACAAACATGGAGAAAAAAGTGTTGAATTCTGCTCACTTGAAGTGATGAAGTGATGATCTGTGATGATGAGTTTCTTTTAGTTTTGTCTGATTAGTTTCGGAGGCAGAACGAGGACCCCACAACTGGGTGAAAACTTTCTGGATCTCTCAGGGGATAAAAACAAGAATGTGTGTGTGTTGGGTCATTTGTCCAGCTGTGATCTCTGGCTCTCATTTTAAAGCATGGGAATATCAGCCAAAGGCTTTCTATGGATTCCTCTTCAAACACACACACACACACATGGACTGTTTCCCATGTGGCAGTCTGGATGAAGATCACACAGTTGAACTGTTTGATCTGTGAACCTCCCGCTGTAAAAAGTGATGCTCCAGCCTCTGTTGGTGGCTCCCTCCCAGTTTTCCCTTTAGTGGGAACATAGGGCCACATTCACCAAACGTTCTTACGAACAAATCTGAAGTCCTACTTGGAAACTTTTTTATGTAGTTTGTGGCATTAACGAAAATCTTATCCTGATATTCGAACACTCTGGAGCATTCCTACAAATATTTGAGCGTTGTTGTTAGTTTTGGTCAGATTTTTAAAATATCTTTAAGTAATTTACAAAACATTTAATTATTCTAAAACATAAAATGCAGGAAAGTATTGTAGATTATGTCCTAACATTATAATTTCCCTCAGAGAAAAATGAAACTATTTTTCATTCATTTTATTGATTCAAGAACAAGTCGCAGAAAAAAAGGGATTTTATTTTATTTCTGGTCTTCCTGAAACCATCGGTTTATAAATGTTTATAATGTTTTATTAGGAGATCAAAGTTAAGCCCTGACCCACATCTGACGACTCTTCAGACTTACCTGGAGGATTTATTTTAATCAGATTACTTGCTCCATTGGTGCACTGCATCTTAAAAGGATGCTGGATGTGTTTGGACCCAGCAGGAGATTTTATAAACCGTAGAAGATCCAGTGTGTAAAAAAAGATGAAGATTTATTCTTTAATGTGCCACTTTTCCCTTTATACACGACACCACGCAAATGAGTAAATAATTACCTGTTTGTACATAAAGCTGCTTTCGTATGATCTGGACCTCACTGTGTGATTATTTATAACCAATTTATTAATTTATGTTTATTTTTTCCTGTTTGTTTATTATCTGTTTGTGTCTGTTTGACCGCAACCTGCTAGACTTGACCTTTTATGGGCATTTTCAGGTATTTACCTGCAAGGTAGGCCAAGCTGGTCCATCCTTTCACTTATAAAGAGACTGGTGTTCACCAAATAAAGAGGATTGATATGAACAATTTTACCAACACGTTCATGAATCTGACAGGTGATTTTTTTCAAATAGAAACTTATTTAAATACATGATTTGTAAGAAGAAATTGGTGAATGAGGCCCGATGTTTGCTATATTCATTTTGTAACATGCATTTTATTCTGTGGTGTCTCTCATTAGATTCTGCCGCCATTCATTATAAATCCAAGCATTTAAAAAGAAAGAAAGAAAGAAATCACACCTCTGAGACATCAGCTGGGAAGCAAGTGACAGAAAAATATTACATGATGTTGGTCTTAGCTGGATTAAAGAAATGAAAGGAGTTTCCTGGATGTGTTCAGTAAAATTAAACAGAACCATTCAGACAGACTCAGGTTGTCTTAGAAGCTGAGTGTCTCCGGAAGATGCTTTCTACTGATGTGATGGCATTAACGTGGCTTCCAGTACGACACTGAGGAACCTTGGAGTTATTTTGGACCAGGATCTGTCCTTTGACTCGCTGGTAAAAACAGGATTTTAGGACCACCTTCTTTCACCTATGTAATGTAGTGAAAATGAGGAGCATCCTGTCTGAGAGTGACGCAGAAAAACTGGTGCATGGATTTGTACCTCCAGATTGGACTATTGTAATTCCTGATTATTGTTCTGTCCCAGAAATGTTCTGTAAGCCTTCATCTGATCCAAAACACTGCAGTGAGGGTTCTGAATAGACTGAATATTAGAGATCTAATTCCTCCAGTTTTATCTTCCCTTCATCAGCTCGCTGTTAAATCTAGAAAAGTTTAAAATTCTTCTCCTCACATAAAAAGCTTTTAGTGACCGAGTCTCGTTGGAGTTTTAGGATCTCAATAAATAAATCTTTAGGATAAATCTTATAGTAGGTCTGGCCTGGTTACCCTGATCCATCCCTTTAGTCCTGCTGATATAGGCCAAGGCTGCTCCCACGATGCACTGGGCTCCTGTCTGCTCTCTTAACTCTCTATTTAGAAATATCTGACATATTTCATTCATCTTTCTCTTCTTCTTTCTCAACAGGAATCCCTGGATTAGTTATGGTTGACCCATCTTTCCTGTCCTCTCCACCTTAAACTGGTTCCTGTTTCTGGTTCTGCTGCAGACAAGTTTGTCTCTACTGTCATTACATTTTATGGGCTGCTTTATATTAACACAGTTATTATAAACTGGATTAATGTGGATTTGTTTTAACTGGGTCTCAGTCTAATGACTTGAATTGATTATGTCTGAGGTGTCTTTGTTGTGAGTTGCTGCTATACAAATACAGCTGAACTGAACTGAATTTATTCTTTGAGTGGGAGTGATAACTTTTTACAGCATCTCCTTCCTCCTATCCCCCTCCATCAGCTGTAGCAGGAAGAAGGGGCTCCTGTAAAGATCCCTTCATTTCCTCTCCTCTTATTCATCTATCTTCTCCCTCTCTGTGCTCTTCCTTTTCCCTCAAAGCTTAATCGTGCCAGAGTTTTAATATCAGAACCCATTTTGGAGTTCTGGACAGCTTCTGTAAGATTTGACGGTTCCACGTACATTTTTTCCCCGGATTAGTTTGAGGATTTCATCTTTACTCCTGATTCCTGATGTGGGACACTGAGATACTTCTGAAGCATTTCTCTGCCTCATCTGCAAGCACCTCAGTAACCTACTAAATGAAGACAGATGAAAGGCTTCATACATGTCTTTAGTGCTTCTTTAATAAGAACTTAATATGTGAAAATAATTTAGTTTTGGAAGTTATAATCAGAAAAATACAGTTAAATAGTTTTAACATTAAACATCAACAACAGCTGTTAAAACTAGAGCCTTACCATCAAACATGATTTCTGACAGATCTGAGGAGGTTAACTTACTGTGTGTTGTGTTATTTTCCATGTGTGTGTTTGAGGGGAACCACCACAAGGCCACAGACCCATATTTATGATAAAACTGAACCACACCACACTGTGGAGCCACTTCACCTTCATCATCGATGCCCTTTCAGCCAATGAACCATCACCACCTCCTTCCTCTATTTTGTTTACAGTCACACTTCTTTCTTTCATGTCTACCTTTTAGAAACAGGTAATACAAATCTGTCTTTTTTTTTACCATTTTAAGTTGTTTTTAATTTCGCTGCACTTTTTCACTGACTTTCAGCTCCCCCCAAGTCATAAAAAAACCTCAAACAGCAAACAGCCATCTGACGATCGATAACCTTCAGGAGCATTCCAGTGTTCCCAACCTTCGTTTTTCCAAACCACATCGGTTCCTTCTCAGCCTTAATGGAGAGATGGTGGGTACATTTCTGTAAAGTCTGGTGTGACAGACGTCCTATTAGAAGCAAGGCGAGGTCCCTTTAGTCCTGTGGTTAACGAAGAAGTTGTGCAAAGAGTCGCCTCACCCCTTTATCTCTCCTCCTCACCCTTTTTTTATCCATCCTTCCCCATTTGTCCCCACATTGTGGTTAACAGCTAAATGCAAAGTGTTGTCTTTATGTGTGTGTGAGTGTGTACCCATTAGCGACCCTATGTGCTGTACTGTAAATTCCGCCCGGCGACTAAGCCCTCTGATTTATTCATTGGCTCGTTTGGGACTCTGTGTGTCCCTGTGTGGTTGAGTTCAGAGCATCTGATTGGCTGCTTCATCTGAGTCCCTCCACTGTAATGAAACATTTGGGTTTTTGGAGACACTTCTGGGTTGCTTAACATGCATTCATGCACACACACACACATACATGCACACACACACACACACACACACACACACACTACTAAAAGCATAGAGTAATCAAAGCCTGAGGGTTGAGAATGCCTAATTAGTTGATTGGAAGTGTCTCCTCTAACTGTCAGAAATCTTCCAGACCTTAAATAACACTCATTGATTTTTTGTCTCTATTGTTTCTGCTTTATACATTTGCATGTTAATAGTGAAAGAGGATGTTTTACAACCCCAAGTCCAAAAAATATTGATCTTTAAATCTCATAAAGCCATATTTTATACCTAATAGAACATAAACAACATATCAGAAACAGACATTTGATTGTTTCATGAAAAATATGAGCTCATCTTGAATCTGATGGCAAAAGAAAAAGTACTATGGAAAGTAGTTCTAGGGTGATGTTCAGCATCGTGTAGCATCTCCTCTTCTTTTAGCATCTGTCTGTAAATGCCTCGGAAATAAGGAGACCAGTTGATGGCATTTTAGGAGAGGAATGTTGTTCCATTCTGGTCTGATGCAGGATTCTAGCTGCTCCACAGTCCTGGGCTTTGGTTGCTAGATTTCTGCTTCCATGATGCTCCAGATGTTTTGTACTGGTGAAAGGTCTGGACTGCAGGCAGGCCAGTTCAGCAGCCGGACTCTTCTCCTGTGAAGCCATGCTGCTGTGATGGATGCAGGATCCGGTTCAGGATTGTCTTGCTGAAATCTGCAAGGCCTTCCCTGAAAGAGACGTTGTCTGGATGGGAGCAGATGTTGCTCTAAAACCTCCATGTACTTTTCAGCCTTGATGGAGCTTCACAGATGTGGAAGCTGCCCACGCCATAGGCACTAATGCAGCCCCATCCCATCAGAGATGCAGCTTTTCACCTGTCCACTGATAACAAGCTGGATGCTCCCTCTCCTCTTTAGTCTGCAGGACACATCGTCCATGCTTTCCAGAAACTACTTCACATCTTCATCTAGTTTTCCACTTTCTCTCAGAGCATTTTAAATGAGCTTTGGTCCAGAGAAGACGGATCTGGTTCTGGATCCTGTTCATGGGTTCTTCTATGCCTGATAGAGCTTTAACCACTTTTGATCGTTGGCCCTACCTCTGGCACACAAATTTCTCCTGATTCTCTAAGTCTTTTGATATTATACACTGAAGATGGTGGAATATTCAAATTTATCTCTACTTTATTCTGACAAACACCCACCAATGATCGCGGCGAAGCTGTCGCCTATCCCAGCAAATAACAGGTGAGAGACTGGGTAAACCCTGGACAGGTCAACAGTCCTCAGTCAACAGTTTGTTTTTTTGTTTGTTTTTTATTATTATTAATAAACCTTTATTTAACTAGATTAAGATCCCATTCAGATTGAAATCTTTTTTTCAAGGTTATCTTGATCAAGAGCTCAGCAGCATGTCCTAGAATAGAGATTCAAAAATAAAAAGACCATAAATTAACAAGCAATATGTTACTACTACATTTACACATACATCACAAGACCAACACAGAGAGACAAAGAGAATTTAGAGTGACCGATTCCCAACATGTATGTTTTTGGGCTGTGGAACGAAACCAGACAAACGTGGTGTTTTAGTGTTTAAACAGGTCAAAAAGTGCTATTAGCTGGACTATGTCAGCTATCATGTTTGGGTCATGTAAACAAAGTGAGGTCAGCACATATTCTGATTTCAAAGCAAGGAAATAGTAAAACACTAAAAATCAGTGAGTCTACAGCACATAGCAGATGCAGCCATGTCAGCCAGCAAAGAACTTTATTCTCCTTAAACTAGATCCAGTTGAAGCTCAGGTCCTAACATGGTCTGCAGTCCATGTGGGACTGTAACACACAGCAGGACCATCAGCACTGTGGGACAGGACCAGGATTTACTCAACACATAATGAAGATGTGGCAGGTTCGGCTCTATAGAGATGGTCAGCTGGACTACAACCAAATTTATTACCTAAAACAAACAAAAAAAAAAAAAGCTTCAAACATGAAAAATATTTGTTTCTAGAAACTCAAAGTTAGATTTGGTTTGAATAAACAACTTAGCCTGAATGTTAATATCCACAATGCAGAGGTAAGGAAATCCGACTCTTCCTAATAAAATTTATCATTCAAGGTGAGGATGAGTACAGCTTCCTCTAATCGTTAGACCCATAGTTGTGACGTGTTTTTTTGTGTTAGAAAGCTTAGCCAAACACTTGGAAGCATCCTTTTCTGGTTTTTCTAACACGATTCAGAACAATTTAATTGAAGCCTTCGGTGGTCTGATTACATTATTGCAGCACCTTCAGTTGCTGTAGCAGTCAATGAGACTACAGCTGTCACAGACATAGACGAGAACTTTGTCCTTTTACCTTATCAGGCTTAAAATGAGGCAGCTAGTAAAGCAGGAGAAGCATTTATATTTGATGATGTAAGTGGTGACAGATGAAGCTCTGCCATGTTTTGGGAATGTTGGAGTAATGCTCAGACTCACAGCTTAGCATCTGTGACGGTGTCAGAGCTTAAAGGGGTGGAGGCCAAGGTGTAAGAAAAGATCCTTGAAGCCATGTTATGCATGCAAACTGAACCTAGTGTTCACCAGGCAAAGTAAATTTATACAGCACATTTCATTAGACATCATCATCATCATCATCAGTGCATGTATGAAAGAAAATATATTCTAAAAACAGAAAAAATGAAGTAAAACCTCCTTAAACACAGAGGCAAATAAAAAAAGACCTGGAATTTGAAAAGTAAGGTTTAAGTCAGACTTCTGGTTTTCTTGTAGTTTATTCCAGATATTAGGAATATAAAAACTGATTTCCCTTGTTTAGTTTTTACCTAACCAGGATGATCTTAAAAGTCTCTGTGGCTCATAAGACCTCAGCAGATCACATTTATGTGTATTTTGGATCAGAACCATTCAGAGCCTTGTACACCAGCAGAAACATTTTAAAATCTGTTTCTTTGTCTCCCAGTGTAGATGTCTGATCATATGTTTCCCTTTTCTGGTCAAAATAACAGAAAACTTTTACAACAGAGTTGTCAAGATTTGTGTCCAGAATAAACATGGAATGAACTTTATTTACACGTAAAGTTTAGACTAATGCTGTTAATTTAGTATCATTTGTATTTGATTAGTATGAATTTTGGAATTACAGAGACTTAATAATAACAAATGAAGGATTTCTTGGAAATGTGGTACCTTGTTCACTCGTTGAGATACAATATTTATTTCTATTAACATTTTTATATCTACATTTAGTTAAGAGACAGAAATGAGGGATTGGAGTTCATGTCTGTGTAGAATAGAGGGAAGCGTAAACACACTTTTTTGTGTGTGCATGACTGTGTGTGAGGAGCATTATTAAGGTATGTTATATACTTTGGTTGCTATATTTTAATTGTTTTTATTATGTAACACACTTTGTGTTGTTGGTTGCATGAAAAGTGCTTTATAAATCGAAGCTTTATTTTATTTGAATGAATTTAAAGTTCTTCCTCAATGAAATATGTACTTTACCAGCTGTGAAACAACCAGTGTTTAATGTGCAATGTACCATTTTAATCTATAACTGGGTTTAGGGCTGTTTCTAGCTATGTGGGGCCCTATGGAAGATGCTGTTTGGGGGACCCTAGTTTGCTCAGCTATGATGGAGAGATCCCAAATTCCTTAGATTGTTCACGAACACGCCACAATTTATATACTTTACAAGGAAAAGAGGGTACAGTCATACTGCTGGTAATGAAATTTCACAGTAAAGGAGAGACACGTCACAGTTGATTGCAGTTTGTGTCGCATTTCCAGTCCAGTCTGTTGTTCAGCTGAACTCCCAGGTATCTGTATTTCCCTACCTCTTCTTCCAAGATGTGAAGAGGGCTTTGCTTTCTCCTCTTCCTCTTGAAGTCAACAATCATCTCTTGTTTTGTTTGTGTTCAAGCTGGGTCTCACGAACTGTGGTCTGTTAGGTAGTCATGAATCCAGGTGATTGTGAAGGTATTTACTGGAAGTTATGGAGCTTTTCACAAACAGGGAAGGCTGATTTATGAAGCAGGTCGATGATGGCGTCTTCAGCTCCAAGCACATTACAATAAGCAAACTCTAATGGGCCCTGAAAGGTGTCCACTTGCTTATTGAGGCGAGCCAATAACAGTCCCTGCAGGACTTTCATGATGTAAGATGTTAGGGTGGCTGGTCTCTGGTAATTTATGACAGATGGATGAAACGTTTTAAGTGCTTATTCTTGGTCATATGTAAATCTACATGTGTGCAGCTGATATGTGCTGCACACGTGTATGTTTGAACAAGGCTTCTTGAACTTTTAGTGAGAACATTGGGTTGTTTTCTGGGTTCATAAAGTATGTTTCTGAACATCAGAGCAGGTTGTGACTCGCTCCCCCAGTTTTCTGTGGTGGCGTTATGATTCTTATGGGTCTTTGGCAGGGCCTTATGGGGTGTGGTGATTAGCTCTGTTGCCTCACAGCAAGATGCTTCCTGGTTTGAACCTCAGCTGGGGGTGTTTTTGGCTGGTGTTTCCAAATTATTTCCAGACGTTCTGGTTTCCACTGTGCAAAAACAGGATATTGGGTTAAGTGGTGTTTGTAGATTCTCCCTGGTAGTGGGTATAAGCTTGTTTGTCTCTGTGTACTGGGACTGTAATGGACTGGTGGCCTGTCCAGGGTGTACAGTGCTTCTCGTCTTATACCAGATAGAATAGGCTTCAACCCCTCCTGCATTGGAATAAGTGGGTATAGACAACAGATGGATTAATCTTTGCCTTTATTTATGTGTCCAATAGCCATATTTAGAAAGCTTTGTTTCTTTAAGTTTCCCTTTTTATGTGTAGGACAGAGGAATGACACCAGGACCCACAGCCTCTGTAGGTTGATCTGAGTAGTCCTCCTTCTTGTTCAGAACTTCTCTGTTCATGGTCTGAGGTCCTTCAGTACACACCAGCAACTGTCTTCCCTGCACCCTGAGGAGTCCTCTTTATCCAGGAGGTTAGACGATAAATGGAGAAGCTCATCATGGTCTCTGTGTTGTACATGTGTTTCATTTGGACATGAGGTCTTCCTGGTGTGGTTGAAAGAGACATCCCCTCTCGCGCTGCAGCTCAGTGTGTTGATGACTGTTTTTGTTTTGGTTAAACTCAAAGTTTCAGCTGTAAAAGAAAAACATTTTATAATCTCTCATTCATAATGTCTCATGATTTATTTTACATTAGAAAAGAGTCCAGAAAACATTTTTATATTGACGGTAGTTCCTGTGTCAGAGACGTGGAACTTCCTGATCACTGCTGATGTCTGTGGACACAACCGGACTTTCCTGATGGGTTCTGCTGATGTGTGTGTGTGTGTGTGTGTGTGTGTGTGTGTGTGTGTGTGTGTGTGTGTGTGTGTGTGTGTGTGTGTGTGTGTGTGTATGTGTGTGTGTGTGTGATGTAGAGAGGTAGACGGCGTGTTAAAAGTTTCTGCTCTGATGAACCTGCTCATCCATTCATACTAAACTAAACACAGCCGGAGGCTCTTCTCTCTGTCAGATACTTCCAGCATTTTATTTCCATCTTTCCTCTGAAAGAATGAACACGTAACAAACTCTGACTGTCTGCATGATTGAATAGGTATGCTACCCCCCCTCCCCCATAGAAACACACACACACACACACACACACTGCCTTCCTCTCTCTCTTCTTCATTTCTTGTGTCAGAAAATCAATGTTTAGTTTAGCAGGAATAAGAGAGACTCCTCTCATCACAGAATCATATGAATTATTCAACACAAAGAAGACAAACACACATTTCTTTATGAACTCACTGTTCAGGACATTTTAATTATCATTTTTCACCTATATATTTTCTCCTACATTCTGCATTGGGTATAAGTTTTTGTTTTTTGCTTTAAACACTTGTAGCCTGCTGAGCATGTTTGGGTCAATGTGGTGGTCGGTGTATTTGACATGTTGATCATGGACAGACGGTCCATTACCTAAACACGGCTCTACCTCAGCACAGCATCAGGACTAAAGGTTTCACCATAAGACACTGAAAGAAGCTTCTCTGAGCTCGGCTTATTTAAACCGACCAGCTACGATGGAACAACAAAGCCTCAGTGGGATTTCCATCATATAGTCACAAAACAGAAGAGTCAAACTGTAAAGTGAGTTAGCTGATGTGTTGTTGAGGCCTTTATTACAATCAACATGTGCACAGTTTCCTCTGTTGGAATCACAGTAAACAGAAAATTATTTCTCTTTCCAATACTCTGCCCACGAGTTAGTGTGTCTTGTGCCTCTGCTGGTTCAATTCATATGATCTCACTTTTTCATGTTCAGATTTTACATGTAACAAAACGTTCTTCTTCCTGAGTCCATGCAGTGGTTTCCAGTAGACAATCACATCTGCTTTTGATGCAGTGCCTGAGGACCCCAAAATCATCAGCATACAGTTTAGACCTTCAGCCTTGTCCCATGCACACAGAGATTCCTCCTGGTTCTCTTAAACTTTTGATGATATTTTACAGTTGATGGTGGGATATTTTTACATGGGATCATTTTTTTCTGACATTGTTCCACAATTTTTAGAGTTTAGTTTGTCTCAGATTAATAAGCCTCTGTCCATCTTTTTATCTGAGAGACTCTGCCTCTCTGAAATGCTCCTTTTATACCCAGTCATGTTACTGACCAGTTAACCTAACTAGTCAAATGTTCCTCCAGTTGTTAATTTTCCAGCCATTTGTTGCTCCTGTTCCAGCTTTTTACAGATGTGTTGTTGCCATCAGATTCACTTTCAGCTCATATTTTCCATGAAATGGTAAAATGTCTCAGTTTCAACATCTGATATGTTATTTTCTATTAGGAACAAAACAGGTTTGAAGAGGTTTGTAAATAATGTTTTCTGTTTTTATTGACATTTGAAAGCAGCACCTGCATGTTTTGGAACTAGTGTGTGTGTTTGATGGAAGGAAACAGGTCAAAGGAGAGACATCATTAGGGGTGAAGTGAAAGTAAAGATGAGAATTTTAAAAATATTAAAAAAGTTTAGAGAGATTTTTCTCACATGAGAAATTTTACAGCTTCACTGTGTATTTTTCTTTTCTGTGTGTGTGTGTGTGTGTGTGTGTGTGTGTGTGTGTGTGTGTGTGTGTGTGTGTGTGCATGTGTCCTCATGCACATCTTAGTCTTTGTGTGTCATTTGGTGCTGCTGCTAACTGATATGTCAGAAAATCAATTAATTACTTTTAAGCAGCAGTTAACGGCGTCCACACAATACAGCCATGAATTATGGACGAGGTGTGTGTGTGTGTGTGTGTGTGTGTGCGTGCGTGTGCGTGTGTTGACTAGAGGCAGTTGCTAACTGCTCTGATCAATTGATGAGTGTTTTGGTACAAATCTACTAAGCTGCTGAAGTCTGAACTGACTCGTTTCCACTGAAGCTAAATTTTAATTTGCTTACTTGTTTATTTACATTAAAACAACAAGTTTGTTTACAGTTATAAACTCTAGATGGCAGAAATCTGGATGACGTTTATATCCATGAGTGAAGAAAATGTAAAGAAGGCTGAATATGATTATTTATAAAGAGCAGCAGAGTTGTGTAGAGTGTTACTTCGAAATAACATCAGTCAGGCAGAAGTAAGAAGTAGTCATCCAAAATAATTACTCAAGTGATAGTAAAAAAGTATTTGGTGAAAAAGCTACTCAACTTCTGAGTAACTGATCGATTGTAACGTCTGATTGTTTCTTTAGAAATGATGTAAACAGACAGACACATCTGTAAAATAATGTGCAAATTCAAGTGTTTCTAGATAATAGAATAAAAGTAAGAAATAAAAAACGTCTTTGCAAAGTAAATTATGGAACCAGAAACACAAATCTCCACTTTTTCACATAACACCTGTTTGAGTTACCTTCCAGAATCCAGAAAGGAAACTGACTTTTTCTTTCTTCAAAGGTTTTTCAGTAGAAAGGAAGAGTTTTGTTTTCTGTGAGTCGATTAGTTTTTTTACTTCTTTATTTTGTTGAGGCAAATCCTGTGTTGATAGAATAAATATGAGTCTGAGCCATTAACAACTATACATTATCACACACACAGCTCCATTTCCTAAAGGTAACTTTATTAAACTATGATTTCTGGTGAGTAAAAGTTTAAATCTGACCCCAGACTAACTAACTATTGTGGTCGCCACATTTCTGTATATTTATTCAGCAGAACAAACTTCAGAAACTTTTAGTTTTTAGGCTATAGCTTAAATGTGTGTTGTAGGCTAACAAGGTTGCATGAAATAAAACAGCTAAACACTAATATGATGTTTTCTTATCGGGTTCTAACATTACAAAAATGGAGTCAATTGTGTGTAAGTTACCAAATCATCCTGACTATTCATAGTTTGTGATCGTTTGCAGCTAATGCTAATTCATCCATCCATGGAAAATTGATAGTGGTTTGATTAGCTTATAGTTCCAAAAGCTAATTCATTCTTCTATAGCAAATGTAAAGTGGTTTGATTAGCTTATGCATTACTTTATGTTACTTACATAAATATTACTTAAATATTTACAAACACTTAAAGATTTTTTAAGAGGTTCTTTAACCAAACAAGACTAGCATCCACCTGACCAAAACAACAAAAGGAATTTAGGTAAAACTAAGTGTAATGTGTTTTCTCAGGTTAGACGTGAAGTGTTTGTAAATGAAATGTAGATTTTTTTTCAGGCAGACACAGAGAACACTGTACTATATTGTTATGATTTTTAAATGTGTTTAAGTAAAAACTATTTGTATATAAGGCCAGGTGTGTTCACACTCCTTGGTTTTAACAGTAGCAACAGTTTCCTTTGATATTTTTCATGTGTTTTCATTCTTAATCTGCTGGGAATGAAGAGCTTGTGTCACTATGGTTTGTGTATTTCATGTGTCTGGCTTCAGGAGGCAGAACCAACACCTATCAGATCCCTCTTTGTGGAACCAGCTCCAAGTTTGGCCTCAGGAAGCAGACATAGTCTCTACCTTTAAGACTGAACTTTAAACTTTCCTTTTCGAATAAGTCTTATAGTAGGTCTGGCTTGGTGACCCTTATCCATCCCTTTAGTTCTGCTGCTGTAGGCTGAGGCTGCTGGGGGATTTCCCATAATGCCCTGGGCTCCTCTCTGCTCTCTTTATTCTGTATGAGTATCTGAAATTGTTGTTCTCATTAATTTGTGTTTTGTTTTTGTGTTTCCAGATATCTCTGGATATTGGCTGTCCTCGGTTCTGGTTCTGCTGGAGGTTTTCCTTCCTGTTCAAAGGCAGTTTTCCTCACCTTGCAGGGATTAAATAATTTTTCCTTTCCTTGGTAATTTTCTCTGAATTGGCTTCAGATGAACACAGACAAGTTCCTGGGAAACCACATATCATCAGAACTGACCTGGTTTCTGCACATGACACAAGTGGAAAAGGAAGCACAAGAGAGCGGACTGGTCTTTCCTTCCATCTGCTCGTGAACTTCTATAGGCCCACAATGGAGAGCGTCCTCTGTCCGGGAATGTCCTGTGGTATGGCACCTGCGCAGCTGAGGACAGGAGACATTTCATTATATGAATGCATAATAACCATAAAGACTTCTAGAATCACGAATCTTCAGTATAAATTGGACGGATGTGGATTACGGTTCATTCCAATAGGGTAATATCTAAAAGTGAATTGGGATGATCGGGTCATGAATTGATGCTGAAATAATAAATCTGTCCTGAAGTAATCGATTTGAATCTAAATATAATTTGACTTTGGAAAAAGAAAACTTGAATTTTTAAGGTAAGTGTTACTGATGAAAAGGTGAGAAAGAGGAAGATGAAGGTGTTAAAGGTTCTGGTAGGAACCCAAGTAATGTTTCCTTTTGTCCATCCATCCATCCGTCTCTCCATCGATCCCTCACTCTGTGTGTGTGTGTGTGTGTGTGTGTGTGTGTGTGTGTGTGTGTGTGTGTGTGTGTGTGTGTGTGTGTGTGTGTGTGGTATTGATCCCTCTGTCACTGGCCTCAGGGTGGCCTCAGCTCAGGGACAGACAGCCGCTGGCAGAGAGGGAGGTGGTCATTTTATTTTCCTGGTTCTTCTTCTTCACTGTGCTCAGCTGATCTGCCTCATTCACCGTTTACATCCTGGTGTAAACAGATGATTGGGCCATGAATTACGGCTGAACAAATACTTCTGTCCTGGAGTAACTGATGAGAACCAAAATATAATTTGACTTTAGACATTTTAATTAATCGCAGCTTATTTTATCTGCTGCAGTTTTCCTGTCTATAGGGGACAGATAAACAAATATACTTCTTTCATGCAATTTGAATGTTTTTATTAGGGCAGCAATTCAAATCAATGACAAAGACCGTCCTGAATATTCTCCAGAAAAACCTGAACAAGCATACTCCCAACAATTAAAACTTTATTAACCCTTGAAGGCCGATCAGTTCTAATATCGACCTTAATTTAGATCCTAATGTTCCAAAAACTAGACCAATTGTGTATTTCAGGGCAAATATTAATGTTAAAAATGTGCATGTCAGTCACCTGCCTTCTGATTGGTTCCTGTTCTTCATCATTCATCAGTAAATAATCTGATCCCAGGTTTAAAGAACCTCTTTGTTTAGATCATTTAAGTTCATTTTCTGGTAAAACGATGGTGCGACCTGCAGTACGTCATAACTTGAATTTAATCAGAAATGAACAGCAGCATTAGAAAAGAATTAAACAGGATGGACTCCACCCAGAGCAAACATCTAACCACAAACCCGAGTGTTTATTTTAGTTCTAACACTTAAACCAAACTAAAAACACTCATGCTAAAATGATCATTAAAAACAGAATGCAATTATTTACAAATCCCATAAAGCCATATTATATTCCAATATAAAAAAATAAAAAAACATCAGATGTTGGAACTAATATATTTTACCATTTCATGGAAAACTGGGTCTAAAAATTGTGGAACAATTGTCAGTAAATGTTTAACATAAAACTTAAATGAATTTGAAAATCCCACCACCTACAGTTCATAATATCAAAAGATTCAGAGATTTAGAAGGAATCTCTGTGCACATGAGGCAGGGCCAAAGGGCAAAAGTTGCTAAAGCTCTATCAAAGAAGAAGCCAGATGTGAACAGGATCCAGAACCACCACCGTCTTCTCTGGACCAAAGCTCATATAAAATGGTCTGAGGCAAAGTGGAAACCTGGATGAAAATGTGAAACAGTTTCTGGAAAGCACGGACGGCGTGTCCTGCAGACTAAAGAGGAGAGGGAGCATCCAGCTTGTTCTTGTTCATCTTGTTTATCTGTGAAGCTCCATCAATGCTGAAAAGTACATGGAGGTTTTAGAGCAACATCTGCTCCCATCCAGACAAAGTCTCTTTCAGGGAAGACCTTGCAGATTTAAGCAAGACGATGCTGAACCACATCCTGCATCCATCACAACGACATGGCTGCTGAACTGGACTTTGTTTGTCATCCAAGCAAATGAAGAAATTGATTATTTGCAAATATAAAAATGATGTAACTGTTAAAATTTCTTCTTCTCTTTGAGGATTTTTCATTTAACTGAATTTCTTACAAACAACCTGTTGAGTCTTTAATTACAGATCTGGATCAACCCTCCTGGTCCAATGAAGACCAAGACCAACATGTGAGCTCAACTTTAACCAGAACTTCCAAACAGGAGGAAGGAGAGAGGGAAGGAGGGATGGAGGGAGGAAAGCATTTGAGTAGCTAAATGAAATTAGCAGCTTTAAAGAGCCTGAGGGCAAAGTGGAGTCGTGTCCCCCGTGGCTACGCTTTAGAGAAGCAGCAAATGAATTAAGCTTGACTTGCTGCGCCCCCCTTCTCCCCCCTCCCTCACTTCATACACCCTCATTTTTCTGGCTTTTATTAATATGTCGGGTGAGACAGAGGGAGGTGGGGGGGGTCTGGGTGAGGAGATGAAGGTGGTGGTGGTAGGGTTATAAAAGCTGCTGATGAAGGTGAAGATGAGCTGATTTCTGTTGTCTCCTTCAAATCTTTGGACTGATAGAACTTCAGTTTATCTTTTCCTTCTTTATTTTCTTCTTGGAGTTGCTGGTTCCACATCCAGACGTGAAGCATGAACCCGGGGGCCTTCAGCAGCTCCGGCCCCCTGTCCTGGGCCATGTACCTGATGAGGAAAGGCCGATCAGGCAGCGGACTCTTCGGTAAACTTCCTCTTCCTCAGTGTTCGCCATCTTTGTGTGTTTAAGCTGACTGATGTGTTTATTTTAACGTCTCTATGTTCAAAATCTTTTTACATTTAAAGGTTTTTCATGTTTTTATTATTTAAAACTTTTTTTTTATGCTTGTTATGTTTCTAATTGTTATATTTTTTTATTTTGATGTGTTTTATGTTTTATTTAATGTTTTTATTTTGTTTTTAATGTTTTAATTATTTTAAATCTTCTTAATATTTTTATTATTTTACATGCTTTGAATAGTTAGTGTTGACTTTTTTATATTTTAATAATTAATTTTAAATGTTTTTTGTATTTTTTTTATTTTTTATCATTTTAAATTGTTTTAATAATTTTATTTTATATGCTTTCACATTGTAATATTATTTCTGAAATATTTAATATTTGAATTATTTGAATTTTGCATTTTTAATGGTTTCATTATTTTATTTTTTAAAAAATAATTTGTGGATTTTTATGTATCGTGTTCATGTTTTTATGTTGAGCTGAAGAACAGCAAAACATTTAGAAAAGAGCGTCTTATTTCATTCATTTTTCCTCGATATTTAGCTGGAAGGAATCTGAGG
Source organism: Melanotaenia boesemani (assembly GCF_017639745.1). Classification (NCBI taxonomy): domain Eukaryota; kingdom Metazoa; phylum Chordata; class Actinopteri; order Atheriniformes; family Melanotaeniidae; genus Melanotaenia; species Melanotaenia boesemani. The sequence continues at coordinate 7,428,903 of NC_055705.1, read as the reverse complement.
GATGTTTGAACAAATCTGCTCCAACAGAAGCAGCGTATCTTCTCTATCAGGTCTGATTCTACCACAGCTTTTACTTGGAGTTTGAGGGACATTAGAGGCTCTATAAGTTCTTTCAGGGCTCTGCTGGGTTTCTTGGCTCTCATGAGATTTCATCCCAAGCTCGGGTCCTGTCAGCCTGAACATTTATCAGAGACAGAACATCGAGACCAGTTTCCTCCCAGAAACATGGTCTTAAGTTTACTGGTGGTTCTGAACGAGTCGTGGTCTTAATGTGAGACGCTGTCCATGTGTACCTGACTCACCTGGCGGTAGCTGCATTAGGCTCCGCCCCCTGTGACTCTGAATTAGAAGAAGTGGGTGTAAAAATGGATGTGATTATGGATCAGTAGACAGTAATCAGATTACAAGTCAGTAAGAGTGAAATCCAAACTCTTGGTCCTCCGTCAGGATGTTTGTTTCTTCGTCCACCTTTCATCTGTTTTCATTCACCGTTTTTGTCAGGGGTGTCCAGCTCCGGTCCTCGAGGGCCACAATCCTGCAGGTTTTTGATGTGTTCCTTCTCCAAAACCACATGACTCAAATTAATGAGTCATTGTGCAAAAACTCAATTGGCTGTTGGATCCGTTTCATTTGAGTCAGGTGTGTTGAAGCAGGAAACATTGAAAACCTGCAGGACAGCGTCCCTCGAGGACCGACTGTGGACACCCTGGTTTTTGTGTTTGTTTCTTCATGGAATATTTCAGTAGGTTATTTCCTTGGTGAAAATGTCCGACATTCATGGCAGCCGATACAAAAAAATAAATATTTTTTTTTTTTTTTTTTTTTTTTTGTATAAACTTTTTCAAAAGAAAAAATCCAATTTTTTTAACAACCTCGTTTTAAAACAGTTTCATTTATTAAAAAAGGGGCTAAAAGATAATAAAACCACATTTTTTCAATTTAATGTCTTCATATTTTAATATCATGAACTCTTAGAGCTTCTTTAAAAAAAAAAAATAACCTAGTTTTTAAAGGATTTTTCAAATAAGAACCTTATTCTTTTTAACATTAACCTTTTTTTTTAATAGCCCAATTCTTTGTTGATAATTTTTGTGAACTGGAATAAAATCTGCCAGTTTGCATTATAAGCAAAAATGTCCTTTCAAAGCTTCCTCCAGTTCTTTAATTATGTGTTTTATTTCATTTCATTTATTGATGTTAGAATTTCGTCTCTATGATTAATGAAGCATGTTTTCATTTAATTGTACAAGAACAAAATGTTTGACATTTAGAAAGAAGTGTTTCTAAGAAAGAAATAAAAAAAAAAAACTAGAATAATATAAAAACTATGATAATATAAATCTTAATGGGGCTTTTTGTGTTTCCACGGTAACTGAGTCTTTCCAAAAGATCCCTCAGATTATCTCCAGATTAGTTGTAAAAACAGATGATCTGAAAAATAGATATTTCTGAGGGCAAATCACATCCAGTCCATCTCAGGTGGAGACGAGAACCGAGGCGTCTACATTTTTCATCATCTTCCCTTCGGCGACTGAAGGACGGAGCAGAGAAGACGTTTACTGGAAACTCCTGCGAGGAGTCGATGAAACTCAGATCAGTCTGACTGAAAAAGGTTTTTACACGTCAGACTGAATCAGAAAATTCACCTGAGGTGTGAACAGAAGGTTCTTCTTCACTGTAAAACTTTAACACGATTCAGTGGGAAAAAACTGAATTCAGCTTCTAAATATTTATTTTAATAAAAATAAAAGGTTATTTATGTCCAAACATCTGTTTGACTCCAGTCAAATCAGCTTAAACTCAGAGCAGGAAACAGAAGAATTAACACAAATGATCAGAACTCAGTTTGAGAGATTTTATTGCAAACAAGTGGAATTCTGTTTATTTTCTCATTTAAAAGAAGTTAAGAAAAAAGAAACAAATAGGCATCCATTTAAATTCAAATTAAACTCAAATTAAAAGCTAATCAAACTCATCTGAACTCAAATTAAATTTAAATAAAACTCAGATTAAACTTTAATCAAACTCCATCCAGACAAACTGGGTCTGAATGGAAATTATTTTTCTCATTTCTTCCTCTAAAAATTGTTGCACCTCAGAACTGAACATGGAAATGTAAGTTTTACTAAACTGAACAGAACAATTAGATTTCTTCTTTTTAGGTTTAGATTTTATCGTCAGCATGTTATCGTCCGACCCTCCTCACACACATCCGTGAGAGATTCAGCCTTCACACATAAAAGCAGTTACCAGATAAAAATCAGACTTTCAGATCTATGAATAACTGAACACGATGTAAACTGAAGCTGAGTTATAACAGGATGCACGGTGGGAGATAACCGAGCTGCTGCATCATCATCTGTCAGCTGCTCCATAAAAATAGCTGCAGCACAGCGCTGCAGTTTCTACGTCCAGATCAGACCGAACCAAATCTCTTCCTTTAATGAAAGCGCTGCATTTTTATTTTATTTTGATTTTAACTGTATTTCCAGCTTCAAACATGCTACTAAAGTAAGTCATTGACAGAGCTCCACACAGGCAGTCACCCAGCAGCTCCTTCCTCCTGGCTGCCGCCAAGCACCAGGAGCAAAGCAGTAAAGAAATCACTCGTTCCAACTGCAATCGACATTTTAAATAAGTCTTAAGTTGGGTTTTCTTAGTTTTGTTGGTATGTCTTTTATGTTTTTAATGGACCTTTTAACTTGTGTTTTATTCTGTGAACTGTTTGGTGAACTGTCTGATATAAGTGAGACGTTAAATGTGTAACAGCGTCAGGGATGAACGGTGAGTGTGAAATATGTGTATTTAAGAGATACTGTAAACAGTCAGTAAGGCTGTCCTGTCAGCTGTTAAGGAGTCTGAAGGTGGAGGGAAAAGAGTTCCTGAGTCTGGATGTCCTGCATTTCAGACTCCTGTACCTTCGGCCTGAGGGGGTGAAGGGGAACAGTCTCTGTTGGGGGTAAAAAAGAAAAAAGAAATTATGTTTATATGCCACAGTAGAACACAATTTTTTTAAATTAATTTGGGAAGGCAAATTTATTTGTATAGCACATTTAATGTACAAGACAATTCAAAGTGCTTTACACAAAACATGTCAGCAGGGTGCAGAAAGCAATACAAGTGCATTAAAATAATACAATATTTAATAAATGGGGTCCATCTAATTTTAAATAACTGCAGATTATTTTATTTTATTTTATTTTATTTTACAACTCTGAGGCTGCAGCTCGGGGCTTTCAGAGAAGAAGAAGCTGGTTTAGATCACTTACTGCCCCCTACTGTTACTGTCCGGTACTTACAGTCTGGCCTGAGTGCACGTGGACAGTCCGCCGTGCTCGCGCAGCCACACACTGTCCATCTCTGGGTGGAACTCCGCGGTTTGGCTCAACTGAGCACGAGAGTCCAAATGAAGTGAAGTCAGAAAACACGCGCAGAGGTTCGGGCTCGTGGTCTAACACGCACTCGGGTCCATGCTGGACTCACACACTGAATGTTTCATCACATACTCCGAACAACGAACCCCCTCTGCCGCCCCCACTAAGCCCCGCCTCCTTAAGAACGGACGTAAAGCTGATTGGTTAAGCGTCCTGCACTGTGAGGCTGCGCTGAGTTTCCTGATTGGCTGAGACCTTCTCCGGCAGCAGACCCGGAGCGGTGCCGGTAAAAGCTCGGTACTGCCTGCCAGAGATGGTTATTCATCTGTCGGGGAGAGGAGCGGAGGAAGAGCCGGTTCTGGTGAGACGGAGTTCGGTCTGTGAGTTCCGGAACTCTGCGAGTGGTTTGAAGCAGATGTCCTTTTCCTCTTTCCACACTTCTGCTTTCACTTCTGTGTGGAGGGTTCGGTTCTGCTGCTCGGAAGCTGATGGAACTCTGAAGAATCCCTAGAATTTCTCCTGTACCTCAAAGTTTTTTTCCCTGTTTGAGGAATAACAGAAACTCTGTGGGGGGGTCGGAGTTCTGCTGCCTTACTGCGAGTTCAGGCGCGCGCTCCGACATCCGGCAAATCCGGACGGAACAACAGAAGTCCAAAACGGGGCGAGTTGTCATCGGTACATGAACTGGATCTGTCTACTTCTGAGACACCAGGAGGCGATCCTTGAAGATCCAGAGGAGTTCCGGTCCAGCTGTTCCGCTGTGGCGCACAAATGGTGTTTCTGTGGGACGCAAAATACGGTACCGGTACCAGAGCGGTTTGCTTTTTTCTTTTGAATTAGCAGAAAGTTTGTGTTCAGGCAACTCAGTTTATTCATCCGAGTCCAGTCTGTTGGTGCTGTTCTGCATCAGAACCGGAAGTTCTGACCCATCCATCCAGACACGCTGGAATCATCTCCACGCGGAAACTTTCCCCAAAGCTCGAGTGGGATTTAAAGTGTTTGTGGAGAAATGATTCAAATTTTTAAAAGCTTGTTTTCATTAGTCACACATACATAAACAGAGTTCAGTTCGGTTTATTTCCCCAAACTATCAGGCTAGTTCATAACGCCCGTGCGTGTGAGTGTCATAAGGAAACATTGTTCAGTTTAGTTTTTTAAAACTAAACTTATTTATTGATTATTTATTATTTGTTTGCTTTATTTAGTTTTTTCAGATGTAAACTTTTCTGAAGAACTTCCAGGGAATCTCCTACTTATGTTGGTATTTTGCCAATTTTTAGCAGGTCAAGAGCTGCTAGAGAGCCTCAGCTGTTCACATACAAAAATAAATAAATGAATAAATAAATAAATGAATAAATAAATGTTAAAATTAAAATGATCTAAGAGAAGATCATCAGATAGATTTGAATACAATTTTGTTTTAATGTTATAATTTAAATAGATTCTTATCAAAGATATTTAAAATAAAGTCATTTGTCATATTTTGAATAAAATGATTTAAAATATATTTGTTTTGTGTATAAAGTGTAAATAAACTAACTCGGGTAACTGGGATAATCTGGTAAAAGAACCAGAAAGAAAGAAATAAAACGTCCCGAGCTTCACTACATGGCAGTTTTTATCAGGTCTTCTCGACCTGTCAATCATTCTAACTTACAGCATCATCATTTCACTTTTTTTTTTTTTTAGTTTTTTAAGTTCAAGCTAAGAAAGAAGCAAGTGAAAATTTTCTTTGCCTTTTTTTCTTTGGACAAAATATCAGAAACAATGTTTAAACAAACGGTGATGATGGACGTTTCTGTTATAACAAAGACTGACAGTAAGTTTACTTCCACATGTTTAGGTTTAATCTGCTGAGTGTTAGAGGAAGTTAAAGGTTAAACTCCCCAGAAAGAAAGAAAAGAAGCTGCTTTGGATCCGAAATAAAGTTTCACACTTTCAGCATGCAGAACCGTGTGTGTGTGTGTGTGTGTGTGTGTGTGTGTGTGTGTGTGGATGTGGTTTCTGACTGCAGATTTCCAGCATGTGGCTTCAGTTGTGGGTTTTGGCAAACTGACAAACAGAACCCACTGACACACACACACACACACACACACACACACACACACGTGTTTCCCGCGTGTTCTCGGCTTCAAACCGAGCTGCTGTGTGTGTGGGGTCAGAGGTCGGCGTGAAGGGCTGCTGTACCTTCTGGTGACATTTCTCAGCATCTTCCTGTAAATAGGAAAATGCTGCTGAACACACACTTTGGTTTATGTGTGTGTGTGTGTGTGTGTGTGTGCATCGTTGAGTCATACACAGCGTTGTGTGTTATACATCTATTTTAAATGACAGTCAGAATGAAGCTTCAGCTTTCTGACTGCATGTTGTTGTTATCAGCTCCTGATCGATGATCAATAAGCGGATTTAACCCTTTCACACACTCTGCAGACCCTCACTCAGTCATTCAGAACCACTGATCAATAAATCAAGTAAACAATGAGAAACAAAATTCACAATTTTAATAAAAGAATGCTTTTTAAAATAATCAAAATGAAAAATGTAAATAATTCCAAGTGATCATCAGAATATTTTGCTCTGCTGGATAAAACAAAATCTGGTGTTTTGTGTGATGTAAATAAAATGATGGATGATTGAATGAAACCTGACCTCCTCCCTCAGACCCAGCTCCAGGCCGGCGTTACACTCCCCCCTCCACCTCACTCGCTTCGGGGGCGAAAATGGCCGAGGCCCTGCCGCTGGGAGCCCAGGAGGCCGGCGGGGGGGCCTCTCTGGTGGGCAAACTGCGCATGGCCGAGCGCGGCGTGGTGGAGGTACGGTGACACGATGATGAAGAACAGACGTGTGGCTTTGCTGTGGAGTTCAGAGAGTGATGGTGTCTTTCAGGTGATCTCAGATCATCCAGGTGAGCTGGTGAAGACGGACAGCCCCAACTTCCTCTGCTCCGTCCTGCCAACACACTGGAGGTGCAACAAGACGCTGCCCATCGCCTTCAAGGTGTGTTCAAGCTCACGCCAGCCATTCTATTAGTGTGTGTGTTCAAATTTTTACAGATTAAAATGATTTCACAGAGAAACTAAAATGATTCAAACCTGACAAAATAATTATTAAGCTAAATTTAGATTTTCTAGCAGAAAAATAAGATGAGAAATAAAATGTTCTTTTCCTTTCTAAATGACCGATAGGTGTAAACTCCAACTTCACACGGAGTTAAAATCAAGAGAAACATGTTTCTTTGCAGTTTTTATTTTCTTTTAGACAATAATAATAAGAATCAATGTTTTAACAAATTATATTAGTAAAATAGTCCAACTTTGAAACGATAATCAGATAAAAAAAAAAACACTTATTTTTCACGTTAACCAGGTAGAGACAGTTCAGGCAGGTTTATTTCCATACATTTTAAAATAAAATGTGTTATATTCAGTTAATAATTTGTCTTTTTAAGGATTAAAGCCAGATTGTTTTTTATAAGAACTAGAAAAATGGCTAATCTAATTCTATTGTTATTTATTTATCTTAACAGGGCCAGAAGCATAAAACATGGATTCAAAAAATGATATAGAGTAAATAGAATTTAATTCCATAGCTGGACGACTGGCCGAAGGCTCCACGTCCTGCTGTCAGACGGTTCCACTAACAAGAAACTAGTTCTAACTCCTGGACTTTCTGTTTTCACCATAAGATATAAGATTGTTTACACACTTAAATATCAACTAAAATAATTATTTATTTTAATTTGCTTCTCTAAATTTAGATCCTAATGCTCACAAAAAAGTGTTTTATAGTGCAAACATTAATGCTTAGAAATTATTCTACCAAGAACATGAATATTAACCCTGAAATTGTGGGAAAACTCTTGTAATTAATGGGTTCATTTAATGTGAGCAAAGACTTTTAACAACATTGTGTGAAAATGTCTGAGAAAATCTGACAAAAACATTAGTTTAAGTATTTGTTTTCTCTCTTTTGTCCCAGTAAAAGATAAAAATTCAGGCTTTCATCAACTTTACTAAAGCATGTCTCGATGCGTCCGTCTTCAGCTTCTTCGTTTTCCTGCAGAGAATTCCCTCATGCATAGATGTTCATGGATGTAGAGGTTTTCCTGCACTTTCAGACCAAATGCATTTATGGAAAAGCAGCTTTTAGCTGAACAACACATTGATTTATTGAGTTTTATGCATTAGTGTTTGCATGTGTGTGTTTGTGTGTGTGTTGTGGTACATTATGTTTCATTATGGAGCGTCATGAGCGGATGTCGCTACCTCTCACTGATAATGGAAGAGATCAGAACTAAGATTTAAATGCTTTTTTTTTTTAGGTGGAAACGTTCTACATCGGTTTTAGTTAGCTGAAAAGCTAATCGACTCAAATCAAAGTTTAATTTCCAGGTTAATCCTAGTCTGAGAGTCATAGTAAGCTGCGGTTGTTTGGTGGAGAAGAGAAAGAATCCGTAGTAGAGGATCTTCCCTGAACGTTACTGATGCTTTAGAGAGATCAGCGTTAATATGAAAATCAGCCTGCATTTGCATAGATTGTGCTCTCTAATGAGCCACACATCACACAGGAGGTGTTGTGAGAAAGTTTTATAAAATGGTTTATGTCTCATTTCCTAGTTTACATTATTTATATGAACTTTGAGAGTTCAGACAGCTGACGGCTGTTTCAGCTTTGAGTCTCTGATGAAGGAAAATCTGCCAACTCTGCTGCACTTCACTTTCTCCTTCACTTCCTTTGGATGTTGCACAAAAAGCTGCACATATAACGATGAGATGGCAGCAGCCGGTCTGGTTTTAGTGTGCTTTTTGCACGTAGATAGGTGTGTGAGGGGCAGCTGGGAAAGCAGTAAAATGAAAAAGCCTTTGTTTCATATCTGCACGTTCAGTTCAGTCCAGTTTATATCTATGATCGTACCCAGTGTTATATCCATGTTAAAATCCACAATAGTATCCATTGTACACACGCTCATACCTGTGTTCAAAACACCATTCATATCCATGTTTATATTCATATATTTTTGCACTCCATGGTCGTGCCTATGATCATATCCATAGCTGTGTTTCCATTACAGTATTTTGCAAAGTAAAAGCAATATTTCTAAAATTTAGACAAATTGCAATTACGATTTGCAGGTGTTTTTTTATTGAATTAGCAGTTATTCTCGTAAAATCTCGTCCTGTGAGACTCCACTTTGAGGATGAAGGTGATTTCTAATTCTGTGTAAAACTCTGCTTTTCTCTGTTTGTTATATTTTATCTTTGTTTGTAAAAAGATGTCCGTCTCCTCCTGCACCGTCATAGTCATGTGGCCCCCTACGTCAAATCCAGAACGTAAATGCGAAAATAGTGTTTCCATTACGCTTTTACAATATACTTTATATTGACACGTCTGAAAAACCACCTCATGAGAGCACAAAAATTTTTAAGTGATATTTGAAAGGTTTTTTTTAAATTTAGGTGCTATTAAGGCGATATTTAAGGTTTAATTCTAGGGATGATGGAAATGCACCTCATGATAAAATCCGTAATTATATCCAGGCGCATATTCATGTGCATACCCATTATCATATCCACAATCACCACATCCATGCCCATGATGTTACCCATGTCCGAACTCTATGATTTTAACCCATGACTCATGATCTACTGCATGTTCGTAAATGGAGCAAGTTATACAGCACTTTTCTAGTCACACGTTTTCACAGCACTTTTTATTGTTACATACTAAGCGCTTTCTGCTGTCACTCACATTCATACCTGGTAGACACACTGGGAGGCAACATGGGGTTCAGTGCCTTGCCCAAGGACTCTTCAGCATGTAGTCAGAGGAAGCTGCCAGCTTTCTGGTTGGCAAACGACTGCCCTTCCTCCTGAGCTACAGCCGCCTCATGGATACAGCAGGGACAGTATCCGTGTTCGTACCCGTGACTGTTTCATGTTCATATCTATGATGGTCGTTACCATGGCAACATCCATCACTAAATATATATTTTAGCAACAAGGAATGAAAAAGTTTACTAACATCACAGCTGGTGGAAAGGTATGTTTAAATCTGGTAAATCAGTTATAAAAGAAAAATCTGAACATTTTAAGAATCTTTCATTTAAAACTGTAAACAATTAAATTACGAATAAACCTCCAACAGCAGTTTTTTTTTAAACATGTTCACCACAAAATATGCAGCTGCCCAAAACAATTCGTTAACCTGAAATTAAACCTGAAACATTTTCGGTTTAGCCAGCCTGAAGTTTTCAACACTAAACCACTGATGTGGTGATTCAGACCAGATGGTGAAAGCAGAAATTAAAAATCCCCAAGTAAAGCACGTTAGTAAGCATGTCATGAATATTCTTCACGTATTCACATAAAAACATGTTTCCTGACATCCACAGCTTCACAAATGTGGGTCCAAATGTCTCACCGCCTCATTTCTTACAACCTTAAACCAGGAGAGTTTCTTTAGGGCAAGAAAATATTACAAAAATCTAAACATTCATGTGTTGGTTGATTTCTTTCCATCTTGTCTCCAGGTGGTTGCCCTGGGCGACATTCCCGATGGTACAATGGTAACAGTGATGGCTGGAAATGATGAGAATTACTCAGCAGAGCTTCGCAACGCTACAGCTGCCATCAAGAACCAGGTGGCCAGATTCAACGACCTGCGCTTCGTTGGCCGCAGTGGAAGAGGTATGAGCCCACAGAAACAGACGGAAACAAACAGACAGAAACAAACTATTGGGGGAAAAAAACAGACGGAAACAAACTGATGGAAATATACTGATGGAAATGTGGGAGAAAGTTTAATGTGCATGCTAGAACACAACTGACTAATCTGATCTCTGGTTGAAATTTAATAGATGTTTTGCACAAGCAGCTCAGATGATGAAGTAGGGGAAGTACACATGAATAAAAACATTGTTCATTTCACTTCCTCCTCACATCTCAGTCAGTGTCAACGTGCCTCACCCCTCTCTCCCTCTGTCTTTAACCGACACACCAGACCACAGTTACTCTAAATCAGTCATAGGCAAATGTCTCAACTTATCTATTTAAAACACCAGCGCTGTGTACACAACGCTGCCATCACTGTCACACACTCGCATTAATCTGCAAACTTCAACCATCTGACAGGAAACATATGAATAACTGTCAGAGTTTTATAGATTTAACAGCCCCGCTGCTGAAAAATGGACATTTTAATTATTCATTCACAGCAGATAAAGTTTAGGAGGAGAAATTTGTTTTTATGCAAATTTAACAGCAAAGAAAACAACCTGGGTAATTTTCCAGCAACAGTGAAGCCAGAAGAGCCGACGTTTTTCAGTGTATGCTGTAGAGTAATACGTATATAAAATGAACTCATTAAACCCAGGACTTCTGTTCTTTTAAGTTTTCTTTGCAGTGTTTGTTGGTTCACTTCATCTTAACCGGCAGATCTGACACTATGTTGAGCGATTCATTCCCGCTGTGTGATCCAATAATAATATAGTAAGCATACTTAACTGGTTTTCCTAGTTACAGGATCACCAGTGTTTGCAGGTTTTTCTACTGGTAACAGGGGTCAGGATGGAAAACTCAGTTCATCCATGTTTAAAGTTTTACTCACAGATACCTGAGGCTTTTCTGAAAAGCAGGAATTCTAGATTTGCTGTTTGATAAGAAGCCACATGAACCAACATTTAAAGCAGTTTCTGCACCTCAAACCTGTCGTTTGAGTGGGAAGTGGTTGCTCCAGCTGCCAATGCTAGTGAGCGGTTTAGTGGTTTGACTGGTGGTTTCACTCACTGGTTCTCGCATGAGTGGGTGGTGGAAGCCGAAATGCTGTCACACTTAGTCATCATGAGTCAGGCTTCCTGGTTTTCAGAAGCAGCACATAAACACAGCAGAGTCCTGATGATGTGTGCAGGGTTCACACACAAAGTCTGAGAGAGCAGGCTGCAAACCAGGTTGTTGGGTCTATCCCCGACTTCCGTGTGTTGAAGTGTCGCTGAGCAAGTCACTGAATTGCATGAATGTGTTTAAATGAGACGGAAAGGTTTTCTCTTCTTGCACATGAGTCACTTATTAATCTGTTTAAATGGACTGAATCAGTTATTTCCACTTAAATTGATCAAAACCAGCTATGATTCAGCATCATTCAGCAGGAAATTAGGCTGTAAATGAAGACAAAAAATAGAAAAACACACAGATTAAACAAATATAACCTGAATTCCAAATGAGTTTGGATTCTGAACTGTGTAAAATGTAAATAGCAACAGAAAGCAATGATTTAATTTAGATAAACAACATCTCAGACGATGAAACACACATTTTACCATCTGATGGACAATATGAGCTGATAATGAATCTGATGGCAGCAACACGTCTGTAAAAAGTAGTTCCAGGTGATATTTAGCATCATGTAGCATCTCCTCTTCTTTTAACATCTGTCTGGAAACATCTGGGAAGTGCGGAGACCAGTTGCTGGAGTTTTAGGAGAAGAATTTTGTCCCATTCTGGTCTGATGCAGGATTCTAGCTGCTCTACAGTTCTGGATCTTGGTTGCTGGATTTCTGCTTCCATGATGCTCCAGATGTTTTGTACTGGTGAAAGGTCTGGACTGCAGGCAGGCCAGTTCAGCAGCCGGACTCTTCTGTGAAGCCATGCTGCTGTGATGGATGCTGATGTGGAAGCTGTCTACATTAGCGCCACTCAAGTATATATTCAGAAGGGCCAAATGTTCAAACCATGAAATTTAACAGGACCACACACTTGTTTTAATTGTGCTGTCATTTCCCACAGCATACAGTCTTTTACTGTTTCAGTCTGTAAATGTCCTTTTCTTCCTTGCAAATGTCCAGCGAAGGGATGCTGCTGTAGCATGACAGTAGTACAGCAGTAGTGCAGCCCGCTCCTGGGATGCCTCGGGATGTTTGCATGGAATCTGCCTCCTCAAATTGTAATCTTTACACACACCACACACTCACATTGCAAATTAAACACACTGGTTTTGCATTTGAATGTGATGGTAAAGTAAACATTTGTCAGTCCAGGCGGGTTTAAATCTGCGGTTTTCAGTTTTACATTTTGGGTTGGAGAAAGACATTAATTTCACACTACTTGAAAACACAGCATTATGGGTTTAATATCGCAAACAAGTGTTGCATTCATGGTCCATACTACGGTCCTAAATCAGTGTAGAAATTTCGGAAGTCTTTTTATCTATTTAATTGTTTATTTATTTATTTATTTGAAGAACCATAGGCTGAGCATCATGGAAGTTGTTTCTGGGCCATTGGAAGAGGCCTGGGCCACCTACACCACATAGTGCTACTTTAACCTGCATTTGTGGATTTCAGGTTGAACTGTGTTCACAAACAGTGATTTCCGGAAGTGTTCATGACTCCATGCAATGATTTCCAGTAGAGAATCATGACTGGCTTTAAAGCAGATCACCAGCATGGAGTTATGACCTTCAGCCTTGTCCCATGCGCACAGAGATTCCTCCTGATTCTCTGAATCCTTTGATATTAGACACTATAGAGGGTGGAATCTGAACGTATTCCACAAAGTTTGTCTCAGATGCGTGAACCCCTATCCATCTTTATGTCTGAGGGGCTCTACCACACATCTGCCCATGTAACTGGGCTGATGAAACCCCTGCTTCTTGTTTCATATGCAATTTCAGGATGTTGCTGTGAATGTGTGTGCGTGCAAGATGAGTTTTCATATGTGACTGGTTTTTAGTCTCTGACTTATTTCCTCTTTTAAACAGAATCATTATTTTTCTTTTCATAATTTATGACCTCACACACACACACATACACACACAGACACTAGTCTAAGATATAATTATTGTGTGTGCGTGTTATTTAACCAGCTAACAGCCTCACTGACTTCAACTATTCTGTCAGACTTCTTGGAAACTCTGAACATTCTCAGTTTTTCCTAATTAGATCATCATCTGCAGGAATGTACACACAGTAATAACGCTGCATACAGGCTGTAAGAGCAAAATGGTTTTAACACGTGTTGGTGGGACATGAGGAGAGTCGGAGGCGCCACCTGGTGGCCGTCATTAAATATCTACAATAAACATTTGACTCGTTAGCTTCTTGTCAGGTAACAAGATTATTGTCCTTAAATTAATGTGATGTCAGAAGTTATCAGTATATTTTAATGACACAGGTTAAACACACACACACATACACACACACACAGCACGAGATAAGTCAGAGGAACAGCTGACTTGCTGATGTGATGACAGACTTCTTTAGGCTCGTGGTTTACGTTTGGAGAGTAAGCTGGAACGTGTCAGAGCTGAAAACATGTTTTAATGAACTCAGAAAGAAAATTGAACACTCTGAGCTCCAAGAGCTTCTCCTTCCTCCCTCCGTACGTCTTCATCGGGTGTTTCAGCATGTTGTGTGTTAGTGTGAGGTGATGCTGCGATGATGTGAGCATTTCTGTTAAAATGTGTGTTTTTCCTTCTGTGAACCAGTAAAACTGAGCTGCACAATGACTCTATTTTTAGTCTAGTTTATGTTCATCCACCTACTATTCAAGTTTCAAATAACTTTATTAAAGCATCTTACTCAGGACAAACTTACATCTTCATAAGGACAGAAAATGCAACACTGACTTTAATACCAACATGAGTCACATCAATGACAGTGAAGGCAACACGGCAGCCGTTCAGTCAGCATCCAGAGAGCTGGATGGAGTAAAGATGATGGACTACCTGTTTTTTCCTTTTTCTACCATTGTATTTTGTTTTCTTTTGTCTCTGATTCTTCTAATATTTTCTAATATTCTTTCTGTGATTCCTTGATTGTGTTATTTACTCTCTTTTCTTTGATTCTGATCATCATGTCATCCTTTCTGCATCTCCTTTTATTGTTTTAGGAAAGAGCTTCACCCTGACTATCACCGTGTTCACCAGCCCTCCTCAGGTGGCGACGTACCAGAGAGCCATTAAAATCACGGTGGATGGTCCCCGGGAACCACGACGTGAGTCACCACACCAACACTGCACATACAAACATGATTTCCAACAGATTTTAGGTTAGTCTCATGTCATTTTCTGGTTAGATTCACACTGACAACTTTTATTGGCCCTCTGCAGTTAGTCCAGATCCTGTCCAGAGAAAGAAGAAAGAACATATAAAACCAAAATAAATTCATTTAAACCCACACAGAACTCTTAAAAATGGAGCAGATTTTTAAGTCAACTGTGATGTCACTGCCTGGATCCATTTCATCATATAAAGCTGTGGTTCCAAACTAACATACGGTAAAAACTATCAAACTAATTTCACAGAGAAATGTTTTTGGAGGAGCACATTTATTTTGACATTGCTAATAAAAGTTCCAAATAGTTTTGATATATGTCAGCTATACAATAATCTAGTGACCCCCTCAAATGAACCCCCATGGTGGTTTGGACCACTAGTTTGAGAACCACTGATATAATAAATCACAGTAATATTTGGATTTTATTAATATTACTTCAACTTTAATTAATTATTTTTAACAAACACTGTTCTAAAGAAATAAATACTACTTTAATTTTAGTTTTTAGGAAGTTTACATACAGAGGAGTTGGTTTCATGTTTCAGAAGGAAGTAAATCTGATGTTTATCAGCAGCCACGTTTCACAGGACTGACTGAGAAATGATCACTAACGATTACAGAATTAACCAGAATAAACTGACTCAGCAGTTCCTCACATAATTTATCACCATGCACTTCTTCAGATGTTACGCAGCACTGGATCAGAGAAAAAATGCCAGTTTGCCACTTTTATTTATAGGGTATCAATTTATAACCTCTGTCAACCAATCAGTCAATCTTTATTTATATAGCACTTTTCAAACATTGAGTCAGACGTACACAGGCTGACACAAAAAGGAAGAGTTATCATGAGGAAAATCCAGACCTAAAAGTGATTTTACACAAATAAAAACATCCAAGCCAAACAGTGAAAGTGGAAATAAAAACGTGGAACACGTCAAATAAGTACATGAATGTAAAACAATTAAACATCTGTTATCTGCTTTAAAGACGTTTAGTCCTGATACTTCATTCATTATAACGTTATGATCCAATTCTGTCCAATTCAGTACAATACATACCAATCAATCTTTATTTCTAAAGCACTTTTTCATACAAAAAATGCAACACAAAGTGCTTTTATTGTGTCTTTATTATCAAACTGAGTCCAATTCATTACAGTTAGTGTTCATAGCTTTTCAATTCATGAAGAAGAAGGAAACCATCATCTTCAGTTCTTCATCCTGAGCTGCATGAGATGACAGTGGAGAGGAGAAAATCCCTTTTAACGGGAAGGAAAATCCTCCAGCAGAACCAGAACCAGGATGGACATCCATCACGAATTCATCAAGCTGGAGTGAACGCAATTTTCAAGAAAAACTTAAGCCACCCCCGATGTTCTAGTTCAGATTGTCTTTATGTTGTTTTTACTTTAAGACTTAAAAATATTTTTCTAAAAATATTTTGTTTACTTGCTGTAGAAACTGGATGCCATGATGTTATAAAAACAGCTTTACGTTAATGGAAGAACTGACAAACTCTCCACTAAGTCAAACAGGAAGCTGATGAAACTCTGACTTCCTGTCGGCTCACTCTGATGAAACTCGGGGAATTCTGCATGAAAGAAAACAGAAACTAAAGACAGATGTGGGTTTAAATGTTGGTTTGATAACAAGTACAGGTGATAAAAACGGATTCATGTTGGTCACATGACACAGGGAGACTGATCAGCTGTGAACAACCATCAACCAGCTGTTACAACACGCACACACACACACACTTACCTCATTTGAAAAAGTGTGTGTAACTGGACCTTAGGTCTTTGAAGTGTGACATGAACACATGACACCCACCCACACACACACACACACACACACACACAGACTGACATATGGGTACATGAGCACATCTCCTCAGATACTATCTGCAAAAACAGTCGGGTTAATTTTATCAGAACTGTTGGAGGAAGTCCTGCAGAAAGTAATCAGATTACATCCAAAGCTGAAAAGTCTTGTTTAACTGTGATCAGTAACAACCTTTTATTTGTCTTCAGGTCACCGGCAGAAGCTGGACGAGGTCAAACCCGGATCTCTGGCGTTTTCAGAGAGGCTAACAGAACTGGAACAGCTAAGGCGGAGCTCCATGAGGGTCACTCCTCCCCATCATCACCATCACCATCTTCATCATCACCAACCATCTGCTAACAGCCGCCAGTCTGCAGCTCTCAGCTCTGCTTCGTTCTCTAGCCCCACACACTCCCAGATATCTGCTGGTAAGACCCAACAACCGATGGTCCTGTTCAGTCGGTCCAGCACTGCTCTGCTCTGCTGAACCTTCTTTTCATCTACTGATGATAAACAAGAAACTTCTGGGTGATCCTAATTCCGCTATAAAATGTAGTTTTATATTCAGTTTACCATCATTTTTAACCTGCTGCTACATAAATCCCGTTTCCAACAGGCGCCGGGCTCAATACGGTACAGGTCAGTATATAAATGTTTTTCTTTCCTCAGGCAAAAACTGGGAAGGGTGTAAGTATCCGATCCGACCTGTCCTACTATTTTTGTGACTCTTCTCTTACAACCTGACCCTAAAGGGTGGAGCTTGACGCACTGCATTACATTCGTCACTTCCCGTGAGTTTTGGCAATAAGAAAAGCGACGTGTTTAAAAGTACCATGAATTTTTTGTTTTTAAAGTAGGGACGTGAAACCGAAGCCTGGCGTGAAATCAACTCAGTGCTTCAAAGCATTTGATCCACTGAAATAGCGCCATCTGCTGGCTGTGAGTGTTTTTTGAGGGAAAGCATTGACAGGGCTTCATTACTACATGGGTGTCATAGGTCTCTCCATCTCATCGTTGACTCACTGTTTAAATAAAGATACGCTCTCAACCCTGTCTTCCTGTTTTCTCCTGTCGTTTATATAAAGGAGAAAAGGAGGCTGGCAACTTACTTTGGTTTAAGGAAGTGATTCTAAACCTTTTTGAGCTATGAGTCCCACAATGACATAAGTTAGTATTTGTGACAAGTGGCTAATTGTGTGATACATCAAATAGATGTAGCCATCCTCTAGGTACGGCCAAATTTGGTTTTTTGAAATAGCACCTTTACTAACTTTGTTTCTAGAAATATATATATATTTGAATATATAAAAATCTTCACAAATAAAGAGGAAAAATTGGTTTTCAGAATTAATGGAGCCTTTCCAGGTGTGAAAAGTTCTGGTTCTGTAGACACTAAAGCTTCGTTTCTTCCAAGGTGTCCGGCTTAGGATGGACGGTTTGGTGCAGTTTGGTTTGCCAAACTCTTATCGCTGTTGCATTTCTGCAGCCAACTTTGCCTTCACCTGATAGGTGGGATATAAGATGTTAGCAAAGGATGCATTAGCTACGTAATAGAACATCGTAGCCACACAATGCCTTTCTCGAGTTATAATGGAGCAGAATGTGAAACAAAAGAGAATGGTGGGCATCCAGCAGTTTGTGTTCTCGCTTTAAACAACAAAAAATATTTAAATATGTCTGTTGCCGCTTTGTTTGAGTCTTTGAGTCGCGTGGGAAGAAATAATTCTTTACACCAATCAATGGATTGCGGTATGTCAAGCCCCACCCTTTAGGGTCAGATCGGTAAGGTTTGTATCCCAACAGAAGGGTCCAAAGTAATTAGGATGGCTTGTATGTTCTGGCACCCTCTCCAGTTTTAGTCTGTGGAAAAGCTAAAGGAAATTTATACCAACCTGTTCTGTACCAAGCCAAACTACATTCTAGCATTTAAAGCAAACTGTGTTCACTGACAGGAATATTTGGAGGTGTTCCTGAGTCCCTGCAGGGATTTTCAATAGATCCATGTTTGTTTTTTAACACAGTGCTGCCTGAGGGCTCAAAGATCACTCACATCCATCACTAATGGTCAAACGTCTCCAGAATCTCTGAATCTGCAGATTATGTAGGTTCAAAGTCTTCACGGCATTACAATCAGGAACATTTTATCTAAAAGTGAACCGTTGTCTAGCTTTACACCCAAACATGTTACTGACCCGTTGGTAACTGAACTGATTAGCTCTACTTTATTTTATTGTTTTTTTATTTATTTATTTTGTGCAAATGTTTTTCAGATTCAAGATTTTTCATTAAACAGTGAAAATGTCTCACTTTCAACATTTATCTGTTTTCTGTGGTGAATAAAATGTTGATTTATGAGACTTGGGGGAGAAAATTGTAATTTTTAGGAGCCGATTTTAGTGTAAACTTAAAATCACTGTGTATGTGATGTTTGTATTTCATGTAAAATCATTAGTTTATCAGATTAACAGTTTATTAGTATCAAGTTCCTGCAGAAACATGAATATTGTGTCTGAATTTCCCAACTTTTGCATCAAACTTCATGGTTCCTTCTTGTGGTTTTTGTAAGATCCATTGTGGTTAGTGTGTGTGTCTGTGTGTGTACACGTGAATGTGGGTTGTGGTTGCCGTGGATACTCTGTGTGGTACCAAAATACAGAATCTGTTCCTCTTTGGTCTTCAGTGGTAATGTTGACACGTGTGTGTGTGTGTGTGTGTGTGTGTGTGTGTGTGTGTGTGTGTGTGTGTGTGTGTGTGTGTGTGGGTGGGTGGGTGTGTGTGTGTGTGTGTGTGTGTGTGTGTGTGTGTGTGTGTGCCAGGAAGCAGGTTGTGATTCAAGAAGGAAATGAAAGTCAGCTGGCAGGAAGAGCTTCTGTGAGAAAGAAAGTACTTAAAATTAAAAAAATTATTTATTTCTTCATACACAAAAATCCTGAATAAAAATAAAGACTTTAAGTCATCGTGACAGTAAATTCACTTTAAATTAAATACAGATTGAAAACATCTCTAAACATCTTGTAAATCTCTAAAACCGCAATTATATCAGTTAAACTAATTTTCTCTGTTTTTTTCCATCCTTGAGAATTGCAGTATACAGAGAATTATGCTGTTCCAGTCATCAAATAAAAGTATTTGCGTAGAATCCTGCCCACCTGTAAAGAGATCCTCCAAGTCTGATACCTGGTAAAATATTCCTGTGCAGGAGGAATACCGAGGTTAAGCCACAAGGGTTTTAACAAGTATTTAGTGGATTATTTTCTTGTTGTAACAATGCTTCCTGGCTATATATCTTGTTTATTTCTATTTTAAACGGTGTCACTGTTGTAGAAAATGCATGTGTGAAAAGAGCAGCAGAGTTGAGTATGTGGGCTGCACCTATGAAAAACCTGCCAAATCTTCACTGTCAATGCTAAACAGCTTATTCTGCTGTTATCTCTTGATTTAAGCCTCTGGTATCCAAGGTGATGACAATCAGGTGCTTGACGATCAGGAACATGTACACTGGAACCTGGACATGTGGAGGAATAACGAACAGCACTATGCTGATTGCCACACTGATAGGGTAATAGCTTTTAGCATTGGAGACACTCTCAATACAGAGACATATTGGAGATGAGATAAGGAAATAAACAGGCTTTCCAACAGTATCAAATTTATTACCAGGAAGTGTTACAACAAAAGAAATGATCAGCAAACATGAATTTCCTCTTTTATTTATTTATTTATTTATTTATTTAGTCTAATCAAGTTTAGTGTTTATGATGTCTAATGCTGTTGAAGGGGAATTTCTCTCTCTTTATAATCCTGTAATCCACTGCCCCTCTTCAGTTTCTAGTTGATTTGCAGAGTTATTCCAACATTGCAACATTTCTCTGTGTAATGTGGTGTCATTTCCTGTTTTGTGGAAAACTACAGCAGCTCTTATTTAAAGTATATTTAACTAGATCAGTCCACAGTGAAAATAGATTAAAAAGTCCCTTCTTTTTTCCCCAAATGTTCCTATTGGTGCAGACTGAAGATGGAGCTTGTAAATATATGACTGTAGAGTCATTGGTGCCAGGATTAAATCCTAAAAATCACTTTCAAAAGCCAGTTGCTAACAGGTGTTAGCAGGTTGTTATCAAACTGTGTGAGGATGCGTTAGAAAATGTCAGTAGAAGTTGACAACTCCTTGCAGGTGTTAGCAGTTGTTAAGGGATGTTTGTAGATGTTAGCAGACATTAGTCAGTGTTAGCAGGTTGTTTACCCTATATGGCAAAGGCTTTATGGTTCTTTCAAGCTGTACAACTAAATAACTGATATGCTGAACAACAGAAAAGGGAGGTCTGTATGGAGGTGAAGAGAAACAGAAGCAGTTCTTTGTACTTTTGGTATTTTTCACATCCCACTCATAAAATAATTACCAACAGGAAACCACCAAAGCTTCTCTGAAATATTGTCCGTTTTTCTTTTTTTTCTTTTTTTTTCCTCCTTTCTATCTTTACCTCTAAACCAGGGTGTCCAGTTCCTGTCTTTCAGGGCAGCAATTGTCCAGCTTTAAAATGGTTCATTGTTCATTAAACTGCTCTCCTCAACAGTCAATCCCAAGCATGCTGTAGTTATAAAATGTTCGGCTCCCAAAGGAGAGCCGGTTCTTTTGGCTCCAGAACGGCTCTTAATTTAGCATAATTTTTAGCCCCATAATTTACCTTAACTTCTCAAAATTTAATTAATTGTGAATTAATTAAAAACTCATTTGTGTTCAGCAATTTTACATGAAACCTTATATTTGCCTTCTTTTGTGCATTTATTCTGATACAAAACCATTTACTTTTGTTTACTATTTCAACAAAAATCCTACATTGCACAAAACAGCAAACAATTATAGAAACAGAATGAAAAACCAAACATACAGCAAAATGAAAAAAACACTGGGAGCCGGCTCTCACTCGATGGGATTCACTACCAAGCATCGGGTCTCAGAGCCGGCTCTTTCATGCATAGCACATCACTAGCATGTTGACCCATTCATCTGATTCAGCTGTGCAGCAGCAGGAAACAAATATATATATATATATATATGTGTGTGTGTGTGTGTGTGTGTGTGTGTGTGTGTGTGTGTGTGTGTGTGTGTGTGTGTGTGTGTGTGTGTGTGTGTGTGTGTGTGTGTGCATGCAGCACTACATGACAACACCTGGGTCCAACTGGACTCACAGCAGTCTGACTACCACTTAATTATGATGTCACATCTTGTTTTTTTTCCCAATTGTGAATGGTACTGTTCTTAGATTGAGATGTTCCATACAAACTGTACAGAGCTCAGTAACATATTTATAGATCACTCATTGAATGAGGAAAGAGACATCAGTTTGTATTAAGATAAAGATTTTTTGAAGAATTCATGAACCACATGTTTTCCTTTTTTTGCCAGATCAGAACCTTGTTGTGGATGCTGTTAAAATAAGATGAATAGTTAAAATAAGTTGAATTTCATTACATATTATGTCATGTTTAATGATATTGTCACATTTATTGTCTTCGTTGTTTTAGATTGACGAAGAATAATTCAGTTTAATTCAGCTAAATTAATTAAAAATCCAGTTAAAATTCATTTGAGTAAAAAAATCTGTTCATGAATTTATTAGATGAATAATACTTTCAAATAATTTATCTCCATCTTTGTTTTTTTTTTTATTTCAGATTCCAGACAGATGCAGTCATCTCCGTCTTGGTCTTATGACCAATCATATCCTTACCTTGGCCAGATAACCACGCCCACTGTCCACACAGCCAATCCCCTGTCACCTGGTCGTTCTTCCCTCAGTGACCTGTCCTCGCGGCTCACAGGTAAACCAACTTTGGATGAGCAGCAGAAACATCAGTGTTTGTTATCATCTGACCTTTGACCTTTGACTTCCTCTCAGGTCCTGACCTCACGGCCTTCAGTGACCCCAGGATGGCTTTAGAACGACCTTTTACCTCCCTCCCCTCCCTACCTGACTCCCGTTTCTCGGACCCCCGGATGCACTACCCGCCCACAGCAGCTGCCTTCACATACACTCCATCCCATAACCCTGTCTCCAATGGTGCCCTTGGTATCACCATGGCAACAGCCATGGCAACCACGCCAACAGGGCGTTACCACACATATCTGCCCCCTCCTTACCCAACAAACACCCCCCACCAGGCTCAGAATGGGCCCTTCCAGTCCACCTCCTCTCCGTATCACCTGTACTATTCCACCACCGCTGGCTCATACCAGTTTTCTATGATGGCGGGGGGCAGTGGTGGGGGCAGCAGTGACTCACGCTCACCACCAAGGATCCTGCCACCATGCACCAACGCCTCCACAGGCTCCTCCCTTCTGCACCCTTCTCTGCCCAACCAAAGTGAAGGAGTAGGTGTAGAGGTGGAGTCCAGCCATAGCAGCTCCCCGACAAATATGGCTGCCACTGAAGCCGTCTGGAGACCTTACTGAGACCTCAGAGATGGACTTCCTGTTTGTGACGGCAGACTCTGACAAGGAGGATCAAACTTAAGACTAAACTGAAACATCGATCACTGTTAATATTTCAATATCTTGATTAATGATTAAACAGATAGTCAACAAACAACATGAAAGATGTGGATCCAATCAGGAATCAATGTTTATATCCTCATCATCATCGTCATCACCACACAGACCACAGAACCTTCCAGAGCCATCCCTGAACTGTCTGATTCTCTTAAAATTTTAACCCAGTTTGTTTAGATGAAAGATGCATGAAGCTGCACGGAGGCAGGAGGGAACCCAAATAAATCACAATCAGAATTATTCTTTTCTATCGTGGAGGTTGGGAATCTGTGTAAATGAAAATAAAAACAATGCAATTATTTGCCATTCTTTTCAAGCCATATTTTATCTATATGTATATTTCAATAGAACATAAACAAGATTTCAGATGTTGAAACAGAGATTTTACCATTTCATGGAAATAGAAGCTCATTTTCAATCTGATGGCAGCAACACATTTCTAAAAAAAAGTGTATGGGGTGGCGGGTGGGGTAACTAAGAGTTTAACAGTCTTAAAACTTGCAAACCTGGCTTTTCTGGGTTTGATACTGCAGAGCCTCTTCCCAGAGGGCAGCAGGAAGAACAGACCATGTTGGGGGTGTGGGGGGTCTCTGGTGATGTTGTGCAATGTCCTGGATGGATGGATGAGGGGTCTTCTCTGCAGTCCTCACCACCCTTGGCAGCAACTTCCTGTGTGAGGCTCTGGACCTGCCAAACCAGACGGAGATGCAGCTGGTCGGTTGGATGTGGTGAAGATGGGAGTATATAGAACATAGTACATAGTGCTGTTTTAACTTGAATTTGAGGATTGTGTGATGGTGTCAGTAAAGTGTTTTTGGGCTCGTGCAGTGATTTCCAGTGTAGAGAATAAGGCCTATTTTTAAAGCAGTGCTGCCCAGGGACCTCAATATCACCAGCATCTAATACAAATTTGTTATTTTCCTTGTGCACAGAAAACTCTCCAGAATCTCATAATTTTGATTATTTTCAAGGGATTGAATGTAGGAGATGGACAATTCATTCTTCTCAGTTTTATAAGGAACATTACTTTTAAATTTCTCTTCAGTTTACAGAATCTGTGTTTTGCAGATTCTTGAACCTTGAAGCTCATTTATGCTCCCTTTACATACACAAAATGTCACTGCCCATATGTTCTCATGCACCATTGGTTGCTAGGCAATACATCCAAGAGATGGTAGTATAGAATTCAACTCTGAGTTCCAACATCAGTTTCAGAGCCAACATGGTGACAGTGGAGGAGATTAAGATAATGCACGCCCTCAAAGAGACATACAGCGAGGCAACACAGGAGACAGTAGTCATCTGTGAAGCCATTATTCAAGCTTCTTCCTGGTTGTTCTCATCCCTGGTCGCATGTCAGCTATACTGCTCAACACTGCCCCCATGGTTTCCTGCCTCAGGGTACACATCCACAGGAGCCCTGGAAACGGACCACATACAGACATAAGACACGTACTTAAGATTCCACATCTACCTAGAGCATAGAGCATAAATGGGCCTTCAGAGAGACTCTAACTCTCTAAGGTGCTCTTTTCATATACAATCATGTTACTGACTTGATGATTAACCTGATTATATTAACTCATTTTAATTTTTTCTTTTTACTACCAGTTACTTTTCCAGCCTTTTGTTGCCCCTGTTCCACCTTTTTAGAGTTAAATTGCTTTCATCAAATTCGAAATTAGCCCACATTTTCCATGAAATGGTAAATTATCTCAACATCTGATATGCTTTTTATGATCTGTTGGGGATAAAATATGACTTCAGGACATTTGAAAATCATTGCATTCTTTTGTTATTGACATTTTACACAGCACCCCAATATTTTGGGAGTTGCTGTACACAAAGTGTTGGTTTGGGTCTAAAGATGAGAACGTAGCAATAATAATAAAAAGTGAACTATTAGCAGACCAACTCCTCATGCAAACTAACTCAACTTGCATTATTAATTGTTTTGTTCCTAAATTTTTCTCACAGTTAATGTTAAACTCCGGCTATGTTTACATGTACAGCAACATTATGTTGTAATTTTTATTATAAATAAGACAATATTCTGATTATGGTGTTGTATATAAAATATATTCCCGTTTACATGTTACAGATTATAATCTGATCAATAACTCACAGGAAGCCGCTGTAATGACTATTCTCCAGAACATCTTCATGTGCTGCACTGAGTGCAGGTCTTACTGCTAAACAGAAGTTTCTGCAGCAAGATGTGAACCTTCATCCTGCAGCTGGGACGGAGATCCCCATCCATTACTGGTGACTGCTTACTTACTGGGATTATGTTGATCAGAAGATGCTGTTTACATGGCAGGAAGGTCGGGATCAGGTTGAGTTGGGAATATTATTCTGCATGTTTCTATTCCTACTGGGGCTGGAAGAAAATAGAAAACCCCAGTTATTTCTATCCAGTTGCTTTTCACCAGTTAGTAGCAATAATCATTTGAAACTGATTTGGAGCTCTGAACTGTGCCGGTTTGTAAGAAATCTCCACCCACTGCTGGAGTTCATTCAGACCTGACATGTCGAAGCCTGTCCCTCTCAGGATGGAAGACAGGATATGGGAGGGTGAGGATCTTCCCTGATATGAGGATTAAATGGATTTCATGGGGAGAAATGGTGTTTTTGATCTTACTTCAGAATCTGGTTTCCTTTTTCAGAAATGTTTTTCAGGTTGTAAATAAGATGCAAACATTGTCATGGCTTGTTTGTGTAAATCCATTTTTTATGCACCCATGGTTATTTCATGCTGTTATCACAAAAACGAGGCTCTGAAGTTAAAATGGTCAGATTTTGCTACACAAGAAGTAAACGTGTTTGAGTTCATGGTCTGACTTGTGTTTTTGTTTGTTTTGGTTTGTTTGTTTTTTTACACAATATATTCGTTTTAAGTTGTTCAAACTGAGTTTTAATCATCCATCAGCAGCTTTCCTACATCCGCATCACCTCATCACTGCTGATGAAACAGGAGCTTCTGTCAATTAAGTGTTGCTAAAGTTAAAGGTCTGCTCGATCTGCAGGGTGATAAAAACTTATTGACTAGAGCAGGGGTGGCCAACGTCGGTCCTCGAGAGCCACAATCCTGCATATTTTCCATGCATCCCTGCACCAACACACCTGACTCAAATTAAATTCTGTTCTATTCTATTCTATTCTATTCTATTCTACAGTCATTTAGCAGACGCTTTTATCCAAAGTGACTTACATTTGAGAGTAAGAACAACACAAGCATGAATTCAAACAAGATGGGACGTCATAAATGGATCTAACAGCCTATAAGGATCTGCACAATGACTCATTAGTTTAAGTCAGGTGTGTCGGTGCAGGGATGCATGTAAAACCTGCAGGATTGTGGCTCTCGAGGACCGACGTTGGCCACCCCTGGACTAGAGGTTCAAAAAAGATCATTTTACAGCAGAAGCTATATCGTAATATTAAAACAAATTACAAGAAGGGTCATTTAAGAAAAAACATGTGTGTTTCACATGTGAAGCATGCCATTTGTGTATTGGAAACAGGGTTTGGAACATTTTCATGGTATTAACATGTGAAGCATGTAGAACATCATGTGAAATCCGTGTAAACTCATATGTGAAATTAGGCACTGCATTTTAACCATCATGAGTAGATTTAGAAACCAGTGGGCTGTCATGTTTCAGAACCCAGGGAGCAGTTGGGGGTTGAGGGCCTTGCTTGGGGGATCACAGTGGCTGACCTATGTTGCCAGACCAGGGACTTAAACCCAGGTCCTCCAGACCCAAGCCCATCCCTGTAACATACACACACACACACACACACACACACACTCCCATCTCTGTCTTGCTACCACCCCCCTAATAATTACATGTAACTCCCCATATGAAACCCACATAATTAAATTTGAGAACCATGTAAATTCCATTGAATCCAATATAAAGGCTCAATTTACACCAAGGCTTTCCGGGGAGCCTTATGTTCAGGCTTGTACCATGACTATGCAACTCACATGCATGCACATATATTAGTGCACAAAGTGAGATCAAAAATACGGTTGCTGCCAAAACAACCCTCTGCTACTACTGCATGTAACTCAGAGAGGGATGGACAGTTCTTTTAACAACCACAAACAGCATATCAGGTGTTTGTTGTTTGCATGCTCACAGCACACAACAAACAAACAAACAATGCTACTGTCCATGGTGCTGAAGGAAACAGAAGGGATCACCTGCATCGTTTGGAAGATTTGATTAATTTAATTAAATTATTTAGTACACAACGCCAACAAATTAATGCTATTCTTTAAAAAAGCATCAGGGACCTTTTTGGAAAATAAATGTCACCTGAAAGTGGACTATTTTTAGGACTCCTCCTTAAAGTATCAGCTGAATGTCTTTAGGGGAGCTCCTTGGCTTTTCAGGGGAGCCGAGCTCCCCTTAGGGCCCCGTAGTTCCAACCCTGTATGAAACTGTTATAATTACATATGAAGCCCACGTAAATTCCCATGTCAAACCATGTGGTTTTGTAAGGTTTACAAATGTTTACTTCTTTAAATAACATGAAACGTGATCATACAACATCACATGGGTTTCACATGTTATTACCGATCAAGAGTCAAGGGCAGCAACAGCAGCTTAAATGTCTTTAAATTTCTGGGTTCTCACTGGTTCTTCTGTGGAGATGAAAACAACAGAGAAGCATCAATTTGAATGTTCAGCTGAAGACGGAGTTCCACTGAACGAGAAATGTACCAAAGTTTGAGGAGATTCTTCCAGAATACTTAACAAGTGGTAAGGGTTGGGAGACAAGATGGGGTTGATGAGCGATCTTTATCCTCACACCATAAAATCTGAAAACAATCCAAGACCTCTTCTTCTCATAAACAAGAAATATATCAAATATTAGGTTACCAAATTTAGTCTGGAATCTTAATTCATTACAAACACAGTAAGTAGTCTAAAAGCAGAAAACACAACAATCACCTGCTCTGCCTCATCTTCTTTTTTAAAAAAAATTAATTAATTTAATTTAATTCTGCTGTCACAGAACTGCTGGTGACTCCATCCCCCACCTGGTCTCCACCCTGCCCTCTGTCATGGTGATTAATAGGACAATATGTAAATTTCAGCTCCCTGTTAAATTCTCCCTCTGTCAGAACTTTGGATCATCAATCACGATCGGCGCTGTTAAGAAATCAATTTTTTACTCTGTTGTCAGAGAATGAAAACCAGCTCCCAAATGTCTAAACAGTGAAGCACGGACGGTCATTTACAAGCCTAGAAATATTTTCATGACCAACAAAGGGCCTGCAGAAGAGCTGAAATTTATTAAGAGTTGATCCACAAAATTAAAACTTACTGTCAAAATATTTAGCAAAGTCAGAATATTGGATTTGTATTAAAAACTCCTTAAGTTTGGTGAATGTATCTAATATCTAACG